>NC_052059.1:54458655-55658655 GCF_903992535.2 Arvicola amphibius
TCTAGGTCCAAGTCACTGACAGAGTCCAGTACTGTTCATTAGGATACTACTCATGGGAAATAAAAGGAAAATCTTTAGGCACTAACCTTTAAAAACCCTGTTGCACCAAATTTGTAACTACAGTCTTGAGATGTATCTAGGGTCCTTCTGTATCTCATTCACGCAATAGACTTCTTAATTTAACTCAATAGGCATTTATTTTACGGGGCGGGGGGTGACACAGGCAAGCCATGCATGTGTGTGGAGGTTAGAAAACAACTTGTGGGAGGCAGTTCTTTTCTCCCACCATGCAGGTTCTGGAAATCAAACTCAGGTCATCAACATAGCAGCAAGCTGAGCTTGACCCGGTGAGGCCCTCTCTCCAGCCTCAGTAAGCTAATTTAGCCTACCGTTTTTGACGAATTAGCACAAAACCCAGTTGTAATGAATTAAGTAAAATGTTGCAGATCCCCAAGTGGCCTGCAGTGGGCAGAGGGTGGAGGGGTAAGGGGAGAAGGGGAGAAGTGCAGAGAGAGAAAGAGGAGAGCAGAGAGAGAGATGAGAGAGGAGAGAGAGAGAGAGAGAGGAGAGAGAGAGGAGAGAGAGAGAGAGAGAGAGAGAGAGAGAGAGATTGAGAGAGAAACAGGGTGGGGAGGGGAGGAGAGGAGCCACAGGAGCAGCTGCCTCTCTGGGAGAGAGACAGAAAAGGGTAGGACTGAGACTGGAAGCTGAAGAGCAGCTTGCCTCTGCAGAAGGTAGGAGGGAGAAGGTGTTGGCTTGTCTCTTTGTAATGGTAAAAGTAAAATGTTGCAGATCCCTAAGTGGCTGCAGCAGGCAGCGGTACTATACCACATCACAGGTCCCTGATAGTGGCAGCAGTCAGTCCCAGGCAGGGATGGCCACAGTTCTAAGTGTCTGCAGTGGGCCATGAGTCCCAGGCAGGGAGCAGTGTGGTAGGTGAGAGACCTCCATGGGGCATCCAGTCCCACGAGGAGAGAAAGACAGATGGGCACGCCAAAAGACCACTGTGCAGGTCTCTCCCAAAGTGGCTGGTCCCAGGAAGGGAGCCATGCAGCAGGTGAGAGACAAAGGCATGGATAGATATGCCAAGCAGAGTGAGGTTGGGTTATTTATTTAGTGGGTTTATGAGGGAAAGGGGAGAAGTGAAGGAGAGGAGAGGAGGGGAGGGAAGGGAAGGGGAGGGGAGGAGAGGAGAGAACAGGAGAGGAGAGGAGAGGAGAGGAGAGGAGAGGAGGGGAGGGGAGGGGAGAGGGAGAGAGAGGGGGGCTCAGGCTGGAAGCTAGATATCAGCTTGCCTCAGCGGACAGGGTTGAGGGGGGTGGATTTGCCTCTTAAAGGGACAGAGCAGACCCTTACACCAGTCTTTGCCTATAGTTAATTAGCTGTTACATTTTCTTTGTTTCCATGTGAATATGAATGTCCTCCATAGGCTCAAGTTTTTGGATGTCTGGTCTCTCATTCTTTGTTGCTATTTTGAGAGGTTCTGGAAACACTGGAAAGAGGGAGTGTGTTGAATAGAAGTAAAATCTCTGGAGGTGTGACCTGGCCCAGGCTCAGCCTCCACTGCTTCCCAGTCGGCTATGATGTGGACAGCTGTCTTCTCACGTATTCCCACCACCATGGTGCGAATGAACTGAGACGCTCCAACCATGCCTTCCCTTCCCTGTCAGGCTTAATCTCCCTTAAATGGTTCCCTTTTCAGTTTTGTCCTAGTGATGGAAAAAATAGCTGCTTGACAGTTCTATACTATTCCTTCAGTGAATCAAGTTAACCCATGGGATTCATGCACAAATAAGTCCTATGCTTAAGACATTGATCTTAAGGATGGGTCAGAGGGTTGGAGATGTGGGGAGCACAGGGTTACAGAGAAGAGCTTGGTAACCAAGAGCAACATTGACCTCAACCTCCTTTGTCCGTAGCAGAGTTTGACTCTTGTATATGGTATGCACTGTAAAAATGCTAACACTTCTTGCTGTCTGGCTTGGTCAGAACGCTCCCTAAGCCATCCTCCCAGGAGCCCTTTTGCAAGCAGGCTGATCTCTGTAGAAGGGCCATCCTGGATAGCATTATCTTGTTTGTTTAAGAAACAAAGGCTTAAATGAAAGAACTCTTCTTCAATGTTTTATACTTTCTCTTCTTTATTCCTAATGTGTAACTCAAGATTTTTTTTTCTGGTAGAAGAAAATCTACCATGACTACTACTTTTATAGATACTACAAACCTATGTCCAAACAACACATACAGGAACAGACTCGCTTCCCCCCCCCAGTGGTTTCTCTTCCTCAGTGTGGGATAAGGTATGTTTCTGTGTTGCTGGGTTCACATACAGCAAGGAAAAACATATGAATAGCAGAGGAAAGGGTCTGGACGTGGTGTCATCTTAGTCTGGATAAACTACAAGGACGTTTCTTGTTCATTCTAGATCCTTCTCCTCTGTTCATCACAGTTGGTTCAAGGAGGGCAGGTGGCCAAGCTGGTTGTCTCCCCTTTTCAAGGCCAAGCCGTTCTGGTTGCTTGCCTCGGGCTTCCCAGGAGAAGACAGATTCTCTTTCATCTAAGTGCTTTCCCTGACCTAAGGCCGGCTGGGCCTTGTGTAAAGATAGCAGCCTGTCTGGCTTGGAATCTTCTGCCAGTGATCAAGTGTCTCCCTCTGGTTTTGTGTTCTCTGAGAACATTGATGCCTGGCTCTGGGGCCTCTCATAGGGCGACCTCAGGAGGCAATCTGATCCCAGCTGGGTGCTGCAAAGTCTGCTTTCTCCCTTTCAGCCTCCATGACAGACTGAATGTATGCTGACAAGCCGGGCCGGGGTGTGGGGGTAGGAAGGTGGGGGGTGGGGACCAGGGACAACATGGATGGATTATTGCCCTGACACAGTGCTCCCTGCTGAAGAATAGGGGCCAGCGCCTACCTACAGCCTTCCCAGGATTTCCAAGCCCACCGAGTCGTCATTCCACAGCACGCTTTCCCAGGGCTACCTTTGAAACTGGTGAATATATATAATTATATATATATTCATAGCATATGTAGATTCACAACATATGTAGACATGCAGAGAGTAAGTTCCCATCTCATCCTCTAGCCTAAAAGCTAGACAATCCATCTCTACTGACCATTCCTAACTGACCGTTCTTAAAGGCCACAGGTTTTTCCTCAACCGAGGATGTGAGCACAGCAGGCACTGTGTTTCCTATTGGGTCTGTGCAGAATTTAGTGAGCCCCAGGCAGATCAGGAAGGTGGAAGCATCCAGAAAGAGATTTAGGGTTTTTTTGGTTTGTTTGGTTTTTGTTGTTGTTGTTGTTTTTGTGGTGCTAAGGCTAAACCCAGAGCCTCTCACATGCTAGGCAGGTGCTCTACTACTGAGCCACACCCCCAGGCCACAGATTAAATTTTGGGTTGGGGAAAAGGGTGTGTGCCTGCACATGTGTGTGCGCGTGTGTGTGTTTGTGTAAAACAAGAAAATTCCTAATACAACCAGATCATTCCAAAACCAAAACACCTGTTGACTGTGACCTTTAAACAGAATTCTTGCATCTTTCTATGGCTATTTAAGGGTTGGGGTGTGACTCAGAAGAAGGGCTCTTCACTTTCATAAGGGGCCCTGGGCTTCAATGCCAATGCCTCAATGAATGAGTTAAGTGAAATCATAATACCGCTGAAGGTGTTTGGTAGTGGTACGACCACCATGTGGAAGTGGGATTTTAGGCAAGCCTTTCCCGTGAGAGCCCACATCAGTGCAGGTTTCTCCAATATTGACTTTACATCAGTTTGGGGAGGGGGAGTGCATTTTCTCAGAGTTATGGCTGTTGGCATCATGTACCTCCATCTTCTCCTTATTTCCCTCCTACCCCATCCACATTTTTCTCCTAAAATGACTATTAGTTTTTTTATTGGCCAAAAGGGTAGGAAATTATGGCATCATTTCAGCAAACCTCTCCAGGCCAGGTGGCAAGTGTCTGCTTCCAAACACCTGGTTGAGATTTATTTGCCTTCCAGCTGCATTTTTTTCCATGACTGTGTCATGAAGCAGAGCGAGGAGCCCAGCGAGTGAGACAGACGGGACGGAAACGGGGCTCCAGGCCCTGCCACTCTCTTAGTTCGGCGGACTCAGTTGGGTTATTAACTTCTCTTGAACTTTCCTTTTCCAGTCATGAGTCTGCTTTAAGGGTGAAATGGAAAAATCTACAGTAAATCTGCAGCATGTACAGACATGGAGAGAATAAACTCCCATCTCATCCTCTAGCCTGATAGCTAGACAATCCATCTCTACTGACCATTCCCAACTGGCCGTCTTAAAGGCCACAGGTTTTTTCTCCAACAGAGGATGTGAACACAGCAGGCACTGTGTTTTCCTATTGGGTCCGTGCAGAAATTTAGCTGAAGCCAGGCAGATCAGGAGGGTGGAGGCATCCGGAAAGAGGTTTAGTTTTTTTTATGTGGTTGCTAAGGCTAAACCTAGAGCCTCACACAGGCTAGGCTGGTGCTTTTACCACTGAGCCACACCCCCAAGGCCACGATTAAGTTTTGGATTGGGAAGAAGAGGGATATCTAGTGACATCAGCTCACCCAATGTGCCTTTGGGTCACTGCCTCCAGGAGCTTCTCTTACACATAAGAGGCTGGGCCCATTGCAAGCTGCCCCTTACACTCGGGCTTTCTGATGGCTGCCCCGAACAGTATCCCAACCAGCCCCTGTCAGTTGTCTCAGATAAAATCAAAGCCTTGGGTGGGGGAAGGGGAAAGTGCTTTCTCGTGGACATCACTCAGAGGTTTGGTCTTTCTCCACTGTGGTCATGTCAGTGTAAGCTGACATTCAGCTGTTGTTGTTGTTGTTGTTCAAGGTGTGCTGGGTGGCACCTGTAATCTCTGCATTTCGGGGACCGGGAGCAGAAAGGATGGCTTGAATGCAGGATGGTAGTGGCCATACACTTAGGTGGTATAGAAAGACCCTGTTTTTAAAGAGAAAAGAAAAGTACTCAAACCTTAAAACACACAAAAACAGAAAGACTATCACAGAGGGGTCCCATGTTCCCAAATCACAGATCCAACAAGTACCAAGATTTTTGCCAGAGTTGCTGAATTTAGAATTTAGCCCCGTTTGGCTCTTGATTTCAGTTTGCTGAAGCGTGTCAATGCAGATCTTAGCCATCGGTTACTGTTTGCCCTTCCGTACTAAAGGATTTTCCCCCAAATAGTGCAGCCTGCATTAAAACACCTTTTACAGTGTGCACCATGCTGCCGTTCAGTATGAACAGTGTGATGCCACTGTCTCAGGTCACATCTAATTATTGGTGACCACTCCTCGATGCCAATCACATCCTTGCCCTGTAAATAGACTTTCCAGACGGACTTGGCCCTCCCTGACTTTTCAGGGTCAGCGGGCTTATTCTGGAACCAAGCAAGGACCACATTAACCTACTCAAGTGCTCTCTCTCTCTCCATCTACAGAAGTTATTTTTAATGTCACAGACTGACACACTGCAGTCCCATTTTATTGATCATAACACCGCGGCCACATGCGACTGATAGAAACAAGAGAACCAAGCCTCAAAGAGGAGGGTACTGGCTCTGTCCGGTATTGTCCACTAAAGAGAAAGGAAAACACGGTCCCTTTTATACCAGGCTTCTTGGCACATAGCCAGGGTAATGCATCTCTCCAGCACTTCCATTATAATTTCCTTCTCCCTGGGGTGCTCAGCAGGCTGTGGAGCCCCAGTAGCCAGATCCGGCTACCTGCCTGTCTGAGACACCTACTGGAAAGGGTCGGAGCAGACAGGCCTGCCAAGAAGGTGTGAGGACTTGAAGGGAATGGTGGAATGAAGGCTGCATGATGTGCCTGTTTTGTTTTGTTCTCTCTCTTTTCTCTTTCTTCTTTCTTTCTTTCTTTCTTTTGTTTGTTTGTTTTAGGGTAACATCTATCTTCATTTCACCCACATGTCTGGATGTTTTTGATTTGCACATATGTCTGTGCCTCACCTGCATGCCTGGTGATGTCTGGTGACGTGAGAACAGGGCATTGGATCTCTGAGACGGAGTTACAGGACAGTTGGGAACCAACACGTGGGTGCTGGGAATTGAACCCAGGTTCCTCTGGAAGAGCAGTCAGTGCTCTTCACCCTGTTGCTGTCTTCTCAAGGCCTACTTGCAAGAGGACTGTGAGGCAAGCGGAGAAGAAAGAAGAAAACTATCCCCACTCCCCAAGGCAGGCTGAAGTGAAGAATTCAAAGTCGGAGGAAGGAAAACGCTAATGGGCCCATCAACTGTCCTGACTTCCAGACAGAACTGCTTCCAGGGGCTCCAGTAGGGTTCTGTGAAAGAAATTAAAAAATGCATTTCATTTTGGAAGCGGGGGGGGGGGGGTGGGGGTGAAGGGGGGAGAAGAACCAGTAAGGCCTACCCACAAGGGAGGAGTGTTCTTAGAAAAACAAGTGCAGAAATCAACAGCTCTGGCAGGCCGGGCGAGAGCTGCCCAGTCTGGTGGGGGAGGGGCGCTGGACAAACACAGGTGAGGAAAGGCATTAGCGGAACAAAGGGAGTAAATGGTCCAGGAAAATTGCAGAAGGGCTGACTGGATTACCCACTGGGGGATTGCTTGAGACCTGCATCCCGGGCACAGGAAGGAAGGAGGAGGAGGGTAAACACTTACCAAAGTAAAACACATCATTAGCGTTTTAGGGAACCCCTGAGCTGCTCCTGTCAACCGAAAAGAATCAATTCTCTGTTACTTTATGGCTGTTAAATCCCCAGAGCCTTTGTTTGATGGGCTAATGCTTAATAATTTGAAACAATTTTAAACACTGGTTAATACTGATTACTGAAGCAAGCAAAAAGCCGGCTTGTTCCCCAGGAAGACGATGTGCTGGCTGATGAGACACGGTACGGTACGGGCTCAGCTGCTCCCTGCTGCAGAGACAGACCAGACTGTAGGAACTGCCTGGCTGCAGAGACAGACCAGACTGTAGGAACTGCCTGGGCAGAGCAGAGAGGGAGGCTGGTGTGCTGGGGAGGTGGGACTGAGGGTCAGTTGGTAGCTTGCCGCAGCCCTCAGAAGACGCTAGTAAAGTTATTTCGGAGTCACGTGTTGTTAGCTTCATGCCCAGTTTCTCTACCTTTCAAGAATCATTTCTACTCAACATTGAATGTCCCATACCAAGCTCAACCTGGGCTCACAAGCTTGTGAACTCCCTGGAAGTACTGACAGGATATTTGAATCCCCTTGAATGTACCGACGGGATACTTGAATTCTCCACTCCTTGCAACTTGGTTTCTCTTCAGCCGTTTGAGCCTCAGTAGGAGGACTTTTGATATTTTGGGTGGCGTTTGATATTTTGGGGTGGGGGACTGAACAGTGGCCTCGCACATTCCAGGCAGGAGCTGGTTCCTCAGACACTCTCAGGTCTCTGCTGAGCGCTGTTAAGTCCTGGGGAATTGTTTGCTTTTCTAGTTGACCCCTCTCCTCCCAGCTCCAAGTGTGTCAGCTTTCTCAGGGCTGACATTCCAGGCAGCAGAAGGCAGTGAGCACCCTGCAGCCCTCCTGAAACTGAGTTAGCAATCAGCATTCCCAGGGTGGCTGCCTGAGAGGGCAGAATGGGGAAACTCTAGTGGGGGCATCCCAGAGTTTAGAATCATCTGATTTGTGTACAGCATATAGAATTCCCAGGGTCTTTGGTGCATGGGACTGTGGGAGGAAAGAACACATGGGGAAGTCCCAGACAGTCGACTTCACTGACACTCGGCACCACGGAGTGTGCCTGCCCTCTGGTACGGGTGCGGAAGTTCTACTTCCATCTGGCTTTAGGAAAGCCAGGCATGCCTGACTTAGTAGCCGGTGGTTCAAAGCACTTAGAGAATGTCAGTTACCACTGGTAGACAGTCCTTAGGACTTAATGCATTTAGCAGTCTACTTATAATTAACAGAAGTAGAATTTTTAAAAAATATTTATGTATGTATTATATATACAATATTATGTGTTCCATGTATGCCTGCAGGCCAGAAGAGAGCACCAGACCTCATTACAGATGGTTGTGAGCCACCATGTGGTTGCTGGGAATTGAACTCAGGACCCTCTGAAAGGGCAGGCAATGCTCTTAACCGCTGAGCCATCTCTCCAGCCTTAAAAGTAGAATTTTTTAAAACAGCATCCCAAACCCTCCCCCTGGAGGGGAGTGGTTGTAAGATCCGGCACAAGAGGGACCTTGATGGCTGTCCCATGGTGGGTGAGGAGCGCCATGCAAAGACAGCTTGGGGAGTATGGGAGGTTTATTTAGGAAGAGAGTATGGGAGGGTAAGGGAAGGAAGGGAGATACAAAGAGGGGGCGGGGAGAAGGAGAGAGAGAGAGGGAGATGGGAGAGAGAGAAAGAGAGCGAGAGGAGAGAGGAGAGAGAGAGAGAGCGACGAGAGGAGAGAGGAAGGTAGAGGAGGAGAGCGAAGGAAAGAGGCCCCTCGTCTCCCCCCCACCCCCCTCACCCCCACCCCCATCCCCCCCCATCCCCACCCCCCCACACCCACCCCACCCCCGCGCGCTTTGCCTAGCTGGAAGAGAGATTAGGAGCAGGCGGAGCTTGTCTCTTAAAGGGACAGAGTACTGTCTGGTGACAGGGAAGTCTGGCACAATCCGAACAGTTGTTCTCGGGTCTGAATATAACTATCACGACCTTCTGCAGACCTCTGACCCACGGTCTGCTTACCATGGTTGTTCCAGTCACCGGCGACACACTGAGCTCCAATGAAGCCTTCCCCTTCTGGCCTGGCAGCAATGATAAGCTCATTCAGGTGTTTATTCTCTTCCCTCTGCAATTAGGATGATCCCCGGGCACCCCAGGTGTGGTAATGGGAGTCAGCCTTACTAATGAGTAAACAAGTTGGCTTCATTGCAGATGCAGCCCGCAGGTTGGCCTAATACAATAGGGGGCGAGTCATTATCCGCACGCTACAGACAAGTACGGAAAACCAAGGAGTGCCAGGGGAGAGTGTGGCCAACTAGACAGCCGCGCAGCAGGTTCCTGCTGCCCTGGAGTAAGAACTCAGTGAGAAGCAAGGGAAGGGAGGGCTGCTGGGAGGAATGAGCAGAGGAGATGTCTGCAGGGTTCTGTGGAGCCTAAGAGGACGCAGAGGATGGAAGGTCCTGTCTTTTCCTCACCAGAATGTGCATGCTAACACCACTATAGCAAAGCGCAGACTCGTGAGAGAACAGCAAAGCCCATCTACTTATCAAGGTTCTGCGTGGCATGAGAACCCCTCGGAAGTGAGTACCCAAAGGGCTAGGAATGAGCGGGTCCTTTGTGTTTAGGGCCCATGAAGAATGGACAATACTGTAACAATATGATTAGACCAAGAAGGGGGTTATCTATTGGTAATCAGCCTCGGAGACCTCTGTAAGGCCACCATGTACAGCATCCTCTACCCCCATGTGGGGCAGGACCTCAGAAGGAGGGTCTTTGGTGTAGCTCAGTGGTTCTCAACCTCCTTCATGCTGTGACCCTTTAGTACAGTTCCTCACGCTTGTGGTGACCCCCAAACATAAAATTATTTTGTCGCCTCTTCATAATTGTAATTTTGATACTGTTATGAATCACGATCTAAATATCTGATATGTAGGATATCTGATTTTGTGACCCCCAAGTTGAGAACCACCGGTCTAATCAAATTGGCAAGCCGGGTCAGAGAAGCCCCTAGCTTCCACCTGGCACAGGAAGCAGACAGTGACTTTCCACTCTCCGGGCCTTCAGACTCCTCCAGTTCACCGTACTCTGCAGTGGTGTTTTTGAGTGACGGAAAACCCTCTTGTATGCTAATTAGTATCCAGTTTTACGTTTTTCATAGCTCACCTTGCAGATTTGTTTATCTCTCTGTGTCTAATTTAAATCTCTTAACAAAATGCACAAGTCAGTACCAGAACTCAGAAATAACAGTGATGGCGAGCTTGTGTAGACAGGACCGTGGGCCCGTTTGAATGCTTTGAACATGAACCAACTCCTTTCCCTGGGTGTGATGGCAAAACCCTATAGTTCCCAGCACTGAGAGGTAGAGGCAGGGGGATCTCGAGTTGGAAGCCAGCCCGGCCTATATGGTGATACCCTGTCTCAGGGGAGGAAGAAGTGAAACCATGAATTGCCATTATATGAAGTATAAGAATGGTTTTTTTGTTGTTGTTGTTTTGCTTTGCTTTGTTTTGAAAGCAGGGCAGCCTGTGATTCAAGCCTTCCTCCTCAATGCCCCGTTGTGAGACCAGGAAGAAGGGCCCTCTGCCCTGAGCCTATTTATGGACATAGTCACATAGAAACATCTGTGAATCTCAACACATTCAAACTGGACATGGGTTGACATGAAACATGTCCTCTCACTTGGCTTAAATATTCTTAGATATAAAATTAAATTTAAAATCCAGTGTTGAAAGAACAGCTAACACTGATGGAACTCTACAAACATTTATTGGCTTTATATTCCAACATGGTCACAAAAATCCAGACTCGTGCGTTCTTCAAAAGACTTGAAATATTTCATTAAAAACATTCATTTTAGAGAGAGTAAAGCACATCTAATTATTTTCATGTTAATTATACATGAGTTCAGAATTGAGGATAAATCGATTATAACTGATCACAAATTGGTTAATATTAATACTTAAATATTGATACTTGGGTTAAAGGGTGTAGCCCAAGTTTTTTACTGAATTTCTTAGCAATGGCAGCAGCTTGAGCTCCCTAAGCCTCCTGTTGGTTTTCTTCTGTTCATTCATCACACAGCCAAAGAATTTGCAAATGGAAGACATTTTAGATATCACGGTACTTCTTTAATGGCGGCTGTCTTGTTTTCTTACAGCATTGATCTGTCACCCAGGCCTTTTGTGACCCTGCTTTGTCCTTTGCCTATTCAGAAAGCATTTGCCTTTTAAAGAAGATCTGGGCAGGGGCCTTTGTTGAAAACACTCTCGTGTAGCCACCGTGGGCCTCCTTGGGTAGATTACTATCTTTTCAGCACCCTCTCAAATCTTTTCAAGGCTAGAGAATGGCCCAAGTTGTCACAAGCTGGCAACAAAGCTCTCCGGCTTGTACCCAATTTGTGGACAGTCCCTTTCATGTAATGCAGAGGAGACATACAGAAACCAGGAGCACACAGGAGTGTGCTGCCGGGCTGCCTGACAGATGTGTTCAGTGATCAATAGCTATAGGTTTGCGCTGGATAAGGAGCTTTTGACACACCAGGACTATTTCACAATAAGGTCCCAATACGCTTTTCAGTCTATAACCCCGAGAAATGGCACAGCCGTACTTCTCTCCGCCGCTTCCCAGCCTCTGCTCTTGCACCAGCAGACGGTGGCGATGCAGCCCTCTGGTGTTGCCCTTCTGCCCTTCTGTGGAGTTTCCACTTTGGTTTTTTTTTTCAGCATTTGAAAAGGAAAACATATCCTCAAAGATGGCTGACCCCTGTCCGTTCCCTGACGCACACAGTGTCTACAGACAACCGTGTCACGTGACTCCAGGAAAAGGACTACACCAGGCTCTTTGGGGAATTCTCTCACAAGGCCTGCGGGCATCTCCTGTTTGAGCTCTAGATCCACAGTGCGAACTCCATCCTGTGTGATTCTCCCCCTCCTCCACTATGTGCTTTCCAAGGACAGAAGTGCAGCATTCCATCAAGTTTCCTCATTGTCCCTGCCATTGCTTTGTCCCGCACATTTGCTTCTTGAACACGGCAGGCAGCGTGCAGCATGCACTGATTTTCCTGCTTCCCAACTCTCCTCCTTCTCTATAGCTGTGAGGGAGTGTCCGCCCAGGACAGCAGCAGCCACAGTGCTCTGGCTCCCAGATGCACCTTCTGCTCTGGCTCCCAGATGCACCTTCTGCCTGTCCGTTTGATTTTCTTTCTCATCTGTATGTTAGCTTCAGGAGGGAAACAATGACAGTGGAGTCAGGGGTGGCGTTTGCAGTTTCATCTTACGGGTCTTGGTGCATGCATCTGGGATCAGATCGGCCATCATCTTTCCCCTAAGTACTTGCTCCTCCATAACTGCCACTCGTCACGTACTAGTCCTTGCAAAAGTTTTGCCCACAAATACTGGCTGGATTTGTAGCATCATAATTTCTGAGAAGTCCCTGTGAGGATCACATGCTATGAAGAAGTCCTGCTCAGAGGCAAACATCTGATCAGCTTCCCTCCTAATCTTCAGGGTCAACTGGGATCAGAGAGCTTTGTGTGACTGTTTCGTTCATGTTTCCTCACTTAAAATGCCAATGTTGTTGCTTTTCTCTATTTGTTTGGTTAGGGGTTTGTTTCATTACGGTGCTGGGAATGGAAACCAGGGCCCCTTTTGGCTGTCATCGGCTCTATACAACTGAGCTACTCAACTCCCTGTTCTCCCTTGTTGCAGTGCTGATGCAAGCAAGTCCTTGGGTTAAACCTGACAGTTGTCAGACATCAAAAGTGGGCAGTAAGCAGGAAGGTAACGGTGACAGGTGACTAACCCAGGAATAGAAATTCATTGTTAACTGTGTTTTCATACTGTGCTGGCTAGTCTTAGGTCAACTGACACAAGCTAGAGTCATCTGAAGGGAGAAATCTTCAGTTGAGAAATGATCCATAAGACCAGCTGTAGGCAACCTTAGCATTTTTTTAAATAGTGGCCAATCAGGGAGAGCCCAGCCCATTGCGGGTGGCACCATTTCTGTACTGTAGTCCTGGGTTCTATAAGCAGCAGGCAGAGCAGGGCATGGAGAGTAAGCAGTAAGCAGTACCTCTTGGCTTCTACATCAGCCCCACCACTAGGTCCCCACCTTGCTTGAGTTCCTATCCTGACTTCCTTTGACAGTGAACAGTGATGTGTAAGCATAAGCTAATAAAGCCTTTCCTCCCCAAGTTGCTTTGATCATGGTGTTTCCACACAGCAACAGTGACCCTAAGACACATAGCGATGGAGAGAATTCCAGGACGGTTCAAAGTGGATCCCAATTTCTTCCAGGTATGAGGTAGGAGAGGAATTCCAGCTACAGAGAATGACTTGGTAGATGTGCCCAGGTAGGCATCAGGAGATTTCTGGACTCTACAGTTTGAATCCAGAAGATAGTAAGAGGTACCTGGATAAGTAAGCAAGGCTGGATAATTCTGCTGGATAAAGGTGAGCTTTGCACTGTACGGTACCCGAGCATGTCTGTGGTAGAGATCGTGAGTGGAGAATATTAAATCTTGCCTTCGTCAAGACCTCTGCAACATAGCCGTGCAGAACCAAAGTCACAGGTCTCCAGAAGGTTGTATTTTTTTTTTTTTTTTTTTCCCAAGCAGAATCATACTAGAGAACACGCATTTCCTCTGAGAGTTACCGCCTCTCTGGAATAGTTTGCATTGTAGGAATGTTTTCTCGGAGTCACTTCTGCTTGTTGGGTAAGAAAAGAAAACTGTAGTTTACTAATTGTCTTTCCCTCAGTCACTTCCGTTAGTTTGGAATGTAACTGGCCTCCATAACCTCAGGGCGTGGCACTGTTAGGAGGTGTGGCTTTGCTGGAGTGGGTATGGTCTTGTTAAGCGCGTCACTGTGGGGGCGGGCTTTGAGGTTTCTATGATCAGGATACACCCGTGCTCTAGTCAGCTTCTTGTTGCCTGCATGATGTAGGGGCTCTCATCTTCTCCTCCAGCAGCACACGTGCCTCACTCACACCGCCATGCTTCCTGCCATGATGATAATGGACTAAACCTCTGAAACTGTGAGCTGCCGCCTCAGTTAAATGTTTTCCTTTATAAGAGTTGCCATGGTCATACTAGCTCTTCCCAGCAATAGAAACCCTAACTAAGACAACCACAAAACAGCCAAATGTGTGAACTTATAGAGTGCTGCTCCCTGGCTGACCTTACTAAGGTCAAAGCACTTTTTCACAGCGGGAAACATGGCTTATCATTCAATGGCACACGAGTAGCTGCTTGCTTCACACAGGTAATGCGGCTTCTGCATGAGAACAGAAACCATGACAACTCTAAAACCCAGCAGGTTTGAGTCCATCTGGTATCACTTTTCTCATTGCCATTTTAAGAAGTACCCAACTGGGCTGGAGAGATGGCTCAGAGGTTAAGAGCATTGCCTGCTCTTCCAAAGGTCCTGAGTTCAATTCCCAGCAACCACATGGTGGCTCACAACCATCTGTAAAGGGGTCTGGTGCCCTCTTCTGCCTGCAGGCATACACACAGAAGAATATTGTATATATAATATAAATAAATAAATATTTTTAAAAAAAGGAAATACCCAACCAAGCCAACAAAGAGGGGGTTTTATTTTGGATCATTTTTGAGGGTATGGTCCACCATGGCAGCAGGAGCATGCGCAGCTTGCCACATGCATCCCCAGACAGGAAGCAGAGGGAAATGAATGCTGGTGCCCAGCTGGCTTCTTCCTTTTGATGCAGTACAGGACCCCCCCCCAGCCCATGGAATAGTGCTGCCCATGCAGGGTGGGTCTTTCCTTCCTCATTTATACCTCTCTGGAAATGCCCACACAGACAGACACAGAGGCGTGTCTCCTGGTGATTCTAAATCTAGCCAGGCTGGCAAGAAGATGAGCCAACATCCAGGAAGTACCCTGTAAAAATAGTAATCACTAAGAATCTCACAAGGTCAGAAGCAAAAATAGTCAAGCTCCCCCCCTCTTTGATGCTTGTGATGCACCTTCTCCCTGCAACCTACCCTCGGGTTCCTGTAAGTCTGTCCCAAGTCAGTGGTCCAGAGTGGTCTGGAACAGTAACTTCTGGGTAAGAAGAAAATGCTCTGTGTTGCAAGTTAGAGAAACCCAGGCCACCTGCTTTCTGGGTGCGCGGAGTGGTGCCGTGTCAGTCGGACATCATGAGAAGCCTACAGTGTCTCTGTGCCTTCCACATTGCCCACAAGGGTGCACAACCCTGTTTCCTGTACCATTGGTATCACAAGGAGATTGTCCTGAGGGGCGGAGACCGGGTTTTTTTTTGGGGGGGGGGGGGTTGATATGGCAGTCTTGTGTCAAGTGTTTCACGTAGCCCCAGTCAGGCCTCAGACTTACTGTATAGCTAAAGATTGCCTTAGACTGAAAAGCACCGCCTCCCAACTGCTGGCCTGGCAGATGCAGGCATGAGCCACTCTGCCAGGTACTGTGTGTGCCCTTATTCACAGGCGGGTAAGAGAACTTCCTGTTTTCCCCTCAATGAGATCATCAAAGCTGGCCATTCAGTTGTGCAAACGCCTTTGGGTTGCTTTAGGACTTGAGTTTTCCAAACGCCTCCTTTTAGGGGAGGGTGGGGTGGAGTGGCACTCGGGGTGTCCTCGGGGTCAGGGTGAGATGAGCTTTGGGGGATATTAGCATGCCACGTGTCCTCCTCCAGACTGCTGGAAGCAGATGCCAAGTTCCATCTCTCTCAGAACACATTTTGGAGTAGGATTTACTACATCCTCGGGGTCTGCAATTCTTTAATTTTCTCTTCACAACTACTGGGGTGTAGAAGCGAGAAATCAAAATCGTGTGTCTGCGGTGTGTGTTCCAAGTGATCTTGGGGTCCACGGAGTGCTATTGGTGCCGTGACACAATTGTCACCATGAAGCAATCAGCATGTGCGGATCCTCACAGTTACATGCTTTTCACAACGTGCAGTGATGCTAGTGAATCCTTTCAGCAGATTTCAAGCATACGTCATCAACGAATGGCGGACACCACCCTGCCTACTGACTCTCCAGAACTGCTCAGGGTAAAGCAAGAGTTTACACTCTGGATGGATCTACTTCCCTGCATCCCAATGACTCTCTTTCTTGAAACCATGCAGCTTTTGGCTCATGTCACCTTGTGTAATGGCCTTCATCTTCATCCCGCAGTGTCAAATGAAAGGGACTTTCTTCCTCTGTAAGGCAGAAAGAACGGTCAACTCTGTATGGAAACACATTTTCTTTATCCTCTTGCTAGCCGTTATCATAGCTGTTAAAAAAAAAATTGCAAGAGTGCAGGCAGATGTTTCTTCAATATTAATTTCAACCCAGTCATAGTTATACTCTGCAGTTTAATGGCTCGTTATTTGAAGAGACTCCATAATGCTTCTATAGCAGCCGTACCCTTCTACCTCCCTACCAACACCGTGCAGGAGTCGCTTAGATGACCTTGCCTCTCATAGGCAAAGTGCACCTTGCTCCTCCATTCCAGCATATTCTGGAGTGATTAATCTGTCAGGAAATATGGGGAGTCAACACTGAAGTTAAATGGTGAATTAAGTTCTTTCTGTATCACTTTTATGGGTGGCATAAAGGGAGGTCTTGTAACACTTAGTTTCAAATATGCGTCCCTGTGATGGTTAGCTCTGTCAACCAGACAGACCCACCAATCAGTAACCTACATCAGGTTAGACTGTAGGCATGTCTGGGGCAGGGATGGGGGGATTGTCTTCATTGCCTTAATTGATATGAAGACCTAGCCTGAAAGAGGGTAGTATGATTGCCAGGTTTAGGATTCTGGACTATTTGAGTGGCGAAAGCTAGCTGAGTTGCGCATGTGTGTGTTTCTCTCTCTCTCTCTCTTCTTCTCTCTCTCTCTATCTCTCTCTCTCTCTCTCTCTCTCTTCTCTGTCTCTCTCCTCTCTGCTGTTGACTGTCGGCATCATGTGATTCATGTTTTAAGTTCCTGCCACCGTGACTTTTCCTGCCGCGGTAGACTGAAACCTGGGATTGGGCACTAACATTCCCTTTCCCCACTAAATTGCTTTTGGTTCAGGTATTTTTATCACAGCAGCAGAAATTCATCCAGACCAACTTCATTCTTAAACCATCTCATAACCCATGGATCCTATGTCCCCATGGGCGGGAACAGTAAGTGTGTTTCCCTGCTAGTTTCTGCGTGGCCAGTTTCTGTGGATCTTCCCACACACAGGGAGGTACCGAGAGAAAGATGATTTCACGATACCTGTTTGCGGGGACAGCCTCACTTCACGGGGCCCAAAAGAAGCCCTCCAGAGGAATTCCAATCACAGCTGAACAGCAGGAGCTCTGGTGAGGACAGGCATCTCACCCCGGAAGTGAAAGGCCTTGCCAGAAGTCCTGGGTGGGCTCAGTGCTGCAGAAGGGAGACAGGGTCTGGCCTCTGAAGGGCTGATCAACTCTGAATGACTTTGAAGGCAGTGAAAGAAAGGTTGGCAAAGGCAGCCTGCTGGTGCGTCATGTTGCTTCATCCAAAGTCCCTTTAAATGTGAGGCTGGGAGACCATTTAATATCACCTATAGCTACACAGGGCTGGACTTGCCACTCTTAGCCCAACACAGTTCCACTACAGGCATGATTCTTTGTTGAAGATGCCTGCAGTGGGTACCATGTTAAAAAATAAATGTTTCCTTCCTCCCTTCTTATTCCTTCCTTTGTTGTTGTTTTTGTTTTTGTTTTGTTTTTTGAGATAGAGTTTCTTGTGTAACAGTCCTAGCTGTCCTGGAACTAGCTAGGCCTTGAGCTCACAGAGATCCTCCTGCCTCTGCCTCCCAAAGTGCTGGGATTAAAGGCATGCACAGCCATCACCTGGCCTTTTGCCATTTTTCTTTCTTTTTTTTTTTTAAAGCCAGGACCTTACATAGCACAAATTCGAGCTGTCTGAGACTGGCCTCAAACTAATTTTGTAGCCAAGGACAACCTTAAATTTCTTGCTTCTCCTATGTCTAGCTCCCAAGAGCTAGGATACATATCTGGTGCCACCATAGCCAGTTAGTTTAGGGACTGACCCAGGGATTTGGACTTCAATACATTGCCTAGACAAGCACCTCTGCAGAGATACACCCCCAGCTCTGTCCTTTTGATTCTTTTATTCCTTTTTTTTTTGTGGTGCTGGGCATCTAACAGAGTTTCCTGAATGCTGGAACATTAACGCTAACCACATCCTGCTTACCATTTACCCTAAACCTTAACACACACCTGCAGTGAGAAGGCAGCTGTGGGAGCGTTCTGCTGCAGCCTGCATGCTTTTCTCCATTGCTCTTAACCTAAAATCCACAGGTTAACTTGCTCAGTTGAGGCACATTGAATGATTTAAAGGCAGGGTTTTGAATTTTTAACCCCTTGGACCTGCTACCACAAAGCAGCTCAGTCAGTTAATTAGACAGCACAGGCTGTGACCAAAGGACAAGAGGCAGTAGTCGTCCAGCCGGGCCTGAGCATGGATGAGGATGCTAGCCTTAGCCTTTTGTGACCCCTGTGGCGGCCTTGGTCTAGCCCTGAGGACCCTGGATAGGAACTTCGCTTTGGTGCGACCTGCACCTTCCCCTGGTACTCGTGGCAATGGCCTTTGCACAGTGAAGATGGTGGTAGCCCCATGCTGTTTTCCTGCCCAGCCTGCCCTGCAGTGCCCTAGCGAACACCTGCCCAGTGACTGTGTTCCCTGCTTAGAGCCCAATCACCGGGATGCAGGAGGCTCAGCTGCAGACAGTTACACCCTCTGCCTCCTCCTTGGCTCTTCCTGCATCTGCCAAGAAGGTATCCCAGCGTCCTCCCCTGAGGGGGAAGCAGAAGGTGGACGCCAAGTCTGTGCCTCCGTGTATTGGCTCTAGGAGACAAAAACAATAGTGCCCCGGACCTGAGTTTGTTCACCCTTCATGACACCATCTCCTCCTCCCATGACTGATGTGTTCTAGGAAGGACTCCAGGCAACCCAAGGCATATTGGAATTTATAAAGACAATTTCTGCCATCCTCTGGTGGCAGTCTGGTATGCTGAGCTGAGCTGAAGTTCACCTGGGATCAAAAGTGCTACGACCAGTACTCCAGCTGGAACTGGCAGAACATCCCATCTGTACATTCTTGCACAGAAAATGAACTACTTCCCCCAACGGTGGGGCAGCCATTTCCCAGGGGAGACGCTCAGAGCGGACACCTGCATCCACTTTGTCCTCTCCTCCCTCTGTTCGGACTCTGCCAGGAGGGTCAGGCCTGTGCCAAGCCCTTGAACCCTCATTATCTTTAATTAGTGTTTAGGAGGTTAATTAGTGGCAGGGCTCATCTTTCTTTAATTACTTCACAGCGGTTGAGGCAGGGGGGGTCCTCGAAAGCCAGCTTGAATTATTCTGTTTGTCTTCGTGCTAATTTGAATTGATAAAGTCGGATGTTTACTGCGCAGATGAGCTTTGGTGGGGTGCTAGGGAAACTTCAGCGTGGTGGACACAGTTGTTTTTAACTGTAATTAATTTGCAGGTTTAGGGACCTCGGGAGTGTAACCGCCAAACAGACAACAGTTTCAAACCTCATCCAAACCCGAAACCCCAGCAGGCAAATCTGTTTGTCAAGTTAGGGGCAAGTTCTTAAAAGAAGTTAATTGATTATAAACTAGAGCTGATTAGGTTCATCAATAAATGAATGATAAAAAACATATGACGTATATACACTCTACTCAACAACATGTGTCCTGTGCAGGAGAATGGTTAGAACGCGCGTGTGTGAGTTAGAGAAGCCGGACCCAGAGAGAAAGACCATGGTTTCTCTTCTATGTCAAATTAGACCTCCAAAACAGCAAGACATGAAGCAGAAGGGGGATTATTTGTGGAGAAAAGGGAGCCAGCAAGAGGGGAGGAGTGGGGAGGGAAAGAGATGGTAGTGGTATATCAAAGTGCATGACAGACACACACACCAAAAATGCCATAATGAGTCCCGTTTTTGTGTACAGTGAATGTGTGCAAAACATAAAACTATGTGAAAAATAGGTCTGACAGTGCAGCTGAAGGACAGAAATAGAGATAGTTGGGGGAGGTGAGAGAGACTCAGAAGTCTTACAACTTATCTTTGCATGCCATCAGAGGTACCTGGTTGCCAGCACTTAAAATTCTGTGGAGTAGCCGGGCGGTGGTGGCACACGCCTTTAATCCCAGCACTCGGGAGGCAGAGGCAGGCGGATCTCTGTGAGTTCGAGGCCAGCCTGGTCTACAAGAGCTAGTTCCAGGACAGGCTCTAAAAAAGCTGCAGAGAAACCCTGTCTCGAAAAACAAAAAAAAAAAAAAAAAAAAAAAAAAAAAAAATTCTGTGGAGTAAGCCTAGGGAGAGCACAAAAGCAAATATAGAGGCCTGGCCGCGGCAGGGATAACAGTCGTGTGACTGGAGCAGAGCAAAGCAAGGGAAGCCGTTGGAAACAGCTTGAGAGGAAGTAGGTCTTTTGAGTTTCTGACTGTGTGGCTTTGAAATAAACACTATATATATGGTCCTGTGTGTGGCTCCAGCTTCTGCAACTGAGTCTCCATGCCTAGTTTCCTGCCTCACGAGTCCTTCACTTTGCCCCGCTGGCAAATCCACGCAACCTAGACTGTCCCCCCACCCCCCGCCCCATTCCGCCAAACCCTCCTTAGCCTACCATATAGCGTTCCCCTGGAGCTCCTAATTTATCTGTTCCTAGCAGCCCTGTGATTCCAGCCTGACCTCCTCTAGGCTCACCTACCGTACCATGGAGCCCAGCCTGCTTCGAAAGAGGCCATACTACCTCATTTCGGGTCACGGAATGAGGTAATGGCTTCCACATGTGCAGGGACTGTCATTCAAATTCTCCTAGTGAGTGGCTGCAGGAGGTGGAGGCAAGGGCTCTGGCCCTTGGGGAAGCTTGGCAAGATAGCGTTTCTTTGCAGTGCTTACTTAGAAAGGCCTGAGGACAGAGGGACATGAATGAAACAGGAGATCCATAAAAAATAGACAGGGGTTTATACCTTCCTTTGGAGATTATTAAAGATTCATATGCAATCAAGGAATAACTTAGGGTCACAGGTCCCCTTTCCCGTTTCCCTCCAGTGGTGACATCATTCAAAGCCTTAGCACAACAACAGGAGCAGGAAATTGCCATTGATATGGTCACCATCAGAACGTTTCCATCCCACCAGGGTCCTGCATGTGGCTCCTTTGCATTCGCCAGCTGCTGCCCCTGACGCCAGGCAACCATTGCCTTTCTCTCTAGTTTGGCAATGTTGTCACCTCAAGAGTAGTAAGTACATAAGTGGAATCACATCATGTATTCCCTTTGTGCAGTGCCTCTGCCCCCAACTTAATTTTCTAAAGACTCTTCCAGCTCGTTGATTCTATCATTATTTTTGCCTCTTTATTGCTGAGTAGTATTCTGTGATATTGGCATGCCATACCTGGTTTAACCATTCACTCATGAAAGGGCCTGTTGGTTCTCAGTTTGGGCCTGGGGATGAGCCAAACAATTATAAATATTCCAAAACTTTTGAGAGCATTATCTTCATCTCTGTAGGACAAATGTTTAGGAGTACAGTAGCTATGTTTATGGTAGCTACATATTTATTTTTAAGGCTTACTTATTTTATATCTATTAGTGTTTTATATTATATATGTAAGATGTATTTACTTTGTTGGTGTTTTGTCTGAATGTGTGTATGTGTACACCATATGTGTCTAGTACCAACAGAGGACAGAAGAGGGTGGCAGATCCTCTGGAACTGGAATTGTTAGGAGCCATGGTACGTGTGCTAGTAACTGATCCTGGGTCCACTGCAAAAGTAGTAGTAAGTGCTTCGAATCACGGAGCCCTCTCTCCAACCCCACAGATTTCATTTCTGTTTACTGGTTGATGCTTGATTTTTTGTGACAAGGGCTCACACTGTAACCCTGGCTCACCTGGAACTCGCTGTGTTGACTAGAGGGAGCTCAAACTTACAGGACAATCCTGCTTCTCCTCTAAGTGCTGTCAGTGGAAGAGCGCAGCCCTGCACTGGGGTAGCTGTCTGTTTTGACAAGCAGCCGTTGATTTAGCTCGTGATTCGGTGGGTTGACAGTTTGGGCTGCGCAATAGCCACAGTCATCTGATTTAGTGTCTGAGATATAATGCAAATGTAAACGCCATCATCTTAAAGTATATTTTCACAAGGTTGTAGCATGTTTGGTTATAAATCGTTTTACAGAAAGACCAGGCATCTTCTATTTCTGGTGGTGGTGCAGCAGTAACCCTCCCAGTCCTTGAGAGCAATCCCTGCTGCCATTTCTTTGCTATTTTTGCCATTGTGATCCTGTTCAAGTGATATCTTGTGTGTTTGAGTCACATTTCCCTGACATCCCTGATGCCAAGTGTCTGTTCCTGTGCCATCCGGGCCTTAGCTGTTGAGATGTCTTCAATGATTCTTGTTCATTTTCTATCTGGATTATCTGCTGTTATTGAGTTCTGAGACTTCTTAATATAGTTTAGATACTGGCTCTGGGTCAGATATGTGGTCTACAAGTTCTGTTTCTACTCTAAAGCCTGCTCTTCTAGCCTCATAGTAGAATATTCTTAGAAAGAAAGCCATGAACTTCAATTGAGTTCCAATTTCACATGGCTTATGCTTTTGGTGACAAGTCTAAGAATTCTTTGCACCCCACATTGCCCCCTGAATCTATTTTTTTCTCAAAGTCTTATCTTTATACTTTGCTTTAAAGTCTGCATTGTATATTAAATTAATCTTCTATGAGGTTCGTGACTTAAGGCTTCTTGTGTTGTTTTCTTTTATTGCCTGTGTGTGCATGATTTTTCCAGAACCATTTGTTGAGAAGGCTTTTTCTTCACTAAATTTCCTTTGATCATTTGTCAAAAGTTAAATGGAGGGCATCAGTGTGACTCTGTGGTGAATAGCTTGCCTGTCACGTGTGTCTTAGTTAGGATTTCTATTGCTGTGAAGAGACACCATAACCAGGCAACTCTTATAAAGGAAAACAGTTAATTGGGGTGGGTTAGAATTTCAGAGATGTAGTCCTTATCATCAGAGTGGGACATGGTACGGTTCCGGCAGCAGATATGGTGTTGGAGAAGTAGCCGAGAGTCCTGCATCTTGCAGTAACAGGAAGTGAACTGAGTGTCACATGGACGGGAAGCTTGAGCAAAGGTGACCTCAAAGGTCACCCCCACAGTAACACACTTTCCTTCCAATGAGGCAACACCCCCTAATACTGCCACTCCTTGGGGGGCATTTCTTTCAAACTACCACTGCATGTGAGGCTCTGGGACTCGATTCCCGCCACAGAACAAAGGAAGGGAAAACAATTACATGGCAAGCGTTTGGGGAGGGATTATTGCTTCTGGTTATTCTACTCTATTCAATTCTATTTTTCTATTCCATCTATATCCGTGTGCTTAGAAAGCCCATACTACAGCACAGCACCTGGATAACTGCAGGAATATCACACATCTTTGAGTCAGGAAGACTGCTACCCACTGCAGTATTTTTTTCATATTTGCTTGTGCTTTTTCATATTTAGTATAATCTTTTCTGCATGTGTTTCTGTGTGTGGTGCAACTGTATATGTGCATGTATGCTCACAAGTGTGTGAGCAGGTGCACATGTGTGGAGGTCTACACATTATTCATTGAGACAGAGTCTCTCAGCTGGAACCCAGAACTGGCTGGTATGGCTCCTCTAGAGAGCCAGCTTGTACTGGAGATCCTCTGACTCCATCCCTGGAGTGCTAGAATTGCAACAGGGCACCACACACTCATAGTGAATATGGGTTCTGGGGATCCAAACTCCAGTCCTCTCATTTGGTGCTCATCTAGCAAGATGTTAACCTCTGAGCCAGCCGTGTTAAGGATAACCTTACCTATGCTACAAAAATGTTGTTGGGACTTTGTTAGAAATTACATTAGACCTTTGCTTTAGCAAACTGAGGAGAGTTAAGAGTGAGTCTGTCTTATAACCCATACAAATGACAAATTGCTCCACAGTTATTTTACAGCTTGACTTGAGCCCTGCAGCTTTCAGTTCACAATAGTATTAATGACTTGTTATCTTTGCATATAGATATTTCAGATATTTCTTGAGAGGCAGTTGTTAAGCTGCATATTTTTAGTTCCAGAGTCCATATGTTCATTACTACTTGCTCATTTTTGTATTTTTGGGTGTCTGTATCATGTGACTTTGATGAACTCACATATTACTACTAAAAGTGTTCTGACTAAATGTTTGGTAATGTATTTCCTGAAGTTTTCTAGACATTCTATCAACTACAAATGCAGGCACTGTTATTACTTATATCCTGAAACCCCAGGGTTTGTTTTTCTTTCTCTTCTCGCCTATTGCATAGTCTAGAACTATCTAGCACCATGATAAATAAGAATAGAAGAACAGCCAGGTGGTGGCACGTGCCCTTAATTTCTGTACTCAGGAGGCAGAGGCAGGTGGATCTCCTGAGTCGAGCCAGGTCTGGTCTACAAAGCAAGTTCCGGGACAGCCAGGGCTACACAGAGAAACCGTCTCGAAACAGCACAAGAAAGAACAGTAAGAACAAATGCCTTTGCTATGTTCCCAAAGGGGAACAGTTAGTCTGTTTTCACTGAGTATAATTTTAGCTGTAGGGCTTTTTTTTTTGTAGATATTTTCTTGTCAAGTTAAAAGGTTTCCATCTAGCAGGCAGGTGGTGGTGCACACCTTAATCCCAGCAATTTTAGAGACAGAGGCAGGTGGATCTCCAAGTTTGAGGCCAGCCTGGTCTACAGAGTGAGTTCCAGGACAGCCAAGGCTACACAGAGAAACCCTGTCTCAAAATAAAATAATTAATTAATTAAAATAAACAAGAAGAAACAACAAAAGTTCCCATCTACTCTGCTAAGAGGAATTTTGTTTTTTAAAAAACCATGAATGGGTGTCAATCTTTATAAGATCTTTTGTCTGTGAAAACAAATAGCATATTAACAAGGTGGGTTACTTCCATGATGTCTGTATATTGAACCATCCTTGTATCCCCACTATAAAACGTGTTTGTCAGAATCCCACTGCAATGTATCTATTGTGACTGTGAGTTCTGTCTTAGACCTCCTTTTTAGATCTGCTTTAGGCACTTCATTGTCGATACGTAACTGCTCACTCTGCTGCCCGTTTTGTCACACTCTGTGAAACACGGAAACATTCCTCCCTTTATAGCCCGTCTCTGTCTTCACTTAGAACTGTCCTCACCACACACCACCTAGTGCTTAATTTCTACTTACGATTACGCTCGTCCACTATAACTTGGAGAACTGCAGAGAAGAACTCAATTCTGTTACGTTCTCTTTCCCTTCCCATCGTATGCCCCAGTCCGTCTGCGTTCTGTCCCCTCTCTCCTCTCTCTCTCTCTCCTCTCTCCCTCTCGTCTCTCTCTCTCTCTCTCTGTCTGTCTCTCTCTGGTGACTCTCTCGCTCTCTCTCTCTCTCTCTCTCTGTGTGTGTGTGTGTGTGTGTGTGTGTGTGTGTAGGAATGTCTTTAGATACAAAGTCTCAATTTCGTTTGAGAATGTCTTATTCCTTCTTGTTTCTGAAGGATGGTTTCCCGAGGCTGACAGTTCATTGGTTGGCTGGCTGCTCTCCAGCAGCGGGGAGACTGTCCCCTCCTCCTGGCCTCCCTAGTTTTTCATGAGAAACACATTAACGTTCCAATTAGCCTTCCCTACAGATAGGGTGCAGTCTCTCTTTGGCTCTGCTTTGGAGATTTTACCTTTATCTAGCCTTGGTAAGCCGAATTAAAGCCTTTCCTGGCTTGCATTTCTTCAGTGTTCTCTCTTTTCGAATTGCTTTGTTAAGTTTAGATTTCCCAACAAATTTGGGACTCTTCAAGTCATGATTTCTCCCCAGTGCCTTCGAGCCCAGTTGCTTCCTCCTGTCTGTGACTGTGAAGAGACCTTAGATCTTCAGCCACCCCGCCACCCAGGTCCCCAGACTTCTTCAGCCCTTTTGATCTGTTTTATCTCTGTGATTCCAACTGGGTGAATCTCTGCTCTACTCCGTCTCCTTCTAGTCCCGTTGACTATGCTATCCTCCAACCCCATTTTCCTGTTGAGCCCGTCTGCTAAAGGTTTTTATCTAGTTATTATGTATCTTGGTTCTAAAATTCTTTTTCATCTTCGGTCCAAAATTTTTTGTTGTTTTAAGTTTGCTCCTAATTGCTTGTTGAAGCGTTTTTTGTCATAACCACTTTAAAGTCCAATAGATAATTCCACTGTCCCTATCATCCTGGTGATAAATCGGGACATAGAGACTCTGGGTTAATGGCAGCCTATACTTGTCAGGGATAGCAAAGTAACGGAACCCTCTCTCTACTGATGCCTGCTGGGCAGGAGTAGAAGTTCCTGCTCTTCAGATATTCCTCGGTAGATCTAATGGGTTCTGGCTCTCTATTTGAGCTCCCCTGACTCGCAGTGAGCAGGGGAAGGAAAGACTGCACACTGGCTGCTTGGACGTAGCCATCCAGTTCCCTGTGGACATCCCACCTGGTCTCACTGACGTTTCAGGGAACAAGGACTAACACGCCATTGGCTGTCAGGGAGGACTATGGCTCTCTGTTTGCGAGAGGTGCTGCCAGACAGCCACTGTTGATGGTGTCTTCAGGGTGCAAGCCCAGGCTTCCTCTTGGTCACAGCTGGCATGGGTGGGAGAGAATCACACAATGCTCTAGGGTGTCTGGCTGGGATTAAGAAGGTTATCACCTGGCTGGGCTGCCCTGTCCCCCCCCCCCCCCCCCCCGCTGTGGCTAGAGAGTAGAGACTGAGCTCTTCTTTATCTGTTCTTGTGAGCCGTTTGTGAGCTCTTCAGCTCTCAGCCTGAGGTGTGAGGTCAGTGGGACACTTGAGTTTCCATGTTGTGGTTCCTCACGGCTCTCCCTTCTTCCCACCACTTTTTCAGGCTCATTAGGTTTTTTCACACCTGGACTCCAGAGTCATCTGGAGTACGTCAGCAGGAATGATGGATGCCTCCCTCCACCTTCCTGCTCTCCATGTCTCTCCAAGCAGGGATTTGACTGATCGTTGTTGTTTTCCCGAGCTAACAGGTTCTGGTGATATAATACCATTTAGAAGCAGCCATATGACCATATCTCGCTCGGCTGCTGCTGCAGGTCCGAGGACAGGGTAACTGCTTGCTGTCAGCGTGTTTCCTCTTGAACTTCCCTCCTGACCTCACTGAATTGTTCACATTACTATCCCAGCTGCCAATCACAACAGAACACTCTCAGATGCCAGGAGCGCCCTGCCCTCTCCTGTTGATGCTGCCCTCAGCATCCTGCTCACAGCCTATCAGCTTTTACCTCTGCACTGACTGTTGGCCCTGTAGGCGGGCTGATACCACCCATTCTGAGGCTGTGGATCTGTTTCTTTCCCTTTTTACTGTGCTGACCCATTTGATATTGTACTTCCTAGACAAAATTCTCCTTTTGGCAAGAATCTGCCCAAACTACCTTGTGAGAAAATAAGGTTTCCTTTGACACTCAGAAGGATTCCCTAGTCCCCCACCATTCGACAGCTTGTCTTAAGTAACCTACGCAGCAGGCTATTCCCAGCCTCAGCCTCCTGACCCCCAATTCTGATAGTGAGATGGGAGGACAGGAAATATTACCTTCTTATTTTTGGAATAGAATTAAGATTGTTCATTAACCTTGTCACACGCTCAGCTACACTGGCCTGCTGCAATTCCTTACAATCTGAAGTTAAAGAAAATACAGTGTTTCTTCTCTACAAGTTCAGACTTTAGCTAACAGTCTTTACACTTTAGATGAGCTCTCTTCCCTAGGAGACAATAGATACTCTGTGGTTTCCAACACAACACAGAGGGTATTGATTTGGGCCACTTTGGCAAATCTGCTGTAGCCTGGGCTCGCACTGTCCTGGAAGACACATGAAGAGGCAGAAGTTGGCATGATCACATCGTAGGCACATACAAAAAGAGGACAAGTGGTCACAGCATAGTCCGTTTAAACTTCTTACTGTTAGCCAAGTCCTCTGTGCTCAGCCTGGTGCAGGCCCTGGGAGAAATGCAGAAAGAAAGACAGACTCCAAGGAATCCTCACTGTGCACATAAATAACACAGTATAAGGTCATGGAGCGCGCTGGTAGAGACTGTAGTAGACTCAGCAGGGTGATATGGAAGAAACAACTCAGAGAAGATTCTAGAAATTTTACAGAGCAATAAGCACTAAAGTTGTAGTCTGAATAGTAGATAGATCAAGTCTTTGCTAGAATGGGCTTTGTGGAAACACAACAATTCCCTTCTAGATGTGAAGTGTCCCAGTTGCTTCTGGGGTGCATTAGTCAGGCTTCCCTGGAGTAACAGAACTCAGAGAATGAACCTCTCTCTCCCTCCCTCTCTCATTATGTGTGTGTGTGTGTGTGTGTGTGTGTGTGTGTGTGTGTGTGTACATATGGAACTTATTAGAGTGGCCTAAACAATGGTCCAGCTAATCCAGCAATGGCTGCCTGCGAATGGAAGGTCCAAAAGCACAGTATCTCTCAGTCAATCCAGCCTCGTGGACTGCTCAGCTGGTCTGCAGTAGACGCTGGAATCCTGAAGAAGCAGGCTCTAATGCCAGTGAAGGGATGGACTTGGCGGCAGGATGAGGGCAAGCAGGCAAAGCAAGAGCTTCCTTCTTCCATGTTCTCATATAGGCTTCCCGCAGAAAGTAAGGCCCAGATTAGATCTGGATTAAAGACGTGTCTTCCCACCTCAAACATCCAGATTCGAAGTCGATCTTCACACTTCAAATTAAGCAAAAGTGCCTCACAGGTGTGCCCCTCCGTTTTTGGGTTTTAGTTAATTCCAGATGTAGTCTAGTTGACCGCCAAGAACAGCCGTCACGTGAGGCAAGGGAGACTTTGCAGTGCCTTCTGAGTTGGGAGGCACCTGGCTCTGCCTGAAGGGAAGGGACCTATCGTAATCATCCCCGTGTTGTTCTTATTGCTGGTTTTTGTTTTTTAAGGTGCTGGGATAAATCCAGGGTCTTGAACTCTTTAGGCAAACCCTGTACATCTATGTTTTTCAGAATGCCCAGCGGCTAGGTTATGATGAACTTCTAAAACTTATCTCTTAGAGGCTTTGTAAAGGCATCTTCCGTGATGTGGGCTCTGCTGGGGGTGGGTAAAAACAGGCCAGTAGTCACTGGCTGCAGTGCCCTTCTACAATTGGGCAGCTCAATTTCCAGTGCTTATGTGACTTCGAGGGGAGGGGAGCTCTTCCTAGCAGAAATTCGGACATGAGAGTTTATTTTTCTCCAGCACAACCCTTCCCAGCATGCCCCCTTTTCCTCAGACGACTTATTTTCCAGGACAGGAACATAACACCTCCTCCAAGGTATGTCAGCTTCTAAAAAGGGCCCGTTTGTGAGGACTTGTCAGAGCTTCAATTTCAACGTCATTATTGGGGAGGCACCAAGACCGCACGTAGCGCATGGCTAGGCTGAGTTCATGTTTACCTAACACCTTCCATACCAGTAGATCCCAGCTAGCTTACCTGCCTGTGCCAGCACACGGGGGGGGGGGGGGGGGGGGGGGGGGCGGATAAGCGAAGACAACACTTTACTTCAACACCCCCGCGGCGGGCACTGGAGAAATGAGCTATCAAGATGCCAGCAGTTTGGAGGATGGGAGGGAATTGGTCTTGAGTCAAGACCTACTTCTTTATTAAAATTGAATTTTCCTTCTTTCAGTTGTGATAAAATTTATAGAACTTAGAATTTTCACTTTAAAGCCTACAGTTCTGTGGCATTTGTGTTTCCAATGTTATGAACCCCTGCCAGACTTTTAGAACATGACTATCTCCCTAGAAACTCATCACGCTGAAACATTCATTCTACCCAACTACACACACACACACACACACACACACACACACACACACGCCCTGCGGTCATTGGCAGCTTCAACTTGTAGTTTTCTGTTTCACACATTTGCCTAGTCTGGAAATTTTGGATGCTCATGCCCAGTCTTTGGGGCCAGGTATGTTTTCAAAGTATGTCTGTGTGTATCGTGGACCATGGCTGAATTCCTCTATACTACACAACGTAATAGTCCTTGTAATGAGTTCCTAGGGAGATGCCACATTTTGTTCATTAATTCATCAGTTGATGGATATTTGATATTCACCCCTTCATGTCTGTGAATAATGTTGGCATGGTTGTTGGTATGCAGGGATCTTCTGATTCCAGTCTCATTTAGTTTGAGTGTTTCTAGGAGTAGAGGTCTGTATCTAGGAGTAGAGAGTTTGCATCTAGGGTTAGAGCATCTGCATCTAGGAGTTGAGAGTCTGCATCTAGGAGTGGAGCGTCTGTATCTAGGAGTAGAGTTTCTGTATCTAGGAGTAGAACGTCTGTATCTAGGAGTAGAACGTCTGTATCTAGGAGTAGAACATCTGTATCTAGGAGTAGAACATCTGTACCTAGGAGTAGAGCGTCTGTATCTAGGAGTAGAACGTCTGTATCTAGAAGTAGAGCATCTGTATCTAGGAGTAGAGCGTCTGTATCTAGGAGTAGAACGTCTGTCTGTATCTAGTAGTAGAGCGTCTGTATCTAGGAGTGGAGCATCTATATCTAGGAGTGGAGCGTCTGTATCTAGGAGTAGAGCATCTGTATCTAGGAGTAGAACCTCTGTCTGTATCTAGGAGTAGAACGTCTGTCTGTATCTAGGAGTAGAGCATCTGTATCTAGGAGCAGAACATCTGTCTGTATCTAGGAGTAGAGCGTCTGTATCTAGCAGTGGAGTGTCTGTATCTAGGAGTAGAGTGGCCCAGTGATATCATTGATATCACTGATTCAGGCTAAGTTCCGAGGGACCATCTTGTAGTTCCACTAGTGATATAAGAGGGTTCCAGTTTCTCCACACCTTTTCCAACCCTCATCCTTTCCTGAGAGTTTGTTTTGGTTGTTTTCATCGCCATCCTTGTGGGTGTGAAATGGTGTCTCATTGTGGTTTTGATTAGCATTTTCCCACTCATGAATATGTTGGTTACCTTTGCATGTGCTTGCTGATCAGTGTGCATCTTCATTGTACAAAAATGTATTCAAGTCCTTTGTTCATGCTTCAGTTGGATTATTCATCATTTTGCTGTTCATTCGTAAGAGTTACTTATGTATTCTAGATGCCAGGTCCTTATCAGATATGATTAATTAGCAATTAATTAGCAAATGTTCCTTGTAGCATGAATAATAAAAACCAGAGACAGAAATTGAGGCTCAACCCGAAAACCAAAGCAAAGTAGCCAAGCCACTAGAAAACTCTTACCTCTTCTAAGGTTGGGTAACGGCAGACCAAGTAGTCCAAGCCTCTCTCTCCTTGCATTTTATATTCCCTCTGTGATTCTCATGGGATGAGGACCACACCTCCCAGGGGGATCAGTTTCACCCCGCCGGACGGGAAGACTACATTTCCCAGAAACACCACAACGGACAACCACGCCTACGCAGATTCTTATATATACCAGTGTTAAATTCATCCCCTCTCTCTTTCTTGTTCCTCTCTCCCCTTGACCCCGCCCTGTCGAGCACACCCTTCCCTAATAAATAATCCTCCCACGCACGTGGTCGCGTCCTGGGTCTCCCTTCCTCCGGCTCCGCGATACACCCCACGCCAAGAAAGAAGAACAACACCCTCTAGTGCTGGGATTAAAGGCGTAGGACTCCCTAGTATTGGGATTAAAGGTGTAGGCCACCACCACCACCTGGATTTGCTTCTGCATTGATCTTGTGTAGTCCAGGGTGTTGGGAAAGGCCACTTGTTTGTTCCCTGCTGCCCAGACCCTGAAATAATCACACAGAAACCATATTATTTTCAATACTGCTTGGCCAATAGCTTAAGCATATTTCTAGCTAGCTCTTATATCTTTGGTTAACCCATTTCTATTATTTTATATTTTACTCTGAGGCTCGTGGCCTACCAGCGAGGTTCCAACTGGCAGCTCACACTTTCTCCTCTGGCGGCGCCTTGGCTTCTCACTGACCCACCTCCTATCTTCCAGCATTCAGTTTAGTTTTCCTATCTAGCTCTATTTCTGCTAAGCCACTGACAGAAACATATATATTCATTAACCATAAAAGCAACACATAGACAGAAGGACTTCCCTCACCACCAGGGTAACCTTGAACTCACAGAGATCCATCTGCCTCTGTCTCCCAAATCCTGGGATTAAAGTTGTGTGTCACCATTACCTGACCTCTAGTGGCTTTAGCTTTGCTTCTGGTCTTCAGGCAAGATTAATTTATTAAAATACAAATAATAGGGGCTGGAGAGATGGCTCAGTGGTTAAGAGCATTGCCTGCTCTTCCAAAGGTCCTGAGTTCAGTTCCCAGCAACCACATGGTGGCTCACAACCATCTGTAATGAGGTCTGCTGCCCTCTTCTGGCCTGCAGGCATACACACAGATAGAATACTGTATACATAATGAATAAATAAATATTTAAAAAAATACAAATATATACCACTATAGTTTCTCCCATTTTGTAGTTTCCTCTTTCTCCTTTGTAAGGTCCTTTGATATATTTTAACTTTTCTTGGACTTTTAAAGTTTCATGTGTGAGTGTTTGACCTGCTGTGTGTATGTGCGCCACATGTACGTGTGGTGTCCAAGGCCATCACTTGGAACTGCAGTTATGGATGATTATGAGTCGTCATGTGACCTGGCATGTCAATTACATAAGAAACCACTATGACTTGACAGCAAAAAGATAAACAATCCAGCAGAAACACAAATATGAATGAATGAATTAGACCCTTGGTCCTCGGCAAGAGCAGCAAGTGCTCTTGACCACTGAGCCATCTCTCCAGCCCTACGTGTTTTGGTTTTTTGTTTGGTTTGTTTTGTTTTGTTTAGATTGGATCTTACTACCTATTTGCCCAGGCTGGCCTCAATTTCCTGGGTAGAAGTGATGCTGGGTTCTTAGGCTCCGAGTAGCTGAAGCTACAGGTGTGCACCACTGTGCCCAGTTTAAAGTTCTTAATTTTATGAAGTCAATTCTAGTCTTTGCTGTTTGGGTACATGCAGGGGCTGTGATACGCACAGATATCCTCAGGCTCCAAACTCTTAGGGTGCTTGAGCTTTCAGCAAACAGCAGTGGGGGTTGTGGACTTGTCTTCTCGGAATTCCAGCTGCTTCGACCAAGTGCCTCAGCGAGGAGAATGCCTCTCTGTCCTGAGTTCTGAATCTAAGCCAGAAATGTCCACAGGGCTGATGTCTTCAGCTTCTCCGTGTCTTCTGCCTGGGTACTCACATAGACTTCCCCATGTGTGTGTCTGTCTGACTCCTGATTGCCTTTCCTTATAAAGATCAGGCCCATCTGTATGTCATTTTACCGTATGACAGGTCCACTCTCCAAGTACATAACCGTTCTGGGGTTGGCTTTAACATGGGGAGAGAGGTGGAGGGGGGAGAAAGGCATGAAAGGGCATACATACTGCCTGGTGCCTCTGGGACAGGAACGAACCTTCTGATACAGGAGGCCACTCTGCTCCTTCTCTCAGTCTGAGGCTATGAGGCTATCTGGATCCCTCAGAGAGGTGTTGGGGTGATCTGGGCCCTGACCTTCTTTGTTCTCTTGCAGGATGAACGAGCGTGACCGTCTGATCAAGCGACTTAGCAGGAAGACACCCCCGACGCTCTTCCGAGCAGGCTCCATCCAGCAGTGTGTCACCCGTAAGTGACAGTGGGAAACAGTGGGTGGCAGACGGCAGGGGGAGTGAGGCAGCCAGGCCAGGGATGGCTACCACACCTGACAGAGTGTGAGAATACTGAAGGCCGGGGCTCATAAAGAGCACACTGGTGGTCTGCTGGGCAGTTCCGCTGAGCTCCACCTGCCAACAGAGACATTCTCATGTTACCCATCAGACCTCCGCTCCTCCCTATTTCCCACAGCCCAAGGAGGGTGTAGCAAAGCCCTGAGGGCACAAAATCAGAGGCGCAAGCAGAGAGTACCCGTATACAACAGGTAGTGGTGCTATGTTGTGGCTTCTAGGTCATTGTCATGGGTAACAGCCATGTTGGATGTGTGAGGCAGAAGTCAAGGTATGAGAATTGATGGGATTCTCCAAGCACAGCAGTCTGTAGGAGTGCTGCTCTGGGCTCACTCTGCAGGGGTCCCCTCTGGAGTCTCACTAGAGGGGTCCCTTCTAAACTCACACTTCAGGGGTGCCCCCTCTGGACTCACACTGCAGGGGTCCCCTCTGGACTCTCACTGCAGGGGTCCCCTCTGGAGTTTCACTGCAGGGGTCCCCTCTGGACTCTCACTGCAGGAGTCCCCTCTGAGACTCACAACACTGGGTTCCTGTCCTGCCTCTCTGTGTCTGCATTTGTAAAATGGGAACAATGTGAGAACCCAGCTGGGGTTGGTGGGAGGGTAAATGAGATCATATATACAGGGCCTAAAGAGTTCAGTAGGTGTTAGATATTGTGGTTATTGTTCAGTTAGCCGAGTAGCTCTGGACAGTGTATGTATTTTTCAAAATTTCAACTTTTTTCTCCAAAAAGACAATAGAATTGTATGACATCCTTACACATTATCACAGGAAGTATATAAAGCCTTTAGGATGGATACATTCACACTATGGACCACACTGCTTTCCTAACAGCTGTCTCAGAGTAATCACAGAAAGAATATGTACAGCCAGACCAGGAGTCTGAGGCAGGGGGATGACAAGTTCAAAGTTGCATGAGCTACAAAGTGGGTTCAAGGCCAGCCTGGGCAACTCAGCGGGATCCTGTCTCAGAGAGTGAAATGAGGGCAGGAGAGAGGGCTCAGTGACAGACCTCTTACTCAGCATGCACAAGGCCAAGGCTCATTTTTCAGTATAAAAAAAATTACATGTGTTCTCATACGTCTAAAGGAAAGCTAGAACTCTTAACATGACCTCATGGTTTCCTTAAATCAACACTTGAAAGTCAAAATTAAAAAAGTCTAACTGAAGAAATGCAAGAAATAAGACAGCTTCTAAAATCATACCACATTGATTTCAACCTTTAGTGGAGGGCTGGAGAGATGGGTCAGCAGTTAGGAACACTAGCTACTCTTCCAGAAGACCCAAGTTCAATACTTAGTGCTCACATGGTGGCTCAGAACCATCTGTGATTCCAGGCCCAGGGAATCTGGTATCTTCTTCTGGTCTCTGCAGGCACACAGGGTACACAGACATATATTTAGACACACACTCATACACATAAAATAAAAATAAATAAAATCTCAACAAAACTTTAAACCCTCAATGAGTAGTACTGGAGCCTGTTAAACAGCTTAGAATGCTCCTACCATTCCCAACAAGACTTTCAAGTGCCCAGAGCTAGTTCTGGATCTCAGAAGGTCTGTGTAATGTCTCTGAGCCTTGACCATTCCCCTCCAACTGACTTACTGTCCCAGACCCCAGCCTCCCTGGAAACCTGAGAGACTCTAATCTTCAGTGCTCTGTTGTCACCATGGTTTGTAGAAGGGACAGAACTTAAGTCAGAATCTTTAGCAATGGTTAGGACTAGGTTAAGTCATCAGGGCGGAGCCCTCATAACTGAATCCTGTGGTTGTATGGGGGGTAACGGATAGAGAGACAGAGACCAGAAGTCATGTGCACATTCCTATCTCTTGTCACCGTGATGTCCTGTGCTACCTTGGGACCCTGCCAGCACACCCATCAGTTGATATGGTCCCTCAACCTCTAACTTCCAAATCTATGAGATGAAATAAATCTTCTTTATAAGGCTCTCAGCTTTGAATGTTCCATTGTCGTGATGAAAACCAGACTAATGCAGCTCTCATTACCAGCTGGTGTGCAGCACTAATAACTGAGATCAGTACTTCCTACACAGTCTGAATTTCCTCATCAGCATCATGGTTCACATTACCTCTGAAATAATACTTTCATTAAACTACTCTCAGATTTCAGGATCAAGGAAATGGAGAGTAAGAATTTTATTCTAAAATTGGGGGGATGAGGGAATGACTTGACTTTGTCAACTTGACTTTCACCAAATGTTCCACCCCAACAAGACAAAACAACTAAAGAAATAAACCACACACCCCTCCATCACTGCCCCTCCCATGAGCCTTTTGTAGATTCTGGTGAGATCTAGGAGCAGGAGCCAGGGATGTTCCCAAGTTGGATCAGGAAATGCTTCCTCTAGGTCCCCAGCTCCCCACCAAGACTCCCTATGATGGACTCAAGTGGGAAAATTAGAGAGTTAGAGATTCCCCTGACTCCCCATAGTGGTGTGGGAGAATTGTCTGTATTCTGTCAATCATGTTTTAACTAAACACTGATTGACCAGGCAGGAAGTATAGGCGGGTCAACCAGACAGGGAGTAGAGGCCGGACAATGAGAACAGGAGTATTCTGGGAAGAAGGAAGCTCTTTCCGCAGTCCTGCCCAGATCACCGAAGAAGCAGGATGTGACCTGCCCTGCTAAAAAAGGTACTGAGCCATGTGGCTAACACAGATAAAAATAATGGGTTGATATAAGTTATAAGAGTTAGCAAAAAGCCTGAGCTAATGGGCCAATCAGTTTATTATTAATATAGACTCTCTGTGTGATTTTCTTTGGGACTTGCCGGCTGTGGGAACTGGGCAGGACAGAAACCGCAATAAGCAGACACTCATGTTACACCATAGGGAAGCAAATACCAGATAAATGTCCCCCAGATTAACCTAGAAAGAAATCCTGTTTCCTGGTCAGGCTTTGGGGTTGGCAAGTATAGTCAGTGAGTGACCCTGTGACCTATCTTTTTGCTGAACCTGTGCCAGCCTAACTCCCATCAGACCTGGTTTCTAAAAGGAGAGATTTTCTGCCTAGGAAAATCTTACCCCTCCCTAGAATAAATCTATCAGCATATTGCCCTCCCTGCCTCCCTCCCTCCCTTCCTTCTTTCCTTCCTTTGCATTCGAGAGGGAACCAGAACCTTACACCAGGCAAGCCCTCTGCCATTGATCAAGAGTGCCAGAGCTCTTTTTACTTCCCATTGAGATGGTTTTCAATCTATTGCCCCACCTAGCTTTGAGCTTACTATCCTTCTGCCTCAAGAAGGCCATTTGGTCACACTCTGCTCACCTGAGAACAGGTCAGGATGAGAGTGAGTATTGCCTGTCTCTCTGAAGTGAAGCCTAGAAACCCTCACACAGAGTTAACTGAGGGAGCCCCTTACTAGCCTCTATTGCCATGAAATTAAGACTCTTCCAGAGTTGGGTGTCCAAAACGACACCCCTAACTAGTATTTATTATTTATTTACTTATGTTTTGATTACTTATGTTTGTGTTAACCCTAATAATATTTATGTCTTAACATTCATTCACTCACAACCTTCATCCATAACCCCCTATCCTAGTTAGGGTTTCTATTACTGTGAAGCAACACCATGACCAAAATGCAAGTGGGGGAGGAAAGGGTTTATCTGGCTTACTCCTCAGCATTGCTGTTCATTACTGAAGAAGTCAAGGACAGGCGCTCAGACAGGGCAGGAACCTGGAGGAGGGAGCTGATGCAGAGGCCATAGAGGGGAGCTGCTTACTGACTTGCTTCCCATGACTTTCTCAGCACCACCTTCCTATAGAACCCAGGACCAGCAGCCCAGGGATAGCACCACCCACCACGGGTTGGCCCTTCCCCATTGACCACTAATTGAGAAAATGCCTTACAGCTGGATCTTATGGCGGCATTTCCTCAACTGGAGACTCCTTCCTCTCTGGTGACTCTAGCTTGTGTCAAGTTGACACACAAAACCAGTCAGTACACCCCCCCTACACACACACGGACACACACACACACACACACACACACACAGAGAGAGAGAGAGAGAGAGAGAGTGCGTGCTAAAAATTTAGCAGTTTTCAAGGTGAAGAGAGAGAGAGAGAGGGGAGAGAGCGTGCTAAAAAATTTAGCAGTTTTCAAGGTGAAGCATCCTGGAGCCCTCAGGAAGGACGGGAGCGATTAGAGGTAGGACTTGCCTTGTCCCAGGCCATTTCATCTTACAGAGAAGCAAACCCAAACCCAGACAGCTTCACCAGCCCAAGGTTACAAAGCCTGGTAATGGCCAAGCAAGGACAAGAAGTTCCCTTTTGTGCCCCCGGTCCTCCAGCCATCTGGTCACCATCCAGAGTAGATGCCCAGCCAACTGAGAATGCCATCTTCTTAGAGGGAGCACAGTAGTCCTCTCCTCTCTTGCCTCATTCCTAGACTCTCTCTGGAAAGCCTGCCCTTGACCACAATGGCTTCCTTCAGACCAAAGGGTCTCCCCGGTGGGTTGCAGCAGCCACTGCCATCATTCCAGCAGTACATTTCGTCCAGGGACACCTGCGGGGACCTGATGGCCCTCAGGGACACACAAAACATTCCTTGTTAGAGGACTAGAGAATGCACATTGTCAAGGTTAACTGTAGTAAAACAAAGGACACACTGGGGTTTCGTTGCTGCTGTTCTTGTTGTTGTTTTGAACTAGATTTGCTTTAAACTATCCAAGAAAGACTGTCCTCTTGGACCGCAGTAAAAATGCCTCACAAAGCACACCTTGTGTGTGGTCAGGGCAGGGACCTGGACAGAGATGAGGCAGAGGGGAAGCAGCCCCTCTTCTTCACAGAGAACTCCAGCAAGCCATGGCCCATTTCTAGAAGATCTTTGGGAACAGAGGTGAGGCAGCCTTTGTTCCTTACCTCACAGAAGCAGGATGTATGAAGCAAGGCCACCTGTGTGGACAGCACCATAAGGAAGCCCCTTGTTGGCAGGTTTCTGTTGCACCAGGTCCCACAGTCGTTCAGTCCCAAAAAACACACAGAGGCCTACATTAACTTGTTGGCCTATTAGTTCAGGCTTCTTATTAACTCTTATAACTTATATTAGCCCATAATTCTTGTCTGTGTTAGCCACATGACTTGGTACCTTTCTCAGCGAGACAGTCACATCTTGCTTCCTCTGCGTCTGGATGACGGCTACAGACTGAGTCTTTCCTCTTCCCAGAATCCTCCTGTTCTCATTGCCCCGCCTCTACTTCCTGCTTGGTTGCCCTACCTATATTTCCTGCCTGGATACTGGTCAATCAGCATTTTATTAAACAAGTACAAGAAACAAATTTTTACAGGGTAAAACCATTGTCCCACAGCAGCCCCTGTCCCCAGGGCCTGAGGACAGGGTGTGGCTTCAGTGGAAATTCCCACTCAGGCTGGCTTCTGCCTCTACTCAAGACCACCCCACTTTTGGGGAGTACCAGGGGTTTGTGTGTAGGTCACAAGACAACTTTGTAGGCTCAGTCTCTCCTTCCACCTATATGTGAGTTCTGGGGTATAAAGTCAGTTCCCAAGTTTGAACAGCAAGCACCTGCTGAACCCTCTCCCCAGCCTCCATTTGGCTTTGGCCTGGCTCTGGGGTCCATGCTATACTGGGAGCTGCTTCCCTACGATGACCACATAGTGGATGCAGAACCAATAATAAAAACCCAGAGACAGATATAGGGGTTAAAGCTGAAGATCAGAGAAGCAGAGCAGCAAGCCACTAGAGAGACCCTTTACCTCTACCAATGCTCAGACCAAAGGGGGTGATCCTCAGACTTCCTAGACTGCACTGTGTCTCCAACAAACCTTAGGCTCCACACTCCAGTTAGCTCCTGTCTCTTCTTCTTTATAGATCTCTCTCCACCCAGTCACATCACTCCTGTCTCCACCTCCCTAGTGCTGGGATTAAAAGTGTGTGCCTCTCAAACACTAGGGCTTAAGGTGTGAGCCACCAACACCTGGATCTGTTTCTGGATCCATCTTGTATAGCTCAGAGTAGCCTTGAATTCACAGAGATCCGTGTGCCTCCTGTCTCCCAAGTCCTAGGACTAAAGGTGTGTGCTACCACTTCCTGGCCTCTAGTGACTTAGCTTTGTACTCCGATCTTCAAGCAAGCTTTGTTTATTAAAATACAAAAAAAAAAAAAAAATCCCAGGAGGGACTTCCTATTTGGGGGGATTCATTTTTGTTGGAACTGGGCAGCAGGCAGGAATGTATGTCTCTGCATCTGTGCTCACACAGGGTCAATCTTCCCACTTTCCATGCTTTCTCAGTCTCCCTGACTTCATCTTCCCCTCTCCTATGACTGCCAGGTCTGAAGTTTCCTCCCGACTGCCCAGGCCCAGTGTCCTCAGGAACCCCCAGTGTCTATGCCCACTATGCCTGAGAATCCTTGGGGCCCATCCAAGCCTTTAGACTTCTGTGGTGTAGCTGGCAGGCTCATTCTCCTGAAGGACAGGAAGCCAGCCTAGGGACAGGGATTCTGGGTTCTGGCCACACAAATGAACAACAGCATGGGGTTTTCCCCACAGCCTTCTGCCAGCCTGTCCTGCTTGTGACTGTGTCTTCCCACCCTGCAGACTTTACTCTCTGTCCAACATCTGAGGAGATTACTGACCCAGTCAACAAGCTGACAGCTGCCGGCCTTTTCTGATTTCTTTTTCTCCTTTTAGAGAATATGGCGGGAGAGGGAGGGTATGACTCAGAGCGCTTACCTAGGATGCAGGAGGCCTTGGGTTCCATCCCTCACACTACAAAAAAAGAAAAATGTTTAAAAATAGCACATCAGTGATCAGCTCCGTTGATAAAGCACAGCAGGAAGACAGGATCCCGACGACTGTCAGGATTTGACTGTGGTCTTCTGGCGGGGACGTCTAGCTGATGAGCACTGGTACTCTGCCACAGCAAGAGTTCTGAGAAGTTGTCACACCGCCCAGCTTTGCTTCCCGATCTGTGACTTGGGGAAGTAAAAACGTCTCTGGGTCTCAGTTTCCTCAGCCGGGAGGAACTGAAGTGGGAACGTAGTATCAGGCGTCACCGATGGGTTCCTTGAGCCATTTTCAAGCTGTGTATAGAAGTGGCGCTTGTATTCTTACCCTGTGAGGCTCAGTCCTTCTGTGGTCATGGAGCCATTCACTAAATCTGCCCTCTCACGAGTTCTTTCTCCTCAATTACTCAGCAACAAACCCATTTCAATTACTCACCTGCCGGAACCAGTCCAACATATAAACTGGGACTCTCCAAGCATCCCGTGTGCTTTGACGGCTTCGCCCTTAAGGGTGTCTTTCCTGACGTGTTTATAAATAACCTCAGGAAGATAAGGGACTTTGCATCTTGATAGATAGTAGGGGAGTGGGATCATGGCCCCCTAGTCCATGTTTACATTGTCTACATTGAGCCCCCCAAAATTAGAAAACCTGCCTGCTATGGTTTGAGTACCTTGCAGAATACATGTGGGCATACAATTGCTCTGATGACCTAGCGGAGGGGGACGCTTTAGGGGTGACAGTGTCACGTGAGCTCTATTGCAGCCAACAGATTAACATTGTTGTCCAGGAGTGAGGATGGTACCCTCCATGCTATGTCTCAGCAAGGAAGTCCTCACCAGGTACGGCTTCCTGACGTTGGACTCCCTGTCTACAGAACTGTGAACCAAACAAACTTTCAGTTTATACTTCACCTGGTCCATGGTATTTTTTTCCAGCCACAGAAAACATAGGCCCTTCCACTATTACCTATTCCCACCCCTGTTTGATCAGCCCCCTGCCACCGCAATCCCTCTTGACCATGGTCCCCTTTGCTTTCACAGGTGTCTTCATCTCAGGTACCCGTATCCACAACTAAGAAAGTTCAGTGACCACACAGTTCAATGGGGTCTTCCTGGAAAGTAGTTCATCCTTAGTCTAGAACAGCATTTCTCAACTTGTGGGTCATGACCCTTTGGGTCAAACGACCCTTTCACGGGGGATGCCCATGACCATGGGAAAAGACAGAGATTTTACATTACAATTCACAATACAAACAGTAGCAAAATTAAGGTTAATGAAGTAGCAACAAAATAATTTTATGGTGGGGGGGCAGTCAGCACAACATAAGGAATTGTATTAAAGGGTGGCGGCATCGAGAAGCTTGAAAACCACTGGTCTAGAAAGTTCCCTAATCCACTTCTTCCTGTGCGTTTCTTTGTAGACGGATATGCCTTTTCTCAAGAAGAGCATGGAGCTGTCACCCAGGAGGAAATAGTCCGTGCTTATGACACCACTAAAACGAAGTCGAGGAAGAAATGAGGCGACTTTCGTGGATGGCTCTGGGGAAAGGGATTCTGTTTGGCGCAAGCTGTGTTAACACGGCTTTGTGAGGAGAGACTGGCGTCCGCAGCCCAACACCAGAAAACACATTTCCGTGGCCTTAGCCGACCAGTTTGTTAGCAGCTGTCTTGTCCCCTTGCAGTCCCAGGGTATAGGCATCAGGGGAAGCTCTTCTCCCAGTTTGTCCGCTGTGCTTGGCCCAACTTCTGTTTACGGTGTTATGAAGCATTCAGCTGGGCTCTGTGAGGTGTGAAATTAAAAACTGCGTTTTGCCAATGCTCAAACATCAACGCCAGTGGCTCTGGGAGAAAGGAAGGGGGCATTAGGTTACTAGAGACCAGTCCTGTGTAATTGGAACAGGGGACCCTTACTTCCTGTTCGGTGCATGTCCAGATCACACAAACCTCGCTTTCTGCAGACTGCTCACTTGCTTTGATTCCTGTTTTCTTTGCGTGAAGTCGGCATAAACTTCTTGATTACACCGAAATCAGAAACCCTTACGGTTGAAGGACAATCCTGAGAACATTTCTTTGGCTCTTTTGGCCCCAGCCCCAGCCAGGCAACCAGCCAGAGTTCCATGCCTTCTGCACCGATTTTAGGTGCAGGCCTTTGGTCTTGCCATGGCCACCCTGTGCTCTTGTCCCCAGATCTGCACAGCTGGCCCCTGGGTGTGGTGCCCTGCAGCTGGCAGCCACCCATCCACCTGGGTGTCTTTGTTCCTCTCTCCGCACAGATATGGATGTCAGAATCTTCTTACCTAGCCTCATCAGCCCTGCCCCGCCCTGCCCCACTGCTGCCCTTGAGCTCCAGGACTGAAGTGGCTGTCCCATACCTGGCCTAAACACTTAACTGTCTTTTTTAAGGGGATCCCGTGGGTAAGGGGAGCAGGCCCTGCATATCACTTCTGAGCTAGGCCTCTGGCAGCCTCTCAGAATCGATACCTGCCTCTAGATGCTCAAAGCCCATTTTGGGCTTTCCACAATCTGGAGGTGAGTTTGTGTCCGTGCACTGAAGGGACAAAACCGGCACTCTGAAATCCTAGAATCTGGGTGAGCTTGGGGTGGGGGGAAGCACAGGGCACCCCATCTGAGATCTCGCTGGAAGGTGGCCAAGGACACCAGACTCAGGAGGCAGACACGGAGGACGCTCTCACCATACCACAGTGGAAGTTCTCGAGTCCTGGTTTGATGGACAGTTGTAATGATCAGCCCACGTACGCTGCCGCAGAAACCAGACCGTGTCCTGCAGACATTTTGTCTGGTTGATTTTCTTAAGACAGAGTCTTACACTGTATGCCCACCTAGCATTGAATGCACTTTGTAGCCCAGGCTAGCCTCAGACTCTCAGCAACCCTCAGCCTCCCGCATATTAGGGTTATAGGTGCAAGTTACCACGCTCGGCACCATACACATCTAAGGAAAATAATTCCAAACATTGTCAAGATCATAACTTTAAAAAATATTAACATGGTCTCCTTTCCGTATCTGGCATGTTTTAGGCCCAAGGGCCTCTTTCTGGACAGTGACTTGGTCTCTCAAACAAGGAAGGGATGTGCCTGTTCCAAGCTTGGGCCACTGCAGGCCCCCACTCTGAACTGGAGCAGAATCTGGATGCTCCAAGCCTGCATGCGAGAACTGGGGGCTCTCAGAAAATGTGGGCCGGCCTCAGCATGCTTTCTTCCCTTTATTTTGGCTGCCGAACCGGGAGTTTTTGGATGGCTTAAAGTAAATACCCCTGGGCACTTGTTACTGGGTGAACTGGTACCATACCACCAGGGATGTACACTAGCTTAGAAAATAAGGCAGCGTTGGGGGGAATGGCTGAGCAGTCCAAGGTGCTGCGTTCAGAAAAAAGAGATGCTACACTTTGCTTTACTTAAACGCTTTAATTTTGGAACATCAGAGATGAGTGGGCACCAAAAAACAAACAAACAAACAAAAAACTTGGTTATGATTTGAGTAAGAAAACTGATTCTCACTTAGGGCATGGCCAGGGGGCTGAGATGGCTTGAAGGGAGGTAGAGTGGTACAATTAACACCAATCTTGCACGTGACCTCTCTTTGCTCCCTTTTTTGAGGCAAGCAAAAAAAAATCTAGTATGCCCAGCAAGCTGGAATCCTGACAGACTGTACCATGTGGGAGAAACAGCAGGAAGTGTGCCTCAGATTAGGGGGGGCCAGCCAAGGTGTACGTTTTACCCAGAGGGGTGGGGGCAGAACTGTGGAGAGCAAAGGAAAACCAACCGGATATGCCCTAGGCTCTTTGCAAGTTTTTCCCTCCCTTTCTTTCTTCCTTCTTTATTTCTTTCTTCTGTTCTTTCTCTTAATTTCTTTCAACTTTAAAGGCTGGATTTATTTGAAGGAGAAAAAAAAAAAACACAACAAACCCTCAACCCTAAGGATGGGATTTTACATCTCAAGACAATTACATCCCAGTAATGTTTACAGATTACAAATAATTTTCATAGAAAATATCTTTGCACAAATTTTGATGTAGTCAGGAACGTGTAAGTCGACCCCTGATTTTATTTTAACGGAGGAACAACGTAGGAGAGTGGGGCATAGTGACTTCCTTTCAGATGCCTCTGTCCGGAAGGGAAATGACATGAAGAAGGCTAATTACCTCTTCATTGTCCACAACCAATGGGTTTTTACTCATTCAGCTGTGGGCACCTCTCTAAAAGCCCGCTTCCTAGCTACGGCCAATCAAGCCCACTGGATAAGTTCTTGCCATGCCCACTGATGCAGCCTACTAAACCAGTGCTCCTGCCCAGCAAACCCAGGGCTTACGCATTAAGACCAAAGTCTCATTTGTCTGTAGGGACCCTGACTTACCGCAACAGGGAAACCTGCCGTCTTTGGAGCTGACCTCTACAAAGGTGCACAGCAAAGCAGATAGGTCAAGCTACTGTGTTGCAGGAGAAGCCTTATTCAATAGTTCTTTGCGTTATCCTCTATTCTTTTTTATTTATTTATTTTATTGATTTTTATTGATCTCTACATTTTTCTCTGCTCCCCTCCCTGCTTCTCCCCTCCCCTTCAACCCTCTCCCAAAGTCCCCATGCCCCCAATTACCATTTATTCTTGAGGAAAGCTAAGAAACCAACCCCCTTGAGCAGAAAAACCTCACAAAATAGGTCACATTATAAACCCAAGCACTAGCATGGGCGCCCATGAAGGAAACTTACAGAAACCTTAAAACACCCCAGTCAAGGCTAAAGGCCTCTAACTCCATCCTTCCCATTTTCGTACCCCTAGTCAACACGCATGCCCATCAGTCAGAGAACTCTGACCTTCAAGTGGGGGAGATGTGAAGCACCAGGAACAGGCAGACTGGGGGTAGGGTGGGAGCAGGAATCAAAGACATCACAGAGCTGGTTCACTTGAGAGAAACAGTGGTTCCTCAGACCACAGCTTCTGGTGGCCAAGATAGCAGGCCTGTGAGACCAGGTGTGCAATTTACAGAGATTGCCACAGGGGAGGCTGACACTGTCATCAGGAACATGAGGTGACCAGAGGAACAGGGTTTTAAAAGAATGCGGACATATTTGAAAGTTTAGAAGGGGCAAACAGGATGTGCAAGACTGTTTGATTTGCCCTTGAATGCTCCAGGGCAGAGAGACTAGGAGAAAGTACAGGATATGGAGGTCTACTCAGTGTGGTTGCCTCCCTCGGTTCTGTCTTCACCATCCACTGTAGTGAGGAGCTGAGGGCTGCGTTCCTGCCACCCTGCTCCTGATCGCCGGCTAGCTTATGCCCCGAAATAACAACACACAAATTGTATTCTTTTAAACACTGCCTGGCCCATTAATTTCAGACTCTTATTCACATCTTGCTTTAACCCATTTCTAATAATCTGTGTAGCACCACAAAGTGGTGCCTTACCAGGAAGTTTCTAGCGTACATCCATCTTGGGCTGGAGCTTCATTGCGTCTGGCCTCTCTCTCAGGAGAGGCACGGCGGTCTGTCTAACTTAGGAGAGGCATAGCATCTGACTGAGCCATCTACCTCACTTCCTTCTTCCTGTTCTGTCTACTCCGCCCACCTAAAGGCTGGCCAATCAAATGGGCCAGGCAGTTTCTTTATTAGCCAATGGGAGTCCTCCATCATTTCCCCTTTTTCTGTTTAAACAAAAAAGAAAGGCTTTAACTTTAACATAGTAAAATTACATATAACAAAACAGTTATCATGCAAAAATTACAGCTACAATATTTATATCTACTTTATCTTTTATCATAACAAAGGAAAACAACTATAACTATCTATCTATTCTTCAGCTCCATCAAAGACTCCAGAAGGACACATTATTAACTAAATAAATAAGAAATATGCAATTTCCAAACTCTAGAAATGATAGAGACATCTCGCTGCCTGGACAGTCACCCAAAGTTCTTTTGTATTGTTGGGGCATCTGTCTTCAGCCTATAGGCCCACAGTATCCAATAGACTTTCCCATGAAGCAGGAAATTTCAACGACAGTTCAGTCACTATCTGCTGTGTCCTGTAGAATGTCTCGCAGACTCTTTCTTGAATCAGGAACCCCGAAAGATCATCTCACATTTAGGCAAGTTCAGCAGTCCTCTCTCTAAGGGTTCTCTGTGTCCAGTTTATGCAATAGTCCAGGCAAGAGCAGTTTCTTGCCCAAATGGCTATCAAACTCCATAGGATCCTCTTCGATGCCCATCATCTTCTTGAAGTAGACTGGTGCTGCCAGGAGCAGACATGTCTCATTGTCATGAAAAGCCCTAAGTTATTAAAACATCTAAAATGCGATATTCTGTAGTCTTTGAAAGATATGAAGAATGCCTATTTAACTTAAATATATCTCTATATATCTAGAAAATCTAACTAACATAACTACAAGTTTTACTATTATTGATGACTATCCATTAACAACCTCTATACATTACATTTTTTAAATGAACTACATAATCACAATACCTTAATCAGTATCAGAAATACATATACATATAACAAAATTGTATCACTAAAGCAAAATCCATATCAATGCAAATTATTCATATCTATATCATATCCCCCTTTAAATGTAAAAGAACATTTATAAACAATATTTGGGAATATGGGCACAGTTATTTCTCCCCAAACTGCTTCCTGCTGAATGGGGACGCTGTTAATCAGATCTTTCATAATGTAACCTGTGTGCCAGGTTCATCTTAGTCATCAGTTGAGCGAAGTGATTTTTTGAGGGTATTCATAGCAACCTTTCAGGAGGGCGTGGTCTATCATACCATATTGGGAAAGAAGCAATCCATAAGGTCTCATTTTCTGTAAAAACAAAAAAAGAATCTCTTTTCCAAAGTATCATATCCTTAGATCCAAATTCTAAAGTCAAGGTATTTTCAAGATATCTTTCTTGGATTAGTTCAGCAGCATTTGTAAACAAATATCTTTTAGCAGCTGTTGCTCCTTCCTCAGCATTCAAACAATTCAAAAAGAGCATAATAGCATACAGTATCAAGATTCTCTGTGTATTTTCCATCTTTGTGAGGCTTTATTTTAACCTCTATTTCGTTTATTTTTACTTTTATTTTTTGAGACAGGTTCTCTGTATATCTTTGTCCTGGAATAACTCTGTAGACCAGGCTGTCCTTGAACTCTCTCTGCCTCCCCAGTGCTGGGATTAAAGGTGTGTGCTACAACACCTTGAACTCACAGAGATCTTTCCGTCTCTGCCTCCCAGGCATTCGGATTAAAGGTGTGTCCTGCCACACCTTGAAGTCACAGAGGTCAATCTACCTCTGCCTCCCAAGTGTTGGGATTAAAGGTGTATACCACCACAACAAACTACTTCCTTTTTCTTTCTTTCTTTCTCTTTTTTTTAACTGTAAGAACTTTAACTTTTAGCCTGCATGTACTTTTAACTCACTGCAAACCATTTAGAGGTTTTCTTTGTCTTTGAATCTCTCTTTACTGTATATCTCTCTTTTTCTGACCACACTGGTCTTTAATTTACCAAGCAATATAGGTAGGATTAAAGCCATGACTTTGGGGGCTGGATCCAGCCCATTCCTTAGCTTTCTAGCCTCATGGCAGAGGTACTGGCTGTAGCCATGTTTATCACCACAACTCTGTGGCGGTTCAAGGTCCCTGCCAGCAAGCAAGCTGCAACAATGTCAAACAATAATCAAAAGCTCCATAGTGAAGACTGCCTGCTTGAAAGAGTCAGAGTTTGCCATGGCAGGACGGTCCAGAAAGCCAGCATTTTAAAACAGCACAGCTTTTTTTTTTTTTTCTGCTATGGCTGAAAACCGAAAAACACACGTTCAGACCCGAGAAATTGCTGCTACCAAGAAGCCATGCTTTGCTCTATTCTTTCCCAAGCTTTCTCAGGTTTTCTGTGGATTCAGTTATCCACGTTGGCGCCATTCTGTAGTGAGGAGCTGAGGGCTGCGTTCCTGCCACCCTGCTCCTGATCGCCGGCTAGCTTATGCCCCGAAATAACAACACACAAATTGTATTCTTTTAAACACTGCCTGGCCCATTAATTTCAGACTCTTATTCACATCTTGCTTTAACCCATTTCTAATAATCTGTGTAGCACCACAAAGTGGTGCCTTACCAGGAAGTTTCTAGCGTACATCCATCTTGGGCTGGAGCTTCATTGCGTCTGGCCTCTCTCTCAGGAGAGGCACGGCGGTCTGTCTAACTTAGGAGAGGCATAGCATCTGACTGAGCCATCTACCTCACTTCCTTCTTCCTGTTCTGTCTACTCCGCCCACCTAAAGGCTGGCCAATCAAATGGGCCAGGCAGTTTCTTTATTAGCCAATGGGAGTCCTCCATCAATCCACGGATGGAGAAGCATTCTTGCTTGCAGAACTGAACTTGGAGGCTGGATTCTCCTCAAATATCTTTTGGTTGGGCAGATCTGGAGTCTTGAGTCTTTTTGCCATCTTTCCTCTCCAACTCCTTCCCGTGGCCTTTGTTTTCTCCATCTCCAGAACCACAGCTGGAGTTCCCACTTAGGCCTTTGGGACCTCAGCCCATCTACTCTGCTTTCTTCTTCCCTTGCTGGGCCTTCCTCAGAGGGCTGAGCCAGAGCTACTTTCTCTCTGTCACTGTGTCTGAGCTCTGAGGTCGAGCAAGAGGGTTAGGGCATCACTATCCCGTGCATTCTCCTCTGATAGAGGGGCTGGCATTACCTTTAGAGGCCAATCGATTTAGGAGGTTTAGAGACTGGAAAATGGCAGTCTTCTCTATCAAATGGTTCATTTTCGAGAGCCTCTTCTTTGTGTGTTTCTGCCTGATGTAACTGCGGCCCCAGTCTGCCATGACTCACTTCCTGTCCTCAACTGTTCTTTCTTGAGCTTCTTCATTTGGCCCACCAGTGTCTCTCCTGGGGTCGGCCATCTAGTTTTGGTTCGTCCAGCTGACGCTGCAATGCCTCTGACTCCTTCCGTAGCCCCGCTCCCTTCTACTTTTCTTCTCCAACAGCTGTGACAACAGGCTTTGCCCTTCCAAAGATAGAAGCTGCTCAACCCAACTGGGAGGTACTAGCAAAGGAAGCATCTTCCTTGGGAATATTCCAAGGCTTTAGATTCAGTTTGGGGTTGTGGGGTGGGGGGTTCTGCCATCATGCCTATAATCATCCCAAGAGTAATCATCCGTGGAGCTCCATGACCAATTGTCCCATCTGTCATACCTGTCATAGCAGTCCCCACCTTCTCTGTAGTCAGCAACCCTACAGTACCCACTACCAAATTCTCTTCTGCCACTACCTATCCTGTAGTCATAGCCTTGGTCGTCATAGCGATCCTGGCCTCCAGAGCAATATCCACATCTCAGCATGGGCCATCCTGATACCTGTCTGAAATCCAGCCTGACTCTGCTCTGAGTCGTCTGATACCTGTGTGAAACCCATCCTGATACGGCTCTGAATCGTACCTATCTCAACACTTATCTCCCAAGTTATCATCACCTCTTCTAAATGGGTACTCCTCAAAGCTGTCTGCAGCAGGATGGGTCTTCTGATCTGTGTTTTATTAAAAATCTAAATTTCTGTTTTGACCCAAAGAACGATCATCCCTGTCTTTGTCCAGGGCTTGATCAGCAGCTCCTTTGCGTTTTCCCCTGTTACCTAGAGACACAGAGCACTGAACAGATCACCCAGGTTCTCAAACTCTGCATAGCCCAACCTGTTCAACCTGTCTGGATGGCCGGATTCACGTGACGAGTGTACCACACTGGTATTTCATCCTCTAAAGAACTCCATACAGAATCTTCTGTCACATCACAGGGCAAGTTCCCTAGGAAAACAGTGCAGGGTGGTGATTTGGGAAGACAGCCGTGGTGGGTGTTTGGTTTCTGAGCAGCCTGCGGAGCAGTGGAGAGGACGGAATGGTCGGTTAGAGGTGCCCTGTATACACCGTCATCGGTACCATGTGAGTCCTTGACACTTCTCCGGATCATCTGTTACTTCAGCCCAGCTGGTGGTTTAGAGACATAGCTGCTTCCGCCAGCCATTCTCAGCCAGAAAGTCTGTTAGAGAGAAGGACCTCCCCTTCTGAATTTTCTGTTTTGTTGAGGCCACCATGTTGGGGGCTAGAGTGGGTGGGGAAGAGAAGAGCCAAAATTCATTTTCATTTGGGAACTAAACCCATTTGGAAAGATGGAATCAAAATTCAGCTTTTTGTCACTTAGCCCTCTCTTGAGCTTGAAGGCTTTTAAACCAGATTAGTGAATGAAAGTGTTTGTTTGAGTTCTTTGTTTGTTTGTTTTCTTGTCTTCTGACTTTATGCTATGTTGTATACTTTTCTGGAGCGTATTTTCTTCGTTTGGGAAGCAGACTAAACATTCTCTGCACTAAACTGTCTCTGTAGGTATACAGGCAGGAGAAAACATTTCTGGCAGGGATTGTTTTCTATTTTTTTTTCTGTCCTGATTAAGCTTTCTCCTAGCCGAATGACTAAATTGGGTTTCTAGGCAAAGCAGCTGTCATGGTGTGTGATGTGTACTATTTACACAGGGCCCACTGGGGAGCCGGGTCATTTGGGCTATCTTTAAACTGAGGTCAGAATGTCTCATACACAACCCCTCCCTGGGGAATAGAGAAGACTGGACTAAGTTATGCACGCTGGCTGTCAGCTCAGTGGAAATGTCATGTGGGCCATGACACTCCTGTCACATAGCTGGGGCTCTTGGGCTGGCAGGTCACATTTGGTCAGCACTTCCAGAACTGCCCCGGGTTTGCGCTAAGATGGGGCTGGGGCTGGGGCCGCTCACAGAAGTTCTTATGTATGGCTCGATCCTGTACTTGAAACTGTAAACAGTGCAGCCACTGTCCCTTCGGCTTCGTTCTGGGTTCAGCTGCTCTCTTCACAGCCGCAGGGATGATTGCCGAGTGGACAGCCCATGCTATAATTGGAGGCAATACCCTGCTCAAGTCTACCGGGCAGCCTGGCAACACCGCCTAGCTGGTCAGGGTCTGCAGTGTGATACTCCAAGAAGCAGAGCTGATGTATCTGCTCTGTCTTGGTGCAGAATATTCCAGATTTCTGGGTCAGTATTACTTTCCCCAATTCCCCACACTGATGCAAACACAAAAACAAAGGCATGAGAGCAAGGTATAAACTGCTCTGGTGAAAAGTGGCTCTGCCTCTTCAACATTGAGAGAAAAATGTACCAGCCAGTGACCCTGGGCTCCGGCAGAGCCCAGCTGGGCATTTGCTTTTCTTTGCCAAGCCTTCAAGTATGCCCAGCAGTGAGTGATTTGGTTGTTGTTTTGAGATAAATTCTTAGGTAGTCCATGCTGGCTTCGAACTCACTATGCAGCTGAAGCTGCCCTTGAACATCTGACCCTTTTTGCCTCCTTTGAGTTTTATGGTATGCATGTGTGGCTGTGCTGGGAATGGAACTCGGGACCTTGTGAAGGCTAGGCTGGTGTTTGCCACTGAGCCACGTATGTTCCCAATCGGGGAATGTTTTTGTTTGTTTGTTTTGTTTTTTAAGTGAAACTAGGTAACAAGAGTCTGAAAATGTAATTGGATACGCAGGCTTTCAGGTCAATTTTTTTAAATAAAAAAAGCTATCCTGTATAATCTCTCATTTGTGATCATAATGAGCCTTTCTTTTCAATCATGAGGACCCTTTTCCGTCAGCTCTTCTTTTTTTAAAAAAGTTACTTATTTATTATGTATACAATATTCTGTCTGCGTGTATGCCTATGCACCAGAAGAGGGCACCAGACCCCATTCCAGATGGTTATGAGCCACCATGTGGTTGCTGGGAATTGAACTCAGGACCTTTGGAAGAGCAGGCAATGTTCTTAACCTCTTGAGCCATCTCTCCAGCCCCTGTCAGCCCTTCTTGTCCTGGGATTTTGTCCTGAGCCGTAGTCCAGTGTCCGTTGCCCTGCTGGCGGAGGAGGTGGCTTTGTCCGGAACGCGAGAAAGGGACTGCCCAGCGCAGGCACGGTGTGAATTGCTGCCCAGGGTCATTGTCCCCAAGTCACTCAAGGAACACTTTAGCTTCAGCATTTGGAATGTAGCCTTCACCTCCTGGGCTCTTTAAAAACTCAACAGGGAAACTGGCCCGACAGATCTGAAGTGATAACTCAGTAAAGAAGTTGGTTATCAGGTCAAATCAAGAGACGGCATGCCATCTGGTGTGACGGCGCACACCTGTGGTCCCAGCCCTCAGAAGGCTGAGGAACAAGAATTGGAGATCCGCCTGGGTTACACGGTGAGCTCTAGGCCAGCCTGGGCTACACAAGAAGACTCTATCTCAAAAAACTGAACAGAACAGAAGTCATATTCTCTGCATGAACATGCTTGAATTATCAAATGTACCAATGGGAAAGTTAAAATAAAGGCCCCCTGCAAAATAAGAGCGTGTGCATCCATTGGCTGTGTTGGTAATTCTGTGTTGGCTCGAAGGCCATTGTCTATGTCAGTACGGTAAGGGGATATTAGCTCAGGCTAGCCTTAACGGAACAGCATCATGAAGGGTTTCCCATGGGGAAGAGAGGTACCGGCTCAAGATTCCCACAGTGGCACCATTAAGTATGCCTAAAAGTGTGAAGCCAGTACTCAGCGTGGTATGTGGTACCCTTCGTTCACGCATGTCTTCTGAGCACCCGTGTCCATCCTTTCCCCTTCCCTGCGCTTCACTGACTCCCACATCTCAGACTGCGTGTGCCCTGGTGTTTCTAAAGCTCCCCCACTCACCCCAGATGCGTGATTTCTTGTGTGGGAAGAGGAGGGGATGGAAGCAACATAAATTCAAGTAGTCAGAAGCTCTGCGAGCGAATGCCTTGAGCAGAAAGAGGAGAGGTCACCCCACCCCCAGCGCAGCCTAGCCTTAGGAGCACCTCTCAGCCATCCCCAGGGAGAGGAGACAAAGGACTGATTCTTTCTCCACCCAGGCTGGCTCCTGTTCAGATGACAAACTCCTGCTCTCGCCGCTGCCTCTGAGATAGCTGCTCTGCTCCCTCTCCCAGGCATCGGACCAAGAAAAATATGCTCACAGGATTCGCCCACAGGCATTTCTTCTGACCTGGCTCAAGAGAGGAAGGAGACCTGTTTGTTTGAGAAACCAGGAGCAACGTGTCAGGTGCCTGCGATTTATGGCAGAGATGGGAAGAGGAAAGTTGAAAGAGCATCACCACCCCAATCATCCTGTCCTGGAAAGCAGGGGTCAGGAGGGCTTATCAAAAGCCGGGAGCCCTTCCTGGCGGTACATGCTTGCAATTCCCTGTGCTCTGGAGGCTGAGGCAGGCGAATCAAGAGTTGGAGGCCAGCCTAGGCCTTAAGCAAGGTCCTATAAAATAAGATAAATACAACGTTTGTGCAGGGACGAGTTTCTGATTTCCTGTGTGAGAAAGAGGGGAAGAAAGCTGAGGAGTAGACAGTAACCCACTTGCCATGGGGCTGGACTGGATCCAGCCGTGTTCCTAGAGGTAGCTTGGTATGTGCTTTAGGGAAAGCAGCAAACACCAATTTAAAAAAGAAAAAAAAAAAAAAAAAAAAGAGGAAACCTGCCTGCCTGGTCACGGAGTTTCTCCCCTTCCAGCAAGATCCCAGCAGCATAGCCCATAACTATGTACAATTATCCCGTGGCAATTACAAACAAGATCCCCATGCTGGTAAAGACTTGTCTGGTGTTCGAGTCAGAAAGTCTATGCAAGGCCTGAGCCTGCTGCTTCCTCTCCCTCCTTGCCAAGGATGACCAAGTGCAGCCCAGCATCGGGGCTCCTCCCTCTGCACCTCCCTCCCAGAGCAATGCAGCTTGCACAGCAAGGTAGAGACCCACATCCTACCTGTCTCTAAACCCACAGTGAGGGTGTATCTGTCATGTAAGCAAAGCCATGTGTGCCCTGGCTCCTGTTATATCTGTTCTGGGATTGCTCAGATGCTGTTTACCAAGGACAGGGCTTAATCTAGCCAGGCAGAGGGAAGCTGGCTGAGGGTCCTGTTAGACTGTCTCCCAGCAGGTACCTGAGCACTTCCATGACACATGCAGGTGTTTGTTCCCTCTCTCCGAAAGAGGAGTAATTTTCAATGTTGTTAATGTTAGCCCTTGTCAAGCATGGTGGTGTGAAGTCAGTCTCCTTCCTGGCAGGGGATCCATGCCAAGGATGTCTCCTTGTCCATTGGTTGTATTAATTAGGCTTTGACCAATCCTGTTAATTGGCGTGTATCAGCACAAACGCATTTCAAATAAACCTTTGGTTAAAGCAGAAGACTAGACTGTGTTTTATTTTGGAAGGCCCTTTTGCACCCAGCGACAGTTACTGTAGCCAGGACCCTTCATGAGGAAAGGTTCCCGAAGCCACACTAGCCTGGGATGTGTCAGCCGAAGGAAAGAACTGTGTCTAGAACAATCTTTCCTCCTGTGTCGTCTCCGCGTACCTGCAAATTGGGAGAGAGCTCTTCAAATTCCGTTGGGAACAGCATCAACTCACAACATGGGCATTTTACTCTTGCCTTCTTCTAACGGAGGATTAAACCCAGGGCCCAGCACATTCTAGGCAAGCGCTCTGCCACTGAGCTACACCCTAGCATGGTGGTGGTGTTTCCCAGGTCTGCCTTCCATACATCTATTCTGAAAACCAAAAGATCCTCCTCTGTGCTGCCTGCCCTCAATACCCTCCCCCTTTTCCTTCTGTCTGCAGTGCTAGGAGTCAAGCTCAGAGCCTCCCACATGCGAGGTAGGCATTCTACCACTCAGCGACAGCCCTGGCATCCAAATCTAAAAGCTTTAAAACCTGATAGAGTGGAAAAGTCACACTATGGAACTTTATTTCATTTACAAAATTATTTTAAAAGCGTGATATAAAGCTACCTTCTAGGATGCTTCTGTCTGCAGATGTTTCTGATACCGAAGGCTCAGTCAGTGTCCTGGTTTCGTTTTCCTTGCTGTGATAAAAGACAAAGCAATGTAAGGGGAAGGGGGTTTATTTCAGCTCCAGGTCCAGGTTGGGACTCCATCGCTGTGGAGAAAGCAAGGCGAGAACTTCCAATATAGGTAGTCACATCCTATCCACAGTCAGAGACAGAGAGAAATAGATGCACGCTTGCCTGCTCGCACTCACTGTGGTTTCTCCACACAGTTCGGGACCTAAGGAACAGCCCTGCCCACAGTGGACTGGTTCCTCCATCAGTTGACTTCATTGAGACAGTCCCTCACAGACACACCCACACAGTCCAACCCAACGTAGGTAATCCCTCATCAAGACTTTCCCCGTAACTCTGGGACCTGTCAGGCTGACAAAGCTGACCATCACAGTCGGCATTATCAAAGCCAGCTGCAACCCTTCCCTTCCAATGCTGCCAACAGCAAACCCACTTGGGCCAGCTCTTGGGTATTCACCCATTAATAATGTGTAAAATTATGTAAAATTCTTAAAGACTGGCTGGAAACGTCCATCGTCAGCTGCAATTACATGCCCTGGATCAGATACTCCAGAGTGGCGGTTGTCAAAGGGAAGGTGCCACTCTAGACTGAGAGCCGTCTCCTCCCGCGCCTGGGTTCTGAATGGCCTGCCCCAGCAGATGCTGTAACATTATCAATGAGTCGGCCACAGACTTGAATGAGACTCGTGTTCTTACCATCTACTCTGAACCTTTTAAATATGTTTTGATTTGAACTATCTAAATTATTTGCAGAGAAATTGTTTTTGATTTTCCCCCAGCTTTTCCAAAAGTATTTCTTCATGCGTTATTTTCTGTGGTCAAAAGCCTTTCTGCCGGGGCCAGAGTGGGGCTCAGTGGTAGACAACTTGTTGAGCATAGAGGAGGCTCTGGGCTCCATCTCCAACACCAGACAAGCACACACACACACACACACACACACACAAGCATACACACAGCACACAGACACACACCCTCATCTTCATCTGCTGTCCAACTTGTAACTGTTGTTACAAGTGTCAGAAGTGCCTGGCTGATAAACTCAAAGCAGTCATCTTGAGATATGACAGTCCAGCCCCTGGAATCCCATCTGAGAGAGGCAAGTACCATATTTTCCAAGAAGCAGTTTTAAAAGTCCCTGAATGCATAAAATGGAAAATTTCCTGGATGTCCATTAACAGTAATATAGATAATTAGGCAAGAGTCATGCAATGGAATACCACACCACAACTGAAAGGCACAAGCCATTGCTCTGTCCAGCAGTGGTCATTACATGGAAGGAAAAACATCACAAAAGAGTCCATGCTGCCAAGCAGTGGTGGCACACGCCTTTAATCCTAGCACTCAGGAGGCAGAGGCAAAAGCGTCTCTGAGTTCCAGGCCAGCCTGATCTACAGAGTGAGTTCCAGGACAGCCAGAGCTACACAGAAAAACCCTGTCTTGAAAAACAAAAACAAAACAAAACAAAAGATTTGATGCTGTGGAATTTCTTATATATGAGGCTCAATTCTAGACACAGCTCGTGTCCCAGGGAAGAGAACTCCTTTACCTGGGGATGGTTTGTTGAGCTAGATGGTTAAAATTGGGTGCTTGCTGTGTGTGAATATAATTAACTGGATAGGAAAGTTAAATGAAGTGATTCAGTGTCTATTAAAACTCAATAATAAAATTAAATGTTTCAGAATGTGAAGTAATTGGGGAGAGGACATGTGATATGGTGTGTGCATGTGTGTGTGCCTGTGTGTGCGCGCACTCATGTGTGTGCGTGCATGTGTGTGTGTGTGTGTGTGTGTGTTTCTGGAACACAACTGCCTGCCTATTAAGGGTTCCAGCATTCAGCCCTGGCCCAACCCTTACTCTGATTTCCCAAATCTGGTTCCATCCAAGAGAGGGCTTCAGATGGCCAGCCATGCCAGAGAGAGACCCAGGGCTGAGAGAACCCCTCTGGGTTATAAAACCATTGTGTTTTATACTGGCCCATCAGGCATATCACAGAGAAAGTACTGATCAAGGGACAGAGAGCTGGGAACAAAACACTTAGGTTAACCCAGGCAAAGTGGAGCACTACCGATTGGCTAGCAGAAAAAAAAATAAGGACCCTGCCCTAAGTTACTTCTAGGGTTCTTTCTCTTTTTGATGTATTTGTTTATATGAATATATGTATTTCTCTATATTGAGAAGTTAAAAAAATATCTAGATAGGAGTTGGGGTTGTGTTTGTGGGTGCAGCTGGTGAATGCTACGTGATGTCCTTTTGTCCCCCAGAGGTGAGAATTACAATCCTCAGGTCCAGAGACACTGGGCTCTCTCATCAGGGTCACTGGGCATGCGGTATTAGTGATTCTAAATTGGGTTTGTCTGATCTTGAGTGGATCCAAGCAAGCTCAGCACTGCAGAGTCCTGTGCGAGCCGCCCGAATACGCATAGTCCTCTGTGCTCAAAACGTCCTGGGATGAGTCTGCATGCATGTGTACACACACAGCCATTTTATATTGTGGTTACAGATGACAGTCGGTGGCCTATGGTTGTTCAGTCTCTGGAATAAAAACTATGTTATTAAGGTATGGTTTTTCTAAATGGCCTACCCTTCAAGATGGCTGAAATTAAAAAGCAAGTTTTTGTGTTTAAAAATCAGTCTTAAAATGCTACCGCCATTTTTCACTTAGAAGGTCCTTTAGGGCATTCCTTTTTAGTTTCTTGTTCTGGGCATTTATGATGTGAGTCCAGGTCCCTTGATTCTGGGCATAAGTGTCGGAGACATTTGGAAGACACAGCTGTAGGAGGTGAAATGACTCTCAGAGCCGAGTCCTCTGGCAAAACTTTACAGCGTTGCAGCCGGAACTGGTGGTTCCCAACTGCAACCCCTGCACGTGCAAAGCAGAAGCAAGAGCATGGCCAGAAGTCTGAGGCCTATCCTGGGCTACATAGTGTGCTCCAGGCTAGCCTGAGCTAAATGGAAAACCTTGTCTCAAACCCCCAAATCATACTTTCACAGTGTGGAAGTCTTACACCCAGTGTCTTTACCATGAGGAACTTGAGGATTTTCCTAGAGATTCCTCTTTAGGTTTCCGTCGAGCATGGATTCCACACAGAACAGAACAGAAAGAGGGCAGCGAATCAAGGCCTCCAAACGTTCAGGGAGTCAATGCCACAGTTGTCAGGAAGAGATTCAAGAGTTTCCAATTCTTACTTAATCCCTGGAAGGCTCTCGAGTCAAAGGAATATCCGGGCTTTTTAATTAATGAAGAAACGTTTTGAGAAAGCAAAGAAATGTTGATTGATTTGTGTGGAGGATGAAGGGTGAGGGGAGTGGCGCCGGCATGGCACCGGGCACTCAGGAAGGTACCCTCCCAGTCTGTCACCAGTCCTCTGGACACTGGGCCTCTGGACTTTTGTCAACCTGTGTTCCTGGACTGCCCTTTTAAACACGAGAAGGTCTGTGAAAGTCCAGTACAGAGCACTCCCCCAGTGGCCTTGTCCAGTCCGCTCTGGCCCCTGCCCTGTCTGTGGCGTGCCCCAGAGAGTCCCTGTAGGTGTCTAGTGTGTTGAAATGTTTAAAGTTTCCCTGGTCCCACACCACGCATTGAGTCTTCTCCTCAAGACCTTTCCCCTCGCCACACTGGGCAGCTTTGCTTTATTGCTCAAAAAAGCAAGAGGAATATGCAGGAAGTGACCAGATTTTTTTTCTTAATTCCAGAAAGTTCGATAAGCCATTAATACAGACTCATTATTTATTCAGCAAAGTCCTGTAAAGTAGCCCATGCTTAGAGACTTGCTTTTTTTTATTATTTTATTTTATTTTATTTTATTTTGGTTTTTCGAGACAGGGTTTCTCTGTAGTTTTGGAACCTGTCCTGGAACTAGCTCTTGTAGACCAGGTTGGTCTCGAGCCCATAGAGATCTGCCTGCCTCTGCCTCCGGAATGTTGGAATTAAAGGCATGCACCACCACCGCCGGGCTAGAAACTTGCTTTTTGCCCAAATGACCAACAGGACAATCTGATTTCTCTGCCTGTGGTCACCTTTCTTCCAGATCCCAGCAGAATCTGATTCTAAAACCACACACAGAGGTCTGCCCTGGGTATCGCAGTAAAACACACTTCCGGGACGCCATTCTGACTGACCAGGCTAAGTCAACAGGAGTCACAATTCCCAAGTCCATTAACTTTATCCCTTGGGAGGCTAGAGCAACCGAAGTGTGTTTGCCATTTATCAGTTGGCTGAGCCACTTCAAGGAATGGCTGTGCATTTGTGGGCTGGGGGCTTGGCACCCTAAGAAAGGTCACTGTGTTGGTTCAAAGTGGGATTGCCTGAGGAGAGAGAGCATCAAGCTCCAAAGTCCTGCTGGGCTCAGCTTTGAGAACCACCCCATCTCCCTCCATAGTCCAGGATGCCCGTGTACATACAGCTTGGTTGTCAACTGTTCTGAGGGAATCATAGATTCTATGATTAGAACATAGAACATAGATTCTAGTTTAGAACAAAACAAGGGCCATGTGTGTCACTGAACTCGGGAAATAAAACTCTAATCTTAAAAGCCGGAGACCAAAGGGCCTGTGGGAACTCACTCAGAAATGGTCAGGTAAAGAAGGTGCAGGCTGCAGAATAAACCTGTGAAGCACATTCGTCTCTGCCGGCTGACCACCCTAGATGCTGATGTCATTGTTAATTTTCGAGGCTGGGGATGAAACTCGGGGCCTCCCACACATAGTCCGGTGAAGTCTTAAGCTACATCTCCCTGTCTGAGATTGGCACATTTTGACTGCTCCCCTGCAGTAGAGATAGTGGAAGTGGAGTTTCCCCTTGCATTTTGTTGTGCTTTTTCTTTGAGACGTTTCACTGTTTAGCCCATGAGAGCCTCAAACTGTCCTACCTTAGACCCGAAGTGCTGGGATTACAGGGAGAAGCCACCATGCCCAGTTCACACTTGTTTGTAGCCTGCTCCCTCTGAACCAGGTTGACCTTGAACTCTTGGCAGCCCCCCCCCCATGCCACTGCCTTCCAAGTGCTGAGATTACAAGCCTGAGCCACCGTGCTAGGTCCACACTTTTCAACAGATGAGCTGGTTAGTTTCCTCTTCCTTGCGACGATCTGATTCTTCTCTCTAGAGAAAAGCTGCTGGCTTATTCACAAGTAGAAAATGTGACTATTTTTCCATCAGCAAATGATCCCCCTTTTAGACAGACTGTAAAATGTTTCAACTGCGTATAAATGACATCATAGGGGCTCAGGATTTTTGCATTCTCAAGAGAGCAAGGAAGGCGCACTAGAACCAGGTATTTGTACTTCTTCTCTGCTAGCTGACTCTCTCCACTTCCCCCCAAAATCCAAAAGCTCAGCAGTTGCTTCTGGTGACGTCATCTTTGGAAAAAAGGATGAGGTTTCATTGGGCAAAAACTCCTGTTTCATTTAATAAAACTTACTTCTCCCATACCCAGAAAAGAGAAGAAACTCAGATACAAGCAAGCACTCCCCAACCATCCTTTGTTTCCGAAGCACACAGAGGTTACCCTGCATCAAGCAAAGTCCTGGTGTCAGTTTAAGAATTGGCCACCTATAGCTGCTTTTGCCTGGCTTTGTAGAGATATAGTGTTTAGAGTGGGTTTTACCCTTTGAGATGGTTGGGATGAAGGGGTGAAAACTGTTTTGAGACACTGTGACTTCACAGACTTCAAATCTCAGTATTTTACACACACACACACACACACACACACACACACACTAAATAGGTGTAATCATAAATAAGGTCTTGTTGGAGCTCAAGTATTTGTGAAGAGCCATCCCTGGCTACTTCTGAGATGTTTCGGTTGACTGGTCCCTGAACTTTGCATTAGTTTGATGACAAGCGATCCCAAAGAAAAACAGTCTTTGGCGTGCCAAGGTTTGCCACAAACACATCCGGCTTTCCTAGATACCGGCTACAGTGAAATTCACGGTAGTTGTGATTCTAGGTAACTGTTCTACTAACGACTAATCATAAAGAAAACACTCCCCAAGGAATTCACACCATAAAATATTTATTAGAAATTTAAAGTGATTTTTCTCCTGCTTTGGCTATGAAAACTCTTTGATTCCTATCTCTGGTGATACCGGTTGCCAACAACAACGTCCCACAATTCCCGTCATCATGAGACGACGGACAGATGACAGGCGCTGTGGCCAGACCTCACAGTTATGGAACAAATTTTGGCTTTTCTAGCAGTTGAAAACTTACTTACACACATTTAATTTTTTTCCATAAGTAATCAACATACAAATTCACTTGAATCTGATAAATTAAAACATCGGCAGTGATTGCAGAGTTTGCTGAAGATCCAGGAGTTGTGTCTCCTTGGAGAACTTTGCTCTGGTTTTCCTAGTTCCTGCTGCTGGAAAAATAAACCATTCTGATAACAAGAGTATAAAAAAAGCCTTCTAATTTGCAAAGCGATTCATGTCTGGGGTCCCCGTGATGACTGAAGACCTACACCGAGCATCTCCACAGTACCTTTCTTTGCATTTTTTACTGATCTCCATCCACACATTGATAATCCCCTGCCCTTGGTACTTCTTAGCCAAGGGGATCCCGAAACCGTGCAGAACAAACAGAGCCCCAGGCCACATCGCATGGCAAAGTCAGAAGTAACTTGGAACACAGCAGGAACATAGCTCATGACTTCAATACAAAAGCATCAAATTACTTCTCAGGTGCCACTGGAGAGCCAGGAAATAAAAAGGCTCCCTCGAAAAGAAAAGCGGCAAATGGCTTCACTGCCATCCTCCCCCCTACCCCCACCAGAATTCTGAATGTCTTCTTTAGATACATTTTTTCATCTCTTTAACATAGAAAAATCACTTCGTAATATGATCTATACACACGGTTATCAAATTAAAAAATAGCACAAAATAGTTCCCCCCCCAAAGCATAAAAATAGACCAATTGTATCTTTTACAATGAAATTAAGACACGCCTCTGGAGGACTGAGGCTGTTGACTAGTGTCGGAGCTCAAACTGGCTTCTTCTCATAATAATTATATTATTCACATCTCCTTTCAGCCTTGAACACTGATTTCAAAACCAGCCTAGGTGAAGGGGAGGTAACAGGTGTTCTCTCGTGCAGCCGGAACAATGGTGACAGAGAAGCTCTGACTCCGGCAGCCACACCTCAAGGGCACTTAGGGGCTCAAGCATTTGTCACATGCTTGAGGGTACAGGTGGCCACTCCAGGGGCTCTGTCTTTCCATTGTGAGGCTGCTCTGGAGACGTTCCCCCACAAATGAAGTCATCCAGGAGAGCGCCACGAAAACACCACCGACTCGTGCAGACTTCTGGCACAGGAACCTGGCCTTGGTTTGCTCGGTCTCATAAAGGAGTCTCCTCGGTGCCCTGTGAGCTATACGGTCACTGCAGGGTACATCTTCTGTTCACTGTTAGTGTGGGCAAAGGAGGGCTGGACTTGCCTGTAGCCGGGCTGCAGGCCATCCATGAATGGGGGCACTGGCGTCATGGGCACAGAGTCGTGTTGTACCGCATACCCCACATACGGGGTGTGCAGGTACTGCCCTTGATGGGGGACAATCTGGGTGGCCTGTTGACAGTTCAGGACAGAGAAGTTTGTGGGCATGTTGACGTACACATTGTTCATGGTTCCCTCGGGCAAGCAGCAGTTGGTCTGTGATCTGGTTGGAGGAGCCCGGGCCCCTGAGTTCGCACTGGAGCTGGAACTGGCAGCTGTGCTGGATTGCCGAGAGGATGACCCCCGGGACGTGCTGGCGCTGGGGATCATGGGGATGGTCTCCATCAGGCGGTTGCCCCCTGGGGCTCGGCTCTGCTGGGGATCCTGCTTTGGCCGGAGACATCGGCAACAGCACGCAGCTACGAGGGACCCGAGGATGATGAAGGCAACGAACACAGAGCCGACGATGAGAAAGGGCACGTAGATGGGGACTGGAGAGAGAGCAGAAACGTAACGTTACGGTTCACGTATGACTATCGTAAGACCCAGTAAGCGGCGAACGCCAGGGACAGGTATGCACGAACAGTGCACTCAGAAGCGAAGGACGAAGGCTGGGTCAGCTCGGTCACCAGTACACAAGACGCAACTTCTAGGGCCAAGTGCTTTGGAAAATGGCCAAGGTCCCCGCAGGCATGGCAAAGCCCCCGGAAGCTAAACTTCATAATCCCGGTTAGATTCCCCTAATCTAACACCAGATGCCCCTTTCAGTTGATCTAGATGATCTGCAGTAGCCCAGCAGCCTACATGTAAGTCTTTCCTAACAGGAAGCCCCAGGGTCTAAATGGAACCGAGTTTACATGTCTCTAAATCTGTCTTTTTCTTCTAGGAAGTTCTGCACATTCCTTGACTTCTTCTTGACATTATTTTTAACAAGTTTCTCCTCTTACAGGCAGAACAATTAAAACAAACAAACAAACAAACAAGTAACTTAAATCAGATGACCCGCTATCATTTCCAAATGGAATTTGAAACATCAGTGGTCACGGGAGGGGAAAGACAAGCAAACTAATTAATTCTGGGGTAGTGAGACGGCCCAGCAGATAAAGGCTCTTGCCACCAAGCCTAATGACCTGAGTCCAAGCCCCAGAACCCACACGGTGGAAGGAGAGTCTCCTCCTAAAAACCTGTCCTCTGATCTCCACATGCATACCACAGCACAAACACGCATGGGCGCACACACAGACACACCAAAAAAAAAAAAAAAAAAAGACAGAAGTTTAGAAAATGTAATATTTAAAAAGTGCACAAACTTCTTAAAACCCCATCTTAATAAAAAGGGAGAATAGAAAAATAGTTACCAGAGGCTGAGGAAGAGGGGGAAGAGGGAAGGATAGGAAGATCCAGTGTGTACTGAGTTAGTCTGAAAAATAAAACTGTAAAATAGCAATAAAGGCCTGTTTGTAAAACCAGTAATGGACTTCATTTTAAAATTATTTTTTTTTTAAAATAAAACCAACCAAATGAACATTTTGGGGCCCTAGCATGGTGGCTCACAGTTTTAACCTCAGCACATGGGCAGCGGAAACAAGAAAACCGTCTTGAGTTCAAGGCCAGCCTAGGCCACACAGTAAGTTCCAGGCCAGCCTGGGCTATAAAGTGAGACTTTGTATATAAAGTATATGTTATATTTTAAAATAAATAAAAATTAAAAATGCTTGCGGAAGCTATAGGAATGGCAACTCTATAGGGCTAGCAAGTCATGTTAGCAAGTGGTGTGACAACTGTTCTGGACACAGTAGGCAGGAGGAGCCTGCAGAAGACCTCTGAGGCACTTCTGTGGAATTCTACCTACATCCAAGAAACTTACCTCTTCTGGTGTGTTCCTGACTCCAGTCCCTTTGTTGGCAGGGGTTGGGAGTAGGAGTGGGCGTGAGGTTTTGGGAATTGAACCTGGAACCTCACCCATGCTAAGGAAGCGGTCCACCACTGAGCCCAGCCCTCTCTACTCCATTCCGCTCATGGGTCCCACCAGCCTTGGTGGAGCCCAGCTGCCAGCACTTCTGATGGGGCAGCATGGAGCCCACACTTCAAAGGTCAGATCTGGGAAGACCTTTCACAGAGACTCCATTCCAGGAGTCACGCTGTTCACATACACCACAGAACCATGGAGAAATAATGACTTACAACTGAACATATCTCATGGGTACAGAACAAGTGGGCAGTGGCCATGGCTGAACATAGCCACTTCTACGCTTGGGGTCTCTTCAGCAGACCGGAAGGCTTGTTGCCATCTGCAGCCCAGCTGGCTCCCACAGCTGTACCGCGCTCATTAGACTAGCCCTGCAGGCCAACTAAGTCCAGGACGGGAGCAGCGAAAGGCAAGCTTTTTCCTACACACACTATAAATGTTTCACTCCCTAAATTGAGATAGCAGCCCCCACATGTTGTATGAGGTAAACAAAAAGAACACAGGTGAGTTTCACCTCCAATACGATAGCAAAAACTAGCTGAAACCAGTCTCAGCCCACATAATGAGTTTTGGGGAGAAATAACTGTTCTCTTTCCAGGATTTTTAATTGGAAGTGTAAATAACTATACAGGGGTAAAGAATGCGGTGCTACCGGGAGCCAGCCGCTGGTGGCTTAATTGGGCACGTTGTCCTTCACGGCAGCAGGGCTGTGAAAGGAGCAGGACATTTAAAGGGAAGGTTTAGGAAAAGAGTGGAGGGTACCCATGACCTAGGAGCAGAGCGGAGGGTACCCATGACCCACAGCGGAGTAATGCACAAGCTGCTGCCTCCAGCTTTGATCAACACCATCCCGACATTTTAGAAAATATTAACAAGCCCAACTTAACAGACACCTTATTGTAGCCATTTGGCTCCTTTCTGCAGGCTTTATTCCCAGACCACACACTCTGCAAAGCGGAGCTGGAGTTCAGATGGTACCTTCTCTAGGCCTGCCCTCAGTTCTCCTCTTCAGACTCTGTGCAGCAGGAGCAGCGAACTTAAAAATGCTTGACTGCTAAGACACCACCAACTGAAAAGAGCTGATGAGTGGGAGGCCCTGTCAACCAGAAGCCACCTATGCCAAGGCTCGGGCAATGCCACTCCTACACACACACACACACACACACACACACACACACACACACACACACACACACACTCGATTAGGCAGCCTCTAAACTGAGGGGATGTGTCTCACGAGGAAATGCAATCTGCTAAGTTATCTGACAGGCTTCTTTTCAAAATCTGGCTTTGACTGTTAAATAATCAAAGCCTCAGTGAGCAAAGTTGGGCACTGTTCCAATGTCACATCTATCAAGTCTGCCTCAGGAGACCAACCAGATTCCTAGAAGCCTAGGTGGGCACCGGGAACTGTGCACTGGCTCATCCGGAAGAGACTAGATCCCTAGGAGGTGAAGTTTCGCCCACGGGAAGCTCCCCTCCACCCAGCATTACCCACCCAACTGCCTTCCTTCTGAGGATCCTTGGAGGAGAACCATGGGCAGGTCTTCCCCAGAGAGGGGGCACACCCTTGCCATTAAGTTCCCTGAAAACTGGTGACACCGGGAAGGGAAGGCCCTGAACAGAAGCAACGTGTTTTGTCTCGAGTTTTTTGCCCCACTGCACACAAAGTTAATAAGTAAGGGGCAAAAAAACAAAACAAATAAACAAAAAACTAGGTCTTTCCTGCTACCAGGCCCTTTCCTAAACTCTCCAAGCGTCCAGGTCCCTGCTACCCAGGCAAAGCAACTGCCCTTCCCTTTTGCACCTGGTCGCTGATGCCCTACCTGCCGAGCTGTCTGGGCCTTCTCTGTCTGTCCGGCCAGGCTCCCCCACACCCTGCTGGCGGTCGTTGTCACAGCCTCCTTGGTCCAGGCGCGCCTCGGCGCTGGAGCAGCAGTAGCGCAGCGCACAGCTGCCGCAGCAGATGGTGGCGTCGCCACCGTCGAAGCGCTCGGGGCACTGGAAGCCGATGCGCCAGACGCCCTGCGCGTCCAGCCAGCCGTGGCAGTACTCGCCGCTGGCCCGCGCCCCCGCCGCCAGCAGCGCCGCCAGCAGCAGCTGCAGCAGCGACGCGCGGTGCCCAGAAGAGGTGACGGGTGAGCCGCGTCCGCCCCACATGGCACTGCCCTGGGCGGGGGGTGACGTCTCTGGAGGATGTAGATCTCCCCAAGAAGTTGTGGCTCGGCGACTCCAGGGACCTTCTCTGCGGGCCACTCCCCTCTGCCGCGACACCCAGGCTGCAGAGCCAGGGTCTAAGTCATCCCTCCTTACTAGTGAGCCGGTCCGGGCTAGACTCGGCCTTCAGAGGGCATCACAGAAGGAACGTTCCTGGAGGCCTGGCGTGCAATCCGACCTTCCCTGTGCATCCCCGAGGGGACGCCGCGCTGCGGATCAGGAGCAGGCTATTGCTGGAGCGTTTCAGTGTCGGGGTCCCGCGCGGTTGGGGTGCGTCTCTCTTCTATTTACCTCCGGAGCTAGAAGCCGCCAAAGAAGCGGGCAATGTGCGGAGAGCTCCGGGCAGCAAGTGCAACGGCCGGTCGCCCTCTAACTCCGCAGCCCCGGGCTCGATCCTCCTCATGGCTCCGGCCACCGCTCGGGACGCTGCGAGTGTCCGCACCTCCCCTGCAGTCCCGGAGCCCGCCCGGCTGGCGGCGGCCGCGGCTGCTGCTGGGCGCGGGGCCAGCGGGCTGCCCGCCCTGGCTTCTGCTGCAGCTCGTGTCCCGTCTCCTTCTCCCTGTCGCTGGTGCGCCCGGGACAGTGAGCTCCGGTGGGAGCCGCCCACGGAAGTTTCAGTCCCTCGGGCTACGGGAGCGGAGGAGCGCGCGGCCGCCCCACGTTAGTCCTGCACGGCTGCAAACCAGCTCCGACTGCCTGGCTGCGCGCTGCGATCCCCTCTTAAAAGGGGCTGGCGGCTCCCCTGCGCGCATGCGTGCTGCGAGGGCTTCCCTCCGCCTTGGGACGCCAGGGGACACCCGCAGCCCTTCACTTTCCAACACCAAAGGTGTGGCGGTGGCCAGGCAGCGCTGCGAGTGAACTGAACAGACGTGTGGAAAACGCTTTTTAAGTCGGCCACGCCTTGGAAGCACAATTAAAGCAAAGAGAGAAGCAAAAGTTTGGTGCGAATCTTCAACATTCAACATTTTGAGTTACTGACAGCCCTCCAAAGGATAATTACTAATTACTTTCCATGTTACAGACGATGCGGTCGTCACTCGGATAGACTTGTCTTGCTCAGCTTCCAGCCTCCGGGCTCACGAAGAACACGAATATGATCTAAGCTGCGTGCGTGGCCTCCTGGTGCCACTGCACGGGAGAGTGAAGAGGTCAGCAGGGCCACCAATGATATGGTCAGTCTAAATGATCTATGTCACTTTATTTGCCTCCCCCATAGTTGGGTGTGGTGCTTGTCGAAGTCCGGCAGAAAGGTGCCCCCGTGAAACATGTGACCTTGGTGGCTTAGACAGCTGCAGCCAGGAAGGCAAGGATCCAGACACAAGAGACTCTAAGAAGGAACGAACAGCTCCACTCTTGCAGAAAGGAACAGGTGCTGATGCTATTGAAGTAGCAATGAGTATTTTTAAAGGACCAACTGCGCCTTTCTCAGCCTGGAGTCAGTCCGTGGAAATTCTGGACCCAGCCCCTGAAGGAGGAGCCCTCGTGTGTTGCTGGACTCTGTTTCGTTGTGTATTTAATGAAGCACTAGCTGTGACCAGCCCCCTTGTCCTGTTCAGGTGGACAGCTACAGAATACAAAGCAATTTTATCCATAGTTTGGGTTAAACCATTATAGGGCTCTTAATACAACCCCCTCACCTCAGACAGTGAGAGTTAGCCTTCCAGTTACCACCCCAAAATGTTTGCAGAGAAAACTGTGCTGTGTGCCTGCTGATCCCACAAAACACTTTATTCTTACTTAAGCTACCTCCAAGTACGCCCCATGAGCAAACGCTCTACCACTGAACTCACCCCAGTCCTGAAATCATGTATTTTAAATGAATCAAATGCCAACCTTCTATAGGCAAAGAAATGAACACAACTCCAACATGGAGGAGCCATTCATTTCATAAACATATTCTGTCTGGCGTCCTGGGGATTTACCTTGAAGCCAGACACCTTGGTCATTTCCCTTGAGCAGAGTGGTCTCCCACCCACATACTAACCAGGCCCAAACCTGCTTAGCATCAGTGACCAGATGACATTGGGCACAATCAGGTTGGTCTGACTATAAACTCACGCAGACTCTAAAGTCTCTGAGATGAGAGAGAATTTGGACTGAAACAAACAAGTAAACAAGTAAAAACAAACAAGTAAAAACAATACAGTATGATGGGATCTATGAGCAGCCATGTTCATGGCCAATCCCTATGTGAGAGATGGGTATGTACATGCATGTCCACATACATGAGCATGGGTATGGTGGCCAGAGATTGATGTTAGGCCTCCTTCTCAATTACTCTTCATTATGAGACAGGTATCTTACTGAACCTAGAGCTCACCAATTGAGCTAGATTGATTTTGGCCTATAAACTCCAGAGATTTGCCTGTCTGCGCCCCTGTGGCCCCTCTCCCACCCCTGCCCCAATGCATGCGCTATATCAGTATAAGTTGATTTACTTGGTATTCTGAGGGTTAAATACTGTTCTAAACTTTATTTTATGTTTATAATTATGTGTATACATGTTTGTCTATGAGTGGGTATGTACACGTGTGAGTTCAGGAGCCAGAAGAGGGCGTTAGATCCGCTGGATCCGAAATTACAGGCAGTTGTGATCTGTCCACTTGGGAGTGCCGGAAAACTCCAATCTCCTGTAAGTGGGGGAGCACCTGAAGTCTTTTCCTTAATTGTTGTTTGATACAAGATATTTGTACTTAGTGCAGAGAGTGTTTGCTCTATACCTCTTTTTCCTGTCCCATTTATCTGGCTCTCTAAAACCCACGGTTTGCCAGAATTCATGAAAAAAAATTCCTCAGCATTTTACATTGAGTTGGTCAGATGGTTTGGTTTTACTGTGGTTTAAGTACAATGCTGTTGTGTTTTTTCCAAATAGTCAACTATTAGTCTATAATAGGTAAATTTGGAAGTATGGGGCTTTGAGAAGATTCATTTTCTCTTTTAAATAGCTGTACATCTCTTTAATTGTTTCTCTTCGTTTCTAACCCAGGGCTGGGGGTTGGATCCAAAGTCTTATCCACTCTAAGCAGATGTCTGCTATTGAGTCACATCTCCTTCAAATTAAGGGGAGACTTGTTTCGTTGTGACTTGATGTGATAATTGTCTCCAGTGTTCAAAGGTCCCACTCATTCTATCTCATCTTCTGGCTTGTTTTTATTTTTACTGTGTACCTAATACGCTCTGTTGAAATTTTATGAAATAGCTTATCAATTACTTTTCTATTGTGGGTGCTGCAAAGAGGGCCTTGCTTTTTCTGGAGAAGACCTAAAGGAATCCCATCACTCTCCTTCACAGCCCAGTTGGCTTTCTCTATTTTCTCCTAAGACACCCAAACTAGCTCAAACTAGCATATGAGTAGCAGCAATAAATAGTCGTGCACCTCTTTATTTGTTTCTCTTTGTTTCTAACCCAGCGCTGGGGTTTATTATAATTAAAACCAAAATCTAGACAGTCTGACCAAGACATATTTAAAACATGCAAAAGTCTGATTCCTCTCTTTTAAAACCTGAATTCTATAAAACACTCTCGGGCTATTTTTCCTTCCCGTAGGTGCATATACAAGTGCATTTATGTGAATAAAATAATTTTTAAAAGAAACGTCTGGTCTTTGTCACGTGTGTAAGTTCGTTGGCACAACAGTCTTAGGGAAGTCAATATGCCAGTTGTCCAAAGCAGGGTTTGCCACAAGACCTATGTGACCCCATGGAAATCTTTCGAAAAATTGTGTCTCAACCAGGAATTGTTGCTGCTCAGAGACTGTGGGGCTCCCGAGCAAAGGTGAGGCGCGGAGGGTCAGATTTAGCCTGGTCAAGATCCCCAAGGCTGCCCGGCAGCTGCTGATGCTGGACGAAAAGAACCCATGGCGTCTTTGCTTTAAGACAATGCTTGGCCGAGGCCACTTCTTCTCTCTGGGTTGCCGATGAGAACAAGATAAAGCTGGATCGCATCAGGCCTGAAGATTGAGGAATTCTTAGTCAGGTGGCTGCAGACCCAGCTTAGATTTGGACCTGGCCAAATCTATTCACTATGCCATGCCCGTGTGTTCACCCGTCAGGGTCCTATCAGGGTCCGCAAGCCCGTCAGTGAAAGCCCATCCTTCGCTGTCTGCCTGGACTCCGAGAAACACATTGACTTCTCCCTCTGTTCTCCTAACAGTGGTGGCTCAGACTGTGTGAAGAAGAAGATCGCCAAGAAGGGCCCTGGTGGTGCTGGAATAGGTGATAATGAGGAAAAGGATAAAATTAACACTTTCCTGGCCTGGAGGATTGTCTAGTTGACTAATTAAACAAAATCAACACTTGACAAAAAGAAAGAAACGAAACTCCGGACATCTCACTAGCACCTGTTGAAATTCGTCTGTCTCAAGAGATGACGAGAGTGGCCTGTAGCAAGCAGGAGAGTAATTGCCTAGCAAGTGCAAACCCTGGGTTGGTTGCCAGTACTACAAGACTAATTAATTAACTCTAACTAGTCCTAACTGCTATCTGGAGTTGATGTGAATCATATGGAGGCCATTGTATTTTGGTTGGCTGGTAGTCGTAAAAGCTTCAGCTCCACCATAATTTTTTGTGGGTTTTATAAAGACCAGAAGTCTCTCACCTTATGTATTCAGCGTTCTGCCTGCATGTACCCCTGCAGGCCAGAAGAGGGCACTAAATCTCATTACAGATGGTTGTGAACACATGTGGTTAATGGTAATTGAACTCAGGACCTTTGGAAGAGCAGGCAAAGCTCTTAACCACTGAGCCATCTCTCCAGCCCCTAAATTTCACATTTGTTATGCTAAATGTTCTTTGAAGCTCCAGTATTTGTTACCCAATACTCGCTCAAATCTAAATAGTTATGTTATTTTTATTTTATTTTATTTTATTTTTGCTGTTGGTTACTTTAACTCTACATCTGGCTCCATCTTTTTATACAACTCCTGTTAGGATGTTTACTGTTTGAAATTTTCTTTTTAGAAATGTGGAGTTAGAAGTCATCCAGAAATTTTGTATACCTGAAGGCAAAATGGGCAAGTTTATAAAAAAATGATTGCAACGGGGCTAGGAAGATGTCTCAGTGGGCAAAGCAGTTGTCATGGAAACATGAAGGACCAGAGTTTATCTCCTTCAAACCCACTGCTGCTGTGGACTATAACCCCAGCAGGTCCACTGGCTACCCACAATGCAACAAGCTTTTTAGGACCACCAGCCCCCAAATCATGACACAGAGACGTATTATTAATTATGAAAGTTCAGCCTTTGCTTAGGCTTGTTTCTTACTTGCTCTTATAACTTAAACTACCCCATTTCTATTAGTCTCTGTGCTGTAGCGTGGCTCGTGGCTTTTACCTCTCCTCCTCGATGGCCTGCTTCCTCTGTGTCTGGCTGGTAACTCTGCCTTTCTTCTTCCCCAAGACCTCTCTGTCCCCAGAGTCTCACCCAACCTCTTCCCACCTGTGAGCTCTTTATTAAACCAATCACAGTGACACATCTTCACACATTATAAAGTAATATTCCGCAACACCACAATCCCACAATTTAGGAGAGAGACTGGACAGAATTTGCAATCCATGTGTTCAATGAGAGACCCTATCTCAATATATAAAGTGGAAAGTGATCAAGAAAGACATCCAGCATCAACTTCAGGCACACACACCACACACACACACACCTTTCAGCAAAGATTTGCAAATCATATACGGTGAGTCTAGTGTCTATAACATAAACATTCCATATCTCATGAATGAAAATAAAAACAACCCAACTTACAAAAGCTTTGAACAGCTCCCTCACTAATAAATGGTCAATCATAGGGAAGGATATTCTTTGTCGCTAGTCACTAGTTGCCATAATCAGAAACTCAAGATATAGCATTACTCCTAGGATGGAAATAAATGATGCTGACAAAAAAATAGCGCTTATGAGAATATGGTAAAATTGATACCTGCAAACTCTGCTAGTGGAACGAGATACGGCTTAGCCATTGTACAAAGCAGTTTGACAGTTACTAAAAAAGTTACTTACGGAATGGCCATGCGACCCTACCATTCCATTGATTCAAATATATATATATATATATATATATATATATATATATATATATATATTTCAAAGCATTGAACGCATACATCCATACATAAACTTATACATTAATATTCAAACACCACTGTTCACAATAGGCCAAGGGTGGAAATTACTGGCTATCTGCTAACTGGAGCATGGATAGACCAAATGGACTAAATCCATACAATTATAATAAGATTTTACCTACAAAAGGAGTAAAACCCAGGTACATGCCTCAACATGGATGGACCCTGAAAACATTGTGTAGACAAAAACAGATGCAAAGAACATACATTATGTGAATCTGCTCCTAGCAGAGGCTCTCGATCTGTCTGTTGAAGCACTTTTGGGTGTCAGATGACCCTTTTCCAGGGGTTGCCTAAGACCACTGGAATACATATTCACATGATGATTCTTAACAGTAGCAAAATTACAGTTATGAAGTCGCAATGAAATGATTTTATGGTCGGGGGATCACCCCAACATGAGGAACTGTGTAAAAGGGTCACTGCATTAGGAGGGTTGAGAACCAAGACTTTCAGGAAATGTCTAGAAAAGACAAATCCAAAGAGACAGAAAACAGGCTAACGGTTATCAGATGCTGAGAGGACGGAAGAGGAAGTGGCTGGCGATGGGTGTGGAGCAGTAGGCTGATTGTCCTAGAATAGAGGGTGGCAATGACTACACACCCTGGGGATGCACGCTTTATATGTATATATTTTGCTATGCTGAGGATATGTGGGCAAAAGTTTCTCCTATACTCTCACAATAGAAAGGTGCCCCTGTGCCCTCATATGTGTGGGAACTCCAATACCAAACAAGCAGCCTACCAACCACTGACCAGCCGAGTGTCCCACCTCTGATATTCTTTTTTTTTTTTTTTTTTGGTTTTTTGAGACAGGGTTTCCCTGTAGTTTCTAGAGCCTGTCCTGGAACTAGCTCTTGTAGACCAGGCTGGCCTCGAACTCAGAGATCCGCCTGCCTCTGCCTCCTGAGTCCTGGGATTAAAGGCATGTGCCACCACAACCTGGCTCCACCTCTGATTCTTACATCATCTACCTGGAGACACATTCCACAGGTGAGAGCTCACATCCCTCATGGATATCTATGTTGGATTCGTTAATAAATCAGGTACAACAGTGATGTAGGTGTGTCTTCTATCTATCTGATGATTTCATTGGATAATTAATAAAGAAACTGCCTGGCCCATCTGATAGACCGGCCCTTGGGTGGAGTAGACAAAACAGGAAGAAGGAAGTGAGGTAGATGGCTCAGTCAGATGCCATGCCTCTCCTAAATTAGACAGACCACCATGCCTCTCCTCAGTAAGAGAGATGCGATGAAGCCAGCCGCCAGGTCAGAGATGCTGAATCTTTCCGGGTAAGACACCATTCATGGTGTTACACAGATTATTCGATATGGGTTAGTCAAGATGTGAGTAAGAGGCTGAAACTAATGAGCCAGGCAGTATTTAAAAGAATACAATTTGTGTGTTGTTGTTTTGGGTTTTAAGCTAGCCGGTGGCTGGGAGCTGGGCGGCGGGAAGCCGGCCCGTACCTCTTCACTACACAACAGGAGGCAATAACTAATGATAAAATACACACAGCATATTGAAACTGACAGCACCACTACTCTCGTGCTTGAAGGCCATTACTAAATAAAAGAACAATTTACTTGAACGTAACACAGTGATACCTATACAATCAGGCTGGCGTCTGAGGTGGGCGTGGGGTGACTGATGTAGCCAGGATGGCAGAGTGCGGCTCATGAAACCGACAGGGAATGATTCCAGTTCTGAGCTGGACAAAGAGGGACCGTGTGAGATTCCATCGTTTTACTCAGAAGGGCATGCAACTGAAAATGTGCACTGTTTCTGGAATTTTCCACCTAACACCTCAGGCTGCAGCTGACCCCCAGTTAACAGACAAAGTGGGACCACTGTACGGAGCATTTTGTGGTTCCCACGTCCACAGATGTGAAGCTGAAGGAATGGCGAGAGGAAAAGCAGGAGGCCTCCTAACTTTAACCTCAAAGACCTGGAGAGTCGCTCATCAGGGATGGGGGAGGGGAAGGATGACCCACCACAGGCCAGGGAAGAACACAGTGCTATATCACATTCTCAAAGATACATTAAACCCTCAAGTCCCATCTTGACCCTTTAGGCTCAGTCCCTTCAGAAGCAGCATGCACTTCTCTTGGGGGTCCTCTCTCCGCCACAAAAGTCTCCCTGCTTCTCACAGCTCCATCCCTTCTCTACAGCCAGTGAAGGGCCCTTGGAAACACTGCTGCATTCCCACGTTTTCTTTATTCAAAAGTGTCCTTGATTCTGTTCAAGTGGACACATTTCTATCTTCTACCCACCCCTGCCTCTGGGGGCTGCAGGAACCTGCCCTGGTGGTCTGTACTTTCTGGCCAGCATCTGTAATAGATCCATAATGCCCTTTGTTTCAGAAATAAATAAGTATTAATTTTTTTCAGTAAGTGAGAGATAGTTGCAATGAAAGACCATGAGGAAAGGAAATTTGCCTTGTTCAGCGTGGGTCCAGGGACAGATCTGAGGGGATTAAAAAGGAAAGATGGCCAAACACGGAAAAGGTTGGGATCATGTGACCTGGGCTCTCTGATGGAGAGGCCCCAGCCACCCAGAAGCTCTGAGTGTCTGCTATGTACAGTTGAATGGAGAGGTAGAGTTATTGCACACAACTAAACAGAGAGGAGGAGATAAACAAGGGGGCGGGGTTTATGGTGCATAGCTGGACCAAGCAGATGGGTTTAGCTAATCTCTGTAGGAGCAGTCTCTGTAGGGAGCAGTCTTCAGGCCATAAATATCCAGGGGAAAATGTTACTGTACACACTGCCAACACTCACACTCCAACTAGAGGAAGGGTTTCCATCCCTCTGAGCCTTACTGAACCCGTGCCCTGATGGGATGGAGGACAAGTCATTGCCAATTTCTCATGGTTCTGAGATTATGGTATCCTAACGGCCTGCTCACATCAAGAGAACACTTCCCTTTAGGACTTCTCTCAGAGCTTTCTCCATGTGACCCAGAAAAAGAGAAGGGCCAAGCTCTATAGAGAGCTGTCAGCTGCTCTGTGGAAAGGGTGGCCGCTGTGTTCTACCCTTGGCTTCCTAGAGACTGATAAGGGTGCTCTCGGGCTAGCACTGCTTGTAAGCACAAGTCTCGCTCTGGAGGAGGTATTGCCAAAACCTAGTATCCCAATCAGGAACCCCCATACCCTAGGTGATCACCAGATACCAGAGAACCACTTGCCTGCACTATAATAGGACTTCAGCAGGGAGCAGTTTCTGAGCGAGGTGGGCCTCATCCCAGCAGCAAGAAGTGAAGAAATATCTGATGTCATGGTGTGGTAAGAGACTACAGTCTTGCCAGGCAGTGGTGGCACATGCCTTTAATCCCAGCACTCAGGAGGCAGAGGCAGGAGGATCTCTGTGAGTTCAGGGCCAGCCTGGTCTACAGAGCAAGTTCAAGGGCAGGTCCCAAAGCTACAGAGAAACCCTGTATCAGAATAAAACAAGAGAGATAGATAGATAGATAGAGAGAGAGAGAGAGAGAGAGAGAGAGAGAGAGAGAGAGAGAGAGACTGTGGTCTCACATCCAGGCTGCTGAGAAACTGGATTTCGCAAAGATAATTTCATTGTCTTTCACTGAAATAATGCAGAAGGTAGTTTTGGACCATATTCTCCTTGGGATTTCTAATTAGCAAGACCACTGTTTTTCTCTGACCATGTCAAGGAAGAGGAGGAGGAATTAAAGGGGACAGGGGAGGAAGAAGAAAAGTCCCCCTTATTGTAGGTGTTGAGATTTGATATAAACAATAATTTCCCTTATCAAAGCAGCCTCCCCAGATAAAAGAGCCATTGTGCTGCCTGTGGCGGCAGGAAGTCGATGGAGGGATTTGCACTGCCTGAGAATAGGAGTAATTATCCCATCCTGCACACTAACATCTCCACCCGCCCCTTAGTTTTATAGGCTCAACCTAGTTTCATACCTTTTGAATTAATCTGTGATTTTCTTTGGCTTTTGCAAGAAGCCAGTCTCTCAGGAAACAATTGAATTAAACTTTGTTTGTTTAAAGAGTTCTTATGTAGTAATCCATATCTGTCCCTGGGCTGGGGCTGTAGTCATTGGCAGAGTCCTGACCCAGCATGTACAAGGCCCTGGATGCTGTGCCCAGGACAGAAGAAAAAAATAGTGGGAGGGGGGAGGCCTCGCTGGAAAAGTAGAAGAGACTCTTCTGTGTGGTGCAGCTTTCTAAGGAGTAGGGAATGTTTAATGAAATCTATCCCAAGTAAGCATCAGCATCCCAGCGGCAGCTAAAGGAAGACTCCTTTGGGATTTCAGACCTTTTATAGCTTATAATGTCTAAGACGTGTCATGCTTTGTAGCATGGATTCTTATGTTATATAACAGTTAGCTGGAGGGTCACCAACGCATGAGCTTTCAGTGCCTAATTAGAAGGAAAGGTTTTAAAATGTTCTCATGCTAGAAAATATAGTTGAACAGACTATAGCTCAGCTCAGGTAATAACCGCTGATTGGGCATCAGACATATCCTGAGCATCTTGCTGAAGTTCTTGGCATCATCATAGTGGCTCTTGTAGTATAGTCATTAAGGAAGCTTTGAGAGGTTTTGAATTCATCCCCACTTTCTAGAATTTCCTAATAAGTTCAAAAGAAATTTCCAGTTCCTGCAAAATGTTACGCAAGTAATTGTGGCACAGGTAATGGCTAGGTTCCTTTACCCCTTTCCATTTGCAATGGGTGTCTTCTAATATTGCCCAGATGAGATGACGTCTCAATAGGAGATGAACAAGTCACTGGCGTTCAGACTCTCCAACACCAGTTTCCTCGTTGGTGCACACACTGATTGTATAAGGGAAACACACACACACAAATGTGTGTAAATATATTTGATATATATTGTTGTAAAGATGCACACATACACACTCACACATAAATATGTATATATGTTACATATATATATTTGTTGTAAAGATATATACAAACAAACACATCTTTCGTTATTTTATTCCTGGAAGTGGATCAATTTATGCCGGAAACAAGGTCACAAAGAAAACACTGAGGAGAATTGGAAAACAGGAAAAGGTAGACTGAGATAATTATCCTTGTGCACAAAGAAAATCATGGGCTAGACTATAAAGGAGTGGTCTGGAGGTGCAGCCCGGTGTCTCGAGAGCTTGTCTAACGTGCAAGAGTCGGTCCCCAGCCTGCAAAGCAAACCAAGCCAAACAAGCCTTCCCTTGCAGGGGCTGAGTGATCTTAAGGTGTAATTACTGCAGTTGATAGGACCAGAGCAGTACACGCTCAGGACTTCTCACTGGTATTTCCTGGATCACACCAATAGATACAGAACAAGAATGTTCAGGTAAAATATGACACTTAGGACACTGGGCAAGCTTGCAAACTTTCTCAAGCAAGCATTGTATACATGACAAACTGTGACCTCGGTCATATACATCCAACGGTGTTTCAGTGAAAGTTTTGGCAACACATACGTGCTTAATGTTTTATTACTATTTTGGGTTCCCACTAGGAATGAAAAATACAAAACTAAACAGGGCCTGAGAATCTAGGCAAGCGTTCTGTCATTGAGGATCACCACAGCCCTGCCAGTTAGTGCTCCTAAGGGCAGGCAGGAAGGGAGATGGAAAGGGCAGCCTTCTGTTGGGGCCCCAGGAGACCTGGTACGTTCTGCCAGGGTGCTAGTTCACCTGGAGAAATTGTAGAATTCCAACACACAGTCCAAAGCCATCCTGAGTCTCTTCTCGACATAGGCAATTTACGTTTATAGACTGGGTCAAGCAAATTGGACAGTTTAAGTGAGCATTGAATGAGCAGAACATAAATATGTTGGGGCTAATAAATGGTCATATTTATGGACTGTAGTAAAACCTCTGTCTTTCTCCACTTGGAGAAATCTTGCCTGCTGGATTGAATACACTGGTCATGGTATTGAGCACAGGAAAGGCAAAACTGAAGCAGAATTTCCAAATTCCTTCTTACAGTTCAGATACGTTTGAACATTCGATACCGGATGGGAGCGAGTGGGCGAAGGCACTAAAAACAAAACATATAAACAGTGTAAAGCTAAACAAACCACAGAGCAAAAGGCTGCCCGCTTATGCATTCCCAGAATACAAGCTCAATTGAATTTTTGAGAAAATACTATCCACCGGGCAGTGGTGACACACACCTTTAATCCCAGTGCTTGGGAGGCAAAGGCCAGCCTGGTCTACAAAACAAGTTCCAGGACACAGCACCCAGAAACCCTGTGAGAGAGAGAGAGAGAGAAAGAGAGAGAGAGAGAGAGAGAGAGAGAGAGAGAGAGAGAGAGAGAGAGAGAGAGAGAGAATAGTATCCATATGCAGCTTGATAGAAAGAATCAGACTCTAAAATAATATTTTTTTTTGAAAATGTGAAGAACCAGTTCTCCAGCACAGAGCTCACTCTGTTTTATTCATCATGGCGTGTGGACCCGCAGGTGAAACAGAAGGTTTGGCCTTGGTTGACTTTAAGATCCAAGTGTCAGTTGGGCGTGGTGGTGCGCACCTGTCATGGCAGCTACTCAGGAGGATGAGCCAGACAGGAAGACTGCTTGAGCTCAGGAGAGACGGGCCAGCCTGGGCAGCATGGGGAGACTGTACCGCAAATGCAGCGAAAAGGTCAGAGTGTCAGCTTAGAGTCTGCCTCTCCCACTCACGACATAACCCTGCAATTGCTGAGCTCCAGTCCAAGGGGCAGCGTGCTATGACACAGGCTGACGTCACAGTGACGTCACGTGAGCAGCAGCAAGGGCTCTGAGCTAGGAGGTTCTTTCTCTCCGGCTTCCATGGTTGCTAGCGAGCATCACTTCTCCGTGGAAACATACTTGCCATTGGCGGTCGCGTCTTCAAAGCAGGAGAGACGCTGCGACTCCTAGGGTAAAGAAAACTTGAATTCAGATCATCCGTGAATACCATTCGTTACACCTCCTTCATCAATGGTAATTGTGTTCTGCTTGACAGCCAGCTACAGGTACAGACCCCTGCCAAGTTATTTTCACTACTGCTTCCTGACCCCGAGAAGTGGGTCCAAGAGCTCTCACTTTACCGAATAGTAAAATCAATCACCCTGGGCCTGACTGACCAAAGCAAATGAGAATTTTTTTTCCCTTTCTTGCTTACACCCAATTTCAAATGTAGGAAAAAGTTGCAAGACTAAGAATGAGCACAAAAGACTCCCGACTGCTCCTCTTCCAGTTCACCAACTGTTGGCATTCGTGGCAGTCTGGTTCCTGTTCGCACTGTGACATAGAAATGGTTTAACTCTTCCCCTTCTGATTCGGCGCTCTGTCATTTAGACCCTATAGGGTCAGCATTACTGGCTGCGCTTGTTTGGCAGGTTAGAGCCAAAGCCCCTACTTCAGTATCAGTGGCTGATTTATGCTTTTTCTTTTGTTTTCAACAAATTATTAAATCTAAATCATGTGTTGTTAAAACACGGCTTTGGTAGCCCATTCCAAGTGCTAAATTGAAAGATAAAATTCCAGGTGTTTCAGAACAGAGAAAAATATATGAAATTCATAAAAATTCTCCAGATTTCCCTATCGAGGCTCTTTCGCGCCCTCTTCTGGCTGAAAGACAACAGAACCGCGACACTTGAGTTGAGCACAGCAATTGCTACCCTCTTGAGGGTAGTCCATTTAAACAAATAAGGAGTTGAGATGCAGCCAGAGAGTACAGGAGGGGTTGAAGCCATAGCGTCTTCCTCTGTACTCCCTTTGTAAGAACAATCGCCTTTACATGACTTTAGGGTGCCAGACCCAGAAACTGAGACCACGTGGCCACGTGTGGGGGGTGAGAAACAGTGAAAGTTGGGTGTGAGGCAGTGCAAAGAACCTTCTGATTATCATGATTTTACTTTAAATCATAAGTAAACTTTCTCCAAACAGGATCTAGGCTATTTGAAAGCAAGAGCCTAGTCTACTATAGCTCATATAGATAATATCAATGTGTCATCTACAGACTGTGTATTTTCTTGTTGAGTGAATTCAGAATGACCAGATAGTTTATATGGGATTTGTGAAAAATGAGTAGATTTTAGCTGCCTTTGCAGACAGATATCTAAAATCAGTAATTATGTGAGATAAATAAACTAAGTTTTTCCACTTTAATAAACTCTTAACTGAATATATAGATCCCATAACATCATATTTTATTTATTAAATATGCATAATACTTTTTAAAGAAGTAGCCACGAAAAAGAATAAAAGAGTTATCAGTGAATGTATCTGTTTTTCTTTCACATGCAGAACTTTGCCAGTTAAATGTAGTGATATTTCATTATTATTTTAATGGATAAAGCTTGCCTGAAGTTCAGAGAGTAAAACAGCCACACTGGTCAGCTTTACAGACCAGGCAGTGGTGACACACACCTTTAATCCCAGCACATTAGTTTGCCATAGAAACAGGACAGTCGTGATGCACACCTTTAATCCCAGCATTAGAGAAGAATATAAGACGGGAGGAGACAGCTCTCATACACAGTCTCATTTTGAGGTTCCTAGAGGCAGGATTGCCATTTCAGACTGAGGTAGAGGTAAGACCCAGTGGCTGACTGTTTTGCTTTTCTAACCTTCAGGTTGAACCCCAATTTATGTCTCTGGGCTTTTATTAATCATGCTACAAGTTATGTTTAATCCAAAATATAAATATTAAAGTAATAATGGGAGACAAAGGCAGGGGGATCCTGTGGCCCTTTGAATGAGATGCTGCATAGTCTCAGGCATTTGAATACTTGGTCCCCAACTCATGGTGCTGTTTGGGAGATTTAGGAGACGTGACCTTGTTGGAGGAAGTGTGTCCCTGTAGGTGGACTTTGAGAATTTAAAGACTTTCATTACTTCAAGTTAGCTCTCTCTATTTCGTGCTGGCTGTTCAAGATGTGAGCCTTCGGCTTCTTGCTCCTGACACCATGCCTTTTCCCTATCATCCTGGACTCTAACCCTCAGGACTGTAAGCCCCAGTGAACCCTTATCCTGGGGTTTTATCACAGAGATAAAATGTAACTAATACAGATCCTACCAATACAGCCTGAGCTGTGCAGTAAGATCCTATCAGAAAGAAAGAGAACTAAATGAAGGGCAGGGATGAAGAGAAGGAGGGAGAAATGAAAAGGTGAGGAGAGAAAATGACTCTTTTACACACACACATACACACACACTATCTTAGAACTGTGATTTTTAGTACCCTAACTTAATCACGTAGTTCTAAATTGTCACCTCTCACCTTGCGACTAAAATCTACTTGCAGAAATACGATGCTTGTTTAAAATTGTAATATTCCAGATCCAGCAGGACCTACAATGATTATCTGCTTTATGCTCAACTCTATACTTACCTACTTGGATTTTAATCCACCATCCTAAATACTTCTCTAAATTCCAGCAGTGAAGTCCAAGCCCTTTGGGAATCTGCTCTGTGTGGAATAGCATTGGCGTGCACCCGTGCGAGAGGTGAGGTAGGGCTGTCATGCTGATGCTGTGGCCTTGAGAGGGTCCACAAGGTGAAAGATGACGATTCTGGACAGCTGAAGCAACAAGGCCCCGAGACGGATCTTAAACACATCCAGATCAAATCCCCCAGACACCAGGACCCTTTGATTTCTGCAGGTGTCTCCTACTTTCCCCTCCTCTCTGCTTTGACTCAAGAAGCCTTGTTGATGAGCTCCCCACCCCAGGGGGGAGGGGCAAAGAACAATATACTATTATAACTACTTCTGACCAATGGCAAAAATGGCAAGGATAAAAAGATTATCAGTCATTTATCAAAGGTCTGTTATGCCCCACACATTTTCTACATCCACTGTCTTTTTGGAGCTTAGAGACACAAGGGCTCAGCTCTGGTTGGGTAGAATGCTGGGACCCTGCCATCTGCATTTGGCTTCATCTTTGGAAGGGGTTGGGACGATATTGCTGGCCTTTCTGAACTTGTAGATGATTGATGGTCGTCTGCTTGTATGAGTTTCCATTGTAGCTAGTTATATAACTTCAGAAATAAAGATGATTGGATTTGTTAATATTGAAATACAGTATCCATTCTCAAATAAAGACAGGCACTCCGTGTGAAGTTCAGAGTACGAATTCTCCTATATGTGTACAGTCGTCTGGGTCAGGTGAAACGGGAGTTCATTTTCGTTATCAAGAGACTCTGATTAGTGTGACAGTCACTCATTTTACACAGAAGCAAGCATGCTAGCTTTAGTATACATGCACGTTTGTATTTATTTTACCACTAATTGTGTGTGTGTGTGTGTGCATGTGAGTATGTGCACACATGTGCATTTACCTAAGGAGGCCAGAGCTGTTGTGGTACCCTCAGGGGAGTTAACAAGTGGTTGTGCATCTCCACGAGTGGGTGCTGAGAACCAAACTTGGGTCCTCCGGAAGAGCAAGAGGCCCTCTTGGCCACCGAGCCATCACTTTAGCTTCTACAAGTCCTGTGTTTTTAGTCAGAAAATGTTTATGTAAATTTACATAATAGTACAAAGAAGGGTGGTGAAGGATACCAGACCGGATCCTGATCTTACCCTTCACGGCTTGTTCCGGCACACTAGCGTTCTCACATTAGAGTAACATTTGAGAGGTGTGTCTAGCTTTCATTTATAAATCCTGCTTAAGTCATAATTTTCCCCACAGGAAAATACTGCTTTGAGGTATTCTATGAGCGCTATACAATCATCTTGTTGACCTTGTCGTTTAGACTTTCACAGGGAAGAAAATCTCCCGCGTGTTTCTGCAGCAAAGCCCGGGCTAAGTCATCCCTGATCCGGATGTGATGACGACTGAGGGGTGAACATGGGGCATCTATTGGCAATCATCTCCGCTTTGCTTCTGTAGCAGAGCCGAAAAGGAGCCCGCTGATGAGTATACTGGCAGCTACCACAGGGGAGAAACGGTGGCTGATAATGGAGAAAGCATTGCTCCTCTTGCACACATCAAGTTCGTAGCTCCTACCTGACAAAGGACTTGAGGAGTTTGCTGTTGAGCCCGAAAATTAGATCTAGGGCCCATAAATCTTAATGATAACAAAGTATGTTAATATACATTGTCTAGCCGGGCGGCGGTGGCGCATGCCTTTAATCCCAGCACTCGGGAGGCAGAGGCAGGTGGATCTCTGTGAGTTCGAGGCCAACCTGGTCTACAAGAGTTAGTTCCAGGACAGGCTCCAAAGCCACAGAGAAACCCTGTCTCAAAAAAATCAAAAAAAATAATAAAATAAAATATACATTGTCTACAAAATAACACTAATTCTTTACTCTCCCAAGGTGATCTCGGAGTCACCTGATCAAGACCTTCATACCCAAATTTGAATTTGTGTGACTTTAGCTAACAGAGTGCAACACCAATTACTGATGTGTGGGTCCCCAGCCCAGTGCTGACGAGGACTGGTGACTGCCTCCTTCTTCTGTCGGTCTCTACACTTGTGTTAGTTATGTCTCTGCTGCCCTGAGAAAACACCAGGACTGAGACAACTTATTTGGGCTTACAGTTCCAGAGGCATAAGAGTCACCGGCATAGAGAAGCGTGGCAGCAAGCAGAGGGCACAGGGGCCACGGCAGCGAGCGGAGGGCACAGGGGCCACGGCAGCGAGCGGAGGGCACGGCGGCCACGGCAGCGAGCGGAGGGCACGGCGGCCACGGCAGCGAGCGGAGGGCACGGCGGCCACGGCAGCGAGCGGAGGGCACGGCGGCCACGGCAGCGAGCGGAGGGCACAGGGGCCACGGCAGCGAGCAGAAGGCACGGCGGCAGTAGCAGGAAGCCGAGAACACACATCTTCAGATTCAAGCTGAAGTAGAGTGAGACAACAGGAAGAAGGGCAAAGCTTTAAACTCTCAATGCCTGGGCCCAGGGACCTCCTTCCAGTAAGGTCACACCTCCTAACCCTCCACTAACAGTACCACTATTGTTCAAATGTCCCTAGAGAGGACATATCTCATGCAAACCGCATCATATCCTCCCGTGCCACCATGAGAGCAAGTTCAGTTCCCTGCTAGAGGATGGGTAATTGCAATAAGATACAATGGGGAGCAGCCTATACCAACCAGTCCCCTCAAGTGACTGTAGCCACAGAACTAGAGAGCCCAGGGGAGACACTATGGAATTTGGCCCACCTCAGCAGAAGCAGACCCACCCAGCCAACCTGTAGGATGGTACAGGACACAAGACTATGATCAAACACCATCAAGATGTCTCATTGCTGGTGACGCGGTCTTGAGGGCAGTGAATAATGGATAGAATCAATGATTGCATCTTATATTCGTTTCAACTTTATTCTTTCTTTTTTTTCCCCAAAAATTTGTGTTAAGTGGTAAGTATTGGCTTTGAATTTAATACTTGGCTGTTTAGAATTTGGAGAAATTGTGCGTTTGTTACATTTCTATTAGGCAAGGACTATCTCCAGTTTGTGGTTACACACACACACACACACACACACACACACACACATATGCTTATCCTGTAAGTTCTTTTCTACCTTTTTTTAAAAATGATGGTAGGGACAAACTTTGGTCTTGCACATACTGGGCAAAGGACCTACTGCTGAGCCGCCTCAAGGGTCCTAGAGCTATGGCTTGACCCATCCACACCCATTCTCTAACTCCATGTCTGAAATGAGCTTCAGTGAGGTGGATAAGTCCTCTCATGTGATTCCTTCCCGGTAGGAAATAAAGGACATCGCTTCCCTTTGAAAACTAGCCTCTTTGTCTTAAACTACTAGCTTGCTTCTTGGGAGAAAGGTTTGAAGAGCAGGAGACATCCCCATGGCACAGTGGTATACAGATGTTCCCTCCATAAAGCACCAGAGTAAGTGAGGCACTCTTCAGGGCAATGTATGATGGGGCTCAAGGAAAGGAAATCCCTTAAAATGACCTCACAGTGTAGTCCTTTCAGTTGCCATCCTGAAGCACGATGGCACAAGAGAAATAATTCAGCATGGGAATCTTCATCAGCCACTCCCCGCAGGTCCTACCAAACTGACATCTACAGCGGCGAGTCCAGTGTAGAGCCATGCGTCTCCCGTGCAGGCAAAGAGAAGAGGCTGTGGCTGGTCAGTGGAGCACTCGGCACTCGCATGGCTTTGCTAGGTCTGGGTTCCATCTGTGGAACCGCACAAAACAAACAAACAAACAAAGAAACAAAACTGTTCCCTCACACAGCACTATGATAAAGCAAACACTCCCGTGAAAGACAGCAACATTCTTGTGGGCAGTTCAGGACTACGGGCAGCAAGAGCGGTGCCAGGTCTCACACTAAACACATTGTATTAGGGTTCCATCGGCAATCTGCTGCAGGAGGAGTCATTGTTTGGGGACAAAGAGTCAAGAAGACCCAACCTCTACACGCTAAACACACATTTCATATCCCCTCCGCTGAGCACAATGACCCCAGTACCAGCAGTGTCTGTCTGTGTGTGTCTGTGTGTCTGTGTGTCTGTGTGTCTGTGTGTGTCTGTCTGTGTGTCTGTCTCTCTCTGTGTGTGTGTGTGTGTGTGTGTGCGTGTGCGTGTGCATATGCGTGCGTGCGTGTGTGTGTGTGTGTGTGTGTGTGTGTGTGTGTGTGAGCTTCTTAGACAAGATCTTCTCTGTAGCCTGAGCCGGCCTAAATCTCACTACACTGCTCAGGCTACCCTGAAACCTGAGGCCATCCTCTTGCCTCAGCTTCCCAAGCCCTGAGTTCACAGTGTGAGCCACCACACCCAGCTGTGGTGTGTTTTAATGCAAACTTTCTGGATTATGGTGCTCGACAGGCCCTGGGGGTAGGAGAAAGGACTGAGGTCCCAAGGTCCTTATGAGGAGCAGAAGGAGGGAGAACATGAGCATGGAAGTCAGGACCGTGAGGGGTGCGTTCACCCACTGAGACGGTGGGACAGATCTAATGGGAGATCACCAAGGCCAGTTGGAATGGGACTGATGGAGCATGTGATCAAACCGGACTCTTTGAATGTGGCTGACAGTGGAGGCTGACTGAGAAGCCAAGGACAATGGCACTGGGCTTTGATTCTACTGCATGGACGGGCTCTGTGGGAGCCTTGTCAGTATGGATGCTCACCTTCCTGGACCTGGGGGGAATTGGGAGGACCTTGGACTTCCCATAGTGTAGGGAACCCTGACTGCTCTTTGGCCTGCAGATAGAGGGAGTGGGGATGTGGGTGGAGGGGAGGGGAGGGAAGTGGGAGGAGGGGAGGAGATGGAAATTTTTAATAATAGCAATAAAAAAAAAGAAAGTGCCTGCTTTACCCACATTCAAAGTAGGTCTTGGTCGCAGACCAAAATGGCTCCCACGGAAGTTCTTGAAGTTGGGTTCCTTTGTTTCTGGCTCAGTTTGTCAAAAATGGGAGTGAGGGGTTCAAGAAGAGGCAAAGCTCCCAGGAATGCAGCCGGTCTCTGAGGCCTGGATGCCTGAAGACATCTTGTCATCACCACAGGCTTTGAGGCGGCCTCTCTGCTTCCCTCAGAGCCATGGTTGCCCTGATGAGGTCAGAGCACATGTCCTGTGCAGACTGCTTCCCGGCAAAGTGCTCTGCCTCCAGCTGTGAAATTGATTCGTGGCTTTAAAACCCTTGAAGAGTGTCTGCCTGCAGCTGCGCTTGCTATTTTAAAACTGGACAAGAAGTGTGTGCGTGTGTGTGAGCTCAACTTTTTACCCCTGATGCTAAGGAGTAACACACACAGGGAAAGAAATGTGCAAAGAAGTGTGATGTCATCTTCCTACGCTAGATTTTTGTGTTGTTCAAATAGGCTGAGCTCTATAAACTTTATTGTCACCAACTTCTTGTGTTGATATCAAGAAATGGAGCTGCTGTGTGCTCGTGAGATGGTAGAGGTTGAAGATGAAATCTGCCGTGTGGCCTCTGGGGAAGTGAGCCCTTGGCTGGCTGCTTGGCCCGGGTTAGCATCTGCTCATTTTCAGGAACACTCAGAGAGATACTAGATGAGCCAGAAAATGCCTTGCAGAATAGATGTGACAGTTTTAGCCTCTAAGTTTACTCTCCCTAAGAATGAATTTTAAAGAGCCATGTAAAACCAGCTGATCACCATCGTCCAAGGACACAAGCTACCAGAAAACAATGCAGCTCAGGCCCACTCTTTATTAACCCCATGGTCACTTGTTGAGCTAGATGCAGTGCTGGTCACCAGCAATAATAGGACATTGGTTACAGGAAGGAGCAAATAAGGGTTTAAATGTGATATGGCAAGCATGTAGTAGGCAAACCCCTTTTCTCCACCTCAGGGTCACAGCCAACGAACCCATAAGGAAAGACAGGTTAAAAAAAGAAAACCATAACAAATAAACATCAGCAGAGTATATATGACATGGGAACCTTCAGAAACAAGAGCACGCAGACTCGGGACACGTGCGTTTTAATGCCTAGGTTAGATGACGGCTAATGGTAGTGGGCTGAGTGGGGATCCAGCCTGGCTGCTGATTCTTCTTGGCCTTTGCATGGCCTTCTGGGATCATCTGATGAAAAAGTTAGTATCTTGAGACCCTCTGGGATGAGGTCCTCAGAGGACAAGCAAGAAAGGGAAGGGTGAAATGAGCTTCTAAGATGTCCAGTTCCTACATGACAGCCATTGGGGTTTTGTCTTGGTTTATATAGACAGGCTTTGAAGGAGAAAGGAGAGAACCCTTGCTTCTTGGGGCCTCCCAGTCTCTGGGTATTCAAAGCCAAATACAAGTGAACTGGGCATCCAGCTGAAAGACCCAACAAGTCTGCCGTGTGTGGAGGTTAGTTCCAGCCAGAAGGAGGCCAGGAAGGATACTCCCCTGGAGAGGTCATTTCTGGGGGGGTGGGGGGAGGAAGAACAGGAAGGCATTTCCAGAAGCCAGAGGAGTGAGCCCTGAAGACAGCCTGAGGGAAAGCGGCATAGGGAGAAGAGGAACCTGAGGGCAGATAGGCAGTGGGGAGTTAGTCAGTCTCCAGAGCCAGCTGGTTGATAACTCCACTGGGATCCTCTCACTAGAGACGACCAGAGAAACCGTTCACAGTTCTTTTATTTATTATTTGAACAACAAACCCTAACTCACCCCAAACTGCAGATGAGATTTTTCCAACCAAATCAGGCAAATGCTTCAGCTTCAGAATCCACTGCCCCCAACAGGATAAAATGTATTGCTGTTAGTTCACTGTTTACAAAATGAAACTATCTAGTCAAAGAACTTGCTTTGAAATTTCCAGTATCTTTTAGAAACACACACACACACACACACACACACACACACACACAACCAGAAAGAGAATGGATGGTTTTCATTATTAGGCATACATGGTTAAAAAGTGTCACATGTCTCTGATCCTATAAACCCCCTTTGAGCCCATCCTAAGATTCTGAAGAACGAAGATGTTGCCTGTCCAGGAGAGAGCACCACGGGGGAGCAAGTGACACAGACAAAAACTCCCCAACTGGCCTGGATGTTTTCTTTCCAGCCAGTACAGAGTCGTTTAGATATTTACATAAGGCAAGAGGGCTATCGAGATCACCACAGCACAACTGTACGAACCCTCAGGAAACAGGCAGGCGTTACAGGTGGAAAAGTGTCAGCCAGTGTGTAGACCTCAGTGCCTCATCGGCAAGCACGGCTAGAAAGGAAGCCTCTCCCGCCCCCTGGTGTCCACAGCCTGACCGGAGCGGTTCAAAATCTGAATGACTGGAGAAAAAGATTCCTGTAATTTTCTTTGATCCAGAGCGCTTGCCATCGCTGTTAACGCATTTTAATTCTCTATCATTATCTGTAAAAGACTCTGTCAGTAACATAATTCAGATATCTAAGTCGGGGAGCCTAGTAGGGCTGGTGTTTGCTGGGTCACTAACCTGACGCTAGCTGTAAAATGAGGCCAACTGAAGAGCTAAGAGGAGCCGTAGAACATGACCATTGTGCAGTTACAGTGAATGGATTGTGATGTCATCTTCTGACATCATTACTGAGAAGGGATGGAGCTAAGCAGCGCGTGTCCATGGAGAGCAGTAGACGTCAGAAAACCTGCAGCAGACCTAAGCAGAGACCACAGCCATGATGGAAAATGCTCAAAGCCAGATTGGGTGCTTTGTGGGAAGTCAAAATATGTCTGTTGGTGAAAGTAGGCTACTGAAGTCATCCGCCACCACTGTATGAAGGTTAATATGTGATTTTTAGCTGTAGTGTGTTCCTTTTATGAACTTGGGGGCCCCCAAGTTTGTTGTGTAAATGTTTACAATTACAATGTCCTCTCTTAGTGGAGTTTTCCTTTGATGAATATTTCATGTTCTTCCCTATTTCTTCTGATTAGTTTTGGTTTGAAATCTATTTGGTCAGATATGAAAATGACTATTCCAGTTTGTTTCTTTGGTCTGTGTGATTGGAATTATCTTTTCCCACCCTTTTACCCTGAGGTGACATCTAACCTAGATGTTAATGTGTATTTCTTGGACACAGCAGAGGGATGAATCCTGTTTTTCCATGCATTATATTAGTTTGAGCCTTTTACCCCGGGAACTGAGTGATGTTGAGAGCTGCCAATGAACAGTGTTTGTTAATTCCTGGTATTTTGCTGCTAAAGTGTGGGGTTTTGATTTGCTGGTCTGGTATTATTTATCCCTTGAGTTTTCTTGGGTGTCATTAGCCTCTGCAGATTCGAGTTTTCCTTCTGGCATCTTCTATGGGACTATATTGTATATTGTAGACAATACTGATTGAATTAGGTTTCATCTTAGAATATCTTTCTCTGTCTTTTATTGAGTGTTTTGCGGGCATAGTAGTCTAGGTGGAATCTGAGGTATTTTAGCCTTTGTGGAAATCCATCTAGACCCTCCTTCCTGGCTTTTAGGGTTCCCATTGAGAAGTCAGGTATAATTCTAATAGGTCTGCTTTTATATGCCACTTGGTCTTTTTTTCTTAGCAGATTTTAATATTCGTTATTCTGTATGCTTAGTGTTTCATTGTACATCATGAGGACTTTCTTTCCTAGTCCAGTCTAGTTGGTGTTCTATATGCTTCTTGTATCTTTTTAGGGTGAGGAAATTTTCTTCTAAGATTTTGCTGAAAATATTTTCTATGCCTTTGATCAGGGTATCTTCTCCTTCCTCTATTTCTATTATTTGCAGATTTGGCCTTTTCATAGTATTCCAGATTTTCTGGATGTTTTATGCCTGAATTTTTTAGACTTAACCTTTTCTTCGACTGAGTATCCTTTTCTTCTACCTTGCCTTCCATGTTTTGCAATCTGTTGATGAAGCTTACCTCTGAGGCTTTTGTTTGACTTCTTTTCCAGTTTTCCCTCAGTCTGAGTTTCCTTTAGTGATTCTATTTCTTCTTTGCTGTTGAGGGGCCCAGCCCCCAGCAGGACAGAAAGACTAAAGAGGAGATGTGGAGTAGGTGAACTACTGGACAGATGAACAGACAGGCATGGGAACTTTATCTGAGGGGCAAAGCTTAAATTTTAATTTTATTTTTCCCTCTGCTGGTTGTTCTTCCATTTCACAATTTTCCTTTATCCCTTTTATAAGACCTAATCTCTCTGCAAGAAAATATGAGCTCATCACTAGTTACATATTTTCCAAAAACAGATTAAAATCTGTACATATGAAATCATATTAAGATCATGTTACATATTTTAGTCTTAGAAGCCCACAAATAGTTAAACATCTTTCTTTGTCTTAATTTTTCCACCATAACATCTTCACCCCAAAGCAACGATTCCTTTATTGCCAATTAGCAAAGTTTTAAGCAAGCTAAGTGTATTTAAGTCAGCTAAGTATATTTAAGTACTGGCCGGCAGATCTTTGCAGTTTTAGTGGGGCAGATTTCTATATTCTACTCCAGTGTGCCATTTATCTTCCTTTAGACACAATGGGGTCATCTAACTTCCTTTCACAGCTTTGGTTTCACAAGGTACCCTGGGCAATGACAGAGGCCCAAGACGAGAAACTGTTCGTGTCCTAAACTGGACCTTCTCAAAAGACCACTGTGGTCTGTGATGCCTCTGAGGGCCATGCAGGGGTCAGTGGTCCCCATGCAGCCTAGGACTGGGTTGATATCCAAGGGCCGATGTTACCACCTAACACTAGGCAGATGTCCATGGTCTATGCTTTGGCCCCAAGCCAGGTCAGTGTCTGCATAGGCTGACACCTAGGGCCATGTTGCTGTGAGGAGCCTGTGCCACCCCACAAGGCTGTGGTGATATCAGAGTCCACGCTGACACAGAGGACCGTTATCTGGGTCAGAGGTCCTACTGCAGCTGGGGCCTGTGTTGATGTCCATGGCCTGTGTCACCACCAGAGGCTATTTGGATGTCTGTGGTCTATACTGCGGACTGAAGCCACATGGATGTCTGTGGGCCATGCTGCTGACAGAGGCCATATTGATGTAGTGGCCTACACTGTCACCTGAGGCCATGGAGATAACTGGGTCCATGCTGCCACCGAGGCTTTGTCTGGGTCTGTGGTACTACAGCTGGTGGGGGCTGTGTACGTGGTCCTTGCTGATGCCAGAAACCACATGGAAGCCCATGATCCATGTTCCCTCAGACTGTAAGGAGCAAATAAGCTACTTTGGCAGTGATATAGATGCCTGCAGACCCACAGTTGAGAAAGGTCATAGAAGGCTTTTACGACAATCCCTAACCATCCCCCAAAAGGTAGCAGCCTAAACAGAAGGTCATTGAAGAGAACTCTTAAAGGTGTAATAAGGATGCTAAGTGTAATTCTCCACAAGGATGGCTTCTGGAAGAGGTGGAGTGTTGGGGGGCTGGGGAGTTTGGGGCCATGCAGAAAGAGAAGGACTTGGTTCTGTTTAAGGGGCAGAGCACTGAGAATTTGACCATGCTTCAACGAGAAAATGGATAACATAAATTGGACTTTCTTATTGTTGTTGTTGCTGCTGCTGCTGCTGCTAATCTGTTGGTGGGGGGAGGTTAGGAGGGCAGACATGGAAGGACAGGGAACTGAATATGATGAGGTGTATAATGTAAAATTCCCAAAGAATCACTAAAAACACTATGCTGAAAAATTATAGTTATATACAGTATATATGTTATATGATCATATCTTATAATTTTATGTTAGCAATTCATCTGTTCGTGGACATCTAGGCTGATTCTGCAACTTGGAAATCTCTAATATAGTCTGTAATTCTTTTTCATGTGTACTTTATTTTATTTATAAATCCAGGGTCTCACGTAGTCCAGGCTGGCCTCAAACTCACTATGCATCTGAGGATGACCCTGAGCTCCTGATCCTCCTGCTTCCATTTGGAATGTACTGGAATTACAGGTATGCCACCATACCTAGTTTTTGTGGCTCCTGGGTTTCATACATGCTAAGAAAGCATTAAACCAACTGAAGTAAACCCCAACCTCAAGTGTCACATTTTTTGATAAATTGTCAAATTGATTTCCATATTGACCTTACTAATTTATATTCTCACAAATATATTACACATATTTCTTCACCCCATAACACACCCCTACAACCTCATCAGGGTGTGCATGTTTGTGTGTGTGTGTGTGTGTGTGTGTGTGTGTGTGTGTGCAAGTGAATACGTGTGTGGGTACTTAGGCTTATAAAAGAAACACACACAGTCAGCAAAGAACCTGCACACTGGCTTAAACCTGTCCATTTGTAGATCAGTGCCTAGGCTGGCCCTGTTTCTTTGCTCTGATGGTAGTTCTGCAGGAGACAATTGTGGGCATGTGTCCATCTTCAGCATTTTGAGATTTATCTAATTTGTTTTATAAGCACTCATTGCTAAGCTAATCTTAGAACTCAAAAGTATCTTTACTGCATACCAAATATTCTGGTGTGTTGTGTTTTGTTTTCATTTGACTCTAGAACTTTTTAATTTTCTTCTTGATCTCTTCATTAAGCAACTGGCCACTTGAATCTATCACTTGCCTCTCGGCGTTCTCACCGCTTCCACAGCTTCACTGGCTCCGCTATGATCTGATAAGACGCAGATAATTTATCCCTTTAGAAAAGAACAAATCCTACTTATCACCCAGCTACACCCCTCCTTGCCACATACTCTAAGGATCTGACATCCTGCTCCACAGAGAAGGGAAGCCCTCTGTGTTAGAACTGAGAATCTTTCTCTGACTTTAGGATGATTTTCAATATGAATAAACAAAGAAGCAAACTGCAAAGACTTAGGCAAGTATTTCTCCAGGAAGAAAGAACCTTACCACCTAAACTTGCAATTCTGAGACAATCTCAGTAGCAGAACTTGATGGTACTAGAATATCTGTTATACATTCAAACATTGCCAGTGTAATGATGTCGATGGCTCTGGGTTCACCCCAGCACAAACTGGCACAGGTCCTAGGTCACAGCTACTGAGTAGGTAGGGTTCTTAACTCATGGCCAGCTGGGCAACACCGTCTTGACTATTAAGTTAGTCGAAGGCTCGTGTGTAGTGATAAAGTCTGGAAGGTACACGTCTGCTCTCACTCAAGCACAGCTTAACCGCATCAGACTGAACTCCTGACAGCTGGATGACATCTGAGCACGAGGAGCTCCTAATGCTGCCTCCATTTTCAAACTCCACTTAAAAGTCAGTTTAGATGCTTAGAAAGCTGAAGATAGACTGTGAATTTTTGTCATTCCTATATGACAGAAAATATTTTCCTCCAATGGAGCTTTCATGTCACAATTTAATAGAAAACAAAATATACTAATAGCTGACAGATATCTTCCGATGATACATTTTTCTTTAGAATCTACATGTTCTTGTTTTTCTCCCAAATGTAGATTTTGACTGGAAAGATTAGTAGCGTAGAAACTCTGCAAGATCCACGTGCACAGAGAAAAGAGGAGTGGCGGGTATGGTTTGAATTTGCTCTTAGCATCACTCAGTGGGGGCAGCAATGTTACACAAGCTAACAGAAATGAAAAAAATGCAATACACAGTGCAAAGTTATGATCAACTATGATTCGCACATAGTCACCTTCTGTTTAACTATCATTGTGGCCAAATATGGGTGCTTCTGGCCTCCTGTTCTTCATTTACTCAATAGCCATGAGCGGGTGGACTTTTCTCTGTGTGACAGCAGCCACTCTCAAATAACCACAGAGACTTATTACTAGTTATAAATGTTTGGCTGATAGCTTAGGCTTGTCTCCAGCCAGCTCTTACAACTTAAATTAACCCATTTCTATTCATTTATGTGCTGTCCCAAGGCTTGTTTACTTCATCTATGAACTTCCCATGTTGCTTCCTCTACATGTAGCTCGAGACTCTTCAGACTCTACCCTCCTTCTTCCCAGCATTCTCTCTGCCCCCAAATCCTGCCTAGCTATTGTCCAGTCAGCCTTTTATTAACAATGAGGGCAACACATCTGCACAGTATACAAAGACTGCTCCACAGCAGCCGTGCGCTGCAGAGAGCACTAGAATGACATGCTGAAAGTGATCCAGTCCATTCCTCTACAGTCAGGAGGCTGAAGGACCGTGAGCTCAGGGCTTTGAATTCTCAGAAATAATTAAATAAGATTTGGGTGGGGGAACTGAGGTCAGCAAGAACTCTCCACAAAGTCACAGACACTGTGTCAGAGCACCTCCAAAAGGGAAGGGACTCGCCTCCCAGTGTTGGGTCCCAGGGGTGCACAAATGATGGGGTACAGACCACCGAAGACCAGGAACCAGAAGCAAACTTTATTACAGTCACCACGGGGCAAAAAGAGACTTCCAGCTCACTGGGGCCACAGGTCAGAGTTTGAGCTTCTGACACTGTGACAACGGGAGCCAGTTTTGAACCTCTTAGAGTAAAAACCAAGTACCAGGTGCAGATTCAATTTCCCAAGAATATGTTTAGGCTTACATTTTTAATTTTTTAATATAAGAATTAAGGCAAGATCAAATAAAATAATTAATTATAGTTTTAAGATGAGAAACTGATAAAACATATACAAACGGGAAACTAAGGATGTGTGTGTGTGTGTGTGTGTGTGTGTGTTCAAAACTGTTGCAAATGTCACAGTTATACAAGGTAAAACAAGCTCAGACCAAGGACTTGGAAGCTTATAGTCAAAGGGAAATGGTGGTACTAGAATCTTCAACCAAGCAAAATAAGCAAAAGCCACTAAGTGGCATTCTAATGCCAATAGTTCTTATCTAATATCAATCTCTTCCTAAACTGCGCTTTAAAAGAATCAAATTAAAATATAATCCAGAGTTAAAAAGAATGTGTTTCCCAGCTAACCAGAGTAAGGCTAACTCTGAGTCCCTGGGTCCTTCCTTTTCCTATACAGTATCAGCTCTTTCTCTCCAGAGACAAGACTTTTCTCTAGGAAGTACTGCCTGACAAAAAAGAAGCTGACTCCACCCCCCCACACCCCCTCCCGTGTCTAGTTAACATTTGAGGACAAAGAGCAGTGGATTCAACAACCATCCAGTTCTTACCCGGTTCTCTACATGTACCTTAAGTCCCCATGTGGAAACAGACATACTAGCTGTAATGTGGCCTTGGCTCAGGCTTGACATGAATCCCCACATCTTCCTGCCTGCCTCCCCCTGCACAGATACAGGGCTGGGGATCAGCACCTACCTCTGCGGCTGTGCAGGTTATGAATCACTCCTCTAGATGGAATCACTTTGTCAATCAATAAATGGGTTGACACAACACTAAGAAACGGATCTCCTCTCCAGCCTGCCACCTCACTCCATGCAGCACCAAGCTTCCCTGTACCCCGTGCTTCAGCATGTACTGTGTTCTCTGCCAAGAATGTCCTCCTCACTTCATGTACACTCCATGGCTCTAAGACCCCTATGTTGCCATACCCAGTGAACTCACATGTACCTTTCAGCCACGCTTGTCCTGTGCAGTTCCTGACTGCCTTCCTGTTCTGCAGTGTAATGTTGGCAAAAAGCACTGGTCCAAAGTACTGCCATTGTGACTTCAGACTCCATCTTCCCTAAGTTCCCAGACCCTGTCTAAGCAACAGTAGTTCCCCCAAATATAATGCCTGTTTCTAGCAACAAAACCTGTTCCTAAAAGAACAAATGAATCTGGGTGAACATTCTGTGTTGGTTGACAATAATGTAACACACTAGGAAAGCCCCTAACCTTTGACTCCAGATTGGTGAAAAACGTAACTGTAACTTGGCCCAGATGTTTGTGGGGATTGTGTTTACAAACTCCCTCTTGAGCCCCTGCTCAGGTTGCCAGGAGAAGCAAGGATCCTGGGTCCTTGTCCTGCAGCCCTGATCAACCAGCATCCGGGCTTGGGAGACTTTGCTGTTACACCAGCGTGCCGTCTTGCTCCTTCCTTGTCATGAGTAACAGACATGGTGTAACAGTAATATACTGTTATTAAAGGTATGTCCGACTTCCAAACTCTCTCTCTCTCTCTCTCTCTCTCTCTCTCTCTCTCTCTCTCTCTCTCTCTCTCTCTCTCTCTCTCTCTCTCCTGGTTTTGGGACTCTTCCTCTACCCCAACTAATAAGACTATTCACCTGAAAGTTCCAAAAACGTACCTGTAAGTTCCTAAATTTTAAATTTTGTCCATAATCTCTATCTTTCACAGCAAATTTCCAGTTGGTTGACAGACATCATCCATGGAACAACTGCTGACTACAACATGCTCCAAATGACCGTGAGTCCTGGACTTGCTGAAAGCTTGTGTGAACTAGTCCAGCCAATGTAATCCCTCCCTGTCTCTTCAGCTAGGCCAGCAAACCAGATGCTTCTGATGAATACACCTTTGCCTGGATCTTCTCCTGGGCTTTGACTAGCATTCCAGCCCTCCTGGGCCCTGACAACAACAGTCTAGTTTCAGCATGAAGTAGTTACAGAAGAGAATACATCACCCCTTGCTCCCCAATAGACTTGGAATGTTAGATCAAAAAGAAACTTCCTGGCATAGGAGACAAAAATAACTACCTATAGGGCCTATTGGCATACCAGGAAAGTACTTGTTAAAACCAAATAGACCCAGATCTATCAACAGGTGGATTCATAGCTGAAATAGTTCTACAGTATGATAGAGCACTCAACCTGCCCTATGAAAAACAGAGAGGTTATTGTATACCTTTAAGAGAAAATTGTTTTTATACAAACCTCTCAGAAATCATTAGAAATAATCTGGCTGTACTTAAAAAAAAATCATTGCACAAAGGGGGACCTTAGATTAAATAAAGAACTGGTCCCCACTTTCATTTCCAGGCTCCTTCTAGATAGTGACTGATGTCCATCATCACAGGGCCTTTGGCCCTTCTGCTTCTGCTGATTGCTATTGGCTTTTATATCACTGATGCCTTAACTAAATGATAATTCCTGTCTGGGTACCATTAAACGGGTGGTTAATAGGTTCCAGTATAAACAGTTACCCATCACAGCATCAGGAATTTGACTCAGGATACAATTCAAGTGGAGAATGTGAGACCAAAGCTACAGTTAAAATTTTAATTACTATTTCTAAGAGATCCATAAAACAAAAATGCCGCTGATTATCAAGCCCAAGAACAGAGAGCTCCTGAAATGCTGGAAGCTATTATTTATCTTAGATAAGAGTCACATGTTCTCACGCCCCTAAAAACATTTGTTTGAACCCTTTGCACCAGATGTGCTTGATCACGTGTGGATGGCAGGTTCAGGGGCAGGAAATATGTCAGGATGTATGCTTGTACCTGATTGGATGTAAGTTGAAGGTCTGTAGGCAGGAAGCATGTCAGGATATATGCATTGCCCTTATTGGTCCTGATGGGAAATACTTAAACTGCTGCAAACCATGACTTAGGGCCATCTTCTGCAAACCCAGAGATGGACCTGGCCAGAGTCAACCCGCCTGGCCAGTGTTTATTAGAGCTTTCTTCAAATTTGGCTTTAAATTGTGGTAGTGGTCTTATTCTCAAGTGGCAGGATTAACAAAACAACTTTATTCAAAGATGGGTGGATAAACCTGCTACTTACAAAAGAGAAAAGTCGATGAATGATAAACATATAAAAAGACAATCTCACTCAGTGTCTGGAAAGTGAAAGTGAAGAATTAAGGAGAGTCTGCTCTTTCTGAGAGACCAGCAAAACACAGGAGCAAAGATGAAACAAGCATGCTCAGCTCTTGCTTAGCAATCTATCTAACAGCTGAAGGGAACATACCTTCCAAGCAGCCACTCCAGTGTTGGGAAGCTGTGCTGCATTCACTGAAAACAGCACACAAAGCCTGACAAATCTGTCGGTCCATAGGGAAGAGCTGCAGTCAATTGAAACACACATGAGATCTCCATCTAATGACTTATGGGACAGTACCGAAAAGCAACCAGCTGCAGAGCAATGTGTGTGGTCTGATCACATTTTTGTGATGACATCACACGACAACTCTATGTGCATGTCCGCATGCTTGTATAAACACTAAGAAAGGGGCAACTCATGGCCCCTGGCTGTCTCGGAGAGGTAGGATGACTAGGGGAGGAAAGACATTTGTTTTTTATTTAGGTGTATTTTACACCTAACAGAGTGTGTGTAAGCATTTTGTAACTAACTATAGTTAATAACGTTTTTAAAATGAACCAAGAAGACAATAATACCAAGAAGGAAGGAGCGCCAACTGCTCTGGGTTTTCCTAACTGTTTCATGGTTCTTGAAGAACAATAGGTTTGCTTTCGAAGTGACCAGATGGCGTACACATTTTCTGATGTTAGCCAGGCATAGGTCCTAAATGGAGCCAAGTACAAGCTGTGTGGCATTCCTAAATGAACATGGCACTGCAGAGAGGACCCCAGACAGATGACAATGAGCTCCTACCTAGGTCATCTAGAAGGCTGCTTCTCATAGAGAAGGCATGAAGAACAGTTGTTACAGTCTGGATAAATACTTCAGGATTGTTCTCCATATTAGGATTAAATAGCCTGCTTATGTGTCCCTTGATGTTCATGAGGGATTGGTTTTAAGGAGTCCTAATAGATAACAAACTCTAATGATCATCATGACATATTATACACCATATAATATGGTGTATTTGTATATAACCACCCCCAACACATATTCATATATAATGAATTCTCTCTAGACTATTTCCAATACCTAACACAATGTAAATGCCAAATATTTGTCATTGTTGAAGGGATAAAGACTAGAAAAAAGTCTGTATATATTTAGAGAAGGTGTATTTATTTTCTAAATAATTGTGATCCTCAGTTGGTAAACACAGTTGGAACCACTGGAGACGAAAGACTATTTTCTCTTCTAGCTCAGCTGTCTGAATAGGATTGAGCCCACATCTCCATTCTCTACTATCCAACTTAGAAATGACTTGTTTTAAGCCCTTAAGGGCATCCAGTGATTGCATTTTGAAGAGCCAGGTGCTTTACAATAATAATCTGCCTTGTGATCTAATAAAACATCCTCCCAAAAAAGTCATGAAAGTATCAGCTGGGCAAGAGGCAGCCAGAACAAAAGTTCTTTCACTGGATGGACAGAGGTAGCAATGTCACCTTTAATGCAAATTTCTAGTTCTTGAAAGTTATTATTATCAGATAATAAGGAAATGCTGATTAGTAGTTAGTCACCTATTACAATCGGACTTGTAGTCATATTAGGTATGTTTTCACCATCAAACAGATATAATTTAAATAGACAGGCTATCTTCAAACACTTCAGAGATCTACAGAATATGGCATTTAAGATGTTTTAATAACATAGGTTCTTTTTTTTATGACAATGCAACATGCCTACTCCTGGAAGCACCAATCTACTTCAGAGAAGATGATGCACATAGAAGAAACTCCACATGGAGTTTACTTTCTTTGTGGCATAAGTAAGTCACTGGGGAAAAAGGTGTTCTTGCCTCCATTGCTGATGGTATGCTGTCCAAATTAGACAAGCAGGAGACCAAAGAGAGTGACTGCAAAACCTTGTCAAGACAAGGCGGGACAGTCCTTCAAAAATCCTGCTTCATAGAAAAGTCCCTTGAGTATTCTAGGCCTGTAGGCTGAAGATGGATGCCCCAATGTTGCAGAGGAACTTTGGGTGACTGTTCAGGCAGCCAGCTGTTTTTGTCATTTCTCAGCGTTTTTAGAAGTCACTTGTTTGCACTTCCTGTTTACCCAGTTAATATTATTTTCTTCTGGGGTCTCTGAAGGAGTTGAAGATCAGATAGTTATAGTTAGTTTTCCTTGTTTACTGGACTCAAAAAGAAATTTACTAAAGAAATGTAAAATATATAAGGTTGAGAGACATCTAAAGATAGTTTTGAATTGATAATACAAGTTCGAATAGAAAGTGAATTATGTACAACACTTTGGACTCACCATGATAGAATAGATAATGGAGTATTTTCTCTGAATTTGTCAAATGTAAATGGACTAGACATTGTTGATGGACTAGACATTGTTGATGTATTGCCTGTGTGTATTGTATATAGGTATAGTACTTATTGTATGTAAGTTTTCTTGTATTAGTTATAGCCTTCTTTTTTATTTTAGACAAAAATGGGAAATATAGTGATATTTTGTTTATGTTTTTTTAAAAAATAAAGCTTGCCTGAAGATCAGAGTACAGAGTTAAGCCACTAGAGGCCAGGGAGTAGTAGCATACACCTTTAATCCCAGTACTCAGGGGAGACAGAGGCAGAGTTATCTCTGTTAGTTCAGGGTTACCCTGGGCTACATGAGATTGAATTTGCCTAAAAGAAAAACAGAGCTCACACAAAGGTGTTTCCAGCACTAGGGAGGTGGAGACAGGAGTGATATGGCTGGGCAGAGAGAGAAGAATATAAGGCAGAAGGAGACAGGAACTCAGTGCAGTCTGAGGTTTGGTGGAGAGAGATGCATTTGGGAGCTGCAATCTGAGGAAAGTATCACTCCCTCAATCTGAGCATCAGCAGAGTAAAAGAGCTCTCTAGTGGCTGGCCTCTTTGCTTCTCTGATCTTCAGCATTAACCCCTATATCTGACTCTGGGATTTTATTATTAACACCAATTAGAATTCGTGTTACAGTCACCTGCCACTCCTGTCTGGCAAAGCATACTAGGTACAGGTCCCTGATGGTCAGCATCTTAGCCAGGAAAGATGCAGTGATGTTAACCAAGCGTTCACGTGCACCTTATCTTTGGATGGATTGTGAGCTGTGCCTGGCCTATACTAGCATGCTTACAGGACTTCATTTTTAATAGTTACATGCTAAGCTCTCTAGAGGAAGATGTTAATAAAGAAAACAAGTCACTCTATTGAGACAGCCTTGTACTAGAAAATATGGGCTCCTGATTCAATCTACGGAGAACATTTAGAATTAAGTTATACATGACCTTTGATGTCTCATTTGTCAGACAGATAAGTCTGCTTCTGGACTCCATTACTCACTTTTTGGTAATTAACTTGTCTGTCAGTTCAAATAACAGTACACACCTCTCTCAGTGCTAATGGAGAATCGGTCCTAGGCCTGTTTCTGTATATGCTCAAGTCCCTCATATAAAATGTCATATTTGTATAGGACCTAAGCACATCACCTGGTGTACGTTAAATAAGCTAGACGCTATAATGAAGCTAGGTAAATAATTTGGTATTTTTGTGACGCTTCTGGAATAATTATCACAAGCGGTTCGTAAGTGGCCAACATTCGTGAAACATTTTCAAGTATTTGCAGCACTGGATGGATCTGCAGAAGCAGAACTCACAAATAAAGAAAGAAAACAGCAAAGCAACACTTGATTGCTATTCCCCTTAAGAGCAACCCAAATGACAAGCACTCAATGAGTGCACAAAGAAACCAGTGACAGCAGAGCAAAAGGCAGAGGCATTCCTCAAAAGAAACCAGTGCAGGAGCAGACAGAGCACATGGGGAAGATGTAAAAGACAGTCCTTGGTATCATATGGAGAAAATGACAGTCTATATGACCAAGATCTGGTGTGTCCACATCCAACACCTCATCAAACAGTAGGGGAACTTAGCATATGTTTGAGTATATTAATGTAATTCAAATTTCTCAGGAAAAAAATCCATATAACTCATTTGCATGCTATAATGTTGCTTATGCAAAGAACAGAATCTCATCCCTTTAAAGGGCAATTGGCATTCCATGCTCTGGAATAATCCTTTTGTTCACTGTGAAGATTTATTACTTGGATTGGTTCAATAAGAAGCTGACTGGCTGGTAGCCAGTAATTATAGGTAGAACAACCAAACTAGGAGAATTCTGGGGAAAAGAAGGCAGGAGTCAGGAGTTGCCAGGCGACACAGAGGGAGCAAGACATGCTGGAAAACAGGTAAAACCATGAGTCACGTGGCAATAATAGATGAAGGGGTTAATTTAAGTTGTAAGAGCTAGTTAATAATAAGCTTGAGCTGTCGGCTGAGCATTTACAATTAATAATAAAACACTTTTGTGTTTATTTGGGAAGGGGTTGCCAAGACGGGAAAGTTCTGCCTATAGTTCCACTGTGTAAGTAAACCATATTTTCTTTATCCATTCATCCTCTGATAAATATTTATTTCAAATTTCTAACTCTTTATCCTCAACTCTTTAGATTTAATACTGATGGGAAAATAATATTAATGTGTATTTTTATGTTGCAGGGTGGAATATTATATACATGTTAATTTGATATTGCTATTTTTCATATTGTTGGATTTTGTTTGTTTTCTATTTGGTCTTTCTTTCTTTCTTTCTTTCTTTCTTTCTTTCTTTTTGGCTTTTTGAGACAGGGTTTCTCTGTGTAACAGCTCTAGCTATCCTGGAACTAGCCATTGTAGATCAGGCTGGCCTCAAACTCACAGAGATCCACCTGCCTCTACCTCTCGAGTGCTGGGATTAAAGGCATGCGCCACCACTCCCAGTTCTATTTGGTATTTCTATCATTCATTGAGGAGTGGTTTTAAGCCTCCTACCATAATAGTGGATTCTTTTGGTTTCTCTTTTCAGTTAGAATTTTTGTTGGTTCATTTCATTTACCTATTTACATATTTTATAATTTATGTGTATATATTAAGGAAATTTACTTTTTGTTGTATTGACCTTTAAAACTTTTTTTTATTTTCTGTGTATGAGTGTTTTGCCAGCAGGCATGTCTGTGCACCATATTTGTGCAGTGACTGCAGAGGCCAGAAAGGGTATTTGGGACTGGGGCTAAGGGAGGAGAGCTGGAGAGAAGAGGACTGGCATATTTTAATTATAAATAAAACAATTTTTAGAATTTGTATTGAAAAGAGATTCTTTTCTAGTACCCATGGCCCATGCTGTGGCAGAGGGCAGTGTTAATGCACACAGTCTGCACTGCCGCTGAAAATCATGTTTAGGGCTGCATCTCACGATGATGCTGCAGATTATGTGGATGTCTGGGGTTCGTGCTGTTGCCCAGAAACCATGGGCAAATCCAACGAAGCTACTTTTGTGTTGTGGAATATTCCTTTACACAGTGTAAAGATGTGTCACTTAGAACAGTTTAATAAAAACCTAAATGGTCAATAGCTAGGCAGGATGTACAGCAGGGACTTCTGGACAGAGAGCTCTGGGAAGGACAAAGGGAGTCACCAGCCAGATGGAGAGGTAGCAGGACCAGCAGTGAAGAGTAAAGGTAATTGAGTTGAGAAAAAGATATGGGTTAATTTAAGTTATAAGAGCTAGTTAGAAACAAGCCTAAACTAAGATCAAGCTTTCATAATTAAGAATAAGTCTCCATATCTTTTTTTTTTTTGGTGAACTGACAGCCCAAAAAGAAAATTCCATCTACATATGGCACCCAACGTCCAGCCACATAAGGCCTGAAGAAAGCTAAAAAAAAGTTCAAAACATGGAGTCAAACACAGCTTCCTGGTGCAGTTTCCTGGTGACTGAGGTCACTCAGGTAAGCTTGGCATATGGAAACTTTCTGCTGGTTGGAGCCAGCCACCAGCACCATGAACCAGTGCCATGCACCAAGCTGAACTGAGCCAGAAGCTGACATAGCCGTTTAAAATTTGTCTCACATGATCAGAGAATGTTACAAATGCTTAGTAAAGACATATCTAGACCAAACAAACAAACAAACAAACAAACAAACAAAAAACCCTCTAAATAGGCTACAGTGTTTTAAAAATGTGCATAGGCTTAAAAAAGAAAAAATAGGTATAGACAGTCATCCAAAAATTGTTTATAAATAAAAAGATAAAGTCCTGAAAGAAAAATAATATAAAAAGAATATAAAGTCAAGTAAAGATGGAAAATACAGAGAGTCTAACTCCTATATGGTATCTTGTTGACTTTAAATTTTTTGATTGTTGATAAGTGAACAAAAGCTGCTGGGGGAATTGGATTATAAAACTACGAAATTAAATCAACCTACATATTTTTAAAATGTCTTAATTTCAAAAAGAAAGCCAAAAATATTTTATATTGGGAAAGAGGTTATGCTTCTGTTTCCACAAAAAAAAAAAAAAACAAAGGCTTTGGATTCCTTCAAGGTTGATAGAGATCAGATTTGATTGGAGGAGACCACCCTGAAAATCCTGGCTTTATAAAGAAATAAACCTAGAAAAACTACAAGACAGGTAATGTATATTTTATCTGCTCAAACATAAAACAAAAAATCATCTTTGGCAGGCTTATGTACAAGGGACAGTCTATACCTATGTTAATGCAGATATGTATGTTATCTTTGAAAGTTTATGTTTTCAGAGCCAAGTGACAGTCACCAATGAAAACAGGTGGCCCAAGTGATTTAGTCTCTCAGAATGTCTCTGTTGCAGTTTCCTCAGAGTTCTACATCCAGAACAGCTTCACGGCTGCTGGTTGAGATGGTCCAACTTCATAGACTATTCTAGCCAGGACTACAGATAAGCCTTGAGCTCTCCCATTGCACAGAGACTGGACAACGAATGTCATGGCTAGCTCTCCCATGACTTGACCATTATCCAATTTTCTCAGGGTCCCCTAAATATGTCATTGCCTCCAAACAACAGGAAGCAGTCTAAAGAATATAATACCCACATTCCCAAGAGGTGTGGTGGATGGTTTTAGGCCATTCAGTAGATTATGGATGTTTGTCATCATTTAAAGTGGTTGGTCACAAGTTGTTATTGGTCATGGTCAGGGAGGAAACTAAGCAAAGGACATTAGATTCAGGGATCTCATTCTGAAAAAAAAGGGATATAGAAATGATAGGATAAAAGAGTAGATTATTGTTATCTACTTTCAAACTAAAAAGCAACTACTAGTCTCAAATATTTTACATTGGTATGGATTTTTGTATAGTGCTACAAATTTAAGATTATTTTTATACTATTATATGTTCCTACTCTTGTTTAAGGTATTTTTGCAAATTGATACAAATTTAAGGTTATTTTATTAAACTTATTATATATTTCTATTTCTTGTTTAAGGTATTGTACCTATGCAGCTCATTTAAAAATGTAAAGTTCTGATCCTTGAAAATTATTTAGGATAATAAAGAAATATAGGTTAATAGTTATTTATAACAATCAAACTTATAGTCATATTAGGTATGTCTTCAAGATCATATGAAGATATATTTTAGATAAATGTAATTTTCAAACACTTCAAAGACCTATAGAATATGGTATTTAAAAATTTTAATAACTTAAGGTTTTTCATGACAGTGAGACATGTCTGGTAGCACCAATCTACTTCATAAAACAATGGTGGGAAAGCCAGGCAGTAGTGGCGCATGCCTTTAATTCCAATACACAGGAGGCAGAGGCAGGAGGATCTCTGAGTTTCAGGACAGGCTCTAAAGCTACAGAGAAACCCTGTCTTCAATCCCCCACCAAAGGATGATGGGCATCGAAGACCCTCCAGATGGAGTTTGCTTTTGTAGCAAAAGCTAGATACATGTGCAAGAAATTGCCCTTGCCTTGACTACTGAAAGTCTGATGTCCAAACTGGACAAGCAAGACACAAAGGAAGAAAACTGCCAAACTTTGCCAAGACAAGGTGGGACAGTCCTTTAAATTCCCTGCAACACAGAAAAGTCTGTCAGCTGTTCTAGGTCTGTAGGCTGAAGACAGATGCCCAAACATTATAGAGGAAACTTAGGTGATTGTCCACGCAGCCTGATGTTTCTCTCATTTCTTAAAGTTTTGGAAGTTGCTTGCTCTGCAGTTCCTGTTTATTCAGGTAATATTTTATCCTTGAGTTTCTGACAGAAACTGAAGACTAGTTATCATTTTACAGCTTTCCTTGTTACCAAATTAAAAAAGAAACTTTTATATGAGATGCAAAGTTTATTAAGTTGAGAAACTTAATAAAAGCTTAAGTTGTTTATCTAAAAAGATATTTAAAATCTAAAAAGACATTTTTAGGATGTTAATACAAGTTATTACAAAAATGGCTTAAGTATAAAATTTTGGTCTAAGATAGGATAGATAATGGAGCATTTTCTCCAAATTTGCTAATGCAAATTAACTGGACATTGTAAATGTAATTCTTACCTGATAATTGTTCTTATACATAGTTTTACTGTGCTAGCTAAAACCTTTTTTATTTAGACAAAAAGGAGGAAATGTTGTGGAATAGTCCTTAAAGTGTGTGAAGATGTGCCACTGTGATTGGTTTAATAAAAAGCTAAATGGCTAATAGGTAGGCAGGAGGTATAGGTGGAACTTCTGAACAGAGATGGTTCTGGGAAGGAGAAAAGGGAGTTGCCCACCAGATTAGGAGAGGAAGCAGAATGGGAACTATAGATAACTGAGTAAAGATAACTGAGCCATGAGACAATGAAGATTCAAAGATGGGCTATCTTATAAGAGCTAGTCAGAAACAAGCCTAAACCAAGGCTGGCTTTCATTATTAACAAGTCTCCGGGTCATTTTTTTTTGTCAACTGGAGGCCCCAAAAGAAGTCTGTCTACACGTTTGCAGTGGCATCAACGACTGAGAAAGAGGGACAAAGGCTTCTGTGACAACCACTACCCCACCATATCTCTCCGAAAGTAACAGCCTAGACAGTAAACCAATGAAGAGAACTATAAAAACTGCGAAAAAGAGGCCAGGCGGTGGTGGCGCACGCCTTTAATTCCAGGACTCGGGAGGCAGAGGCAGGCGGATCTCTGTGAGTTCGAGGCCAGCTTGGTCTACAAGAGCTAGTTCCAGGACAGAGCCCAAAGCTACAAAGAAACCCTGCCTCAAAAACAAACAACAACAACAAAAAAAAACAAATAACAACAAAAGAAGCACAATTAAATCCCCTGGGATCCGTCCATCTATGAAGGCCGGGTTCTGGCTGCCCTGCTTCCTTTGCCCACTCCGGTTCCACGCTGCCCCTCTGTGCCCAAGCCGCCACCCTGGTCCCTGCGGCGGGCTGCACCATCTACGGTCTCGGGCCAAGCCAACTTCAAGCGCCCTTTTTTTTTTTTTTTTTTTTTTTTTTTTTTTTTTTTTTTCCAGCAGAAACCTCTGAACACAGGCAGACAAACACCACCGCAGGTTACCGACAACGAATACACCTCCACCCCCGTGCCCCGGGTTCTGACGTCACATAGGGCGCCGGAAGCTGAGACGTCATCTGGCTGCGCGAAGCCAGCGGTTGTTGACAGGCCGTGGAGTCGGCTGGCGGGGAGCTGAGGCGTTATCTACCATGCCTGAGTGGGCGAGCTGCCCTGGGCCGAGGCCTCTGGGCTGGGGTTGAAAGAAGCTGATCAGATGCAGAGTCTGGAGGGCTCGGGGACCGGGCGGTCAGTCGGGACGCAGACTGGCAGCATGACGGGTGAGTGCGGGGCGGGCCCTGCTGCTGTCCGCCTTCCCTCCCGGGGTGTCTCTTGCCCTTGTCTGGCACCCCGCCTGTCCCTGGTGTCCTTCCAGCTCCGCGTCCTACCTACACTGTGTCCCCGCTGTGCTTGCCTCGTGCCTCCATCCCTCTCGGCACCCTCCCACCCTGCCAGCCCCGTGTCGCCGTCCAGCTCGGCACCCGGTCTGCCCCGTGTTCTCCTCCAGCTTGGCACCCTACCTGCCCTGTGTCTCCTTCGTGCCCTGCCAGCCCTATGTCTAACTCTTTCCCCGCGCCCTGCCTACTCCTTGTCTCCCGCCGGGCGCCGGGTCTCTTTCAGCAACTCCCGCCAAGACCCGCTGCGTCCGGGTCTCCTTGCCTGGGGCTGTGCTCCCCAGGCTTCACAGGTCGCGAGCCCTGCCCTGCACTCCGGACCTAGACACAGTATCCCGGGGATGAAGAGCCTGGAATTGTGCTTTTGCTTTGATTCCATATTCACCGCTTGTGATGCTTTTCTCAAGTTTTGCCTTATGGTTGAGAATCAGGCGTGTACTAACCATTTCCATTTTAGCAATGCCTTCCAACGCAAACAAAATAAAACAACAAAGCAACAAAAACCATCCTCCACGACAACAACGTCAAAGGCGAGGACTTGCCCCAGTTTATGTCCGGGGTTTCTGTGTCGGTTGTATTATTTTATCTATGGGGTGACCTGGAGGGAAAAAGGGACCCACGTTTAGAAAGAGCCACCGGAGGTCGTCGAAAGTGATGAGGTTGTAGCCGCTCTTGCTAATGAAGCTATGATTCTCCGACCCGCCAACCATTTGCATCTCACAAGTAGGTTTGAGCTTAGCGCCTTTGCCATCACTAGTGAAATTCTGAATGTCCTCTCTTTTGTAGGTCAAATACCAAGGCTTTCTAAAGTCAACCTTTTCACTCTGCTCAGTCTCTGGATGGAGCTCTTCCCAGGAGTAGAAGCCCAAGGGCAAAAGTCTCAGGTATAATTTGTTTCTGTAGATAGTTTTTACCCTTGGAAAAAGCAGTAGTCCAAGTTTGATTTCATTGCCCGCTTGTAGTTTGCATAGTCAAACCCAACAGGCCTTAAGACTTGAGAAACAGCGTTATCATGGCATTCTGCTTGTAGCTCATCTTTCCAGTCTGAAAAGTTAGTCCCAGCGTATGCCTTGATTATCGGGTATTAAATTGTACATTGTAGAAGTCAGGTTTGTTAGTAATTGAATATTAAAATTGAAAATCTTTTTAATTTCATTAGTGACATTTGATCTCAGCATGAATCTGTTTATACACATAAATTGAGTTCTTTATTGATGCACGAGTTTTTTTTTTACTAGTAAAGTGTAATGTGTAAGTCTATTGCGAAATGTCCTCATTCTGACAGAGATAAGGCTATTAGCATTCTGATGAAAATGTCTCCAAGTTTCAGGGCTGTAAAACTTCATTAGAAACAAAAGTTGATCCAGCTTCCTGTCTTTTTAAACAGTGTCTCTGTGCCTCCTCCTCACCCTGAGTGGTCTGAATCCTTTCCTTCATCCGACAGATACCAGGAAGGTTTTGTTTGTTTAAGAGAAATAAGTTAGTTTTATTTTAAATATTTTATTTTAAATCTTGTTTAGGAATCTGGCTTATACCTGTATCAGTTTATGAATTCTTGTTTTCTAAAAGCCAGCTAACTTGGGAAGAGGCTTGGCCTAGGAAAGCTTACTACTTATATATCCTGACCCTTCCCTGCTACTGTTCACTGTGTTAATGTCTTCCCGACTGTGTTTCATGCCCATGTTCCCCATAGCTGTCAATCCGAAGTGTCAGGCAGGCTTCCCTCTTGTTCCTTGGCTATAAACCTTGCAACCCACAGGTACTGGACCGAGGCACCTTCAAGAGTACTCTAGCAGTGTACGGTAGCTTGAGGACTTGGTTATCACGTTTAACATTGTCTCCATGGAAAATGTGTTTTAGCTACTAAAAAAGCAATTTTACAAAATGCATAGATTATCGTTATCACCGCTGGACGCATCTACTGTCAGGAAAGCAGATGTGCATATTAGTTTCATCAGTTCCAGTGTCGTGGCTGCTGCAGAGAAGAAAACCTGTGATAGGTTTGGGGAGGAACAAATGAAAGGGAGCACATGACACCCCATTTTCATTCTTGTTTAAGCATTTTTATCGAAACTGAAGATAACTCAGTTAACCAGCAGCATTAAAAAATCATACTGTGCATACTTTCAGGAGGGTTCTCTTTGTGCTAGGTAATGTCCTTAAATAACCTTGCAGTTTTTCTAGCCCTCTTTCTTATATAATCCAGGACCCCCATGCCTGTGTTAGCACCGCCCACTGTGGGCTGGGCCCTCGCATACCAATCACTAATCAGGAAAATACCCTAAAGGCATGCCCATGGGCCTGCCTGATAGAGGCGACGCTTTAACTGAAGTTCTCGTTCCTAGACGCCTCCAGGTGTTTCATGTTGACAAAACTAATCACACAGAGTAAGTCCCAGAAGCTCCAAGGTGCAATTGACATGTAGCTGTATAAACTATTTTTATGAGTTCCCGAATTACTGTGTGTTCATTATTTTAAAAGGAACAGAAGAAAAAGTCTTCACACTTTACTACCTAGAGACTGTTGACATGTTTTTATTATTTTATCCTTTTTCTTTTTTATTATACTTGCTTGAAATACTTTATTCTGAATCCTTTTCGCCAAAAGTAAGACATACATATACTGTGGCGTTATGTGTGTGGGCAGCAACTTGGTCTAGTGTTTCCATAGCAGCCAGGCTGACTGGGTTCCCATTCCAGCTCAAGCTCTTTGTAGTTTGTGTAACTTTGTGTAAGGTATTTTGGTTTTGTGTCAGCTTCCTTTTTAGTACAGTGAAAAATCACGTGTACATGCGACATGCTTTGCTTTGTTCTGAGGTCCTGTCAATTGAGCCCATAGCCTTGTACACGCAAGGCAAGTGCTCCAAACCCTGAGCATACTCCAGCCTGTGTGTTCTTACACGCAGTGAATGAACTGAAAGCTCTCTTCATGCCTTGCACTGTGTAGACTGTGTTTGAATAAGCTGTACAACAGTCAGTTGTGTTGATGGACATTTACATTGCCACTTTTGCTAAATTTAATATTTAACAGGTTTAATATATTTGCAAATATGACTAGTGTCTGAGTTCCTCTGTGCTATCAAATACTTACATTGTTCAGCAATAAAAGCAGAATTTTAAAGTGTCCTAGCAATGATTGGAAAAGATCTCGTCTATTGAGACTTAGAAGATACAATGGTAGTAGTGTATAAAGAGAGAGAGAGAGAGAGAGAGAGAGAGAGAGAGAGAGAGAGAGAGAGAGAGAGAGAGAGAGAGACTGAGACTTAGAAGAAGGCTGGGGGACAGTTAATAAACAGTTTTGAATTAGAAATTAGATACTGTGAAGATGACTAACATTACTTTCTTTCATACTGGTTCATGCTTTCCTTGCAGTGTAAATTATGTGGCCTTACTTGCTAGCCGAGTCTGTACCTGAGCAAAGTGAGCTGTCAACACAGCTTCGTAGGGGGAAGATGATCCAGAGGACACCAGCCCTTAAATACTGAAATGTAGTTATCATATTGATTATGCATTAGACATATATAATTCATCATATTAATCATTTCCCTCTTAATCTGATTTTAATTAGAAAAACGAAGAGGAAAACCGTGGCCCCTTAGGAGATAATGAAGAGTTGGCCAGACCGGTATCTGCTGACAAAAAACAGGTGAATTGTTATGATTTTTAAAAAGATGTAACAAGCTCATAATCAAAAGCAAAAGGAATGGAAGGAGTCCTGCACAAGACCTCCCATGCTTCGGGGAGCTGCTCAGATTCTCCTAAAAGGCCTCTTGTGTACGGACAAGCCTGTATGCCTTTCCTGTTTAAAAATCTCAAGTGAGAGTTGTCTGTAATGTCCTCCTGCTTGTTCTATTTTCAAGTGTAACTTCTAATCCTGAGTCACACGGATGGATTGAGCAATGCCCCCAAGCTTCTCCACATGTGTGTACCTTGGTTATTATAGTGAGAATGCAAAGCCTAATTGGTCTTTATCTTGGACATTTCTGAAGAGCTGAGGTAATGTCCCTCTGGGACAGACAACAGGTCGGTTTGCTTTTTCCCTTCAAACAGCAGAATACCAGCCTTGATGCTTCTCCCTGCAGAGCCACTGTGGTCCCAGCAACCATGTGGTCTCAGCTTCATTATGCCCTGGGGAACTGGAGGGCGGGGACCACCACAAACGTGCTTCCCACTCTTTGGGGTCCTCTGTCCCTGACCCAGGAATTTCATGTTTTCTCTTACATCTAAGAAACACGGGCCATCAGACCAAAACACCTGGTATTCCTTGTCATGCTACCTGTAGCTTCCAGAGATGGCTGTTCACATGCAGAGAATAAGCACATGTGTTTTGTAGAGTTATTCTGATGTCTGTCTATAAGTTTCCTGATTAGCTCTGAAAGTGAGTCTCTTCACTGCCTGGTGTGATTTAGAAATAATTTGCTAGATGCTTTCAGTATAAGAGAAACACAAAGGGAAAAAAAGTAGTGAATCACCCAAGTAAATATCCTGAAAGGTGGTCCTGTTCCGTCATGCTTTCCTGTAAACCCCTATGAGTAAAACTGCACAGAAACAGTCCAAGATGTGCATGAAGTGAAACAAGCCAGGCCCAGAAGAGCAGTTCCCAGAAAGTCAGTGTGCTGGGGCTGCAGCAACTAAAGTCCCCGGCTGGAACACAATTTGGGCTTCCCATTTGGGATGAAATTTTTTATCTCAAACTAGATATGTTGGCTATAGCTAGAAGCAAAATTAACAATTTTTTGTTTGTTTGGATGGGGGAGCAGTGTTTTGTTTTGTTTTTGAGATGGGGACTTCTCTATGTAGCCTTGGCTGTCATGGAACTCACTCTGTAGACCAAGCTAACCTCAGACTCAGAGATCTGCCTGTCTCTGCCTCCATGCACTGGGGTAAAAGCATGTGCCATCATGCCCAGCTGTTTTTATTTTGTTTGAAAAGGACTAAAAAAAGTGATAAACTTGGCCTGAAAGATGGTTCTAGTAAGAGGTTGATAATACACTTCCTGTGTCTTTTATTTCGGGTTTATTTCTGTCTGCTGACAGTGTAAAACCAATGCCATTCAGCTGAGTTGCAGCCACTCTGTTGGCCATGTTGCCTCAGTTTAACAGTGCTGACTCTGTCCTCAGATCCTCTGCTACGGCAATTTTCAGTGGTCGCTTCTAAAGTGAACAGTGTTGCAAACAAACTTGCTGGAAGAAGGTAACATACACTTACTTTTTGCAAGTTTGGAGTCAAATGCATTACGTTTCGTGGTGCTCTTACCTTTTCAGCATGAGTTAAGGCCAGCCTGGGCTATATAACGCAATCCTGACTCCAAAAATAATCTTGTAGTTTTAGAATTGAGATGATGCCTGCTGTAGTTCTACCTTTACCCATCTGTGATTCTTCCAAGGCCTGCGCGAAACCCAGAGGATTTCCTAACACCATCATGAAGCTTGTAGTAAAATAATCCTCACCTGGATGGTGGAAGAAACCAGTCAGCTGACTCGGCCTGTGGCCTTTATTAGGTTAAAATGAATTCATCTTTCACTAGAATGAAGTAATAATAGCCACACATGTAATTAATCAGTAGAGTCTTAGTTTTGGAAGTTTCTCTTCTAAAGTCAATATGAAGCGCTCAGAAATTCTTTGTGGACCTAATTAGAAATCTGTTTTTATGAAGACTGTGTTTAGGTAAGAACTAAGCACAGCTTTCATCATTAGAAAATCAAGTATTACCCATGAAGGGACAGTATTAGTCATAACTAATAATTTATTATTTTGTGTCTTAATTAGGTGAAGAAAACTGGTCTTGTGGTGGTGAAAAACATGAAAATCATTGGTCTTCACTGCTCTAGTGAAGACTTACATACTGGGCAAATTGCTCTTATCAAACACGGGTCCAGGCTGAAAAACTGTGACCTCTATTTTTCAAGAAAACCATGTTCTGCTTGTTTGAAAATGATTGTGAATGGTGAGTACAGATAAGGTGGTGCTGGAATTCAGCTCCTTTATCAGAGAGCAGTTGTGAGGGAAGACATTGCCCAAATACACAGAGATAACATGGGAGTAGAAATGCATGTTTGAAGACCATTGTCAGAGAATAAGTCTGAAAATGTGGATTCTGAGCTCAGCTCTGCCTGCTGATCAGCTAACTGACCCTTGGTAAATTATAGGCTGATGCTAGTTTACAATGGAACCCCAAAATTTCAGTGGCTCAAGACTGCATTTCACCCCTACGGTTGTCAGACACAGGCCCTGACAGCAGCAGGCAGTGTTGTTGGCATGGTTGGTTTGTAGGAGTAGACATCATTCTTCTCCCTGCTTTCGTCAGAACTGGGGTCTCACTTGAGTCCTCTGCATCCAGAGAAGGCTTGTCTGCTTCTTAAAATCCTGCTTGGGAGAGAGCAGCTGGGGACTGTAGCTCAGTGGTGGAGTGCTTGCCTAGCGTGGTGAGGCCCAGGTTTTTCCCAGCACCATAGAACAAAACCAGAGCTATGACCCGGCAGCCACATAACATCCTTTCTGTTCATGTCATTGTGGGAGCTGTAGGCTCTGGCTGGGCAGCTGGCTCTCTGTTCTAGTTTCTTTTATGTTGTAACCACCATGGCCAGAAACAAACGTGGAAAGGAGATGATTTATTTGGCTTTCAAGTCCAGATAAAGTTGATCATTAAGAGAAGTCAGGTAGGAACTCAGTTCAGGAACTGCTTAGTGTCTTGCTCCATGGCGTGCTCTGCCTGCTTTCCTGTACAACCCAGGCCCTTACACACCAATCATTAATAAAGAAAATGCCTCACAGACATGGCCACAGTCCTGGATGAGGAGGCAATTTCAAATCAGATGGAGCCAATTTCCCAATTTCTTGAGATTCCCTTTTCCCAAATATGTCTCAGTTTGTGTAGAGTTGACAAAAACTAGCCAGCACACTCCCAAAGGTTATTAAATACCCTAGAAGGTCACACAACACGTGACTGCTTCTCATTCTGTTTTATAGATAGGTAAATATGCAGGTGATTGTATCATTTTAAAAACTGTATCTCACACATGGGCACCTGGTGGCTCTAGAAGAAAGAAGACAACTAATATGACTCCCCACCCTTTTCCTCGGGGAGACTTGGCATCAGATAAGGCTGTAAGCGATGCAGGCTCCGAGGCCTGGCAGCTGTGAAAGCCGTGGCACAAGCCTGGTCTCATGGCTGTATTAGGTACTATTCTATTTCTGTGATAAGTACCGTGACCAAAAGCAACTTATGGACAAGTTTATTTGGGCTTGTGGTTCCAGAGGACTATAGTACATTAATGGTGGGGAGGCAAAGCAGAAGGCAGGCACGGAGGCAGGAAGTTGAGAGAGAATAGGAAGTGCAACAAGTCTACAAGCACCCAGGGCCACCCCAGTGAGTTAGTTCCTCCAGCAAGACTGTATCCCCTAAAGGTTCTGTAGCCTTCCCAAACAGACCACCAACCAGACCAAGGGTTCAAAAATCAAACCCAAAAGAGACATTTCTCATTAAAACTACCATAGTGGGTTGGATATAGAACAGGGGTCCTCGTATTGCTAGCTAAGGCAGCAGCACGTATAGTAATGGAGGCATGAAGCAGGTTCAGCATTTGAACTGGAAAGGTATTCTTGTGCAGTACTGGAGGATGGATTAGGGTGATCTGTCAGGCTTCTGTGGAGAGCTCGGAAGACTGATAGCCTCTTGGTTTTATGTTATGGAACAGAACATAAGAAATAAGAAAAGTCATCTGTTTCATTAGCCCTCAGCCAACACCTCTCTAGTGTTCAAAGCTGAAGCAATTGCTACAAATGTATACGTATATAAAACATTACTACAAATCACAGTATGAGGGTTGCCTTAAGGACCACATAAATGACGTGAGTTCAGAGTGAACTGACCTACTTCTGCATGTGTCTTAGTAAGGTTTCCCATTGCTGTGCAGTGGTTATGAGTACTTCCTGTTCTTGTGGGGAACCCAAGTTGTTCCCAGCACCCAGGTCAGGTGGCACACAACTGCCTGTACTCTAGCTCCAGGGAATCTGCACCCTCTTCTGACTTCTGTGGGCGCTAGAACTCCTACATACCTAATAAAATCTTTTTATTGCACATGCACATGAATAAATAAAACAAAAACTTTTAATCTTGTTGAGCTGAAATGACATAAGATAGTGGCAGAGAAATTTCTGTTGTAAACTATTCATAATTAAACATTTGATGCTTGCATAGTAATTTCATTCAGCCTTATGTTTTCATGTTTGTTATCTAGCTGTGTTTCTTTTACACATTGCCTGCTCATATCTTTTATTTCCCTTAAGGTCTCATTTTTCTTGCCAACATGTACTTTTGTTTAATGAGCTAATTGTGTTTCTGTGTAGTAAAAGCTACTTACCTTTCCTCTGTCATACTGAGTGAAAATTATTCTGCAAGTTTGTTGTTCTCTTTGACTTATAGGCTTTTTAAAGATTGGTGATGCCCTTTTCATCATTCTATGAAATTTTTCTGTTAAAAGTTCTTTGTGATCAACAAGAACAAAGTGTGTAAAAAATACCATCATGAAATTCATACTTCGTATGCTAATTTAAAACTCGTTAACAAAACCAAGGTTAAAGAAAATGAAAGCAACACATTTTAAAACAGAAACTTCTTGGTGGGTGTCTTGGATAACCAGGAGGGGTCCCATCGTGTGTTCCCCATCTTGATTGTCTGGATGAGGAATCACATTATTTATTCCCCTGTTTTGATTGTCTGGAATTATTTTTAATTAAAAGAATGCTGCATTAAAAGCATGAACGTTTTCCTCTCTTTAGAATATAGCTTTTCAGAAGAATTCTGAATCTGAGACAGGAACATTTTTAATGCATAAATGTAGTATTTATAGTTATTTAGATACAAAACTCTAGGTCTTACCATGAATTGGCTATAACATTTCCAGAGGCAACCATGGCAACATGGAAAACCTTGGTGTATAAATATTTCAGATTTTGCAGGCAGTATAGTTTCTACTGTACTAGTTAAGTCTGCCATTCGAGGGTACTCACTACATATGTAAATGAAGGGTTGTGTCTTGAATAAATACAAACACTGAAATTTTAATTTCTCACAATCTCATATGATAAAGAATATTCTCTTGTAAAGCCCATATTTAACCCATCAACTGAAAAAAGACTAGCCATAGACCCAGTTTGGCCTGTGGGTATTTGTTTGCTAACCCTCACATTGTATAAATGACAGTGTAGATGTTTGTCTTGGTAATGGTAGGCTGGATTTAGATAGAAAGCCTCTATTACGCTTATATCAAAACAACGACCTTTTATATTTTTATATTTTAGCTGGAGTTAACCGAATTTCTTACTGGCCTTCTGACCCAGAAATAAGTTTGCTCACCGAGGCTTCTAGCTCTGAAGATGCAAAGCTGGATGCCAAAGCAGCAGAAAGGTTGAAGTCAAACAGCCGGGCCCATGTGTGTGTGTTACTGCAGCCGCTGGTGTGTTACATGGTGCAGTTTGTAGAGGAATCCTCTTACAAGTGTGACTTTATCCAAAAGACTGCAAGAGCACTGCAGGGCGCGGACCCTGATTTCTATTCTGAGTGTAAACAAGAAAGAATAAAAGAATTTGAAATGTTATTTTTGGTTTCAAATGAAGACATGCATAAGCAGATACTGATGACCATAGGTCTGGAGAACCTGTGTGAAAACCCCTATTTTAGCAATCTAAGGCAAAGCATGAAAGACCTGGTTCTACTTTTGGCCACAGTAGCTTCCAGTGTGCCCAACTTGAAACACTTCGGATTCTACTGTAGCAACCCAGAACAGATTACTGACAGTCACAACCAAAGCTTGCCGCAGGAAGTTGCAAGGCACTGCATGGTGCAGGCCAGGCTATTGGCATACCGAACTGGTGAGTTCAATGCTTAGTTTGTAAACGGGGGCTGAATGGTTGGGTTACCAGCGACACTGAAGTGAAGTGGCTTCCTATCGTCCATGGTAGAGTTCCTGGACTCTTAGATACGGAAGCATTGCTGCTCCAACAGCATAAAGGAGTTAGCCAGCCTCTTGTGTGTTCTGTTCTTAATTCAGCACTGCATTTACAAACCAGGACCAGGAGACCTAAGTCCTATTTGCTTCTTACACAAATGATCCCATTACCCACTAAGTCCCTCAGTAAAAATGGCACAAAAAGAAAACTAGAATTTCTCATTTTTATTTACTCCACAATTTTTTTGATCATACTCGGTTTTTGTAAAAAGATGTTTTTTATATATGTTAGTGTTTTGTCTGCATGTATTTTGTTTGTGCAACACTTTGTTTGTTCCTGGTGCCCGTAGAGCCCAGAAGATGGTGGAGTGCAGTCATGGACAGTTGTGAGCCACCATGTGGGTGCTGGAAATCAAACTAAGGTCCTCTGTAAAAGCAATAAGTGCTCTTAATTGCTGAGCCATCTCTCCAGCCTGTGTATTCTATTTTTATTTTTTTAAAAAACAACAGAATTCTGGGAATTTTTAACTTTAGAGGGAAAGAAATGAAGGTAAAAGAATGCCGTTATTGGGTTTCTGGTGATACGTTCCTGTCAGCAAGTTAAGTGATCTCACTCTGCTGTGCACGTGTAAAAAGAAAATACTACTTAGTGATGGTCTTTATTTGATAAAAATGTAGCATTATTTTCATATTTAAGCTAATATAATGTCTTTCAATGTAGAATTACCACTTTTTAAAATCCAATTTTGAAGTAAGTAGGGAAAATCCAGACAGGAGAAGTAGTAAAGACTTATTTGGGACATATGCTATAGTAGGACTTATTTATTTATTCATTTATTTATTTACTAGATAGGGTTCTATGCAGTCCAAGCTCCCTAAGTAGCTGAGGATGACCTTGAACTTCTGACCCTCCTACCTCCACCTCAAGTGCTGGAATTACAAGCATGCACCTCCTGGAACTGATTTGTGCTGTGCTGAAGATGAAAGGAACCTAGGGCCTCATGCACATTAGGCAAGCACTCCACCAACTGAGCTACATCCCCTGCCCAGAAACTTAATTATCCCAAGAAAGGAGGAGAAGAGGAGAATAAGAAAGGCCTGTACAGATGGCACTGGTCTTTAAAAGACCTCAGGTCGAATAAACGGAATGGAGGATCTCAACCGACAATGTACAGAATCTCCATGGAAACTTTAAAAGGTACAGATGCTCAAACCCACCCAGATCTACAACTGGGTACAGCCTAGGTCTTTAAAAGTTCTGCAAGGTGTTCTGATGTTCATCAGGGTTGATAATCCGAGACTGATTTGTAACGTAGAGTTTATATACTCTACTATAAATTACATTTTGTATTATACATGTATCCACTTACTATTGAGTTTTATATATAAATCCATGCTGGTACATTTGAATTAAAAGGTTTTCCAAGGAACAGTTTTTGACAGTGGATTTTTTTGCAGGGTAAGGTTCTGGACCTCAACGCCTAGTTAAGATGAAATTTGACTATCACTTGCTCACGTGTGTTCTTCCAGGGTAGAACCACCGGCATAATTACCATTTTCCCTGAGAACTAAAGAGTGGTTATTAAATGGGGGGGGATCTTTTCATATTCAAAATAGTGGTTCAGGGACGGGGAGTCGCTCCGCAGGTAGAGTGTTTGCTGTGCAAGCAGGAAGACCTGAATCTGGGTCCCCAGTGCACCCCTGAAAAGCAGGCTATGGCAACGTGTTTAGAGCCCCAGGCCTGCAGCTGAAACAAGATTGATTGTGTGGACTCACTGGCCAGATAGTCCAGCCAATAAGTTCCAGTAAGAACTTACTCCTAAGGAAGGTGGAAAGTGTTGTACAGCACCCAGCGTCAGCATTTGGCCTCCGGAGGTGCGCGCGCGCGCGCGCGCGCGCGCACACACACACACACACACACACACACACACACACACACACAGAGTTCATAATCATTAAAGCCCTTGGGGCGAGTGTGAAGAACTTTAGAATTCAGAGATGTTAAGAATGTAAGGTGGTACATGTGCTGTTCGGGCAGGCGCTCTGGATGGAGCAGTGCTTTGTAGGCATGTTGTTGAAGTAGGTGAGAGTAACCCCAAAGCCGTTCTAACTCCATTGAGTCAGATATGAGTGTGACAAAGCATCAGGAGGCAGCTGTGGATAACACAGGTCCCTGGCCACTTTGCTCTGATTGATCAGGGCTCTTCACCGGAGCCAGGAGTAAGCCTTTTTCCCAGGCACCCAGCAATTTTTATCAAGTGTTCTGTGAAACACACTTAGATCAAGACCACTGTTAACATAGAACTATCAATAATAGAAACTGACATGTGAAGGGGCCAGCTAGCTTCTTGGAGAGTCAAGGACCTTTTTGCCAAGCCTGACAGGCTGAGTTGCAGCCTGAGTTGGAGCCCAAGTTCTTTTCTTCCGTGCTGTGGAAGAGAACTCCTACAAGTTGTCCTCTGACGCCTACAAGTGCACAGTGACACCCACATCTATGAGTGCAGACACTCACAAATAAAATTTTAAAAATTAAAGAAATAGATGTGCCTGTAGGCATGAACAATAGACTAAAGAATACTCTGACTTCGGGGGTCAGTGAGCCTCAGGAATCTGTTCAGTGGTTATAAATTGGCCTTTCCTTCAAAACTGCAGGGAAAAAAAACTGAAGAATAATCAGATTATAAGGGACAATTTTGTAAGAATTAGAGATATGGTACATGCCTTTAATTCCAGCACTCAGGGAAGCAAAGGCAGGAAGACTGCAAGTTCAAGGCCAACCTGGGTTATCCAGCAAAATCCTTTCTTAAAACTGAAAATCAAGGATCACTCCTACTTGGAAAGAGGCAGTGAATGTTCTCTTCCAATTAGCCCTTGCCTATGGGAAAATGCTGCCTATGGGAAAATGCTGTTTCCTTCTGTGCAAAGGCCCAGTCTGTCCCCAGACTGACATAGGAATGGTAGCTCCCAAAACCAAAATCCAAAGATAAGAAAGGTAGTGGTGCGGGAGATGTGACTTTCATTTGGAGGATTTCCGTTTTGTTTGGTTTTTATTTATGCATGTATTAAACTTTGCTTAGGTTTTGATATTTTAGGTAATTATGGTTATAATTTCTACCATTGCCTTATAAATGAGCATGAAGCATTAATTTATATTATTCCCCTGCATTAAACTATAAAGGTCTAGGAAGCAAGGGAATTTTGCTACCAAATCTCGCCCCTGACACTGTAGAAGCCGTCGCCATAGGCTCCCCAGTGTCATAGGCACCTCCTCTTAGCGCAGCTTCCTCATCCCTGCCATGCCCCCATTAGCTGCTTGAGGATGGGACTGCCATTCCCTTCCCCACTCAACGCTCAGCCTTTCACCGTGCTTTGTGTGTCTGTGACACTCAGAAAATGAAAATCATTTTTAGGGAATTCTTAATGTCAGAAAGAGATGGAGAAAAGGCAGCTAGGTTGGGTTAAGAGAACTAACTTTTAGTTAATTCCGTATATAGAAATGGGAATTTTTAACTATTGATAGACAAAAATGAGAACATACATAAAAATACTTCCCAGAAAAATACTTATTTTATACTATAATTTTGAAAACCTGAATGTGCTTGAATTGCAAATAAGAAATTTTATTATATAACTACAGTTTTTTTCAGTTAACTCTAAGGCAAACTATAGTTTAATACAACAATGGCAGGACTTCTGTCTGTATTGTCTGTAATAGAAAAGTAGATGCTTAAACGCCTCTGATGGGAGCGCTTACCTTGAAGGAAGTTGTAGGAAAGAGTTGTACTCAACCCTCTTCAGTATAAATGGCCCCTGGTAAGGGTACAGATAATTCTGTTTTCTTTTGTTTCTGTAAATGTGATGTGGGATTCCCCTCTGTATTACTATGAATATGTTTTATTACCACTGGTTAATAAAGAAGCTGCTTTGGCCTATGACAGAGCAGAATATAGCAAGTGGGGACTCCAAGCAGAGATAGACGAGGAAAGAAGGTGGAGTCAGGGAGATGCCATATAGTCACCCAAGAAGCAAGAGGTAACAACCATGAGCCTCATGGTAAAATATAAAATAATAGAAATGGGTTAATTTAAGATGTAAGAGCTAGCTAGGAATACCCCTAACCCATTGGCCAAACAATGTTGTAATTATTATAGTTTTTGTGTGATTATTCGAGTCTGGGTGGCTGGGAACTGAAAGTGCAGACTCTGCTTACATAAATATACCTACTTTGTCCCTTGCTGTGGTTTTGATAAATGCTATGGTTTTATAATTCATTCAAATTTGTCTTAGAAATTTGAAACTCACCCTAATGTACAAGGAAAACAAGACCTTAAGTAGAATTTCCACTTGAACTTTTTTTTCCAAAAATATTTCCGTAAAGTCAATTTTCCATGAGTAGAGTGTAAAAAATGTCAGAAAAAAATAAACTTGATTTTAGCACATGTTTATGCCTCTAAATCCATCATTCAAAAACTTCCTATTCATTCTGCTTCTTCATGTGTTAAAAGAGGTCATTTAGATCCTGACCAGGTAAGAAGAGTCAGTGAGGCTCGGATGTCACAGTTACAGCGTGGGTCAAATGTGCCACGGCCACTTGAGAGGTTGTCACAGGGACATGATGAGTGAAGGTGGACAGTGGCCCTGCCCTGTCTGGTTATTTGGTACCTCATTCCCATATTCCACACCAGAAAGGTTTTATCTCAAGAGTTCTGTGTAGTTAGGACAAGGATTACTGCTGTTACACGTATGATGTCTGTTGCAGCAAATGTGTTTTTATTGTTTGAGAAGGATGGACTCACGGAACTGAGAGTGTTGATTTTTACTGGGATAAACATCCTGTCTTTCAGAGGATCATAAAACGGGAGTTGGAGCTGTCATTTGGGCAGAAGGGAAAGCTGTAAGTATGAAATCATTCCCTCTAACATCTGATAGCAGCTACAGCTCATGCTGTCTGATCTGCCGAAGTCTTGGGTTGTATTGACTGGTTGATAGAATGCATTTTACTAATTCGTGTAAACATCTGCTCTTCCCTCAACTGCTGACAGAGGTTTCTGTCCCACCTGGTCCCTGGTCCTACATCCATTTAGTCCCAAATAAACAGAGGCCTACATTATAAATTGATTAGCCTACTAACTCAAGCTTCTTATTAACTCTTATAACTTATATTAGTCCACAATTATTTTCTGTGTTAGCCACATGTCTTGGTACCTTTTTGGCAAGGCAGTCACATCTTGCTTGCTCTGTGTCTGGCTTCCTCTGTGTCTGGGTGACAACTGCAGACTGACTGTTTCCTCTTCCCTGAATTCTCATTACCCTGCCTCTACTTCCTGCTTGGTTACCCCACCTCTACTTCCTGCCTGGCTACTGGTCAATTAGCGTTTATTAAAATACAAGTGACAGGGTACAGACCATTGTCCCACAGCACTCAACAATTTTCAAGGTTCATCAATTAGCAGTCAAGAAAATTTCCCACATGTATTCCCATAGAGCAGTCTGATAGAGGCAATTCTGTTTACATTCTTATTCCAGGTGACTCTAGTTTTGCCAAGTTGACTATAAAAACTAACCAGTACACTGGGCTTCTCTTTAATAATGCTAACCTCTTTACCAAAAAAACCACTGATGGTTTCTCATCTCACTCCCCTTCCCTAGAATTTTAAACTAATCACTCCCCAAGCTTCATGTTCTTATCCTTTGCTCCACCCTTTGCCCTTCCTCACTGGATGAGAGCAGTGAGCAGTAACTGTACACAGCTTGAATGCCATCCTGTCTTGAAGAACCTCCACCAAACAAGTTATGTATCATGTCTTTAAATTCAGCATCAACCGGGTTCTCAGGATATGGGAAGAAAGCAGCCAGACTGTTTTCCTATGATATCACAGTGTGAGCACATAGCCCAGCTCCTGATGGAGTCTTGGTCCACAGAAGTCTTATGAACCAGCCTTCCACTCTTTGTTAGTTTGGGGTTTTTTGTTTGTTTTGTTTTTAGCGCTTTAGTTTTTCAAAGCACTCTTGACTTCTGAGGTCCCACTAGAACTGCTAACATCAAAGACCGTCTTGAAGTTACCTCTGAAGATGGCAGACTTAGGATGATCTGATGCTATGTTTCCGTTTCAGTTTTAAGATTTTGTTTACTCATTTGTGGTAGGTGATGTTTATGCATCCAGACACACAGCGGTCTTCTCCTTTTACCTTGTTGCTTTCAGGGATGGAACTCAGCTCCCCAGGCATGGTGGCACATGCCTTTACCAGCTCAGCCATTTCTCCAGCTCAGATCTTGTATTTCCTGATGGCTCCGTTTATCATAGAAATGGAGCGAGAGAGTGAGGGCTTTCAGAGTGCGCAAACTCACAGGGTGCTTCTGCTGACCCTTGCAGAGAAGCTGTGATGGAACTGGAGCTATGTACTTCGTAGGATGCGGCTACAATGCCTTTCCTGTCGGCTCTGAGTATGCTGATTTCCCCCACATGGATGACAAGCACAAGGACAGAGAAATACGGAAGTTCAGATACATCATACATGCCGAGCAGAATGCTTTGACATTTAGGTACGAGATATTTTTGCCTTTGTTCCTTTAAGATAAGAGCAGAGGTTGGTTGGAACTAGTTTTCTTTCATTGTCTTGTGTTTCTCTTTTAAAACTCTTAGAAAATGTTTTCGGAAAAAGAATTTTGTTAGTGCTAGGTCCTGCTCCTAGACTGGAAGGTATGGTCACAGACTCCCAGCTCTTTCCATTTCTTCAGAAATTCTTTCTTCTTACTCTCTCTAGTAGGAACTACCAGGAGTTTGTCCTTAGGGACTTGCACAGCTATTTCTGGTTTTGGATGTTAGTATCCCCTTTGTTTTCTAAATTCAGAGCACGTCTGTTACATATATGAAATACTGGCTCGGTTATGTTTATTATTGCTGGGATGAAACATCATGACCAAAATCCATCTATCACTGCAAGGAGTCAGGACAGGAATAGGGCGGTATCCTGGAGGCAGGAGCTGGCGCAGGGGCCGTGGCGGAGTTCTAGGAGGAATGCTGCTTACTGGCTGGCTCCCTATGGTTTGCTCAGTCTGTTTTCCTATAGAACCTAGATCCACCAGCCCAGAGGTGAGACAAGTGTGTTCATGGTGGGTTGGGATGGGGTAATGGTGAACTCTGAGTTTAGATGCTTTTGGAGGCAGTTGTGGGGTTAGGGACATATATTCATAGAGCAACACTGCACAGACCCCTTAGGTAGCAGGTGGGGTGTCTGCAGTTTCCGCTGTCCTCAGCCAGGTGAGCAGGAATGAAACTCAGCAAGATAGATCTAGAAGGTGCATAATTGAAGACAATTGGCCAAGAGGAGTTATCCACCAGACCTGGAGGTACAGTCCCTGCAGCCACATGAGAGCCTCTAGTCCAAGCTTCCGCAGCATGCTAAGAATATCCTCTGCTCTCCTTCCATCCTCTTCAATGCAGGGTTCCTTGCTGTATTCTGGATGAAGGTTTGCTACATCATATCAAAACATTTTTAAGGGCTGGAGAGATGGCTCAGAGGTTAAGAGCGTTGTCTGCTCTTCCAAAGGTCCTGAGTTCAATTCCCAGCAACCACATGGTGGCTCACAACCATCTGTAATGGGGTCTGGTGCCCTCTTCTGGCCTGCAGGCATACACACAGACAGAATATTGTATACATAATAAATAAATAAATATTTAAAAAAACATTTTTAAAAAGTTATGGTTGGAGAAGGTTAAGAGAACTGTAGCTCAAAACTGGGCATTACCACTACTCATTAAGGAAGCATCTGTCAGTGTATGTCCAGATAGAGCTCAGTCTTTAGCTGCTGTGCTGGCTTAAGGAGAAGCGAACCCCATTCTCCAGGATCATGATGAAGTGCATGTGCAGAGAGGACCTCCCATGTATGTGCACTCATTTCTCCCTCCCCATCGTCTGTTCTCACTTCCTTTTTAATATGATGTCCTACATACCGATATGTTACCGTGCAATCAATGAATTTCAGTTATAATGATTGTCATATTTTTGCATATTTTGAACATTTGCTAATTTAGCAAGAACACAACTTGATCATTATTTGTAACATCACAAATTTGTGTTGCAAAATCTCAAATTTAAAGTTTAAGGATTTCTCTACAAACTTACTTGCTCTTTCGTAACAGCTTTTGTAATACTTTATAATTTTTATAGGTGTCAAGATATAAAGCCAGAAGAACGCAGCATGATTTTTGTGACAAAATGCCCTTGTGATGAATGTGTGCCTTTAATTAAAGGTGCAGGCATAAAGCAGATCTATGCTGGGGATGTCGATGTGGGGAAAAAGAAAGCAGACATCTCTTACATGAAGTTTGGGGAGCTTGAGGGTGTTCGCAAATTTACAGTAAGTACCGCACTTTTCCCAGAGTACTTCCTGACTGATAACCCGCTGAGCCTTGTAAAGTAGTGATTCTCACTCTTCTATGACTGTGAGTGAGTTGTCACCACGGGGCTCATCTTTATGTGTACAAGTTCATCTTTATGTGTAAGTGTTCAGCCCAGGACCCCTGCCCTGCACTGGCGTTTACAACTTGCAGAGTTGCTCTTTAGTCTTTGAAGTCTGGGTGCCCTCTGGTGGCTCACCGTCTCTCTGGGCTTGGGTAGAGGTGCAACTCACTGAAGTCATCACACCACACAAACACACCATGTGCACATTCTCATGAGAAAGAGCCCTGAAAACTATAATGTCATATGCTATAATTTCTTTTCTTTTCTTTTTTTCTTACTCTGAGACAGGGTTTCTCTGTGTAACAGTCCTAGCTGTCCTGGAGCTAGCTCCTATAGACCAGGCTGACCTCAAACTCACAGAGATCCACCTGCCTCTGCCTCTCAAGTGCTGGGATTAAAGGCGTGCACCACCATCACTAGCTCTACTTAATATTTTTAAAAAAGAAATAGAGATGGTTCATGGAAAACTCAGAATTTTTTTTTTTTTTTGGTTTTTCGAGACAGGGTTTCTCTGCAGCTTTTTTTAGAGCCTGTCCTGGAACTAGCTCTTGTAGACCAGGCTGGCCTCGAACTCACAGAGATCCGCCTGCCTCTGCCTCCCCAGTGCTGGGATTAAAGGCGTGCGCCACCACCGCCCGGCATAAAACTCAGAATTTTTAACATACTTTTTCTACCTATGCTTTTAAAGAAAGTGTTCTACTTTGGAATACTCTCAAGCATATAGAAAAGTTGTAAGAATTCTGCAAAACACTTTTCCCAGAGGTTGTTGACATGATATCAAGTTACCCTCTTGTAGCAGGAGGCTGCTTGTTTGTTCCCAGCTGCCCAGACTCAAAATAACCACACAGAAACTGTATTAATTAAATGACTGCTTGGCCAATAGCTTAAGCTCATTGCTAGCTAGCTCTTACATCTAATATTAACCCATTTCCATTATTTTATATTTTGCCATTAGGCTTGTGGCCTATCGGCAAGGTTCCAGCTGGCAGCTCACGTCTCTCCCCTCTCGCAGCTACATGGTGTCTCCCTGACTCCGCCTTCTTTCTCCCAGCATTCAGTTTAGTTTTCCCTGCCTACCTCTATTCTGCCCTGCCAGGCCCAAGACAGATTCATTATTAACCAATGGCATTCACCGCATACAGAGGGGAATCCCATATCGCCCTCTGTTTCCGTAATGCAAGGAGCATGGTGGAGCCACAGAATCCAGAGATAAAGTGAAACATTGCCACAGTGAATCAGGGTTTTAGCTAAAGTCTCCCGTATCCCAGGGATGCTCTGCTAGAACCATCTTGTCCAGGAGCAGAGTCCACTCTGTGTCATCCAGGGGCCTGATCCCGGCACCTAGTGCTCCATTGGTAGTCTAGAATTTCAGTGAGTAGGAAAGTTTATAATGAACTCTTTGAAAATTTCAACCTTATGTTCCTGTTATGTACAGTTAGAGCACAGGGAGCCAGAGTGTACGTGTACTGAACACACATGTATATGTTATTAAAGCAGTATTTGCTCACTGCAGAAGACTAGGAACATTTCAAATTTTATGTTATTTCATAACTTATAAATACCACTATCAACACTGTATTTTCTGTGTTGTTAAAAGTTCCTCAAAATTATATTTAATAATCCGACATATTCCAGCCGGAATACTTAGCTTATATAATTATTTTCTTTGTTGGATAACTATATTATCTCCATTTTCATAATTATAAAATTCTTTCTATAAATATTTTGAAATGAAACTTTTGAGTTACTGATTTATACTGTTTTGTTCAAATTAATAGATTTTGGTGGTTTGGTGTATTTCAAAACATGCCTTTTTGAAAATTTCTTATGTAACTTCTCACACAACTTTCAAAAATCCCTCCCTCATGTGTGTGTGTTATACACATGCAGATATGTGTGAGCTCACTGATGAATTCAAATATACTAGTCAGAGGCTGACGTCATCTTTCTCTATTACTCTCCATCGTGATTTCTGAGACAAGATCTCTTACTGAGTCTGAGCTCAGCATTTCAGCTAGACAGGCTGCTAGTGAACCCCCAACTCCAGGGTTACAGGCACTCACCACTGTGCCTGGCATCTATGTGGGTGCAGGCATCTGAACTGAAGTCCTCATGCTTGTGTAACCAGCACTTTACCCACTGAGCCGTCTTCTCACCCTCAAGTCTCTTTCTTGGGGCTAACCTCGGCCATCCTGTTTTTAGAAGTGACCAAAGTCCGAGTCACATTTTATTCTTTATGGCTCAGGCCTTCTTTAGTGGATGTGAATTCCGTCGGCAGGCTGGAGAGATGGCTCGGTGCTGTACAGACATGAGGACCTGAGTTTGCGGCTCTGGAATTAACATGAAAACAGGCATGACCACATGTGCCCATAACCAGAGAGCTGGGAGAAGGAAGACACGAAGACAGGGCTGCTAAGGATCGCTGGCCACCAACCTGGCTGACAAACAGAACTTCAGGTTCAGCGAGAGACTGTCTCAAGGGAATGGGTGAAGAGCAATAGAGGGACACTTGAAATCTCCTCCGGCCAATACATGGGCACTCACACATACACATCTGAACAACACACACACATACAAAAACACAGCAACAACAAACAACACAGACATCTACTCTGTCAGAAAAATGTCTGCACCAACCATGGCACCTTCATGGAGCTCAATACCAAAGCCAAGATGGCCATTGTGGGCGTGGGCATGTAGAAGTCTTCCCCAGACCAAGTCAGGAAAGCCATGAAGGGGGCCATTAATGCAGGATATTGCCACGTTGTCTGCATATGCTTATCATTACAAGAATAAAGAGGGAGAAGCCATCCGAGGTCAGATGAAAGAGAAGGGTGTGAAGTGAGAGGACTTCTTCATTGTCAGCAAGGTGTGGACCACCTGCTTTGAGAGAAAACTGCTGAACAGAGTCGTCAGAAGCCCCTCGGGATCTGGAACTGGACTATTTGGGCTTCAGCTTATTCAGTAACCGCAGGGACTTTAGCCCAGAGAGCTTTCCCCACCAGTGATAAAGTCAATGTTCCCACCAGTAAAATAACCTTCTTGGATGTGTGGAAGGTCAGGGAAGACCTGGAGAATGAAGAGTTAGTGAAAGCCCTGTGTTGCTGTTGTTCTTTGCTTTGCTCTTTGAGGGTCCCGCCTCCCAGCTACCAAATAAATACACCCGGAGACTTATTACTTGTAAATGCCCAGTCTTAACCTGGCTTATTTCTAGCCAGCTTCCCTTAAATTATCCCATCTGTCTTTTGCCTCTGGACTTTCATCTTCTCTGTTTCTGTACACCTGTCTTTGCTTCTTCCTCTGTGGCTTGCTGTGTAACTGGGTGCCTGGCCCCTGGTGTCTTCCTCCTTATCCTTCTTTTGCTCCTAGATCCTTTTTTGCACAGATTTCTTCTTCTATTTATTCTCTCTACCTGCCAGCCCCACCTATCTTTTTTCCTGTCTACTTATTGGCTGGTAAGCTCTTTACTTGACCAATCGGGTGTTTTAGACAGGCAAAGTAACACAGCTTCACAGAATTAAACAAATGCAACATAAAAGAATACAACACATCTTTGCATCATTAAACAAATGTTCCACAGCATAAACAAATGCTACACATCTTAAAATAATAGTCCACAACAGCCCTGGGTGTCTCCATCTTCAACTACTTCTAGATTGAAAGGCTCCTGAACAAGCCTGGATGGAAACATAAGCCAGTGACCAACCAGGCCGACTGCTACCCATATATCAACCAGAAACATTTCTTGCACTAATGTGATCTGACCAAATGTTTGTCAGATACCAGGAACTCTGATAACACTGGGGATATAAAGATAATAAAAATATCAATAATGACAAACATTAAAAACAAAAGAAACAACACCTCAGTAGGTCCTGGAGATAGACAGGCTGTGTTGCTCGTCATGGGCATGCAGATTCTAATTCTGTCCCTGAGACCTGGGACAAGTTACTACACACCTCTAGTGATTCTGTTTTGGATGATCTGATTGAGGGTCCTTCAAGGTCAGTGTCTTATTAGGTAGGTAAACACAGACAAACTAACTCCATTTCTTGTACTTTTAAAAGATATTTTAGTGACGGAAAGCAAGGTACTGATATGCTGTTATTACTTCATTTTAAACATACAAATATTTGTGCCTCCTACAGTGGCAGTTGAATCCATCTGAAGCTTACAGTTTTGATCCAAATGAGCCTGAAAGGAGAGAAAGTAAGTATTTTTGAGCATTCTGTTGAGGCTGTGTGCTGAGGAGAGAGAGCAAGTTCCTAAGATCAGGAGATGGACTCATGTGTGGGTAGACACAGGATATTCTTCTTCTAAAGATTAGGTCCATTAGGCCCATTAAGTTTGTTTGTAAATGTGTGTGCTGTAAGTGAGGAGCTTTGCAAAGTGCCATGTACTAACTACTCCAGTCATGTAAATAACTGTGGACAAATTGACTGTGTAGACTGCATTTGTTTGAAACAGTGAGCAACAACACTCTTCTACACCAATGTAAAAGCTGCTTGGGAGTGAGAGAATGCTTAGCACAGATGTATGGGGGCTAAGTGATGCGAGTATCTGAGTTCTTCTAGAACTCACATAGAAGCCACAGTAGCCCAGGCTGCTCAAAGAATGGAAAGATTCTGTTTATTCAATTACTTAATTAAGCAAAAAATTGCAAGTGAGTCACTAGTCTTCACATTTAATTATTTACAAACTAAGAAAAACCATACTGAATGTAATATATCTTTGAGAGTTCTTACAATTCCATAAGTGCATGACTTTGAACATGGTGCTCTGCAGTTTTATTTTAAAATAGTATCTTGGTTGTGACTGGGTTCTAGGTAAATGGAGACTCCTGTATATTTTCTTAAGAGCAGCAATGATTTGATTATCTTGAAAAATCCAGAAATACGAAGGTCTCTATGAAAACATGAATATTTTATTTATTATTTACAATCTGGAAAAAAACATAACTGCTACATTTTATTTTTTAAGATTTTATTAAGCAATAAAAGATGTGACACCATCAGAGGTGTTGGGGCAGTGAAAGCGTTGCTGTGGCTAGGGAGAGAGCGAGTGCAGCCGTAGACACACTCCTTTGTCTGTGTTGACATTAAGAGCATCTGTCCATCAAGAGATCCCACTGAGAGGGTGCAAAGGCAAGCCACGGAACAGAAGACCTGTGCCACTTAAATCAGCTAAGGGCCTGTGTGCAGCATTCCCCACGCCTGCGTCTCAGAAGGAGGAGGACACGCCTGCGGGCGACATCGTGAGAGGACAAGAAAGGCTGCTGGTTATCAGGCAGGGGTTTCATTTTTTTTAAGCTTCTTTTTTTTGGTTTTTTTGGTTTTTGTTTTTGTTTCAAATTTATTTCAACTTTTTTCCCAAATTCCCACTCCTTGCCCTCCTCCCATTCCCCTTTCTCTCCCCCCCCACCCCCTCCAATCCTAAGAGAGGGCCATGCACCCCATCAGGCAGCGTTCTTAACCACCCAGGCAATTGTTTGCTTTTTTGTGACAGTTCATTAAGCTCAGCTTATGTTTTGATGCCTTTTTAAACAAGAATTTTATATCAATAAATAATATTCTTATCTCCTTTTCAATTATGGAATAGCTTCCTAGTGTATAATTTACTTACCATGAATTTACCCCTTTAAAGAACAGAGCTACGTGGCCTCCATGTGTTCAGAGCTGTGTAACTGTCACCACAGTGTTTCTTTGCTTGACAAAGAAACACGATGCCCAATATAGTCGCCCTGTCCTTCCCACCCCAGCCGAGCCAGCGCTAGCAGCTTTATGGATTTGTCTCCACTGGCCGTTTCATATTCATGGACTCATACAGTATGTGGTTCCCTTTTAAACTTCTATCTGTTAAGAAACAGACAGGAGAATTAGAGAAATAAAAGCCAAACTTCAGCTCTGTTGCCACACGGAAGCTTGGCGCCAGGCCATATCGTTTGTCCAGCTGTCCACATGGGAAGGACACTTGCTGCCTCATGCACTCTCAGTGACAGTGGCAGGAGCACACAGCAGGGAGGTGGAACTGTGGATGATGTCCCAAGCATCCTATGCTGTAGAAATGGAGCCCAAATAACGCACTTTTTAAAAATTGATACTAGACTTTAGAGACAATAAAGGAAATGTTCAGGGACCCAGATGCCCTCAAGAAAGAAGAGGTAAGCGGAACACGTCGCTAGAATCTGAGTAGCAAAGTAAGCAAGCACGGAAGTCAGGTAATCCAGGACAGCCATGGAAGCTGCCACGCCCATCAGTGGGGATCTGCTGGACAGTGGGGAACTGAGCCTGCAGCTGCTTTCAGGTGCCCCGGGGTCTCCCAACAGAAGCAGATGCAGTCTCTCCTAAGAGGAGGCTGCAGCACAGGCTCATGGGATGGGATTTGCCACTAACTGGAAGGCAGCAGACGTGCAGGAGATGGGCTCCATGCATGGGGTGACAAAAGCAGCTAGCCCCACAGTTAGACCTGGAGACTCGTGACATGTCAAGGAAAGAGCCCATTGAAAAGGGAAGCTCCATGTGCTGACAGGTGCGCTAATCTCTGCTCCAGGGAAGCTAAAGCAGGAGGATTGTGATCTGGGGACAGCATGCACAAAAAATGTGAAGAAAATATTATGAAAAGGGATCAGGCGATTTTGAAAATAGAGTTTGGGGAAATGAGAAATTGTTGTTAAACAGTAGGTGAGGCAAGCTGCTGTTTTATAATAGGCACACTGTTGGTATTTGAGGGGTACACCCTAACAGTAGACCATCTAATGCGTACTGCTGCCAAGTGGGTTGTTCCTCTAGAACATGATGATGAGCTCATACCTCAGTGATACTCAAGATAAATCCCGAGAATTAAAAGACTAGAGAAAAAAGTAATTTAAAAGGTAGGGGATTTTTGTAAAAAAAAAAAAAAATTCTTAATATTATTTAGGCCTAGAAAAAAGTATATATATGTATGTATACACACACATATATATAATCACATATACATCTTGTTTAGGATGCAGAGATAGATGATGATTGTAAAAGAAAATAATTGGCAAATTAGGATGCATTCCTAGCAAGGACTTCATAGCAGCAGAAACAAATGTCTGGTCATCCATGAGCAGACTCCGGCATCTTCAGAGAACACAACCAAGGGCACCAGGGCCGAGTGAGCAAGAGGTGGGTGTTCAGAGTTCACAGGTATGGCAGACAGGGTTGGAACTTTAAACCACGTGATCTAGATTAGAGATTATCTATAAAGGCCCACACGGTACAACCCGTAGCCCAGCAAGTCATCTTGCACGTATAACCCCCGAAGGAACTTGATGTTCAGACAGTTCAGTGTAAGGCTGTTGTTCTTCAGGACAGATGCTGGAAATGACATGAGAGTGTCTCTTAAGAGATTAGATTTTTCAAGGAAATACATAGCGAGTGACCCGTGGCTACGTTCGTCGGCGTGGATGGATCAGAAATAGAATGTTGAAGATAGTGAGCTGCCAGTGGCCAACTGTAGAGTACTCAAGAGGAAGCCAAGCACTGCACTGCTTCACATATATGATAAAAGTGTTTAAGAGTGAGCTAATAAACAAGACAAGTACCTCTGAGTGAGCTGAAAGGGGAAGGGGTGAGACGGGGCAGCATGTGGGAATTAGTGGTGATGTGGTTGTTTTGGAAGGCATGTTCTTTTGTCCCCGTACAAAGTTGCTGCAAATTTAAGCAAGAATTCTTTAGGGATAATAGATTATTAAGTGCTTGTTTTATTACCTGGCTAAACTGTAAATACATTTTGAGTGTTTCAAATATAGCACAAAAAGTCAGGGGTGGGGCTCCCAGCTCCTCTCGGGAAGACAGCTGTGGCAGTTTTTATCAGGAAGCTGGAAGGAGAGGGTCGGGGGAACTTGCAAGTGATAGGTATGTTGGCTGATGGATCCGTAGTTGTGTGGTGATGCCAAACTCACTCGGTTTTACCCTCTTAATATCTTTTAAGCACATGTACGTTATGGTGCCGGTAAAGCTGTTAGAAACCAAAAGCCAGGAGGAGCTTGAAGCCAGTCCCTCTCCTGGCATGGCCCCTGCCAAAGGCCAGCTTCCCGTGCTGGGGGCCTGTGAATATGAGTCTCTTCCAGATGAATCACGGCTCCTCAGTACTCCCCACCCCAAGAAAGTTATGAGTTATTGCTATCCGTTGCTGAGCGAATCCAATGTTTTAAGGGTTCACAGATACTCTACTATCTGAGCTGTCTAGAATCAGTGTAGACTGGATGCATTTAGAGCATGGGATGTAAAGATGGATGAGAAGCTGAAGATCAAGCTAAAATACCTGTTCCTTTGCCATAAGCATGCTCTCTCCTCCCAGCCTCATGGCTTGAACAAGTCCTGATAGGTTCTATGTGTGCTTCCTGACATGAGTTATTCTTGCATGCTAGACGGTGTATTGAGGCGCAGGTCTACACAGGAAGAACAGCGCAGCAGCAAGAGGCCGCGTCTGGAAACCAGCTCTGCAGGCTGGGCTACACTGCAGTAAAATGCGTGCTTTCTAACCACACCTCTCCAGTTCAGCCTGTGGCCTTGGGAATGACTGAGAAACCTGTACGGAGCTGAATTCTAGTTAGCCTATGAGCGATCTTACCAAGGACCTTTCTTTTAGATGTGTATCTCAGCACGCAGTGTATACTTTCTTTACATTAAATGCTGTAGCAATAGTTTGAGACCAGTATAAGATCAATAGGACCTGTTGCTGTTTATCCGGACTCTGTGGAGCCAGTTTCCAAAGGACTTTTTCACAGGAGGGGAATCTTCTTTTGACAAATAGTAATTCCTTTGGTTGGATTCAAGGATAATGATCAATAAACTGCTCCAGGAAATAAAATGGCATGGTCATCTTTTACAACTCCGTGTACAGCTAACCAAACAGCTGCATTATACTAAGTCCAGCTAGCCAGAAGTTGCTGCGGTAGGATCGGCTCTAGGTTGCTGTGCCCCTCCTTCATTTGGAGTGTGTTTTGTAAGTGGCCTGGGGATTAGACCAGTGGAGCAGTGCCGTGAGAGCATGCACAAGGTCCCGAGTTTCTTCCTTAGCACCACAAAGCTAATAAATCGTCAAATGCACCTAAACATGTTGTTGTTGTTGTTGTGGGGGCTTACTCTGTAGCCCAGTCTCACCTCAGAAATCATCATCTAGTCCATACTGGTCTCGAACTCATGGCTGGTCTCCTGCCTCTTTCAGCCTCCAGAGGAGTGAGTTCAGAGGCACACACCACCATGCCCATCCTCTCCTAATGTTTTTGCTGTGTAGATTCACGGTCGCTTGTTGGACCACAGTGCAGTTACACCACTGATTTGGGTGGCAGCAAGAAGAGACTCTGACTCTCAGGCAGTTCTGTTTGATGTCAGTGACTTCTGGGGTCACTAATGGTGAACCTCAAATTTGATCATGGCTTAGGGCTGGGAAGATAGCTCAGTCAGTAAAGTGCTTGCCTTTCAAGTATGAGGACCCTAGTTCAATCCCCCCCAGAACAAACACAAACCAGAAACAACCTAGGCATGGTGGCAAACACTTGTAATCCCAGCATTGGAGAGATATCTCTTGCTGACTGACCAACCTAGCCTACTCGGTGAGTTCTGGCCCAGTGACTTCTGTCTTGAACATCAGGTGGATAGCAGCTGAGGAACAAGGGCTCAAGTTTCTCCGTGTGAGCACGCACACATAGCCCTGCACATACACACAAGCTTTGATCATGGTGTGGATGCATTTGCATGCGGAGCATTGAGACTGTTTAGAATTCTTCCTCTGTGAACCACCTCCTACATAACCCCCCATCCATGTACCGAACAGCGTGTCTGATGTCTTTGACTTCTAAAAGAAGGACCTCAGAAATACTCGGTCTTAAAAATGAACATAGCCAAGGGCTAGGGAGATGGTTCTGAGGTTCAAAGCACTTGTTTCTTTTACAGAAAACCCAGGTTCTGTTCCTGGCACCTACATGGTGGTTCCAGGATATCTGATGCCCTCTTCTGACCTCACATACACACGTGCAGGCACAACAGTCACATATAAGATAAAGAGAATAAATCGAATCAGGATTTTAAAAGATAAACAGATCCATCCCTAATTATGCCTTGTGAGTTCTCTTTATTTGATGAGAAACTTTCAGAAAATGAGTCCAGAGATGAAAGTACCTGGAGTGGGGGGAACGGCTGGTTCTTGGGTGGGAGGGTGTCTTATGGCTGGGTAGAAGAGATTGGTTTTGCCTTTTCTCCTGGCCCCTTCACAGCATCATAGGGTATGATGCATCCTCCCACTAGCCTTTCAGAGATAAACGGGACAAAGCAGACCCCTGCTCATGCAGCAGCAGCCCGCACAGATCCAGGACATGAAGAGGGAGTGTGAGCAGCATTACAGGTAAGAAATGCTGCTCTGAAGACCACCAGGTAAGTCTTTCCTGTTATTAATATAAAATTCTGAAATTGCCCACTGTCTTTGCAGTCTTGGATTCTTGGTTGCTGTAGCCATACATGCCTTAAGTTCTTGCATTATTGTTATTTATTTATTTTTATTTTTTGGAATATTGTGTCTATGCCAAGTAGGTTTTAAATCAACCAGCAAATGTTTACTTGGTCTCCCTTTCCTCCCACCCCTTCCCAAATGGATTCCAAAGATTATATCTCAAGCCTTCCTTCCCCTGACTCATCCCATCGTCCCAGCCTCCAACACCAGCAGCACTCCCTGGGAACACAGCAGCTGAGCAGACCAAGGAAGTCAATAAGCCAGCTGAAGACTTGAATCCCTTCCTCCTCTCCCCCAAATACAATCCCCCAAACTCACCCCTAGCTCTGCAATAGAACACCTGCCAGCTGCAGCCCTCTCTGCCCCGCCCCACTGTTGATAGAGGCTGCTTGTTCCCTGGCCGCTCAGACCCAAATACTCATAAACAATATTAATTACAACACTGCATGGCCTATTAGCTTATGCATATTTCTAGATAACTTTTACATCTTAACTCTTTTCTATTAATTTGTATTGCCATGTGGCTGTGGCTGTGGCTTATCGGCAAGGTTCCGGCGCATCTGTCTCTATGGGCCACATGACTTCTCACTGACTCTGCCTACTCTCCTATAGATATCTCTTCCAGCCTGGCTATATTTCCCACACACACATCTCCAATTGTTCCTGCAGGTAATCTCTGCTAACCCAAGGGCCGCTCCTGCCAGGAAAGTAGGGGGGTTGACTGTAGATCTTCACCTCTCCAGCTCCTCCAGTCCCAGTCTCATCCTCAGCTCAGTAGCAGAACTCCTGCTCTTCTCCCTTTCCTCTCTGAACCCTGTCCCCAAGGGATCACAAACATCTCCTCCTCCAAGCTTCCTTTCCCCCAACCCCTCCTAGTATCCCAGCCTCCAGTACCAGTGGACATTTCCTGGGAACCCACCAATGAGCAGGCCAGAAAAAGTGTCCTGGAAAAGGGTCCAGGGAAATCTTCCTACCAGGCAACAGAACAGCCGTCACACTCCCCTAAATCCGGAGAGAGACAAAACGACTGCCCAACAAAGACAAAACCAGATATCAGCACCCAGAACTTTGTCATCCCAATCCCAGAGGCCTAGTTGTAGTATAAAAACAATGACAACCAGGACTTCGTGTCTCCACAGGAGCCTAGTAACTCTACCACAGCAGGTGGTATTTCAACATAGCTGAAGTACACAAAAATTACCTTAAAACAGCCTGTATAGAGATGATAGAGGTCCTTAAAGAAGAAATGAATAAATCCTTTAAGGAAATCCAGGGAAACATAAACAGTGTAAGGAAATGAATAAAACTCTTTAAGACCTGAACATGGAAATAGAATCAGTAAAGAAAACCCAAACTGACAGAAATCTGGAAGTGAAAAATTTAGAAATTTGAGCAGGAACCACAAAGGCAAGCAAGTATCACCAACGGAATACAAGATGTGGAAGAGAGAATCACAGGTGTTGAAGATATGAGAAGAAATGGATACATTGGTCAATGGAAATGTTAGATCTGAGAAACTCCCAAAATATGACATCTAGGAAATCTGAGACACTATGAAAAAAAGCAGATCTAAAAATAATAGAGGAAAGAGAAAAAAGCCAGTTCAAAGGCCCAGAAAATACTTTCAACAAAATCAGAGCAGAAAAATTTTCTAACTAAAGGAGATGCCTATAAAAGCACAAGAAGCATCTAGACCACCAAATAAAATGGACTAGAAAGAAAGTCCCCTTGTCACATAATTATCAAAACGCTAAACATACAGAACAAAGAAGATATTAAAGTTGCAAAGGAAAAAGACCAAGTAATATGTAAAGACAGATCTATTAGAATTACACCTGACTTCCCAATGGAGACTCTAAAAGTCCAAAGGACCTGAACAAATGTGCTGCAGACTCTTAAGAGACTATAGATGCCAGCCCAGACTATTATACCCAGCAAAACTTTCAATGACCATAGATAATATTCCATAATAAAGCCAAATTTAAGCAATATTTATCTACAAATCCAGCCCATAGAAGGTAGTAGAAAGAACTTCAGTCTAAAGAGGTTAACTATACACATGAAAACACAAAGATAAACAATCTAAGACCCATAAAATCAAAAGAAAGAAAACACATGAACTCTGTCTCTGTCTCTGTCTCTGCCTCTCTCTCTCTCTCTCTCTCTCTCTCTCTCACACACACACACACACACACACATACCCACTACCACCACCACCACCAACAACAACAACAACAAAAAGTAATAGGACTCAATGATCATTGATATTTCTCAATATCAATGGTCTCAATTCCCCCAATAAAAAAGACACAAATTAACAGAATGAATGGGAAAAAAGATCTATCCTGCTGCTGCATACAAGAAACACACTTCAAAATCAAGGCTAGACATTACTTCAGGGTAAAGGGTTAGAAAAAGATATTCCAAGTAAATGGACCTAAGAAGCAAGCTAGTGTAGCTATTTAAATAACTAACAAAATGGACTTCAAACCAAAACTAATCAGAAGAGACAGGGAAGGACATGAAATACTCATCAAAGGGGGAAAAAATCCACCCAGAAAGACATTTCAATTCTTAACATTTATGCTCCCAAACACCAGGACACTCAAGTTTGTAAAAGAAACACTATTATAGCTTGATACATTGATAGTGGAAGACTTCCAGTATCCCACTCTCATCTTTAGACCAGCCACCCAGACAAAACTAAACAGACATACTGGAGCTAAACGACTTTATAAACCAAGTAGACCTAACATTACAGAACATTTCATCCAGACATAAAAAGAAACAAAATATCTTCTTCTCTGCACCTCATGGAGCTTTCTACAAAATCGACCATACATTCACACAAAGCAAGTCTCAACAGATATAAGAAAATAGAAATAACACCCCAATCCTATCAGATCACTAGGGATTATAGTTGGATACCAACAAGAAACAACAGAATCTTACAGTCTTATAGAAACAGAACAACTCAACTAATTGAAAAATGTGCCAAGATAGAAATGCAGAAAGACTTTCTATGATTGAATGAAAATGCAAACACAGCATTACCCAAACTTACAGGACACAATGAAAGGGAGTCTAAGAGGCAAGTTCATAGCACTAAGTGCCTACATTAAAAAAAAAAACTGGAGAAATTTCATACTAGCAACTTAACATTACACCTGAAAGTTCTAGAACAAAAAGAAATCACACCCCAAAACAGTAGATGACCAGAAATAATCAAACTCAGGGCTGAAATCAGTAAGAATAGAAACAAAGAACAATACAAAGAAGCAATGAAACAAAGAGTTGGGGTTTTTTTGAGAAAATGAGTAAGTTTGACAAATGATTATCCAATTTAATTAAAGGGCAAAGAGAGAATATTCAGATTTCCAAAATCAGAAATGAAAAGGGGCCATAACAACAGATACCAAGGAAATTCAGAGAATTGAAAGGTCATATTTTTAAAAACCTATACTCCACCAAATTGGAAAACCTCTAATAAATGGATAATTTTCTCAATAGGTACCACTTACCAAAATTAAATAAATATCAGATAGGCAATTTAAACAGACCTATAATGTCTAGTGAAATAGAAGCAGTCTTTAAAAGTCTCACAACCAAAAAAAGTCCAGGGCCTTATGGTTTTAGCACAGAAATGATGTGGGAGAGTCTTCTGATTGTGTTAATTTCATTTGTTAATAAAGAAACTGCTGTGGCCCATTTAATAGGCCAGCCCTTAGGTGGGTGGAGTAGACAGAACAGGAAGAAGGAAGTGAGGTAGATGGCTCAGTCAGATGCCATGCCTCTCCTCAGTGAGACAGACGCGATGAAGCTCTGGCCCAAGATGGACGTACGCTAGAATCTTCTTGGTAAGACACCACTTCGTGGTGCTACACAGATTATTAGATATGGGTTAATCAGGATGTGAGTAAGAGGCTGGAACTAATGGGCCAGGCAGTGTTTAAATGAATGCAGTTTGTGTGTTGTTATTTTGAGGCATAAGCTAGCCAGGTGGCTGGGAGCCGGGCGGGGATGCAGCCCACCGCTCCCAATCACTACAGAATGGCGCCCAACGTGGATAACTGAATCCACAGAAAGCAGCTCCCACTACACAGAATTCTACCAGACTTTCAAAGAAGGGTTAACCCCAATACTACTCAAATTATTCCACTAAATGGAAATAGAAGGAACATTGTCCAAATCATTTTATGAGATCATGGTTACCCTGATACCCAAACTACACAAAGACCCAACAAAGAAAGAATTACAGACCAATTTCCCTTATAGATGCAAAAAACTCAATAAAATGCATGCAAACTGAATCAAACAACACATCAAAAAGATCATTCACCATGATCAAATAAACTTCATCCCAGAGATTCAGGTATGCTTCAACATACGTAACCCAACAAATGTAATACACCATGTAAACAAACTGAAAGATGAAAACCATATGATCATCTCACCATATGCAGAAAAAGCTTTTGACAAAATCTGACACCATTTCATAACAAAAGTCCTGGAAAGATTAGGAACTCAAGAGACATAACTCAACATAAAACCAAATGCACTGAACCTGACTGAAGAGAAAGTGGGGAATAGCCTTGAACTCATTGGCACTAGAGAAGACTTTCTGAACAGAGTACCATTAGCTCAGGAACTAAGATCAATAATTAATAAATGGGACCTCATGAAACTGAAAAGCTTCTGTAATGTAAAGGACACCATAATTTACAGAATGGAAAAAGATTTTCACCAACTCCACATCCAATAGAGGACTAATATCCAAAACATATTTAAAAAGCTCAAGAAACTAGATATTAAAAAACAATTCAATTAAAAATTTCCAGAAGCAAAGACCAGTATTTTGTTTATAGCCATCTTACGCTCACAAGTTAAAAAAATATTCACCTCTGCAGGGCTAGTTCTGGACCTAGGAAATTAACCTAGTATCTTGTCTCCCTGCAAGACCTGCAGGCTCCAGGCTTTAGAAACAATTAGCATTTTCTTTGTTAGTTAATATCTCTTTCTCTCTGAATTCCAGCAGACCAGACTTTACTGACACCCTACCTTCCCTGCTGCCTGTTATAAAAATAAAATTTGCAGCTCAATCAGAAAGCCTGTCTTATAGTCATTTCTCAAGTCTCTTGTCCCCTCCATTCCTCTTCCTCCTCCAGGTTTATCAGGGACCCTCCGTTCATGTCCCGCTGGACAGGATAAAAAATAGGGTACAGATTATAAACAGAATTCTCAATAGAGGAAACCCAAATGGCTGAGGAACATGCAAAGAAGTGCATCGGGGAAATGCACGTCAAAACTACTTTGAGATTTCATCTTACATCTGTCAGAATGGCTAAGATCAATAAAACAAGTGACAGATCATGCTGGCAAGATGTGGAGCAAAGGTCACATTCCTCCCTTACTGGTGGGAGTGTAAGCTTGAACAGTCACTATAGAAATCAATATGATGGCGCCTCAGAAAGTTGGGAATCAATCTACTTCAAGTTCCAGCTATACCACCCTTGGATATACACCCCAAGGACACTTCATCCTACCTCAAGGACACTTGCTCAACCATGCTCATTGCTGCTCTAGTCATAATAGCCAGAAATTGGAAACAACATAGATGTTCTTCAACAAAAGAATGGATAAAGAAACTGTGGTACATTTATTTACACAATGGAATAATATTCAGCTTAAAAAATGACATCATGAAATTTTCAGGAAAATTGATAGAGCTATAAAAAGAATCATACTGAGTGAAGTGACCCAGACACAGAAAGATACATATATAGTATGTATTCACTGATATGTGGATATTGCCATTAACTAAATGATAACCAAGTTACAATCTGCAGACTCAGAGAGGTTAGGTAAAAGGGAGGGACTATGGGAGACACATGAATATCCCTGGGAGGGAGAGATAGCATAGATTTTATGGGTGGACTGGGGCAGGAGGAGGAGGGGAGGGAAGGTAGACTTGAAGGAAGAAAAATGGAGTGAGACAGCTAGAACTGATGGATATTTGAGGGTTGTTTGGAAACCTAGGCCAGTGGAAACCTCCTAAAATATATTACTGTGATCCTAATGAAGTCTTCAAATAATGAGGAAGACAGAGTCCCAACTGGCCATCTTTTGTCACCAAAGAAAGCTTCCAATGCTGAGACTGGGTTGCATCCAATTGAGTTGTTGGCCAAAGTGGTTCCTTGGACATCCCAAGCTATTGCCAAGAAAATAGGATGTTCTCCACATTGTTGAAGATAAAACCCATACAACTCACTGGACATGGAGAGGTTTACCTGGTGCCTGCAGAAAACCTTCAACCCCATGTTCAAGTGTTTCTGGTAGAGGAAAGCATGCTACCAAAACAGAAATTTAACGCCAACCCAGACACAAATCCTTTGATCTTCAGTCTGTCCTGCCCGCAAACTATGCTAGGGCAATGGTGGCACAGAGCTTAGAGGAGTAACCAACCAGCGTCTGCTTTGACTTAAGGCCCACTCCATGAGATGGAACCCATAACTTACACCGCTTTGATGACCAAGAATTAGAGACTAGATAGCCCAGAAACCTAAGGTAAAACCAAATACTGCTAGTCTAAAAATAAAGTAACATCAAAGTGACTCCTAATGATAGTTTGCTATACTCAGATCAATGACTTATTCAACTATTATCTGAGAGGCTTCCTCCTGCTGCAGATGGGAACAATTATAGAGATTCACAACCGGGAAATACAGGGCCGGGGGAGAGGGAGGAGGAGGAAGGAGGAAGGAAGGGAGGAGGGAGGGAGGGGGGGAGGGAAGGAGGGAGGGAGGGAGGAAGGGAGAGAATCCTTGGAACACAGAGATCTAAATGGGATGTCTCCATCAAATTCCTCCCCCTAGAGCTTACAGAACCCCTCAGAAGAGGAGGGAGAAGTAGTGTGGGAATCAGAGAGGCTGGATGATGAGAAGAAGGCCCTCTAAATCAGCTGAGCAAATCTAGTATGAGCTCACAGAGACTGAAACAGTAAGCAAGGACAGACATGGGTTTTGTGCCAGGTCTTCTGCGTATATATTATAACCCTCAGTTTAGCCTCAAACTCAGAGGTCTGCCTGACTCTGCCTTCTAGTGCTGAGATTAAAGGTATGTGCCACCACCGCTTGGTGGGTCTCCGATTCTTATGCCTTCTCTGAGGGTACTTTCTCTTCTGTTGGTTTGCCTTGTCAATGTGATGGTTTTTGTTTTATCTTATTATATTTTATTTTGTTTAAAAAATGAAAAAAGAAAAAGGCACCAAAGTTATGCCAGCAATGTAATAAAATAATAATAGTAACAACAATAATATTAATAAATAGCAATAAGACACTGTCTTCATTCTCAATTTGATAAATAGGACATGCTTCTGACTAATTCAGGAAATTCCTGCCCCTTCCCTGGCCAACCATCCAGGGAAATCAATACAATTCAAACAAGGAGCTCTCCTGGGGCTACTCTTGGCTGTGGCAGCTGATTTAAAGGTAAAAGAAGTTTAGTTTTTAATTCATGATTAAAAAATGTTCAATTTTTTTTGCCCAGAGAGAAATTTGACCCTCTGCCAACAGGATCCATGGGGTTCTTATTAGGAAAAACATTTGGGCGCTTAAAGGTTTAAATAGCCATACTGATGAATATCTTGCATATCACCATAGAACCTTCATCTGGCGATGGATGGAGGTAGAGACAAAGACCCACATTGGAGCACTGGACTGAGCTCCCAAGGTCCAAATGAGGAGCAGAAGGAGGGAGAACATGAGCAAGGAAGTCAGGACCGCGAGGGGTGCACCCACCCACTGAGACAGTGGAGCTGATCTAATGGGAGCTCACCAAGGCCAGCTGGACTGGGACTGATGGAGCATGTGATCAAACCGGACTCTCTGAAAGTGGCCGTCAATGAGGGCTGACTGAGAAGCCAAGGACAATGGCACTGGGGTTTGATTCTACTGCATGTACTGGCTTTGGGGGAGCCTAGTCTGTTTGGACGCTCACCTTCCTGGACCTGGATGGAGTGGGGAGGACCTTGGACTTTCCACAGGGCAGGGAACCCTGACTGGTCTTTGGACTGGAGAGGGAGGGGGAGGAAGAGTGGGGGGAGTGGAAGGGAAATGGGAGGAGGGGAGGAAGTGGACATTTTTAATAATAACAAAAAAATTAAAAACAAAGGTTTAAATGTCCAAGGGTTATTGATTCAGAAAATCATGATTCAGATAATCGTCATGGCATTGGTAGACAAAGCCCTCCATCTGCTGACTTAAAAAGAGATGTACAACTGCTTCTATTGCCTTATCCAATTCCCAACACCGACCATGCTGACTGACTGGCTGGCGGCACAATATTTGAATTACTAAACAGAGGTCTGAATACATGATCTGAATAGCAGAATCAGCTCCATGGTTTATTGGCTACCCATGCTGATATGTTAATTATTGCCTTGAAACACGGGCCTACTAACTGGAGTAAGGGGGAGAGTCCAGATCTGGTCTTTGATATAGGGATGGTATTTCAAATATGGCAGAGCTTCAGAATTTCTTAGACACCTTAGATGGAAAAAAAACCAATTAGCTGTTTTAAAGCCTTTGATATTTGATGCAACCATAATCTTGTGGGGATACCTGCAATGCAACAATGGAAACTATGCCCCCAGTAAATAATAGGGACGACCCTGTTTGACCGGGGTCATTGATCTAGAAAGATAAAAACCCATTGCTCTCCTAGGGAAAATGCACTAACACATTTGGGTGGAACAATGGCTCCTTCCTAAAGGGAAAACTGGATGTCCTACAAAAACAATAACATAATAGGCATATTGAGCTATATACTAGCTCTTGAAATACCCCTGTATTTGTTGTTAAGAAAAAAAACCCAGAAAACAAAAATCAAAAGTTTTTTCCAAGATATTTTTTAAAAAGTTACTTAACCTAAAAATATGCATTTAATTACCTAATTCTGATATCTAAAATGGCACCCAGCATAGCATAGACACTCAATAAAGTTTCTTTTAAGATTTCTTGCCGGGCGGTGGTGGCGCACGCCTTTAATCCCAGCACTCGGGAGGCAGAGGCAGGCGGATCTCTGTGAGTTCGAGGCCAGCCTGGTCTACAAGAGCTAGGTCCAGGACAGGCTCTAAAAAAGCTGCAGAGAAACCCTGTCTCGAAAATACAATAAAAAAAAAAAAGATTTCTTTTGTGTGCGAATATGGGCGTTTTCCCTGAATGTATGTATGTGCTAAGAGTTCAGAACAGAGTCCAGAATGGCTGCATGCTACCCACGTGGGTGTGAGAACCCAGCCCCAGTCTTCTGCAAGAGCAACAAGTGTTCTTAATGCTGAACCATCTCTCCAGTCCCCTTGATCAGCTGGGTTTTGTTTTGTTTTGTTTTGAATTCATTGAGTGCCGGCTAGACCATCTGAACTGCCCTCTGTGCACTAAGCTCTGTCTGTGCTGGTGTCCTCCAGCTGCAGTGCTGACACTCCTGGAGTTCACGCCCTTTTTTTATAGCATAAGAAAATCGATTTGGATCAGAGTATTTTAGTGCTTGACACCTTTGGCACAGCCCTGAAATTCTAGGGCTGTGCTATGGGGACCACCCTCAGCATCCACCCCGGAATACAAGTTGCAGTGGATGCAAGTACTTACTGCGCAGATTAGCATGTGTTACCATGTGGGATCTTAATTACATATAATTTCCTGTTTTCAGAGCAGATGTCGAACACCACTGACATTAAAAACTATCAGTATTTGACTTTAAAAAAAAAAAAAAGTTAGACCGAAGGCCCATCACATTCTTTGTGACCATGGTACTAGAGCTTTATTTTTTTTTTAAAGAATTTATTAAAATTTGAGGATAATGGTTTCCATTATCTGGTGTTGAAAGGGCTGTTTAGAAATCAGGTTTGGTGTTGAGTAAAAACAACATAAGGAAGCAGAGATCAGATGAACTGCCCTGAAGCTTCAGCTGCTTGGAAGAGACTTAGCCCAACTGAGCTACCTAGAAGGGATATTCTCCACCCTGTTAAACTGCCTGCTGCTGTCAGTGTGGTCTAGGCTTCCGGCTTTCCTTAGCCATCCCCTAGTCTGGAGTGGGCATTGGTGATGCATATGTCTCTGAGTCAGTGCCTCACCCATATTCCTACAAGTAACCCCACTAAATTCATTGGTTCACCAAGCTGAACTTCAGTGGTATCTGTACTTTGTCTGTGTCAGTTCTAGAATAAGTAAATGTTATGCATGGCTCCCTAGGAATAACGTCTCACAACAACCTCCATTGAGACAGGGTCTCTAATTGACCAGGCTAGGCTGGTGCCTTCGTTAGGTGTTTCTATTGCTGTGAAGACACACCATGATCACGACAGCTCTTAGAAAGGAAAACACTTAATTGGGGTGGCTTGCTCACAGTTCTGAGGTTTAGCCCATTGTCGTCATAGCAGGACTTGACAGTGTGCAGACAGGCATGGCATTGAAGAAAGAGCTGAGATGATGGAGGAGTGTTTATGTGTTACTTTCATTATTAATAAAGAAAACTGCCTTGGCCCTTTAAGAGAACAGAAAATTAGGTAGGCGGAATAGACAGAACAGAATTCTGGGAGAGTTGGGGAGAAGCTTCAGGACAGTCGCCATAGTGAGTCGCCATGATTCTCCTCTCTGAGATGGACGCAGGTTAGATCTCTCCTGGTAAGCCACACCTCGTGGTGCTACACGGATTACTAAATAGGGGTTAAAGGAAGATGTGAGAATTAACCAAAAGAGGCTAAAACTATGGGCCAGGCAGTGTTTAAAGAATAACGTTTCCGCGTAATTATTTCGGGCAAAGCTAGCCGGGGTGGCGGGATACGCCCCGCTGCTTCTTACTACACTGAGAGTTCTACTTCTTGCAGGCAACAGGGAGTGAATTGAGACAGTGCATGTGGGCTTGAGCATGTATGAGACCTCAAAGTCTGCTTTCACCGGTGATACACTTCCTCCAACAAGCCATACCCACGCCAACAAAGCCACACCTCCTAATAGTGGCACTCCAGATGAGTTTATGGGAGCCCGTTACATGTTTTTAAAAATATTTATTTATTTATTATTTATACAGGCAGGCCAGAAGAGGGCACCAGATCTCATTACATACAGATGGTTGTGAGCCACCATATGCTTGCTGGGAATTGAACTCAGGACCTTTGGAAGAGCAGGCAATGCTCTTAACCACTGAGCCATCTCTCCAGCCCCCAGTCCATTACATTCTAACAGCAAGTCCCAGGGACCCTTCTGTCTCTCTTCCAGTGCTGAGATTACAAGCTTGCACCATTATGCCTGGCATTTTCACATGGGTTCTGAGGACAAACTTGGGTCTTTAGGTTTGTAAGGCAAGTGCTTTACCCATTGAGCCATTCCCTAGCTCCATGCTCTCAATCCAAGGACGTTATCTTCAGAGAACAGCTGAAGAGGGAGGCATGGCGATTGGCTGTCACCACGCTCACCACCATCACCATCTCATGAGGACATCCGGCCCTCGCACTGCAGCTTGGTGGTTCATATGCAGCTGCGGCTGTCAGTTCCACAGCTGCAGTCTTACTTGGTGAACCTCAGAAATCCCAGGCAAATGTCTGTGCGCTACTGAAAAGTTATGTTCTGTGTGCAAGGAGAAGCCCCACGGGAGCAGGCTAGCAAGACTCTACCCACCCTCCCCGACAGGCAGAAAGCCACATTTCAGATGAATGTCAGCCAGGGGGATGATATCTATTTTCTTGACTAAAAGTGCTGCCAAAGTGACAGGCAAACTCCAGTTCCTGCCTCTGCTCCCTGGGAATTGGCCAGAATTAGAAAGGCAGCCGTCCAACTGCCCGCCCAGTGGTTCTCTATGGAGCCTTTCAGGGCTCTCGGTAAGCAAGTGAAATAGCGATTCAGTAAATGTCCGTCATTCACTGCAGTGAGCATAGTCTGTTTTTGCTTTGAAGTGCTGGGGGTGGATAAACTGGGGCTTCATAAACAGTGGTCTACATCTCGACAGCCCCACCTACTTTTACCTCTCTTAGCTCGTGCGGTGTCTCCAATACATAGTAAAACAACCAGTTTAATTATCGTGCATGCCTATGCCTTTCATATAACCAAATATAATATTCCTGCATGGGTAGATTATATACTCTTTGCTTCTGTGGCTGCTTACTGAGTCTTATCTAAGGTTTATCTAAGGTCAAATACTTTCTTAGTTGGGGTAGCAAAGTCCTGACGAAGCAAAGGGAAGGCTTGCTAATTCTGGGACATGCCTTCACGCGGACCATTGACATCACCTGGCCATGGCTTATCTGTAAGGGGCTCCAGGTGTCCTGGGTGTGGTCACTTTCCATTATCAACCAGAAACTTTGAGAACGGCAGAACCCTCACACTGAGTGGTGTGCTTGATGGATGGCCCATGTTCAAAGTAGTGGACGAATCTTCTACCCCACCCCATCCGTGTGGCCATCTTTCCAGGTCTTCTCTAGGTGTGACTGGTCACTCAGGCTGGGCCGTAAGACCCCGATGAAGAAGAACTCACCCTGTCTTTAAACGGCATTGGGACAGACCCTCTGTACCAAACTGTTAATTTTGTGGAATCGCCTCACCTGGGTCATCCCTCTTCCCCGTCGATGCCTTCAGCAGGGACACAGACCTCTTTGTTTCCTTCCCCACGTGACTAACCCATCAGGTCTTGAAGATGGCCATTGTGTTGCACCACCCCATGACAGCCTCCCACCCACTCCGAAGACTCACTGTGTCAGTGTGCAGAGGTCCGCACATGACTGTAAAGGACTTGTCATGCCAGGGATTTAGTTTCACAACCCAAAGCAGGGGTGATTTCCAAAGAGCATCAGGATAACTGACTCAATCACTGTTTGATAGTGATCGGCGGCAGAGCAATGCCTGAACCTGCTGCTCCTAATTCCTAATCTGCAGGAGGTCATGACTTTTTGTCCAGCCTCTCCCTCTGCCGTCACCTGATTCTCACGAGGAACCATTTCCTATGTGAGAGACAGCGGTGGCCCAAGTTTTAGCTTTCCTATCTCCACACTTGTCTTAGTCACCGGTTCTGTTGTTGTGGAGACACCATGACCATAGCAACTCTTATCAAAGAACGCATTTAATTGTGGCTCACTTACTGTTTCAGAAGTTTAGTTCATTATCAGGATGGCGGGAGCATGGCAGCAGGCAGGTATGTTGCTAAGAAGTAGCTAACATCTTACACCCGGATTCATGGGCTAAGAGGAGAGACAGAGAGACAACAGAGGAAACAGAGGCAGAGACAGAGAGTGACACAGACCAGAGAGCAGAGTGACAGAGAGAGAGAGAGAGAGAGAGAGAGAGAGAGAGAGGAGAGAGAGAGAGAGAGAGACAGAGAGACAGAGACAGACACAAACACACACTCACACAGAGACAGAGAAACAGAGACTAGGCCAGGCATGGTCTTTGAAACCTCAAAGCCCACCCTCAGTGACCATTCCTCCAACAAGGCCACATTAATCCTTTTCAATAGTGGTTTCAGTTAGCCCCGCCTTGCCAGCTTGCTAAGCTCCTTGTCAATTTGGCTATTTGTGCTACCCGAGTGGGCCTCTCAGACTCATGACACGCAGGCATTTGATCAGTGAGTTAGCCTCAGCCAAGTCACACAGATCCTATTAACTATAGTCCCACAGGATTCTGGTAAAGCGCATGGTTTGGTTTTAGCCAACAGAGGGCAGCATATCCCAGAAGTTGAAGGGGAGACCCTTGGAAGCGAGGTAATACATGCTCAAATTACCATGTATTACACTGGGATTCTGGAATGGAGGAGAAGAAGGCAAGAAGGGACAGCTCTGCCCTAACCCCCCGCTGCTGAGAGCATATGAACTACCAACAGGCAGGGAGCACTGAGAGCTCTGAGGTCATCGGTCACTCAGGAGCCATGAAGTCATCAGCCTGTGTAGATTCTGAATGCAGAGGAGATGAAGGACAAGCGAGGGCGGGTACCCTAGGTGTATCGTCACTGAGATGTAGGGGTTGGTGTGGCCCTCACGGCCATCATTGCTGCCTGACAAAGTTCCAAGCATTTCGACTTTGCGGATCACAATTCTTCCAGCAGCCCTTTTCCTTTCATCTTTAATGATTCCCGCTGTGTGTTGTGGGAGTTCCCTTATGCCTCCTCCTTTGGGAAATTTGTGTGTGCTCTGAAGGATGAAATGTATAAAACAGCAGCCTCTTTAAAACAAAAACAAAAATAAGTTTTTGGAAAAAAAAATCCTCACCACTGCGGAACCAGAGGTGTGAAGGCTCTTGCACACAGAAATCCTATTATGCCCTCCTGATTACACCAAGAGCAAGAATGTTAGAGGTTTTACTAGACACACCTGAGCCCCAAGAATGAGGCGCCTACCATTCAGATCCAGTGCCTGAAGCCATTAAGGGGCAAAAGTTCAGTGAGTAAGTACAGAGAGATCAAAATGATGTGGTATAACGGGAGAGATATAAGACATCAGAGCCTTCCCGTATCGTAGATTAAAGACACCAAGGGATGTGGTTAGGGGACAGCTCAGCACAAACATTGCTTCTTGCCCCTGAAGAGTGAAGTGGCTTAAATTATAGAGCAGCGTCTGGTCCCCAGAGGAAGCCTTTTCTCCAAGGTCAGGCATTTGGATAAGGGCCCCCTTTTCCCTCAGGGCTTGAGGAAAGTTCCTGCTTGCTAAAAGCATCATTTTTCCTTAGGGCTGGCAGGAGAGTTTTGTGGCTCTTCAGTTGCTGTAAGAGGGGCCTGGTGGGGTTTCTGGTGACCCTTTGAGGACAATAGGTATTAGAATACTTGCTGACAACTTGCATTTGTCTCAGGCAAAATGCCATGGTGAGGCTGTTCTCAGCCTTGAGTCCTTGAGGTGGGGCGAGCTCCGGAAGGGAAGGGTTTTATGTGGGTTGCGGAGAGCTTAGTGAAGAGCAGAAGCTAAAGAGGTCATATCGATGCCTGTGACTAAACGGCTGGGTATGAAAGGCGAAGTCTTTTGCAATAAAAGGGGCAGCCATCCTGATTCACCCTCAGATTCACGTCAGCCTCCTCCTCTTCCCTCTGCAGACCTCCATACCTCCTCTGTGGGACCCCGTGCTCCCTAGCAGCTGGACTCCAGCATAGGTCCAAGGAGGGTGAGGCCAGTGAGGGCTGAGAAGGTAGAGCTGTGATGAGGATGCCTATTGGATTCTGTAGCTTAGTTAGTAGAGTACCTCCCTAGCAGGCATGAGGTCCCAGGTTCGAGCCCTGGTGTAGCTAGGACTGCATCTTCACAGGTGGCAAGGACAGAGGGCCAGAAGTTCATGCTTGTCCCAAGCTACACAGGGGAATCTGAGGCCAACTGTGGGGACACATGACACTCTGTCATAAAAGAAAGGCTGTCTCTTTCCATGTAGCTAGAGGGGGAGGGTGTCTGACGAGCACAGGACATGTCCCACTGCAGAATGTGACCTGCTGCATCCGGAAGGCCTGGAAAAAAGAGAATCTCAGGGGAGGGGGGAGAAGGGAGGGAGGAAGGGGAAGAGGGGAAGGAGAAGGGGGGGGGGAGGGCAGCAAGGGTGGCTCCTCCAGCTGAGAAGAGATGACAAATGTACTCAGTCAGTGTTGAGGGACAGAAGCAGGGTTTGTGGTGGGCAAGCTCAAGAAGGGAAGGGTTTTTAATGTGGGTTGCAGAAAGCTTAGTGAAGAGCAGAAGCTTATGAGGTCTATGAATGCCTATTACAACAGAGACAGCCAGGGATTAGAAACAGGGGATCAGTTTATATGACATGGGGACAAAGTGGCAGTACAGGTAACAGGAAATTTCAGGTCCCAGGCCAGTAGAGTTATGTGGAACTTCTGGAAGTGACTGGACCACGAGGCTGCCTGATTTCATCATGGGTTCATCAATGGTAGAAACAGTAGGAGGCAGGGCCAGAGGGCAAGGGCCTATTGAAGGAATTAGTCACTTGAGACATACCTTGAGAAGGATTTATGGTCCCAGCTCGTCATGCCCCTCTCTGTTTCCTGCTGCCATGAGAGAAGCCTTGTCCCCTGTGTGTCCTTTCAATCATGGTCCGTCTCACCACACACCTAAAAGCATGGACCAGACATGGCCCAAAAGCAACTCATTCCTCCTTTCTCTTGTTTCCTCAGGGTTTGTCACAATGGGGGAAAGCTGACCACACAGAGGTCCACGGGGAGGGGGAGGGGAGAAATGGGTCCTGTTCACAGTGGGGGAAAGCTGACTACGCAGAGGTCCATGGGGGAGGGGGACACCTGGTTTAAATCAGATTTTGGGATGATGGTCAAGCATAACTAAGTGCAGTCTGAGAGTCAGGAGGAGAGAGCTATAGAAGTGCAGGTCTGGAACACAACTTGTGCAGGAAGGCCTTCTAGAGAGGAGAGAGCATCAGCTGGAAGGCCTTCTAGAGAGGAGAGAGCATCAGACTGTAAGGCCTTCTAGATAGGAGAGAGCATCAGACATGGAAGGCCTTCTAGAAAGGAGTTCGGAGAGCATCAGACTGGAAGGCCTTCTAGAAAGGAGTCAGAGAGCATCAGACTGGAAGGCATTCTAGAAAGGAGTCAGAGAGCAATCAGACTGGAAGGCCTTCTAGAGAGGAGAGCATCAGACTGGAAGGCCTTCTAGAGAGGAGAGAGCATCAGACTGGAAGGCCTTCTAGAAAGGAGTCAGAGAGCATCAGCTGAAGGCCTTCTAGAAAGGAGTCAGAGAGCATCAGACTGGAAGGCCTTCCTAGAAAGGAGTCAGAGAGCATCATAACAGGAAGGCCTTCTAGAGAGGAGAGAGCATCAGACTGGAAGGCCTTCTAGAGAGGAGAGAGCATCAGACTGGAAGGCCTTCTAGAGAGGAGAGAACATCAGACTGGAAGGCCTTCTGAGAGAAGCCAAGGAAGAGCATCAGGCTCACCTAGAGGGTGGAGAAGCAAGGGACTAATGTGAGAACAGAGTACTTTCCCTATGGGCTGTTAGGATGGCACGAAGGACCTCACACAGTCTGGGATTGCTCACCAGGAGAGACTCGTGCGTGGACATCAAATACTTTCTTTATCCTGATATCACATGGACATAAAGGGACACCAGAATTGGCTGGGGCTGTCTGGCACAGTGCACGGAGTAATATGTAGCATGAAGATAACACATTATTAATAACACAGAAAATACAGATAACACAGAGATAAACTGGGTCACAAGACAATGGATGGCGGCTCAGTGGGAGAGCACTTGTCTAGCCTGTGTTTGCCCCAGCCTCTGTGGACAAGGTCAAGTCTGTGTTAAATTTTAAACAGCTTTACCCACTATTTCACACACACCCGTTTAAACTAAAAAAAATTCAATGGTTTTAGGGTGTTAAGTTCCAGATAGGTGTGCTCGAATTGGAACCTTCCACAGCTTGCCCTTGCCAAATGATCTGGAAAGCCCCATTCCTGTCTCTCTCTTCAAATCCCGCAGCTCTGAGAGCCACTAAACAAAGGGAAGGCAACCAGTCTGGCATTCTTGGTGGCTACTGCAGCTGCCGCCCTGTGGCCTGTAACTGCCCACGTTCCCACCTAAAGTGATTGAGCTTTTGACCACAACTTGAGCACAAAACCGCAGCCTTGTGGCGAACAAACGTCACCATCCCTCACCTACAACTATACAGTCTCCCTGCTTCAGTTTCGAGGGGTGTGCCTTCTCTGGCTTCATCTCTCTGGGATGGGAGCACTTGTCAGAGAGTTGTTTTGCTCAAACATACCTGTTGTTACACCACTTTTTCAATTCGGCTTGATCTGGCATACTGTGTGGAGAAACCTATTATGGGGGACAGAAAACCTTTAATGTACAAGTACTATGATATTTAGTTAAAAAAATTTCTGTCCCTTCAGAAACTCAAACTTAAGCTGTCTCCTCACACATCCCTCTCTCATACTCCACCCCAAGCCTCAGGCCATCGGGAAGCTTCTGTCTCTAGACTCCTGTGTTTGAACTTTCTATGTGAACAGATCATTAAATGTTAGCCGCTGTGACCTTCAATGGGTCTCCCAAAGCTGCAAAGGAGAACGGTTTTGTTTGTTTTTGTTCTAGTCAGGTTTTGTTTTATTCTATCCTCTCTTTTAATTTAGATGTCTGTTTTTAAATGACAGCAGGAAAGGATATGGGTTTGGGAGAGTGGGGGTGGGGAGGACCTGGGAGAGGGGGAATCACGGACTAGCACTCCGAACCTATAACAATCTACAAGACATAATGCGCAGGGTCATGGGCTCTGCCTTCACGCACTGCCATGGTGCCGCCTGTCTGGCTTCTGCAATCGCGTGTTGATGTAGTGAGAGGGTCCTTCCAGATGCCAGTGCCTTGGTACTGAAGACATCCCAGCCTCTGGAATGTTAAGCGGAAGCATTTCTGCTCCTTTCACAGGACGGGAGCTCAACACTAGTTACAGCAGCAGGAAATGGGCAGACAATGAGCTTTGGTGTCTGGCTTTTTTCACTTAGCCAGTGCTCTCGAGACTCTCACGCAGTGTGTCGTGGATCAGAGGCGTCATTTACTTTCTGTGACTAGAACAGTGTCACTGTGTGACTACAGCAGATTCTGTCCATTTTCCAGCCTTCAGCGCTCATCAGAAAATGCCTCTGTACACAATTCCCCGTGTGAGTTTCCTGTATGGGCATGCTTTCATTTCTCCTGAGTGTACATCTGGGAGGGAAATTGCTGAGCCACTGATCATCATGATCAGCACTGTGCTTCACTGTATGGGGAACTGCTAGACTCATTTCCACGATTTCATATCCTCACCCAGAGCATGAGTCTCAATTTCTCTGCATCTGTATGTTAACTAACCATTTGATTCCAGCCATTCTAGTGAGTATGAAGCAGTGTCTCTGGTATCTTAGCTTGTTTGTTTGTGTGTTCTTTAAGGTTAGCCTGGAACTCACTATGTAGTCAAGGCTGGCCTCAAACCACAAATCAGACTTTTTTTATCCTCTTTATTTTGGTTTGTTTGCCTATTGGTTATGATGGTTCTGATCTGTGTTTAGCTTCCTGAGCTAGGATCCTGGAGGAAGTGAATTAAGTGGCAGTTTTGGTGTCTCTCTACTTCTCTCTGGAAGCTGTATGTCTTCCCACCATTGTTACGGTAAAAGTAAAATGGCGCTGTTCCCCAAGTGGCCCACTGTTCCCCAAGTGGCCTGTGGGCCACGAGGGGCAGTGGATCCCAGGCAGGGAGCCACACAGCAGCAGGTGAGAGACCTCAGCGGGGCAGCCAGTCCCATGAGAAGCCACAGCCACAGGTGAGAGACAGACAGATAGGCACACCATGCAGAATGAGGTATGAGGTTGGATATTTATTTAGTGGGTTATGGAGGGGAAAAGGGGGAAGGGGAGAGGGAAGAGGAGAGAGAGAGGGGAGAGAGAGAGAGAGAGAGAGAGAGAGAGAGAGAGAGAGAGAGAGAGAGAGAGAGAGAGAGAGAGAAAGAGACAGGTGGGGAAGGAGAGGAGCCATAGCAGCAGCTACCTCTTTGGGAGAGAGCCGGAAAGGAAAGGGGCTTGGGCTGTAAGCAGGAAGAAAGATCTGCTTGCCTAGGTGGTGGATGGGGAGGGAGTAGGCGGGGCTTGTCTCTTAAAGGGACAGAACAGATCATTACAACCATGATTGACTATATCCTGTAGCAAGAATTTAATTGTTCTCAGTAATAAAAACCCAGAGTCAGATAGAGGGGTTAATGCTGAAAATCAGGGAAGCAGAACAGTCAACCACTAGAGAGTTCTTACCTCTATCAATGCTCAGACCTCAGGGGTGATCCTCTCTCTACGAATCCTCAGACTGATGCTGTCTTTACGAAACCTCATACTGCATACTCAGACTGAATCCTCAGACTGCAATGAACTCCCGTCTCCTCCCGGTTTATAGTCTTCTTTCTGCCCAGCCATATCACTCCTGTCTCCACCTCCCTAGAGCTGGGACTAAAGGTGTGTGCCACCACTGCCTGGCTTAGCTTTTCACTCTAGTCTTCAGGCAAGCTTTATTTGTTCAGATCACAAACAAAATATTGCTACAAAACCCTTTAACTGTGACCTCTCCCTTCGCTGTCAAAAAGAAAATAAAACAAACCAAAACAACCCCACCAACTCTTTTCTCCTTAAGTTGCTCTAGTAGAGCCTTTATTCCAGCAACAGGAAAAGAAGGACAAAGCACCAGGTTGCCCCAACTCCACAGCGCTCCTGCTCCCGGCCCCAACATTCTTTCTATCTGTGACAGTTTGCACAGGTCAATGTTCAGGGGTTAGCATGATCGTCGGCAGCAGTCAGAGCCTCATCGGGAGAGGAGCTAAACAGACACTGGGTGGAGGTCTGTCTCCTTTTCAATGATGTGTCACTGTGTATTGGCTTTGGGAGGTCAACAACACCCTTCTCACCAGGTGACACATCTTGCCTAGGAGTACAACCATATATTTAGGGTTGCGGAAAAGGGCCCTAATGATGGGGCTTGAGTCTCTGGATTCAGCCATACTGGAAACTTTATCCTAGGAGGTCCCAGGCGCGCGCGTGTGTGTGTGTGTGTGTGTGTGTGTGTGTGTGTATGTGTGTGTGTGTGTCTGTGTCTGTGTATGCATATGCATGTCTATGTATGTATGTATGTATGTATATATTTTCCCCCTTAAGCTAATTTGAGATGTGTTTCTACCCCCTGCAACTTGCAAAGGTCCTGTCCTATTTGGGTCCCTTTAGCCACTATGATTTGGTGCTCCCGTGCTGAATGAAAAGATTGCTTTATGATGAGTCAGAGTGTAAACTTCATAGGTTGCAAAGGACTTAGAAGGGGGCAGGGAATCTCTGGCTGGCAAAGGCAATACAGTGATACAAGGAGCTTTTAGGGGGTGAGCCCCCAGGCCGGCAGAAGGGTGGCAGCGAACTAGTAACTGAAGATGCACTCTGATAAGTTCAGTAATGACCATGAGACAGGCTGAAGGGAGAGCCTAGAGTCCAGACAGGTAGGGTGGTAGACTGTGGGAGACATCTCTCCCAGCCTGGACGAGCTGAGGTGTTAAGAGGGCAAATGAAAGCAGTTGCCTGTAGATTCAGTCTCTGCAAGGACAGATGGAAACCAGTTCTCAGCTAAAGCAGTGCTTCTCAACCTGTGGGCTGTATATCAGGTATCCCGCATAGCAGATATTTATATAATGATTCATAAGAGTAGCAAACTTACAGTTAGGAAGTAGCAACAAAATAAGAAACCTTATCAAAGGGTCACAGCATTAGGAAGATTGAGAACCACGGAGCTGAAGGACCTGGTTGAAGACTCAGAGCACCGTGACCATGGAAAACATGCAAAGAACTCAGAGAGGCAGAGGCGATGCCTACTACTCGTGAACACCAATCCCTTTCTGTCTCCTCCAAGGCAGGCCTTCCTTCTTCCACGCGGGCACTTTCTTCTAAACTAGATTTTGAGCAATCTGAGCAGGAGGTGCCCAGCCCCAGCGCAAAGGGTTAGAGCTGATTGCCTTTGAGCATGGATGTGCGGTGGACAGGACCCAAACAGAGCCCTCAGGGCAAAAGGTGACCTCTCTCTGTGCCCAAGTAGGAGCGACACCACCTGACATCTTACCCACCCACTTCAGGAGAGAGCAGCAAATGTACCTGGGTGCCAACAATGTCCCCTCCCTCCCCGAGTTGGAGAGATGCACCCGGGAAGGGACAAGTGGAGACACTCACAGTTGGACACAGGCTTCTTGGGGCTCTGGTTCTCTTACAGCCTTTGTTCCCAGATGAGTCGCTGTTCAGAGGGCAAAGCCTCACTGCAGCCCTTGACACTGCTCCAAGCTTAACCCCCAAGGAGGTTTCACTTCATGGCAAACTGGCACACTTGCCTTAGGAGGTTGGTAGCCCTCCCCCCACCCCAGGGTACTGGTAGGAAAGGAACAGCATCTGGCCAGTGGGGCTGTGGTCAGAGTGGAAGCCTTTCCCGTATGGAGGTTCAGGGTGCTGTTCACTTCCTTTGCCCTGGCTTTCTCATCGTGTATACCCTCTGGCTGCTAGCCACACGCTCCACCTGGATTCAGACGGGCACAGCACACTGACAGCTGGGTAAAGTTGCTCTGCCCTAGTCAAGGTGAAGGTCACAGCTGGAGCTGCCAGAAGCAGGCCGGCCAGCTGTGGGTGTGCCCTTATTTTTCCTCCCACACCCAAGGCAATACAGAGGCTCATTCATCCAAGCAGGGCAGGGCATAGCCATGTGAATGTCACACTCTGTGCCTGCAGAGACGGCAGAGGCTTTTTTTCCCTCACAGAGACAACTGTTTGCAGTTACAGCTTTGCCCTTCCTCTGAATCCCGGGTCACAGCGAGTCCCTGATCTGTGGTCAACTACTTGGACATGATGGCACTTAGGGGTTTGTTTGCTTTCTTTCTGCTGGTTTTGTTTGTTTGATAGGTTCTCATGTATCCCAGGCTGGTCTTGAACTTGCTATGTAGTTGAGGACGATGACTTTGATTCTTCTGCCTCTATCGCCTGAGTGGCAGCATGCCTGGTTTACGCAGTGATTGAACTCATGGTTTCAGGCTTGCTAGGTAAACGTACTAACAACTCAGTTACACCTCCTGCCTTGACATTCCCCTTTGGAGACAGGTCTGAGGATGCTGCCCAGGCTGGTCTGGAGTTCATGAGCTCAAACGATCCTCCTGCTTCGGCCTCTAGCTTAGTTAAGGCTGTAGGTGCAGACATGGCCTGTGGTTACCTCTTTTCTAAATGCTAACCCATTTTGTGTAGTGATGGGGTTTCCACATGGCTAGGATGACAATGTTGTATGTGCACAGGTCTGAGAGGGGCCCAGATGCATGGCTGTGAGCAGTTAGGACTTGACTGGTAGTGCTGGATCGGGTTTCTCTCTTGGGCCATGGGGGAAGGAAGGACTGCCTGGGAGGGAGGCTGAAGCATGGCCTAGTGGAGCCAGCCTGTCTTCCAAGATTCAGACTTTTGGGTCAGAGGTGGCCCTGATCCTGTGGCCTTGATCCTGCTGCTCTTTCTGAGGCTACGTGTTCCCTGCCAGGGGAGGTGCGGCTACGTCTGCATGGTCCAGCATAGGTAGGCTTAGCTCTGCTATGCTTCAATCATGGCAGACACACACAGACATTCTCCATACTTCAAAACTAAATCACACTCCTGTACATATCCTTCACTAGCCTTCCAAGGTCTTTATCCAACGGTGCGGGTGTGCTCTCATTACAATATCCAAAAACCTTCCTGAAGGAGTGCCAGTGAGCAGGTGTGGCTATTCACACCACACATGCAGGTAAGCAGGAAATGAACCCAAACACATAAAATGCTAACTGTCTCTGATACCGTAGTCGTCTACATATTGAAACAGTTCACGGTGGAGAGTATTAGGGAAGAGGAAGGAGAGCAGCAGGACGGGGAGGGGATGGAAGGTAAGGGTCATGAATAGACTCGAAGTCTATGATACACGCTTGAGGATGTCATAATTAAAATTAAGCCCATAATTTGACAGTGAATACACGCTAAAGAAAACAACTGTGGTGGTTTTGAATTCTGTTCCCTTCATATCCTAACCACCCCCTGGGACTTGTGGACTTTTCAGGTGCCACCGTGGCTACGGCAGCCAGCATGGCTAGTGATGGAGCCTTTGAGATGCTCACACATCATTCCCCAGAGGCACCGCAGGATGAGGAATGGCTGAGGCTTGGAGTCAAGAACATTTACGAGGGGCGTATGCTGCTTCCCAGCCTTTTCTCCAAGAACAGTCCTAACTTTGGGCAGATGCCTGGCTTTAGCCGAGAGCCTCATCCAAGAACATTGTGATCTCAATCCCCACTGGCTGCATTCCAGGACCCTGACACTGAGAACCTCCCAGGTCTCAGTAGGAGAACACCACATAGCTCCAACGCCATGACCTTTCTCAGGTCACTCTGCACGCCTGTGTGGTGTGTCCCACCCTAGGTCTGGAACATTCTTCTTAGGACTTCCACATCTGTTGATGGGAATGGCTCCTAACTGAGGAGGCAGCAACAGTGACTAGTGCTTGGTCATGGGATGCAGATAGGGTCTCTGTTGTGTTCAGTGTGGCCCTGGGGTACTTCTGGCCTGGGCCCTTTCCTGTTTGGAAACTGGACAAGAATCCAACCGCACCCGCACGAGTAAAGAGAGAGGAACAAGACCAACAGAGTGTGTGGCGCTTTTTATTTAGTCTTTAAGTTATGCTTCTTATTAAACGTGACCTTTTCCACACTCCGGTCTCACGGTGTGTGCGGTGACCTTTGTGTGCTCACGGCGTGAGTGAGCTCCATTGCCCTTACGGATTCAAACCAACACCCCGGCCACCTCACCGACTGTAGAGCATCTCAGGCGCTACAGTTTCCCACTGGGCAGGCACACAGCCTCGATAAAGGGATGCTGGGAGAGAGCCAATTCAAACGCAGAGAAAATACATGTTCTTAACTGAAATAAAATTAGCACATGGCCTTGTCTGTGTTCCATGATGCTACAGAAACACATTTAAAAAGCTTTTTTTAATCTCTTTTAATCAAATAAGCAAATCCAGAAAGGTCAAATTCTAAGGGTCTCTGTACTGCCAGGGAATATTATGAAAATAATCTGACCCCTGTGACTGGGGAATGCAGGTCACAGGGGCTGCACGGAAGCAACACACCTGAACCCTGGGCAGAAGTCAAAGGGCCCTGCCAGGGAGTGCTCGGGATGGAAAACCCACTAGAGGCATTCATTCTGGAGAACACATTCCCTTCCTGTCTCTGGGTGGAGACATATGTGGCCAAAGACAAGAAAGATGGCAGCTAAGCATCATGGGAACTCGGGCAATGGAGAGCAGACAAGCAATCGCAGCATCAGCGTCTGGGAAATACCACTTTCAAATTCCATTTCAGAGGTTTGAGGTCTGAAAGCAAATCATAGACTAAAATTAATTTCTCTTTCTATGCCTGTGGGGCACGGATGAGCGCCTCAGTTACTCTAGCACACAAGAGGGTGTCTGGGAGCAACACTTTCAGGATTTTTAGCTTCTCACGGAAGACATCGGTGGGCAATTACGGAGTGCAGTTTATTACAGAACAAACTGGACGAGAGAGAACCTTCGGTCATTTGAGAATTTTTTTATGCATGAATCACTTCCCCCTCTACTGATGAAAGCCTGCCACAGCCCTCTGGCCCCACAGTTTGCATCCACTATGACCCCCACCTCGCCAGTCACCACAATGCATTCTTCCCACGACAACAGATGCTAGTGAAATACCCCCACACTCACTGACCCTCCTGAGCGCACAGAGCAGTGGACTCTACAACCACCTGTCTGCATCTCTCCTCTGAAAGTCACACCCACGGATGCTCTCTGCCCCTGTGGCCCTCGCTGACCTCACCTGGTCCTCAGCCGCTCCCAGGCTAGCCATCTGGATCAGGCTTGGGACACAATGAGGGACAGTGAGCAGAAACTGAGCACTGTTCCTCTGGAAGCCAGGAGCCACTTACTGCAGCTAGGAGGTAGCAGGCAGAGATCAAAGTGTACACACATACAGCCCTGTCTTCTGTCTCTTTGGTGTCTGAAAAATCCTGTCTAAATGAATACACAAAGACAGGGTTCCCTCCCCGTTCTGTCCCAAGAGACACTTGTGGTCCTTCTACTTGGTGGCCTGGGTGATCCAGGTCCACCTCTGGAATTACACTTGCTTTGATCAATGTTTTAATATAATGGCTGATTCCATAGTAAGCAATCAGAGATTTGAGTTAAAAGGAATATATTATTTCTAGATTGATTTTTTTTTCCATTCAATGTTTTATAGTCCATCTTACCTGAACAATCAGCTGAGGAAAACAGGCACCATCCAAAGCCTCCCCAAGAATAGAACTGGTTTGAAACAAGCATTGTACACACTGGGCAAGGGAGACAAACAGCTGTCAGGCAGGGGGCCATCCTTCAGACGGGGCTGCTTTTTTCAAGTCTCGAATCTGTTTAATCAGGTAGTTCTTCTCGTCAGCCAAACTGCTCGTCATCTGTCCTTTCTTTCTGGAAGCTGCTCAGAATTCAATGAGTTTGGGCTGATTTTTTAATAGAATCTCCACATAGGCTGCGTTTTGTGAGGGCTGGCCACGAACACCTAAAACAGAAGGAAACATTTGAGCCATGTCTTTCTGGAATGATTCACACGCCAGTGGACAGGAACATGACTCAATAGTTTTGTTGCTTGTTTCCCCCGTCACCAGCCTTGGGGGCATCTGCGTCCCTCAGCAGGAGGAAGCAGCACAGGTCCCTGAGAAGGCCATGGTCTCCCTGGTCCTTATGTTCATGATGAGAAACAAGTCTCTAGCACTGCTACCCACAGTTACCCAATCCCTGGAAGGTCAGGGGCCCACAACAGGCCAGGAAGAGGCTCCTGAGACTTCTACCCAGCAGGTCCAGGGACATAAGGTGACAAGGCTTTGGCCTCCTGGTTACCACAAATGAAAATATGAGAAACAGCACTAGGCAGGCAAATCGTGGCTGTAAATGCCCTACATTCTGAAGAGAGCCAACTTCACACTTTAAGAAACAGGAAAGCCAGTGAATCGAAGCAATAATAAACAAAAAAGCGAAGACAGAGGAGAGAAATAACTAAAGCCAGAAACTGGCTCTTGAGATGATGAAGCACCTTGACAGGACTCTGCCTAGACTGTTAGGAGCTGATTCTGAAAGGTTAAACTTAGGAGTGGTGCACTGCTAGCAACTTGACCGAGACCAAAGCTAACGCCTAGTTCCTGGTCTCTGTGTGGAGGCCGCAGAGAGCACGAGGCCAGCGCTCCTGGCCCCTCCTCACCCAGTCCCTTACTCCAGCCCACAGGAAGACACTGCCGACATTTAAGGTGGGGCTTCCCACCTCAGGCAAAATGATCTAGGTAGTTCCTCACAGACGTGCCCAGAGCCTTGTCTCTTCCATTATTTAGGTCCTGTCGAGTAGACAAGCGATATTAACCACCACAGATAGCTAAGAAAGATATTTAAATTCCTCAAGAAATAGAAAATTTCAGCAAACCTATTATAAGAGATCAAGTCAGTAACCAAAACCCACAACAAAGAAAAAGCCCAGGCCAGCTGACTTTCACTGTTAAAATTTCTATCGAACATTTAAAGAAAAAAAATGAATGTAGTGTTTCTCAAATTCTTCAAAGAAGGAGGAGCATTCCTAGCCCATTCAATGAGGACAGCATGCCTTGACATAAAGCCAGACAAAACAAGGAAGAGAGCTCTCAAAGCCAATATCCTTATGAATGAAAAGGCAATTAACAGAGTCATACAGAGCACCAAGTGGAACGTAGTTCCCGTAAGACATCGAAACCACAGAGGTACTGTGTTCCCCATCCAGACTCATTTACAGCCCAACCCTCAGCACGGATGGTGTCATTTTCTATGGCAACATGAACGTTACAGATTCATTCATCAGCAGGCTCAGATGACATCATACTGGGTTAAGGGACCCAATGTCACGAACTGGTACAGGAATTTCAGATACAGAGGTGCATGGGCACAGAGAGGAATGGAAGTGATGTGCCCACGAGGAAAGACTGCTGGCAAGCACCAGAAGGTAGGAGAGAGGACGTAAGGATTCCTCCTCGAAGCCTTCCAAAAAATCGACCCCACTGGACTTGGACTTCTGGTCTGCAGAGTGGGAGTAGAATATATTCCGCTCTTTAGTACTCTGTCATGCCCTAGGAAGCTGATGTCTCACTGAGTGAAATGCAGGAAAACCACAACGCTCATCTCAATTATTTCAGAATTTGACAAAGTTCAAATACTTTTTCAATTTAAAAAAAATTAACAGAATAAAGCTTGGGGTCCTCACCTCACACCCTAAAACAAAAAATTATTCAAATGAACTAAAGGACTAAAATATAAGAGTACTAGGACATTTGGAGAAGACTACAGGACACAACTCGTGAACCCTACCCATCAGAGGAGCGGCAACTGAAGTTAACTCTTTCGCTATAAAGGACCCTGTTAGGAGGGTGGGAGAAAGTATCTGCAAGTCATAGATCTCACATCTGAACTATGTAACTCAACCAGGCACAATCTATCCACGGAGCAAAGAACTTGAGTAGAGCTTTCTCTAAAGAGGAATAACTGACCAGTAAATACCACAAGAAAAGAGATAGGGCAATGCAGGCCACACTGCCGTAGGGTGTACAGGCACATGAAATATAAAACAGGAAAACGGTGTGCCGAGCACAGGAGACACTGCAAACTGGAATGCACATAGTTGCGCTGCCACGGAAAAGTCTGGCATCTACCTGGTCAGCTAAGCAGCGAGTGACCGTGTGACCAAAGCATGCTGTCAACACAGGCAAAAGGAATGTCCAAATAACACCTGTGCTCAGTGGCTGACCGCGAGAGCAGTCACCAGCCAAGTGTTAACAGCCCGAGTACCCACCAACTGATGAATGATACCCACGCCATGGAGCCCTGCCATGGGCATCACAAGGAATAATGTGCTGAACAAGACACAACATGGATCTGACTCCAGGTACACAACTGTCAGGACAGGTGGATCCAGAGTGAAGAGCAGCCTGTGGCTTTCCAAGTGTAGCGGAGAGAAGGAATGGAGAGGCTGCCTAGTGCACAGGGTTCCCTTCTGGGGTGCTGGAACACCCTGACATAACCTGTGGGGGTGACAACTCTAAGCACTGAGCTCTGCCTTTCAAACAGTCAACATGTGAATTTTAAAAGACATGGCTTTTGCTACAATAAACTAAAATTGTTACTTACAGAAAAGGTGTTCCAGTCTTGTTTACACTGTCACACAAATGCCTGCTGTTCACACAATACCTGTGAGTATGGTAGGAATCACCAGTCACGCTCTGGTCTTTCTGGCTGACGTTTGTTTATAGGAGAGCTGCTGAAGTTCTCACTACAAACGGCCTGGAATTCTGTGGGAACTACAGAAATAACTCACAAAGCTCTACTTACAAAAGAGAGAGGACTAGCGCTCTGGACAAACCAGGCAGGCATGCCTGAGGAACTTCTAGAGCCACACCCTGGACCCAAACCTGCAGAAACGGTCAGGAGGCTTGCAAGCTTCATCATTGTCCCATATAGTTCTGCTGATGACTCCCGAGCCCCTCTGTTCAGAAGGCAGTTGGTCACTAGACTCTCCACATTGCCACTGTCCTGTCTAAGGCTTTAACTGGTGGGGTGGCAGGATCACAAGTTGACGTATAGGAGACCTCAGGGTGGAAACTCAATGCTGACTGATGTGTACAGAATAGCTGTTGGAGCTCCCATCCTAAAATACATGCGATTTTCAAAGTACCGCTAAACCAACGTAAACACATGAAAACTGCCTGTTGTGTTTTGGATTGCTGTCTCATGGCCTGTATCCTCAGTTTACATGACAGGTCTCAGAAATGTAATTATGGGAGTTTTTCAAGCACAGAGAAAAGGCAGTAGCCACATTCAATATTTAATTCAGGAAACAAAATATTTTATTCTTCATTTTAGATTTGACAGCTTCTTATGAATATTAAACCTTGCATACACCTTCACTGATCTCATCCAAATTTTTTTTCACCAGGAAGGATGGAGCTGATGAGGCACAGGAGGACTTTGTACATGTGACCACAGAGCTGCCCATGTACAAGTCCATTCCAAAGAAGTAAAAATAAAGTAGACCATTCTTACACACACACACACACACACACACCACGCACAGCACGCACGGCACGCACGCACACACACACACACGCACAGCACACAAACACGCGTGCGCGCGCACACACACACACACGCACACACACACGCACACACACAAACTGATCTTAGAGACAGCTAGCTGCTTCTGTTAAGAATGACTTGGCCAAGCTCTACAAGGGAGGTGCCCATAGCCATGGATGACGAGGCTTCCCTGAGCACAGACAGGAAGCGAGGGTGGCAGAGAGGCCAGCGGGCTGGGAACTGACACTGTTCTGTCATTGCGCTCCTCGTTGTGATGAGGAGAGCAACCAGGAAATGACACATGTAAATAAGCAGAGCAGCTCAGTGGCGGGGGGTTTCCATCCCAGCACCACAATAAACAATCTAACTCAGTCCTCTAAACTCCTCCACTCAGACAGATTCTCTATGAAGAAAGGCTTATGCAGTCTTTCAATCTTAAAGAAAACTGAGCTTGCATTTTTTTTTACCACTGGTCTGTACTCTGTTCTATCATTCTGCATTTTTATTGTTTTGTTTTGTTTTTGTGGTACCAGGGGTTGAAGGTGACACCTCACACATTATAGTCCAGCCGTCTGCCTTTAGTCACACATATGCCAGCCCTGTTTTACTTTTTGGGACATTGGTCAGGCTGCTCCTGAAAGCATTCTATAGCCCAGGCAGGTCTTGAACTCATGATCTTCCTGGTCAGCTGGAGCAGCAACTATTACAAGCCATTACAGACCTTCAACACAGAGTCTCTGTATACTCAAACTGGTCTCCACTTGAACAAAGCCAGGGCGGGCTCACTGGGAACTGGCTAGCTGACGTGTATGTGCCGTAGGCTCTCATCATTACAGGTCTGGGGTAGGGTGGGGTGGGGGAGAGACTGCTTGCTGTGCTCTCTAGGTGAGGCTTAGAGCACTGATACAGGCGATACAGGCGATGGCTACTGCTGGTGTCATGCCAGCGCTGTGCCACACGCAGGCAGATCGTGCCTTTGGTTTAAAGTGCTTGCTCTCGCCCACAGACAAGAGCAAGGAGAGGGAAAGGAGGTATAGGTCACAACACTCTTCTGTAAAACAGCTTCAAAAGCAAAGAGCAGGTCAAGGGAAAAGGAGTGCCTCTGACCTTCCTTCTGAAGTTTTCCAGCTTTCATTCATATTGTCCCCTTGGTGTCTCTAAGAATTTACTTACAGAGATATTGAATACATCAATTTGACTCATATAATCAAGCCTTGCAAGTCCTGTTGAATGGATATGAAGCTTTCTAATGACTTGCAAGCATTTACGGTTTTAAAGTTTTTAGAATCAATCATATCGACACATAATTCATATATCATGTAGTCTGTCCATTTAAAAAATATATTCCCAATGAATTCTAGTATGTTCATGGAATTGTGTGTCAACACATTCAACTTTAAGATACTTTTGTCACCCCAAAGAAGCCCTACACCCAGCAGCAGTCACATCTACTGTGCGCCCCCACCACCAACCTACCTCCTATCAACAAAGAGTCTACATCAATGACAATATGTAGCTCAGCACGGCGTTCCCATGACCTGCTCAATGCTGTGGCAGCAGTAGTTTTTCCCGCAAGCTTATTGTCAAAACATTACGGAGTTTCTGAGAAGGATTAAAGATGCCATTCCTGCTTACATACATTTGGCAGCACTCCCCACACAGTAATTGCTGACTACATTATTATTTATCTCCTTTCTTAATTGTCACCAAACCACATAGTTGTTTCCAAATACCCAGTGGCACACTAAAGCCCCACAGCTAGGAGATGAGGCTCAGTGGCAGAATGTATGCTAGTAAATGTGTCCTTGAACCTCCCACACTAACAGCTTCCTCAGCCACAAATGAGGGGTCCTCCACCTGCCTAACTTTAAGAGGGTGAGAGGCATGCTCCGCTGGGGAAAGCACTGACCAACACAGACGATGCAATGCTGGCACTAGGCCTTGATAGTAGGTATTCAGATACATCTTGGAGACCCACACAAACTGAGGGAAATAATGTAGGAGATGAGCCATCCATCTCAAATTATAATCAAAAGCAACCGAAATTTCTAGTGCTGACGTCTATTCAGTTGTAGAGTAATAGCTAAGCATGCAGGAGGTCCTGGGCTCAGTTTCCAGTACAGAGAAAAATGGTTATTTTCCTTATTCTGTATTACAGGTACTAAATATAGGCTTCACTTTTCTTTATTCTCCTAAAAATGGTTTGGGACGCTCTGAGAACTTCACACACCAGCAGAACCCTACTAAGCTGCACACTATACTTTCATGTTAGGAATTTCTTTTTTTAATTGAAAAATTTATAAAATATATTTTGAACTTGTTTTCCCCCTCCACCAATCTTCCCAGATCCTCTCTACCCGACTTTATACTTTTTGTTTCTCTTAAATCAATCCTCTCTCTCTCTCTCTCTCTCTCTCTGTCTCTCTCTGTCTGTTTCTCTTCTCTCTCTCCCACCCTCTCTCGCACACACGCACACACACACTGCAAAGAAAACCTTTTATGACTACTCTTAAGGGAAGCATGTTTAAATAGGAAAGAAGCAGCGTCTTGACTGCACGTTCTCATTTCCCTGCTCTGCTTGTGTTAATAACTGAATGGAGTCAAGCAACACCAAATGAGGACAGCGCAAAGACGAACACTCACTGTTTAAAAAGCATGCCTTGAACATTAAACCAGCAGTACTATAAACAGTTCGTGTGTTTTGAGGCAATCTTACTAGCTTCCTAGGGTGGCGCCAAACACCTGGACTCAGGCAAACTGTCCTGTCTCAGCCTTTGGAGGAGCTAAGACAGTCAGGTATGCACCACCACACCCAAATACACACGCCTTCAGGTACTGTTACAATATGGGATGTGTAGTAAATCATTGCCAGTCCTCAAGCTCACTTAGCCCAGGAATGTCCTTGGAAGCTGCTGCCAGCAGAGCAGGTGTTCTGGGGAAAGCTGTCCTCAAGGAAGTGAGTGATTCATGCTGGTTCTTCAGCAGCTGGACCTACGGTCTGGCATTCCTTCCAAAGCGACTGGTAGGGAAGCTACTCCCTGTCCAGAGGCGCTGTGGCACTAACTTTCAGCTGGACTGTCAGGCTGGCTTCTGTTTCCTGACGTTTTCAAATATGTGTCTGTTTGTGGTAACTGGGGGCCTGAGTCTTGTCACTGGCCATATCTGAGTCCCAGTGGCTTTAGGGGTCAGTCCATGCCATGGGCAAACCCCTCTCAATGTTTGGTGGGAAGTGTTATTGGGGGAAAACTGGGAAGGAATGGAGTGGGGAGAGGTGAGCTAACAGTGGCTCGAGTTCTTTTCTGGGACAGCAAGGACCCAAAGACTCAGGCCTCAGAGCCCAGTAACTTCGCTTTTAATTTAAGCACTTCATTTTCAAATAAGAAAGCAGGTGGATATGCCCATGCCTTCCACTGGCATTGGTGCACAGCCCAGACGGCTGCTCCTGACTCTCACCCCAGCACTTCCATGTTGCGGCTGCACAGTCCAGGTAGTGGAACCGGCAGTGTCGGCCTGTGGAGGCCTTCCCAGGAGCCCGCCCTGGATTCTGCAGCTCTACCGAGGACCCTTTGGGGAGGGGCAACTGTTCATAAGAATGGAAAAGGTCTGGGACTTTAGCTTTTCTAAATAGCAAAGCATTATTTTTGGGAAGTAAACAAGCCATACTTGAGTGAAAGAAAAAGCTGAGGTGCAGGGTTGGCCCAATTCTCACACACAAGTAAACAGTGGTCAACTATTTTTAAATGTTCCTACTCTGTCCACTAATTAGGGAATAAAATTTGGATTGTCCGAGGATGGGGAGCAGGCCATTTCTGGTTGGCGACACACTAAATCTTTCTATATTCATGCATTCTGAACAAAATGAGGCACAGAGTGCCTGGCACACAGCTTTCTGTGCTGTCATTCCTCAGGAGAGTCTGAGGCACGTCCGCCACTCTCTGCACTCGGGAGTTTTCCCGGAACCACAACGCTCACTCTTTGTTTCGCTGTGTGTTTACTGTTCAGGAGACAGTGCTAACACAGAGAAGAGTGTAGCGTAAGATGTCACACAAGCTGTACATCGCCAGCCTGGCCTGCTTCCAACCACAGTGCAACTGCTGGACACCTCCCCTGTCCCCCCACTCCTTTCCTCTGTGCCTCTCCATTTCTCAAACACACGCTATAAGACTGTGCCTGCAAATGTATAAATCTAGACAGAGTCAAGTTTTCAAATTAAAAAAAAAATCAGCTTGTCAATTGTGGGAAATAAATAAAATTTTAAGTTAATATTTAATTATTCTAGTTGGCTTCTTGGAAAATATCTGGTAGCAGAAATACTAAGTTTCTAACTTGTCAAAGCGACTACAGCCTTATAAACTGCTGTGCTCTCCACTAAAAGACAAAGAACTCTGTCCTGGATATACACTTTTAAGACCAAAAATTCTTGGAGCTCGCTGAGCTTTTTATGTCCTACTCTACACATCAACTTTGAGAAACAACCTGAAACTGGCAAAAGCTGGCCAGATGCAGGGTGTGAACTGCAGCACACCTTCCAGCAGTGAGAAATGGAACTAGTTATGCCACCACTCAGGCCCATTCACACCAGAATAAAAATGCCTGGTGACTAAGGAGGATGCCTGCTGTTCCGACACGACACATGGCACAAAACGTTCACGGATGGCACAGCATGATGTGATGAGCTAGGATGTATTAGGGGGATAATGTCAATACAGCCGAAGGAAATATGTCCACAGTAGTTAGGAGTACGGGATTACAAACTAACTTTTACCTTCTATCTGTATATATTTAAGTTTATTATCTAAAACTTCCAGGAGATAGTTTTATTACTCAATGTTAGAAAAAAAGACCCCCATTTCTAAAGGAGTAACAAACGAGCCCTGGGAGCTGGGTGCCAGCCTCAAGACATCCCCATGGGGTCAGAGAGGAGACTGGCGAAGGCAGAAGGCAGCACTTAGGTCTTCCATTCTAGCTAATCTCGGATCACACTTGCAGTAATGTGGGGAAAATAAGTCTTTCTTTTTTAAACATTACTTTTATTATTTTTAATTATGTATAGGTATGTGGTGTCTGCATATGGGCATGTTCATATGACTGCAGGTGCCTTCAGAGACCAGAGGCATGAAATCCCCTGGACCTGGAATTACAGATGGCAGTGAGCAACCACATATGGGTACTGGATCTGACTTTGGTCCTCTGAAGAGCAGCCCGTGCTCTAACCTATGAGCCATCTCTCCGGCCCTATGAGGGAAGCACTGAGCTGCTAAGTATGGTGGGCGGAGCCACAAAGCTTGGCCTTGCTGAGTTTCCCATCTTCTTGGCTTCTAGTGAACACTAAAAAGGCCTTTAACCAGGCAGGTCAAACATCATTTACTTTTCAGTGGATTTTAATTTGAAAACAACTGCTTATCTTACTGCACGATACTGGAAGGCAGACCCTCTGCAGTTAGGTCAGCTTGCTGCAGATGTCAAACTTCTCTAAAGTTATATGTAAAGACCAGAGGCAATCTTAATTTGCCCAGTTGTGGCTAGAACTGAGCAATGGTTTTCTGCAATTAGATTAGTGGAAGAATATAATCTAAATTTGCAAAACAAAAAGAATTATCTAATTTTCTCCCAAGTAAAGTAAAGGAAAAAGCAGATACTTTGCCATTTCACAGCTGAAGAAAAACACAGTCAGGTATCAGCTCTTTACCTTAAAGACATGGAAGGCTTCAAACTGGATTTTGGGACTTTTGTCTCGCAGGAGATTCATCATCAGTTTCAGGTTCTCTGGCTTGCTGATGTACTTGGTCATAATGGCAAAATTTGTGGCGGTCCAGGATTAGCTCGCCTAGCAGCTGCAAGACACAAAAGCCAAAGCCGTTATTCGACTCTTCAAATATAGCTCACCAGGATGGAATCAAAACCCAAGGCTGGCGTGAAGAGTCGTGAAACAGCGTAAATGACAGGTGTGTGCCAGGCACAGCAAGCGCCTGCTGCAGCCCCAGCTACTCGGGAGGTGGAGGGCAGGAAGAGCACTTGAGCCCGTGAGCTGCAGACCAGTAAGCACAGTGGGGACCCTATCTCAAACAAACACAAACACATAACCAAAACAACCAAACCAAGAGATAAAGAAACAACAATCAACCAGTCAGGCCTGAAAATGGTATTGTTGCTATTTCGATAAGCTTCGTATGGCTTGGCTACGAAATTATTATTATTATTGATTGCTAGTTCTTGAAGCAGTTTTTCAGTCCCTCACTGCTCAAGCATACTAAGAGACAGCCTGATCCACATCTGCGTCCATCACCTTGCTTCCCAGCCATGTACTGCTCTAGGGAACAACAAGTAACAAAACTGATAGCAAAACGAACGCACTTTCTGGTTTGCTGAAAGGCTTTCATGTTAAGGAAGTCTTATTTTATCTTGACTTAATTTTGTAAAAAAAATCAGATGTCCTTTTATTTTATGTGTAAGTGTTTTGCCTGATTGTATGCATATGTAGTGTATATATGAGTGGTGCCTAGAGATCAGAGGAGGGGTGCTGAATCTGTCTGCCTCTGCTGAGGTAGTGGTGTTAGGGGTGTGTCACCACAGCCTGGTGCAATATATGTTTTTAAAACCACTGACTTTTATTAATAAAACCTGACCCAAGGCCAAAAATAAGCAAATATTGTATCCTGAATCTATATGAGACGTTCTCATTCCAAGCCACCCCTGAGAGGGAGACAAGAGTGTCGCCTTCCTGAACTAATTTAGGGCAAAGGGCTCTTCAGCCTTCAAGATAAAGCAGCCCTGACAGTCAAGCTAGCAACTGCTTTCCAGCACTAAAGCTATCTACCTTTCTACCCGGCACACACAGGAAAACAACCGTGACACAAAATGATACAAGTAGCAAGGGGGATCTCTAACCACGTGGCTTTATTTCATTTTATCTCTAACTGTGTGGCTCTGTTTCTTTCTCTGCTCTCCCATTCTATGAGTCCACGTGTCTGTTGTCATTATGATAGCTCTTCAGAATAACTTGGAATCTGGTACGATGATTCCTCTGGCTTCCTTCCTCTTACTCGGGCTATTCTTTAGCTTTGGCTACCTGGGATCTTTGGTGAGTCTATACAGAGTGTATTCTTCTATTCGGTACATAATGAAGAAAATATGATATACATATACAATTGATTTTTTTGAGAAATGTTTCACATAGCCCAGGCTGCTTAGAACATACTACGTTAGTTAGTTAGGATGACCTTGAAAATTCTGATCTACCTCCCTAGTGTTAGGATCACAGGCGTGTGTCATAACATCTGGATTATGTGTTTTTGGTGACTGAATCCAGAGTTTTGTGCACATTAAGCAAAGATTCTACCAACTGAACTACAAAATCCCCCCTACGGTGGAGTTTCATTTAGTCATAAAGAAGAATGAAGTAAGTTGTTAACAACTGGAGATCTCCACACTAGGCAAAACAGATCAGAAAGACAAAAATCACCTGTTTTCTCCCATTTATACAGACACATAAAATCACCTGTATGCACATATGCTATGCAGATGAAAAGTCAAGAATGGGGAAAATGAGGGGATTAGAGGAAGGAGAGAGAAAATGAGTATGTTCAAAGTGTATGATATACTGGTATGTAAATTAATCTTTATTAAGCCCCCATACTACATACAATAAGTATACTATAAAAATTTTTCCATAAAAATTTACACACCGATTCTTCAAGTATGGATTTGTTGAGGTTCCATTTATGACTTCAATTGGATTAAGTCACTCCAATTTTATTTTCTGCTCATACAAGCTTACAACTTTAGCCAGGTGTGTGTGGTGCACTTAAAAATCCCAGCTGTGGAGACAGGAAACAAGTTCAAGGCCAGCCTAAGCTCCGTGAGGAAACCCTGTCTTGAAAAACGAAGGGTGGGAGTACAGCTAGGTGGGGGAGCACTCGCACAGCACGCTCATGGCCCTGTGTCTCCAGATACACAAAATATCTATGACCTTGAGCTCAATGTGTTCCAAAAACCACTATTACTAGCTTTCCTTAAAATAAGCATGTTCAGGAATGCATTTTTTAATTGAGCATGCTCAGTAGTAACCCCACTCCTAAAGTGATTTCCTACATGGATATTCATGAATATGCGTAGCTTATATCTCTAACCCAACATTACTTTGGAATGACTCCCGTGTTCTCCTAAGTGCTGCAGGGCAATAAATATTTCTCTATTCTTCTATTTGGGGGGCCATGCTTATTCAAGCTTTGTGTTAATTAACATGTGAACAATATGTTTAGTTTTTTAAAGTCTTTTGGCCATTAGCTGTCAATCTACGTGAATTAGTGGTGACAAGGGCAATGGTGGGCACTGCAGTGCCACACAACACATCACAAAGCAGCATTGTTCTAAGGAAATGGAACACATCCGCATTTTACTTAATCATGTAGCTAGTGTGATTAAGAGGTTCTCCTCCAAAATGTGCTGTTTTAATGAAATTGACCAAAGCGCCAAAAAAGTCCACCAAGCTTCTTTTTAATTACAATCTTTCTTGCTAGTAATTAAATGCCAGGCTTCTGAAGAAGGTCAGAAATAAGTTCCTAAGCTCCAGCACACGAGGGAAAGGAATCTCTCTCTTAATTACTTTTTCTTGGCTCCTGAGTCTAAGCATCCCGAGACCAAGAAAGTCCAGGAAGCTTTAGAACATGGTTGACGGAAGGCAGCGGGTAGCCAACGCTTTGGAACCAGAAAGTGACTTAGCACTTCAGCCTGTTTATATGATGAAGCTGTTTGCCCCTGCAACTATCTCACTTCTAGGGGACATCACAGACACAACCTACAGGGACCGTATTTGTAAATGTGGTTACTGGGACAGCAGCTACTGTGACCATACATCTAGTTCCTCAAAGGAAAAATCACGCTGGCATCAGCAGAGCTCCCCAGAGTAGCGCTTTTCTCTGAGAGGGGAGCCAGCAACGCTGAGAAAGCTTGACGCTGACATGTGGACCAGTTCAGTCCACCGCGCTTCGGCTCCCTTGCAAGGGTGGCAGACGCGGCACTTTTTCAGCAGCATCCCTGCACACTGAAGCCAACTTGCCTTGAAGGACCCTTTCCTAGCTCTGCATTTTGACACACACTTTGGTCTGCTCCTCCCCGTCCCATCCAGGCAATGTTCTACTTTACCATGTGTGTCCGCCAAATTTGAGATACCTGGTCTAGAAAGGAATTCGGACAAGAAAAGCAAGTCTCGGGAGATTAATGAAGAACAGCAAACAATACTCTTGGGTACACAGGAGCATTTGTAAATCAGTAGGAAAGGGAGAGTTACAGGTGTTTCTGAACTAGGTACAAAAGTCTGCTCCAGGCCTGAAGTGGACGTCTGAGCAGGGGAAGGGCACTGAGGCAACAAGTACAGAGAACTTCTTGCCCACTCTGCTGTCCATCACTCTGTTGGAAGGAGGCCACTAGTTGGTTCCTGGCTGCTTAGCCCTGAAATAATCACATAGAAACTGTATTAATTAAATCACTGCTTGTCCCATTAGCTCTAGCTTCTTATTGGCTAACTCTTATATATGAATTTAACCTATTTTTATTAATCTGTGTATTGCCACATGACGGTGGCTTACCGGGTAAAGTCCTGGCATCTGTCTGCGGTGGGGCTACATGATTCTCTCTTGATTCCGCCTTCCTTCTCCCAGCATTCAGTTTAGTTTTCCCCACCTACCTCTGGTCTACCCTATCAGGCCAAGCCAGTTTTCTTTATTCATTAATGGTAACCACAGCATACGGGGGGAATCCCACATCATCACTCAGGTGCTGGATGGGTAGGTTCTACTCTTGGGTGCAGATGTGCACTGTTGGAACCAGTCTCTTAAGCCCTCCAATCCTAGCTTTACCAACAGAACATTGTTGGAGCCATCCGGAGACTGAACTCTGAGGAAGGTGAATTCTAGGGTTAATGACTAGCAATATTTACTTAAGAATTAGTTTGATTAATTGAACAAATACCTATAGTTCATACTTCTGGGCAGGGATGTAGCTCAGTGGTGCTTGTTGACCCAGGCCCTTGGGTTCCACCCCATACTATAAAAAATTAACAAATAAACAAGCCAGTATGTTCTTACAACAAGTAAGGCTCTGTTCTAACCTATTAAAATAAATACGGACAGGAAAAGAGGACAAGATGGGGAAAAGCCAGCTGGAGAAAAGAAATGGAGAGGTGGGTGGGGAGACAATCTGCTAGAAAGAAAGGGCAAGACAGGCTAGAGGGAGAGCTTTCTGACTGGGCCTGAGGTCTCAGAGACAGGAAAAGTTTGGTCTGGTTTCTGGTGATTGCTGAAAATGGTTTGAGGATAAAATTTTAAGACCAGAACTAAAGTTCAAAGACCCTCATCTTTCCTCTTTTAATTTGGTTCAATCACTTAGTGTCACAAAAACTCTACTTTGGCTCAGTATCTGTCAGACTCACATAGAAAACAGGGACTTGAGGCTGAGCAATTTGGGAGGCAGAGGCAGGCGGATCTCTGTAAATTCGAGGCCAGTTTCGAGGCCAGTCTGGTCTACAAAGCAAGTTCCAGGACAGCAGAGTTACACAGTGAAACCCTGTCTCAACAAACAAACAAAGAGGGACTTGGGAAATATCAGAGGCAGTGGTTCTCACCCTTCCTATGATGCTGTGACTCTTTAATACAGTTCTTCATGTCATGGTGACCCCCAACCATAAAATTATTCTCCCTCATATTTCATAACTGTATATTTGTTACTGTTATGAATCACAGTGTAGGTTTCTGACATGCGAACCCCATGAGAGGTCTGTTCAGCTCCCAAAGGGGCTGTGATCACAGGCTGAGAACCACTGCTCCGAGTCAGCTCTCAAGCTGGTCTTAGGGTACTCTCATCTTTCTTTACTATTCCAGTGGCCCCTCCCCTCCAGCGCCTCTCTCCTATAGTTCCTTGGCTGTCCTTCTGCCCCTTATATAGATCTAAAGCTATGACAGTGGGGCACATCTTAATTTTCTTGCTAATTAAATTTGCTCTGTGACAATTCTGTGTGTGATACATTCCTGATGCTTTTAGCCCCTACTCTCATCTCCCTCCTATTAAGCCCCATTCATCCCCACAAGTTCTTTTCCACATTCAGATGTTTCTGTTTAACCAGGGCCATTGATGAGAGCACAGGTTTGGAGCTATCCAGTGGAGCTCACAACTAAACACAAAGATTCCTCGTCTCAGAACTTTCAGTAGTGGCAGTTAAGCAGGGGGCTTCAGCACTTCTCTGGACATAGTACAACACAGTTTTGAGGTCACCGCTCTGCCTAAGGTCAGTTCCTTGGCCTCAATATGAGGAGCTCCGGAACAGGACGAAGTTTCTCTAAATGGATCACCTTTCATTGATTTCTATGCAAGGGGACCTCAATAACAAGTGCTGAATGATTGGCTGAAAACTGATGTCAACTAAGTCAGAAGCTGGGACAGTGACAGCATGAATACAGGGAAACACAGCGTGACTAACGCAAACCACAGGAGAAGAAATGTAGAAGTCTTACAAAACAGATTTAGCTCATTACCTTACTTTAAAATTGCATCGAATATTGAGAATATATGCGCTGCCTGTCCTGTGGCCACCACACCATCCTGACACCCCAAGTGAGCTGCGCAGCAGTTAGAAGGTTTACAACCTGCACGGCTGGTTTAGGATTACTAGCTGTTAAGAAGGGTTCCGACAATGCAATGCGGTTGGCAAAAGCATTTCAGGAAAATAGTTACAACCCTGGGGGGGAGAAATGCTTCCCCTAACATAGAAGCCCCATGACATTTCAACGCTATAAGCCTGTATCATAGCTGTTCCCATGCAAAAACATTAGGTTTATCATCTCCAAACTAAAACATTGAGGAGAATTTAAACATTGGTGTTTTGTGTGCTATACTGTGGAATTGCCACTTTTTTGAGTGTCCTGCACAGAGATGCAACAGAAGCACTGGATTGGTTCATTCTGAAGTTTCTGTTGTAAGGTACACTGGTGTGATTTCTAGGGGCTTTACTGGGTTGTCCTGATAGTCACCCCATCCCAGTCACTGTGGCCAGCTTCTTTCTCTACATCTCTAAAATATTCTCAGGGGAGAACTGTGTGGTTCTGCTTAAGTCAGTTTAGGTTTGGTCATCTTAGTGAAATATTCCACATCTGACTTCAGCATATACTTATCATTCATGTTGTTGCTTCCAAAGTATCTGAAGTAGGACGCTTCCATTATTTTGCGGCAAAGCTCAATCAGAGCATAAAGCATAATCACTGAATTACTTCTCAAACTGAAGGACCCTGATTTTTCTGTATTTATTTCTGCAGAGTAGACACTGTTTGCAAGCAAGATGGCAGCTTACAAGGACTTAAGGAAATCTGTTATTACCTTTAAAGATTGTCTCTTAGTCACGTAATTCTCTGACTGCAGCAGTTTCTCATACTCTTCAAAGACCTAAGAAGAAGAAAGGAAGTCCGTAAGAGCAGCAGTGTGTCCTCTGCAGCAGGAGTGCGCTCCCTCCTCCAGAGATCCTCAGACCCAGCCCCACCACTGCTGCACACAGAGGGCTCAGCAGCTCACTCCTCATCTGGACACAGGCCCAGGACAGGGAGCTGAAGGCATATGGGATCCATGCTGACCATTAGTTCTACAAACCAGAAATTCAGTTGAAAGATGGAATAATTTTGAATCCTCTAACTCTATTAAAAGCTTCAAGATAACACATTTTAAAGAAATCTGTTTCTGTAGAGTGGAGGCTGCAGGTCCACACTTTGGGAAAAGAGTAAACTATACTTAGGGCTTGCTTAGGACTGTCAAATCCATAATGTCAACAGGAGTCAACAGGTGAGGCTTGGGTGACCATTGCTAGGTAACGACCATGTCACTCCTATTGGCCTGTGTGAACTTTCGCCATTCTCACAAGAAGCCATGACCCCGGGACATGGATCTTCCTGCCTCTCAATGTAGTCATTGGTCACAGGCTAGAGCCTTTGGGAGCACAGAGCACAGCAGCTGGGGAAGCTTGTTATCCACTTCCCTCCATTTGTGGGCGCATCATTCAGAGAACATTATAGCTGGAGGAGCAAACAACCAGAAGCAAAAAACCTAAGGGACAGAGAGGGACAGGACAGCCTCAGGGGGCTGAGTCACAGGCTTATGTGAACACCCATCAAAACTTTTGATTTAGAATTGAAAAGTACAAGTATGTAGCTCAGATTAAAATCATGACACTATTCTATTTCATAAGACATTTTGTTCTCTTGAACGCAGGGAAAATATTATAGCTCAGCTGCAGAGGTTCTCCCTAAAAACCCATGTATTGAAAATCTGGCCCCCAGCTTGTGATGCTATTAAGAATGATTAATAATAAGAGTGTTAGTTTCTTCAACAGACTAATTCCTTGATGAAGTCATTGTTGAATGGATTTTTAGGAGCGGAGAGATACGCCTCCAAGGGTCATGATCTATCTTTCTCTATGTTTGTGTGTGTGCAGTGTACATGTATACATGTTCACACTGATGGCTGTCTTTTTTGATTACTCTACAGTATATACTGAGACACGGTATTTTATTGAACCAAGAGTTCACCAATTCAGCTAGTGGCTAGTCCGCTTGTTCCAAGGATCATCTGTTCATCTGTTTCTGTCTCCTATGCACTGAGATTGCTGGGGTTCCGCTCTGCCCATCTGAGTTTTTAAGTGGGTTCTGGGGACCCAAACTCCAGTCCTCATGTTAAACCTGCTGAGTCATCTCCTCCAACCCCAAGGGCATGCTTTTGAAGGGTGCATTTTGTCTCTGGACTCTTCCTCTGACTCCTGGCTGCCACAGGGTGAGCATCTTTCCATTGCCACATGCTTTCCACCGTGAAGCTCTGACCCACAGAGTCCAGTAACAGAGCCAAGTGACCATGGACTGAAACCATATTCCAAAATAAACTAAGTTATTCTTCTTATATTCTGTGACAGCAACAAAAAGAAGACCAACACTTGACATTTTATAGATTAATATAGTCACCAGGCAAATTATGTTCACTGTGAATCTAAAATCTAAATACAGTGGAGCCAGAGTCCTCCCGGTTCTTTCCCACTGTCTCTCTCAGCCTTTCCTTTGGTCCATCTCCATTTCCTCGTGACACCCACCTACTGCAGAAACATTTTCTACCACAGCCACCATATATATGGGGCTAGGACTCAGGGTGGGGTAACAACAACCAAACAGGGGAACACCCATCCAAAACAGACAAGATTGGATATCTATGCTGAACACACTTCCTTCCAATGGGCAATCTGAACCCAGAGCCATAGGTCTCTAGAACTGCAAATTTCTGGCTTCGAAGGACACAGGCCTTTATTTCTCAGGTCTTAGAACTAGAAGTCTCTGAGACTGCCAGCTCAGGCCCCAAACCTTCTGCATTTCCTACACATATGCAGGTTCCATCCAAACAGCCAGCCATGAGTAACAAACAAGAGGGAGAAAGAAAGAAGTCTTAAAAATAATTTTACTTACTGTGTCATAATTTTGCTCTAAGAAGTCCGCTACCAACACTTTATGTCTGGTTAACAAATCCTAAGAAAGAACAAGCAGTGAAGAAATATTACTATAGCTAGCGACCTTGCTCATTAAAATGGAGGATAATCTTTGCGTCTGTGGGTTGATAAATCTATTCACTTCAAACACAGAAGTTGGAAAAGAACATTTTAATTTACAACACAAAATTATTTCCATCCATACCTTAAGATACGAAGCCCAAGTTTGTTTCAGATTAAAACAACGGCAAAACACTGAGTGTCAAATCCAGTGTTTTAAGCAGTAGTAATAAAATTTAAGTGGTAAACAGGACATCTATGAGGTAACTTTACAGAATATTTTTACATTATTATAATCAACATTCAAATAAAGTCTGATGATTTTTATCAAGGCCAATAACTAATCATCAAGCCCCATACCACATAGGTTGAGCTCAAGCAATCTTTCTGCCTCAGGGATCAGAGACACACACATGCTTCAGTGCCTGGTTGTAACTAACTGTCAAACAAGAATTCTGAATGACACAAAACCTGACCTCAAAAACTAATATAAAAGATTTTCAAAGATTCCAATCTTTCACAGTTTTTCTAACCACTGTGTGTCTCTGTGCGCATGCATGTATGTGTGTTTTGTATGCACAAATGTGTGCTCAAGTGCACCTGCCCACGTATGGGTGGGGGATCAGAGGATGATGTTGGGTCTTGCTTGGTCTCTACTATAGTCCTTTGTGAAAAGGTCTGTCATTGAAGTTGGTGGCCACAAGCCCCAGTGATCCTCTTGTTTTTGCCCTTCACACCTCTGGGGTTAACAGGTAGGTGTGTGGGCAACTCAGATATTTTATGTTCTTAAAACATCGGACCGTTTCCCGGACCCCTAGCCACTTCGATTATTTACTTACTTTTATACTGTACTATTGCTGTTGTGTGCACAGTCTGGGGAGAGGCGTGCAGGCCACAGCACTCATGTGGAGATTAGAGGACAACTCGGCAGAGCTGGTTCATCCGTCCACCCTTCAGTGGGTTCTGGGGACTGAACTCAGACCAGGCCTGTGCAGCACCTGCTGTACCCACTAAGCCATCTCTGCTCCCCACCCCAGATGGAGACAGCAGGACTCTAGAAGCACAGGCATGACATTTGACATGTCTCCTCAGCACTGTCTGCCTGCTCTTGGGTAAAGGGTCATGAGATAAACGCACACTGCAAGTTACAGAGTTATGTAATGTGTTCTCTCAGAGTTGAAGAGAATCAATCTCATCTTACCACAGACATAAATTTGCAGAAAACTGCAAAAAAACATGAAGGACCTTCTGGTTTTCAACTCACACCTAAATCATATCCCTACTTCACCTCAATGCTTGAAAAAAAGAGAACAAGACTCATTTAATTTTTATTATAAACTTAGAGGCTAAATACCCAACTTAGGTTATGTGAAAAATTTAATTAAAAACAAATTTTTTAACCTGTCCAGAATAAAGTGTAATACTTTAATACAGTTAATTAAAAAATTCTCCCCCTCCCTTGACACACAGTGGGTGGGGTAGGGGAGGGGCATGTGAGCGGAGCTGCCTGTGGAAGCCAGAAGAGGATACCAGATTCCCTGGAGTCAAGAGTTACAGGCTGCTCCGAGCTGTGGGACAAGGTGCTTGCCACTAAACTCAGGTCCTCTGAAGACACCCTGAGACAGCTCTCTAGCCCCCACTTCTATTTAAATAATACAAAAGGACACTGTTTAAAGCAGTTTGCACAGCTTTTAGGTGACCTTGTCTGTTGGCTGTAAACACCTTCCCTGTATGGGGATGACATTCTGACGCACTGTGCACTGGTCTGTGGCTGTGCTTTGGATCCTCTCCCCACGGTGCTAGGATCACCTACAGACCATGGGTTAAATGGCCCTGAAAAGCCAGTGCAGTGCTGCTGCCTGAGGTATGGGGAGGGAGGGAAATGAAGTCTCTCTATGCTGTCTCAGGCTCAGGCTGGTCTTGAACGCCTGGGTGGGACTACAGGCTGTATAAACAAGAGCTCAGCTGGACGGAGTGGGGACTCTGAAGGGACAGCACTTCCACTCTCTTTCCTTCTACACTGGAGCGAGCAGCACTCCACATACCCTCACTGCCAGGAGGTTCTGTCTCACCACAGCCCCAAAGTACCAGTCAGCTAACCATGCTCTGAAGCTGTAAACTAAGATGAAGTTTGTTGGGTATCTCAAGTATTTTGCCATACAAAGCTGTGGAAAGGTAACACGTGATGCAGTCAGGTAATTTTAGCATATGCAATACCTAATATATATTTTTTTTTTTCGAGACAGGGTTTCTCTGTAGCTTTGGAGCCTGTCCTGGAACTAGCTCTTGTAGACCAGGCTGGTCTCGAACTCACAGAGATCCGCCTGCCTCTGCCTCCCGAGTGCTGGGATTAAAGGCGTGCGCCACCACCGCCCGGCAATACCTAATATATTTGCTTATTTGCACTGATAACAAAAATACACTCTTAGTGATTTTCACAACACAACACACTGCTATTAACAGGGACCAACATGTTCCATAATAAACCAGCATATACTTGGATACCTAATGGAAATCTTGTGTCCCCGGACCAACTCTTACCCCAAGACCATTCTGTTTTTTGCTTCTATGAGTTCAGTATCTTTAGATTCCACATATAAATGATGCCATGATTTGTCTTCCTGTTGTGCCTTATTTACTTAACATAATTCCTTGAGGTTCATCAATGTTGATACAAATGGCGGGATTTCTTTCTTTTTATAGCTAAATAGTACTCCATTGCAGGTGTACAACACATTTCTTTTCTTCTGTGTTCGTGTGTATGATGTGTATATGGTGTGTGTCAGTATAATACAATAATGGACATCAGAGGACAATTTTGGGAAGTTGTTTTTATTTCGTCTTCAACCTCTGTTTTGAGCAGTGTTCTCTCATTTCTTACTGAGTGGCACACTCCAGGCTTCTGGGTGATTCTCCTCCCTCTGCCTCCCATCTCACTACTGAGGTGCTTCCATCATGAATGCATGCTACCACATTTGACTTTTCATGTGGCTTCCTTCTGGGGATAAACTCAGGATGTCAGGCTCGCAGGGGGCCATCTCACCAGGCACTACATCATTTATGTATTCACTTGTCTGTCAGTGGACACTTAGGCTGATTCCTTTCCCTGGCTATTGTGATCAATGCTGCAATAATTACCCTTCGACACACTTACTTCATTTTCTTTGTCAATACCCATGAATGGGACTGTTAGGTCCTATAATAATCCCATCTCACAATTCTGAGGTTTGTCCATACTGTTTTCCACAGTACTTCACTATTTTGAATTCATATAAATAATATGCAACAGTTTATTTTTCCTCACATCTTTGTTTCATGCAGCCAAGGCTAGCTTCAAACTCACTATGTAGTTGAAGCTGGTCTTGAACTGATCTTCCTGCGTCTACCTCCCAGCTACTGAGATGACAGGCCTGTGTAGCTCAGCAAGCTTCTATCTTTCTTATAATACCCTTTCTTGAAGATGAGAGGAGGCTATTTGTAGTTTTACAGTCTTCAAGCTCAACCACAACGCCATGAGACTTTAACTTGACTGGTCCCTTTCCTGATATGGTGAAACTTTTCCTAGTGGAGCAGAGCACTGAGCTGTTTTGGAACCGGGGCTTTCAAGTAGGGAAACACTCTATGGGGGCTCCATTCCTACCCGACTGGGGTCCTTTCTAATGAGTTCTGTGTCAGGACATGCAGGAGACATTAAGCTGTTGCAGAGTATTTGGGGGCAATCTCTAAGCAGATATGGGGTCTTCATCTGTAGCTGCAGCCCCCCCCATATCTGATAGGAGCCCCTGTGCAGTTGGGGAATTTTCCATGTTCAGAGAAAGCAGAAGTTGTATCTTTAGGGGTTGCAGCAGACACTGTAAACAGTGCACCTGTGGGGGCTCTCTAACCGCTACATTGGTCTCTGAGCATATGATAAACACATCAACAAACCCTCAAGTTCCATATATACAGAGATCATGTGCTAAAACTCAGGGATCATATCGCATGTGCATGCCTATGTACACAAGTTGTTAATTTACTATAGATCAAAATATAATATGAGTGAGGGGGAGATGCAGAAACATTAGCTTGGATCCTACCCAAGAAGGAAACAGTAGAAGCATGCAAAGTAAAAACAAGTGAAATTTTAAAGAATTTTAAATTAAAAAAAAATTACTGAGTGAATTCTTTCAAGTTCTTCACAGTATCAATATTAAGCTTTAAAAAAAAATCTGCTATTGACATTTTTAGTGAGTCTGCCGTGGAGAAAGTAGTGTGAAATGACGAAGACACCAGACAGCAGGGGCGGGTAAAAAGTCAGTGGGAGGTGCCACCTGCTGTGTTTTCTCCAGATCCCACAGGAGGAAAATGAAACTCACAGGCCAAGGACAGTGACACAAAGTGAAAGGGTGGCCAGAACCGAAATGCCCGAGCCAGCGAGAGTCCTGGAGGGAAGGGTGGATGGCTGCAGGGGACCTTTGAGCCAGCGAGAGTCCTGGAGGGAAGGGTGGATGGCTTCAGGGGACCTTTGAGCCAGCGAGAGTCCTGGAGGGAAGGGTGGATGGCTGCAGGGGACCTTTGAGAGCAGGAGGACTCTACTGCAGACTGGGAACTGGAGACTGTGATGGGCAAACAGCGGGCAATGACGACATGACTGACTGAACCGGACAACAGTTATCCAAGAGCAAAATAAGAGGCAAACAGAAGTAAGTCTACCTTTGGACACCTAATTTTTGATAAAGAAGCCAGAAATATCCACTGGAAAAGAGATGGCATCTGATGATGCTGTTGGTCAAACTGGACGGTTGCCATGTAGAATGCAAAGACATCCAAACTTATTGTCCTGAACAAAACCAAACTCCAAATGGATCAAATACCTCAAAATAAGGCCAGATTCACTAAATTTGATAAGAGGAGAAAGTGGGGAATAATTTTAAACACATCGCCACAGGAAAACACTTTCTGAACAGAACATCAGTAGCACAGATACTAAAAACGACAATTAATAAATGGGACCTCATGAAACTGAAAAGCTTCTGTATGTCAAAGGACACTGTCAGCAGGACAAAGCAGCAGGCTACAGAATTGGAAAAGAACTTTTTCAACTATACATCCCATAGAGGATTAATATATACAGAAGTTAAAAACTAGACAACAAGAAAATAACCCAATTAAAAAGGGGGTATACATTTAAAATGAGAGTTCTCAAAAGAGGAAATTCAAATGACTGAGAAACACTTAAAGAAATGTTCAACATCCTTAGCCATTAGGGAAATGTGAATCAAAACTACTTTGAGATTCCATCTTATACCCATCAGAATGGGTAAGATCAATAAAATGACAGCTCATGCTGGCAAGGGTGTGAAGTAAAGGGACACACTCTTCCATTGCTGGTGGGACTGCAAACTTGTACAGCCACTGCAGAAATCAGTGTGGCGGTTCCTCAGGATGACCGGGAATCAATCTACCTCAAGAACCAGCTATACAATCCATCCTACCACAGAGACACTTGTTTAACCATGTATGCACATTGCTGCTCTATTTATAATAGACAGAAATTGGAAGCAACCTAGATGTCTGTGTATGGATGAACAGCTAAAGAAAATAAGGAACATTTATACAATGGAATGACATTCAGCCATTAAAAAATGAAATCATTAAATTCTCAGATAAAATGGGTGAAATTAGAAAAATTATTCTAAGTAAAGCTACTCAGACCCAGAAAGACAAATATGTTATGTATTTGTTTATATGTGGGTGTTAACTTTTAAGTCATTCATAAGCAAGTAACAACCCCTACAGTCACAGAGTAGTGTGTAAGGGACTAGGGTGTAAGGATGGAGTCCCCTAGAAAGGGGAGATAGAACAGATCATTAGTGATGGATGAAGAGGGGCCCTGGAACAGGAGGATTAAAACAAGGAGGGAAAGGAAAGAGGGTGGGGCAAGGGAGGGAATACAGAGAGGGCCAGATAAAACTAAGCTATTTGAGATGTAATATGAAAATATAATACAGTAGAAGCTTCTTAAAATATATACATATATGAAGGGGTTCTAAATGAAATTGCCAAATAATGGGGGAAGACAGAGACCCAACTGGCCATCTCTTGCTACCAAAGGAAGCTGCCAATACTGGGAATAGTATATATCTAATAGAGTTCTTGGCCAAAGGGGTCCCACGGGAACACCCAAACAACCCAGGCTATTGCTCAGGTTATTGGTGGCTCCCACAAACTGACGGTAAGGACCTATTGTATTGTTAAAGACAACACCTGCACAATCCACTAAACATGGAGAAATCAAGAGTGCCTACCTAGAGCCTTCACCACCCCTACTGACTAATGTTTATGGTAGCAGAAGGTACTCTGCATACTAGCAAAGGAGAAAGGTACATAACCACCCCAGTTACAAATTCTTCAACCTACAATGTTGCCCTACCTACAAGAAACACTGGTGCAATACTAGCATAAAGTTTGTGAAAGTAACCAACCAATATTTGATTTGAATTAAGGTTCACTCCATGAGATGGAACCCATACTCCACATTGCGTGGGTAGCCAAGAACCTGGATTAGATAGGCCAAGGACTTAGGAGAAAACCATATACTACTGTTCTACTAAAAGAATGTAGCAATAAAATGACTCCTAATGACATTCTGGAACACTCATTGATCCAGGCCTTGCTCAGTTATCATTGGTGAAGCTTCATCATCTAGCAGATGGAAGCAAATACACAGACCCGCAGCCAGAATGCTTTGCCCTTTCAAAGGCTCAGTTGATTGTTTTGGTAGTAAGCCTTCGAAGCCTTTGCACTTGGCACAGTTTGTTCCCAGGCTCTTCTTCCTCGTCCCTGGTCTTGCCAGTTTTTTTTCTTGGCACTGCATGTCTTCCTCTGATTTTCATGGTCTCCTTAATTCTCCCCTGGATGGACCCAGCTCAAGATTGCTACAGAAGTCTTAGTTGTTACAAACATCTTGCCTGTCAGGGAACCCTAAGGAGTTCCCAAAGTCAGAAGGGTAAATCAAACTGTTAAGATAATTGGCCATGCTTTTATTGATGGCCACCTGGGTCTGAGCTGTTTCCTTACTAACGCTTGCCATGCTAATTGTTTTGGAGAAAGGTCAAGTACATTTCAGTTGGTCACAGTTCACCTTTGCACAGCTCACATGTAATCCCCTTCCCCCTGCCTGAGGTATAAGAATTCTCTCTCCCTGCTGCCCAAGACTTGCTCCTTTCCATGAGTTCCCAATAAGCTGCATGCTGTGTAGCTCTGCATCTGTCTGCTGTGTTCTGTCTTTTACCACTGACTCTCATACAGTAGGCCCGACTTCTGAAATAGCCCCTGCCGCACATCCTCAGTTCATGCAGACTAGTTGAGACAAGCCAAATACCCTAATGAGCTGTGCTGGCCCTGCCTTCAAGCCCCAAGTTGTTTACTGCAGGCCAGCCTGCAGTTCCTTTCTTCTATAGCTCCTGGAGATTCGGCACGGCTACCAAGCAAATACACTTGTTAGTGCCTATCAATACTTCCATCATCTTAATCTGTATTCTTCTGATGGCTCTTGTCAGTTCAATTTCCATTATTTCATAAGATTCCCAGGTAGCTGCTCAGTCTTGCTTTCCCCGTGACCATACTTTGATTTTGCTCACCAATCTCCCACCGTCACAGCCTCCACTCCACTCCAGTCTCGTTCCTTAACCTGCAGCAACTTTCCTTTCCTTCAGTCCCCACTTCTGCGTTTCCCAGCCCAGCCTGCAGCCATCTCTGGACTTTTTCCATTTTCTGATACTTTCCCCTACTTTGTTTTCATGAGCTCACATACTGCTATTTTTTTTTCAAACATTCTCAGAATAGGCTAAGCAGGTTCTTAAGGTGCAAGTAATAGTTCCTGAACTGAAAACCACTGTTTTCCTCTCTCCACTTCTAAAGAACTACTCTGTAAAGAACTGTTTATCACCCAGTCATTCCAACTGTGTAAACTCCAAGTTCACCATGATGTACAGAATATGGGACTGAGCAAGGTACTATCTGAATGGATACTTTAATTTAGTTGTGTGATGAGTTTCTTACAATAGCAGTTTTATTAAAAAACAAGATTAAAGTATATGTCGATATTAGAATATAGGTGGTATCAATATTACTGTAATGCATATTTAAGATAATATATAGAAATTAAAAGTAACAAGTTAAAAGTTTTCTAAAAGATGTCATGTATTTATACCCTGAAAAGAATAACAGAAGTACATTTAGAATTACGTGAATGAGTAAATTGCTGAAATGTTTATATATAGACTCAATCTATATATTTAAATGAGTTTTATCCACTTCTCAAAGTCTACGTTTCTAATGATACCTTTATACGATTTTTGGAATTTCTTTTCAGAAATTACCTTCAAAACAAATGTGATAGACAGTTAAGAAAATCAGAATTTACTTTTTTCCATTACGGCTTCTGTTATAAGCCAAGAGAGAAACAGCTGTAGCTAGCGAATCGTTTGCCTTGTCCTCTTAACTTGGGTGTCAAATAGCTTTATGGTCTTCAAATTTAAAAGCTATATATCTGCTTACTTATATATTTTATGTGTTTGTGCATGCACCCAAGCATACACATGGAAGTTGGCTCTTTCCTTCTATGTGGGTTTCAGGGTCAACAGGCTTGGTGGCAAGTGCACTTAGCTGCTCAACTACCCTGTCTGACCATTTCCAAAACTTTCAGCTGTCTTTGAAGGAAAGGTTTTCCATTACAGAAAAACTGAATATGTAACTGCCACTGATACCAATTTCAAATAAATTAAATAACAGCAGAGCCATAACCATAAATGGATAGCTTTCTAAAATGAAATCCTTAAAGGTGAATGTATCATTGAATACATAAGTTCCAGTAGCTTCATTTGCAAATTAGCTATACTACTTTCTGACATGCTCTCTAAACATCCTTTTGATGGTAAAAAACATAAGAACAGGAAGTGGAATCATTGTTGGGGTTCTAGAGGGAGGAGGGAAAGGGAGGCTAAGTAGGACAGAGTTTCAATGCTGCAAGATGAAAAGCTGGCGAAGAATGGACAAAGACTTAGCCATATTAAATATGCATAAAGAATGGTTATGAAGGAAATATGCATTGTACCATGACTAAAACATTTTCAAATTAAAAAACGAAGTTAGGAGAAATATACCCACAAAACGACAAAGGAGACAACAAATGATTAAAAACACAGATGATTTTACTATCAAAATATAAAACATTAAGTACACACAGATGACCGATCATATGGAAGTGTGAAAGCTACACTGATGGAGTGACTTGATGTCGTCACACTCCACGGTGCTGGTGCCATCTCCTTCTCTTAGCCACTTCCGCCCTGGAGGGAGCCTCTGCTGCTGGCTTCCCCACACTCTTGCAGAGCTACCCTGAACACGTGCCTGAAGTGGGGGCTTATCACCTTAACCTATTATTAATGTGCAGCAGTGCTAACACATGGGAACAGATTCCTTCTGTCTCTTCACTGGACACCAATCCACTAGGCTTGGGTTAAGTACTTTACATACTTTTCTGCAATGTGAAAGGTTGGTCTCACCTCATCCATGGCTGGCTACTACATTTAGGCCTAAAAAGTGAAGTGCCTCTTTGAAGGTCAACTTACTTGAAATAAATATCCTCTCTGATTTAGGGGGGAATTTTACCTTAAAAGTAGCAAAGGCATCTGAAGCGATATCAAAGGTCGATAGCTCCACATACTTGAAGAAGTCTCTGAACTGATTAGAAAAGAGGATGATTTTGGCAAGTGGTTCATGTCGAATACATTCTCTTAGCATAATCCCACAGCGTAGGGCAATCTGTGGGGCTTCATATCTAAAGCACAAACAAGAGAGAAAGCAGAACAGTTATTCCACTAACAAAATCCATCAATGGCATCAGAAGCACCAGTTCAGTTCTGCTGATCACAGAAATACACACACTATTTGTCACAGTTCATTCGAACACCATTCATTCAACCCACGGACTGCTATGTGCTGGGCGCTATTCCAGATGTTGGGGACACAAGAGCACACAGGGAGGTCACTGTCATGGCAGCCCCAGCATGTTAGTTAGGGTGTGTTTGTTTGGAGGAAGAAGCTGAATAGAAAGAATATAAAGGCCATTTCCTATACTCTGAAGTGTTGTGAATGCTGAAGGCAGTAAACTCGGCAATCTCGAGTGGACTACTGACATGCGTGCCTGTGAGAATATGAGGGAGTATTTTAATTTACACTGAAGGAGAAGGAAGAAGCTTCAGGCAAGAACAAGCTTGGTGAGTCAGGAGAGGAAAGGTAGCCAGCATGGTGGGATGGAGAAAGTAGTGAGTAGGATCACAAGAGGGCAGGGCAGGACCAGGTCCTACAAACATTTGAGAACTAAGGTAAGCAGTTTGGTTTTAAGTGTGATGGAAAGTTTAAAGAATAAGTTATTTTGTTTCAACAGAAAGCTCTGGGGGTGGGGTGTAGTGCAGTGAGAGCAATTTTCTAGCATGCTGGAGGCCCTGGGTTTTATTCCCAGAATCATCAAAATATTTTAAAAAGGCCCTGGCTACTTGGGAATAAGGAGTAGACTGGGCAGCTAGAGTGGAAGCTGGGGGCAGCGAGGGTGAAGAGGGATGCCTAGCAACAATAATGACAGCTTGGTACAGTGGCAGAGGCAGAGCACAAGACTGTAGGTAAATGCTGATGGTGTCTAAAAGAAAAGCCAACAAGATTTAGAGATACAGGAGATTATGTTGATGAGGAATGAATCCATGCTTAAGATTCAAGAATGATTCCTGTGCTTTTGGCTTAGTTGGGTGGATGGTGGCACCATGCACAAACTGATAGAGAAACGAGTTAGTGAGAAAGTTAAGAAATTGCCACTGATGGTCAGCCTTAGTTTGGAGATGGCTAATACCTAAGCATTGATGACTCCTAGTCAGCAGAGTACCTATCTTGAATTAAAGAAAAAGACAGGAGAGAATTATATATAATATAGCCTGCAAGCAATAGATGAACAGTAGAGGACTACCTACTGACTGGCTCACTGACACCATAAAATGGAATTATGGCCCATAGAAAAGTACACTAGAGAAACATGGTATCCACTGAAGAAACAGGGAAAGACTGGCACACAAGATCAGCTCCATTTCCAAACAGCATGTCTTTCAAATGTTAAATTCAACATCTGAATGAACACAGGACTACATTACATTCCACTTCAAGAAAATGGTAACAGTCCAGTGATATAGATATGAATAATTTGCATTGGAATGGATTTTAAGGTCAATTTTGTTATATGTATTTCTGATATTGATTAAGGTATTGTGATTGTGTAGTTCATTTAAAAAATGTAATGTATAATTAGAAAATATAAGTTGTTAATGGATAATCATCAATAATAGTCAACCTTATAGTCATGTTAGCTAGATTTTCTAGATATATAGATATATTTCAGTTAGATAGGCATTCTTCATATCTTTCAAAGACTATAGAATATGGCATTTAAATGTTTTAATAACTTAGGGCTTTTCATGACAATGAGACACGTCTGCTCCTGGCAGCACCAATCTACTTCAAGAGGAAAATGGGCATTGAAGAGGCTCTTTATGGAGTTGGATAGCCATTTAGGCAACAAAGTGCTCTTGCCTGGACTGTTGCATAAACTGGACACAGAGAACCCGCAGAGAGAGGACTGCTGAACTTGCTTAAAGGTGAGATGATCTTTCGGGATTCCTGACTCATGAAAGAGTCTACGAGACATTCTACAGGACACAGAAAAAAAGTGACTGAACTGTCTTTGAAATTTCCTGCTTCATGGAAATGTCTGTTGGATACTATGGGCCTGTAGGCTGAAGATGGATGCCCAAATAGTACAAAATAATTTTGGGGGGTGCTGGAGAGATCGCTCAGAGGTTAAGAGCACTGGCTGCTCTTCCGGAGGTCCTGAGTTCAATTCCCAGCAACCACATGGTGGCTCACAACCATCTGTACTGAGATCTGGTGCCCTCCTCTGGCGTGCGGGCATACATTGAGGCAGAATGTTGTATACATAATAAATAAATAAATCTTTAAAAAAAAGAATTTTGAGTGACTGTCCAGGCAGCGAGATGTCTCTGTCATTTCTAGAGTTTTGAAAGTTGTTTACTTCTTGTTTACTTAGGGAATATTATATCCTTCTGGAGTCTTTGATGGAGCTGAAGAATAGATATTGTTTTCCTTAGTTATGATAAAAGATAAAGTAGATATAAATATTGTAACTGTAATTCTTGCTTGATAACTGTTTTGTTATATGTAAATTTACTATGTTAAAGTTAAAGCCTTTCTTTTTTGTTTAAACAGAAAAAAGGGAAATGATGGAGGAGGGTCATCTGTCTATGTATTACTTTCATTGGTTAATAAAGAAACTGCCTTGGCCCTTTGATAGGACAGAAAATTAGGTAGGCGGAGTAAACAGAACAGGATGCTGGGTAGAAGACAGTGAGGCAGATGCCACAGCTCTCCTCCCAGAGATGGAAGCATGTTAAGATCTTTCCTGGTAAGCCACCACCTTGTGGTGCTACACGGATTATTAGAAATGGGTTAGTCAAGATGTGAGAGTTAGTCAATAAGAGGCTAGAGCTAATGGGCCAGCCAGTGTTTAAAAGAATACAATTTGTGTGTTATTTCGGGGCATAAGCTAGCCAGGCAGCCAGGAGCCAGGCGGGACGAAAAGCAGGCCTGCCCGCAGCTCCTTTTACAGACCAGACAAGACAATTCCTGCATTGAATGATCCAGTGACAGCTGTGTGCTAAATGCAGGGAGACAGAGCAGAGGCAGCTGCCGCTGTAGAACATTGGAGAAGCAGAGTCAAAACAAGATTCTACCATGGTTTTAAACAGATTGATCATTTTCCATTTCAATCAAATTAACACTAAGATCTGGCTTCAGTGCAAGGCCTACAGAGAAGACCTTTCAATGTCTCAGCTTTTGAAAAGGCACCCGAGTGCAGTGTTCTCTGAGAACAGGATGGTGTGACACCCACAAAGGAACTGGCTTATCTTTCAAATTTACCACAAGTTATGAAAGGGGATATTCAGCTTATTGTTCTTCTAGTTCTGGTTTTAATATGGATGTTTTGGGTTTAGTGGTGGATTAAGTACATAAATTATATTTGACACAGAAAGTATAAAATTTAAGGTGAAGCTTCACAACTTTCATTTTGAATGCCAATTCTGCTTATAAGCTCATTAAACTGTATAGATTTTAGGTCTGGTTTATTTTGATGTGTATTTTTTTTTATTTGCAAGTGTATTTATAATAAAGTTTATTTTAAAAAATTTAAAAGGAAAAAAATACCAATATAAATTAATTTTATGGCAGAAGATTATGTTTTCAACAAATAAAATAAAAAATTAAGTGTCTGAAAGCCAAAACTAAATAATTCTTAAATAAATCTTCATGAGGCTGGGGCGAGGGCTCAGTGGTTACAAGCACTACTGTACTTGCAGAGGAGGTGAGCTCGGATCCCAGCATCCCTGTCAGATGACTCACACCAGTGGGCAGCTCCAGCTCCAGGGGAAGACACCGCCTTGGGCTCCAAGGCACTTGTACTCATGTGCACATCCCCACACACAGATGCGTTTTACATATAGCAATAAGTAAACATACAAACAACTTTAAGATAGCTTATGAAAACTTACCAACTATGAATTCTAACATTTTGTTAAGTAATTAACTGTACCCTTTTTCATATGACCATATTATTTGCATGAAATTCAGATACAAAAATAAAATTCCCTTTCCTACACTTTAGGAAGTAGGCTACTTTGCAAAATTCAAATTGACAAAAAACAAAAACAACAACAAAAAAACAAAACAGGGAAATAGCAAAGAAAATTCAGGGTGGTATGGATTTAGTTTCACATATGCTAATTGAGGACCGCTGTTCAGTACTATTTCAGTTTTCCTTCAGTAGCTCACAGCAGCACAAGATGCCAATATATTCAGATAGACGTAATTCTCTTTAGAATAGAAAGAGTGGCAATTTCTATTAGCAATCTCTTATGAAAGGAATTTGGAAATCAACCTACTGGAATTCACTTCTGTTAGTTAGATTGAGATGTTACTAAAGACGTAAAGAGGGGCATATTTTCTTAAATGTCGAGGAAAAAATACTAGTTACACTTACCTTACTACAAGTTAGAGTATTAAAGAGGCTATAAAATAAAATAAAGGCCAGTGGCCTAGGAGTGGTTCTCAACCTTCCTAATGCTGCGACCCTTTAATACGGTTCCTCATGTTGTGGTGACCCCCCAACCATAAATTATTTCATTGTTACTTCATAGCTGTCATTTTTCTACTGGTATAAACTGTAAGGCAAATATCTGATATGTCACACTAAAGGGGCTGTGACCCATAGGTTGAGAAGCCTAAGGGGAGACCATAACCAGATAAACAGTATCTAGGACTAATTAAAATCTACACTCACTGGTAAGATATCTGTGACCTTATAGGATCTGGCTTGAGGCCACCAGTTTTCTGTCCCATCTCAGCCCTTGTGCCCTTAGAGGACGAAGTTCTCTCAGGTGGAATGTCCCTTGTACGTCTGGCACCACAATGCATCTTCCAGTACTTAGTTCAGTGCCCATTTCAAGTCCTTTGTACCCTTCCTCTTTTGCACTCCCACAGAGCCGTCCCTAAGCTCACACCAGCATTCTTCCCATCGTGTAGTATCCTGCCACACTGTACTAAGTCCTGACAAGCCGGTTTCTATCACTTCATTTCAAATAACCTCATATCTGGGGATGTGTCCCACTCGCCCTTTTACATTTCCCTATTCTTCCAGTCCCAGTGGGCGTCAGCGTCCTGTTTATTGTTACTTCCCCTCCCCCATGAGCTCTAGTGCCTAGCATGCTTTTCAGTGTAGGCACATGGTGACTGCAATGACCCTCAAGCTCAGACTGAATCTACCAATACCAGAGAACTCTAATGAGAGTCCCTCTGCCTTATACAAAGGCTGAATGATCTCCAGCCAACATCTCTCATTCCTGAATTTAGTTTCCAAGCTGAGACCATCTATAAAAAGTTTCCACTCCAAGTTTTGGGTATAATTAGTTCTATTTTTCCTTTCAGTTCAAGAAGTTTATTGGAACCATCTGTGATGCACTGATGGTTTATTTTTGAGAACCAAGAGAACATTTATAAAGTACTCCACTGGGGGGAATACTTATCAATTCATCCCAGGAGTTTGTTCCCAACAGTGGAAAATGTCATTCTCTGACACAGCACTTCTTAAAGTAAGGAACACAGTGGGATGTTTGGGAATTTTCTGATTTTCCTCAATATGAGGTCCATAACTCACATATATCACTTCAACCTGACAATCCTGGTTTCATAAGTTAAATGCTTACTATATAAAGACATGTTCCATGCACCAAGCCTGCCTTAGGTTTCAAAATTAGTCTTTATCCATCCTAATCTGTTCTATTCCTGTCACAGGGCCTGTGACTAACCACGCCACAATAGGTAGCCTAGGGCGGGTCACTGTTTTATAAAGCTGAGTCATATCTTCCCTGACTTATAGGTTAGACAACCATAGTCTGAACCAGGCCAGTTGTGTCAGTATGGAGAAGGCGCACTACAATATATGCATGATCACTCAAGAAATGGCAGCATATCAGAAGATCTCTTTAAACTTACTTAAAGCAAAACCGAAGAGTGAGAGTCTTTAGAGAAATCAACCTCAACTGACCAGGAAACTCTCTCTCTGCTGTCTAGCTTAGGCAGTACAGGAGGGTACTCTGCACGCTGCTGTAGGAGAAAAGACATCAATAGTCTCACCCACTACTGGATCCCGTATGTTAGAATAACAACCTGGCTGGCAAGATGTACCAAGGATTTCAATGACTGGTATTGTAAAACTGGTCAAAAACCTATGGCCAGGGAGATCAAAGGCTGTACAGGGAACACTTACTATTGCTATTAAATGGTCATACTGTTCAACTGCTTTCTAAATGTTTGTTTATACCCATGGATTTGTGTTCTTCTCAACTTTGCTTAAAGAAGTCATTTTTTTTTTTTTTTGCACTGCACAGCATTGAATACAGAGTCTCACATCTGGTCAGGGTGCTGAGTATAAGAAACCATAAGTGTTCAGCTAAAATCTCTGTTAACTCTTCAACTCCCATACAAGCTGCGGGGAACAGTTAGAGAGTGGCCAGAGAGAACAGAAGAGGTGACTGATGAGGAGCAGAGCTGTGAAGTACAGACTTCTGGACATGACATGACAGCAGCAAACATCAGTTCACAGAATCTGTGGTTATCTGCATAATGCCTGCATACGACCAAGCCAGTAAGAGTTTTACTCGGAAGCCCCACCCTAGGCAAAGGAGCTAAAAGCAATGCATAGTTACTGAAGGAGTGAGAGTCACTCTCTTTTGGGGATGTGACCACTGATAGTTTGCCCAAACCTCAGAGGACGGTTCCATATCTGTGTGCATGTGGACAGCATTAACTGGACTCAAGGTGTGATTTTTCCTATATCATGGTGTTATTAATACCATAAGGCATTCATTGACATGATAAAAATATTTTATATAAGTATATAACAGTTTTAAAGAATAAAAAGTGTTACGAAAATAAAAAGGATAAAAAGATCAAATGTTTCAACTGGTAATGAGTGCAATGACAATTACATAGAAAGTGCCAGAAGAAAGATCTTGTGTAAGAGCATCTCAAGAACAAAGACTGCATTATACAAAAGAAAATGACTTGTTGTTACTGCTGGGAACAAACAACGCCATGTGACAGCCGTTGGAAAATGTCTCATAAAATGCTATTTACTGAACACTTTACCTACTTAATCGTCAAAAAGATCTGCTTCTAATCTGGAAGCATTTGCATAATCTAAAAATAATTAATTACCTTGGTCCACTGTGAAGGTTAGGAATGGTAACAATTCAATGTAAGAACCGGGAGTCCAGACTAATTTCTCCAAAAATCTATTCCTCATCAAAGACCCAGAGGACAGATCTTTGTCTGGAGATGAGAAGTTGGGTCTAGTAGATCTTCTTGCATCAGAAAGCAAAGAAGTTCTTTCAGAATATTTTGGTGAGGTGAAAAGACTGTGTCCAGAAAAGGCCACAGTTAATTCAATGTTAAGAAAATTCTGCACAATACTGAGCCAGGAGGAATATTTCATCAGTTAGTTAATAAGATGCCAGATGGGCATGCTTGTGTATGTGAGAGGAGATGGGGGGTAGAAACAGATGCAGACAGGGAGAGAGGAGAGGCAGAAAGTCACTGACACCAATGTAAGTTTCCAGGACAATAACTTACCCAAGCTGAAAATGAAAATAAGCATTTATTCTACCTTTCTGATATGAATTCTACTTGAAAGTAACAGTTATAGTGGATGAAAGTTTTTTTTTTTTTTTTTTATAAAACTAACCAACGAAGGACTGATTTTGAAAATTACTTTCTGTGACCCCTAACAAAATAACTAAATTCGACAATGCTTATCACTGGTTGATAAAAAGTTCAATGTAAGGACGACAGAAAAGCCTTATGATTAATTAGATGCTGCCATGTGAGCCTAGGACTCAGTCTCAGCATCTTTAGAGGCATGTCTACTGATGTGATGGGAATGCTGGCTACAGGGAACTACCTGTAAAATACTACTGCCAAAATAAAAGCTCAGTTTGAATCTAATAAAGTCCTTAAACAGATCTAGTCTAGAAACAAGTAAAAATGGAAAGATTAACTATTATTTTAAGAACTTATTTAATTCAATATTATGGGGAGGGGCAATATATGTGCCCTCCCTCCCACTCCTGGGAGTGGAACAACTTTTAGGTGTGGGTTACCAGGATTCAGGAGTGGGTTCCCAGGTTTAGTGTCAGCAAGCACTTTTACCTGCTGGCCACCCCCGTGCCAGATGATGTAACAATTTACATTACTCTATAAGAACGCAGTGTGACAACTCCACAACAGGCCACTGTGCAGGACAACTCACTTCTCAACAGACTCATAGCACAGAAACATGGGGATGGATGAGGTGCGGAGTGAGAGGGCCTTAAAATTTTTTGGCTAATTAAAATCATAACCAGATACACTAAGTAGACCTTGTTAGGATACTTATTTCAATATGTGAAGTGGAGGGGGAAAAACTATTAGGAAAATTGAGTGTAGGAAGGGTATTGGTTGTTGCAGAATTTTATTACCTTTTAAATACACTGTGGATAAATACAATTATCTTTCTTTTTGAGATGCTTATCAAAGTGTTCAGGGATTTGCTTTTTAAAATACCTCAACTTAAAAAGGTTGGGTGCCACAGAGACATCTGACCTGAACTCATGGGAGTTCAGGACTCTAGATAAGATAGCTGGGGAGCCTGCATGGGACTGAACTAGGCCTTCTGCATGTGGATGACAGTTGTGTGGCCTCATCTGTTTGTGGGACCTCTGGCAGTGGACCAGATCTATCCTGGTGAATGAGCTGACTTCTTAGAGCCCATTCCCTATGGTGGGATGAATGCCTTGCTCAGCCTTAATGCCCATGGGAGGTCTTACGCTTTCTGAGGCGTGGATGGTGGGGGTGGTTTGGAGGGAGGTGGGCAGGGAGCAGGAGCAGGGGAAGGAAGGGGAACTTGGTATAGAATGGTGCACGGGGAGAGATGGCACGCACCAAGCTAAGTACAGATGGGAACATAAGCTCTTGTATTTGTTACCTTTGTAGATGGTTGAAAATTTTTGCAATGAACTTAAAAACTAAGATTTGGGGAAATATCTCATAGCTATGAGTTCTTTATGGAACACTGAGAGAAGCTTAACAACCTCATCTGCAGCTGGAATGCCATCTGTCTCAGCCAGGAAAAAAATAATTTAGAATGAAATGGTCCTTTCAAAAGTCCTTTTCATAAAATGTGGGCTCTAAGTTCCTTACGTATCATGTTTAGATTCTTCTTATTATACAAGTATCAATTTCTTTCTATGTGGTATTCCTTGTGGCTGGACTTGTGTTCAGTGTAGCATGTCACCATTGATCCCCTAAACAATGCCACTGTTTGATATGCAAATGGACTAATCAAGTTATAGCCTACATTTTCAATGACCTTCACCACAGGTAATTTAGTAAAAATGCTGACTTTAACAGAGGGCTACACAGGAAGTGCCCCTTCCTGCACTGGGTGAGTTAGAGCTATGCCAGCCAGTGTCTCCTTATCCACCCTGTCCCCAGAAGCACCAACAATTAAACTCCCCTCCCCCCACTTATGTCTGAATTGCCCTAGTGAATGAGAATTCCTGGACGGAAGTGGTGTCTGCAGAACTGACTGGCTGAGGAGAACTGCAGTGGTGTGGCGGGGCTTTTGTATTGCAGGTCTGAGCCTTCCCTTGGGGCTGGATTTAGCCCCTAAATAGTCATTTTCTTGGTTACTTTTGTGTCAGAACACCCTATGACTGACAGATGAAAACCTTTAGGAATCTATTAACTTGATAGAGCACCTGAGTCCACCAACTCAAAAGCTAAGAATTATTTGTAATGCAGAGGTAAATGTATGATTTTTAAAACTCAACAAATAAAAAAAGAAGGGCTGACACTGGGCAACGGGACAGAGGGATGGAGAAAGAAAGAGGTCCTGTCTGTTGGACAGCTGACTCTCAAACTGTGTATATGCTACTAACACCGTTAAATATTTACACACCGGCAAGGGAGGAATGTGACACAGGTGGAGACTTCACGTGCCCCACAGCATTGGAAACAAAAATACTAGGCAGTAAAATGAGCTGTGCTGGCTTGAGATACAGAACAGGAACAGAAAGGGAGCACGGGGAGGACCGTCACCTGCTGTCTGCATGTCTCACGGCACCTAGAGCACCAATGCTGAGGATTCAGAGTGGCTTCAATATGCTCAAGGCACACATGTGAGTAGACTCAGAAAGCAATAACCAGGAATTCCTGGAGTTCAGTATTCCTCTCCCCCCTTTATAGCTCTGTGTAAACATCTGTTTATACCCACAGAGATCATTTATCTCCACTCTGACATGTTAGCTACTGCAAGAAGGCTTAGCCCTATTGATTGAGTTGGAGAACTAGAATATGTATGTGCGTCAGTGCATTTGTGTGTGCAATGATGGGACATACATCATGCAAGCAGAAAAACAGTAATAGGGCAGTTATGCACAGGGAAGACGAGGAAGCAAAAGAAGTATATAAAAAGAGACATGGGCAGCAGGACGGCAGAGGAAGGCAAGGCAGGAAATGCAAACAACACTGGGGAGAGGAGAGCACAAAGGAAGGACGTCCTCTAGGTTTACGCCATTTAGAGCCGGATCTGGAGGGCTGCTCTTACATTGCAGACACTGACCCTGCAGTTCTGGGGTCAGGGGCCACACTGCATACTTTTTAACAGCTACGCCTGAGAAGCCAGGTACCTACCCTTTGAGGAGCATAGACAGGATGTGAGGGTGAGAACTGATGTACTCCACAGTAGGACTCCGTGTACCAATCTGTCTTCTCAGGATGTTGTTGAATATCTGGGTCACATCTTTTTTTCCCTGTTAAAGAGACATGTCACCATTAAGTAATACACTTTAAGTGGCTGAACTGAATGACATGTGGGATACAGACATATGTTCTCATACGGATAGTGTCACCCTACATGAAATGAAGAAGCAGTAGTTTGTTCTGTTCGTTTATCTTCACACAGTCCACGAAATGGGTGCAACGCTTCACCCAGTGCACACAGTGGGGAACTTGGCACAACTGGAAATAGGAAGGCACAGATGGGTACAAAGTAGCAGCAAGAATTGAATTTTTATACTTTTTCTCCTTTTAGTTCTCCCAAGAAGAAAACAGTAACTGATATTTTACAACCTCCATAAATGAGAGAAAATAGAACAGAAGTTAAGAATAAATAAAATGTGAGGGCCAAATTTTTCTTTCTTGACATACAATTCTGGGTAATACTATCCCTTCAGTTTATCTACTCTTTTACCTTGGAGCCTCTAAAAAACTATTTTTTAAATGAGATGTAATTTAAATGCAAACTTTCCCTATGTAATATATAACTTTCATGTACATGTCTTACCTATGTGAAAATAGACTAGAGGAGAAGAAACTTTCAGTCCCAATTGACTTGAGTGAGAACTACTGCCAATCTTGGAGGGAGAGGGCTTCTGAGTCTTCACACATCTTACAACCTGAGCTGAGCCTGATTCTATAAAAGAATCCATGAGCTGGACCATGCTTCACATATAAAAAGAATGACACCAATCATCCTGCTCTTTGTCTGTCAACTGACAACCAAAGGCTCTGTGTCCCCTTCAAAGCATCTTCACTCTGCAAAATCAGCTATCAAGAAGTGATGGCAATCTCTTCCCCTAAGCTCCTCAATGCCTCCCTTAGGCTTAGAAAAGTCCAGTGCCTTCCATTACACGGCCCCTGCCTGTTGCTTTGCATTTCTGCATCAGGTTCTATTGCTTCCAACTGACCGCGCGGCGTATGCTCACAGTCTTCAGTGTCCGTGCAGCTCTGGCTCATGTTCTCCTTGTGTCCTACATGCTGTTTCACAGTTCATTTTCTACGACTCAATGGTTCTACTCTGAGATGAATGTCCTTACTATATTTAATAATACCCTTTGCCTACAAGCAGATCTCTGAGTCTGAGGCCAGCCGGGTCTACAAAGTGAGTTCCAGGACAGCCAGAGCTGTTCCACAGAGAAACCCTGCCTCAAAAACCCCAAAACCAGACCAAAACAACAACAACAAAAGGCAAACAAACAAACAAGAGTGTGTCATCAGATACATGGAACACCCACATAACTCTTACTATAAATAGGGAACTGAACCCTCTCATTTTTAAATCTGTCACTTTTCAATACAAAAGACACAGTTAAAAAAAAAAGACCCAAAACCCCAAATTGAAATTAATTAGGTTATTCATTATTAACTCAGTCTTAAAACTGTTCCTGCCCTTTCCAGGATCTCATATATTCCCAGTTGGCTTCCAACTTGCTATGGCTAATGATAACTCTAACTTGTAATCCGTCTGCCTGTACCTTCTGAGTGCTGGGATGATGGGTCTGTGCCACCTCACCAGACTGATGCAAGATCTATGATTAGGCAAAAAGTTCTTAGCCTTCCCAGTAACAATATAAATGAAGTAATAAACTGACTTCATGCAAGTTTTTAATCTCTGGGAAGCAGAAGCAAATAGATCTCTGTGAATTTGAGGCCAGCCTGGTCTACAGAGTGATATCCAGGACAGCCAGGGCTATGTAGAGAGACCCTGTTTCAAAAGAACACACTCACTAAAAACAATCAAGGGCTGGGGAGATAGCTCAGCAGTTAAGAGCACTGATTGTTCTTTCAAAGAACCTGGGTTCAATTCAGCCTACACGGGTGGCTCACAACCACCTGTAGCTCTAGTCCTAGAGGATCTGATACAACCTCTATACATACACGGCACACAGTCGTATGGGCAGGCAAAATATAATACACATTAAAATAAATAAAATTTAAAAACACAAACAAACAAGCAACGCTGAAACCAAAACAACAACTTTTGTTCTCAAAAAGTTCTGTCAATAAGATGAAAAGATAGGATAGAGTGGGGGAAATACTGTAGAAAGCATCCACAAGAAAACACCAGTAGCTGGAGTACAGACTTAATGGGTGAAGACATGAAAGGTACTTCATTCACCAAAGAGGCCATATAGCTAAAGACAGGAACATCATTACCTTCAGGAAGTGTAAGGCAAAAGCACCACGAGACGTATATTACTCATTCTGACAGATATGGCTGAAATGAGAACTAAAGACAACAGGAAATATAGCAATAATGAAGAAACTCACACTGTTAACGGAAATGTAAAAGATGGGGCAGGGAGATGGTTCTGTGGATAAAAGATAAATGCACTTGCCGAGGGTCTGAGTCTGATGCTCCCAATCATGGCGGGAGTGGTGCAGGAGAACTGACCATAGTCAATCCACTGTGCCAATAAAGCAACCTTGAATCAAAGGACGGAGTCAATGATTGGTTCACCAGGATTAGCCATAAAGTTCTTGGAGGGTTTAGAAGGCCCTCCCCCAAGAGGAGGAGGAGGAGGAGTTCTGGGGAGTTTCTGCTGCTGGTGGTTCAGAAAAAATGTGGAGAGAGGGTCAGTCAATCACTCTGCTTTCATTGGATTTTTCAGGTCTTTATTTCAATTTCTGACTTACGAGGTTTTATTATACTAGAATAAATTAGGTAATCATTACATGTAACAGCCTCATAGGAGAGAACCCACTCCTGAAAGTTGTCCCGACCTTCACAGGAGCGGGCTGTTGCAGGTGTGCCTATGCACACATACTAAAACAGAAACAGATATGAAGTTTTAGAAGGGAAATGTAAAGCATTTCAGCATGTTTCTAAGAAACACATAAGTAGCCAGCCCATCAGGCACTCTAGGCAACTGATGGAGGAAGAAGTACATGCGTTACCCGACCATGATGCTCATGCATTACTTGTAGTAGCCGAGCTGGAAACAGCCTGGAAATTCTGCAGCAGTCAAATGGTTAAACAAACTGTGGTCATTCAGCAGCCAGAGTAATATAATATATAGATTTAGTTTAGTAACTTTGATGGGTCTTGAGAAATTTGTCCATTATGAAAGATCAGAAGGAGAAGGTTCCACTCTAGATAGATGATGTGGGAGGGTCTTCTGTTTGAGTTGATTTCATTGGTTTAAATAAAGAAACTGCCTGGCTCATTTGATACGCTGGCTCATAGGTGGGTGGAGTAGACAGAACAGAATGCTGGGAAGTTAGTCAAACTGCCATGCATCTCCTCAGGGAGACAGACGCGCTGAAGCTCTGGCCCAAGATGGACATACGCTAGAATCTTTCCCGGTAAGACACCACTCGTGGTGTTACACGGATTATTAGATATGGGTTAGTCAAGATGTGAGTAAGAGGCTGAAACTAATGGGCCAGGCAGTGTTTAAAAGAATACAATTTGTGTGTTGTTATTTCGGATTTTAAGCTAGCTGTGTGAGAGCCAGGCGGCCAGGAGCGGGGTAGCGGGAACGTGGCCCGCTGCTCCACACTACAGATAGATAGCTCCATCTATATGAGGATTTTGAAATAACCGAGTTCTAGAATGGAGAACAGTGTAGTTTGAACAGCTATAAGTCAGGGATGTCTGTGGTAACGGAAAAGATGCACATTAGATGCTGTCAGCGTTGGCATCATAGCTGTGTCAGTTTTGCAGGACTTAATTCTCCAGAAAAGAAGGTGAGGTCCACGGAAGTTCTCTGACCCATTCCTTACATACAAGTAACCACTTCAAAACAAAGAGGTTAAAAAACAAAGAGGTGAAATTTTTAAAAGGCATTTTTCTTTGTTGATCATGTTTTAAATAACAAAATTCAGCTCTGTTTTTATGTAGACACAAAGAACCTTATCCTAGTTGCTAACTGCTCGGTATGGTAGCTCACAAACATGACCCTAGCCTGACAGAGCTACATAGTGAGTTCCAGATCAGCTTGAGCTACACACTGAGACTGTCTCAAGAAACAAATCAACAAAATAACTAAGCAATGAAAGACTTAGTAACGATCAGTGTTGTCGGTCTAGCCTGACAACCTAAGTTCAATCCTGGAAGGAGAGAGCCAGCATCTGCAAATTGTCCTTTGACCACCCTAGTTTTGCTGCAGCACACACCCAAAATACATGTGCTAAAAACTGAGGTCTAACTAACCAGTAGAAGTAAGAAACTGGAATATCAAAATGTAAACAGATGATTTAATATCCGAAATAGCTACAGTTTTCCATTGCTGTCACTTTCTTTCAAAAATATTAAGAAATTAGGGCAGAAGAGAAAAAGAGGGTGGAAAAATTAAGTGTGGGTGTATGTGTGGGGGGGTGTTGGTTGGTTTAGGGGACTGAGAAGACAGGGAAATAAAAACTCAGTACTGTAAAAGCAAATTATCTCTTCCTTTAAAGTCACCATACGCAAATGCAAATTTTAATTAAAACAAAACAGAACTCTTGAGAGCCGGTGACGTACTTGGAGGAGAAGGACTGTGAGGCATGTCCTGCCCCGTCCTACCCCACTATGGGAGGGGAACACTTCAGTCCATAAAAAATGCTCCTAGTACCTGAACTTCTTTTATGGGCATTGTAAGTACTATATTTGTTGTATTAAAAAGGCATTTCTGTAAGCACAAATGTAGCTTTAAGTGAAAGCAATTCTGTGGTATGCAAATCTTCCTAGACTCTGCAGGGCAATACTGTGGACTAAATGCCAGCCCTGTTCAAAATGTCGTAAGACTCTGTTTTTCATACCTCCCAGTAAAATGCCACAAGAACATTTCCACACGGCATCCCGGTGAACAGCAGCAATGAAGCTCCACAGAGCTCCGTCCAATTTTCACACAGAGGGAAGCATTCTTCCAGTTCATTAGCAAGTATGTGCAGAGGCAGAGGGAGCCCCTGTGGGTAACAGGAACAAGTTTTGCTACCAGAGACCACTTCTCAAACGGGAATGCAGAAGTTGCCAGAGAAGTAAAAAAATAGAAAATCACTAACATGTTGTTGATTATAAGGAAGCTACATCCCAAAAATGATGCAGTACACACCCACAAATACATATGCCAAAATGTACCAAAAATGAACTAAAATTATGTAGTAATTTAGGATTACATATTAATTAATGGATTTTCAGCCTAAAGAACACTTTTCAAGCAGGGTTTCGCTGTAGCTTTGGAGCCTGTCCTGGAACTGGCCTTGAACTCACAGAGATCCATCTGCCTCTGCCTCCTGAGTGCTGGGATTAAAGACTCTGAAAAGCATTTCTCAGCTGGCAAATCCATAAAAGGTCAGCAGCTATTTGTTTAATGAATTAATGAATGACAAGCAAGGGAGTATCGACTGAAATCATAAAATGAGCAAAGGAGTAAAATGGTCAGAGTAACTGCTGGTAAGTGCAGAGACAAGAAACAAGAGGAGAGGGTTAGAAAATACTTGCTTTAAAACTGCGGGCACTGATTTATAGACAGCATCCACAAAAAGGATTCCTGGGCCAGCAGGATGGTTCAGCATGTAAAACGCTTGCTGGGAAGCCTGACAAACTGAGCTGCATCCTTGGAACTCCACAAAAACAGAAGGAGAGAAAGAACTCCATGAAGTCATTCTCTCGTTTCCACACACATGCTGTGGCATGCATGTCCACGCACTCACACAATAATGTATATGCACACACACACAATAATAAGGAAAGTAAAAATATTTTTCAAAATTCAGTTATCGAATAAAAAAAGGGACAAAAGAGCCCCCACTTTCTAACAGATATCATGGCAAATAAATACAGGAAAATAAACTCATTCTGATTAGTTATTAAGAAATTGCAAAGCAAATCGGTAGTGAGAGAACACTAGCTCCTGAACAGATAAATGAAAAGACAGAACCAAAGAGCAACACCCAGTCATCTCACGCATGGGCCCTTCGCCTATGGGAAATGAAAATCTGTTTTCATATCGAAAAACACTCTACACAAATGGACATTCAGCTTTCCTTGTAAATGATAAAACTGGAAACATAGCAAGTATCCCCCAGGGAGGGATGAATGTCCAATGCAACATCCATACAATGAACCCATCAATGAGAAACAGTCTGGGCAAGGCAAAGGCTGAGGAGAATCTCAAGGGTGTCATACCGAGTGAGTGAGTTAATACGCCTTCTCAGTAAGAAATCACTGTACACTTAGAGGCTAACAAAGGGAAAAGCTCTTCAATAATAGCGCATGCCCTGCTCTGGCTGGTTCTCAGAGAAGATGGCATTAACTAAGGTACACTTTAGGTTTACACATTCCACATATGATACCAGCCTTAAATCTCTCTTGGGTGCAGGCCTCAGGTTATACTTTGAACAATTTTTTTTTTAGGCAAAGTTAAAATAAATCCTTGGTTTATTTGTTGCTATTTTGGTGAGACTTTGTCTCAAAAAAGGTATAATAACAATAATCATAAAGATTTCTCAAATAATTCTAAAACTATAAAGAAAAAAACAATAATTGTAGCCCATATATAAAAACACATGCTATAAAGGCATAGGTAAAAAGTTTTCTGCTTTTTTTCTTTATTCTGGGAGGGGTCACAAGGACGAGGGGTGGACCTGGGGAGTAAGTGTGATTGTGGTACACCGCGTGACATTCCCAAACTATCACTAAGAATATTGCAGAGACAAGAGACTGTCACCCTGGCCACCTGGGCAGATGGGAGACAGGAAGGATGCTCTCAGAATTGTTTCTTAAGTGCACACACCCACCACTGCGGCTCCTCTTGCCTACTTGGCAGAACGAGGCTTCTCCTGGTGAGAGTACAGGGTACTTCTTGGTAGACCAGGACTTAGCGGTGCTTGTGACCCTGCCACAGCCCCTTGATCTACCTCTTAGAGGCTGTCCTCTGATATGAGGACAGAGCTAACGGCCAACTCTAAGTCAGGGCTGTTAGCAACCCTGAATTTTAATTACAGTACAGACCTTTCCTTCCCAGCCTTTAACATGTCTGCCTAGTGCACTAGTACTAGTCATCCCCTAGTACAGACTTTCCTCCCCGTCTTTAACATGTCTGCCTAGTGCACTAGTACTAGTCATCCCCTAGTACAGACTTTCCTCCCCGTCTTTAACATGTCTGCCTAGTGCACTAGTACTAGTCATCCCCTAGTACAGACTTTCCTCCCCGTCTTTAACGTGTCTGCCTAGTGCGCTAGCTGTCTTCTGGTCACACAGGAGGCAGCACCCCTTAGGCAAATTCTACTTTGTGTAACTGTATCTTCTAAGCAAGTTTCTTAGCCCTTACAGCATTACTTTTACTACTTCAAGCTCCTCCTGCATCAAGAGAAGCCAGACGTGAAGGGCTGCACACCGTTTCTGTTTACATGACTTTTCTGTGAAGGTAAAAATGGGGTTAGTGCTGTATGGTAAACATTACCAGGGCAAAGAAGCTGAGGGTAGGGAAGGAGCTAAGTGGCCAAGGGCAGAAGGAAACCTTGGGTGTTAGAGCTGTCTACCTTTACGGACCAAAGCACTAAAAAGGGTGGCTGTCTATAGCTGTTGCTGAAGCTCGTTCAGAAGTAGTGGGTGCTGGAAGGTGGGGACCGGTGGGGTGCTAGACAGGAGGACAGAGGCCTTGTCGGTAGGCTAATGCTTTTCTTGCAGGGATGGATTAGCCACCTCAGGACTTGGGTCTCCTTTCTCCCTCCACATGAGGCAATGTTCCTTCTGCTTCCTGGAGAAATTAAATTAGGACAAGGTCCTCAACCAAAGCAGAAAATACGGACTCCTAGACTTGCTCTTGAACTTCTCAGCTAAGTGAGGTTCCTTCCATGTCACTCATCGTTCGTTCAGCAAAGAAGTGCTGGTGAGCCAACAACAACAACAACAACAACTACAACAGACTAACCGTAACAGTATTGTGGTACTGTGATTATTTTTAAAGGGCCGAAGAGAAATCTTGGTAATGTGTTCATGAGGACTCAAATTCAATCCCCAGAACCCATGTAAAGGTGGACGGACAGAACTGATTCTATGAAGTTATCCTCTGACCTCCACAAGGAAGGTTTGGACTGTCAGGTTTAATGATTTCAGTTTTTCAAAGTAATAAAATCAGAAGTAAAGAATGGCTTTAAGTGGGGCCAGGGAGGAGGGAAATATGTTTAGGGACTAAAATTAATCATAAATTTTGGACAATAAAGCATCTTACTAAAATCATGAGGAATCTGTTTTGTGGGGCTTTCTACCATGGTGAAGCTACGTATAAAGGAAGAGGGTCTGAAAGCCCTCACTGTGCCAGGCAGTCTGGATTGCTATAGCAGCTGCATCCTCTGGGACTCTGAAATCTCATGATTTGGCTAATTTAACCTTGAACTGGTTCACCCTGGTTCTGTGTCGAGAACTAGTACTATTAGAAAGAGTTAAATAGCTTGAAAAATGCTTTCTTCCAGCTTATCACCAGTCCTTTCCTTGAATGTGTAACACCAGCAAGCAACAACCAGTCAAGAGCTTGTGCTATTCTTGTCAACCAGCCCAACTGTACCAACCAGTTCTCTGCACCCCCTTTTGTTCCACTTATCCTTGGCTCTTCGGGTGGCTCTCCTCATCTTGGCTTGAAACCCTTTGCTCACACACTCTTGTTGACAGTGGCTTGTTCCCATGCATTCTAGTTTGACAATAGTAAGAAATGATTGCTAGATCGCTGTGTCATTTTCTGCCACTTTGAGTTGCTTTCTCATTCAGCCTGAACACTCATTCGACTTTTGTACCCACCCCTTCGTGGCAAGGCATACCTGCCTTTAAAGCAAATGCATCAGTCCTGCCGTGCAATACATTTTTAACCCCTTGATCTCTTACCACCTTGCATTACAGAATACAAAATGACCTAAAGCTATGTCTTAAGTAGTGGCCAAACTTCAAAAGACACAGTTCTAAGTTTAATCTTGAGCCCACAGTATCAGAGGTCTTGCCATTTTAGTCATAAGTGCCATGTTTTCTTTTGTAAGACAGGGTCTAACAATGTTGCCTGGCCTGGCACTTAATGTGTATGCTAGGCTGGCCTAAACTCACAGAATTCCGGTGTTTCTTCCTTTTGAATACTGGTAACTAAAGAATAAAACGGAGCCACCAGTTACAAAATGACTCCATATCACTGTTTTTCAGAGAGAATATAATAAACTTTCTGTTGCCTTTCTTGAGGATCTCGAGCATTATAGGAGGCTGATCTTGCTGCTGAGGTTGAGGCTCTTGGAGCAATGGCAGGAAGTAGGAATGGAATTGCTTATGGAAAATTCATGTCCTAGGACTCCGACCTAGTGCTACTGGATCCTTTACAACAATCTCCAGTGAACGGGCTCACTGCAATTTCCCCAAAAGGGAAGAGCATGCCACAGTCCCCTTGCTGGTAGATGGGAGTTCAGCAGCATCACAAAGAAGGTCTGGGAGGTCACCATCCTCCAATCTGTATCCCAGGATGCTCTGCAGAACCTCTCTGTCAGTACAAAGCATGCCTACACTCCTTAGTCTCTCACTGCCTTACAGACAGTACAATACACATCCTGTAAGCTCAGTCAGTATGTGCAACTCTTCTTCATGTTCATCTGACTGAGATAGATGCTGGCAACTGCTCTGGACACCCCATGACTCTTCCCTTCCTCTTTAAACTGTTTCTCAACCTCCAGACTCAGGGTCAGCCCATGGTCTAACTGAATGACTTTCCTCTCCTGTTTTCCTTTCCCTTCACTTACTATCAGCTGTCACTCAAACTTACAGTCGGAATAAGGAAGGCAGTCTCCAGGTTTTTCTCTCACTGTGCTCCAAAAAGGGCTCTGTTCTAATGGGGTCCAGGAAATGTCTGGAGGTGCTTGAAGGGAAAGCTGCGTCAGTACCCCTCAGCTCTATCAGTCTTTTGAATCTAGTAAAGGTAGGTCGGTCCTTCCTTCCGTCCCCCCTCAACCTTATAATATACTCACATGCTTCTTTTCTGTCAGCAAATTTAAGGCTTATAGGATTAGATACGAATTTGTGGCTGAGTACGAGATTTGTTTTTTATACACAGGTCTGTCTTCTCACTCTTACTTACTGATGGCAGACTCTTCCCCTCTTGTCCCATTCCCCACAGGTCACTTTCCTCTGGATTCTTGAAGGAGAAATGGATTTGTCACCTACTCCGGCGTTAGTCCCAGATGTCAACTCTAATGTCACTGTTTCCTGAAGCACCACTGCTGTCAGTCCGAGGTCTGAATCTCTGTCTCCCAGTTTGCAAACCCTGTTAACTGTCTTGGTCCAGCAACAGCTAATTCTCATCCTCCTGAGTGTAGAAAACCATTCTGTGTCCTTCCCTCAACATACACCATTCACACCAGTCCCTATGAAAGACTCGAGGATAATAAGGGTGAAGCCCGGACCCATGAAAAACATCTTCAATCTACCCAGTCATCGTTTTCCTTATCCTCCTTCCTTTCTGGTGGTGTTCTCAAGCCTTCTCTTTCCCTGTTCCAAACACTTCTCTTCTGCTGAAGAAGACTACACTCCTGTTTCTGTCACTGTTCTCTGAAAGGGGTAGCTAAGTCCATTGCTTTCCTGCCAGTCATTGCCCAGAGACTGTATACAACCTTTACAACTAACAACCTGCCTCATGCCCACCACGGTGGAGTCTAAACAAAAGTTCATACTTTTGTTGTTCCTTTCCCCTCTCTGCAAGGAATGTTTCTTCCCCTGGGTTATCTGGCAAGAACAGCAGCCCATCCCTAAAACAGTAATTTTCCTCCCAGTTATACAAACATCAGAAATTCTAGTCAAATACCTGCTGTGCTCTTCAAAGACACACGGTGAAAGATTTCCCCTTTTGGGAAATGCTATAATCACCATTCAAAAGAGCCTGAAATTGTCTACCAAACAATTTATTAATTCCTTAAGAAAATGGCTTATTGATGTCTTTTTTTTTCTTTTTTATAGTTTTCTAAGTAGCCCTAGAGCATCTGATCCTCTCAGCCCAGCCTCCTTTCTGAATCCTGAGGTTGTAAGTGTGCAATTGTGCCTGGCTAGGATACCTTCTTTTGTTCTATCCTATATTCAACCAACCAATCAATCCACCAACCAACTAACCTAAGATTAGTCCCTTTCCAGAGGGCTGCTGTAAAGAATATGACCAAGGGCAGGCACAGAACAGCATGTTCAAAATGCTATGCAACACTGGACGGAGTGCACCAAAGAAAATTCCAGGTGCCTCACGGTTTTGTTTAGCAGTAGCTCAGTTGTAGGAAACAGTCCTAACATCCAAGGTACTTTCAAAACAGAAGGGGCTTCTGAATGCTACCTATGAACTGAGAGACAAGGGTTAGGGGTTTTGCATGGCTAGAATACATTTTGAAACAAGGAAGAATTTGATCAAGCAGTCATTGGCTTGAACTGATACTCTGGTCTGAAGAAGGAAAGGTGTTGCCTCCAGGCTGCGGGGCCTTGCCTGAGGTTCAGGGAGACGCGTAGCACATTCCCATAAGCAGGCTAGGAGAGCTGGAGAGACCGCCTCCATCCTCACAGCTGTGTGCACGTGACGGGATGCATGTCTTTACATAGTTTAGTACTGTCAGAAGTGTTATCAGTTCCCATCATTGCCCTACAGAGATGAGATTTGGGCTGAAGAGTTCATTTACTGGCTGTACAATGAGTAGCAGAGGCTGGACTCTAGACATCACCAAGTCAAGTGTTTTCCACTATGCCAAGCTTCTATTATGTTATGTTCATACTATCTAATTTGAAACTAGATAAGAAACATTTACCTATATGAACATAGTAAAGGCATGCTTTGATTCCACACATAGCCAGGGTGAAAAGGAAAATGAGAACAAGTGGAGGGAGACAGAGATTTAACAAGTCAAGCCCAAGGAACTGAAGACACTATGGGTCAGAAAACGTCAGATGGAGAAACAGAAAAAGGGAGAGAAAGAAAGAGACAGACAGTTGTATCTGAAAGAAAGAATGAGTTAAAGCCTGGGTCCTTTGAGGCCCTTCTCCAGCACACCCTGATTTTATACCCCACCAGTCTTGTCTGCACTTTTATGCCCATCTCATCTGTCCAGGGAGCTGTGGGTTACTTTTCCACAGATTCCTAGAACCCTGACCTTATGTCAGCTCAATCACTGTAGTTAATTTTCGTCTACCTGTTTGTAAACAAAGATAACATCAATTTGCTTTAAAAAATCTGCATTATCTTCTGTCCATAAAAAAAACAACAAAAAACAAACACTTACCTGATACTACCAGGTACACTGGTAGAAAGAAAGAAATAGGAAAACAGGATGACTACCATCTAAATAGTGTATATACAAACCTGCCATAAATATTCCCATTATTTGCTATTAGATAAGGTATACAATAAATAATAATATATAATAATAAAATGATTATAACATACTTACTGCTTTTATTTATCTAATTGCTTGGTAAATTTGGTTAAACTCCTTTCAAAATGATGTCAAAACATATGACCATATTGGCATTTAATGAATTTTTGGTTTGGTATAGTATTTTAATGAGAACAGGCTTGATAATACAGTCTTTGAATTACAGATGCAGCTTAGCAACTTCATGGCTTTAGGAAGGTTACTTAAAATCTTGAGTTTGGGGTTCTTTATCTATGCCACGAGAGAAACAGGGCCAGTGAGAGGGCTCAATGAGAAAAGGTTCCTGTGCCTGAGGACCTGGGTTTGACCTCCTGATCCCACAAGGTGGCAGGAGAGAACCCACTCCAAAGAGTTGTCCTGACACGGACTAGGACATACAACTACCTGCACACACACACACACACACACACGCACACGCACACACGCGCGCACACACACACACACACACACACGCACACCAATAAATGAATACAATTTATTTGCCATAAAGGTCGTTCTAAGAATGAGTTGTGTGCTTGAAATTGTACCTTGTGTACCAGTAATTGCTATCTCCTGTGAACAGTGGTCATTGACCCAGCTGCGGAAAACATAATTACAGTTTGCCTTTTTGCCTGCTAATGAGTCTGACTGTAAAGGTTTTATGAAAACTGTTTGTACCACGTGTGGACATTAACTGTCTTAAGTCAAGTGCGAACTTCATCAGTCACTGTAAGTCAAATAGGGACGCTCACTAGTTACTCAAGAAGCAGGAGGGGCAGTCTCGGGCAGAGCCTTCACCTCAAAGTCTATCAGCTGCAGGTCAGCTATCAGTGTCACCAGCAGTCCACTGCTGTAGAGCTCTTGTGCCAGCTGGGCCACTGCCTCTGTAGGGGGTTCCTTGTCATTTGTACCACACAGAATCTCCTTCATTGCTTGCAGAGATTTCGACACTTCTTCTGAAGCCTAGTGACCAGAAAGCATGTTAATAGTTAGAAAGAATACAAATTTTAGGTTGTAAGGGAGCACACAGCACACACACAGCAAACAACTTCCAACAACAACACACACAAACACTTCTTGGGCCTTGTCTATTTATAACCAAAGATCATTTTCTGACTATAAACAATAGCAGCAACATTAGTAGGTATTGCTTTCTTTAATCTTGAAAAAAGTTACTAAAATTTATGTGAAAAGATTCCTTATATTTCTTCATAGAAATATAACTAAAGTCTCAAACAATATTATTCATAATCTAATTTGAGACAAGCTAAAAAGAAAGTGTATTCTTGAAAAGTAAGTTGAGTGTTTTGAGGACTTACCAAATGCTACAAATTTTTTGCTGCCATTTCTCAATGGATCCCTACTCTCATAAAATCCCAAGTTGTTATATGCAACTCATAAGCTTTTGACATGTTTATTCCTCCTACACAATCGTATTTCTTCTATTTGTAAAACTTATACAAGTTTACTACAGTTCAAGAATAATAAGCAGAACTATAGGGGCAGAATGTAGCTCGTGTCAAGTCTGGGAGTGGGACGTGAGGAATGACTACTAATGGGGGTGGGTTTCTTTCGGGAATGATGGAAATGTTCTCGAGTTAAATAGTGGTGGAGGTTGCACAATCTTGTGAGTTGTAAAAACCCAGAGTTGAGAAATTATATGGTATGAGAATTCTACCTCAAAAGCCCTCATTAAACTAGTACAGTTGACAAAAGAAAGCCTAATTTAGTTAACAATTTGTGTTTCTATTTTTAAAAAAGTATATTTTGGTTGATTTTATATTGCAAGTATCACATCACCAAAAATGAGAAGAAAATGGATGGAATAAGACAGGATTACAAAAAACAACTTCTGTCAGCATGGCACTACTTTTTAAAAGGCATTGCTCAAATTCTTTAGCTTATTACAGGCTTAAGAATACCTATAAAGAAAAGCTCTCTGCTATCATGAGTCCAAGTCAGGAGACCATATTTTCAGCACCCTGTCACCTTGTGCACCTTTTTACCTTTATATACTTCATGAGATTACAATAATTTGGATTTTAAATGTTCCCCAAAGGCCCATGTGTTCAGTGTGGCAGTCCTGCTGGTGGCAGAGCCTCAGGGGAGGTCTCTCCTAGTCACTGAGAAGATGCATTTGAATGGGATTGTGGGATGGGCCATATGATCTTTTTCCCTTCCTTTCCCATCCCAGCTACAAGTTCTGTCACAGGTTCCCTATATGATGATGGGCTGTCCCTACAAAATGCCCAGAACAATGTGGCCAATTGATCATAGACTGAAGTTTCCAAAACTCGGAGAACAAATAAACTTCGCCTTTGTATAAGCAAGTAACCTCAGGCATAATGACTGCTTCACCTTTCTCTACTTTCCTTACCTTTGTGTTGCATGTGTGCTTTAACCCCTCAAATTTGGAAATTTAAGGAAGACCTTACACACTCTACTCCTTTCACCCAGCTTCCCATTGAGGGAACTCATCTCTGCGGCTGCATGGAGGTAGCAGTTCATCAACTGCCCCCATCTCTACTCCTCCACTCATGGCTGGGTATGCTGCAACGTCTCTCTTGGTCCTGTTGTTTGTGAATTTGGGGGCTGTTCTCATTAAGAAGCTGTGAGCTATAATACATTCGCATGTGTTTCTCCTGGTGTGCTGTTGTGGAATATTATTCTAACTAGGCAAAGATATGTTATATGTGTTTATGCTGCGGAATATTACTTAAACTGTGTAAAGGTGTGTTCCTTTTGTTTATGCTGCATGTTTAATTATGTGAAGATGTGTAATTGTTTCACCTTGCCTGCCTAAGGCACCTGATTGGTCTGATAAAGAGCTGAATGGTCAACAGCTAAGCAGAGAAAGGGTAAGTGGGGCTGGCGGGCAGAGAGAATAAATAGGAGGAGAAATCCAGGCTCGAGAGAAGGATGAAAGGGAGAAAAAGAGGAGAGAACGAGAGAGATGCCTGGGGCCAGAAGCCAGGCAGTTGCCAGCAAAGCAGATCTGAGAAGCAGAGAAAGTAAGATATACAGAAGAGAGAAAAGTAAAAAGCCGTGTCCAGGTATCATTAGTGGGCCAGTAGGGTCTTCGCAATGCTTATTTCCCACTCAACAGATGTCACTGAACATGTCTCCAAAGTTCAGACACATGTGCTTTGCCACTTGTAGCAAGCAGAAGTGGTCCTGCTCTTAATCCTTGTCAGTGTTGCTGCGAACGTAAATGTGTTCTGGGCTTAACTGGCCTTCTCCCGGTTAATAATGAAAACTTGGAGGTTTTTAATTTTTCTTTTAATGTTTGCCATTTAAATACTTTATGAAGATTATTTTTAGTTTGTATTTAAACCAAAATTTGGCTGTCTCAAAGACTATCAGAATTAGAACAAGATATTTCTCTAATTCCTTAGAAAGGTTAAGGGTTTATCACATACTGAGACAGAAGCACACTATGACCCTAAGGTCTTTTATTTTATAACAGGTCATCTTGAATATAGTCATTGCAGAGAGAACCAACCATGTGGGGCTTAAAATCCCTTCAAAGAATGAACAAAGGCCTCTCTATGAGAAAGTCCCTTGGTCAGACCTCAGAACAATGTGGAAGAACTGTGCCAGTTCTCTCTTTCCCATCACCATAACACAGTACAACGAGACAGCTCTGATGTCTACAGAGACTTGGGCTGGGTCAGAGGGATACTGAAGAAAAGTTCAGTACAACAGACCCAACATCTACTAGCTGCATAAAATCCCGAAACAACCTAAGAACATAACAGGGACCACATTTAATTCTTCATTAAGCTTTTACATGTGCGTGGTCTTGAAATACACACATTTTAATAATGGTTTTGTTTTAAATCATACCTTGTCTGTCTTTTTGTCTTGCTTTTCCAAAATGGCCAGGTTGTCTTTGAGGATTTTCACAATTTCTGCTGGATTTTTGTGTGATTTACTAAACAAAGGCATTTTTTTCATGTCTAAAGATCTCGTCTTCCAATATGGAATGCTAAACAAACAAAGAAACAAAAACAAGCTAAGTTAAAAGATGGTAACTTTCAGCTCCTAGCATGCCCACTTCTCCACAGACTGGCCAGCCCCATCCACTCTCAACTGGATACCTTTCCCATGGCACACACTTGGCTGCTGATTTTACTCTCTCGGCATTGTTTGACCTGTGTCTGGTTCACCCACTCACACTTAAAACGAGCCAACTGGGACACAGAACCATTTGCTACATAAACACAAGCTCAGGCTAGCATGTGGCTCAGTTGCCTAGCATGTGCAAGGGCCCTCTACTCTATCCCCAGTACTGGGAAAACAATACTTGAGTTGCTACCTAGTCTTGATGAATGGACTACATTCAGAATATTCTTGACTATCATTGTTCTATTTTAAAATGAAAAGGCTCTTAAAGTAAAGAAGGAAAGGTTAAATAATGATAATGGTAACATTTTTTATACCTAAAATCATGGCAAAGGATATAAATGTGCATATATATTATTATATTTGTGTAGGTATTTTATAGCAATATGAAGAAAATAAAGTGTTACCCCATAAAACCGAACAGCAGAGAGGGTAGTGGAAAAGTCAGCCACAACAAAAGGAAACAAGGAATAGAATCACAACAGCAAAAGATATAATGCCTAATATGAAGCAGAATTCTTTAAACTCCATCATTTGAAGGACTTTTCTAGTCAAGATTAATGATCACATATAAACATAAATTTGTCTTGTGGCTTTTAAAAGAAATAAAAATTCTCTTTCAAAGCACATTCCAACAGAATGGCCTTTCAAAAGCAACAGCAACGTGCAAAAAATAAAAAAAAAAAATCTTTGGACTGGGTAGCCCCATGCATTCTCACAGAACCATGGGAAGATAAACATGGTTTTGGGAAGGAAAGTGTACAGCCTCACAATTAAATCTCTAGCTAATACACAATGTCTGCACACACAGGTTATATATGTCTACAAATAAAATGTTGAAAAGATTAAATGGAATCAAGCCCACAAATAGCTCAACAAAATTAATGCTAAAAATCTGAAATGGCTCTTGAAAGGAAGCCTTCATATAGTTGGCAGGACAAGTGGGAGGGTGTGAATTTACAATTATAATTCATTCATATAAGAAGAACAATTAAAAAAGAATTTAAAAAGTTAAAAAAAGGAAACCACGCCAAATATCTCCAAGAAAAGAATAGAAATTGTAACAGAAGCAGAAAGAACTAAATCAGAGACAAGGAAACAATCCCTGTAGTTACTGCATCCCTGTTCTGGCAGGGAGGGAGGGCTGACCACCTGAGCAGTACCAGGATATGCTCCACACCATGCTCCACGATTAGGTCTCAAATGAACGGTGACACAAGCCAAACAATTACAAAAAGATGAAAGGTGACAAGAGTTAGTGAGAACAAGGACAAAAAGGGACTCCTGGGTGCTGGTGGTGGAGATGTAAACTGGTAAGCGAGGACAACAAATGGTGTGGAGGGCCTCAAAAAATTACTGGTAGAACCACCAACTTGTTGGTCAATATTTTTCCTCCAGGAGACATATCCAAAGTGGTTAACGTCAATGTGTGAAGGGGTACCTGCATCTTGTGATCACAGAGCACCACTCCCACAGCTAACACACATCACACTTCATAACACACATGTCTATGAATGGATTGATAAAGACAGATATCACAGAATGCTATTTGATCTTAAAAACGGGGGAAATCAGGCCAATGAGATGGCTCAATGGGTAGAGCACTTGCCTACGCAAGTCTGACAACCTGAGTTCAGTCCCTAGAACCTATGTAAAGGCAGAAGGTGAAAACCAATTCTCTGACATCCACATAACCCACTGTGGTGCACGCACACATACAAACAATACTGACGGGGAGAGGGTTGTGTCGCATGTGACAACACGGATCATTACTGTGTTAAGTCAAGCACAGAGAGCGCCACGACGGCTGCCAGAGGCTGCGCAACTGGGAAGGGAGGGTGAGCAGTGGCTGACTGAGAACTTCAGACAGACAGAAGGCATTGCTTTTCAGATCTAATACTATAGGGTGACTAAGAGCAATAATAATGTGGTCTATATTTGAAATTAAAATTCTTCACTAGCGCTTTCCTCATCGTTGGTACTTTAAGCTAAATGATATAATATATTCTAATCTAAAGAAATTGCTATTTTACTATGAGATATTTTATTTACTATAACACATTATAAAGTTCTAATGCTCTAAATAAAATGGTTAGATAAATAATTTAAAATTTTTTCCATCACTTTTAATTATGTGTATGCATGTGGGTCTCTATGTAGGTATGTGCAGATGATAAGTGCTTGTAGAAACCAGAAGCAATAAGACCTCGTGAAGCTGGAGTTACAGACATTTGTTAGCCGACCATCATGGAAGCTGGGAACAGAACTCCAGTCCTCTGAAAGAGAAGTACATGTTTTAACTGCTGGGCCATCAGACCCCTAAATATAATATTTTTAAAGGAGTAGGAAGCTTCCTATCCATCTCTTAGAAAGAGGTGAGACAGAGCAAGCTCTCTGGCTGGTTGTGGAGCATCCTATTGTATAACTATATCCCAGTGATCTCATCTGTCTTAACTTACTGCTCTTAACTACTGACAACTGCAAGAATTACCTTACACATATTCCTTTGCCTGCCTGCTTGCAGGGGTTTCTCCAGAGCAGCAGTTTCAATGCCTGACTGGCAAGTCTAAATAATATCGAAATACCAATGATTCCTAAAATTCATGGTTTAATATAGTTCCAATCACAGGTTAAAAAAACACCCCTAACTGAAATTATTAATGAGTAACAGGTAAGCAAGCACAGTAGATTTGGTCTTTTATATTTTTGCAAATGTAAATGAACTAGGGCGTGAGTATACTAAGCTTGTTTCCTACCACTGCATCTTACCCACAGTCAATAACAAAATTTAAGAAGATTAGCAGGGAGGAAATGAAATGAAAAGTGCAATGAATTACTGTAAGTGACAGTGACATCAAAAAACACACAGATTAATGGAGAAATATCTGAAACAAATACAGATATATTTCTAAAATTTTAGAATCAATGAAATAAATCTCAAAGAAGGGGTTGGGGGTACAGCTTAGCAACAGAGTGCTTGCTTAGCCACAAGGCTCAGGGTTCTATTATTTCCAGAACAGCAAAACAAACAGACAAAGAAACAAACAAACAACCCAAGCAGTGAGATTGGAAAGTCAATGTTATTATTAAATAGACTACAAACACAAAAAATTGAATTTCTTTACAAAATTAAAACTTCAGGCAAACAAGAAAATTCTGTGCTAGGAATTCTAAAGAGAATTGGTTAGCATCCCTCTAAAGGAAGACCTCAGCCAGGTTGAAGACCATCCTGAAGTTGAGGCAGGTCATTAGTTCAAGGTCAGACTGAGCTTCACAGTAAGACCCTGCAAATTAACCAGTTAAAACTGAAAATCTCTTTGAGAATAAAAACAATCCATCAGAGAAATAACATATAGACAATAGAAAAACACAGAGATACAAATACATAGTAAACATTTAACCACTCTTTTTAATTTAAAACTGAAAACTCAAAGTGAAAATTATTTTCCTCACTACACAATAAAGTGAGTTTTGGTTTTGTTGTTTTATTTTGTTTGAGACAGTGTCTTACATTGTCTAGGCTGGTCTTATGATGACTGCATAGTTGAGGCCTTGAACTTCTGATTCTTTTGTCTCATCTCCCAAGTCCTGGAATTACAGGGGTGCAGCCCTATGCCCAGCTAAATAATTCAGCCTTTTGTTATTATGTCGACAAAACTCTAACTGAACGATGGTACAATGCAACTGGCTCTTTCATTACTAACTGGTGAGAGTTAAAGTTGCACAATAATTTGGCCTTATGGTTCTAGAATATTAGATACAACCTCTGACTTAGGAGTTAAATGCATTTCTGACAACCTAAGATAATCAAAATATGAATCTTATTATCCCACCTTAATATTCAAATTTGTATAGAGCAGTTTCATTGCAATATTTACTGTAACAGTGAAAACCCCCAAAAGAGTCTAAACATCTCAAAAAAAGAAAATAGTGCTATAACCATTCTATATACTAATATTGAATGTTACGAGCTTTTCCAACTTGGAAAAAAAAAGTTTTCTAAATACTAACACCTCCAAAAACGAGGTGTGTCTCTTGGTTGATAGTGCTTCACACTAACTAGCAAGGTCCCACCCACCCCCCTTTAGTGACAGATAAATTAGTCATGTTCTTTACCACCAAGAGCTTCTGAAATTTGATGAAACATGGTTTATGAGCATGATGATGTTTCTAAACAATGTGAAATAGAATGGAAATTTAATGTTAGAAACACTTTCATGTTCATGTTACAGGACACAACTGCAACTATGTAATGCAAACAGAAATACAAACGCACCGAGCCTACGCACAATATGAATACTTTAAAAAGGCGAATAGTTTGGCTCCATTTGCAAAGTGCTTATTGCACTAGCATGAGGAAACACATTCAGTCTCTAGAACCGAACTAAAAGCTGGGTGAGGTGGTATGTGCCTGAAACTCGAACACTGGGAAGTAGAGATAGGCGGATGTCAGGGCTTGCTGGTCAGTCAGACTAGTCAAAACTAGTCTAAGGTCCAAGTTTAAGCTCCAAGAAAACTGTTTCAACAAGGCTGAGAGCCGCCTCAAGCTGTCCTTTAGTTTCCAAACATACGTGTGCATGTGGATCTACTCCACCCCCCCCCACACACACACGGAGCCAATAGTAGCAAACTCTGGATAACACAGTCAGACTATTTAATAAAAGGCAAATGCATTCATCATGAAAACACCTCTCATATAGTACTTAAAACTACTAAACAGCCTAATTGTTTTAAAGTCCGCACTGGAATTCTGATCCTCCCCATCTTTTCAAGTCATTAGTCAAATAACATTTCTTAGGCTATGAAGTTTCATGAAGAGTGGTACTTGGCTCAGGTTCTAGAGAGAAAGCCAAAAAGATCATTTAGCTCTGTGCCCAGCGAACACAGGCGGGAGGTTGTGTAGAAGATTTTGGCAGTACTCCTAACTTGTGTGTAAGAGCTACTAAGGATGGCCCAAGGTCAGTCATTTGAGCAACTTAAATGGAGAGGTGTGCTTGGAAAGGGGTGTGTGAGACACTGCATGTCCCTGTTGGTATCTTACGTCAAACATTTCAAAGGGTATAATCTGGCTGGGGTGGGTAGTGAATATTTCTAGACCTTTTTTTTTTTTCTAACTTCCAACTGTGCTGTTCAATAACAATTCTCAATTCAAAGGTTTCACCAGGATTTTGAAGGGAGTGGTAAGTCTATCTCTGAAGAAATCTCAGGCTTTGAACAAGCACAAAAGCATCTGCATGACCTCTACTGTCAAACTCGTTACTTTAAAAAACTCAACTCAGGTTTTTTTGTATTTTTTTAAACCTAAGTTTATTTTTCAACTGACAGGGAACAAGCTGAGACCACTTCCAAGATTCCCACAGCTCTTAAGTTAAAGCATGTTGCGTGTGTGTACCTGTGTGTGTACAGGTGCATGGGAACTGAGTGTGGTGTCTCTGTACGCTAGGCAAGTGCTCTATTGGGCCACATCGACAGCCCCAAACAAATTACTTTTGTTGCTTTTGCAGTGCTAGCGATGAAGTCCTGGCTTCACGATCGCCTTCCACTGAGCTACACCCTAGTCTTCCAAATGCACCTTTCTTAAACACCCTCAATAACCCTACCAATCACTACATTAAAAAACATTCAGGAAGTTCCAAGGGTTGGCATTCTTTTAACTGTATTCCAAGAGGACCACAAACAGAAATAAATGCAATAAAATGCATCAGTAGCAAATGACAAGGCACATAAAGATGTATTTTTAAACTCAATGACAGGGAGTTATATCTTGAATAAACAGTGCTGATTAAATTGTTCTTTTAAAATGGGTAATTTAATTAGAAGTGAATTTTAAAACTGAAAAGTGTACCTAAAAGTTCTATATTTGCCGTGTCCAAAGATACCCCTACCAAATAAAAATTGAGAAATGCTGTCACAGATAAATTATAAAATGCATCACTATAGTTAGATAGGCCACAGCACCATGTATTATATATGGCAAAGTATCTTCCAACCTTATTTCAACTTTTAAATATGCATACCAATGTTATTAGAAACCACACTGAATTTAAATATGCATACCAATGTTATTAGAAACCACACTGAATTTTGTACTTTGACAGACAAGTTAAAATCAGCAGACTACCAATAAAGTATAAAAATGATTTCACAGGTAACTCTTACTCTAGAGCAGTGGTTCTCAAGCATCCTAATGCTGCGACCCTTTAATACATACAGTTCGTCATATTGTGGTGATCCCCAATCATAAAATTATTTTCGCTGCTACTTCATAACTGTAAATTTGGCTACTGCTGTGAACTGTAATGTAAATCTCTTTGTGCTCTGATGGTCTTAGGTGACCCCGTTAAAGCACTGACTCCCCAGGGGCTCGTAACCCCCAGGTTGAGAACCACTGCTCTAGAGGTTCAAATTAATTTGAATACCTCCTTTCTCTGGGCTCTTAAGAGCTAGGATTACAGGTGTGCACCACCATGCCTGACTTCACTTAGTTTTTATGTTTTATTTTGTTAACAGTGTCTGTGGGGGAGAAATATTTTCTAAAAATGAATAATTTACACAGAAATAGAAGAGTTGTGGAAAATGTCTTACGAATTCTCATTCATCTAGACACCTTGGGTGACTTATATGAGAATAAAAACTCTTTTATAAGAGAGACTCATGTCTTTTAGTAATTATGCTTTATTTCCAGTACACCATGTTATATAAACTTAAAACAGAAATAATATATGAGCTTAATTAAGAAGACATAAAACTGCTCACATTGATTTAGGAACATACTACTCTTCCAGAAAAGGCCAGGAACTTTATTAGTTCCACAGTAATATTTCTGCTGACAGCTTCGGCCGTTTACAGGAGCAAAAATGTTCTACATTTAAAAACTATGAATGACTTTTAATGAGGGATATGTTACATTAGAGTTTCACAGTCGCGATTTGTAGTTAGATCAGCATTCTCCCAAACCAGTAGCCATAATGACAGCATTCAAGCTCACTGAAATCCCAAAATGGTTTCCTTTACAACACAATAATCAAGGGCTGCTGAGATGGCTCAGGATAAAATTGCTGCTGAACCTGGTGACCTGAGTTCAATGTCTGAAACCCACGTTATGCAATGGAAGAACCAATAGCCTCAAGTTATTCTCTGACCTCCATAATCATGCCATGGCACATGAGCAAGTGTGTGTGTGTTATGCACACACACTTAGTAAATATAAAAAAATACTCAAGACTGATACTCCAGCATTTTTGAGTCTTCTGCAAGCACTACATAGTGTACACAACACTTAATTGTAGTTAGATCCTGTTCTTGACATTAGTCTGATTTCTAGTGATACTGTGTAAATAATTATTTCATAGCATCAGTAAGCTCTGCCCTTGTTACTGCCAGTCTATAAAAATATTACTGAAGGGTATAGACATGAAGGTGACTTAGCTGAAGCTACTTACTCAAAATACACCCAAAATAGGTTTAGTTTTTCTGGATGATATATTAATATAATCCTTTGTCTTTCCAAAGTTGGAAGAAATTTGTTGAGTCTCTACTGGAAACTTAAATTATAAAGTTAGGAAGTTTGTTTTCTCACTTATAGACAGTAAATATTTCTGGTTAAGCAATTCCTTTAATTACCAATGGAAGAGTATTACTATAATATGCATGTCAATAAGGTCATAATAGATCTTTCTGCTTCTAGAGGAAATAGGCTAGTTTCTCTAAGTTGCAATATAAATATGTATTTATGTGTATACAACAGGAAAGTATCCAAATCTATTAATTTATATAATAAGTACTAATTAAGGACCTATTATATGCCACTTAGGACAACTCAAAATCACTACTTTTAAATTATTCTGGAATGGAAGGAAGATAGGGTGATTCCAGCTAAGTGTAGCCTACAACTATTTATTGGCTCACAAAACGCATCGATGGTACTGCTAGCTTTCATATTTTATGTATTTCGTGTGTGAACACTTTAAAGAAAATTTCAGGTCCAATCTAACTGACCTGGATAGCTAAACTTGGATAGAGTTAATTTGAATTTTTCAAGTAGGCCACGTTTCTTCATATTGTTCCTAGTATACATATGAAATAGATAATCCCTTTGAGTTGACACCTGACTTCTGACTTCAAAATGTTTTATGTATTCAAGATACTTAACACATACCCTGGCCTCCCTGAGTTAAGTGCATTAACTCAGGACTGCCACCTACATGTGCTACAGTCTTTTGTAAGTTATGACCACTCTGTCCTATTTTGCTTGTTCATATCTCATAATTCAATCCATTCACTTCAGGCCATCTCTTTCTTGTAATGGAAAATGTGTGCCCTTAGGCCCCTATACTTCCCTGGACACTTTGAGATCTCTCTCTCTCTCTCTCTCTCTCTCTCTCTCTCTCTCTCTCTCTCTCTCTCTCTCTCTCTCTCTCTCTCTTTCTCTCTCTCCTTCCCTCCCTCCCTCCCTCTCATGGGAAAAGCCTGTGTGTGTTGTTCATGTATGCATATGTATGTGTGAGTGGGTATGCATACAGGTACACATACTAGTGGAGGCCAGAGGTTAATATTAATTCTCTCCGCCTTATTTTACTAAGACAGGGTATCTAATTGAACATGGAGCTCAGCAGCTCAGCAATTCAGCAAGACTAGCTGGATAGCAAGCACTGGAATTCGATATTCACCTCCCCAGTACAATATTGCAGGTGTGTATTATTTTTTAAAAAATAATACACACCTGCAATATTTTTTAAAAATTTTTTAAAAAAGATTTATTTGTTAATTATGTATATAGCGGTCTGCCCATGTATCCCTGCAGGCCAGAAGAGGGCACCAAATCTTATAGATGGTTGTGAGCTACTATGTGGTTGCTAGGAATTGAACTCAGGACCTCTGGAAGAATGGTCAGTGTTCTTAACCTCTGAGCCATCTCTCTGGCCCCCTACACCTGGATTTTTAAGAGGGTGCTGGGGTGGCAAGCACGGTACCAACTAGGCATCTCATCTCACCAGCTTCTCCATTCCACTGATGTAGACCAAAGAAACAGGCCAGTCCTCAGGTGGTACTCTTATCAGGTGCCTACGATGTGCTACTCACACTGTGCTGGACTCCAGAGCTGCTACACAGAGAAGCAAAAGCAAAAGCAAAGATTTCGTATACCAAAAGAAATCTCTGACAGCAGTGTTAGATTGGGCACTATGAAAATTGAAAGCAACTTTGGAAATAACTAAGAATCCCATTTAAGCATTGATATGTAGCAGAAATAAGCACCTTCCCATGGTTGTTTCTCATTTGGTTCTGGCACTAGAACTGACTTTTTAGTCTCTTGAAAGGTGACAATGGTCTTTCTATAGCATGAATAAATTATATTCTCAGCCTAAAATAAAAACCTAACAGCCACTTGATGAATGATTTCCCAGGGAAACGGGCTTACACTCGGCAGTCTGCTCACAAAGGAGCTCCTGAAATCAAGCATTTGTAAACCGTGATGACATACTCTCTCTGTGTGTGTGTTTATATTACTGTGTGCTTAAAAAATGGTGACATCACTAGGTAACACTAGCAAATTACTAAAGCAATTTTCCTCAGGAGATTGTCAAGTTTAATGTAAATTCCATCAAAGAATGGAGTATTGAGATTATGTAAAGAAATAAAAGTACTGACTTTAATTGTATAAGAGTTTGTTCAGAAGTTTCCACAGGCCAACTGAGTTGCTTCTTATATGTTAGATCAACACACTGGAGGGGAAAAAAGCCACAAAAGAAAACCTGTTCTACAGGCTTCTGTACACGTAGACCAGAGGAGCTACTGGAAAAAGCAAGCCGTTCTATGTCCAGGCTCTACGTCTGCCCAGAGTTTACTGGCTCTCTGCAGGCGTCTTCATTTTCATTAATTTTTTTCTGTCTTAAAAGACTCACTTGAATCAATAACCAAAGGCACACATTTCTTGAGGCTGAACAGGGTAGAATAGAAACTTTGCTCAAAATAGTTGTCTTTATGCAATGAATCAAGTTAATAGTTAACTATATATATATATATATATATATATATATATATATATATATATATATATACACTTCCTTCTACAGGAGAATAATCACATACTTTATATGCATACCTTTTTATATAACACATATGTCTACACCTATATGCAGCTGTAGAGAATATACAATATCCTTTTAAAGATTATACAAATGAAGGCTTTATTGGAATGTAAATAAACACAGCAAGAATTTACTTTCTTTGCTCTTTACACATATACTTCTAGTTATATTCTCTGCAAGTGAGCTACATGACTGACTATATGGGAACTTGGTAAAACTATAAGGAGAAAATGCCTAACTTTTAACTCAAAATGTATATTTATTCATCTTACATCAATGATAAGTTATATAGGTAAATTATCTCCTTTTTATTTTTCTCACAGAACTTTGGAAAAATCAGGTGTTACTTTGGGTTTCATAGTAGCATCTAACATTTAAATTATATGTACTTTCAATTAATGCTAGCAATACTTTAAGCTGAATTATGGTGGAAGGATGTAATTCATAATAACTTATAAGATCAAACACCATGACAATAGCTTTAAATTTCCTGACAATATATAGATAGATAACTTCCAAATTTTCAAACACTTGATAGAAAAATATGAAGAACAGAAACTGCCACTATTTTTGGAAACTGTAAATAAAAAAAAACATTTCCAAAATAAGATATTTGGAGGACACAGAAAAGTTGGTAAGGACTCAAGTGCCTTAGGCAACAGAGAAGTACTGTTTTGTAGTTGTTTTTCCGGACCTCTCCTAGTAACAGCAGTTCATCGTGCAGAGAAACAAGCAACAGTCCGATTTAACATATAAGCATTGCTGTAGAACTCAATTATCTCTTAATTCACTTTCCTCAACCCAAACCAATACAGAAAACCTTGCTGTTACTCACCAAGGGCTATAGAAACTCCCCAGCGTGTCTAAGCAACAAAACGTAGAGCCATGGTGAGGTGCTGAAGACAGCTCTTTTCTCGGGGTCAAAGCACTTCAGATGAAGTAGCCTTTCTCTTCCACTTAATAAAGGATGCCTCCTCCTACTCAAGTGCGGTGGAGAAAGACTGCACAATTCTGTCTTGACTTTCTGACTCTCTGAAGAGTAACAGTTACCGCCGGAAAACGTTAGCAGAAAATGATCACTTGAACACTCACAGAGAGCCGCGGTAAATTTCCACTCTGCTAGCTCTCGGATTCCAAGCCTTGCTTGTCTCTTAATCTGTCATAGGCAGTTCTGTTTCTGGTCAAACCAGCTTGCTTATTCGCTCGCTCTCCCTCTCTAGCACGGGGCTTGAGATGCACACCACACAGTCACAGCTCCTTTCTCCCCCTCCCTCCCGCCCCTGTTGTGTAACGTTACAAGACTGCCTGTCTGTAAAGCAATTAACAGAGGCAAAATTAATTCTCGGGCAAAAAGAAAAGTCTGAAGATAAACAGAAATTTGTCATCACTTTTTCCCTTTATATCTTGAACCAATTCCTGTACGGGATTTTGTCAAACGATTAAGCTGGCTCGACCCTCTTACTTAGAAATATAAATGTAGATTCCCAGCAACTGCTCATTGACAGTAACATTAACAGACCTGACTGCTAACGTGTCGGCTCCTCAGGGAGGACGCTCTGTCACAATGAGAACGTGCAGTGAGGAGATATGCAGGCACTACCATGTACCCAGAAAGCAAGGGAGACTGACTTCAGAGTGTTAAAAACTGAATTTTAACACGGTAATTTTTATAAAAATGCAATCCATTTTTTAGTACTTTATGTTTTCAAATGCAGAGTAACACTTGCAGTTATAATGAAAAAATATAAGAACACAGAAAACTGCAGACATCAGAAATCTAACTAGAGTCTCTTATGTTTTATTGCAAACTAGACACAACTATTTCAACGGAAAGTTTTCTATCGAAGCATTTGTGGTCAAGCTCCGCTATATTTACCTATTCAGTGAGAATTAGAAAGGCCACAGAGAACACTTAAAAATTCTCACATCCATATTCGTATAGAAAAACACTTTCAAATTATGGCTTGGAGACTAGGCTTCGGGGAAGGCAGAGTAGAAAGGTGACTCGGACGACATTTTCAGGAGTCTTTGGAATTGAATTCCCAGCTCTGTACTGAAGCCAGTTACAACTGCTTTGGAGTGCCAGCCCCCAGCCTCCAATATGAAAGATTCCTTGGTTTTTCTCCCCAGAACTCCCAATTACGGACCTGACAACAGTAGTTATGGGACCTATTACTCAGGCACTAATCCTTCTCGACAGAACTAGTTTCTCTCAGAGTATGAGCTCAATTAAAGTCTATCTCTAAATAGCTGTTTAAATGCCTGAAGAAAAACAATCATATAAAATTTGGCTTTAAAATAGAGATTATTGGGCTAGTGGGACAGCAAGACGATAAAGGGGATTGCCATTAAGCCTGGTTCAATCTTCAGGACCAAACGGCAGGAGGAGGGACTGACAATGCAAGTTGTCCTCTGACCACATGTACAGAGCGGCACATGCACAAATACACACAATGAATAAATGGAATATATATACTTAATGAAGTTCATTTAAAGTAGTGAAGTTGGGGGTAATAAGTTTTGTTTTCCCGAGCTGGCAATCAAATCCAGAGGCTTGTGAGTACTGGGTAAGTGCTTTATCATTGAGCCAGAGTCCCAGCTAAAACAGAGTTTTGAATTTTAAATATACTATACATAATTATTTAGATATTTCGTAACATCTAAGAATAGGTATCAAATTTGTCTAGAGATGAACCAAAAATTATTCTTTCAATCACATTTAAAAATAAATCAATTTTATGTCCTAGTCTGTAAGTCTTCCTTTCTTTCTCTCACCTTTCAAAACAAGGCCTCGATGTTTAAGTCAAATCTGGCCTTGAATTCCTATCAGCCTCCCAAGTGCTGGGTTAACAGACATGACCAGTTCTTGATGTCAAATGCACATTATTCTAAACTGGTAAGGACCACTAATGCCTTGTAGCCTGGATATATTCTCAAGAGTCCTACCACAAAGAAATTCAGAATTTGTAAGAGTGGTTCTTAAAAAAAACCTCAAGGTAAATGTTTTAAAGTATCTTTGAAATCAGAAGACCTTATGGCTTCGAAACTCAGCACAGAAAGTAAGATCCATTGGGGATAGGGATAGGTGCAGAGCACTATCTAAGGAAAGAGCACTCACCTAATCTATCCTGCATCTACAAAGGCCCAGGGCTCCACTCCAGGTCACACTGCCCCTCTCATATGAATACATAGACTTAGTAAGAAGGCTATTAGACCACAAAGGCATCGATTTTACTTTTTCTAAAAGACGAAATGGGATGGGCCTCCTTCTCTGACCACAGTAATAGAAACAGACGTTATAACCAGAAGTCACTGGCCCCACTAGGCCTGATTCACTGGTGGACACAGGTGGCACCCACTCCCCCTACCACTTCGGAGTCTGTAGGAGTCACAATCAACCAGGAGCCCACCTGTGCCAGTCTCTAGGCCTAGATATGGGAGAGGGGAAAAACAACGGCTACATGCTATACCTTGTGGCTGGGGCGGCAACTCAGTCAAGTGCCACCGTGACCCAACTAAGAGCCCAGGCAATGAAAGATAACAGGGTGGGGATATAGAAGAGAGGGAGAGGCAGAATGGTTTGTGGGCTAGGAAGAGGCAGATCTGGAGAGGTGAGGGTGCTGAGGAATGAGCTGATGTGAATGGCCAGCTGGCCACCTGAGTCCAGGGAGACATCAGGGCCTGGGCTATGACTGGGCTTAATCTGTGGCCCTGGAGCAGCCAAGCAGGCTGTGTTGATTATCTGTGTCTCCTGTTGTGGCTAGGGGCCACCTGAGGCCACGTTGGTAACTGAGAGTTGTATTGCTGCGGGGGTCACACCAATCTGGGTGGCATGCACAGCCACTCAGGGCCAAGCTGGCCCAGGCTGTCAAGGACCATGTTTGGGTCCACAGTCCTGCTGTGGCTGGAGTCTGTGTGTATATCCCTAGCCCATGTTAGTGCTAGGGCCCACATGGATTCTAGAGGTCTGGGCAGCAAGGAACCTGTGTCCATGTTGGTGGCTGAGGGACGGTTGTCTGCTGCCAGGGTCAGGCCAATTGGGTGACTAGGGCTGTCAACTGGAGCCATGTTTGTGTCCATGGCCCTGCTGCAGCCAGGGTCTGTGCTGATGTCTGTGGCTCCTGAGACAGTCGAAAACCATGCCCATGTTGGGAGTCTGGGGCCACCTGGGACCATATTGGTGTCCGAGGGCCATGTTGATGAGGGTTGCCTGTGCTGCCATCTGGGGCCATGGTGACATCCTGGCTGTGTCCATGGTCCTACCCGGGTCATTACACCCGGGGTCTGTAATGTCTGTGGCTTGTATTGCCACCAAAAGCCACATAATTGCCCGGGATCTGGGCTGCAACCTATGGCCATGAGGGTATCCGAGGGCCATGCTGCCACCAGGGGCCATGGTGTTGTCCAGTGACAGGCCACTGCATAGGGCCATGTCAGGGTCTGTGGCCCCATGATAGCTGGGGTCCTGGGTGGTGTGACCACGCTGGTGCCCTGGGGCCATGTTGCCACCGGGGCTGTGATGATTTGAATGGTCAGTGCTGCCACAGGGGCCATGGTGCTTGGATGTCTGGGTTCAAGCTGCTGCTGAAGTCCCTGTCTGGGCCTGTGATGATGTCCATTGCCCGGATTAACATGGGGTCACTGGAACTATGCTGTGCAGAGCCAGCCCCACCTCTCACTGGCCCTGTCTCTTGCCTGATACTACAGCAGGTGAACTGGCCAAACCCCTCAAGGGAGAGCTCCCCCCGCCCAAAGATGGCACCACACCCTGTCTGGGAAGCATACTAGAGCTAACCCTGTGGTCGAGGATGCAGGTGAACCAACCCTGAGGGTGTGAGAGCAAGAGAGCTGACTCTGCTTCCCCTCGCCTACCATGTGGGGGCATGGGTGAGAGAAAGATGTTCTCCCCCTCTCACCCATTACCACCCGTAGCAGATGAGAGAGCTAGGTGGCCCTGAGGTCACAAGTGTGGGAGAACTAGCCCTGACCCCCACCGGCTACAGTGAACGAGAAAGCAGCCTCTGCTTTCCATATGGGCAGCATACTAGAGCTGACCCTGTTGTTGGCGAAGCAGGTGAGCCAGCTCTGAGGGTGTGAGAGCAACAGAGCTGATTGCCCCCATCTGCCATATGGTGACACAGCTGAGGAAAAGATGCCCTCCTCTCCGTCCCTTGCTGCCTGTGACCGCGACAGAGATGGCCCCAGGGTCATCAGAAGGAGAGCATCCCTGCGCCACACCAGCTGCAGCACTCAAGAGCAGGCCCTGCTCCCCGCCTAGGCAGCACACCAGAGTAGACTGTGTTGTTAGGGGCACACGTGAGCCATCCCCGAGGGCATGAGAGCAGGAAAGCTGACCCCCTCCCTCGTATGCCCGCTACAGCAATCAGGAGAGAGGACTCCGCACCTTGCCTAAGCATAATAGTAGGGCTGGCGCTGGTGATGACAGTGAGGGAGACTCACTGAGGGCCCAAAGCAGAACTGGTCCAGCTCCTTGCTGTAGGCTGCACTGGGTGAACTAGCTAATGCATTGCTGGAGAGCTCATCTGAGTAGCAAGGATGAGGGAAAGCTGGTGAGCTGACCAACCCAGCTACTACCCAGGCCCAGACCAGGGCTAAGAGTTGGCCTACCCCAACATCCACACAATCTATTAACTCTTGGAGCATGTGAAGGGGATGAACCTACACATCCAAAACAACAGGATCCCCATGACACATGACAACAACAGGATATCCAAGAGGAGCCCCAGTGGAGCCCATTATTGGTTATGTAGCAGAAACCAGTGGCCTGGAGCTAACTGAGGCCTCGTGGCAATGTGTTGCGGAATACTAGTTAAAGATGTGTTACATTTATTTATGCTGTGGAACGTTTAATGATGCAAAGATATGTTGCATTCTTTTATGTTGCATTTGTTTAACTCTATGAAGCTGTGTTACCTTGCCTGTTGAAAACACCTGATTGGTCTAATAATGAGCTGAATGGAGAATAACTAGGCAGGAGAAAGGATAGGAGGGGCTAACAGGCAGAGAGACTAGGAGGAGAACTCTGGGAAGAGAAGATGGAAGAGTGAGAAAAGATGGGGCCAGTCACTCAGCCATACAGCCAGACATGAAATAAGGGAAAGGCCAGGTGGTGGTGGCACACACCTTTAATCCCAGCACTTGGGAGGCAGAGGCAGGCAGATCTCTGTGAGTTCAAGGCCAGCCTGGTCTACAAAAGCTAGTTCCAGGAGAGAAACTCTGTTTCAAAACCTGCCCCCCCCCCCAAAAAAAAGAAAAGAAAAAAGAGAGAGAAGAAATACAAAAATAGAGAAAGGTAAAAGCTCAGAAGTAAAAGGTAGGCAGGATAAGTTAAGAAAAGCTGGCTTTTGAAGATGCTACAAAAACTGTTATCAAAACATTAAGAGAGAACCATTTCCAACAAACCAATGAATAGTGCATTCTTAAACTATGGGAAACCCCAATCAGACTAAAGTATAAATATAGCATTTAGATCTCAAAAGGAGAAACAGAATAGGAAACACAAAACAATGCCTGAGAAAAAATAATGGATGAATGTCTAAAAAACTTTAATTATATTTACTTATTCATGGTGCATGGGCAAAGCCACTACCGCATGTGTATGAGGCAGAGGACAACCTACAGGTTCTCTCCTTCCACCCTGTGGTTTCCAGAAATCAAACTCAAGTCATAGGTCTTGCTGGCAAAGCCCTTCTTTACCTACTGAGCAATCTTTTAGTTCTGTTTTCAGATTTTCATGAAACCATAAACACATAAATCCAAATACAAAAATCACCTAATATAAGAAACAAGAAGAAAGAATTCCAAAGAACACTATAATCCAATCACTTAAGAACATCACTAAAGTACTTTAAGAAAAAACAGTCACATTACATGCAAAGAAACAAGTAAACCCGGTACATAAAGAGCCATCAGAGCAATAACATCAAAGAACTGAAAGGAAACAGCTGTCAATTTCTTTCAGAAATGAAGATGTGATCATCAGCAAGTCCAGAACCATAAGGAATGGTAAAGGAGAGTCTGTAGTGGTGGCACACACTTTAATCCCCATACTCGGAAGGCACAGTGAATTATACATACATAATGGTATGGCCAGGGCTACACAAGAGACCCTGTACCCAAACAAACAAACAAACAAACAAACAAACAGAGATCCCTTCCGAAGGCATAAAAAAATCATCACAATTACAGGAAAGCTGCACAAAACGACCAGAAACAGTAGAAAGAATAAAACATATTTTTCCTTATTTTGAAAATACCTTTCAGGGCAGCAAGATAGCTCAGCAGGAAAAGGTGCTTGCTGTCAAACCTAATGACCTGAGTTTGACCTCCAGGACCCATATAGTAAAAGAAGAGAATCAATTTCTGCAAGTTTTTTTTTTTTAACCTGGCACACATCTCTGTCCCTTGGCCAATACACACACACCAACTTAAGAGTTTTTTTTGGGGGGGGGTGGGAGTGCAAGACAGAGCTTCCCAGTAGTTATGGAGCCAGTCCTGAAACTTGTTCTGTAGACCAGGCTGGCCTTGAACTCACAGAGATCTTCGGGACTCTCTGCCTCCTAAGTGCCGGGATTTACAGGTTCAAGTCAGTTGGGACTGCATAGTGAGACCCTGTCTCAAGAAAGAAAGAAAAAAAAGTAGAAGAAAAGAAAGAAAGACCAGACTCAACTACATGCTGCCTACAATAAACCCATTTATTTTACTTTCAGGCAAGACTATTACCTAGGATAAAGACAATTACAAAAAAAGTCAATCCAGGGCTGGAGAGATGGCTCAGTGGTTAAGATAAGCATTGCCTGCTCTTCCAAAGGTCCTGAGTTCAATTCCCGGCAACCACATGGTGGCTCACAACCATCTGTAATGAGGTCTGGTGCCCTCTTCTGGCCTGTAGACACACAGACAGAATATTGTATACATAATAAATAAATATTTAAAAAAAACTCAATCCATTAAGGTCACAAGCATTCTAAATATTTTGTGCCTAATTGAAGAGCTTCAACATACATTAAGAAAAGAATGGGAGAACTAAAGAGTAAAAATCTACAGCTATAGTCTCAAATATAAACAGTTATTTCTCAATAATTTACAGGAAAAGTGTTAGACTATCAGCAGGTATACAGAAGATGGAACAAAAGCAAACACACATTCTTCCTAAATGTATTTGGGCTGATTATCAAGACACATCATACTTCACAATACACAAAGCTAGAAGATACACTGGAACTTAAATAACAACTTAAGTCATAATAACTTTCAAGTTAAGTAATAAAGTGTCTGAGAAACCCCCAAATATTTGAGAAGTAAACACCATACTATCAAAAAATCCATTAAGTCTTCAAAAAAATGGACAAAGATAAATTAGAAAGTACTTTAACTAATGAAAAACAAAATGACCAAATACGACATCTGTTGCCTGCTGGTGTAATTTAGAGACATGCTTCACATTTAAACATATAGAAAAAAAGAACATGGGCTACTAATGACCTCAGCTTTCATATGGGTAATCTAGACAAGAATAATTCATATGTGCACATGTACCACATATGGTGCATCATACACTCAAACATGCACGTGTGCAACAAAGAAACTAAACCAATGCCAAGAACCAAAGAAACAATAAAGATCATATCAACCAAATGAAAACTAGAAATAATTGAAAGAAAAATAAATCCTTTGAAAAAAATTGATAAAATTTACAAATATCTAGCAATGTGTCAAAGGAAAAAAAGACTAAAACATTAAATTATAAAACAACAAAGAGAGACTATAAGGGTCCAGGCGGTGGTGGTGCACACCTTTAATCCCAGCACTTGGGAGGCAGAGGCAGGCATCCAGCCTGGTTTACAAGAGCAAGTTCCAGGACAGGCTCCAAAGCCACAGAGAAACCCTGCTTCAACCCCACCCCCCCCCCAAAAAAAAGAGAGAGAGACTATAAGGAAATATTTATCTAGTTACTGGATGTGTATGGTAATTATTTCAAGCTAGACATAATTGTTTGGAAACCACCCCTCCCTACGTGTTTTTGAAACTGATTCTTTGTGTAGAAATGAAGTATAGTCAAGTATCAGATAAAACTTAAGAACATGCTGAAGGTGGTATCATTTAACCTGTTCCTCTATCCTGTGTGTGCTATAAACAAGAAGCTAGATATAAAAAGTATAGTAAAATAAGTGCCTTTGTCAAGATAATTTCATCAGTCTACCAAGGATACACTTGATAATGTTTCAAGATGTTTTTGATTGTCATAGCTAGTATCTACAGAGAAAAGCCCAGGGTGATAATATTACAGGATGATAGTGATAATCATCCTGTGATCAAAAAACATACATCCCCAACGAAGGATGATCCAGACAAAAATGTCCACAGTAACAAAAATGAGAAAGCCTGGATTAAAAGCTGACTCAGTTCAAGCTTAAAGAGCGTCACGGGGTTAATTATTTTTACGAAAGGGATATGAGAGGCTTCTATTATATGGCCCTAGGGGCTGAGGAAAGACCAACTTAAATCTTCTATTAGCTTCCTGTCAGACATTAAGCGGAACACTGGGCAAGATCATATGCACCATGATTTACCTGCAAGGAGCACACAGTTAGCTGGTCACACTCACGTACTACTATTTCAGTCCAATCTAGCTGCTGTGTATCCATTCCTATCCTTCCCCAAATCTTTACTTTCAAGAACAGTTCTGCCTAACATTAGGCAAGTTTTCCAGATGAGAGTAACAGTGTACTCACCCTAATCTGTTGGCTGGCTATACCTAGATTATAAAATTACTGCCCTCCCCACACATTCAAAGACAGGAATCGGGAGGTGTGGCCTTGTTAGAGGAAGTATATCACCGAGGGTAGGCTTTGAGGTTTCAGAAGCCCATGCCAAGCTCAGAGTCTCTCTCTAACTGCTGCCTACGGATCCAGAGGTAGAACTCTCAGCTACCACCTGTGCTCGCATGCTGCCTTGCTCCCTGCCGTGAGGACAATGAACTAAATGCAGAGACTTGACTCTAGAGGGGTTCCCAGATGTCCAGGAAGATGCCCCCAGCTAGTTCCTTAGGCAGCTGAGGAGAGGGTGCCAGAAATGTCCAGATTCTATTGTCATACTCATGAATATCTTGCATATCACCATGGAACCTTCACCTGGCATTGGATGGAGAAAATGACAGAGCCCCACATAGGAGCACCAGACTGAGCTCGCAAGGTCCTGATGAGGAGCAAAAGGAGGGAGATCATGAGCAAGGAAGCCAGGACCGCAAGGAGTGCTTTTACCCATTGAGACGGTGGGACAGATCTAACGGGAGACCACCAAGTCCAGTCGGAATGGGACTGATGGAACAGGGGACCAAACCGGACTCTCTGAATGTGGCTGATGGTGGAGGAGGACTGAGAAACCAAGGACAATGGCAATGAACATGAACTCTACAGCATGGACGGGCTCACTGTGAGCCTTGTCAGTTTGGTTGCTTACCTTCCTGGACTTAGGGGGAGCTGGGAGGACCTTGGACTCAACATAGTGAAGGGAACCCTGATGGCTCTTTGTCTTTGGAGAGGGGTGGAGTGGGGGTATGGGTGGAAGGGAGGGGAGGGAAGGGGGAGGAGGAGGGGAGGAGATGGAAATCTTGAATAAAAAAAAATGAGAAAAAAAAAAAGAAATGGTTCCTTTATAGGAGCTGCTATGATCCCGGTATCTCTTCATAGTAATAGAACACTGACTAAGACACACATGAAAAGAAAAAGCAAAGATGAAGAAGCATCAACATATATAGTCCACCCTATAAGGGAGGAAACATGTTTCTTTTGACAGGCACTGTTGGTGTTCCCGTCTGAGATCTTTCCTATCAAACAAGTAGGTAGGTGTGTGTGTCTATGTGTGTGTGTTTGTGGAGACCTCTGAAACTGCCCCAAAGCACAAAGGATACCTACATTACGCTCTAATTATTCTCAAATAAAGCAATCGTAATACAACAAGTTTACACTCAGAACAAGTTATATCAGAAATGGCTGTTGTACTTTACCTTCATTAAATACATGTAAAAACATGCATGTTTTACACTATGAGATATATTAAAAATGTGCTGGAGACCCATGGTCAGACTCTTCTAAAATGCATAAACACAAACCTTTGGCTTTTAAAGTGACATTTATGTCTCTTCCCCACTTTCTTTCTAAAGTTTAATTTTCAGAAAGACTTTAATTTTCAATGAGGTGAATGTGCAGGTCTGTGAGGGGCGTGGATACATGAGTGCAGGTGCTGTGAAAACAGAAGAGGGTGACAAAGCCCCTGGAGCTGGCTGTGAGCTGCCTGACATGGCACTAGGAACCACACTCCGGCCCTTAGGGGAGCAGCGTATGCTCTTCATCCCAGGGCCTCTCTAGCACCCTCCCACCGTCCTGCATACGCACTTTCCATTCGTGTTTATTTCAGTATTTTTCGAACCCTTAAGCAACAGAGCATAGATATAAACTATTATGGACTCACCTTTGGCTGATCTAGAGCACAGGATTTATTCTGCAATAGCCTGACACAAGCAAAGGAGACGCCTCTAGCTTTTCTTTCTTTTCATTTTCATTTTAGGAAGAGTCTATCGTGTGGCCCTAGGAGTTGCTAAAGATATTTAGTTTGGCTTTCATAAAATCAGAATATGGAGGAACCTCTAAAGGATGAATGCTTTGGGAATATCCCAAAACTTCACTGTTCTGATTTCTCCTGGCTCACTTCCCATCTGCTATGGCTATTTTTTGGGAAGGAGGAAGCTGAATAACAAATCAGGGAATATCCCTTTCTCATTGGTGGAATTTGTAGCTGAGAAGTGATTCTTTTCCTCTTTCCAGGATAACTGTCTTCCTGCTACAGTGGGACAAACAGACATAGGCACAGACCTGGATGGACAGCTTGTTCAGCCAGTGGAGTAAGAGAAACAGAGACAGTATGGGGCTGAGAAAACAGTAGCGAAGACACAGTGGCTACGAAAGGAAAGAGCAGAGAATATACTACAACATCACTGCTGTTGGGAAGAGACCTTCAAGAACAGGAAGTGTTCGCTACTGACTGCAGAGAGCACTGACTCCAGTGTCCACTTTTAATTGCTTCAAGGCCACAGTATCAGAGGAAAAGGAGCCTTTAAAGAATTCCTCAGGAAAACAAAAGGGACTTCTTAAGAAGTCATGTTCTCTACATTTCTAAAAAGACAAGCTCTCTCTATGTATTGCAGGCTGTCTTGAACTCGTAGAGCTATTTACTGCTGCTTCAGCCTCCTGAGGTTAGGAGGGTGTACCACCACGTCTGCAATTTCTTTTCAGAGAGAAGGAAAGTGTGAGGATAGGCACTGTATAGGTAAGAGGACTGAAGTTAGGAAGCACATGTTGGCTTCTGTTTTTTTTTTCCCCCTGCAAAGTAGAACCCAAATCATAGAATAGAATGCACTTAGGTAAAGCTGTTCTTCTCAAAAATCAGAAATAAAACATATGAAAAAAATATAATACAATTCATGTATGGCATATGCTGAATTTTAACAGTTACAGTTCCAAACAATAGCACAACACTAAGTGAAATACATTCTATGGTTTTCCATTAAGTTCTCAATTTCAAAAATAACATACCAGCATTATAACCAACAGAATGGGCTCAGTGCTATATCCATAGACCACAGTAACAATATTCATTTCCCCCTTTGTTCCTGGATCCATTTTCTTCAGTTGTTAACCATACATTTTAATAAAAGAGTATAAGTGCAGGTCAAAACTATAAAATACCCTTTAATAAATAAACGAAGAGGTTGTAGAAGAGATGGTTCAATGGTTAAGAGCAATCCCTGCTTTTCCAAAGAATTCAACTTTGGGTCTCAGCATGGATTACAACCACCTGCAACTAGAGTTCTGGGGGATCCAACTTTCTCTTCTGGTCTTGACTTCCAAGAATATACTGTATGCATGCAGGCACATACTAATACTTACACATAATTAAAAACAAGTCTTAAAAATAAATGGAAATAAAAAAGTAAGTCCCACCCTGTGGAGAATATACGTTTTCTTTTTATATGGGGCACCATAACCCTCTAATTTTCTAAGTTCTCACAAACTTTACTTTTCTAAAATCCCTACAATACTCTACAATACTATATACTATACTACAAAATACCCATAATATTCTTTATCTGGACAATCATATCAATACTGTAATAAATCTGACACTCTAAAGCAAGACCAAAAATAGGATCTAATAAAAATACAGGGGAAAAAAAACCCTCACAAAACCAAAACAACCGGAAAAAGAGGAGGCTGAATAAAAGGACAGAAAACCTTGAGTTAAAATTCAGAGGAAAATGTCAAGGGAAACCAGTCTTAGAGTGTCTCCTTCAGCAAAGTTAAGAACTGGTAATAGGAATACTTTAGACAGCATGGAAACATCGGACACAGCCATAAATAAACACAGTATTTGAATAAAGCATATTCAGAGTTCACTGAACAGCAAGCCCTCTACAAAACAATCATAGTGGACGTCATTGTCATTGTATGTGGCATTGAGCTCAAAGTAGGCTTTCACCCAGAAATGGTGGGTGAGTCCTGTGACCAGAACTCGTTTCCAGTCCTCCTGCCTTGACTTCCAAAGTGTCACCTTCAGGAGGTCCTACACACAACTTCTTTTCAAAACTGTTAATCACAGAAAATAGCTTTTCTAACCGCAATCAGAACTACATCTTGTTCCACAACTCAAACACAAAATAAAGCTTTTCCTAGTTGATTAAAAAGTCTTTTGTAACCCCGTCTACTGTTTGCAAATGCCCTGCTCTCTTTTCCAGCTGCCCTCTGTCCTGTAGACCTTTTTCTTGGGCATACACACATACGTGCTTGCTTGAATTCCTAATGAGATAAGTCTTTAAAACTGAACACACTGCTTTATAACTTATTTTTATTTCTTTATAGTAGATCTTGGATTTCTTCACACACTAGATTTGCTAGATCTTCATTCTTTAACTTATTTATTTATTTATTTATTATGTATACAGTGTTCTGTCTGCATGTATGCCACCAGACCAGAAGAGGGCAGCAGACCTCATTACAGATGGTTGTGAGCCACCATGTGGTTGCTGGGAATTGAACTCAGGACCTTTGGAAGAACAGGCGGTGCTCTTAACCTCTGAGCCATCTCTCCAGCCCCTAGATCTTCATTCTTTTTTTTTTAAAAAAAGCAGCATGGTGTTCACTGTTGAATCCCAACTATTTCTTTAAGCCATTTAGGTTTGTTTTCCTAATTTATACTATACTCACTTATAACAGGAGCACAAATCAGGATTTATGTTCAAATTACAAGAAATGATCATCTACGAGAAACAATCATTTTCTTACAACTGATGTGGGCTCCTGAAAGCTGTAATCATATAGGAAAAAAAAATCCAAACTGCTCACTGTTTTCAATATAATCTTATCAAGAATTCTGAAAACTTACACATAGAACTCTTTCTCAAATTAGCTATACACAAAGCCTTCTGCAATGCACCGCATACCCAGTGTGAATCTCACTAATTCTCCATTATTGTTCTATCACGTTAAACTCTTTTCCAGTGTTTTTGTAAGCCTACTATGGCACAGTGTTCTCTAAAGAGTTCCAAAGAAGTCTGTGGCAAAGGACAATTTAGAGAAGCGTATACCACTCTGGGGAGAAGGTGAAAGTCAGGAAATGAGCGGCAGAGCAATGCCCTACCGCATGGTGGCTCCCGGATCAGTCCCCAGTACAGGATAGAAATTTGAAATACATTAGTTTTGTTTCTTATTTTTTTTTCTTCCCTTCTTCCTTCCCTCTCCCCTTTCCCCCTTTGTTAGTGCCAGGAATCAACTCTAGGGCTTCACACATGCTAAGTAACTACTCTACCACTGAGTTACAACTCCAGCCCTTCAAATTCAAATTATATACACACATATACAGGCAACTGCATATGTGCATGTACATACAGCCATATGTCTATTACATGTATACATGGCTGAAATACTAGCAGGAAATATAATAAAATTTTCATGGTACTATTCTTTGATTATTAAGATTATGGATTAGTTTTTTAACATTTTTCTATACTAACTAAATTATCATAGCATAAAGAATTATTATGAGTCAAATGGAAAACAGAAAATACATAGAGTCTGGATTATATATACGACTGTGTTTTCTTTAGATTTTTTGACTATTAATGAGCTAACTGCAGAGAGACATTTTATTGTGGGGGCTGCTAAGCTAAACCAACAAAAAGGTATCTTGACTTCAAAATTTGGGTCTACGGATATGTTGCTTTGGAAAAAAGGTTCTGCTTTTACTTCCCCAGATGAGAAGCTATGGATTCCTCCCAGGATAATATGGTTTGATCAAGTAAGGTCCCCTGAGAGGTCTCCATGGGAGTAATAGCCCAGGTGAGCCATCATCCAGAACAGGCAACTGACTGAGACAATGCAGCCTCACAGACTACTACAAAGCAGCTCCTTATGGAGTTTGCTTTCAATGTGGCAAGGTTAGCCATTTGGGCAAGAAACTGTTCTTGTCTAGACTGCTTGATAGTATGCTGTATAAACTGGATATGCAGGACCCACAGCAAAGTGACTGCTGAACTTGCCAAAGCAAGATGGGACAGTGTTTCAGGGTTCCTGCTTCATGGAAGAGACATTCTGCAGGATACAGAAAAAAATGACTAACAAACTGTGTGACAATTTCAAGTTTCCTGCTTCACTGGGAAATCTGCCAGATATTCTAGGCATACAGGCCGAAGATGGATGTCCTTACAGATGGAACTTACAGAATAACTTTGGGTGACTGTCCAGGCAGCCAATATCTCTGTCATTTCTAGAGTTTTGGACGTTGCTTACAATGTACTTCCTGTTTACTTAGGTAATATTACAGCCTTCTGGGGCCTTTGATGGAATTGAAGACTAGATAGCTATAATTATAATTTTCTTAAGTTGTGATAAACAACAAATTACATATGAAACATTAGACTCACAAGGAGAGAATAGATGATAGAGTATTTTCTTTGATTTTGTTAAATACAAATAAACTAAATATTATAACTACAATTCTTGTCTATTAACCATTTTGCTTATATAATTTTACTATGCTAAAGTTAAAACCTTATTTTTTAATTAGACAGAAAAGGGGAGATGTTGTGGGATGCCCCTCTGTATAAGGTGAATATGCTTTATTACCATTAGTTAATAAAGAAGCTGCTTTGGCCTATGGCAGGGCAGATTATAGTTAAGCAGGAAAACCAAGCTGAATACAGGCAGGGAGAAAGAAGGCAGAGTAGTGGGAGATGCAAACAGCCACTGGAGAAGCAGATGGGAGATAAGAAGCCTCAAGCCTCATGGTAAAATATAAACTAATAGAAAAGTGTTAATTTAAATGGTAAGATCTAGTTAATAATAAGCCTGAGCTAACAGGCCAAACAGTATGTAATTAATATTAAGCCTCTGAGTTGTTATTTTAAAAGCAGCTGCAGGACCAGGTGGGACAGGAAAGCTCCTGTTACAGTTAAGATTATGGATGACTTTTTTCTTTGTGTTTTTCATTTATGTTTATATAACCAAATTCTCTATCATAGCATTCATAAATAAAAAATAATAATTTCAAAAACAGGAGCTAAGCATATAAATAGCCATTTAAGACAAAATATGAACTCTGCTGGGCACAGTGGCTCATGCTGGTAAATCTAGCACTTAGCACAGTAAGACAGGAAGATTGTGCCAAGTTCAAAGCCAGCCTGAGGTGCACGGGTAGACGCTTTCAAAACATAGGGAAAACACAGGCTCTTACAAACTAAGCCCTCTGCACTATTGTTATTTTGTTCATCAACTGGACAAAATATTTTACATAAAATCAACTTAAGGAGGGAAGGATTCATCTTGGTTTGTGGCTTAAGGAGATCCAACCTGTCACAGCAGGAAAGGCTGGTGACAGGACTGTGAAAGAGTGGGTCACATGTCTGCAGTCAGAGGTCAGTCCAAGGCACCAAGTCATTTGTGGTCTTCCCTGCTCTGTCCAACTTCTCCAGCAATGCCCGCAGACATGCAGGAGACTCAAGATCTACCATCGTAGCCATGGTACCGTGTGCATACATTTTATTTAGTGGGGCTGAAGGTTTGTGTTTCTGTTACAACTCCACGCTCAGGAAGGGTCCTGTTGAAGCTAAGAGCTGATGTCAATGCCTCTAGGATATAAGCCTTGTGAGGGCTGGTTCTGTCTGCTTTGTTTATTGCCCCATTCTTACTTAACATCTAGAATAGTGCTTGACACATAGTCAAACAAACAAATATTTGTTTAAAATATTCTATTTGAAAAAATTTGTTACATTTATTTTTGAGTGTATATGTGTGTGTGTGTGTGTGTGTGTGTGTGTGTGTGTGTGTGCATGCCATGGCAGGCAGGTGAACAGGGACAGCTGGCAAGAGTCAGCTCTCTCCTTCTACCATGTGGGTTCAGGGGATCAAACTCAGGTTGTCAAGCTTGGTGACTTCTCCTGAAAGACACTGGAGTACTCAGGTTCATTCATAAGTACTCGACTTTAGGACTCACTTGCCTCATAATAAAAGAGAATGTATGCTAAACCTTACCTTCTAGGAGAGTCGTGTTTTTATCCTGTTGTCTTGCTACTTGCGGATGAGCAGAGGTATCTAACCTGGCTCACAGGGAGAGCAGAACATGTCATTCCTTCTAAAGAGGCTTCAGAACAAACACACAGCAGCGGCCTGGTTCCAAGTGAGAAGAATCTGATCCCCTCCCTGAGCAAACCTCTTCCACCTGCACCATGACCCATAATAAAAAAGTACACCTCACTCAAGCCCAAACAAAAACTAGCATGCATGTAATTAAAGTACAAGTCCCACAGAACACTTCATGAATTACAGCTGATACACTCTAATATTGTTGAAGTTATTTAATTTCATATTATTAAGATACAAATTATGACCTACCATGCCAAATCTACAAGGTTGGTCAATCAAGGATCCCTTATCTTGGCTACAAGGGCAATATCAAACTTATGGAAAACATACTGATTCAGATCCAGAAGCTCCTAAGCATATAAGGATGGTCATCATGATCTTTTCCAGGACTCAGTTAAGATAAAAACCACAGAAAGTTGGAAGGGGCTGTGAAGTCAAGGTTCTCTAGAGTAGCAGAACTTATAGAATGAATCTCAATCTCTCTCTCTCTCTCTCTCTTTCTCTCTCTCTCTCTCTCTCTCTCCACACACACACACACTATGCAAACAATATATAAACATAATTATATACAATGCATAAAACATTTTATAATATATATTATACAGATATATGTGGGATTTATTAGAATGACTTACAGACTGTGGTCTAGCTAATCCAACAATGGCTGGCTATGAATGGAAAGTTCAAGAATCCAGAAGTTGCTCAGTCTATGAGGCTGGATATCTCAAATGGTCTGCAGCAAACACTGGAACCCCAAAGAAGTAGGCTCTAATGCCAGCAAAAGAAGGATTTGCAAGCAAGGAAAACAGAAAAAGCTTCCTCCTTCTACATTTTTATATAGGCTTCCAGTAGAAGGTGTGCCCAAGACTAAAGGTGTGTCTTCCTGCCTCAAGACCTGGATCAAAGGAGTGTGTCTTCCCACCTCAAAGGTCAGGACTAGAACTGGATCCACCCACTTCAAACCAAGCCAAAAAAAAAAAAAAAAAAAAAAAAACACCCTCAAATGCCCTCCATTTCTGGATTCTAGTTAATTCTAGGGGTAGTCAAACTGACAACCAAGAACAGCCATAACAGGCTGTAAGATCCAACCATTCCCAGCAGATGAATATGGCATATAAAGTTTATAATGATTGTGATGATAAAGATACAGACAGACAAATTATCATCTTTGCTCAGAACATCCATGACCAGGGATTTAGGGCCACAGACTTTATTCAAAAAGGAAGCCCAGTATACAAAACATAAAGAAAATAAGATACTGCAACAGCTGTCCTAAACTCTTCAACAAAAAGAGTCAACCTACTGTGAAGCTGGGAGAGCACCAGAAGACAGAAGAGTGGTGCCTTCACCAAGGACTAAGGAGTCGCACGACTCTGAAGGCTGTGATCATTATCGCCCCACAGGGTACATAGGTACAACTGATGGTGGGGAATACTCACTGACTTCCTGGCCAGCACTAAGGCCATAAATCCCTAATCCTGCATGTTCTGAGCAAAGATGGTAGACTGCCTGTCTCTAATCGCTCTTAATTTTGTTTTTTTTCAAGACAGAGTTTTTCTGTATAGCCTTGGTTGTGCTAGTGGGACTTGCTCTGTAGACCAGACTGGCCTTGAACTCAAGAGATCCACTTGCCACTGCCTCCTGAGTGTAGGGATTAAAGGTGTAGGTCACCACTGCCCAGCTGTGAGCTCATAATTTTGACATCGAATGTTAGTGTGCTTTGAAAACTCTCAAAAAAGACACTAGGTGTGCTTCATGCGTCTTTAATCCCAGCACTTGGGAGGCAAAAGCAGGCAGATTTGTGTGAGTTCAAGCCCAGTCTAGTCTACATTTAGAGTTCCAGGCCAGTCAGACTACCCAATAAAATACTGTTTCATTAAAAAACAAAATAAAATAAAAAACAAAAACATAACAGCTCTCTAGGAGGGTTTGTGTCTGCCCCATGTTTGGAACTCCAAAACTTAAAGATGCCATTTAAACTACAAGTAGCAAGGGCACTGACAGGCAAGTTTTCCTTCAGATAATGGGAGAAATTCTTCAATTTGCACTGATTTTTCAAAAACCAGTGATGGAGGAGAGTTATCTGTCTATGTTACTTTCATTGGTTAATTAATAAAGAAAACTGCCTTGGCCCTTTAAGAGACAGAAAATTAGGTAGGTGGAGTAGACAGAACAGAATTCTGGGAGAGTTGGGGAGACGCTTCAGGCAGTCACCATATGAGTTGCCATGATTCTCCTCTCAGAGATGGACGCAGGTTAAGATCTCTCCTGGTAAGCCACACCTCGTGGTGCTACACGGATTACTAAATATGGGTTAAAGGAAGATGTGAAAATTAACCAATAAGAGGCTACAGATAATGGGCCAGGCAGTGTTTAAAAGAATACAGTTTCCCTGTAATTATTTTGGGTAAAGCTAGCCGGGTGGCGGGACGCAGCCCCGCCGCTCCTTCTACAAACCAGAGTACACCCTCTTACTGTTCGACAGTAGCAGCTAATGGTGTTTTTTTAAAGGAAACAAAAAAATTATATTTATACAGTTAAACAATATCTCTGAGCCACAATGTTTTACTCTGATTAGTACTCTGGAAAATCACTAGGAAGCTATGTAAATGATATATCCTTCTAATGCAACCCTTAAAATAATACCAGCATTAAATGCTATAAGAAAAATGCTAACTTGTTTACAGAAGAAAACACTACAGACCTCTAAAGAGAAGCTTGAAAAGATGGAAAACCATGGAATAATGTATTACAAATCTGAAATGATGTCAAAGAACATTGTTATATCTAGCAAAATTACATTAAACATCAAGTGAGAGAAAAACATTTTAAGACATACACAAACTAAATCAATTCATTACCAGCAAGTTGGCACTGCAAAAGATACATAGAGAAATCCTGAACACAAAGGGTAAAAGGTCTCACCCAGGAGAGCACAGCATGGAACTTCAGAAGAAAGATGAACAGCCGGCACTGGCTGCTCTTGCAGAGACTCACGTTCAGCATCGACATGGCAGGCAGTTCACACAACTGTCCATAACTTCAGTTCCAGGGAATCTAATGCCCTCTTCTGGCCTCTGCAGGTACCAGCTATATTCTCGGTGCATGGACATACATGTAAGCCTGCCTCTGGGGTCCTAACAAGCTATGTCCTCAGCAGCAGCCACTAAGAGCACCTCCTGTGCTCATTCACTATGTTCCCTTTTAAAAAGGCCCTGCCCACCTCCCATCTCTCTGTCTCTGCCTCTCTCATTTTCTGCTGCTCCTGTACCCAGAGGGCGTTTCCCACTCCTCTTCCCTCTTTTTATGGTTCCTTTCCCTTAATAAAAACCCCTCCACGTGAACTCTGCTGTATAGTGTCTTTCTCTCAAGTGCTGCTTTTTTCTAAATTACCTACACACATAAAACAATTTAAATTTTTTAAAAGATATAGACATAAGAACTTTCTGAAAAAACTCCAGTGGGTCAGGAAACAATAGCCAGAATTGACAAGTGGGACTGAGATGTATATAAAAGTATCATAAAGACACCCATAACTTTTGACACTTAACAAATGCAACAATAAAAAAAGAAAGAAAATTCCAGAAATGGCTAAAACAGAAACTACCTTGAAAGAAACTGTGACCTTAAAGAAAAATAACAAACTCAAATATTTGAAAACATCAAATTTTCTGTACAATTAATAAAGCAAAAGACGGGATGATTATAAGACTATATCCCATTACCCCAAATACTCCCTATGAAAATACATGCATATGTACAAACTACACATGCATATGTGTGTATACATATAAAGATGAAGATAAAAATTCAATTATGTTGTATCAAGAGAATAATTTCTAATACAACAGTGAACCAAGACACAGAAAAATGTGTTGTAGGCACATTAGCTAAATGGTTTGGTAAATTCCAAGGGCAGGCAAATTTACAACAGTCCCCCACTATATAATGAGAGAATAATTTCCAAGACACCTAGTGGATATCTGAGTGTTTAGATAACAGTGAACCCTGTCTGTTTTGATTTCCTCCAATGTGTACATATTTATGATAAAGTTTACTTTATAGATTAAGAGAGTAACAATAAACTATAACTTAGAATTTAGAGCTACTGGCGGCATACTCTCCTGTACCCTTGGGCCGTTACTGAAGAAAGGAAAGCTCACCAAGTGGAAAGACTGTGATGAGGTGTGGACACCCTGAGCAAAGGGATGACTCCTGCCCCAGACCGGACAGAGCGACTGCAAGAGGTCTCATCACACTCTACAACTTACAAATTTGAATGATTTATTTCAGGATTTCCTACCTGCTACATCTGAACCACGGGTGACCATGGATAATTGAAAGTGAAAGAGGACACAAAAGATGATACAGCCTTCAGCTACAGCTTTATGGAAAGTAACATGGCGATAACTCAAATAGTCGTGAATATAGCCAACCCCTATTTACATAAAAACACAGAATTAAATGTAAGAGCAGGAAGTATTATCTATGGAAGACTCTTGAAGCAATGCTATTTTTAAAATGCAGTCTTTGTTTTATTTTTATTATTTTATGTGTATGGGTGCTTTGTCTGCATATATTTCTGTGCACCTCTATGCACCTAGTGCCTCAGCAGGCCAAAAGAGGGCTTCAAATACCCTGGAACTAGAGTTGTAATCCACCACATGGATGCTAAGAATCAAATCGACATCCTCTGGACAAGCTGCCAGTGCTCTTAACTGCAGAGCCATCTCTCCAGCCCCAGCAATGCTAACTTTAATGGAAAACATCTTGAAAATCTCAAAAGCCTATGTGGTAGTTTGAACAAAAATAGGGAGTGGCACTTCTAGGAGGTGTGGCTTTGTAGGAGTAGGTGTGGCTTTGTTGGAGGAAATGTGTTCCAGTGGAGGCAGGCTTGGAGGTCTCATATATGCTCAAGTCATGTCTAGTGGTTCAGACCACTTCCTGTTGCCTGCAACTCAAGATGTAGGAATCTCAGCTCCCTCTTCAGCACCTTGTCTGCCTGCACTCCACTATGCCACACCACGATGATAACAAACTAAACCTCTGAAAATGTAAGCATCCAAATTAAATGTCTTAGCTGAATAAGAGTTACTGTAGTCTCTTCACAGCAACAGAAACAGTAAGAAACACAGCCTAAGAACTAGTAAATTATAAAGTAATAAATTAGTTATAAAGAGAAAAATGTGGACCACATCAGCAAATATACACAGTTATTTTTCTATCACCTTTGTCTGCAGTTAAAACAAACTGCCATGCTAACCAGAAGAACTCTTCATCGAACCCACAGAGCACACATAAATGCTGGGTGAGCTTCCCACCCATAACTCCAGCCTCACCAGGGAGACAGGATCCATGCAGGAAGCTGGCTAGTTAGACTAGCTTATTCGTAAGCTCTGAGTTTGACTGAGACCATGATTCAACAAAAAACACAGAAGATCAACTGAGGAAGATTCTTGATACCAACCTCAAACCTCCATTCACTTGCTGCATGCACATGCACACCCCAGATATAAGTCAACCTGCAAATCTATACATGTACACTATGCATACGTGAAAAGAATAAAAAGAGGGATGTAAAGGGCTTTAAGTAATTCACCTAACAATAGAACAGTGTATTAGTTCTTTATTGCTACACGATAAACTACCCCAAACTTAATGGTTTTAAACAAGAAGTGTGCACTGTGTCACTCAGCTTTGGAGCCATCAGGAATTTGAAAGGGGCTCTGTGAAGTCTTCTGCCTCAAAGAATCTTCTGAAGTTCCAGGGGACCACAGGTATCTGGGAAGTCCCATCTTTAATTTGGAGACCTTCTACTAGGGCTCCTCAATCAGCCTAAAGGGCTGCCCTACTCCCCCCTCCCAGAGCTGCTTACAGAAGGGCAGGTAACCTCCCCCACAGAAAGTGTTCTTTGTGGGAAAAGAAGAACCTGCACCCCTCATAACAATCTCAGGGTGATGCTATCCTACCAATATACCAACTCTGGTCCACTGTGTGTTGGTATGGAAAGTGTTAAAAGTAAGCATACCATCAGGACATTGAGGATGTTAAAAGGCTGGCTATTATACCTTCTGACCCTTGAATTCACTTGTCAATTTGCAGAAAGCCTAAAATATCATCAGTATCTCTACCTTTAACTCAGATCCAGGTATCAGGCTGTTCCTGGCCTGTGTTTCCACAAGCATTCCCAAAGATGGTTTCTGCTGTGCTGTGATAACAGCACTTGGCAAACCAAATTTGGGCCAAATCTGGTCATAGTTCTTCATTCATTGTCTATAGTTGCTTTTATGCTATCAAGTTTGGTAACTGCAATGATAACCAAGTGGCTCACAAAGTCAAAGTACTTATTGTTTGGCTTTTAACAAAAAATAATAACTTTATTTTTATTTTATATTTTATTTTTATGTGTATGGGTGTTTTTATTGTGCCTGAGCTAAAGAAACTGGTTAATTAGCTTAAAAGATTTGTTTTTGGTTAGATACAGATAATCCTATATATAATCCTATTCAAAACTGGGAGAGGGCCAGGGATACAGTTCAGTGGTAGAGCATGTACTTAGCAAGTTTGAGGCCCTAGGTTCAGTTCTAAGTTTGAAAAAGGAGAAATGGAAAGGACACGAGGAGGTCACTGAAATTCAGCCATGTAGAACTTCATTCATGGCTAAATTTTTATATTATACTTACAATTATATATTATATATGCATCTTTATTATTTATTTATGTGTAAGTGTCTGTCTAATGTGTGGTTGCCTGTAGAGGTCAGAAGAGAGCACCATAGTTCATGGAGTTAGCAAAACAGGTGTCAGTCATGTGGGTGCTGGGATCGAACCTTCAATCCTCTGGAGAAGGGCTCTAACTACAGAGCCATCTCTCCGGCCCCCATACAATCATTTTCAAGTATAAAATAATATAGCTCCCCACGACTTTTTCAATTAACCCTGGTATTCTTTACTTTTCCTCCTTCCAAAGCTCCCTTTCCCATTTCTCTCTTCATAATACCTTGGTGTAGGAGTTCCTTCTGTTTATGTGTTGAGGAATATAAGGCAGGAAGAGAAAGGAGCTCACAGCATTCAATCTGAGGCATTGTAGAAACAGCATTCAGTCTGAGGACTTGTAGAAACAGAATATCCCCTTTGGCCTGAGGAGTTCATAGAGGTTAAAACTAGTGGCTGGCTGCTCTGCTTCTCTGATCTTTGAGCTTTCACCCCCTAATATCTGATTCCAGGTTTTTATTATTAAGACCAATTAAAATTCGTACTACATAAAAATACTCATGTACTGGATATTTCTAACAGCTGAAATCTTAAAGATGCTAGTTTTTTGCTGTTTCTGCTGAGTCCCGATCATAGTACCTTGATTTTCGCTCTTACATTCTGTGTTAGAGTCTTAACTGTAATTATCTTATGGCCACATATGTCAATCCACAGAGAATTTGTGATTGTTTCTACCTAGTATCTAAGAGTATTACAGAACTATATCCAGTTTTGATTAAACTTCTCCATTTGTAGAGTTGTAGAACTGTGAAAATATTACAAATCGAAGCGCTAAAGTTCAAGAAAGTAAAAGCTCATGGCCATGGCTTATTAGCAGAGTTCTTACCTACACATAGGCCTGAAGCCTCAGCAGATGGCCTCTGACCATCCTTCCTACTTTACTGCAGGACACAAGATGTTTTTCTCTAGGACCCAGCCATCATGTACAGAAGATTTATGCCAACAGTAAACACCATTCTGGTGTTACAGTAGAAGGGAAATGGTCATAACAGGGCCATGTGGAATAGAGGAAGTAAGGCCATAGAGAAGTGAGTCAAGCGAAAACTGGATGGAGAAGGAGACAGTGACAGACAAAGGTAAACTAGCTGTTGTATTAACTGTCAATGCCGATCCCCTACCCAAATACTCCAATAGGTAGCTGGATTTTGAAAATGCCGTATCATCAAGAAAGCCAATGGGAATACAAAGGGCCAGCTTGGGGAGGGAAACTCAGATCTCTGTAATCTCCACCAGCACCTGAACCCAACATCAGGAAAGAAAACTCATTTCAGGCCATCCCTTGGGAAAATCTTTGCTGGTGAGAGAATACTCTTTCTGTTGGCACTCTGAGGATATCCTCAAAGTATCCAACACCCGATTGTCTTATAAAATACATGGGTTTTGGTTCTACCGCCAAAGGTTTTTGTTTTTTTTACATGCCCATCCATTTATTTTAAAGGGCCTTTTGCTTGTTTGTAGAGGGGGGAGGTCCAACTCTTGACTGCACACTACGGCAAATGAAATTCTATTATTTCTAAAATGGTTTTGTAAAATTTCAGGTTGGGATAGTATAGTTATGCTTGCTAAATTCTTAATGTTCAATATAGTTAGCAAATTGTCAAGAGAAAATGGTAATCCAGATCTTGGGCTGTTTTTATCTCACCTCAGAAAGCTTGTGTCTTCTGCAAATCTCTTCCAATGCGTGCAGCTTCCAGTCACTGGTCAGCACAGTTCTGACAACCAGAAAACGTTCAGAGTTAATTCTGTAAACCATATAGAAAAGATTATAGCAAACCTAATACTGCTTCCCATACTTTTCAGTTATAGATAATCACAAATTACATTCTCTAGCATAATCAAATACAGAGAAATCAAAACAAAACAAAAAAATCCCTAGACAACCACTCCAATAGGTAGCTAAATTAAAAAAGTGCTTTATCATCAAGGAAGCCAGTGGGAATATGAAGGGTTAGCGTGGGGGAGGGGAACTATGGGACCAGCACCGGAACAATAACGCAGTTCAGCCCATCTCTTGTCTTGTACAAAAAATGTGGAGAACGTTGGCTGATCTAAGACTATTTTCCTCTTATCACAGCCTGGTAAACTTTAGCTCTATTATTTCACAACAAACAAACAAAACAAAACCCCCCACAACTTTTGACTTGTCACAAAGAAGAACATCTGGGCTTTAAATCTGTACAAGCTAGGGTCTGTTCTTTTATTTTTCAACGTTAATATTTGTGTGTGTGTGTGTGTGTGTGTGTGTGTGTGTGTGTACGCGCGCGCGCGTGCGCATGGTTGTGTTCAGGGTGTGTATATGAAGGTCAGAGGACAATTATGAAGTTGGTTCTCTCCATGTTTTTGTGGATTCCAGTGATCAAACTCAGGTTGTCAGGCCTGTGTGGTAGACACAATACATGATGAGTCTACATGACAACCAAGTTTTGTTCTTTTCAACTTCGCCATACTTTTAATCCAAACATTTTACTCAGCCATTTGGGACATTGTAATATTTATCTCTACATCAATAACAGCTGGGTATGCATCACTGTGCTGGCTAGTTTTAGGCCAACTTGACATACAGGGTCAGTGGAAAGAAGAAAACCTCAGTTGAGAAAATGCCTCCATAAGACCTGGCTAGAGGGAGTTTCCTAAATTAGTGACTGACGAGGAGGGCTGAGACCACTGTGGGTGGGGCCATCCCTGGGCTGGTGGTCCTGGTTCTATAAGAAAGCAGAATGAACAAGCCAAGAGAGCAAGCCAGTAAGCAGTACTTATCCATGGCCTCTGTATCAAGTCCTGCCTCCAGGTTCCTGCCTCGCTTGAGGTGCTGTTCTAACTTCTTTCAATGATGAATAAACCAAATAAGCCAACTAAACCCTCTATGCCCCACATTGTGTTGGTCATGGTGTTTTATGGCAGCAACAGTAACCCTCGCTAAGAAAATCCCCTATCAGAAATTAGGAAAACTTACACTTCTCTCCTTTAGTACACTACTCTTGCAAGAAGAATATATAAAGCACCAATCTGGAGTCCGCATCTTCATTTTCCAAGCAGCCACCACAGGTTTAAACTGACCCTTAGCTCCTGATGTTCTTTGTTCTTCAGGGTGGATGTTTATCCTGCAATAATGCATAATAGTAAATAGAAGTAATTTAGGCCCGAGAGTCTCATGGACCTGTATTTAATCTCCAATCTTCCACTTAATATTTGTATAAACTGAATCATATTACTTGAAAACTCTCGACCTATAAAAAGGATCCTAGGTTGCAATGTATAGATCAAACGACACAACAAAAATGAAAAAAGAAATGCCAGCATAACATAAAACTGCAGCATAATTGGTCATGTCCTCTCTGCCCCCTAACCTTCTCTCCGACTCTTCTCTCTGTCTCAACAGGATCTTGATCTGTAAGCCAGGATGGCCACAGGTTTCCTCGCCAGTGCCGGGGCTGCAAACGTGCGAGAAGACATCTGACTCGGGGGACAACTATTATGTTTGGTGCTCTTCTAAGTAATTTTGACTTAATTCAGTCTGTACAAAATGCCTTTCCAGTATAAATTTTCTTAAGTCATAGACTTGATGAACTTGCTTTGAATGATTATCAATATTCAGCAACACAAAATACACCTAGTAATGTATATACCTCTCTAAAAAGTAACACACCCAAACTCTACTGCCAAACATACCACACACCACTGTATAGTCCATATCTATGTCCAAAACCTACTAGAAAGTTCCTTTTATTGTGTGTTGATGCTCCCAAAGTATAAAAATTCTTTTAGTTTTCAGTTTTTTTCTTTCATTCTATCATTTTATTTAATTTTGTGGTTGAATGTGTATATAGTAATGATTCTGAGGTCAAAATATAAGCAAGTTATCTTAAGAGAAAGCTCTCTTTAATTGTTGGCATCTTCTCTTGTCTTTAGGGGATTCTATGGATTGTTTCTCTGGAGAAAGAGGGTAATTTGGAAGCGCACCCGCAGCCTAGAAACTGTCCTTTTATTTATTGTTTGGCTGCACTACACTACAGTATATCCAGTCAATCTCCTATTAATGGGCACTTGAAATGTTTCTGATTTTTTAAGTGTGATGGTTAATATTAAATGTCAGTTTGGTGAGATACTGAGTCAGTTAAGAGACACGATTCAAGGCAGTTCTGTGAGGGTTTCTAGAAAAGACTAGGTGAGGGAAAAAACTCTCCCTCAGAATGAGTGCACCTTCCAACAATTGGCCCAAATATAGGTGTTGTGGCCAGACTGCCTTTGTTTCTTGCTAGTAAGTACGGATGTCGCTGCTGCTGCTAGGGCCACCATGTTTCAGAGCTCAGACTCCTGCTCCTTTGGCCTTCCCAAACTGAAATCCAGAGATCCTCCAAGCATCTTCAAGGTCGTGAGCACCAAATTAGGACAGAGGTATCCAGTTCAAATACCTACTGGGTTCTTAGCCTCTCCCGCATACGGATAGTCATTTTTGGACTACCTACCTGCTAACATGTAAGTCACGTGAATGAATCTTTTAAAAAACTGTATGTTCACTTTACTGGTTCTGTAGACCAGGCACCCTGTCTAATACCAGCAGTGCTCAGTGACCAACAGTACAGAACTGTGAGAATGTATTTTCTTAGTGTTTCTAGAAGAGATTGCTAAAAGTTTAGCCTGTGCTAAAGGATACATGCATGTGATTTCCCTGGATTCAGCAGGATTCCTTCCCAGATACTTTGTTAATGTATCCACATTTACAAGCAGTGTACCCATATGCCCATTTTTCCACCAGCTGGTCCTAGAGCTGCAGAAACAGGCTGCTCTTTCTGGCTTCTATGTGGTTGCTGGGATCCAAACCTAGGTCCTAAGGCTTGCAGAGCAAGCACATCACCAACGAAGCCATCTCCCTAGCCCTCCCTCAACAGTCCTGGCTCTTCAGCACAGCTTCAATTTGAAGTTCTTTGTGACTGAAGCTGGGACCTCTTTTATCCAGCTATCATATGACTCCTCTTCCTGTGAGATCTCTTCAAATCTTCGCATGAGTTGCCTAGATTTTCAGAAACTGGTTTTAATTTACACTAGCTTCAAACATTTACCTCATTTTGTCATCTGTCCTTCCTTGCATTTTTCACCATGTAAATACTTTTTTCAGCACATTGGGATTTACTCTGATTTCCCCGACAGTGAGTCATGGCTATAAAAACCTTGGCTTGTGCTTTCACACTGTAGCCAGGTTGTGCCGCAGCTGTTTTGCTCAGTGTTGCTATCGAGAAGTCTGTTGCTAGCCTCTTTTCTTGCTGGAATCCCCAGGGAAATTTTCTTCACTGTCTTGAAAGTTTCACTAATCTATAACTTGAAGCTGATCACGATGGGTCAACGTTCCTAACACGTAGGATCACTTTTAAAATGGGGGGAGGGGCAGCATTGCCTACACAGTGTTGGTCATGCTAGGCCACCACTGTACCAATGACACCTCTAGTCTGAAGGCCTTTTTAGTGTGAACACTTGAGTCGTCTCTATTTAAAGGATGCTTCCATGGACAGAAGCTTAAATATCAGCCCTACCATTGTTTTTCTTCTCAGGAACTTTTATCTTTCATCTTGTATCTTAATCAACTCCTAGACATTCATGATGTGCCTTTGAAGGAGAACACATACCTAAACTATAAGGCCCTGGGTTCAATCCTTAGCATAATACACATTTGTCTCTGCTTCTACGCTGTGTGCACACACACCTATGTATCTTTCTAGTCCCATTTTCTTTTCTTTTCCTTTTTTTGGCTGTCTTCATGACTTGTTCGGTGTGCCTTAGTGTGATCTTTTCCCCTTACATACCTCAGAGTTCAGTTTCATTTTAAAAGATATATTTTCTTAGTTCAAAAAATTCATCTTCACACCCTTTTTGGTTTTGCTTTTTTGGGGTATAAGTAGGCTAGGTTGTTGGCAAGGGGGCCCCCAGGAACCTACCCATATCTGCCTCCTTAGCAGTGGGATTACAAGTCTGAGTCACCAAATCCAGCTTTTTTACTTGCGTTCTGGGGACTGAATTCCTATCTTGGTGCTTGCTTGCAAGGCAAGCACTTTCCGACTGAGCTATCTCCCTAGCCCTAAAAGTTCCAATTATCTGATGACAGTTGGTTCATCAGGCAATCACCCCCAATCTTACAAGCTTCTTTCCTGGTGGCTAGCTTAAACGTGCTAGAAGCTGCCATGTAGGCTGCCGAGGCGGGGAAAGTCATCAAGTCTTACCCACTTGTGGAACCTGTGAGCTATAACATCTGGCCTGGAAGGTGTGTCCATTGGTGCGATAGTGGCACAAATGTCACAGAGTTAATCAACAACTTTCTACTTGGACCTCAGACTCACTTCACAGCAGGAAATTCATGTCTTGTCTTTAAAATTAGGCAAGAACCCATGGCGGGGGAGGTCATAAGCCCTACCATTATTATTTTGCTCAAGGAACATGTCATCAAAAGGCCTTCTACATACTTATCTTTATACCCATAGACCAGTGCAACTCTCACCCCTTATTGCTTCTTTATGTAGTGGACAGAAGTTAGTACAAAGATTGGCCAGTGGTCAAGTGCGGAGAATAAGTGACTGTGCTCAAGCCTAAATGGGACCTCTGCACCACACCCTTAGTGCCCTCCCTCACGGATGGAGGAGGGTCACCTGTCAATGTGTTACTTTCATTGGTTAATAAAGAAACTGCCTTGGCCCTTTAATAGGACAGAAAATTAGGTAGGCGGAGTAGACAGAACAGAACTGTGGGAGAAAGAAAGCAGAGTCAGGCAGACGCCATGCCTCTCCTCTCTGAGATGGACGGACACAGGATAAGATCCTTCCCTGTAAGCCACCACCTCGTGGTGCTACACAGATTACTAAATATGGGTTAAAGCAAGATATGACAATTATCTTATGACAATTATGCCAATAAGAGGCTGAAACTAATGGGCCAGGCAGTGTTTAAAAGAATACAGTTTCCATGTAATTATTTCGGGTAAAGCTAGCCAGGTGGCCCGCTGCTCCCATCACAACACCTTACGGGGCTGAGAACACTCAGGAAGGGTTGGCGGTCCGGAGACTGCTATGAAGTGCTGTCTTTGGGACATGGTGACGCCACTGCACTCACGAACTCAGAGCAGCTGTGGCTGTGGGCACAAGATATGCACAAGTTCCAGCAGATCAGCAAACCAGCATGGAAAGGGGAGGGGTGCATGAGGACAGTAGACAGAAGCTGGGAAAAGGAAGAGGAAGTCTTCCTCAGCGGTACGGTCCAGGGCAATCTGCCCATACACCACTGGATGGTAACCTATACCCATAGGTATATGGGCAGTAGTTAAAGGACTTGGTGGGGAAAAGGGGGGGGGGGAGACTTACGATGCTAGAAGGGGGATGGAGTCTGGGATGAGTTGGAGAAGGTAGTGGGAATGGATATGATCTAATCACGTTACATTGTATTTGTAAAGAATTAGCAGAGAATAAAATAATTTAAATTGATTTATGACTTTGTGTCTATAAACTTCACGAATCCTTCCAGAAAAGACCTCATCATCAGAACAACCTGAATCCATACGTCTTCCTAAGACATGGCTACTCATATTCAGCTCAGGCACGTCTAGAACTTTTATTTCCTCTAAAATAGACTTCCTGACATTTTTTCCAAGTCACTTGTTTGTTTGTTTGTTTGTTTGTCCATAACTGAAAAGGTTCAGTTTTAAAATCCAACCATTTTACGACTACATCTCAGTGTTAAGTGTTCTGGGCTGAGTTCCAGATTTTGGGGTGCCTTTCAACATAGCCAGCCTTTAGTGTTAAATGTTCAGGAACTGTGGCTCTGACAGTTATTGTAGTCCAATGCTTTGTTTTACAGGGTTCATTATGAAAACATGAGCACAAAGTTTACCATTTAAACCACTTTTAACCTTCTGGCGTTAAGTATACAATGTTATACAGCCACCACTGACCTTCAGTTTACATGAGAGAAACCCTTTATTTGGCTGCCTGTCCTGTCTTTTAAGAATGTAGTCCCTGACTTGCTTGGAACTCAGAGGATCCACCTGCCTCTGCCTCCCAGGCTCTGGAGTTAAAGGTCTGTACTACCCATGCCAGTTTTTGTCCTTTTATTGAGTTTTTATTTATTTTTCTCTTATTGTGCCATCTGTGGCGCGTATTTATCATTTTCTAATTGGTACTAAAAATGCCTCCTTTTCTCAAGATTTCCCTGATTTCTAAAATCCCTCACTTGTTATTCTTGTATGGTGTAGCTATGTTACTTCCGAGATCCCTTTCTTTCTGATATTTGTGTTTCTTCAGAAGATTTCATTTAAACTAGGCACAGTGGCTCACACCTGTACCTCTAGCATTATGGCGATAGAGGCAGAAGGATCAAGCTGAGCCAGCCTCAGCTACAAAACATACAAATCAAAGAACAAAAGATTTCACCATCACTACAATTTCTCTAAGCTGAAATACTTAAAATTACCATTTGTATCTCCTTTGAGGCCGCATTTCTATAGTATCTTTTCATAATATAAACTAATGTATGAACTTTTATTTTTTCTTATAATTTGTTATATATTTACATATTTTCCTGATTGAAAGAGGGCTCCTGTGTTAGTTTTACACATGAGTTGGAGCTTTTGAAACTGTATTTGCCCAAATGACCCGAGTTGTTTCCAGTTTTGGCGGTGGTGACAAACAAAATTGCTCTAAATACCTAAAGAGAAACAAATACAGGTTTTCATCTCTTCATCAAAGAACATCATTAAGAGAAATGCAGGTTAAGCCTGATGTAAGATACCAGTCTTGCTGTTACAGTCCTGTAACAGCAGAAATGTAAACCAAGAACCAAACACTGCCAGTGCCAAATGCTGGCTGAGCTTTCCATGTGCAGACGTACTTCCCCAGGACTGATGGCTGTAGCAGTGTGCAGATGCACTCACCCAGCCGAAGGCTGTGCTCTTTGTGCTATACATTAGAACAGCAGTCTAGTCCTTGCTGTGCAATGCTCTTTTCATCCTCACATCTGTTTCTCCAGATACGTTTTCATTAAACATAAAACAGCCACCCCCAAAAACCCTTTTAAAAAGTCAACTCAACCCACCATGATGATCATGCCAGAATGTACAATGTACAAACTATTCTGGTAGCTCCATTTTTTTTTCCACAAGAATAAAGCTATAGGAGAGCATAAAACTTGGATTTAATTTCTTCAGGACTCTCCTAGAAAAGGTCAAGACAGACTTCTTGGTTGATGCATCTTGGAAAGGTGCTTCCTGAAAAATGATGCAAACCCACCTGAACCAGTAACTAAGGACTTTTATTTCTCATATCCCGGAGGTATTTATCTAGAACTTTTAAAAAATAATTTCACTGATTCCATATGTCCTTCATTTTTACAAGTTCTTGTTGTTTTCTTTTAAAGAAGTTGTTTTTCCTCGTCCTTTTGTGTTCTTTTTCTATCTGGTTTTGTCATTGTTACTTACTTGCAAGAAAAAAAACAAGACTGAAGATCCAGACTTTCTGCACCAGTGTGTCCCACGTTTTGACACTGCAATACAATGCTGTCAACCATAAACTCAAGTCTGCCGTAAGATGCTGCACAATCAAGTTACAAACAATAGCTTTTCTGGGCCTCAATTTGGACACCTAACTGTAATGCCTGAGAAAGCCTTTATCATGCCTCTCCATTGAAGCTTTGATTTGAGACATACTTTAAATGAGCAGACATTTATCACACAGAACATTCGTCATTACTTTTAGTAAGAGGCATTTCCACTCAAGGAATCCTAGCTGGCTGGCTTAACTAACTTAACTTCCTTAGCTGAAGGAACCCCATCTACATTTTCAAGAGCTGAGCCTAGCATAACCCAAGGATATATAAGCTCTCCTGCTTCGCTTGCTTTAGTTGTTCTCATTTTAAACAAAGCAAAACCTGACTAATTCTGTCTGATTTGTTAGGTTAGGCCCTAGTCCTAGCATGTGTCAGGCAGAGACACTCTCAAGTCCCAACCTAGTCTGGACTACAGTAAGACCCACTCTCAAAAATAAAACAAGTAAACAATCCCCAGTCTCAAACACAAAACAAGCAAACAATCACTGACGGCGATAGGCATTGATAATGCCAACGCTCAGGAAGTTGTCAACCTGGGCTACATAGCAAGATTCTGATCTGTCTCCCACTAGCCTCAGCTGGAGCTCCTAATAGTTTTAAATTGTTATGTCTTGCTATTTTCCTTCAGGAACATAAGCTTTCTATTGTCTTATATCTTCTAGTCCCAGGTTGGTCTGGACCTCATGATCCTTATGCCTCAGCCTGGCATTGCAGGCATGAGAAAACATGCCTGGCATGCTACTAGTAGCTTAGTGATTAACTGCAAGGTTAGTTATTCCTGGGCAAAGGAACTATCTGCAGACAGACATCTTTTTTTTTTTTTAAGAAGCCCGTGATACTGTTCTTTTTACAGCTATGGTCCTTAAAAACAACAATAACAAAAACAACAACAACAAAAACCATTTACTGTGTGTGTGTCCGTGCATGTGCAGTTCAGAAGGCAACTTGTGGGAACTGGTTCTATTTCCACCATATGGGTCCTGGGACTGAACTCAGGTTCTCAGGCTTGGTAGCAGGTACCTCAATTCACTGAGCCATCATTCGGGCTCCAAGGCCAGCATCTTAAAACTTTTTTTTTCTCTAGAGAACTCAGGATATCTGTCTTTAGATGATATGAACGTAGAGATTATTGGGGAATATTCTTTTCAGGTGTGTGACCTTTGCTTACACTGCATTTGTTTAACTGTGAAGCTGTGATTCTCTGCCTCTCTAAAACACCTGATGGTTTAATAAAGAGTTGAACGGCCAATAGTGAGGCAGGAGCAAGGATAGGCAGGGTTGCCAGGCTGAGAGTATAAAGAGGAAGAGACCTTTGGGAGGAGGGAGAATGAGGAGCGAAGAAGACATTAGTGCCCAGCCAGCCACGGAGAAAGAAGTAAAGAAAGGTATACAGAAGTTAAGAAAGATAAAAGCCCAGAGGCAAAAGGTAGATGGGTTAATTTAAGAAAAGTTGGTTAGCAACCAGCCAAGCTAAGGCCGGGCATTCATAACTAAGAATATTCCTCTGTGTGTGATTTACTTGGGAGCTGGGTGGCTGGCCCCTCAAAAAGCCAAAAGAGTAAAAGATCACACAATAATAGATCACAGATTTGCTAATCTTATTCTCTAACTAAAAATAAATCATCTTTAACTGGCTCAGAAATCATGTGTTTTTACCTGAAAAACTACAAAAATTGGCCTAAGGAGACAAGAGTTGATTGGTGCCTCAAGGCTAACCAGTAGAAGAGAAAACAAAACCCAGGCTCTGGGTGACAGAACCCTACCCATCATGAAGACTTCCTGACCCTTGCTTCTCCCCTACCTCTCTAGTAAAGCTCTTTGTACCCAAATTCTTCTCTAAGTGGTCTATGCTGGTGGTAGTTCCCCATCTTTGATATCTGTCTTTCCAAATCTTTTCCTGAATCACTGAGGAGCAGTGGGGAGCAGCCAAACCTGATCAAGTAACAGCAGCAATTACTTCCAAAGGAAATGTACTTGTTAGTATTGGGAAGCACTGCTGCAAACACAAATGAAAAGCAAAGTAAGCTCTATGTCCACAGATAAATCAGGGGCCATACACATGATATTTGAGGGGGACAAAGTCGACCCACCTAGCCTCAGAGAACCACCATGAATGGTACCAAAAGGGATGAAATTATTTCATGAATTTGCATGACCATGTAAAAATTTCTTGAAATAAATGAAGGCACAAAATTCAGTTATTAGCATTTGCGAATACTTGTCCTCTAACAAAATAGATTTTATCATTCCATTAGGAACATGATATGTATACATACACAGGACACGAAGCAGCCACATGGGTTCATAAAGGGGAGCCATGTGGTGAGAGCGTCGGAAGGGTGGGAGTGTGGGTCCCTGACAGCTGTGTGCAACATGGGCAGCTGCACAGCTAATAATCTTCTACGTGGGAAAGTTCATCTCTAAGGCCACACTTACTTTTTAGTATCTCTGTCATAGTAGCCAAACTTTATCTTAATTAAATTCCAAGCTAAGGACTCTAGGACTTGTCATGAATACAGCGGCATATGAATTGTTTTACTAAGACAGGGTCTTAGCTACATAGACTGGACAAGACTCAACACTGGGACCTGCCTACCCCAGTCACCCTGGGGACCGAGACCTGCAACTGTCACACCCAAGGATAAAATGTTGAATTTAGTGAAGGAGAAAGAGCAGAAAGACAAAAGGAAAGCCACTGCAGAAACTGCAGCTATCGTCAGGTTATTAAGTGTAACAAAGGATTAATTTGATTTTAAATCTGACAACATCAATGATCTGGATAATACAGAAAACACGAAGGAGGAAGTGTGTTCGTGTTAAGATCTGTCAAGACTATCTTTTTATGTCAAGACTTGTTTTTAGTGCTTAAGCAAAACTTTGACACATCACTCTCACTTGCATTAAAAAGTTAGTTTCCGTAACAGGAACAGATGAGATTGTGAACACAGAGTTAAAGGATGACCAGGAAAGGGTACCTCTATCCTTTAAGAAAAACAAAGCAACAAGGACAACAAAGACTTCCCAGGAAGCCGTCCACTTAATCCCCAGTAGCTAGAGGGACACAAAGCCAAATAGAGCTAGGATGTAGATGGGAGATCAAGTGCTCAACCTTTTTTTTTTTTTTTTCCCCAAGAAAAATTTAGTATAGCTCGTGGCTTTGAAAAGTAAATTAAAAAATTCGGGGTTTTGTTTGGTTATTTCTTTCAAAGACCCCCCCCCCTGCCCTGTTGACTCAGCTGAACCACCAGGTAACCTTGAGTAACTGAATATCAAAGGAGCTGAGGAAAGTCTCAGCTTCTCAGTGTATCAGAGCTGCGAAATTAATCACAAAATATTTCTAACTGGCTAGATTTTCAGATCTGGCAGCCTCTTCCAAGAGAGGTACAACAAGTGCTTTCTACTTCACAAGGGGGAGGAGGTGGGAGTCAATTTTTTTCAAGAGCAAAAGAATGGGAAGAGGAAAGGGTAGTGTCCTGCTCTTCCAAGGACCACTGCAAACTTAAAACATTCTCCAAAAAAAAAAAAATAAATAAATAAATAAATAAAAAAAAGCCCTACTCTACAATGAAACCACCAGGCACAGCAATGACACATCCAGAAATTTACGACTCCGTCGTGGATATATTTTGGTTTTGGTTGTGGCTAAGTGCATTATCACATATTCAATATGTGTAAATTCAAGGTGAAACTTCTCCACTCTGTTTCTGCAAGCCAGTTTTGGTTGTATTGAAGTTCATTGAGTTGTACAGAGTTGAAGTTCGGTGAATTTTGGTGTGATCTTTTCATTTGTTTATTTGCAAGCTTTCTTATAATAGTTTGTAAAATAAAAAATGTGTAAAGAGGAACTTACAATAAATTTTCAACGCACTTAAAGCAAGGACAGGTTCTGCGGTGAAGCGATCCTGTAAACTTGTAACTTGGGCAGCGACGGCAGAAGGATCAGTTCAGGGTCAGCCTAGGCTACATACCTAGCTTGAATCGAATCTGGAGTATGAGATTTTGTTTTACAACAACAAAAAAAAATTAGTGAAATTCTCCCCTCACTTCCCGTTTCTGCAGATCAACAGTTTTTGTTTCGTTTTGAGCCACTGAAAGAATGTTGGCTGTACACTTACGAATACAACTACTCTCTCACAACCTGAAGCCCACTTAAACGAAGGAATGTGACCACAGTCTAAAGGGCTACTCCCACGAACTCTCGAGAAGGGCAACAGTTTAGCAGTCGGTCCCTGGCAATTGACAAAAAGAGAAGGGTTCTCTATCGCCCCTGGGATCAATTGCTGAGACATCTCCCGCACCCTTCCATGACCGGCTTTTCAGTTCTAAATCCCGCAGTCAACCTCCTTCAATCAGGAGAGGGATAGATCGACGGCGGAAATCTTCCCGCCGCAAGCACTGCCGAGAGAACTCTCGCAAACCCCGCAATCAAGGTTAAGGCATGAACGTTTCTAAAGAGCAGCAAGCCAAAGCCTGGGCTCGCCGCCGCCACCCAAACCCGGGGAGGAGGCTGCGGCCGAGCAGAGCCCCTGCTAGGGAGATCTCCCCATCCATCACTCCCGACAGTCCGGTCCCCGCGCGGAATCTCCTAGAACCAGCCGCTACACACACTTCCAGGGAAGCAGGCCCTCTGCCAGCCACACACAAGATGGCAGCCCCGCACCTACCGAGGGAAGAGCCGCACCGCCACTCCAGCGAGGCCGCTCTCTAGACTGCGGAGAGCCCGATTGGCCGCAGCAGGCAGCGCGAGACCCGCCAAGGGCGGCGCTGACCAATCAGGGAGCGGCGCTCTCCGAATAGCGCCTCGGGGCCACGGGACGCGCGCGGGGCGTCCGGGTGCTGAGTGGCAGGAGCTGTAGCCAATGAGCGTCTGGGGAAGGCGGGCGCCGCGCACCGGCGGAGCTCGCTGTGGGTTCGCGTCTCCCCGGCAGAAGGGAGAACGTCTCTTGGCGGGAGTCTCAGGGTGTCGCGGTGTGCGGGGCGCGCTGCGGGTCCGCCCGGCTGTCCCTGCGCGTGCGGGAGGCTCGCAGTCCGGGTAGCTGAGGCGGCCCGGTTCCCGAGCAGCTCGGCTGTAACGGGCTGTGGGGAGGCGGAGTGCAGCGTGAAACGCCCGAGCCGGACTCGGAGGTTGACTAAACCCTGGTCCCTTCCACAGGTAAGATGACACACGCCCCTAATAAATGAAATTGCTCACCGACTGATGTCGATTGGTGTCGTAGGACGGGCTCCCCACCCACAGTCCGCGACCAGTAAAGACAGGGACAGAGTCCGTGATTGACAGCTCTCAGGCGTGAGGAAACAGGGCGGTTCTCTTTCTGTGAGCGGAGACCAAAGTGGGGAGGTTTATTTACGTTTAGCCGCGCTAGGCTGCCACAGGCGATCTGACAGGGTTTCTACCCCAGAAGCTGTTTTCCCTTTATTACTGTTGGTGTGGGTTAAATGGGAGCACACGGAGTAACTTAAAACCTGCCCGACCCCTGACTGACAGACGTAACTGTCGCGCCTGTCCAGGAAAACCTGCCCGACCCCTGACTGACAGATGTAAATGTCGTGCCTGTCCAGGAACCAAGCGGGTAGTGGTATCTTAGCCTTCTTAGTTTAGCGCCTACTCCCCTTCCACACACACACTAATAGCCTGAAAAGTAAAAGAGAAACTTAGATCTAAGTGAAAGGGGATGTGTTTTCTACAAGATAAAAAAAAGCAGCACGAGACCGGAAAAGAGCCAAAATGGCCATTTTACTGCTAGCCCGGTGGAGGTGGCTCACGCCTTTAATTCCACCCCTCCGGAGGCAGAGGCAGACAAATCCACCTGAGAGTTGGAGGCCAGCTTGACCGAAAGACAAACAAGAATTCCCCAGACGGTGAACTGCTAGTCCTATCTCTGGAAGACGAGTTTGTGGTTTAAATTTTTTTCTTAACGTTTCTGTTTTGCAAAGTTTTCCAGTTAATTATTTTTTTTTCTAATGTAAATCAGTCGTTTTCAAGCTTCCCCCGGTGAGGCCTGCTTCTTCAGTTTGTTGTTGTTTGCTGCCTGGAAGCTCAGTCTAGGGGAGGATGACCTTGAACTACTGGCCCTTCTGTCTCCACCCGCCCTGTGCTGAGTTACTGGAACCACCCTGGAAGGCAGCTGGGCAGTGTCTCTTAGGGATCCTTGGACGCCTGTAGACTTAATTTACAACTGAAAGTTTGCTTGGCTAGAGGTACAGTTCCTGGTTTATATTTACCTTTTAACATTTTGCATTTCTGGTGAGTCTCATTACCAGTCTGATACACCCTCCTTTCTGATTAAGAGATTTTTTTTTTAATTCGAGTTTCTAAGAAGGTTTCTTCTTTTGGTATGCTGAAGCATGTCGTCATTGGTGGTGTCTGGGGAGCTTGTTCTAGGCTTTCACCTAGGTAACAGCCCTGGCTTGGATCCTGCGCACCATTGTAAATCCAGTATGGTGGCACATGTAGGTTATTCCAGGACTCAGGAAGATCAGAAGTTCAGAGCCACCCTTGGTTGGTATAATAGCCAATTCAAGGCCAGCCTGTCTCCAAAAGAAAAACAGAAAAAGTGTATTCTACTTGGTACTCGGTGGACAGCGGCTTATTATGTTTTCCCATTTTTGAGAAATTCTTGGTCATTATCACCTCATTCCTTTATTTTTTTCCCCATATTTTACCAACTGTGACTTTCTAGAGTACCAAGTGGCTTTTCCCATGAGTCTTTGTGGTTTTCACCTGAACGGTTTATATCCATGAAACTTCATTGGTTATTTCCAGAATTGTACATCCCATCAGCCCTTGAGGCATTCACATTTGTCTTAGAAACATTTAACCCTCTAAGCGCAACCCCAGCAGTTTCGTGACTTGTTACTTCTCATTTTCTCAGTATAATCCTCTTCATGTATTTCAGAGCTCTCATCTCGTGCAGAGGCTTCCTGTCATCCTTTTGTGTTATGATTTTGCTTGGCATGTCTTGAGTTTTCCTGTTTCATTTCCTCACAGAGGCCTCACAGCCTGTATCTGTTGAGAGTTCTCTTTTAGTTTTAAACGTGACTATATATAATTTTAAAGCCTTCTCACGTTCCTCTGGTTTGTGATGTAGAAAAGACAGAAAAATTTACCATGTATTTACTGATATTTGGATAATTAAAAAAAAACTGTATTAGTTCCACCACTAGGTATATACCCTAAGGATACAATCATAAAAATGCAAAAAAAAATCCAAAATGTTTATTCCATTATTATGTATAACAGTTTAAAAAACAAAATTTAAGTGACTGATACAGAACTTTATATTGCCAATTAATTTCTAAAAATTTATTAAAACTTTTTGTATGACTTATCATCCAAAGCATATAAAGTGGCCATATAGTTATATAAGAATATTAATGATGGGGAAAGAATAGATATTGTGAGCATGGAAAAAACATAAACACTAAAATCTAAATTTGTTTTAAAATTCTATTCTGAGAATAATTGTAACATTGAATTCCTCCTGTGTGTCAAATACTATTCTGTGTGGTAATTTTATTCTCTCAACAATATAATGAGGCAGATACCATTATCACTCCTAGTTTTTAAAGTTTTATGAAGTACTAAGAATAATAGCTTGTTGATTAGTAATGTAATATAAGGTTAACTAACATGTTCAACATGGGCAATGGGATTATGGGTGATTCTTCTCTGTACTTTTCCTAATTTTGGTGTTTGGTAGTTTATTTTCATGTTGACATATATTCTTTTCATAATGCTTTGTATTATTCGTAAAAATAGAATTGTAGCAGTGTCTTTTTCCTCCTGTCTTCTTCTTCTTCTTCTTCTTCTTCTTCTTCTTCTTCTTCTTCTTCTTCTTCTTCTTCTTCTTCCTCTTTTTGTAAATACACACCATTCTTTGTTTTTCCTGCAGGATGTTTCATGCATTTGTGGACCAGAGCATAGGATTAATTTTCGTATTTGAAAAGACAGTGCCAGTGGTGGTCCTGCTGCAGCTGCACAGTTTGGCATTGACGAAGATGCTGTGCCTGTCTTGCTTGGACTCATAGTCATTCTGAAAGTCTTTTCAAGCACAGCTTCTGTTTTAAAACTCAAGTATCAAAGAATATTAGGTAATGGCGTAGCGACACACTCTGTTTGAGTTCATAGAGACTCCATCTGGACTCCAGTACTCTCCAATCAAAGTGGTTCTCTTGGTTCACTGACAGCAAAAGATGGGGGAAAGAAATGGTAGGTCATGGAGCGTGTTGTTACATCATGTCCAGATGTTTGTAGACAGTTTGTTCTAAACTGTGGACTCTCAGCGTTTTCACTCTCAGGCACGTCTTTTTCCTTCCTGTCCCCCTTTGGTGTGTGTGTGTTGCCGATATACACATTGTGTGTAGAAGTCCACGCTCATGGATGTCAGATGTCAGAAATGGTTTATCTTCCTGTGCTTACAAATTCACCTTACTTCAGTGCACTGTGTTCCTGTCCATATGGTTGCCTGAGATTGAAGAACATAGGCCACTCTCAAGTCTTTCCCAACTTCTTGGGTGATCTCTTCTATGCAGCCCAGACTAGCCACGTCACCCTCAAAGTTGTGCTTCTCCTTCTTCAGCTGTTTTCCCAGTGCTGGGGTCCCAGGTGTGTGGCAGCATCCTTGGCTTCTAAGTGCTGGAAGGGGCGTATCTAATCACAACACAATATGCTTAGACCTGCGTAGCCTTCTCTAGAAAAGTAAAGTTAGCAAGACTCTTGTATTGGAAATGGCTTGGCTAGATCATAAGAGGACAGTAACTACGACTATCTAATCTTCAACCCCATACAAGGTCTGAGAAGGGAGATAATATTACTTAAGCAGGCAGGAAGTACAATCAAGTGGATTCCAAAGGAAGCAATATATGACAGAGGCAATTAGCTATCTGAACAATCACCCAAAGTCTCGTTTTGCAACGTTGAAGCAGCCAACTTTGGCTATGGCCTAGCGTAATTGACAGACCATGTTCAGAGGCAGGAAATCTTTCAAAACCTTTTCATCCTGTCTTGGAAAGATTTGACAGTCCTGTGTATCCATTTTTGGATATCATGTAATTTGTCAGTGGTTGAGGCATTTTCAGGTCCTTGCCCAAAGGCCAGTTTTGCCAAGAAGAAAACAAGCTCCAAGTGGAGTGTCTTTGGTGCTCAACATTCTCTCAGGTGCTGTCAGAAGTAGTCATGTCTCATGTCAACAGAACCCTAAGTTATTTAAATGCCATGTTCCACAGATCCTTGAAGTGGTTGAAGATTACCTGTCTAGACAGAATACCATCTCTGTGTATCTAAAGAACCTAATTGATCTTACTGTATGTACAACAAACATGAACAACTATTAACCTATAATAATACCTGTATAACTTAACGACTAAAATTTCATGTCAGAATATTAAATAGCCTGTAAACAAATGTGCAACAAATGAGGACAATGACTTCAAAATGTAAACAATATATGAGTATCTTGATCAGAGGTAGGATTAATATATAATGCAATATGAAAATATATCCTAAAAGTTGTATCAATATACAAAATGTCCTGAACAGGAATAATAACATATATATATATAATCTGACAATAACTTTGTGTAGGTGTGCAAATAGTTCACAAGTATTCACTCTATTAGGCCCTTGATATCATCGCCCCTTCCTGGCCTGTGAGTACCTACTTGCCATCCATTTTGCTCTCTCAAGTTTCTTTTGTTTCAAATCTTAAAAAACCTTGTAGCTATGCTATGGGGAATTACAAGTAGGCTTCATCTTGTGGAGTATGTATCAGAAAAATAGCACCCCTCTTGAGGCTACTTGGCAGTAGTTCTAATTAACCAGAGATCTGCTTTGGGAAATCAGAGGGCTCACTCAGCCTCTTTATTAAGTATACGATTTATGTAACTAAATTAATACATCAGTGTTCGCAGTGACTACTCAAGTGGCCTTTCCAGATTACAATTATTATATTTCTTTTTTTGCTTAAGATCCGAGTAATGTTAAGTAATTTTATTTTGTTGTTGTTTAAGACAGAGTTCTACTGTGTAGCCTTGACAAGCCTGGAACTCAGAGGTCTGTCTGCCTCGGTGTTTAACGTTTTAGGGTTTTCTGTTACATTTAAGTGTAAGGTAAATATGAGATTTGGTTTTTGTTAACTTTGGTTACTTGTGTCATTTGTTTTAAACTTGAAAAACTTCAAGAAAAGTTTGGACTAAGATTTTAGCTTGCTGTATAGCAGAAATGGTAGCCCTTAATTTATGTAAATTCCCTTGTAAAAACCAGGTAAAGTTAATATAAAATACTTTAAAAATTATTTTGTAAATATTTTAAGTGTACTTGTGAGAGACAGAGACATAGTGAGAGATCGAGACATAGTCAGAGAGTGACAGAGACAGTCAGAGAGTGACAGAGACATAGTGAGAGAGTGGGAGAGACAGAGACATAGAGAGAGACAAAGTCATAGTGAGAGAGTGAGAGGCAGAGACAGAGAGAGAGTGAGATAGAGATCGAGACAGAGAGAGAGATAGAGACCGAGACAGAGTGGCCTTAAATGCAGGCATCTTTGGAGGTCAGAGGCATCAGAACCAAACTCAGGCCCTCTGGATGAGCTGCATGTACTCTTAACCACTAAGCTATCTCTCCAGCCCCTATGAAAGACTTTTTAAGAAGTTATTGTTAGACATTTTATTATTTCAACAGTCACTAAGATGTTTCTTTCTGAAATGATCTACACATAGTGGAGGTTGTATCTTAGGAATGCTAAAGACGGATATTATCTGTACATATGCACCACTATGATTCTAACCTGGAGTCATTCTTCTCGTTTCCAGTGAAGAAATAGTGTCATTGAAGTTTTTGATTTTTTTTTTTAAAGATAAGCTGTCCTGTAGCCCATGCTGGCTTTGAACTCACAAAGTAGCCAAGGATGACCTTGAAATTTTTCTTCCTGCCTTTACCTCCTAAGGGGGATTATAGGCTGTACTACCAACAGTTTTACACAGTGCCGGAGATAAAATTCAGGGCTTCATACATGGTATGCAAGCACTCTCTACCAACTGAGTTATATCCCCAGCACCACTTCCTGTTTTTGTTGTTTTTTGAGAAAGGGTCTCTCTGTGTAGCCTTAGCTGTCCTGCAACTTGTTCTATAGACCTGGCTGGCCTGGAACTCATAGAGATCAACCTGCCTCTGCCTCCCGGGTGCTGGCATTGAAGGCGTGCACCACCATAGGTAAGATACTTGGTTCATATTCTGTATGTCTAGTTCTTCATAAGGAAATATGATCAAAATTTTTTTCCTCTAAACTTATCACTTTTATTTTAGGTGATGCAAGGACTTTCTGGATGGAGCTACAAGATGATGGTAAAGTGGACTTGATGTTTGAAAAAACACAAGATGTGCTGCAGTCTCTGAAAAAGAAGATAAAAGATGGGTCTGCCACAAATAAAGGTATGAAAAAACTGACACTTCCTACTAGTCTTATATACTCCATAAAGTATAACTCTAGTTATCTAAAACCCTAATTTGAGTTTTATCTACTTTGTATATGCTTTGCTTCTACAGACTTGCTTTTCACATCCATCCCGTAAAAGAGGGTAAACTTGATTTTTGTAGATGATAGCTATTGAAGACACACACACACATACACACACGCACACACACACACACACACACACACACACACACGCACACGCGCAAGCGCGCGCGTGCTATAAATGTGGCCCAAAACTCCTCATAAGCACTCCCCCTCCTTTAACCTCTTCCCTAGTAGCTGAAATCAGGCCACATTATTCTCCTTTATTTATACTTCATATCTTTGAAGTGGAGGGGAAGGATGTTACATAGATAATACCTGCTTCTTGTATAAGTTTTAGCATAAATAGGACAATCCAACAAAAATAGTCTTCCATCATTTAGACAACTGGTCCAAATGGTCTATTCATGGTAGAAGGCGTGGTCAGCATGTGTAAGGCCCTAGGTCCTATGCCAGCATACAACCGCATAAATATTGCCTGTTTCAAACAACTTTCTGAACTAGTTTTATGAAAACAAACTTAGTTTTTGAATTTTCTATGTGTTTTCAACTCTAGTTGGTTGTAGAACATTAGGTTCTCAATGTAAGCTCCTCCTCTAGCTCACGAGGATATAGTTGTAAAGCGAAGATGTCCTCAGCTGTTGATGCTCTCGCCAGCTGTAGCCCTTGATCATAAAGAAAATCAGAAGATGGACTGGTAATGGGAGGATTTTTTTCTTTTTTACAGTTTTGTTTATAAGTGGTAAGAGAAGAACTCATGTTTTTCTACCTATCCTGGAACAGTATTAAATTGTATGTGAAAAATGAAGTGCAACCAGCATATAAAACATATGTAGATTTAGCAAAGATACAGGTTAAAAGTTTCTTTGGGAAGGAACAGGTAAGGTACCTCTTGTCACTGCCAGAAGCCTTTTCTCTCAGCATGGGATCTCTGCTATACTATGCTAATCGTATTCCAGACTATGACAGTTCCACTGTTTATTCTTTTTTTTTTTTTTTTTTATAAAAGAAACTTTCAATCCTTCATGGGTTAGATATATGTAAGTTTGAAATAGTTCTATCACTTTTAGTTTATTGACCTAAATAGCTAACCTCCCAGCCTAATTTTTTTTTAAAATTACATATGATCATAAGGTTCTCTCAGGGGAGTCATAAAATTAAATGTAAATTGTTTAGTATTATAGCTGGTAACCTGAATAGAGGTGATGGTGATTGTGTTTATTCCTTTATTTTTTTATTTTAACAGAATATGTCCAAGCAATGATTCTGGTAAATGAAGCAGCTATAAGTAACAGTGCAACAAAGGGTATGTTCATTGCTTATTCCAATCCTAATATCTCTGTTTTTCCTTGCCAATCTTAATCTGTCAAGTTAATTAAAGGTAACTTGAATTAACATATAAGATTTACATTGCTAAATTTTATGAACCACAGTTTTTCTTTATGAAAAATCCTACCCCTCCAAAGATAGGGAACACACTAATGCCAAGGGCCCAAGGAAAATAGAACTTTATTTCTTTTCTTTATGAATGCCATGTAAAGAGGGCAGGCAGATTTCTAAGAGTCTTCTACAAATAGCACTGTTAAGAAGGTACATGCCATTATAGGTAAGTTGATGGCTAATTTTTTTCTTTTTATTCATCTTGGTTTCAAACTACCAGTCTTTGAAGAGCCAAGCATGTTTGGTTTAAAAAAATCAAAGATAACAAACGAAAACTATTCATAAGACTTCTGCCATCAGATGTGTGCATTTTCGGCAGCAAGCAAATTTTCAGTTTAATTTAGCTACCTGTGAGATGTCACATGTTAAGCAGTCAATACCCCAAAACTGGCCCTTACTTGAAATGTCAATCACAAGCCCTAGGCCTCTGTTATTTCTGACTTGCCTGAAGATTTTATGTAGGGGGGTGTCCCCATAATACCCACCATAGGTTTCATAATTTGCTGGAGAGGTGGTTTAGTTGTTAAGAGTGCTTTCTGCTTTTTCAGAGGACCCAAATTCAGTTTCCAGCACACACACTGGGCACCTCACATGCACCTGTAACTCCAGCTCCTGGGGCTCTGACACTCTACTCTGGCCTCTGTGGGCACCTGCACTCGTACATGTCCTTCCCCACACATCCACACACAGGTAGACATGCATGCACATCATATAAAATAAATATAAATCGCTTGAAATTTTCACTGTAATTGCTTAAAAAACTCAAGGAAATGCATTCCATCCTCATAACAGTTTATTGTGAAAGTGTTACAAAGATTAACAGCCAGATGAAGAATGTGGGAGACATCTGGCGGAGCCTGAATGCAGGTACTCAGCCTCAAGTTTTGGGCGTATCCCACCCTCTTAGTATATGAATGATTTCACCAACCTAAAAGCCTCTGACCCGCATTATTAAGGGCATTTGTGGGGATCTCATTATATAGGCATGAATGTGTGAATCACTGGCCACTCGTGATTGACTCTGTCTCCTGCTTTCCTTCCTTCCTGCACTTGGTTCAGTCTGAAAATTCCAGCCCTGTAATTGTGCATTTTTTTCTGTCTCTCTAATGGGACAGCCACCATCTGAAGCTCTCTAGGGATTCTAGGTAGCAGTCACTTCACTAGCAAACTAGACAAACATCACCCCGGAGAGCCAAAGCCTTTAGAAGTGTTTGGAAGAACAAAAGTTATAATAGAAGATGCTGCTCTCATTGTCACTGGGGAAATCACAAGGACTGCCGTAATTCTATCAGGAACTAGGACAGACAAAATATATGATTCTTATGATGCCACGCATATCAAGAGTAGAAAACACAGTTTGAAGTTATTCTATCAGTTATCATCATTCCATAAATTTTAATCTGTCATAACTTTCCCTTAAGTGTTGAAAGAGCATTTACCAAATCTTCACTTATACTGTTAAGTATTCTTAGCAGATTTTGCTGGGCTTTATTTTGCTATCAAAATTTGGAGCCTTAAAGTTTTTAACTATGAAAAAGTTGTCTAGCGTGATGCAAGTGTATTTTGGGATTTTTTCCCCCTCAGTATTCTCCATTCAGTGCTAATGTGTATTTTTAGGATAGGTTCTCTTAAAAATTCTTTCCTTTCAGTAGCATTTGGAGTTACAGGGGAAGAGTGTGAGTGCATGCGTGTGTGTGTGCATGCGTGCATGCGTGTGTGCGTGCGTGCGTGTGTGTGTGTGTGTGTGTGTGTGTGTGTGTGTATTGGAGCCTGTAAATTAAACTTGTAAAAGAACATTTGTAGTCTAAAAGGTATGCAGGTGTATTAACTCAGTGTACATAGAAGTGGATACTCAGTGTAGCAGCAAGCTTTGAAAGCTCATGTTAGTAGGGAAGGTAGACAAGGGTACTCTAGGGCAGGTGACTTAGTGGAGCACAGCAAAGTAGGTGTGACTTGAAAGGTGAATGAGCCTTGAGGAAAGTAGATGGGACAGCTGTACTAGCGACTGACAGGGTCTGTATGGGTATGGTGTGAGCATCCTGTCTTTTCACGTGATAGTCAGTCTTCTGGTTGGATCTTCTGCAAGAGGAGGTTTCTAGCTTTCCTTCTTTTCCTTTGAGGATCCCTGCTTTAAAAAATTAAGGGGAGAGAAAACCTTTTCCTACATGTGTTGATTCCCGGCTATTTCAGATCCGAGCAGTCCTTTTGCTACTTCCTGTAGCATCTCTGGGCCTTTCATAATGAACACACCCTTAAGGGACTGCAGTAGTTTTATAGGAGGGGAAATGGTGACAAGGAATTAATCCTAAGAGATATTTGTTTTCCTCGCTAAAGCAACTTATTTCCAACTCAGTTGGGTTTTTGTTTGGAGTCATTGTCAATACTATATCATGATTCTAGGTTTTATATAATCTGTTCACCTGAATTGGAACACTTTTATCAGAACAAAAATATATCTATTTGCCAGTATAAAAAAACAAAAGACTTGGTGTTGGGGTCAAAACAAGCCCTTAGAGATCTAGTCTGTACTCCCTAGGTACTGATTAAGCCACTAGTTAACCTTTTTCCCTTGCTTAGTTACAACTGTAATTACTTGTTTCCCGATTTTAAAAAAAAAGAACTAGACTTGGGTAAAAAAATAAGAAATTACAAGTAGATCAAAAGAGGTAGTCACATGCATTAAACCCTTTCTCAAACAAAAGGAAACAAAAGTTACCTAAACTTAATGCTTTATAACCTTTAAAGGCCTTAAAACACTGTGCTATTTGTCTATAAAATGTAAGCAGAACTACCGTACTTGATATTTGCCTGCAATAACTTATTTTGATTAAGTTGATATCAAACTTATTCTCTAGGAGTGCTTTCTTCAAAGGTTTTAAATTTATATTGAATTATTTTCTTGATACTTTTGAAAATATCTACAATCTTATTGTCGAGTCTCAAAAATCTTAGTATCTTTGGAAATTTTAGTGTTCCATATGAGCATGATTTCTAATGAGTGAAGATACTATTTGGCTGTTTTAGTGAATGATTTTTAACTCTGTGTTTCTGTTGCTCATATTTGTACTTTTTTCATGTAGGTCATATACCTGTGACTCAGACTGAGCAGGAACACAGATCAAATGCATTTCCCTCCACATCATGTGAGAACTTTCCTGAGGACTGTACCATTCTGTATGTATATTATCCGTGTTACTACTCCCTTATATGCTATTTCCTAAATATACCTCCTTCTATAAAATTTAGCTTAAGATGTCTGTGTTTTGTTAATCGATTGAAATCTGCCAAATCACCTTTTAAGGAAAACCCTTACATTTGGAGTATTAAAACTGCCTCCAGTGTCTGCTCAGTGTTGACAGCAGCTATAAGAGTGACAGGTGTGAAGAGAAGCCTGGCTGCTTTACCATCTCTTCTACCCCTGAGTTCAGTGAGTGTACCTTAGCTCTCAGGAGACTTATGCAGAGCAGATCTAACACCTGACAGACTAGGTAAGGCCTGCACCACAGCCTCCTGTCCCTGTGCTAAAACTCCTGGTGTGTTGCTCTGAACTGACCCTTTCAGCTATAGAGTTACGCTGGCCCTTGTAAATAATTCTCAAGAACCCCTTTCTCTGATGATTGTAGATAAACACTCTTACGTGTGATTTGTATAATTTTATGGACAGTAGAGCTGTCTTGTGGGGTTTTGTTTTTCCAGACAAGGTCTCACTAAGAGCTGAAACTGTCCTTGAATTGTTTGAGAAGTCAATGTAGTTTAAGTCTCAAAATAATTTAATATGCTCTTACAGAAATCTAAGGTCACACTTTTTATAATTCCCCTCACTGACTTTTAGTAGCTCATAAAACTTTTTATTATTAGAAATGATAACCCAGTATACAGCATAAAACCTTGTTAGTTTTTTTTTTTATTAAAAATTTCCGCCTCCTCCCCACCTCCCAATTACCCCCTTCCTCCTCCACTCCCTCTCCCTCTCCTGTCCAGAGAGCAGCAGTAAGGGTTCCCTGCCCTGTGGGAAGTCGAAGTTCCTTCCCCTTCGATCCAGGTCTAGGAAGGTGAGCATCCAAACAGGCCAGGACCCCCAAAGCCAGTATGAGTAGTAGGGTCCAAATCCCGTGTCATTGTCCTTGGCTTCTCAGCAGCCCTCATTGTCTGCCATGTTCAGGGAGACCGGTTTTATCCCATGCTTCTTCAGTCCCAGCCCCGCTGGGCTTGGTAAGCTCCAAATGGATCAGCCCCACCATCTCAGTGGGTGGGAGCACCCCTCGCAGTCCAGACTTCCTTGCTCATGTTTTCCTTCATAGAATCTTCATCTGCCGACGGATGGAGCTAGAGACAGAGCCCCACATTGGAGCACCGGACTGAGTTCCCAAGGTCCTGACAAGGAGCAGAAGGAGGGAGAACATGAGAAAGAAAGTCAGGACCGTGAGGGAACCTTCATCTGGCGATGGATGGAGATAAAGACAGAGCCACACATTGGTGCACCGAACTGAGCGCCCAAGGTCCAAATGAGGAGCAGAAGGAAGGAAAACATGACCTTGTTAGTTTTTAAACACAGACCCAACCATTCTAATATAAGATTCCTTTTTTTCACAAAAATTTCTGCCCAACAAGCTGCCTTCCAGTTTCTATTAGGCAATAACATATTTTTAAGGATACATTTTGCTTTTTGAATTATGTATATATACGTGTGTGTGGATATGTACACATGTGAGGGCAGGTGTGTTGGGGACACCAGCCTGGTCAAAGCCAGGGTGGGGATCAGAAATAATAGTAAAGAGGAAAAAGACATGAATAAAACATAAAGCAAAGGATAGTATCTGGAGGGAGTTCCAGTCAATACTGTAATTTTTTAAATACATTTTTATACCCCATTCCAAAAATGGGAGGAGGCAATGACTTCTTTAACATGATACAAAGGACAACTTGGACAATTAATTGCTTTAGTACTTTGAGACATTAAGTCATTGCATTCTGTTTAGGTAGTGAAGCCACCCTAGACCAAATACCCTGAAGGCAGCCATTCCCTCCTGTTACAAAAGAAGGAGCAGAAGTAAGCTTGCACATCCTGACCATCTGTCAGGATGGAGTGGATCTTCCTGTAAGCGCCATCTTAATGTCAAAAGAATCAAGTGACCACATCCTGGGTCAGGAGTGTACCCCTGGTTTTGCAAGCTACTAAAGCCATTGAGGGAGTTAATAAAAGTGTGAAAACTGAGGCCTCAGTTCTCACAGAAGCCAGAAGAGGGGTCCAGTCCTCTGGGACTGGAGTTACAGGCAGTTGTTAGCTACCTGGCATGGAACTGAGCCATCTTAAGCCCCAAGCAATTATATTTTAGACCTAAATTTAAGATTTGGTTTATTTCTGGTAAACTTTACCTTTTGGATAAGTTCATTATAACAGCATACCAGAAAGCTTTTAATTTTAGACTTGTTTGTAATGCTGTTTGTCTTTCTAACTTTTCTTGTATAAATACCTTTTAAACCTTTTATTATGATCACTGAAAATATATTGAAATGTGGCCAAAGCCAAAACCTTCTTGCTTACTTACTGTATCAGAGACTCTTTTTTTTAATCACTTTTCAGAAAGATCTTTTCAAACAACTTTAAATTTGCTTTACTTTGTTACTGTCTTACATACATGTCTCTTGCATGGTTGTCATGAGAAACTAAAGTTTACTGCTCTAGAATTCTATAACAACATCGCACTCTCAAAACTTGCACACACACACACACACACACACACACACACACACACACACACACAGTATTCTGGTTGACCTAGACCTAGGGTTTTCTGACTTAACTGTTGGTTGACAACAACTAGTGTTGGCTTCTTCTTAAATTCTAAATACTTAGAAGTCATGTGCTTGGTGCCTCTTCTAGCAAATCAGGGTAGCATTTTCTCTATTTTGTTCTTTAGTATTTGAAGTACTTTCCCCCCACCCCCCCCAAAAAAAAACTCTGGAGTTGAATATAGAGTCCTTGATACTTTTAATACAGTCAAATTCTATTAATTCTTGTAATTGTTAGACCCTCAGTTCCTTTCCATTTGTGCCCGATCTTCATAACCTGAGAGCCGTATTTAACAGGTGAAAATGGTAGTGACAAATGGCTAGAGACTCTTCATTCTCTGTTATGTGCCATCTTTCTCCTAATATTAGTTTCTTGTCCTAAGCCTAGGGTTAATTTTTAAAATTTTTCATTTGCATTTTTGAAAGCCTCAATTATTACCAGACTTGGTCTTAATAGTACCTTCCTTATAAATTTAGACCAGCATTTTTTGCTCATAACCAATCATCCTTCCTTTGTTATATTCTTTTAAAATTACAGTGGGTCATAGAGTGCATAACTGTAATCTGAGCATTGAGGAGGCAGAAGTAGGAGAATCACTGTGAGTTCAAGGCTGTTAGTGAGTTACAGTCCAGTGAGGTCTCTACTGGGAGACCTTGTTGATTGATTGACTGACTGATTAATTGAGTGATTGATAAGTAGGTAGATAGGTAAGCTTCCCAGAGATCCGATTAGGCATGCTCTTGATTTCACACTCAAAACTTCATTTCTTTAGTACTTCTGAGAGCTCTCGAACTGGGCTATCACTCAGAAATAAGACCTGAGTTTGCAATCTGGAGAGATATTTCCAGATGAAAGAACATGTCTAATTAGACTCATAATTTTTTCCTTTGTGTTAAGAATTCCAAAGCTACAGATCATTCTTGACTAGTCTAATTAGACTCATAATTTTTTCCTTTGTGTTAAGAATTCCAAAGCTACAGATCATTCTTGACTAGAATTCTGTTTGTTTGTTTGTTTGTTTGTTTGTTTTTAATTTTTTTCAAGACAGGCTTTCTCTGTGTGGCTTGACTGTTTTGGACTGCTCTGTAGACCAAGTGACCTTGAACTCAGCAATCTGCCTGCCTCTGTCATCTGCCTTCCTCTGTGGCTCCTGAGTCCTGGAATTTTTAAAGGGATGTGCCATCACTCTAGACACTAGAGTTATTTTAAAATAATTCCATTTGGATTTCCCCTGGAGGTTATGAGGGTATTTTGTTTTGGGGTGTGTATGTATGTGTATTTTGTTTGGTTAGTGTCTTTTGGTTTTGTTTTTCTTTTAGTAGTTCAACTCCTTAATGGATAGTAGTCACATAGGCAGACTAATAAGCAACATGGTTGATTCTCAGCCACTGAATTGCTCAAGATAAACAATATGTTCATGTCATAGTGGCAAAATCAAGTATGAAAATCTTAGGGGTAGGCAGTAGACTTTTAACGTGTCAGTTTTGAGTTTAATTGGATTTCCATTCCACATAGGCGATATTTCAAATTGGTAAATGTAGTAAAACACTTAATATTTTTTTAAAAGGCTCTCTCCTTTTATGAAAACTAGCTTAATTCATTTTTCTTAGTCAAGTGCTTTGCTTTATCAAGAGCATTTTGGTAGAATTTATTAGGTGCAGTTCTGGCCATCACATAGTGACGGTGAACTTGCAGGTGCTAAAACACATGGGTATGAAATATAAATCACTTGGTTTCTATTAGATGACACATGAATTGGGCAGATTAACTTTTATATATGTATATACACGTGCATACCTGTATACATTCACAAACACCCAGAGTATGGCACAGCAAGCAGTGTAGGCACTAAATTGGAACCAGGAAGTGGGTGCTGATGCTGCTTCCTTGTTCCACGTTCTTCTTTCCACAGTATTTCACATAGCTGCCCAACTAAACTCTTATGAATTCCTAATTTCACGTGTTACTTCATGATGTATTTTTAATTTATATCTTGAGAGATTATTTTAGATATTTAATGATTATATGTTTCTAGTGGCTGCTCAGCCTACTTTCTTATAGAACCCAGGGCCACCAGCCCAGAGATTTAGCCCAACCCACAATGGGTTGGGCCCTTCCCTATCAGTCACTAATTTGAAAAAAGGCCTTACAGGCTTGAGTGCAGCCCAGTCTTATGAAGGCTTTTTCTCAGTTGAGGTTCCTTCCTCAGCTGACATAAAACTAGGCAGCACAGTTTATTAAATTATAAATTCCATTCATTCTTAATCACATTAAAAGTTAGCCTGACTCTTGCTGAGATATAGCCCATTATTTTGGATATTAGTACATAGGAGAAGAGGCATCAAACACTACACTTTCCCTATACTAGTTAAGTCCCAGGATAACTCAAAAGAGTTAGGAAATTTCTTCTCTGTAAAATAATTTCACCCAGTGAGATGACTCAGCAGGGAAGTGCACTTATCTCAAACCTGACAATCTGAATTTAATCCTCGGAATTCACAGGTTGGAAAGAGAGGCCAGCCTCCCAAAAAGTAGTCCTCTGGCTCCACATGTACACACAATAAACAAATGTAAAAAAGACAAGTGTTTAACCACTACAGCCCAGAGAAGTCCATAATAAAGATGTATTGGTTCAGCTGCAAGTCTGTGTCTTCCATAACACAAGCGGGACCAGGAAGGCGCCTCCCATCTAGTGGTGAGGACAGTGTTCTGGTTTGAAAGTTGTGGGCGTGAAGAAGCAATAGTCTTATAAAATGTAGCTGTGAAAGTTTTCACGCACTTTAAATGATCACAGGGCCATGAAGCAGTCCTGACAGTTTGGCTGAAAAGACCCAAACTCCACTTAACAGGCTTTGCATCTGGAAGAGTGACGCCAGTGCCAGGGATTCCTTCCTTCCTGCCCTCCGCCCCCACAAAATTTTGAACTTGAATCTTAGTTTCTAGGACTACCAACTAACTTACATTATTGTAGGAAGAGAATTGAATTAAATATCGTCACCACTAGGTGGCATTAGCTAATTTCCAAAATGTGACAAATGACATGGAACAAGTGAGAAAATTCAATTTTAACACATATCATAAAATGAAGGGGAAGGTGCACTGATACTAGGCTAAAGGAAAAAAGTACTAGAAGCATGAAGTTTGGGTTTGGACAAATAGGTGATGTGGGTCAGTAAAAAAATTCAACTTTGTTAGAAACACCTGCTGAATTGTTTTGGGCAAAAAGATGTGATGACAGAAGCTTGCCTTAAACTATTTCAGAAGAATGTGGGTGGGCAGGAGAAAGAAAAGAATAGAATAAATTAAGTTAAAAAGGTCTATAATTAGTAAAGTCCATTGCCAAAGATCAAAGTTAAAGGTTGGTACAGCCATGTTAGTGAGACTTCAATTAGTAGTTACCAGTAAAGAAAGAACTAAATTCCAATCTTTATTGTGTAGGAGTGACTGGGTTATGAATTAGAGAGTAATTTGGGCTCACATAAGCACTTAAGAATGTTTGGTTGGTGTGAATGGTTAAGAACAGCTGTGTCTATTAGTTAACATTTAACATTATTATCAAAGTGAGGATGTAGTGAATTGGTAGAGCCCATGACTACCATGCACAGGGTCTGCTATCTTTAGGCTCAGAACAAAATGCCATTGACATTGAAGTTAGAATTCCGTTCTCCTAAGGAAAATGGAAGACCTCAGAATTACTTTTGTTCTCCCAAAGCATTGTTTTCACGTCTTTGAGAAAGATAATTTTGTGTTGGAGGCACACACATAGTAAACTGGAAGGAATAGGAAATAGGAGCTAATAGTCCTCTGAGAAGGTGTGGAGAAGACTGGCAGTATTTCTTCCCATCGTTAGATCCTGGAACAACTTTACATTCTCCTGGTGCCTTTCTCAGGAAGAATTTGGGTTTTGTTAGTGTTGTTTTGTTTTTACCATTCTGTATATCCAACCCAAAACCTATGCATGCGTGCTAAGGTATAGTGTTATCTCTAAGCTGCAATCCCAGTCCATCAGGCTTTTTAAAGGAAGGCATGGATCATCATGGGTGTGTATCCTTCTGCTTACTAGGAATTATGCCAGAGTTTAGTTATCTTCTAGTGCAGAAGCTTTGGTAATGTCCTTATTTGCTTATAAGATATCTCTAGTTCTCAAAGAGACATTTGGGTCTCTATAAGAAAATATATTCTTGTATGTCTTTGATTATTTTTATTAATCAAAGTTTTGTTGTTGTTTAATGTGTATTCCTATTGACTAGTAATTCCTCTAAAGGGATGCAAGAATAATCAGGAACTTGGTCAAGGATTTATGTCTGAAGATGTTCATCGAAGCACTAACACAGAGACAAATTGAAAATAGTTCCAACATTGGAAGATGTACAAACAAGTGACAATATATTGTTTTACCCATTGGACTGTAATCCAGAAACACTGAGACCCCCTTCATTGATGAAATTGTGTACATAACCAGTAGAAGGGAACGGCGGGCTGTGTCCCACCACCTGGCTAGCTTTACCCAAAATAATTATACAGAAACTGTATTCATTTAAATACTGCCTGGCCCATAGTTTCAGCCTCTTATTGGCTAATTCTCACATCTTCCTTTAACCCATATGTAGTAATCCGTGTAGCACCACGAGGTGTGGCTTACCAGGAGAGATCTTAACCTGCGTCCATCTCAGAGAGGGGAATCATGGTGACTCACTATGGCGACTGCCTGAAGCTTCTCCCCAACTCTCCCAGAATTCTGTTCTGTCTATTCCGCCTACCTAATTTTCTGTTCTCTTAAAGGGCCAAGACAGTTTTCTTTATTAATTAACCAATGAAAGTAACATAGACAGATAATTCTCCTCCATCATTGCAGAAGCTGTGGTAATGTCCTTATTTGCTTATAAGATATCTCTAGTTCTCAAAGACTCATTTGGGTCTCTATAAGAAAATATATTCTTGTATGTCTTTGATTATTTTTATTAATCAAGGTTTTGTTGTTGTTTAATGTGTATTCCTATTGACTAGTAATTCCTCTAAAGGGATGCAAGAATAATCAGGAACTTGGTCAAGGATTTATGTCTGAAGATGTTCATCGAAGCACTAACACAGAGACAAATTGAAAATAGTTCCAACATTGGAAGACGTACAAACAAGTGACAATATATTGTTTTACCCATTGGACTGTAATCCAGAAACACTGAGACCCCCTTCATTGATGAAATTGTATACATAACCAGTTGAAGGAACTTGTCCCCTGAGAAAAAATTGGTAATATTAACAAAACTGGTATACAGTAGTATAATGTGATTGACTAACAGGAATGACAGAGATAGCTGTACACCATGAAGTTGCTTCACATGCCACTAGTCATGGACTGAGGTGTAACCTCAGAAAGTTCAGTGTGTTTCAGTGTCTAGTACATACTAAGACGCAGGTGTTTGGGACAAAATAAATAAAATACCTGTTCAATGTATAATAGACACTTAGTGAAATAAAATTCAAGTCCTTGGAAGAAGTCTAAAAATTGGGTTCAAAATACAAGAACTTTCTTTTTATACTTCTTCCCCTTAAATTGAATACTATCCTTTTTTTTTTTTTTTGGCCAGTTTGCTATTATTCTCAGAGTATCAATATGATTGGCAGCTGGATTACCTATTATGGGGAAAAATCAGCTAAATAGTTGCTGGATGAAGGCACTGTAAAGGAATCTTAACAAATTTTCTTAGCTACCTTAGTTTGACTAGGCAAAGGTGTAACAAACAAATCCTACATGAAAGAAATGCTGTTCTCAGCCTGTGAACAAGGGCAGGCTCTGAGTGTGCATGTCAGAGCCTAGGAGAAAGACACAGCTAGCTCAAGCTTCCTGGAATAGTCTAAGTGACATCTCATCTTTGACTGCCTCAAGGATATATGAAATGCTTCAGAGTCTAGGTTATCTTCCTGCTGTCCAAGAAGATACAGTAAGCAATTGCCACCTCAGTCTGCAGTGTTTTTAAAAAACGAAGCAAGACTATGAATTTGAGATACTAATGATTGACTTACTCTACCAGGTCTCCAGGACAGAAAGCACTCCTGCCTGCCAACAGTAAGGCTGCAGACCTGGGGGAGAAGGAACGCCCTTTGAGTGTGTCTTTCCAGAGCCACATCTGCTCCAGTGCTTGTCTGATGGAAACACCGCTGTCCTTGAAGGGAGAAAACCCCCTGCAGCTACCAATCAGATGTCAGTTCCAGAGACGACACGCGAAGACAAACTCTCATTCTTCTGCCCTCCACGTGAATTATAAAACACCCTGTGGACGGAGCTTAAGAAACATGGAGGAAGTTTTCCATTACCTTATTGAGACAGAGTGTAACTTTTTATTCACAGACAACTTTTCCTTCAATACTTACGTTCAGTTGACTCGGAATCACCCAAAGCAAGATGAAGTTGTTTCTGATGTAGATATTAGTAATGGAATGGAACCGGTGCCAATTTCTTTCTGTAATGAAGTAGACAGTAGGAAACTCCCACAGTTTAAGTACCGAAGGACAGTGTGGCCCCGAGCATGTTATCTAAACTCTTCCAGCATGTTTTCTGGTTCATGTGACTGTTCTGAGGGCTGCATAGACATGTAAGTAGAAAAATGTGATGTTTCAGACAATCCGCACGTAGACACATTTGTCTAGCCTTACTGTGTTCCTGGTTGTCATTTTGTCTGTCTAAAACCTGTGCACAAATTGTCTAAAATAGATGAAAAGATACCATTTCATTAATTATAACTCTGCCAAAAAATGGTAATTTGAAATTTATTTCCTCTAAGGATGAGTATTTCCTTTTATGTAGTAATTTAGTTAATAGCAATTGCAGTGCTGGTTTTTGAGTATCATGCATGCCCAGACTCTTGAAATACATTCATTCTCTGTGTCACCACACAAACCTGAGTATTAGGTGATGTATTTCTATCACACAGATAAGGAATTAGTCTCAGAAACAGATTCAGAGAGGTCTCAGCAGACAAGTCGGAGAGGCAGTATTTGAACATTCATTCTTAATTTCTATTTCATTTGTTATATTTTACATTTACACATTAAGTGTCATTACTGGCTAATTTTTTAGAATGCCAGTGTGCTCAGAGCTTCTATTCTTTAACCATTGTATTGGCATTCCATCAGGAAAATGAAAATATATTCTGATATGTCAAGACCTTGGGAAAGATTCTTTTAAAGGTGTGTATCTGTAGGTTTGCAGGTAATAGGGTGCATTTGTGTTATGTGTATAGTTATCTCTATTCAAATTATCTACCTATACTGAGTAAAAGAGAAAGAGAAGTTATCTTAATATCATTATTCCATTATTAGCTGAGAGATATATTCAGGGACCCCTGAATGTTTAAAATTTTGTATTAGTAACAAAGTCTATTTATTTGCATTTTCCGTACATATCCTGAAGCACTGCAAGTGTCTTAACTGATAATCCCGATGGTTGTTTAGTGACTGACAGACTGGTAAGCCATGGGACCTGCCTGTCATTTTTCATTTCATATTGAAAAGACGATGAAAACTCTCTACACTACAGCAGTTCCTTTACAGTAGCTTCAGTTCCTGTGGCCAACTGTAGTCTAGAATTACTGTGCTGGAGAGTTGTTTCAGAGATTAAGAGCACCGACTGCTCTTCCAGAGGACCCAGGTTCAATACCCAATACCCACATATCAATTCACATCCAGTAGCAAGGGATCCACTATCTTCCCTGGGCAGCAAGCATCAGGCACACAAATGGTGCACCGCTATATACATATATATATACATATACATACATATATATATATATATATATATAAAATCAATAATCATTAATATATAATCAGTAACCATTAGGTGGAGAATTCTACATACACTCATTCCATAAGTTTTAAACTACATGCTGTCTGGAGTCAGGTGATGGAATGCCCTACTTCATCTCCCCTGGAATGTGAATTGTCTCTTTATCCACATATTCATGACCTGCCAGGTAGTCACTTAACAGCCACATTGATCATCAGATCAAGTGTCATACTTGCAATACATTCAAGTAAGACTAATTTTACTTAATAGTGGCTCCAAAAGACACAAGTAATAATTAACATGCAGGAAAATAAAGCATGCAAGGGCAGATTAATTCTGGCATCATGTGGCAATGTTTCAGAGTATTGAGAAAAGCACAAATAAATAGATGTTGATATTAATATAAGACTTTAAGCATTCAGAGTTCCTTGAATATACCTCTCAGCTAATGAGGGAACAGCTATTAAAGTAACCTATGCTGGATGAGCAGAATTACAGCTATCAGCAAATGAGTATTTGCTGGATAAAATGTCCATTTTGAAAAGTTAAAACCTATATAACTAAATATCTGTTGCATGGTCAGACAGCTCAGTGCAGTTGATATTAGTTGTTAATAAGCTTTTGGTTGGTTTTATTTTTTTTTTTTTTTTTTTTTTTTTTTTTTTTGTTTTTTCGAGACAGGGTTTCCCTGTAGTTTCTAGAGCCTGTCCTGGAACTAGCTCTTGTAGACCAGGCTGGCCTCAAACTCAGAGATCCGCCTGCCTCTGCCTCCCGAGTGCTGGGATTAAAGGCGTGCGCCACCACCGCCCGGCAGTATTATTTTTCATATTGTGTTTAGAGGAGTTTTCATATAATCCTTGAACAAAAAAGGCCTCTTATAAATAAAAGTACACCATTTTTTTATGTCATTTACACTTTTACCGAGTCTCATAACTTCGTGATCTTTTTTATTCTGACTTCTCTCCTGCCTTTCTTTTAGACAAAAATGTGCATGTCTTCAGTTGACAGCAAAGACTGCCAAAGCATGTTCCTTGTCACCTGAAGGAGAATGTACCGGATATAATTATAAAAGACTGCAGAGACTTGTACCTACTGGGTGAGGAACCTTAGAGATTAGTTGCAGGGTGCATGTGTGTGTGGAGGATGGTACTTTTGTAAGTTGTGTGCATGGTGGGGTGGTACTTGTGCCTGTGTGTGCACACGCACTGGGAGCCAGAGGTCAAAGTCTGACTTCTTCCTCAGTTACTGTCCACCTTATTTATTTTTTCTTATACGTTCTCTTTCTGAGACAGGAGCTTCCCACTTTGGCTAGACTGGCTGGCCAGCAGGCTTCAAGGTCTACCTGCCTCTGCTGCCCTCCCCACACCTGGGGTTGCATATGGTTTCTACCATGTCCAGTTTGTATAAGAGTTCTGAGCAGCTGAACTCAGGGCCTCATGCTTCCACAGCAAGCATTTTAACTGCTGGCTCATCTCCCAGGCCCAGAGAGTACTGGCTTTCATTATGGTCTACAGGCTTACAGGTTTTGTTTATATTTGTTTCTCATACTGAAAATCTAAATTACTGTGAGATAGTAGCATGGAAGCATTGTATATTCTTAGAAATGGAACTCAGAAGCCACACATATATCAAAATAAACTCAAAACACTCATCTGCTTCAAGCCTAGGTCTTCAGGAAATGAGTGACTCTGAGTTGTCAATTTTCCCATTAAAACTTGCACCTCCAACACATGAGAGGCAGAGGCTGGATGATACTGAGTTCAAAACTAGCCTGAGCTACATTGGGAAGCTGTTTTAAAAACAAATGAAGGGGCTGAAGAACTAACTCAACGGGAAATAGCATGAGGACATGGGTTCAAATACCCAGAACTTAGATAAAAAGCTATACACGCCTATAACCACAGAGCTGTGCAAGGCTCAAGATACAGGTTCTCTGGGACTTGCTGCCCCTAGCGTGGCTTCAGGTTCAGTGAAGAGATCCTGCCTATAGAAACCAATGCAGGCAGTGGTGGAGCAGGACACCTGACATCCTTGGCTTCTGTGCTTGTATGGCTGTGTGCAACAAACGCATGAGCATGACCCCCCCCCACACACACACATACACACATGCACACACATATACTAATAATATATTTATTAAAAAGAAAAAGTGAATGAAGGAAACTAATTTGTCAGTTGATAATTTTCAGCCTATCAAAATTGATTCTAAGTAATAAAACATAGAACTAGAATTAGAAGAGTTTCATCCTGTGCATTTCCTTTACACATTCAAAAAGTTAACATTTCCTGTGTGCTGAGCACCATATTACATATCTGGTAAATATTGTGATGTTGAAACAGTCCTGTAGGTTAAGCTCTATTATATAAACTTTTCATTTGAGGTTGGAAAGATGCCTCAGTGGTCAAGAGCACTGGCTGCTCAGGTTCAAATTCAAGCAGTCACATGAGGGTTCACATTGGACTATACTTATGGATCCAGTGCCCACTTTTGATTTCTGTGGGTACTAGGCATGCAGGTGATACAGTTATGCATATAGGTAAAACATTCATATACATAAAGTTAGATAGATAGATAGATAGATAGATAGATAGATAGATAGATAGATAGAATAAACTCCATTTTAAAAACATAAACTATGTTGTAAGCCACGCCATGTTGGGCTGCCTTATGTTATACGCCACCTTTTTGGGGTGACTACTGTTATGATCCTAGCCACAGAAGTTTGTACGGTCCAAGGTTAGGGGCATGAGGATTAGAAGTGTTAGGTAGTAGGAACAAAGATAAGAAAGAATCATAGAGACATAGGATAATATCGGGAGGACCACTCAATCTCCTGCATACTGAGTTCTAAGTCCTGAGTTTTCCCATGTTTATTTTTTCATATACTTTTAAACGCCAATATGAAAGGAGGGAAGAAGGCAAAAGACTGCTTTAACAAGATACAAAGGACGACGGGAACACTTACTTGCTTTAATACTCATGAATTCATGAGAAAAGCATTCTGTTGTTTAGGCAGTGGACCCTTAAGGCATCAAGTATCCTGAAGGCAGCCACACCTCCTAATTTAAAAGAAAAAGCAGAAGCATGCTTCAATTCTCTGACCTTTGTTCAGGGTGGAGAGGATACACCTCTATGGGCCATCTTTATGTCCAAAACACCAAGTAATCACACCCTAGGTCAGGGTGTGTAGCCACAGTTGCTATCAACAACTTTGAGCAACCTCAAAGACTCTGACCTTCAGACCAGGTGGAATAGGCTCACCTTTTGGGCCTCCACAAAACTGAAGCTAGTAACCCAGGCAGTCTAGCCCTAAGTGAAGCAGCAGTACACGTTTCATTTTGTTTCTTAGGCCCTCTAGTTTACATTGTCTTCTGTGTCCTTGCCAGCATTTACGAATGCAACCTGTTGTGCAAGTGTAGCCGTCAGTTGTGTCAAAACCGAGTCGTCCAGCATGGTCCCCAGGTGAGGCTGCAGGTGTTTAAAAGTGAGAAGAAGGGCTGGGGAGTGCGCTGCCTGGATGACATTGACAGAGGCACATTTGTGTGCATTTATTCAGGTAAAGCAAAGATTTGTTTTCTGGTTATTTCCCAGTTGCATCTGTATACATCTGAATCCACATTGTCCTAGTCAGCATTGGCACCTTTTAGCCAGGTGCTGAACAACAAGATGTAGGGGAGCACCAGAGGAGACAGGTCACTGGGTCTTGTGTCCCCAAAGGCCATAGGTGCTTCAGAAAGGAAAGGCTGTCTTGCACTAGGACTTGGGGCTTACACTGTCTTCACAGCCACAGAAACTCTGGAGTAAGGTAGGAAACATTCTAAATAAGAGATCTGCATGGCTCACTAAGGTAGAAACAATCAAACCAAAGCTCCTCAACATTTTTCCCAAGTTAATATTGTAATGAGTATTTGCACATGATGATTCAGTTACTTGAAGCATCTCACTTGTTTCAGGGACTCCACACCACTAACTACACTACTCCACCCAGCGTGCCTAGACATTTGTCCTGTTTCTCCGAGTAGCTCTTGAGTGGAAGCTGTCTCTGCACCCTAAGTGGTGTCCAGGAAGCATTATTGGGAGTCTCTGCAAAGCTACAATATACACCTAAGGTTGACCTAGAAAGATGAGTGGAATATCTAGCCACTAATTCTAGCCTAAGAAGTATAATTTTGAATCCTGAAAAAAAATTGCATTCAATGAGACAGATTTTAATATCATACTGAGTGTGAGCATAATAGGTAGATCTCACACATTTTAAATAGATCATTTTTCAAGAGTCTGAGGTTTCAAACTAAAAAAGAACTTAAACAAGTTTGCTTTTCATTGTCTATAGAGGACTTTTTTCATTTTTATTTTACATTACTGTGGATTTCTTTCTTTTTTAAAAAGATTTATTTATTTATTTATTATGTAGACAGTGATCTGCCTGCACACCAGAAGAGAGCATCAGATCTCATTATTGATGGTTGTGGGCCACCATTGTGGTTGCTGGGAATTGAACTCAGGACCTCTGGAAGGGCAGCCAGTGCTCTTAACCTCTGAGCCATCTCTCCAGCCCGATTTCTTTTTAAAATACCAAAATAAAAGACTATTGCTTCTTTTTAAATAGCTCATATTTATTACGAATGTAAGACAATGAGTCTCCCATTGGCCTTTTTTTTAGTGTCTTGGAATGGTTTTCTTGGATGAGTTACCTCAAGTCTACACTTTGTAGGGTGAGTTTATCTTTTCTAGAAACACAGTGCACTTAGCACAGAGTTTTATTTACAGAGAAGCTGGTGCCTACTTGTTGGTAGAGGTTGCTTTCTGTTTTGATAGCTGTCTGTTGTATTTCAGGAAGATTATTAAGCAGAGCTACTCCTGAGAAAACCAATACTGATAAGAACAGAAGAGAACAACAAAACAATATGGAAAATGAGCTTTCCAAAAAGAGGAAAATAGAAGTTGCATGTTCAGATGAAACACAACCTAGCAGTCCTAAAACTGAGCAATGTTCTCTTAAGTTTAGCAGTGATCTCAGAGAGCCTGTAATGTAAGTAAAAACTTTAGCTCATGGTGTCCTCCCTTGTTGAGGATCAAGAATGTTTAGGTTTTTCCCTGTTTGTGTGTGTGTCTCTCTCACTTACCACCCTCCCTCCCCTAAACATCTTCTCACCTCATATATTAAGTTTAACACTCCTAGAAATCCAGCATTCTAACCTTAAAAATCTGGCCAACACATTTCATTTGGTGCCCCATTTCTAAGTTCACTGTGGATAACTTTCATCTGACTCTAAGAATGTTATAAATTTTAATTTTACTTTTGTATCACCATTTTATTTGAAAAGCTTTATTAGGATCATTTTTTAAACACATTTTAAAATTATTGGTAGCTAATGATTACCTTTTCCTTCCTCAAATAAATAATATAGATGTGATATAGATTAATTTCTTTTAAAAATTTTTAATTTTATTTTATGTATATGGTGGTGCACTCGGACCAGGGTGGGTGCTGGGAATTGAACGCAGGTCCTCTGGAAAAGCAGCTAGTGCTGTTAACCAATGAGATATCTCTGCAGTCCCTAGATTAATTTCTAACAATAATGGAAGTTTATGAAGTAGAGATATTACCTATATTTTAGTGATATGCAGAATAACTTTTCTTTTCCTTTTCAGAGAAATGAACTATAGAAATACTTCAAAAACTCAGCGTCGCTCAGTCATTAGAAGCCCTAAATTGAAGACAGCTATTTTTCACCGCAATGAGAAAGACATGGTAAAAACTACAAGAACAGACTGCATGGTTGCATGCCTGCTGTGCTAGTGCTTGGGAGGCCAGTTCAGGAGGATCATGAGTTTGAAGTCCACTCGGGCTACATAGCAAGACATTATTTTCAAAACAAAAGGAGCTATGCCTTTCCACGCCCATTAACTATGATTGCACCTTTCTAGCCCTCACTGAAATATTTATGCTGCATAATACAATGTAGGATTGGCATTGTTTTGAGCATACAGGGTATTCGAGTCTGAGATACACACAGATTTATTATTGTATTTTTAGTTCAAATAGTATCTTGACAATTGTAGTTGTTGCTTACTAAAGTGCCTACAAATAGTGGGAAAAGGGTACATGTGTTGGCTCCACTTATGTCAAGGCTCTTTACAATATCAGCTCTGGGGCTTTTCAGAACTAACCTAGTATGTACGGCCTTTAAAGGGTGATATTTGGTGAAAGAGGTTCAGCTGCTTAGTACTTTCTCCTGACTTCGAGAGTAGAGCTGTCCTTCTTATTTTCTTTAAAGGGTTTTGTTTCTTCAGAGTCTACCACCCCCGAAGATGAGAATGGATTTAAGCCAGCTCCAGAACACCTAAACTCTAAAGCTAGCACTCACGGTAGGCTTTATTTCCTCATGGCTGTCTCTCTCTTGCCTCTTTGTCCCTTTTGTTCAGTGTCTACCACTTCTTTCCATAGACTTCATAACAAATTGGTGGGTTTGTCATGTGGAAACTGGTAAACTGTATCCGAATCTGACCTGCCAAATACTAATTATGGTTGGTAAAAGACGCTTTTTACATTTTTAAATAGTTGAAAAATCAGATGGTGCATAATATTTCATAACGCTTGAGAATTATATGAACTTGTAACACCAGTGTCTATAAATAACGTTTTGGTGGAATGTAGCTGCAGGCATTGATTTACATGTTTCTACTTTCCCTCTACATCAACATAATTGAAGAGTCACAACAGAGATTCTGTGACTAGCAAATCCTTGGTGATTAGTCCTCTGTTTACAGGAGTTTGTAGACTTCTGGTCTGGTTTCAGCAATGACCTACTGCATGGCAGGAGGGGTAGAGTGGATGACTCTCACTGTGTGGTCTGCAGGTGTTGTCTGGCTCTGGAAGCTCTAGCTAAAGCAGCCCACTTCACATCTTTCCCTTTGGTCTCCTAAAGATGCATTTCTCTAGCAGTTCTGCCCATACCACTGTATAGGATCCTCAGTATGATGCTAGCGAGGGTACAAACTCCCTCCACAGAGTACTGTCTTTTGGAGTTCAGCCTCTACATGACAAATGTTACAGCTTGGGCAGACCGGGGTTTGCAACTTTTATATTTTGATGAATCCCTCAGAAGAGAGATGGATGACAAATGCCCTGTTTTGGAGAGCAGGCCTGCCACTGCTGCCTCTTCTCCCACCTCATACCCTTAATCTGCAACCCCAACTCCCCAGGTAGTGTTACAGGGTAGATTGGTGGAGATATGGTTGTTCCTTACTGGGAAATTCTATTAAGAGCATTTTATATAATAGTTATTTTACCCTTTAATACACACGAGCCATAGTGAGTACAGTTGTTTTGGCTCTTTCCCCATTTTCATCAGTTGCTAAGTATATATAGCAGGTAGATCAAATAACAACACCATAGAGCTAGTAGAAACTATCAGAAATCTTTGACTAAAATAACAAGTACCGTAGGAGCAGCCTCCACATGATAATGACTTAAACCATGAGGTTTTATTTTTTAGTAAATAGAATTTCTTTCTAAAAATATTTTTAGTAGTTGCATGTATTTATGAGTTATTTCTTGATGCTGGGAACATTTAAAATTGCCCGCCATTGCTGTCTTATGTGCTATCCTGTCGCACTGCACCCATGCACTCACTAGCCACCTCATTCTGCCCTCCTCTTCCTCAGCTCCTTCCCAGGCTCCAGCAACCACTGTTCTGCTCCCAGCTTCTTTGACGTTAACTTTTTGCTGTTTTTGAGTCAGGGTCTCTCTGTGTAACAGCTCTGGCTAACCTAGAACTCACTCTGTAGACCAGGCCGGCCTCAGACTCACAGAGATCCGCCTGCCTCTGCCTCCTAAATTGTGGGATTAAAGGTGCGTGCCACCACCGCCCAGCTAGAAAAATACCTTCAAAGATTTTTACCTCCCCTTCCTTTAAAAACAATATTTGCCCATTTATTTGAGGGAAAGGAATGTTCACATATACATGCCACGGCATGCTGAGGTCAAAGGACAGCTTTTGAGAATCTGTTCTTTTCTTCTACCATATGGGGTGGCAGGGATTGAACTCAGGACTTCAGACTTGGCAGCAAGTACTTTTACCCTTTGTACCATATTGGCAGACTAAGATCAACTTTTTAACTAAAGTATAATTTGGGGGGAGGGCACTGAATTACATAGGCCTGAGTGGGTTGGTTTTTTCTTTTAAGTACATGAATTTAGTTATTCTGCCTGACATGTATTCATACTTTGGATGTTCACTAAGGGTTAGTTCCATTATTGATACAAAAACTAAGTTCGTCTCCTTTATTGGTTTATAATAGCACAATTTTTGACTGGTCTTAAAGGCACCAAACATCAGTGTGTGCAGGCAAACACAGATTTTTTTCTGGAGTTTCAGGAAAAGACTATGACGTGTTAATGGCCTCTCCACTCTCTTGTTGTGTGAGTCTAGAATATACTTAAATACAGATTCCAGAGTTAGTGAAAGGAAAGCCACTTTTACTGAATTTGATATTAAATACATTAATGAGGAAGCAACATGTAGATGCATGAAAGGCTGTGGTGCCACAGAAGGAAAACAGGCTTTAGAATCTGGGCACACTTGTGTATTGCTCTTGTTTTCTGTATGAGTCAGGGAAATCTTTTTAGTCCTTGAGACTCAGTGTTCTCATTTTAAAAGTCAGGTAATACTGCCTACCTTAATGCATGATAAGGATTATGCTATTTAAAGCAGCTGTCTTCTAACCTAATCTTAGCACTGTTACTCAGCCAAGTATATGCCCTGACAATTCTTCCTAACAATGTCTACTAGAGGATGTAAGTTCAAACCCAGTTGGCCACTCCGAAGACGGACAGCTGGTTGAATCAGACGTGATAGATATAACTAGAAGTCGAGAAGACACTGCACCAGAGGGCAGGTGGAAGCACATAGCCACACTGAATAATGAGAAAACTGAAAAGGTGCTTGAAGTTCCAGTAAAGTCCCGAGAAAAAGAATCTGCAGCTTCTCACACTCAGCTGGGCTTCTGCGATGAAAAGTTGCCAAATGAAAGGACGAAGACTCTGTCACCTTCCTTAATGAAGCTCAGTAAAGAGAATGTGTTCCTATTGGATGCTTCAAAAGAAGGAAATGTGGGTCGTTTCCTTAATGTGAGTATCAGGGTTAAGATTCCTATTTCTAAGCACTCCTTTCCTTAAAATTTATCAGGAAGATAGAATTAATAGATTCTAAAGACAGACCGAGCCAGTTTTCTCTTTATGTACCTCTGCATGCTACTTCTTAATACTGAAGTCCTGATGTTAATATGGGAATGACTATTTAGGGTTTTTTGAGGATCATACTAATTAATATAAATTGCTTGAAAGTGCTTACCATAAATAAACATTGGCATTAGAAAACTTAAGAAATGGGTGGGCATGGTGGCTCATGCCTATAATCCCAGCACTTTTCAGGCTGAGGCAGGAGGATTTCCTGTGTTTTAGACTAGCCTGGGCTACAGTGTGAGAACCTGTCTTTAAAACACAAAACAGAGCATAAAACCAAGGAAAAATAAATACATCAGTCAGTTTTCAGGGCTGGGAAGATGGCTCAGTCAGTAAAGTGCTTGCCAAGCAGGAGGACATGAGTTTGGATCCCAGCACCCACATAAAAACCTTGTGTGGCAACATGCATGCCTGTAACCCCAGCACTCTTGAGGGGTGGAGATAGAGGCTTGCTAGGTTGAGTTTCAGTGAGAGATGCTCTCTCAAAGGGTTATGCTGGAGCAGGATAGAGCTGCATCCTCTGGCTTTCTCACGCACATACACAGACATGTGTACTTGTATACACACGTACATACAACACCACGCACAGTACATCATATACAGAGACACACACACAAAACAGGCTTCATGGCATGCACTTGTAATCCTAGCACTTGGGAGAAGACAGGAAGATGCTGGGGCTTACTGGCTGGTCTAGCCAAACATCAAGCTCCAAGTTCAATGAGACCTTGTCTCAAAAAATAAGGTTACAAAAAAATTACTGTATGATGAAAAGGTAAGGTGACATCCGACATTGACTTCCAGCTTCCATAGACAGGTATACATATATGCATGTCTTCACACACATGGGCATAAAACACACAGTTTTCAAATTCAGTTGTCCAAGTTGCACAAAAAGTTGAATAGGAAATAATCACTGAAACTAAGTGAGGGACACATTCAAGGGTATTGGAGAGACTTGGTGTCTATGAGTCTTGTGATGTCAATAATAGATGTCACTATTGAGAAGACAGTGGGCAGCTAAGAACTGGGGTGATGGTATAGAGAGCACTGCCATGTTACAAACCTTGGAAAGGGGTTACACGGCTGTGTTGAGAAATCGATTGTTTATACATGTCTATTCTTCAGAGGTGCTGGTTTGGATTAGGATATATGAACTATATTGTGTGTACTCTCTATGTTAAAACTCTGTCTTGCTCATTTTCAAGTCCTTTTCATGTATGTATGTATGTATATATGTTTTATGTTTTTCAGGACTGGGTTTCTCTTCTATGTAGCCCTGGCTGTCCTGGAACTTACTTGTAGACCAGGCTGGTTTCAAACTCAGATATCTACCTCCTCTGCTTCCCAGTGCTGGAATTAAAGAACGATGCACCACCACTGCCCAGCCAAGGCCTTCTCTTGAAAAGTAGTATGCTGCCAATTTCCCTGATCCCATTTTATGGCTCTTGTTTCTTCCACCCCCACTTTGCAAATGCAAGTAAATGCATATGTGTTGTCCTTTTCTATATAGCTTTTTCACTTTGTGAGTGTGTATGAGTGCACGGATGGTGGCTTCCATGCACTTGTGTGTCTGTGTGTTTGGGAGACACAACTCAATTGTATTATTCCTGCAGTGCCTTTCACCTTGGTTTTTTAAAAATATTTATTTATTTATCATGTATACAATATTCTGTCTGCGTGCATGCCTGAAGAGGGCACCAGATCTCATTACAGATGGTTGTGAGTCACCATGTGGTTGCTAGGAATTGAACTCAAGACTTTTGGAAGAGCAAGCAATGCTCTTAACTGCTGAACCATTTCTCCAACCCCCTCACCTTGGTTTTTTAAAACAAGAGTACTTATAATAATGGTCTGCAGCTTACCAGTCAGGCTGGGCTGTCTGGCAGCAAGCCCCAGGGATCCTCCTTTCTCTACCTCCTGAACCCTGATATCACAAGCATGTACCGCCACACCTGGCTTTTTCACATGGGGTCTAGGGATTGAGCTCAAGTCTACTTAGTCCATTATTAATTGAGCTCTTTCTCTGTTTTCTGAGACAGAGTTTCTCTGTATAGTCCTGGCTGTTCTGGAACTCACTTTGTATACCAGACTGGCCTCGAACTCAGAGAGATCTGCCTGCCTCTGCTTCCCTCTGCCTCCCTCATGCTGAGATTAAAAATGTGTACCACCACTGCCCAGCTTGATCTACCTCTTATATTTGCTTTTTGAGTGAACAATACTATCCTGAAGATCAATATGTATCAGTACACAGGAGCTTCTGGTACTTTCTTTTTTACATTTATTTATTTTGCATATAGGGTGGGGATATGTGCATGCCACATGCATATGTAGAAGTTAGGGAACAAACTAGAGTGTTGGTTCTCCACTTTTTATCATGTAAGTTCCAGGAATCAAACTTAGGTTATCAGGCTAATTATTGGCAAATGCGTTTACTCACTGGACCATCTCACTGGCCCCGATTCTTCTTGTTAGCATGTTTCTCCCTTTATGCTGCGTAGAATGCCATTGTGTCAATTTTAACTAGCTCCTTGCAGGCAGCTTTTATTTCCAAATGTTTCCTGTTTAAAAACTGTTCATTGGAGCTGGAGACATGGCTCAGTGGTTAAGAGCATTGCCTGCTCTTCCAAAGGTCCTGAGTTCAATTCCTGGCAACCACATGGTGGCTCACAAACATCTGTAAATGAGGTCTGCTGCCCTCTTCTGGCCTGCAGGCATACACACAGACAGAATATTGTATGCATAATAAATAAATAAATATTTAAAAAATGTTCTAATAAAAACTGTTCATTAACAATCTTACATGTAGATATCTATGCAGAAGGCTCTGTACAATACATTTTTTCATATAGTGTTGTTGAGTTGAAATATAAATATATTTATAATATTAAGTACTGAGAAACAGTCCCCATTTAGGGGGTTCTGTCTTATATTTCAGTAGATAACTGGCTTTACTGAATGGGTTCCTGCTATAACTACACTGTTAAAAGCTGTGGTAGATTATATATTACTTAAAATGAGAAAGACGAAATCAGTGAGATATGTAGGGTTTTACATATTTTAAATAACTAAGTTCTAAATTTTATGTTCTGTCTAACCTTTAATTCATTTTTTTTTTTAACAGCATAGTTGTTCCCCGAATCTCTGTGTACAGAATGTTTTTGTAGAAACACATGACAGGAATTTTCCATTGGTTGCCTTCTTTACCAACAGGTTTGCAATTGTTTTGTTTATACAATTATTGCTGCAGCTATGACTTTTTAAAATAGTAGATATGAGAAAAGAATGAAAAGATGAAATATAGCCCCAAATATCTGATATCATAAAATACCCAGTTATCCTAAACTATTAACTATTCAGTAAAAATTTGAACAGTTGGAATTTCTATTCTTATTCTCACTTAGAATTTGGTTTGTTTGGTTGGTTGGTTTTTGTTTGTTCTTCAAGACAGGGTTTCTCTGTGTAGCCCTGGCTGCCCTGGAACTAGCTCTTGTGGACCAGGCTAACCTCAAATTCACAGTTCTGCCTGCTTCTGCCTCCTGAGTGCTGGGATTAAAGGCTTGTGCCACCACTGCCCAGCTTAGAGTTAATTCTTAAGGGGCTGAGGACATCAGATTGCATAGTTCAGCTCAGGAGAACATGAGGAAGATTGGTTTATCCTTTTTGTTTTGATCAACAGAGTTCCCATTTTTACTGTGCATACTCAGAATATAGTAATAGAACAAACTTCCTTATGTAGTTTTATAATTTGACTTACTACTAAATATAAACATTTTCTTTTACAACAGTTAATAAAATTGTATATTTTGGAGAAAACCTTCAGTAATTTTGCAGAAGGTAGACGGGTCCTGAAGGACCCCAGGATGCAGATCCCTCCATTCAGACAGCAAGGCTTATTTAACAATTTACTGCAGGTTCCTCCTGGTTCTGGGTGCACTCATTTCTGACTGCCAGGTCTCCCAGAGATGGAATAACCAGCTCACAGCCCAACGCCGCAGTGAGTCCCAAAACCACACTGAATGAGAAGTACAGTCTTCCACGGGTCTTAAAAATGTAGGAGAAAAATACAAGAAGAAATATTGAGAAAAAATAGCAAATGGCTTTAATTCACAAAATCATTGTCAAAACACCCAAAGGAAAACATTAGTATCCTGAAGTAAAAATAGCAATTGAGAAAGAAAGCTGTCCCACATGAGAAATATGCCTGTTTCCTATATCTTCTTTAAAGTCTGAATTGCTCCATTTGCTTGTGTGCCACAGCCTTTGTTTGCAAAACACCATTCCTCATAGGTATACTTCGTTACATAGGATTTTGGGAGGCTTGAAATAAAGTCAAATGATTAGATGATGTGGAAAGAATAGAACAACTTGAGGATGGTTAATTTTGTGAATATGAAAATGGGCAAATTCAAGGTTGATTCATGTGGAAGAATTATTTAGGGTGATTTATGATTCTTTTTTATTTCTACTTTCTAGGTATGTGAAAGCAAGAACAGAACTGACATGGGATTATGGTTATGAAGCTGGGACCGTGCCTGAAAAGGAAATCCTCTGCCAGTGTGGGGTTAATAAGTGTCGGAAAAGAATAATATAACCTTGTCTTGACTGTCTCTCGTCAAGCTAGAACTACATCAGTTGTCAGTGAAATCATGGTTAATCCTTTGGTTTCACTTGCTCAGGGTATTCATGTTTTATATCTAATTTTGTATAACTTAGGTCAAAACAAAATAAGGACACTCTGATATGCATCAAGTATCACTTGTTATTGTTACTTAACTTGAGTAGAATGTAAATAATATTTTATGTACATACCATTGTATAATTTATAATTTTCTAGTTTATATATTTAGACAAAAATTACAATAGAATTTGTTTGTTTCTAAATTGTTTTTGTGATTTGTTTTGATTTTTGAGGCAAGGTTTCTCTGTAGCTTTGGTTGTGCTGGAAATCTCTCTGTAGACCAGGCTGGCCTCAAACTCACAGAGATCTGCCTGTCTCTGCCTTCCAAATGCTGGGATTAAAGGCGTGTGCCACTACCACGCAGCGTGCGTGCGTGCGTGCGTGCGTGCGTGCGTGTGCGTGTGCGTGTGCGTGTGTGTGTGTGTGTGTATGTTGCCCCAAAGGACAAATTTTTACATCTTTAATCTACAAAGTTGATGTTAAATTCCTGACAGTTCACTGACCATTATGAACTACACATGAGGGGCAAGAGTGAAGAACGCGTAGGCACTAACTATGTGCACATTAAAATTGAAAGTATTGTTCCTTGTTGAGAATTGAACGCGTGGCCTTCTGCATGCTAGGCAGTCATTCTACCAAAAGCTACATCTTCAGCCCTCCAAAGTTATTTATTACTTCATTGTCCCATTAGCCACTCCAGTAGGAAGTCGTTCTGAAACTTCCTTTCCAGTTCCTCTGAGCAGAGAAACCTGGAAGAACATTCATGTTTTTTTCTACACAGATAGAGCTACCAGTAAAGGAATCTTGAAGCTAGTGAAAGTTGTGTTATGTAGAATGAAAGGAATCACATTACAAAGAGAAACAGCAGTTGGTGCTGCAGGCAGGTGAGTGTTCACAGTAAGTTACTAAAATGAAGTGAGGAGACCTGATTGTTACGGGAAATTGCTTGTCCAAAGGGGACTGTGGCGAAACAGCCTGCTTCCTTGAGGGCTTAGGAGTCCATTTGACTTTCAGAAGAAGATGTTTTCTCAATGTCATCCTCTTAGAGAAAGTTTTTCAGAAAGCCTGAGTACATTACCTGGTATTGGTCACTGCCAGCACGCTCCACTTGACAGCCTAGACTTATCCTTTCCCTTGTTTTTCCCCCCAAATGGGTGAAACAGTCACTTTTGAAAGTGAAGAATGAGAAGTAAGTGTTTTGAGACGACACTCTCTCGGAACGTCTGTGTTAGAGTTTCTGGGTGTTTTGGCAGGGTGTAGGATTCGTACCCACTTGACGTGTGTGGTATTACCTTTGCCCTGCTGCACTGTCTCCAGACAAGTCTGTTTTCATCCCTTCTGTCGGGTGCTTGTTGGTTTTCAGCCTGAAAACTTTGTCTTCCATAATAAAATCTTAAACAATTTAAGGATTTCTCTTCTTTGGGATTAGTTAGCAAAATGTTAGAATTACAAATTGGCTTTCCAATTTTTTTAATGTAACTTTTTTATTAATTCTTTGAGAATTTCATACAACATACTTTGGTCATACTCACCTCCGTCCATCCGCTATTTTCCCACTCCCTCTCAACTTTACGTTTTCTTTTTTCTTTTTATTTTTTTAAGTAACCCAACTCCAATTTACGCTCTCCATATATTCTTGTGGCCACCAGGTGCCACACTCTTAAAACTCACTCTCCTTTCCCCAAAAGCCATCAACTGTGACTATCTCCTCAGGGTTGGGGCTCATGAGCCCCACCTCATGCTAGAAGTCTGGTGGTAGTGGGTTTGCTCTTTTGCAGGCAGCCGCAGCAGAGAGCGTGTCGTGTCCAGAAGACTTCTTCAGTTCATTCCTATCATTCTGCCCCTTCAGTAACAGCCCGGGCCAGCTTTCTGACCTTTATAATAAAGTTATATCATTCCCCCATTCCCTCTTCTCTTCCAGTACTTCCCATGTACCACCCTACCCCTTGCTGTCAAATTCATGGTCTTTTTCTTTTGTTACATTTGTGTGTGTATGTTTATTTAGGAATTTGTATATATTCATATATATATTATAATACATGTTCCTAAATAAATAAATGCGTCCTGCTCAGCCTGTATAATGTTACTTGTATGTACCTGTTTTCAAGGATGGTATTGGATGACCCAATTGATGTGGTTTTCCCTAGGGAAAATTATTTCTTCTGCTTTCAGCATTCCTTAGTAACCTGCAGTTCTTTGTCTAGGGCTGAGACCTTCTGGGCTTTTCCCTTTCCGTGCTGGCGTGTCTTGGTGTTGTCCTTGTTCAGCTTGTGTTTAGGCAGCCATGTGAGACTGGTGTGTGTGGGTGTGTGTGGGTGTGTGTGTGCCAGGTACCTGTGTATGTGTGTGTTGTATGGGTGTCCCTCATAAAGGGCTTTATTCTATATTTACTGAATAGCACAGAAAGGAACATATGAGCAAAGGGATAAAATACTTTTCAGAAACCTATAAAAGAGTTTTACAAAGGATTGAGTTATTGGCCTCAATTGATCCCTACAAGAAGCAGCACTATAAATACTGTTTATCAGCCAATCTCCAAAAATGCATGCCTTTAGCCTTTAAGATAGCTGGTTGCTGCCCTCTTCCAAAAGCTTGCATAGAAACTTCTGGTACCATGGAAGTTAGTCTTTAGGGAGGAGGTTCTCAAGTCAGACCTAAGTTGGGTCCTCTGGGACCTATGTCTGAAATGCATAGTGTCTTCAGCAATAGGGATTTAACCTCTCATCTCAGAGCAACCGAGGGCAATAGCAATAGCCTGTGTGTTTTGGGAGTCTCTTGGACAACCCTGGCCAACAAATTAAAAGGGCTTCCCATGTGTGGTGTTGGGGGTCTTGCTAGATTAATAGTCTATGGCACTTGAGGGAAACACTGCCAGCCCAAATGGGGAAATTTCATTTAAAACTTACATGTGTGCACAGACTGAAGTGTATTATAGTTGTTTTCACTAGATACGTTACGATTCTTAGGACTTGTGCAGACTTCCTTACTGTTATTTTAAGGTCTTCCCCTCTCTCCTGTATTTATGCCCCCTGCCCCCACACACTTTCTGATTTCTTACCTTTTTATTTGTAGCTTTGTCTTCCTCCTCTGTTTTATAGGTACCCAGTCTTCAAACTATCTGTTGCATTGTGTTTTTTCTAGTCTGTTAATTTTATTTCTATTGGTTTATGTAAATATGGTCATTGTGTGTTCCACTTTATCAATCTCCATCCCGTCCCCTTGAGACAGTCTGCACTGAACCTGGCTTGCCATTTTATCCAGACTGGGTGGCCAGAAAGCTCAGCATTCTCTGTTGCACATTCCACCCCTGACTTTTATTATGGAGTGCTGAGGAGTGGAGAACTCAGTTCCTTGTGTTTACATGTGTGTACAGCCAGCACTCTAACTGCCCATCCATCTTTCCATCCCCTGTGAATTTTGTTTTGTTTTGTTTTTTTATTTTTTGGATTTTCGAGACTGGGTTTCTCTGTAGCTTTTAGTGCCTATCCTGGAACTAGCTCTTGTAGACAGGCTGGCCTCGAACTCACAGAGATCCACCTGCCTCTGCCTCCCGAATGCTGAGATTAAAGGCATGCGCCAACACTGCCCGGCATGAGTTTTGTTTCTAAGAGCTTTCTCGTCTTCTTTGAGAATTCTTTGTTTGGCCTTAGAGCCATAGAAATTGTCCTGTCTCTGTCTCCCAAGTACTGCGGTTAAAGGTGTGTGCCCCCATACCCAGGGAGAATCCTTTAAAGAATCTTGTTTTAGTCCATAGCTGTAATAGTTACGTCTTTTAAGATATTATTTATGGGCCAAAGTGATGGCTCAGCGGTAAAGGCACATGCTGCCATGCCCAACAACCTGACTTCAGTCCCTGGTGGTATAATTATGTTGGTCTGCCCTGTCACCTGGGTACCCTGTCCCTTTAAGAGACAAGTTCTGCCCACTCCTAGTACCCCCTTCCAGCCAAAGCAAGCTGGTCTCCATTCTGTCTTCCTCTTTCTCTGTCCCTTCTTCTGAAGAGACAGCCTCTGCCTCCCTCCTTTCCCCTCCTCTTTCCTCTCTCTGTCCCTCCATCTCTCTCTTTCTCTCTCTCTCCTCCATAATCCTCCCCTACCCTTACACCCTCTCAATATCTCCTTACCCAAGCTCTTTTCCAAACATGACATGTCTGTCTGTCCCTTACCTGCCACCTGCCGCATGGTCCCCTGCAACAGCAGGGGAACCTTCCAGGGTCACTCGTGCTGTAAGCCTTTCACCTGGGACCCACATGATAGGAGAGAATTACTGTAATCCGAAGTGACTCTGACTGCCGTGTGTATGCCATAGCACACATGTGCACACAATGAAATGCGCACTAATAAAAATAAACTATTTAAATGTGTATGTACCTGCATATACAAACATTCATGTGGATATGTTCCTTTAAGGCCTCTGTTTTTTTCTGTAAAGTTTCTGCACCTTAACAAGCCTCTCCGCCGATGCAGGAATCTGAATCAGACCAAATCAAACCAAATTAGAAAAAGACCAGGTTTAATAGATACCCTGCAGAGGGGAGACTGGAAAGGAAGACTGGAAAACCGCGTGTTTATTCTCTGGAGGACGGTTTAAATACCCTTTGGGAGTGGTCTTGAGTATTCTGGAGAGAGATCATTGTTTGGAGGGCTTTCTCCAGGGCAGAGTCTGGACTGAGGCAACTTCCAGGGGAGAGGGGATTTGGGGTGGAACTTTTGTCTGCACATTCCAGACTCTTTGCATATATGGCTGCCAAGGACTGGGTTGAGATTTTCACCCAAACATTCTAGATTCTTTGGATATATGTATGCCAAGGGCTGAGGTATTCAATCTGAACACGCCCCAATCTTACTATTGTCTTCATCTGTGAAGTTAGAGGCTTTCCTCGGAATTACAGATCTTGCTCCTTAGGTTTTCTGAGACAGGATTTCTCTGTGTAACTCTGGCTGTCTGGTATTCGCTCTCTCTATATATACCAGGCTGGCCTTGAAGCCTCCGCCTGCCTCTGTCTCCCAAGCGCTGGGATTAGAGGCGTGCACCACCACTGCCCGGCCTGCTCATTTATTCTTTCTGAAGACTGTGAGGAAGGACTTTTCTTGTACCCATCCTGTGCTAGGACCTTTCATTTTGCCCAAGCTGTCCAAGTTGCCTTGTTTAGTTGCCCTCTCTTCTGCCAGGCTGTCTGCACTTTGTCCTCTTAGTGCAACCTCCCCGAAGTTTATCTTTAAGTCCCCAGCAAAGCCCTGAGCTTTTCAAATTATATTTTTCTCTATGTTAGTACCTACGTGGATACTTCTGTTTGTCACATGACTGAAAAGTCTGGATTTGCATGGTGCTTTGTGCCACATTGATGTTAAGTAAAGATTCCTTACTGGCAACTCCATCTAGGAGTCTTAATTTTGTTTCTTTTAAAGATACTACTGCATAGGCCAAAGGGTGTGGTAGAATCTTCAGAAATACAGATCAGTTGTTTCTTAAGCTAAAAACAGGAAGAGTAGGGGTTCCCGGTGTGTTTTCTTTGTTTATTATTATTTTAAAAAAAAAAACTTTTTGAGGACTATTTGGGGTTGTCAACTTGACACACCTGGGAAGAGGGAACTTCAAGGATTTGCCTCCATCGGACTGGAGGGACATTTTCCTGACTGCTAGTTGATGGAGGAGGGCCCCAGGCCACTGTGGCAGCACCACCACTGGGCAGGTGGTTGTGCGTTGTACTACAAAGCAGGTTAGAGAGCCAAGGGAGGCAAGCCAGAAAGCGTGGCTGCTCCTGCCTTCTTCCTTGTCTTCCCTGGATGACGACTAAACTGTTGGTCAAAAACGCCCTTTCTTCCCCTAAGTTATCTTGGGCCACGGTGTTCATTACATCAACAGAAACCAAATGCTACAAGCTGCAGCATTACACAGGAATTGCTCAGTCATCTTTTCATGAGCGACTCATCAGAAAAAAAGCTAAACCAAAAAGCAAGGCTTTTTAGCATTATTGCTTTGTGAATAAAGTGGCTGTCCTTTGCTATAGATTTTTGCTGTAGCTGACTTCCCTCCTGTTACATATTTGGGAATTAATTCCCTAGTTCAGAACAGTTTCCTACTGCCAGACCTCATTCCTCTCTCTCCTAGGTAAGTGTAGAGATCTGCCTTCCTGAAATTATCTTTATCAGTAGGCATTTGGTCAATGCTTAGGGTCCAGGCATAGAGCATCCCATCTAAGATATTCACAGATCTCAAAGAACATAGAATTACTGCCTGCCCAAGCTGCTGCTCTGGTTTACCTCACTCACAAGATTCTTAACTCCTTATGCTCACTTTCGCCTCAGTTTACTGGTAATTTTAGTTCAGGACTCTCAAAGACAGCAGAAGAGATAACTAACTGCAACCCAGAGAAAGACCCACAACACCCACGATCAGAGCAGTTGATAACATCATACCCCAGAACTGATAATTTAGAGGCCTGGGTCTCTTCTTTCCTTAGAGCCGTAAGTCTAACTCCAGACTTAGACCCATAGACTCTATAGCATCTGGTGTATGTGCTAATCTGATCAAGAGCCTTTTATGTAGGTTGCTTGTTTACCTGATTCTATGTATGCTTGGAAAAGAAAAAAGTGGTGCGCTGATTTAAAATACAATCTGTGCCCTATTCATAATCTTACTGAAAATAAACATTTTAGCTCTTTATCTACCACCAAATAATGCAGCGTAGTGCACTAACCTTACCTTTAAGAATCCCCTGATGATTTAATTCCTTTCTTAACTAACTTTCTCCATTAAGTTCGCTGGATGTCTCCTAGCCACTCACATGCATCTCTCTCTCTCTCTCTCTCTCTCTCTCTCTCTCTCTCTCTCTCTCTCTCTCTCTCTCTCTCTGTCTCTGTCTGTCTGTCTCTCTCTCTCTCTCTCTCTTTCTGTGTGTGTGTGGGGGAGGGGTAGAACCCTTATCTGATTTTCTATGGGTCCCTGGAACCTGCTAGGGCTGGGGAATTGTTGGTTTTAAAAATATATATGATTGGGAATGTTTGTAACAGGTAGAACAACGCAGAACAAAGAGCAAGGGAGAATTGATAGAAATGAGAAAGAAGAATAAAGAAACATGGACAGATGATTCCTGTTTTGAGTAGATTTCTTACCCCTCAGATCTTTACCCCTCCCCCTTTAGCTATTCATGGCAGCGTCTTTAATTGAACCCGAAGCTTTAAAGGCTAGAACTTTAAGGCTCCCCTTACCAAAGGAGAACACCATAAAAAAAGGAGGAAAAAAACACTATTCAGAGCTGAAGATCTGCCAGCAAACAGCCCCGGTTTGCACCTCCTCCCAGCATCCTGCTTGCTCTCACCACTCAAACTTAGAGAAACGAAAGTAGAAATTAACTCTCAGTGGCACTTCCTGGAGCACAGCTGCATAGCCATGGCCCAAGAGAACCTACAGGCTGGTGGCCCAGTCCCTGCTGGTGAGTACCAGGCGGTGGCCAGCAGGAAGGGGCCACTCTCCACTCTCCACTCCTCCCTCCCTTTCCCCAGTCCTGGGAGCCTTAATTACCATGGAGACAGCTAGGTGTGGCCAAGGGCACAGCTGGGCGTACAGCCGCTGGGAAAGCTATAGGCACTGGGGACCTCAGGAAGCTGAAACCTGTAGGCTGGCTGGTTCCATCCTCTCGGGTCCTTGCTTCACAGGTTCGGAAGCTCTGCACTTTAAAGTTAGTATGCAAGACGTGCTGTTGGGAAGGGAGGGTAAACTTTTTATGGGGGAATGCTAGAAACCTGGACAGGAGAAACAGTTTGGCACAACTGGGGAATACCGAGGGACAGCTTGTGGGGGTTGCAAGTAGCCATCAGTTTCTGAGAACCCTGAGGTGTGCAGGTTGATGTTTCAGGTCTACCCATAGTGACAATCTCCTTGTGATGGTATGATCTTCACTTGAGGGCATGGTATTGTCAGTTTTGTGATACAAAGATTCCCGGAATCGTGTTAGACATGAACTGAGAAATGTAAAGGAAGGGCTCTTCCGGGACAGGAAACAGAAACAAACGCTGGTGTTGACAGGCTATTACAGCTCCCCTTGTGTCTCCAGTAGAAATCTGACACAAAGACTAAAGCAGAAAAAACAGATCCAGTAGGGAGGCACTGATATCAAGCCTTCTCAGTCCCCTCCCTCACTCGCCAGTGCCTGCAGTGATCCCTGGCCCAAGTGAAGTCCGTATTTTCAGCAAAAGCAGCCTTCCGTCCCTGAAACTTAACCCATCATCCTGACTCACTCGGTAGATGTCTACAGCTAAGCTTTTAGGGGACTGAGCCATTCTAGCTGGTAACCATCCCCCACTAACATTTTTTTTAAGATTTATTTTATATCTATGAATGCCTTGCCTGAATATGTCTGTACCACATGTGGATTTGATGCCTCTGTTGTTTAGAAGAAGGAGGCATAGGGATTCCCCCTGGAAACTGGAGTTAGAGATGGTTATGAGTCATCACGTAGGGGCAGGGAATCGAGTCTGGGTACTGTACAGGAGCATCAAGGGCTCTTGTGTGCTGAGCCAGCACTCTAGTGGCTGATAAGTAAGTGTGCATGTACATATTTATGTATTTGTGTGTGGAGACCCCGGAGCTGGAAGTATTTGTAAGCTTCCCCAACATGAGTGCTGGGAACTAAACTTGGATCCTTCAGAATAGCAAGCACTCTCTCTCTCCAGCCCCCATCCGACTTTTTCAGGTCAAGGGTCAGTCATAGGTAGAAAACTTGAAAAGTTGATCCAGGCAGAGAGGATGGCACAAATAAGGGTACCAATCTCCAAAATACATGGCAACCACTAGCCAAATACCCACGTGGTACACATTTCCTTTAGCTAATCTGTGTGTGGTCTGTAGGGTGAGGGGCAGGAGAGGAGGCTCCAGGCCACTTCCCATACTCTGTGTCTGCACACCCAGAATGGATTTGTCCCCAAAAGAACTAGGGTTCTGAATTTTTAAGTTTGAAAGTGGGCTGGAGAGATGGCAATGGAGGTAAGAGCACTGGCTGATCTTGCAGAGGACCCTGGTTTGACTCTCAGCACCCACACATTGGCTCACAACAACTCCAATTCCAGGGGATCCTATGCCCTCTTCTAAGCCTCCATAGACACCAGGCTTTCATGCGGTGCATACATACAGGCAAAACACTCACACATGCAATTTTTAATAAAAAATTAGGTACGATATTAGTGGGAGGTCAGGGAACAAAATAGAAGCTACAGGACCAGAAACAACCATGGCTAACTATTATGAATATGAGTTATATGTTCACCTTGTACTTTAAAATAAACTTCATATTAATATTATGAAAACGAGAGTTAACTATTTTCTAAATATATCCCCCTTACCTAAGATTAGAAATCATAAAACAGCTTACAGTGTTCTATCTGCAGGCCAGAAGAGGGGACCAGATAGAATTAGATGGTTGTGAGCCACCAGGTGGTTGCTGGGAATTGAACTCAGGACCTCCGGAAGAACAGCCAGTGCTCTTAACCTCTGAGCCATCTCTCCAGCCCCATAAAATAGTTTTAAATTTATTACATAAAGCCTATAGACTATTGCTCTCCTCTCTCCCTTCTCCACACCAAGACAGGATTTCTCTGTGTAGCCTTGTCCACTCTGGAACTCACTCTGCAGACCAGGCTAGCCTCCAACTCACCGAGCTCCACCTATTTCTGCTTTCCAAGTGTCACGTAGACTTTTAAAATACTAATTATGTATGTGTATGATATATGTGCATTGTTGGGGGGGTGGCCACTGGTGTACGTGCAGAGGCCAGGGGAGGTTGCCGGGTGTCTTGCTCTAAGTGATAATATTCTGAACATGTGACAAGCTCTTATAAATCTGTAAGAATATAATAATTCAATAGAAAAAATGGGCCGAGACAATGCTGCTAGGGAAGAAATGCAAATAATACCGTGTCAGCCATTGAATTCACAAATGTAGGGTATGACCCATTTTTGCCTATGCTGTCTGTCCTTTGACTTGTTCATCTAACCATCTGTCCAAGCGGTTCTATGAACATACGACTCTAAATCAAGCAGGTGTGATACCCTGTCTTGCTTTCTCCAAAGCTTCCTCACTATCAATCCCCATGTAGTCTTCCCTAGTAATTGCGTTTTTCAATTTCTTTAACCTTAGGATTTGGGTTGAAATTACATTAAGCCTAAAACCCTCTTGGGGGAAGTGGGGTAGAATTTCTCTCTTTATATATTTAGCCTCTGATCCAGACTTGGGGTGTTCTGCTACATTTACTGGGATCTTTATCTTGCGTTTTCCTTGCCTTGTGTTTTACAAGTCTTCCCTTGACCTGTTCTCCATCTGGACTAGTTTACTATCTCCAATTTGTCCTGAGCATATACTTGTATATGTGGCCACCTACTGGAGCGTGATGGACCTACCAGGGGCCATGCCCTCCCCCACAAACCATCAACTGACAATGGGGAGGGGCGGATGCTCCTGAGTTCTGCCCCGCCCCTTCTCCCCTCCCCCCCCCCCCCCCCCCCCCCCCGCGCCATTTCAGCTAGAATTTTGACTGCTTTGGTCTTGTGCAGGCAGCCACAGCTGCAAACACAGCTGCAAACACAGCTGCCACACAACTGCTTTGAATTTATGCTTATAGCATTTCTGTCATGTCTAGAAGACACTGTTTCTATGGACCTTAGAATCTTTCCATCCCCTCTTCCACAATATGTTTCCCGAGCCTTGGGGGGTTATTGTGGTTGTCTCATTTATGGCTGAGCATTCCACATTCTCTACACATGGACGAGCTGTGAACTTGAAAACAAGACTCTATTGCTTGAAGATGCCACACTTTTTCGTCCCAGGACACAGAGAAATTAAGCAATTACCAGGAAGTTCTTCCTTACTGGCTAGTTTTCATAGTTGTGGAAGTTGCCATGTAGACTGTTGGAGAAAAAAAAGTCAACAATGTTACACAGCTGTGAGCACTGTAAGCTCCCATGACAACCAGCGCGGCAATGTATGTTCACGGGGGCAATAATGGCACAAGTGTGATAGGGGTAGCCAACTGATTTCTACCTGGATTTAAGGCCCACAGGAGGCAGCACATACCTGATACTGTAAATCTGACCAAGAGCTCATAGGCCCCAGAGGCGGGCCTACTACTACTATTTTTGCTAAATAGATATGGTATCAAACATCACTTTAAATTCCCATCTCTGCCCAAAGATAAGTGCAACTCTCAGACATCAGAGAATTTCCTTGTTAATTTTACACATTCAGTAAGGCCCCTGGAAGCTTTTCAGGTGCCACAGCCACCTTTGAGGCTTGTTCTGCTTCTGTTGACAACACTGGTCTAGAACATCGAACAGTGGCTATACCACACAAGAAACGCTACCCCTTACACTGCTGACTTCGTTGTTGTTCCAGGAGTTAAGACTGTCATAAAAATCAACTTCCTTAAGACTGGGAGAGCTAGCAAGGCCATGAGATGCTTTTCTGTTTTTAACCTGGATGTTATTTGTAGAGGACTGTCAGGCTCCAGAAATGATGGAAAAAAGGATCTGTGCCTTCTGCCCCGAAGACCATGACTGGAGTGTGATATACTGTGCACGATCCGAGAATATAGCTGCTCATGAAAACTGTTTGGTAAGTTACTTGAAAATACCTTTAAAACTACATATGTAGGGCTGGAGAGACGGTTCAGTGGTTAAGAGCACTGGTTGCTCTTCCAGAGGACCTCGGTTCTATTTCTGGGACCCACGTGATACCTCATAAGCACCCATAACCCCAGTCCCAGGGTATCCAGCCCCCGAGGGCATCTATTACACATTTGGTAATAGTCTTACATGCAGCCAAAATGCCCACAGATACAAAATAAAGATTTAAAAGCATAACATGACGCCTACGTGAGCACTTTCACCTTGATGACACTGGACCCACTGAATCATCCTCAACCCCCAATTTTATGATCTCTTAAATTATTCGTTTCATTGAGTTTCTCTGGAGCATTTTATTGTAGTGATAATTAGGAGCCTTGTCTTGTTTCTATCAAGAGTATTGTTTTTATCGGGAGTATAGCTTTTAAAGTCTCATCTAAATTTGCATATACTTTAGACTGTAATATTTCATTTTAAAAAAAATGTCTTGACTATTCTTTCTACACAGATGTCATCTTTTACTTATCTTGTGTTGAAAGTTAGCACGTTAAAAATGTTTTCTCTCCATCTATTGAAATAATCTTCTAGCCGGGCGGTGGTGGTGCACACCTTTAATCCCAGCACTCAGGAAGCAGAGACAGGGGGATCTCTGTGAGTTCGAGACCAGCCTGGTCTGCAAGAGCTAGTTCCAGGACAGCCAGGGCTGTGACATAGAGAAACCCTGTCTCAAAGAACCAAAAAAGGAAAGAAAAAAGAAAGGATCTTCTAATTTTATTTTTTAATTTCTGGCTACAGCAGGGTACATTATTTTATTTCAGGTTGGTTTGCTTGCTTGTTTGTTTGCGTTTTTGTTTTTTTTTTTTCCATGTGTGTTTTGAGACAGGACTCCCTGGCTAGCCTGGATCTCGGTATATAGAGGATGCTGTCCTCAAACACAGAGATTCACCTGCCTCTGCCTCCTGAGAGCTGAAACTAAAGCTACGTGCCACCACCCCCAGATGTCAGGTCTGTTTGGGATTATGTGCCATCTGTCCTGTAAACTTAGTATTTCTACAAGCAAGGACATTCTCTCAGTTAGTTAGAATTTAGCCAACAAAATCAGACATTAGCATTGGGTCTGTGGTACCATCTAGTCCCCAAATCAGACATTAGCATTGGGTCTGTGGTACCATCTAGTCCCCAAATCAGACATTAGCATTGGGTCTGTGGTACCATCTAGTCCCCAAATCAGACATTAGCATTGGGTCTGTGGTACCATCTAGTCCCCAAATCAGACATTAGCATTGGGTCTGTGGTACCATCTAGTCCCCAAATCAGACATTAGCATTGGGTCTGTGGTACCATCTAGTCCCCAAATCAGACATTAGCATTGGGTCTGTGGTACCATCTAGTCCCCAAATCAGACATTAGCATTGGGTCTGTGGTACCATCTAGTCCCCAAATTGGAGTTTCACCTGTCATCCTAACACCACGACAGGTTGAAGCATGTGGGTTCCATGAAGCTTTCAGCCCCAAAGCCTTTTCCTTTTAACCTGTGTGTACTTAGATTTTTTTCCCTGTTGTTAAACCATTTCTGATGGACTGTTAATTTGACAGTATTTTTAGTAAGCTTTATTGGCATACTTTTCATAAGCAAACTGAAGCTTCCTGCAGTGTGCAGTTGAGTCTTGAGAGATGTATGTCCCTATGTCATCACTGCCACTATCCAGAGAGCTCCCAGGACTCCAGAACATTCTCTCATGTCTCTTTGCAGTCAGCTCCCAACCTCCTCCAAATCCTTCTAGAGTGATCATTTCTCAGAGACGACGTGACAGGACTCTTGAGTGTGTAGATTCCCTTGCTCGGCAGTGTTTTGGAGATTCTTCTATGTCGTGTGTGCATTTGGACCTCTTTGGGTTCTGTAGCTATGTACTCATTCAAAATAGTCAGAAAAAAATGCACCTGCTGCTCAGCACACATGTACTTTTCCTTACCTCGTTGCCTTAACAATTATAGCAGACAACATTTCCACAGCATTTACATTGTATTATTCCAGACATGCGCCACAGTAGGGCAGGCATAAGCTGTCTTAGTTAGGGTTTCTATTGCTGCGATAAAACACCACGTCCAAAAAGCAAATTGGGGAGGAAAAGATTTATTTGGCTTAAATTACCATATCTCTGTTCATCATTGAAGGAAGTCAAGACAGGAACTCAAACAGGGCAGGAGCCTGGAAGCAGAATCTGAGGCAGAGGCCATGAAGAAGTGCTGCTTACTGGCTTGCTCCTATGGCTTGCTTAGCCTGCTTTCTTATAGAACCCACAACCGCCAGTCCAGGGATAGCGCCACCCACAGTGGGCCCAGTCCTCCCTCATCAATCACTAATGAAGAAAATGTCCAACGGTCAGGTCTTATGGAGGTGTTTTCTCAATTGAGGGTTCTTCCTTTCAGATAGCTCCAGCTTCAGTAAGTTGGGAGCTGCCCCAAGTGGGTGCTGGGAACTGAATGTTGGTCCTCTGAACAATAGAAGAGCGATACACATTCTTAACCGCTGAGCCACCTCTCCAGCCCCTGCTAAAACATACAAGGGGGTTTGTGGCCAGCTGTAGTAGCCGATACCCACATTTCCACTGCTCCGAAGGCTCAGGAAAGAGGTCAAAGTTCAGGTAAACTTGGTGTATAGCAAAATCACTTTTTTTTTTTTCTGAGACAGGGTTTCTCTGAGTAATAGTCCTAGCTGTCTAGTTCTTGTAGACCAGGCTGGCCTTGAACTCACAGATATCCGCCTGCCTCTGCCTCTGAGTGCTGGGATTAAAGGTGTGCGCCACCACTGCCCAGCCACAAGATCGTATTTTTTTTTTAAAAAAAAACATCATAAAAGCCAGGTGTAGGTCCTGATGAGGAGCAGAAGGAGGGAGAACATGAGAAAGAAAGTCAGGACCGTGAGGGAACCTCCAGCTGGCGACAGATGGGGAAGGTGACTGAGCTCCACATTGGAGCACTGGACTGAGCTCCCAAGGTCCTGATGAGGAGCAGAAGGAGCGAGAACATGAGGGAGAAAGTCAGGAACGAGAGGGGTGCGTTCACTCATGGAGACGGTGGGACAGAACTAAAGGGAGATCACCAACTCCAGTTGGAATGGGACTGATGGATCATGCGACCAAACCCGTCTCTCTGAATGTGGCCAACAGCGGGGGCTGACTGAGAAGCAAAGGACATTGGCGCTGGGCTCTGATTCTTCTGCATGGACGGGCTCTGTGGGAGCCTTCTCAGCTTGGTCGATCACCTTCCTGGACCTGGGGGGAGTTGGGAGGACCTTGGACTTAGCATAGAGTGGGGAACCCTGATGGCTCCTTGGCCTTGAGAGGGAGGGAGGGGGGATATGGGTGGAAGGAAGGGGAGGGGAAGGGGGTAGAAGGAGGGGGAGGGAAGGGGGAGGAGGAGCGGAGGGAGGGGGGAGGAGGATGGAAGGAGATGGAAATTTTTAAATAGAAAAAAAAATAAACCATGAGAAAAAAAAAGAAAGAAAAAAAAAAAAAAAAAAAAAAAAAAAAAAAAAAAAAAAAAAAAAGAAAAGAAAGAAAAAAAAAAGAAAGGAAAAAAAAAAAGCCAGGTGTAGTAGTGTATGCCTTTAATCCCTGCACTCAGACAGCAGAGACAGGTTGACCTCTGAGTGAGTTCCAGGCCAACCAGGCTTTAGGGAGACCCTGTCTCAACAACAACAAAGAGAAGGAAGGGGTGTGGAGGTAGGCATGGCTCTTGAAGTTTAAGAAATGGGCCCTGGAAAGCCATCGGGAGTGGCCTCATGTCCTTCTCTTTACTGCTCTGACTGCATGGCTTCAGCCATTGCTCAGCGTGCTGCACCTTCCTCGGCTAGGAAGAGTGGTGTAGGGGCCACTCTCTGCCTGGGTCCAGAGTCAGCGGAGGTGAGTTACAAAGCACACGCCCTGCCTGAGAATGAGATTACTCATCCAGTCCGATGGCTCATGTGTGTTCATGTACCTGCAAAGTGGTCAATACCCGGAGTCATCGTTGACTCTGCATTCCTGGTTCGGCCTTTTCGGTACCCGCTCTGACTTGTACCCATCAGGACTACTTCATGCCAACTCTGGACTTCCCTCCCCCCCCCCCTCACCTGCAGCTGTATTCATCAGGACTGGTGGAGTGCGAAGACCATGGTCACCTTAGCAAAGCCAGAAACTTTGATGTGAAATCCGTGAAAAAAGAGTTCAGGAGAGGAAGAAGACTGGTAAGTTGACATGTTTTTATTACTCATACAGAATGCGTCTTGGGGGCTCCAGTTAAGGACTGGAGAGATGGTTCAGCAGTTAAGAATGCTTGCTGCTTGCTCTTCCAGAGGGCCCGAGTTTGGTCCCCAGCAACCAAATGGCAACTCACAACTGCTTGTAACTCCCGCCCGGGGGTATCTGACACTTTCTGCTGGCGTTCAAGGGCGCCTGCTCTAACATACTCATTCAGACACACATACACAGAAAGAAAATAAAAATTCTCATTAAAAATAAAAGTCTAAAAAAAAAAGTCTATTGGCAAAGTGGGGTTAGAGAGCCATCCTGGAGAGCTGACAGCAGGACTGAGAAACTGAGATTCAGCTAAACACTGTCTAGTTACCACAGACTACCCCACCCGTCAGTCAAGTAGGCTTAGATGTTTCGGTGGAGAGAAAACACTCCAACCAGACAGACAAGGCCCTCGGGGTCATTTCACCACAGCGGACACCAAGTTGAGCAGCTCAACAGCACCCTCTAGGGTCTTCCTTCGGCTCTCCTACCCCCAAGGCAGCTAGCAGGTTCTCTGGCTGCCCCAAAGTTGCAGGCAGTAGAGCTCAGGCCTTTAGCCTTCTGTCTAAGTGGCTGCACCAGCAGCTGGGCTGCTTATCACCGATCAGCATCTACCTTGGAGCTGTGGTCACGGGGGCCTATCCAGGAAAGGATGGTCAGACAGTCGGTCAGACGTACCCTCTCGGGTCCACTGGGCCTCCGGGCTTCCTTTGTAAAAGTAAGATTGTAAGGATTTGAACTCTTTAAGGATTTGAAAGAGTGTAGATTAGTAAACAAGACAGCAAGTCTGAGTGCCTCGTGGCTGAGCACAACCACTGTAAAGTGTTAGTGACTGGGGACACACAGGTATGCGCTTTGTGAAGTGTCAGGGTCTGTCCCAGCAGGCTCTATGTAAACTCTCTGTCTAATTACACAGTGGCAGGACAACCTCAGCGGAAACATTGCTTTTATCTTTTGCTAATCGTATTTGAGGGAGCTCGTGGATAGTTAAGGAAAGGTACTGTTAGATTCTGGAGCAGTGGTTCTCCACCTGTGGGTCACAAGTGCCGGAAAACACGGAATTCTGATAGTGTTAGGAACCACCAACCATAAATTAATTTTTGTTGCTACTTCATAACTGTGACTTTGCTGCTGATCACTGTCTTGGTTCCTAAGACCATCGGAAATACCATGACCAAAGCAAGTTGGGGAGGGAAGGGTTTATTTGGCTTACACTTCCACATCATCATAGTCTATCATGAAGGAAGTCGGACAGGAACTCAAACGGGTCAGGATCCTGGAGGCAGGAGCGGATGCAGAGGCCATGGAGGGGTGCCGCTTACTGACTTGTTTCCCATGGCTTGCTCGGCCTTCTTTCTTATAGAACCCAGGATGACCAGCCCAGGGATGACCTCAGCAATGGGCTGGGCCTTCTCCCACCAATTATTAGTTAAGAAAATCCCCTACAAGCTTGCCTACAGCCCAGACTTATGGAGGTTCCCTCCTCTCAGATGACTCTAGCTCATATCAAGCTGGCATAAAACTAGCGAGCACAGGAACCGATGTGCAAATGTGTTAAAGGCCAGAAGAAGCCGGGGACACTGGATCACTCAGCCTGGTATGCTACTGTTCTCTTTCCCGAATCCTCCCTCCTACATAGCGAGGTCATCGCCTCTCAGGGACAAGTGTACAACTGTTTTGCCATCACAGGCAGTGCCACGACAGACATTTCTGCCTGACCTACTAGCGTATTTCCCAGTGTATACTGATAGTTCAGATCTTAGAATGCTGGCCTGTATGGAGAAACTGTCTCTGGAAAAGGCTATGCCCATTTAAGCTCCTATGCGTGGTGGACAGTTTCTGCAGAGAAGCCAGCCTCACCATGTACCTCCAGGATCCCTGGAGAGGTTAAACGTGGCTCCTCTCCTCTTTCCATCCCAGCTCGAGCAGTTAGTTCCTCGGGAAGCCCTCTGCAGTCTGTGGACCACATCACAGTCCCAGCCCACCAGCATGGCGCCCCTTCCTCGCTCAGTGTGACCAACCTCCCGCCCTATGGTCTGTGTAGACGGAGTAGCACCAGCCCTCACACAGTGCGGCCGCTGGAGGAAAGTCCCCTCTGCACCGATGCCCGAGTCACAGCTGCAAACCGCAGCAGGGCCGTGGCCACCTCCCGTTTCACACCTCGCCTTTCGCATCCGCTCCTCTGAAACCTCTCCCCACCCGACAGCAAACTCCAGGGTCCTTATCCATCAGGACTCATCCCTCACGCGCACCACACCTCTGCAGGTGCCTTATTTCTCTCTCCGAGAAAACAGGCGTTTCCGCCCAGGCCCCTTCTTCCCATGCAGCCGGCCATTTTCTACTCCTCTGCTCGGCCGGAGAGATCTGGCGACCTAAACCTGTGTTGGGCTCCTTCCTGGGTCTGAACACAACCTCAGTGACTCCATCCACCTCAGCCGGCTTAAAGAACATCAATATGCCAAGGACTCGTTTACTCTAGAATTCCAGTCTACCACTGTCTCCATGGATACCTAAGACAGCTCTCATTCAACTGGCTAAGAGCATCACCCCCCCCCCCCCAGTAAACCTTTACTCCCCACCCAAAAAAAACCCAGCGCCACCATTCATCTGTCCTCCAAACTGTAGGTGTGAGGGTCATCTTTCCCTTACCCCCTCCCTGCTCAGCACCAAGGCCAACTTGATGCCTCTTAGGTACGTCCTGCATCCTGCATCCTCCCGTAACTTGACTCTTAGCACTAGTCCATCAGAGAGAGGGGGCTGCTGTAGTTTTCCAGAGCTGCCAAGGGCTACGACTTGGCTTTTCTCTTCCACTGCCCCTACCCAGTTTATGTCATCTAGGTGGAAAAATAAACATCTTACTCTTGCCAACCCTATGTGGCCCGGCACTTTCCTGACATTGCTGCTCACTGTCCGTCCCTCAGTGGCAAGAGGCCATCCTTCTTGTCCTTCTAGTAAATTTGCCAGGTCATAAAGCCTCAAAGACCTCTGCTCAGAATATTTCTCTTTTGGTTTTTTTTCTTAGTCTTTAGGCTCTTAGTATTTAAGCTTCTGCTTCTCTACTCCTCTGTTCAGAGCCGACACCTCCGTGGTCTGAAGTTTAAGAACACGGCACTACTGCTTTGCTTTACCCCACTGTTCTGAGTTGGTTTGTTGCAATCTGGGAATCAAACCCAGGTCTTGGGCTTTCCAGACAAGAGGACTTCTGCTGAGCTGCAACTGTGTGACATTTGAAATTTTGCTTTATTAGATCATGTAAATTTTCCTCCCTGCCCCACTTATTATTTTTTTTATTTATTCTTATTTTATTTATTTATTTGTCAACTTAACAGAAGCTAAAGTTGTCTGGGAGGAGGACTCTGAATTGAGACAATGTCTTCAACTAGATTGCCCAGAGGCAAATTCTATAAGGCATTTTCTTTTTCTTAAAGATTTCTTTATTATGGGGCTGGAGAGATGGCTCAGCGGTTAAGAGCATTGCCTGCTCTTCCAAAGATCCTGAGTTCAATTCCCAGCAACCACATGGTGGCTCACAACCACCTGTCATGAGATCTGGTGCTCTCTTCTGGCCTGCAGGCATATATGCAGACAGGACACTATATAATAGATTAAAAAAAGGAAAAGAAAGTACACTGAGCAAGTCATGAGAAGCAAGTCAGTAAGCAAGCAGCACTTATTCATGGCATCTGGTTCAGCTCCTGCCTTGACAGTCCTCAGCGATGGAATATGACCTGGAAGAAGAAAGTGAAAAAAACCAAACCCTTTCCTCCCCACGTTGCTTTTGGTCATGGTGTTGATCAGAGCAATAGAAAGCAAGCTAAGACAGCGCCTCTAGGTTCAATGTAACCTTCATTTGAGCAGGTACCTTCTCTGCCTTATCGACTGCTGTCTTTCCTTGTCCTAAAACGATGGCCACCATGCATGCCCTCCATGACCTGTGTAGACTTTACCTGGGTAAATCTTGCTAGCTGTTCACATTTCACTTTCCATGATTTACTACTGCCGTTGTTCTGTGGTCCCCACGCCGTGGTACTATAGTTTGACTCAGACTCGGCCACCTAGGGCAAATGCTTCACCACTGAGCTGCTTGTCTACCCCTTTCCCCTTTCGTCCTTTCCAACCAGGATCTTGTTAAGATGCTCGTCTTGGCCTTGAACCTGCAATCCTCCAGCTCGAGCTTCTTGGAGAGCTGGGATTGTAAGCGGGCACCACCATACCAGGCTGGGGAATCTAAATCGTAACCCTTTAATTTTCCGTGGATACTTTCCTCACCTTTAACATCTTCAGGTTTTACTTGTCCCTGTAAGAAACAGAACCACCAGCCCTTTATGCTCTTCTTTTGGGACTTCTGTTTGTTGACCGTGTTTCTTTATAGCTATCCTTTGCTATAATGCCATGCTTTCTCCTACTGTATTTCTTAGTATTTTCATTCTTCTTCTAACTTAAACCATTGCAGAACTGACAGCAAGTGGATTGTGAGGTAGCAGTCTCACGCAGCTACACTGTTATGCATGCAGCTTCAAAATTAAAAACAGCCACTCCTGTATGCTCTGATTTAGAATTCTACCTATACCTTAATCTTGTTTTTCAGCTACATTCGAATTTTCCTTATGTGCTTACCTGGGACATGGGATACCATGAGTGCCGAGTGCTGTCTCTTGCTTTATGGCATTGGACCTCATTCAGCCGGGGGGTGGTGCCAGTCAGCCTTGGTCATGGCTGGCTTGCCCCTCATCACAGCATAAGAACTAGAACTAGCACTGCTTAAGAGGTTTCCTGGAGCTACACAATGCCTAACCATCTCTATATCATCTTCCTATAAAACCCAATAGGGAAATAAGAACAAGGGAGCAAGAAAAATACTGTCCTGTTGTGTTTTTGTTTAGTCTCTACAAATTTGAAACAGGTTTCCTTTATTCCGTAATATCCCCGCTAGTAACTCGGTAGAGCACCACCACCACCACCGCAGGGGTGAATGGCTAAGAGGAAGTCATAGCAAGTGCCAGCTGAGGTCACATCTCAGTGGCACAACCAGGAGCTGCTCTGGCTTCAGGTTCCGAGTCTCCCAGCCAACTCCCTACCTAGGGATAACGAAGCCTGCCAGTTTTGCTCTTTAGAAATCACTATTAAAATGGAAAGATTGTTTTTTTGAAGTCATCTACATGTTTTTGCATTTACATAGACCATGATGTAACTGTCTATGCCAGGCCTTCTATTCCAGGTGGCTGCAGTTTTGCTGAAACTTCCACATGGGTAGCCAAATCTAAGTCACATTTAGTGTGGGTGTGGAGGACGGGATATACCAGTGATAGGATAAAAACGCAGGGCTGCTGGTGTAAATGACATTTAATGACATTCTTACTTTTTTTTTAAAGATTATTTATTTGATTTGCACTGGTGTTTTGCCTGTATATCCTCTATGAGAAGGTGTCGGGTCCCCTGGAACTAGAGTTACAGACAGTTGTGAGCTGTTATATGGGTGCTGGGAATTGAACCCAAGTTGTCTGGAAGAGCAGCCAGTGTTCTTAATCGCCGAGCCATCTCTCCCGCCCAGCATCCTTACTTCTTATCAAAGAAACAGGTTCTTACACGGTCTGATCTATCCCTCTACAGACTTGCACATTTTGTAATAAAAAAGGAGCCACTGTGGGATGTGAGGAAAAATCCTGTACGAAGAGTTACCACTTTTTCTGTGCCAAGAAGGACAACTCGGTTCTACAAGTTGACGCAGTTAAAGGAACTTATATGTAATTATGTTCTTTAAAACTACACGGTGGAGGGGGTGGGAGGGTATGAATGGCTAGATCACGACATACTTCTCAAGTTTAGTTTCTGCAAGTGCTTTTCACACGAGAACAGGACGGAAGTCACCCACCAGGAGCCCCGCTTCACGACATTTCTGCACAGAACAGGAAGAAGGGCCACTCGAGGCTGTCCCTGTACTCTCTTCTTCCTGGTGGAGAGGCTCACTGTAGGCAGCACTACCTCCTAACGGGTCACCACGAGACAGGAGCCAGTTCACGCCTGCTGTTCTGCAGCAGGAAGATCTCCGTTCTGGTCACATCCACGGGCACAGGCTCAGGGGTCTACACTTCCACCCGGTGGGAATGGGTTCTCTTCTTCCAGTGTTGGACCCATACAGAGAACTCAGGTTCAGACCTGATGGCAAGCGCCTTCACCTGCTGAGTCATCTTACCAGCCCCCCAGTGATTAGTTTTTAAAATTCCATTCAGCTTTGCGCTGCACTTTTAATATTTGATTTGCTGTGAAACTTATACGTAAGTTATATTCTTGGAACTTCGCTTCCATTATTTACTTCCACAAAGAACTTGCTTTACTATTAGTCTTTAAATACATAATCAAATGAAAGAGACCGAAGACCCTGCTGTACCGACTTTCTGTTTTTGCACAGCATCTCATTAGCTAGAGCAGGCTGCCTTGGACTCCAGGAGGTACCTTAAAAGTTTCGCTTTGTTTAACTTAGACCATTTCCATAAGGAAGAGGCGGGCGGGCTTCTCAGCAGTTTAATTTAAACACTGAGGTGCAGAGACTATCTCACAAGGAACTAAGGGACACGAAGAGAGAATGAACCTAGGAGAAGGTGTCACAGGTTAGGGGAGGGACACAGAGAGGCCACTGTGAACACTAGCACATGGGAAGGGATAAAGCAGGAGGAAGGGACTTTGCCTTGACTTGAAAATTACTGACCCGGGGGATGGGAGGACATTGTGGGAGGGTCTATTCTAAGACTTCCTATAGTTTTTTATGTGTTTAGTTTTTAATGTGTTTAGCCAAACATGGGAGGTGGGGGCACAAATTCGAAGTCAGTCTGGGGTTACAACTTGAGACCAAATGCGAAGTGCTCAGAGTATCAGGTCTAAGGGAGAGGAGTCTGAGTCGGGTGCTGCTGGGGAGGCTGCATGGAGGGACCTGGTGCAAAAGGGAGGAGGACATTAGGTCCCACAAGGGGCTAAGACAAGGCAAGCCCAGAAGCCAGGAAGTCCCTTAGAACGTCAGCTCTCTACCTCACTATGCTGCTGTCCTGACGGCGCCCTTCAAATACAAACTCTGTGAAGGCATGTTCTGGTCTGGAAAAGTCCTCCAGATTAATGCATGTGCTTCTGTGTTTCTTTTCAAGATCAGCAAAGTTCTGGGTAGTAAGACTGAAGCTTGAACCCCTCGAACAATAGTTTTTAGACATCCCTCAGCACAGCACAGGAACTAGTGGCTGCTCAAAATACTGACTCAGCCTTCAGAGAACAGTCCCCGTTCTAATGCTCAAAGGGCACAAAGATATGGACCAGTCTCACCCACACTTGATGTGGGTCAATCATTTTACAGACTTACACACATTCTTTTTTTTTAAAAAAAAAAAAAACAAATATTTTAGCCAGTGTAGTGGTACACAACTGTAATCCCAGCACTGGGGAGGCTGAGGCAGGTGGATCTCTACAAATGAAAAGATTCAATGACTCTTTGAAACTCTGCACTTTCAGATTGTTTTGCCAACAACATGCTCCAGAACTACCAGGGACCAGTCAAAGTGGTAAGTTTCTAAAGTGGGCTTAAGAAAAGTTAATTATGTAGGTAAAACATGAAATAAGCGAGTTTCTTCTCAGTTGTAATTTCATGTGCACCTGTTTGTATGGGTACCTTTAGGTTACAGACAGTTGTCAAGAGCCACCATGTGGGTGCTGGGAACCAAACCTGGGTCCTCTGGAAAAGCGGCAAGTGCTCTTTAGACTGAGCTAGCTCTAGTCACAGTCATTATGTGTTTAGGTCATTGGAAGTACCATGAAAGGGTTGTTTGCCATCACTACACTGACAAGGGATGAGGGGATGATGATAATATGTGTATATGTATATACATAGATTTGTACAGAGAGAGAGGTAGAGAGATAGAAAGACAGAGAGACAAGAGTTAGTTTGTTCTAGGCCAGGCTGAGCTACATAGTTAGACCTTATTTCAAACCAAACTACTCACCATAAAACTTTGTCCCACTTCCTAACCACACTGTTAACTACACTTGCTAAAGAAAACCAAAGAACATAAATGATAAAACTCTGGGTAAGCAACCACTGCTAATAATCTTCTGAAAAGCCAACTCTAGACGAGGAAAATACGACTGCCCAAATCCCTGCAAGCATTAGCTAGAACATCTGTCAGCTCTGAAGTGGACGCGCATTACTGCATCTTCTCGACACCTACCTATGACCTGAGCTGATTCCTGTTCAGTGAAACACCATCTATTTATACCACTTATCAATGTTATATTAGCTTATGAGCTTAGAATTAAAATTAACCCTTTGTTGTAAGTTCACATACCTAAGTCCAATTTACCCAGTATTCTGATTTTGTAGCAACTTTTGGCATATATTTTTTATTTTATGCAAACAGGAATCACATATATGTATATGTATATGCATATGCATATGGTTTCTCTGAATTGCCCCAGATATCTTTGAACTTGCTCTGTAGACCAGGCTGGCCCTGACTCAGAGATTCTCCTGTCTCTGTCTCCTGGGACTAAAGGTGTGCACCACTGCCACCCAGCAATCTTTTGCTTTATATATTCTAAGTTTTAAATGGTTTCTATTTTAGCTGAGGGCCCAAGCTTACAAAAGAAGAGAGGAAGGAAGAAACGCCTCCCATCAAGCATCCCCGAACAGGTAATTTGACTTATGGATCTAATTTCCTCACATAAAGTTCTCACTTAAAATTCTGAATATCAGAGATTCACACTTTTCAAATCGTTGGAGGAGTTGGCATTTGCACACCACCCTTCATGTGTGTTGATGGAGCTGAAGCTAGTCTTCAGGTAGCATCTTGGGAAGAATCTGGACATGTCAGGAGTATACTGAGATTAGTAAGAAGCTAAAAGCTCAAGAGATGACATTATTCCCTTGGCTTCTATCAACCATCTCTTGGCACCACTTTAGAGAAAATATCTGACCTTACAGGATACATAGTTCTAAACAGGCTGAGAGTACAGACAAACATTCGTTCAAAACCAAGTGTTTTCCAGCTATGTGTCTACACTTGGAGCTACATGGCCTAATTTGTAACTTGCAATTTTTAGATTAGTAAATCTAAAATGTAAAAGAATTTGGAGAGATTTGAAACAGTATTTCTATCAGTTCATATAAACTAAGTTAGTACAAGATAGCAACCTATCCTTCTTATTGTTCATTCAGGCATTGTTTTCCCGGCCCCAGACAGCATATCCCATAGGTTTTTATCCATTTGAGAGTGCCATTTGGATCCTGGAGTTCGCCAAGACTAAACAAAATGAACAAACAAAAAGTTTGCCTAATACAGATCTTTTGTTACATTTAATTAATACGATTAATTATATAGAAAAACATTTTTATGTGGTATTCAAGGGCAACATGAAAAGTCAACATAATCTGGTTTTCTCTTCCAGCCAACAAACATGAAGTTTAGCAGATCCAAGAGACGCATGACAAAAGAGGCCCTCGATCACAAAGGTTTGTTTTCAGTGACAGTTGTACCAACATGGTGGCCTCCAAATCCTTATAAAAATGTTAGCCCATCTATTCTGATGCTGGTGTTAGGCTCTGGTCTTTATTCTTCTGGACTCAGGTACCTGGCAAGTCTTCATTCTATCACTACTATGCACTCTATTGGAGCCCTGCATATAAAATTATTTGAGTTGGAATGGCCTACTTCTTCTCAGTCTGAGACACAATTAAAAAGGAAGGCAGGTTTGCCTGAGGTCAGAATTCAGTGGTGTGCTACCACTCAGGTGACAGGTGGCCTCTGATCTATGAGAAGGGGACATCCTTACAACACAGCATCTGCCACAAAAATGAGGGCTGTTACCTCAAGCACTTGAAGCTAAATTTTACAAAATCACATGTATTCAAATATTACTATAAGTAGAGAAAAGTTGTTATTTTTTGTACCATTTACTATTTGAACTACGAAAAATCAGACAATTTGCTCATCCATCAACTGGTGTAGAGTAATCACCATATAGCATGAACAGCTGCCCTAAGACCATTTCCTTCTAACGATGCTGCATTCTTTGTTCTTAGATGCAACTGTCAAAGTTCCTTTTCTTAAGAAATGCCAGGAAGCGGGACTTCTTAATGAATTATTTGAAGGGATACTAGAAAAACTTGATTTAATTCAAGAAAAGCTCCTGAATGAGACCGCTTCAGAATCAGGTACTGAATCGGCTAAATGTAAACAAATATTAAGAAAACAAAACATTTTCTTTCCAAGCTTTTCCCCTCCCTTCTTTACCCCATTCTTTAAAAGCACTCATTGTGGGCTGGAGAGATCACTCGGTGAAGAGCACTTGCTATTCTTGCAGCGGACCCATGATCAGTTCCTAGCGTCTACATGGTGGCTCACCACCGTAACTCCAGTTCAGGGGAAACCCAACACCCTCTTTTATCCTGCACAGTCACTGCATACACATGGTACACATATGTACATGCAGGCAAAAACACTCATAAACATAAAAACTACATCTAAAAAAAATCAAGCTATTGACAGATCTACTGTCCACAATACATCAACAAAGTCATGAAAAGTCAGATTCTTTAGTTAGCAGCAAACTGCATGGAAGCCTGGAAGGCTGTTCCTCAGAGGCACCCAGAGCTGGATGGGTAGAGGTACAGTCATTACGGCTGTGTTGTGTTCGCTTGGCTGGTTGTGTTGTCGCTGCTGCAGTTGATGTTTTAAAGTATACTTTTAAAAATGTTTTAATTATGTTTATATGTGGAGGGGCATGGACATGGGGGTGCAAGTGCCCATAGAGGACAAAACTGTCTGGGGCCAGAGTTGTAGACAGTTGTAAGCCACCCAACATGGGTGCTGGGAAGCAGCCTCCAATTTTGATGTGCCTCAAATTCTATTCCTTAATAAGTCAAGGGTTTAAAAAAATTATTACAGGGGCTGGAAAGACAGCTCCGTGAAGAACACATACTATTCTTGCAGAGGACCTGGGTTCAGTTCCCAGCACCATGTCTGGCAGCCCCAAACCTGTCTGTACCTCAAGCTCCTGGGGATCTGACACTCTTACAGACCCTGAGGATACCTACACCCATGTGTGTGCACACACACGCACGCACACACACACACACAATAAAGAAATCTTTAAAAAGTCGTATTGTGCACCTGGCACAGTACACACGTGGAGGTTAGAGGACAAGCCGCAGGAGCCGGTTCTACTTCCACCACGTGGGTTCTGGAGACAGAACTTAAGCCATCAATCAGGTGGTAGCAAGCACCCCTACCTGCTGAGCCGTCGTGGCAGGTCATAGAGTAGTTCTTTAGATCAACTCTGTAACAGAAGTTTCTTTCTTACTGAGTTCCTAGGGAGTCAAAAGGTCCACTTACAGTGTGCAGGTATATAGTTACTGTGACCTCTTATAATCTACAGAATGAGCTAAAAGCTTTAGAGTTCCTTGTTAGGGGAATCTGGATATTTCATACTGTAAGTGGCAATGTAAGATCTGGACTTACTTGAAAACAATTTTCTATATGGTAAAACCAAAAGATCAACTACAGCTAAACATTTCCAAGAGCTCAACTGTCACGTAATACTTACATTCCGAAGGCCAAGAACTCTCAAATTTGTGGGTGCCTCATAATCACCTGGGGGCTCCCTGAAACATGGGCATTCTTCCCCAGAAGTTCCAGCTGCACAGAGATGCTGAGCTGATGCTTCTCATGGGTTCCCTGATGGTTCTACACTGTGCTGCACTCCTCAGCTGCTTGCTCTTCCATATGGGGCTATGTTCTGGTTTCTCCCCGTGTGATTTAGTCCCATTACAATTAACACAGGAAGTTGTTTCTCCCTCTAGACTATGAAGACATTGAGACTCTACTATTTGACTGTGGAGTGTTTGAAGACACATTAATAAAATTCCAAAAAGGTAGGTGATTCATAACATGATGAACAGTGTGGTTTAGAGACATTTATGGTTCAGATCAAAATGACAAGTGAGAAAACAATAAACATAACTCTAAGACAGTTTTTTTGTCTAATGAAAAGCCCATTACAAAAACAGCATGACACGCAGAGAATACATGCAAAAAACTGTAGTTGTGCGCGCTAGAAAGACCACATCCTAGAAACGGCAGTGATTTGTAGGTGGGTGGATTACATACAGTTCTGCTTTCTAGGGAGACACACACATGCTTCTGTAACCAGAAACACTGACTATAAGGCAGGAACACAACATGTTTTTGACTCTAAAACTGCAGAGTATTTTAAGCCATGTATAGACAGGCACAGAGACCTCCTGCAGCCCCTTCCCCCCGGAAACAAGAGGGAGGCAATAGTGACCCACCCTGCAGTGTGTCTCCCTCGCACTTGAAGAAATGTCATTTCTTGTCCTAAGGTTTACCTTCAGAGCTCATCTCCTGAAGCAGCGAGTACTAGAATCCTAAAACTCATCAGGGATAAAAAGGCAAGAATAGCCAAGGAAAGTGTTTTGTGTTTTATTAAAAAAGTGATGTAGTTAGCTTGGTGTTGTGGTCCACACTTGTAATTCTAGCAGTTGAAAGGGTAAGGCAGGAGGACTGCCAGCCTAGGACTGCTACACAGTGAAACCGTGTCTGAAAAACCTAAGAAGCATGCATTTATTATGCCCCCTTCAGTACTAAATACCTGTGTGCTGCACCTATGGGCTGGGTGAGGGCCAGATTCCCACAGGACTGGTAGGAATAGCTTGTCTCGTTACTGCATTACACATTGCCCTGGACTGGTCTTTTCTACAGGTGCGCCTATCAGTACGTAACGATAAGACAGCAGGTTTTCCTGCCTATGTCACCTCAATCAATACGCACAGCCTCTCTCATTTTGCTTTTCTGTTACTCATTCCTATTCGAATTCTGAAATATTCATTTTTAGTCAGCAGAAAAATTACTTTAAAAGTTGCTTGAGCATGTCTGTTAATAAGAATAGTTCAAAAAAAGTCTTCAACAAGCTGTGTTTCCTATGATACTGGCATTGTCAATTGGTATGAAAGTTCTGTGTCTGGAACATGTCACACAGCATATGATGTGGTTTCCTCGAGATCCTAACCAGGACTGCACGAGAACCTGTGGGAAAGGCTAACACCACACAGGCCCTTTTGGGCCTGGCTGAACTCATTTCAGCTAACTGCAGGTGCGCGGTCCCTCTGGCAACTATGAATTTGAAGCTTCAGTTGTGAAGCTTTTAGAGCTATCTAAAGTGACCCTGGGAGGTTTCCACAGGAAAGCTTTTTCCTCCCAAAATCACACCCACAGCTGTGACATAACAATGTCCTTAGAGCCAGAGATGTGCTCACAAATGAGTTTCCTTGGCAGTCTAGCTACATCCTCTAGTCTCTGACGAATGACGCGGGTGACCGTGTTCTACTATAAAGGAAGGCACACTCACGTGATACACGCTGGGGTTCCATCCTGAGTCACAAAAGGAAGCAAAGACCTGGGAGGAGCTGTTTCTGCTCACACCACTGTCTTCTCCTTTGAGGCACAACTAACTACCATGGAGTGTATATTTGAACTGACTCAGACTAGAGACAGTACATTATTTCTAATCAAACTGTGCATAAACTAAAGCCACTTTATTTCCTTTCAAAGTAATACAGAATAAAGCTTGTGAACAAGAAGAAATGCAGAGGCAGCTGAAGCAGCAGCTGGAGGCACTTGGGAGCTTAGAACAAACCTTGTGCTCATTTCAAGAAAATGGAGACCACTCAAGTTCGTCTTCAGGAGTCTCGCCACCTCCCCAGTTCAAATGCGGGGAGTCTACTGACTGAAATGCAAGTAGGCTCAGAAGAGTCTGCCACAGGCGCATAGGTTCCCTTCCCCCTCCCCCGCTCATGGCTATTTTATACCTGACTGGGTGTTTCTTGTCACCTCTCGTCATCCCACTTGTCCTCCTTTCTCCTTGTTAGTATAAAACTGTTCCTCAGGTCAACTGGATCAGCTGAGAACAGATCTTTCCATGTATTCACCAAGGAACAAGGAAGTCTTATCTATTGGTTGATGCCTTCCCTACTCACCCCAGTCAACTGCAGCAATACCAGAGCCTTTGCACATCCTGCTGTGAAATCTCAGAACTTTTCCTTGCCTCTGCTGGCCCTCTAGGTCTCATAGTAGTCTCCTCTCAGTATTAGTAACTCCATTACAATAGAGCAGAAACTCATTCCCGTGGTTTGCTTACTGTTAACCTGGGTTCCTGCTCACTACCACATTTCCAAGACTTAGCAGACTCAATAAATGTTTGTAAAATACACTGTACAGAGTGGACGGTTTATTTAACAGTTCACAGCAGCCTCAGCTGTAACAATGTAGAACACACTGCTGTTTGAATGATTTTATGGGTCTTCATCAGTTTTTTTAGAAGTGTCTTTTTGGTCATGGTTATTATTACAAGGGCATGTGTCATCTTCAAGACAAACACCAACATTTGAAACTTGGCTCTTTGAATAGGAGCATCATTAGGAATATGGAATGGGAAAAATGAAGACTTTCCCCCCACCTAACAATAAGCAATTCAAATCTGTGTGCCCACATCATTCTTGACCCTCGACTCCTTCTCATTCACATTTCTCATTTCCTACCATGATCCTCTCAGGTCCACATTAATGCTACCGACCAGTACAGGACTGAGCTGTGTCTCCAGCATGGTGTCGAGTCTGGAATCATTCCTGGTGCAATACTGTGGTTTCCAGTGTCACTTCATGAAGGGTGAACTGGAATGACTGCAATATGAACACCCGTCAGAATGAGCTGGGACATTTTTATGTTAAAGTTTCCCCTTCTGCCTTACAATTCAACTTTAATTTGTCAATCACAGTAAACTATATGGCACAAGGAAGCACCACTTGTTTGGGTTCATAGTGTTGGCACATATTGGGCAAACTGATCAAATGAGCCTGCTCTGTTACTACTGGAAAATGAGCCAAATAATCTCAGCCATTATTTCTATATAAGAAAATGTGTGGAAGCCCAGGGTACAGAACATGGCACTGTGGGAAGTAACATTAGGGATTGCACACACATTCCCTTATTCAATGATGAATTTTGTAAACCTACGGGGAGGCATATAAACACCCTGTTTTATAGATGAGCTAAAAACAACCCCCATTCTACACAAACCAACTTCTAAATAATTGCTGGTTGGGTCAACTCTATTTGGTTCCATTATTTAAAAAAAAAGAAAAAAAAAAAGATGGTAAGATGGCTCAGCACTTGCCACCAAGCTTGAGGACCTGAGTTTAATTCCAGGAACCCACACAGCAGAACTGACTTCTACAAGTTGCCCTCTGACCTCCACAAGAGTGCCATGACATGCATGCTCCCTGTGTACAAAATTAACTTTAAAAAACTTTACAAATATCCTATTATACCATCGATTGTTAACCTAATCTCCACTTTGCCCTAATAACTGCCATGTATCACAGGGACAGCGGCTGCTACTTTTCATATTCAAGTTCTTCCAATTTCAATGCATTCCCCACTCTGATAATTCAACTATACTCTTTTAACAGAAATAAAATCTTTGGATTGGGGGTAGTTGACACATTCACAGTGGTATCTTATTTTTATTCTAATATGGTTTTCTAAATTTGTGATATATGTAACAAAATTTACCATTTCAACCCTTTTAAGATTATCAACTTCTTTGTCTATGAAGCTTTGCTAACTGTAAAAATAACCTGTGCTTAATTCATACAGCTGTGTGAGACTCAAATAATGTATGTGAGGAAAAATACAGTTCAGTAACATCAAATATCGTTAAGAATTATCATTCATCCAAAAACATCTTCCTCTTGAAAAACGGAAAGTGCCCATGTAAGAGCTCCCTCTCCCAGCCCAACAACCACTCTCCACCGCTAGGAACACAATTGTCTTTTTGTAACTTGACTTTTTTCTTTTTCGCTTAAGTCCACAAATTAATCCACGTTTGTACCAAAACAACGAGTTCCTCCCTTTTCTAGGATGTATATACTACTATACTCTAACGGGAGAAAACAACCACAACTGTACACGGCCTGCTGTAAGAGATTGTTTATTATGTCATCCAAGAAATTACACAAATCCATCCTAAATACTCGAGTATCAAACATTGTTCCAGTAAGTTCAAGGATACAGTTTAGACTATTTTTAGAAATTGTGACTTCTCTGGCTTCCATTATTGCATCAGAAGAGAGCATTAGTTTCAAGAATAATTTTTGTTTTCTATGATTAAAAACAAAACCAAATAGAAAAATAAAAAGATTGCATTAAAAAAAACATCCTCCAACCCTTCTGAAAGGACCTGCTCTTTCACTGCCAAACACACTCAAGCTCCCAGGAAGCTGAGAAGTGTGTCTCCAGCTGTGTCAGAACTCAGTAGGTTCTTGCCAGGTGAATTACCCATGGATATGGATTTACAGCTGTGGTTTGTGCTTTTCTGTGGAGAGGTTTTCAAGTAAGAACAATAGTAAACATATTAACGTTACCACCTCGGGACTCCAAGTCTAGAGAACTGTGGTTATTCAGATGGCCTATTCCAGCAAATTGTATCAATGTGCACTCACTGTCCTAGGAAGAAAACCGTCACGGAAGAGCCAATTCTGACTTACCAATACACCAGGCAACAGACACGTGTGACAAGATCAAGAAAAGGGGACTTTGGGTTCTGGGTTGGCATCTGTCTGGCCTGTCAACAACTCCTGCCTTTGGTGCCTCCCTCAGCACTCCTCCCGACACATCCATCTTAAAGCACGGCTGCACAGCGCCCGCAGCATTCCCTGCCCGGTACTGTGGCTCTGAACACAGCCTAAGGCCAGACGGTCCTCTGTAAGCAGGAAACCAAACACACGAAGGGAACACACACACATGTAAAGGAGTTCATGGAGCAGAGAACAGACAGACAATGGCTCATTCTGAAAGCAAGCTCAATGGGCAAAGCTGGGACAGCAACATCCTACACCCCAGTAACATTCATAGCCAGATTGAAAGACAAAGTCTTTTTAAATGGTCTCTTTTAGGAAAACTATGACTTTGGGAACCCTATTTCAAGGCTAAAATAAGCCAAAAAGTATTCCTAACATAAATAAAGCAAGAAAAAAACAAAAACAAAACTGGAAGGTGAAGTTTCAAATAAATTTGTGATGGAATGTGGCCCAGACTCCCCGGCACAAAGTGACCATTCTGAGTCCTGTAAGAAAGGTGGTTTTAACAGTCACATCAAATCACTAAAGATCAGATACAGAGAATGTGTGTGTTTACAGGGTGAGGCTGAGGGGTAGTGTGTACTGCACTCTCAAATGCAACCTAATGAGACACTGCTGGGAGTGAGTGTGTCAGGCTAAGTTGAGAATTAGGAGTTCTAAGCCACTCTCCTTTATCACACAACGCTTCTTCTTTTATCGTGTCCCACAAGTAGTTCTAGCCATTACTCTTTTGGTACCTAAATCTTTTATTTTTTATTACACTTTTTTATTGTGTGCATGTGTGTAGTCACAGTGCATGTACAGCGATCAGAGGACAACTTTTAGAGTTTGCTCTCTCCAGCATGAGGGTCCTGGGGACGTAAGTCATCAGGCTTAGTCTTTACCTGCTGAGCCATCTTTCCAGCCTGAGGTGCCCACATCTTAAGAGAATCTCGGCAAACCTCAACATTTCTTGACTGTTTACGTGGGTCTGATGCATATTCGACAGTATTTCTTGAGAGCCTCCCACAGTCTGGTGCCCCCACAGGAAGGTGGTGACAGCGAGCAGCACTCAGGAGCAATGGCAGGGCTTGTCCTCCACATGCAGTGTGAATAGGCTTGTCGCCAAAGGTCCAGGAACATCTCATCAGCTTCCTTAATCCCAGTTCAAAAGATCCTCTCATCAAAATTAAATCAAAAGCAACTAAACTTTCATCCTTTCAGAGCGTTCAGCCAAATGTAAGAAAATCACATTTCAAGTACACGTATCCAGAAAGAGGAGCTGCGACAAGCAGGCTCATGAAAAGCGTCCTTCATATGCTCCTCCTGTCTCTGATGTGATAAAAGCCACCTGCCGGGTTTTACCTGCAGACTCACATCACCACTCACACCCAGCCCAGCAGCCTCGGGTTTCAGTTCTTAAAGGCTCCACATTTACTAGCTTTAGCAATGAACTCCTTTAGCAGGGGGCCATCCATTTGCCAAAATGCCGCAGTCTGTGTAACTTCTGTCAAATGATTGATGCAAAACTTAAAGCAGAATTCTTCTAAATCCTGGACATACACAACAAAAATAAGAACAGGAAGAGGCCTTTGTTTATTAACCGTGAACTGTTTCTCTGAAAACCCCCTCATCCCAATTCTCTCACCCATCCCAGAAGAGATACTTGAGACCAGACAGCTCCCACGAGGCAAGCAAGAGGGCTGCATCTCGTCAGAAAAGCACCCGCCATCCACTCACAAGAGTGAAAGCACGGTTTCCATAACCAAAGTGTGACACACATGCAAAATCATCGGCGGCCTTCCATGCCTGCCACCTGTCACAGTATCTCAAGACACTGTACAAAGCCCAATGCCACTTTCGTCCATACATGCTTTGTTACATTTAAGAAAACAGAAACAAATTAAAATATGGGCTAGTTTAAAGAACAGAAGGCTTTAGGAAATAGATGAAAATTTATGGTCTACCTAAAATGATATTTAAAAAGAAAATCTCCAAAACTTTATTTTCATGGTCTAATAAAAATGAACTTATTCTATAGCCCCCATTAATATGTCTTCCAGCATGCTATTAATAAGCTCCCAGTCAAGCCCAGACAAGTGTATTTACAGACTAGAGTACTCAGGCAGATGAATGAAGTCACAAATAGCCAACATTAACCAGTAAAGCATCATATAGATATGGTGTCACATCCACTCATCCCCGAAAGCCCCCAGTAAGCAGGAAGTTCAAACACACACTCATTATATAAATTGGTATGGATATAAAGAGTACTTCAATGTATTAAAGCAAACAGCACTAAAAAGAAGTTTTTTTTTTTTTAAATCAAAATGGCTCGATTTTTCTTTTTGTATTGGGCCAGCTGGCAAGCTGTGAGGAACTCTCCATTTAAACTGAAGGGGAGAGACTTCCTGCTCCTAGTTGCCCTGAGGTGAGAATTCTAGACAGTGCAGAGAAGACCCCAGCAAGCAGAGCAGAGAACCAGAGCTCCCGCTCAGCACTCAGACAGACTCCTAGGGACATCTGTATTTCCTTAGCACAGGATTCTGTCCCAGACTGAAAACATCCTGCTGCCAGAACTCACCCAGATGAATAACCACCAAGAAAGAAACCACAGCTAATTTGTCTCAGCTGCTGCCCAAGATTTGCTTTCCAGACAACTCAAAGGGCATTTACAACAAAGCATATCTCTGGATCCAGGTTTTGTTTTGTTTTTACTTGTTTTTGTGTGGTTTATAAATAATTTTAAAGACAAGGTCTCACTATGTAGACCAGGCTGATCCTGACAAAGACTCACAATTCTCCTGCCTCATCCTCTTCAAGTTGGGAGCTTATAGGCGGGTTCCACCACACCTGGCTAGATTCATGTTTCTTTTTCCCTTGGATTTTAATTTCTTTATTTGTGGTGGCGAGCAGCACAGGCAGGCCAAGGTAAGCAAGCAGAAGTCAGAGAATAATTTGCAGGTGCTGGTTCTCCTTTTCTACCACTTGTGTCCTGGGGACTGAACTTAGGTTGTCAGGCTTGGCACCCTAACCCACTGAGCCACCTCAGCAACCCTGGATACGTAAGTCAGTTTGCTTCTGATGTGACGAGGTCATCCTCACCTTCTCTTCAATGACCCGAACATTGAAAATGCAACTAGAAACCAACCATCAAGAACTGCTATGCTTCAAATATAAAACGTTTTTTAAAAAAGGGGGCCTTTTTTTTTTACCAGCAGATTAAAAAAGATGTTAACAACAAAATCAAAGTAGATGAAGAGGCATTTAATTAGCAGATGAAAAAATTCATACATAATAAACTAAGGACTCTTAAGCTTCACGGACAGGGAAGAGGAGAGAATGAAAATCTGAGAGGTCTTTGTGCCAGGAACTAAGATGTATAAATCTGTGGAGAAATTACAAAGTGGCTCTAGGCAGATTCAGCGTCAGACTTACTGTAGTTAGTAGGGAGCAACACACTTGTAAATGATTACTTTGAAAAAAATATTCCAAAATAAAAAAAAGTACCTGGGGGGAGGGGCACAGGCACAGAACTCAGAGGACTTTAGGAGTTGGCTCCCTCCTTCTACATGTGTGGTTCCAGCTGAGCTGGATCCCTGCTGGGGATGGTGGCGGGTACCTTTACTCACTAAGCCACCTTACAGGCTCTTGGTCCAGACCTTTTATGCTGAAATCATTCCAATCATTACACAATCTGAAAACAAAATTGCTTTTCCTTTCTACCAATTTCTTAAAATATTGGGCTGGAGCCCTAACATTCTGTTTAAGATGCTAAAACAGCAATTAGCAGAATTCTTGCAGCCCAAGACTTCCACAGTGTAAGTCAAACTCTGCCCCCTCCTTGAAAGGCCCCTCAGCTGGCATTTCCCTGGGTGTTTGAACACGTGTCCTCCTGCAGCACTTAACTGCTACGCGGAGGCTCCATGCTGGAGGACCGTGACTCCTCCCAGTGCACTGTAGAACACGTCACGTTTGACAGTGCACACCCTAAGACTTCCACATGGCCTTGCTTTTCTAGGTACAACTACTAAGCCTGCACCTCTTTTGTACATCAACTTCACGTTTCCTTCAAAGAGCACATGAAGGAGTCAGTCACTCTAACAAAGCAGGTAACTGAGCAGCAGGCAGCCTTCGTCTCCTGAGCAACAGCAGCTGCTACCCCAAAGTTAGGTTTCTAAAATCAGTTCTCACAGTTGATTACCAGTCTCGGTCACTTCCTATCACCTAAGGCATGTAATGGGTTTGATCTGAACATCCAACACTATGGTCACTGACTACATTCCATGGTACTACGGAAATAAAATGTATGAGTATACTCGTTCATCAGATGCTCAGTGTCGAAGTCCTAGAAGTGTACCATAATAATTCTACTCCCTTTCCACACTGAATATGTCATGTTTGTGGAACTTAAGGTTTGTCTGCTATCATGAATACTTGTTTACAAAAGTGCCCCTTTGTACTGAAGTGCTTTAAACATATTTATTCACTCAATATTTATTTTTGGTATTTCAAACATGTTCAATTATTTGATTCAGCATATCCTTCTGAGTGCTGACTCTGCCTAGTTGGTAATAAACTCCAAGTAATCACATTTATTTGTAGTCTCTCTAAAGGAAGAGTTTGGTTGGTTGGTTGATTTTGTATTTTTGATTGTTGTTTTTTTTTATTTTTTCATTCAAAAATTTACATGTCCTCCCCTCTTCCTATTCCCCTCCCGCTTCCCCACTCACCCTACACCCTCAAGATAGGGTGGGGAACCCTGCCCTGTGGGAAGTCCAAGCCCCCCCCCCCCGAATCCAGGCCTAGGAAGCTTTGCATCCAAATAGACTAGGGTCCCAAAAAGCCAGTACATGCAGTAGAAACAAGTCCCGGTTTGTTTGTTTGTTTTGTTTTTTTGTTTTTTTGAGACAGGGTTTCTCTCTGTAGCCCTGGCTGAACTGCAATTCGCTACATAGAACAGGCTGCCTCAAGCTCCCAGAGATCCTCCTGTCTCTGTCTCCTAAATTCTGGGACTAAAGGTGTGTGCCTGGCCCTATCCTGTAAACTTTTAAAGGTAAGAGGATCTAAGCTGCGGGCCTCTTGTCAGGTTGTTCTGACCGTTGTCATCAACAGACTGCACACAGAGCATGGAGAAGTGTGGAGAGGCACAAGTAGTCTGGAGTCAATCCCCAGTGGAGAGAAACACCATCAACCCAATTTAAATGGCACTGTTATGTGGAAATGAAGGCTAAATTAGAGCAGCACTAGTAACAGACAGGCTCAAGGTGTGACAGGAAGGGAAGAAAACAAACCACACCTCCATTTTCCATCCGATACAGTTAACTCTGACCATCTTTCCATTTGTACTCAGGCTCCAGAGTCAGCTACAATTGACCTTGTGAAATATTTATTATCATAAAAGAACCTCAAGCAAAAATAGGATATGCTTTGAAAATAAAAGGCATAATGGTCAACTCAATCCTTAAGTGTGACAGATAGGACATTTATCCTCTGTTATACCTCAAAAGCCACAATATGTATCTTTTAATAAATTTCCGGCTAGCAAAGACTGTCTTGTCAAATGACAAAACACCTTCAAAAGAGAAGCTGATGGTGTACTTAGCAAAGCTAGCCATTTTGGACCTGCTATTTTTTATGGATCTGTATAAAACTAACCAGGTCAGCTATGAGTTCATTAACTATCTCTGCTGCATCCTTTTGTGGCACTCTCTTCACATTTCAAGAGCATCTGCCATGCCTCACCGCTTGTGCCAGGAGCTGCAGCATGGTGAATCAGGTGCGTCTGCTCACGATTTGTGGCTCTGCTCAACTTCAAGAAAGGTCAGTGTCATATATACTACAGAACAGCACTCAACAGACTAGAAATTGGAGAAACCCAGATTTGACATTCAACTAGTATAAAACAAAGTAGGGACTACTGAGATGGCTCAGTGGGTAAAGACACTTTCTGCGTTAGCCTAATCACTGACTTGGAGTGTATGCAAGGGTAGAAGAGGAAAATTGACTCCTGAAAGTTGTCCTTTAGTTTCCAGACATGTACACACACAAAAAAAAACCTTTTTTTTTAAAAAGGAGGGAATACACAGTAAGCTCTTTACACAAGAATGACTGAGCTACATGACAATGACGGAATTGCAGACACAGATGTAAAGCAAACAGTATCCTGGGCTTCTGACAGGTGAACTTAGCAAAGTGGCCTTGAGAAACACAGATGCACTGACATCAGAGGATGGAAGTAAAGCATGCTGTCTGTCAGTCCAGGGAGTCCAGCACTCTACACTCCCACTGTGCAGCCTTCAGCCAATCAGTTAAAAGCAGAAGCAGAAACACAGTTGATCCTGAAACAGCGAACAGAGATGTAAAGAAGCAAGGCCGAGTTCATCTGAGGCCTCGTCGCTGAGTCAGTAAGAGAGGTGAAGCTAGCCACGCTCCTTGTCAGAGAAAAGGAGGAGGCTGGTAGGGAGGGAGCTGGGGCACTTCTATGTTACCTCTGCGTCATATCTGACTGCAGCAGAGAATAAGGAAAATGCGTTCTCCACAGTGATGCCCCGCTTGATGATGTGCTGACAGAGCCTCTTCAGTCTGTTTTCACAGTATGATGTCGCCAGGTCCAGAAGACCTAAAAGGCAGAAGCACCTAGGTCACACCCGCTCACCGCACCCACAGCAGCTGGGAACATGCTATGTTCAGTTCGTGAGAGTGATTTCTTAGCAAACATTCTGAAGGTGAGTAAATATCTTTTTATTTCATTCCTCATATCTCCCCAAATCTACCTGTCTTGTAATTAATTACTTTATACAATTTCTTCCATAGTATACAGAATAAAAAAGGGAGTCTCTTCCTTATTTTGTTTACAAAAGGTTAAATGCACTAGAAACTTACACTTTCATATTTTAAATAAGTCTATAGTTACAAAGTATGTCTATAACTTTAAACAATAGCAGCAGTTTAGAGATGTTTACTTTAGACATTATTTTTGTTTTGTTTTTGGTTTTCGAGACAGGGGTTCTCTGTAGCTTTGGGGCCTGTCCTGGAACCAGTTCTTGTAGACCAGGCTGGTCTCAAACTCACGGAGATTCACCTGTCTCTGCTTCCCGAGTGCTGGGATTAAAGGCACGTGCACCACCACCCGGCAAACATTATTTTTAAGTATACAAAAGTCAATATACCTGTAATTAACTATATATCACTGCTCTAAGACTAGGACAAAGTCACGGGCACATGGCCTGGTCAGTCCCTATGCGGTACCTATGGCATCCTCAGGCGGCAGATCAACTGTGTCTGTGTAGAGGTACTGGAGAAAGGCACGGTACACAGGGTAAGAAAACTGGTCTATCTCTATCACCTCCTTCATGTCCTCATTCCAATAGGACTGGAACATGGATCGGAAGTGCTCACACCTGCAACAAAAGCAAACCATACCAATGAAAGGGTTGAAAGCAAATAAAAGGTATTACAGGTATCCTTTACCTCTTGGCTGGCACAAGCTGGGATCATTCACTACCAAAAGTATTTGCTATTCAAGAACTTTTATGTTTAATATTGCTAAAATCACTATCATCTTGTTATTACCATTTAAAAGTATCAATTAGATAGAGAGCCCAGGAGTACAACAGCACTTTTTCCATTAGTTCCCATCCTAATTAAGTGTTTGGATTATTTGTTTTAGGTTTTATGTATACAGAAATGCAGTTTAAACAATACAGTGAGGACTGGGGATGTAGCTTAGTGGCAGAGTGAGGTATGGTACAGAAATACACAATATTTACTCAGAGTTCTAAAAAAAACATTTTCAGTGATAATTACTTTGAGGGGCTAAAAATATTTCTAAGCAATGCAGAATGGATGTAACAGGGTAGAAAAGCTATGAGAAAGACACACACACAGCCACATTGACCACAGAATCATAGGTAAAAACATGTCTATTTTTTTTTTCTGTTTGGAAAAATTTAATCTTTAATAGTAGAAGAGAATATATACTGAGATTTACTCACAAATTTAATATGCAAATAAAATTGAGTATCCACTAAAACTGCAATTAATTTATTAGTTCATTTATTTTGAATGTTGGGAAATCAATCCCAGGGCACTGCTCATGCTAGACAAGTGCTCTACTACTGAGCTACAGCCCCAGCCAAATCTGTAACCTGAAAAATAACGTAAGAATTAGTGATGTGGGAGGTCCTTCTGAATATGTGTTGCTTTTATTGGTTGATAAGTAAAGCTGTTTCTGCCAATGGCTTAGCAAAGCAAAGCCAGGCAGGAAATCCGAACAGAGATAGAGAAAGAGTAGGCGGAGTCACAGATAGACCATGTAGCTGCCGAAGTAGAAGGCTGCCTGGAACCTTTCTGGTGAGACACAACCTCATGGTAATATACAAATTAATAGAAATGGGTTAATTCACAATGTAAGAGCTAGCTAGAAATACACCTGAGTCATTGGCCAAGCAGTGTTGCACTTAATATAATTTCTGTGTGATCACTTGGGTCTGGGTGGCCGGGAAATGAACAAGCAGTCTCCACTTACCAATCAGGGGTATTTGCCTAGTATGCGCAAGTACTGGCTATAATTTCTAGTACTACAGAAAACTAAATGACAGGAAAAAAACAAATAGTTATACCCCTCAAAAGTTGCATGAATACAAGCAAAAGACAGTGTTTGATAACAAGTAGAACTGATAACTATCTGCCCACAGTACTAAACTGTCAAACATCTTTGTACTGCCATAATTTCTTCTTAGTGTCTATTCTGCGTTGTAATAACAAACAGAAATAACAAAAGGTAGGTAAAGTTACTGATGGCTCTAAACTCATGCAAAAAATACCTGATTTTTAAAACAGCTTTATGGACATGAATATATTTCCCATCAATTCGAAACTTCAGATCAGCAGTTTCTGGACTATCAAATTCTTTCTTCAGTGAATCTGCAACTGTTGAAAAGTCTTCATGCTCTGAAGGCAACAGACACACCATTAACACAAAACTCAGGAGACAGAATCAGGCATGAGAGGCTTTCAAAAGATAGTTACGGTACCTAATTCCACTCTATTTCTGATCAATAAAGCTCATGGCTCATTTAACAAATCAAACTCACAGTATTAAGGTAACTGATCTATAAACTACAAATGAAACAAAATGAGTATCTGGGAAAGCCAAATAACAGTCTTCAAGTATAATTAAACATGAAAATATGCACTAAAATAAATCTCATGCCAGGCAGTGGTGGTGTACACCTTTAATCACAGTACTCAGAAGGCAGAGGTTGGTGGGTCTCTGTTTCTGAGGCCAGTGTGGCCTACAAAGCAAGTTCCACAATGGGCATGGCTACACAGAGAAACCCTGCCTTAAAAAACAAAACCAACCAAACAAATAAACCTCATAGGTACTTTATGGGGGTACAACTGATCTCTCATAACCTGAGTGATTTTTCTTCTGGGACTAAGTGCTCACCAGTTTTCCTTGACTGAAACACTGACATCTTTGTTCTGATTTGATCAGTTTATAGGATGGATACCCAAAAACACTTTCCCATGCAAACAGTTCTTAGGAAGAGAAACTTGATAGCCATCTGATATCTAAGCATTGTTCTTAACTCTGAAAATTAATGTGATAACACTAATCCTTCCACACTACCTAGAAGCAGTCAACCTTCCCTGGAAGGACTCAAGCATTCTACAGGAGAACCAATGCTGCTCCATGACACGAGCTGCTGTGGAGTCTACCTAAGGAACACGATGTTGGACCCAGTGCAAACTCATGGGCTGGGAACAACGACTGAGCCAGGAGCGTAGTGGCTTTAGAAAAAGTAGGAGCTTATTTAAAGACCAGCCTCCCCTGACCCCATAGCCTAAGTGCTGAAGAGAAAAGAAAGGAGATGACTAAGGTATCCAGGATATGGGTGATGGCTAACCACTCACCCAAAACCAAGGTTTTTTTTTTTTTAAATTAATTTATTATGTATACAGTGTTCTGTCTGCATGCCAGAAGAGGGAACCAGATCGAATTACAGATGGTTGTGAGCCACCATATGGTTGCTGGGAATTGAACTCAGGACCTCTGGAAGAGCAGCCAGTGCTCTTAACCTCTGAGCCATCTCTTCAGCCCCCCAAAACCAAGGTTTTTATGGGTGTCTCAGCATCTCATCACAGCATGGAAATAACCTTCCCTTTTTGTCTGTGATGGCCAGTGTACCCTGCTTTTAGAGAACTACTTCTCTCTAACAGGGGAACTCCCACCTAGAGGAGAGAACCCTCTGACTTTAGTGGCTGGAAGGAAAGAAAACAATTCTCAAGGTGAGGTCATTGGCTAGTTCTTCCCCTCTCCAAACATTATTAAATACTGTTCTGAAAAAGATAGCTGCATTTTAAGATACAAGAACCTAGAGAGGCCTGTCAGAATTAGGCCAGCTTGAGCAGGACATGGAAATCTCAGGCTGTGGTATATTGGCCTATTTGGCGGTGTATGCTAAACATAAATGTGATTTCAATCAAATAGTCCCATTCACTGAACCAAATGCTTCTTAGTCATTGTATTTATTGCAAATATATACTGTATTACACTAACTGAGCTGGTAAAGTATTTTTAAAAATTATTCTTTGTTTCTCCTGAAGTTTAGTAGCAGCTTAATATTTCCTGAACATCCTCTTTCCCCCAAGAAGAAGAGGGGCTACGGATGAAGTGTGGCTGCTTAGTGAGTTGTGGTTGCTTTAAAAGTAATAAAAGCATTTGGAGCTTAATACAAAGTGAGTGCAAAGCATTATGAATGCTCTACATTCCACTTGATTGTATTGGTTAATTTTGTTATTAAATATGAATTCAACTAAAATAGAAGAACTCAGGAAGAAAAAACAGTCTCTGAGAATGTTTCATGACCTATGAATAAATCTGATTATTATTCAGGAAAAACATTAAAACTAGCTTACAGAAAACATCCTAGAACCTCAGCAGCTCACAGCTACCAAATATGGCAGGAATAGTATTTGGTTACCGGAGGCAGAAACAGCTTGAATGGCTTACCCACAGACAGGAGGTGCCACGAAACAGCAGGGGTGGCAAAGCAGGCAAACACATCGTCGGTGCAGGAGAAGTGGGTGAGGTGCGGAAGGGTCACTGACTGGCCCCGACACTGGCCCCACATGTACACGTGCCCACCCTGGGTCTTAGCAGCAGATGTGTGGGTGGAGTGACAGGCTGCAATCTCTACAACTCTGGGAACATTGAAGAAACACTCATGTTACTTCTTTACCACACGTGCCTGCAGCACACCCTACAGAGTAACTTAGAAATTCATGCTTCAACACCTTACAAATCAGCCCAAGGTCAGTGATGTAAGCCACAAACCCTGCCTACAAAACCAAAGGTCAGGAAAGAGCTCCCCCAATCTCCCTCCCTCCTCTCTGTCTCTCTGAGGGCCCACTTCTCACCTAAGTTCATCTTGAGGTAGGAATACATAAATAATGCATACTGTTGAGGCAAATATGGAAAGAGACTGGAAGTTAAAATCAATGAGGACAGTGGACAATGACAAAATGTCTTCACTGCTCTGGGAAGATAAGCCGTAAATACACAAAAGATACTGGGGCTGGAGAGATGGCTCAAAGGTTAAGAACACTTCTTGTTCTTGTACTGGACCTGGGTTTGTATCACAGCATCCACATGTAGTTCACAACTATCTGTAACTCCAGTTCTAGACGGTCCAACACACTCTGACTCCACAGACAACAGGCACATACATGGTGCACATACATACACACAGGCAAAACACTCATACATATAAATTTTTTTAAATTAAAAAAAAATCCTATTGTGTGTGTTCGTTTATGGGGGGAGGGGTGACAGTAGTGTACACATCTGTGTCAAGGCCAGAAGACAACCTCAGGTGTAATTCCTCAGACACTGTAAAACTTTTAATTGGGATAGGCTCTCTAACTGGCCTGGCACTCACTAAATAGGCTAAGCTAGCCAGCGGTTATAAGTGCACACCAGCACATCTGGCTTTTTTAATACAGGTTCTGGTGATCTAACTCAGGTACTTACAAGTGCTTTCCTGATTCGAATATCCCTCTCATCTCCACCATCCCCCCCCCCCCCCCGTAAACATTATCTTCAATAAGCATTTTCTTATACATATATTTTTTCCTTATCTTTACCCAAATCGCAATATCTTCATTAGGATGACTACCACTGGGCTGAAGGTCATGGGCTCTGAACATTCCAAACCAAAAGGTCCTCAAGCCAGATCAGCTTCATTTTTCACAGTACTCCTAAGGCAGGGTACCCTGCATAAAACCTCACAATTTGATGAATAAACACTACACACCTATCCCAGTAGCATACAATAAACCAAATTAGTATTTAAATAATGTCCTTTAAAGAGCAATTTTTATTATTTAGAAGTGAATTTAGGTGTTACAAAGTTAGTGTTTTGAATTTCAGTGTGATCGCAGACCCTAAATAACCTCCCTACAAAAACAACAGCTCCAAGCCTTTCAGAGCCAAGACGCCTTAGTTCCCACCAATCACAGGTGGGTGCTTTGGAATACAGGCAAGTTCACACATGTTCATTCTGACTTATAAGCCATTTGGATCAAAACGAGAATGTTAATAAGTATGAGTCACAAATTACCTTTCTTTTTCCACCATGATGTGTGCTGGGCTTAGCAGATTATTTTTATTGCCATTTCCCAGCTGCCCATATGTGTTAGCTCCCCAGGCATAGAGCAAGCCCTCATCTGTTAGTGCTAGAGTATGTGCGTATCCGCAGACAATCTGAAAGTAAACACAAATGGTTACCATCCTAGCAGTAAAGGCAGAGCAACCACCTGCTTAGGCCACAGTTGGCCTCTGCAGAATGCCAGGCCAGCAGCATGTGTGGACTGGCATCTTCTGGAGCAGTTAGAAACATCAGGGAAGTCTAATTCTTTACCCATTGGTCATTTTCATGAATTTTTTTTCCCTGTGAAGAAGACCATGTCCAATACCATGGGATCCCCTTTTCTAGCAGAAAAAGAGGAAGGCTAAAACATTAAATGTGAAAAGTGAAGGCATAAAGAATTGCCAGAAATGAATGACAAAAGAATTAACCTCCAATACATCTGCCATAAAATGTATGGCAAGAAATGCAATGTGTACCTGGTTTACACACACGTTGTGCAGGGCTGCCACCCTCACTGGGGTCAACTGGTTGCCATTGTTTCCCAAGCCCAGCTGTCCATTGCCATTATAGCCCCAGCCATACACCTGCAAGAGAGAGAGAGAGAGAGAAAGAGAGAGAGGACAAGCTGTGGAAACTGCCAACGGGAAGAGAAGTCCTGTCCTACACAGATCAGATACTCCAAACCTACACTGTGGGTACAGGGTCCTACAAATACAAAGCAGATGACTGACTTCGTTCCCATGTCATGACTTCACAAATGAAAAACTATTAGTGATTAGCACCTACCGCATGTCCTACACAATGAGAGGTACAAGGAAGGAATCTTTAGCCCAAGCCTGCCAAAGGCAAGGAACATGTGCACACTTGGTGAGCTGGTAGTAAGAGCCACCACAGAGATGAACATACTGCAGGAACAGTGAGGTTTCTTTCCAAGCAGCAGTGTGAGGAGGGAGAGCTGTTAGAGAATGGAGACCCGAGCGGGACAGACGATGGCACTCCAGGCAGAAGGCACAGAGCGTCATAGCAGAGACAGAGAGAAGGAGGAAGAATAGTGGTGGAAGAAAAGAAGAAAGAGCCAGATAATAAGCTGATAAAAACAAAACCCCATAGAACGAGGCAGTACATGTGTAATCCCAGCTTTAAGGATGCTGAGGCAGGAGACTGTCACAAATTTAAGGCAAGCCTGGGCTACATAGCAAGTACCAGACCTGCAAGGGTTATACAGCAAGACACCACCTCAAAAAACAAAACAAAACAAAGGGGCAAACAAAACAAAACAGAAAGTGGAATATATTTAAGAATTTTACTATACTATTCAAAACAGAGATTAAATTTTCATTTTTAAAAGATCACAGAGACAAAAAAAAACCCATAAAATAAAATAAATAAAAGTCAGGTGGCAGCAGCTGGCATAGGCTAGTCAGGAGGGCTAATGATTTGGAATATTCAGTGTGAGCCATAGTAATAAATTCTAACCAAGAACAGATTTTAAAAGGTCAAGTTCAAATTAAACGCCTACAACTTCTGGTGGCATCAAGACCCACATAGATGCAGGCAAATGCACAGTGGGGCTTCCAGGACAAAGTAAAGCAGAAAGGGCAGAGGGTGAGAGGTGGCTACGTGCAATTTCATCAAAGCCATTAGTGTAACAGATACTGGCCTTCTGCAAAAACAAATTTGGCAGCAGCTATCCATATTCTTAATGGCATACTTCTTGACCTAAAAATTCTATGCTGGGAATTCTATAGAAATGCTTATATGGTGTACCAAGATAAACATACAGCAACAGAAATCAGTGCATCATAATTCACAACAGCAAAAACAACCGAAAGTCCTCCAGAGAGGTTCAGGTGTCCGTCACCCACAGAAGCAAACTAAGCAACATTCTGAGAAGCGCTACAGAGACAGTCTCAGCGCACAGACAACACAATGCTGTCAAGTGTGGCAGGGAACAGAGCGACAGAGAGGCAGCAATGTATAAGTAATTAAATAAGGTAATTAAACTAATCTGTAGATAACTGCTTGGTATGGGAAGTCCTTCTGTATATGTGTTGCTTTTATTGGTTAATGAATAAAGAATCTGTTTTGGCCAGTTGGCTTAGCAGGGCAGAACAGAGCTAGGTGGGGAAAAATAAACTGAATGCTGGGAGAAAGAAGGCAGAGTCAGTGAGATGCCATGTAGCCACCAGAGAGGAAAGACCTGAGCTGCCAGCTGGAACTTTATTGGTAGGCCATGAGCCTCGTGGTAAAATATAAGGTAATAGAAATGGGCTAATTTAATATTTAAGAACTTGCTAGGAATATGCTATAGTGATTGGCCAAGCTGTGATTTAATTAAAACAGTTTCTGTGTGGTTATTTCAGGAGTCTGGGTTGCTGGGGAACAAACAAGCAGCCGCCTACAAAAATTGCTTATAAAGAAAAGTCCAGAAGGATACATATGAAACTACTAATGAGATTAGGAAAAAGCTTTTCAATGCTTACTTTGTAGGCTTCATTGCTTTCCCCTTTGTAAAAGTAACCACATAATAATCATTTTCAAGTTAAAATCAGTGATTCAGCAGTTAAGACAGGGTACTGCTCTAGAAGACAACCTAGCTCAGTTCCCAGTAGAGGGCTCCCAACAGCCTGTAATTCCATGTGTTGAAAACCTGATGGCATCTTTTAAACTCCATGGGCACACTGCACTTGTGTGCACACACAGACACTCATAGGTATGTATAATTCAAAAATGATAAAAATAAATCTTGAAAAAATAAAAGCATGAAGAATACTGAACAGAGGGTATTAGATGATTGATTGCCCACAGATTCTGAAGTATTCATGGATGATAGCAGGATTGAATAAAAAAGGAAAAAGTCAACTTACGTGAGTTCTCAGTAACATGTTCAGCACCCCAAACCCATCACTGCATGATGCCAAACACAAAGACTGTATAGTCCCCACGCACCAAGGAAAGCATAGGTGGTACATGGCCCATTTAAGTGGCATCAGTAATTTCATAGACGTAACCATCAGCTCAAAAGGGGTCATGGTTACAGGGCAGAGGGCAGGTTTATGAAAGTAGCTAACGATGATCTTCCAACAAAACAAGATGCTCCTCCTCCAGTCAAACGTGAGATGCCGTGGATGCTTTTATGAAGAATTCATTAGCTGACTTTAAAACTGTACAGACAACTCTTCCACTGGAAGGAAGGTTGTTCTTTCTCAGTTCCAACGTTAAATCCAAACACCTACACTGGTTAGACTGCACGCTCTAACGCTGACCCCACCCACTGCCTATACCATGAGGCTACAGGGATCCTGCAAAAACTAAAATTAGGACACATTAGAATTTTTACTTGACATCTTCAGATTTGAGTCATTCTGAGGACTGAGCAAGCACTCGCTAGCTGGTCCTCCTTAGGGGGTCAGTAAACAAGACAAACTGTCCTCTGCATGCTGGCACCGTTGCATGCAGGTGGAGGGGACAGGGGAATGAAGAGGACGAACCTCACCACTATCCAGAATAGCCATGGATGAGGTCTGACCACAGGCAATGTTGACCACTCTTTTAGTATGTAAACAATTTGTAACTTTCCGAGGAGTTGGCTGATTTGCTGTAGATCCGGACCCCACCTGACCACAGTTGTTATAGCCCCAAGCAAATACCTACAAGAGAAGGAAAAAGGAAAACCAGCCGTTAGAACTTCGGCATGGTTCTGAATGCACTTACCCACTGATCTTCACAGTAATCCCACACAGGGGCCCTGGGGTCAGTATTCCCTTTAGCTGGGCAGTGGATATATAGAGCCCAAGTACTGTACTATGTTTTCAACAACTTACTATGGTACCCTCTGAGTTTGACAACGAGATAGACACATACAGTTGTTAATTTTGGAACTAGTAAGGCAAAGCATTGATGATGTAAAAGCACACCCAGCTCTTTGGGCAGAAAGTCTTTTGTTTCTCATAGAAAGCTCTCCAAACCATATTGTTCTTTTCCCTGTCTCACTCATCCACAACTGATGGCTCAGGACGACTGCTGAGGTCAGGCTGTGTCCTGCCCTAAGGAACTATGCATTGTGTAAAACGGTTTTCAGACTGTGCCTCGCCCTGAGAGGGTCCATCTTATAAGCAGCTTTTTACTCTACTAAGGATGATGACTCTGCACTTGGTGGACACCCAAACAGCACCGTCCGTCAGGCATCATCCACAAGACACGGAATGATAAATAAGAGCGCTACTGCATAAATTCATAGACATAAACTAGGACTGGAACCGCCCATTAATATTATATCAGAAAAACCAGGCATAAGAACTTATCAGACATACCAGACTAAGAAAAAAGTGCAACACTCACTTGGCAGTGGTAATAATGACTCTAGAGGTTTGTCATCTGACCAGTGTGTTACAGGAAGCAGAGAGCTCCCAACTGTCCTACAAGTTCTAGTCAAATTGCTATGCACCTATATGGACCTACTGTCCATCCACCTGCCATTCATCCCTCTGGACCCAATCCTACCCCTGGCCTCTAGAGCCTCTACTTCGCTTCACTTCTGAAGCTCAATTCTGACCCCAAGCCTTGACTCCGGCAGCAGCAGCAGCAGCAGCTATCACTTCTCCCAGAGAGCTCCAGCCCAAGTTCATCGTAACTGCCAGGGACTCTCCTGAGTTCTATCAGCTTTTGCCTCTCGGGTCTCTTTGAAATGCCATGGACTCTTTAATTCCTTTGTAATATTTATGTTTTACACACACATGCACATACACACACAGCAATGTAATGTGTGCTCTGAGAGCTAATACAAAAAATTAAGACTGGAATGTTAAAAGACTGGAATAAATAATTTGTGATGGCCTTCAGTCAGGGCTACCAAGGAAAACAGGGTTACTTGACAAATTGCTATGAAAGTTGCTATACCTTGTGAAGTTATTGTTCTTCAATAAAATCTGACATGATGTAGACACAAACATGTTAGCCTATTTCTGATACAGTACAAAAACCATCAAGCTTATAACTTTCCATTGTAATTTCTCACCATTACATAGTAATAATAGTCATAAGTACTAAGGACGTGTCTGTTCCTACAGAAATAGCATTGATTATTAGATTGTTCTTCTAAGTACTTGAGTTCTCTCTTGCTACCTGTCAACTTTGCACAACCTACTTTTGCTATTATCTACCACAATCTGAACACTAGATTTTTATTGGAGACACACAGGCAGGTTTCTATGCTTGTCAAAAACCAGAAACAAATATGAGAAATTAAAAGAAAAAATTTTGCCAATGGCCACACCCTTAAAAAAGAAACAGTGATCCCCCCTGCCCCTCCCACTGCAGCTACCAACTGCCAATAGCTCTCAGTAAGGAGTGGAGTCTGGAGATGTCTCCCATCTCTTGTGGGAATCCGGACTGACTCGGTCTCATGTGGGTAAGCACAGCTGTTGTTGAGTTTCTGCGTAAGATGGAGATGTGTCTGGGAAGGATATAGGGGACTTGGAGGGGGAAATAGGGACTGGAGAGGCTTAAGGGCAGAAGAAGAAAGAACCTTTTCTAATACTAGCAGGATTTTTAAGACCCTACATTCACCCCATTCCTTGGTCTGTGACAAGCAGTCTTCACACACCCTCAGTCTGGCTTCTACAACTTTCTTCCCTGTCAATACTTTCTATTTTCACATGTTGACAACAGTCCAACATACTGCTGATGTCTTGACTATGAACACCCAGATGAAATACACATTTTACAGGTAGAAGAAAAGTAACATACTTCACTAAGGGACAGTCACAGAAACATCTAGTTTAATTAAGGCAGGGATTCTGGATTCTGTACTATTATTAAAATTAACACATGCTAACAATTAAAACAAAGCAAGATCCAGGCTTCAGAAATGAGCAAGATTTGTCTAACTTCAACAATCATTCCTCAGGTATTTCTGGAGCATTCCAAGTTCCTTACAAACACCACTCTCTTTCACTTTAAATGGTGGTGGGGGGAGACCATGTTTGCATTCAACAAGCAATGGGCAAGAAGACAGCAGGTTTGGACACAGCCTGTGTGCTATGCCTACCTCTGGTACATACCAACAATGAAACCTGGGTCACCATCAGCTTTGTGGTATTTTCTTCTCTACCTTGTTTCTAACTGGTATAACTAATTAACACCATTGGAAAACTTTAAACAGGGAATAAAGTGACTGACCTGACTGACCTAATTTGTGCTTTAGCAATCACAGAGGGTCAAGGAAGACTGGGAAGGTGAAACTCAAGGTTATTAACAAAGACCAATGTCAACAGTGCAGGCAGGAGGCAAGGCTCCAGCAAAAGCATAAGGTGAAGCAACAGAGTTACAGAGGGAGAATGAGCAGGGCGGGAACGTTAACATAAGCAGGGGCATGGGGCTGAGCAAGTTACTCTTCTCCAAAATTATTACATACACTGAAAAACAAAATATACCTGAAGACTGGGAGTCCTTAGAAGCTTACATAGCACATCTATCTGAAATCATGGCAAAGAGCATGAATGTGAACACTGAGTTCTCACATCAAAAGATGTCGGTGACCATGTCAGAGGAGCAGCAGGTGGCACTTGAATTTGGGAGTTTGGCCCACCAGAATGAAAGGCACTGGTGAATGAATCTCGGATAGGCAAGACCCCAGGGTTTCAACTCCAGAATGTCTCTTGCTACTGCTGTGCCTTTGCATGTATGTCCAATGCCATTTTTCTCTGGTATCTAGACACGGTGTGAATGGGCATGAAGTATCCCCATTGCCTTCAATATAGTGTGATTATTTCATGGAAATATTCCACTCTGCTGACATTTTTACCTGTGGATTATTATGAAGATGATTTCCTCTTAAGATGTACTGTTTAACTGAAGCAATGACTTTATACAATAATAGTGTTAGTTTAAATAAAAGTTTGATGACTGAGGCTTTTTAATAAATAAAGGATTGCAATAGAGGTTGGTTTAGTGGAAAATCAACATAGGTATAGGTAGGATATGATGTCGCCTCCACCCCTGATGAAGCAGGGGTTGTAGAAGATAGAAAATAGGAACAAGGAAATGTCACACAGCTAGGACTTATGAGTATCTCTGGATAAGCCGTATAGACGTGCCTTAGGTTAATAATTAAGGAAAACAACTAAGTCGCAGCTAGGCTACCTCAAGTTCTTTCAGTATTAATGTTCGGAGATGTGTCCACAGGTTTCAGTGTGCATCATGGCTGAAACAAAGCTTTACATAATGACTTAGGGTTGTGTTGTTTGTTAACAGCTTTGAGGTACAAAATCTTGGGGACCAATTTAAAGTTTAGAATGGCATATTTCTAATAGTTGAGCGAGGGACTCATTGAAGTAAGTCAAAAACAATGACAGGCTGGCTATTGCTGCCTAAGGTACCCTTCTTGCGAGGATGGGTTGGTGATCAAGGTGATGATTAATTCCTTGCACCCCTTTCTGCCTTCAGCTTCCTGATATAAAAAACTATGAGTGGGTATGCACCCTGAGGATTTAAAGTAGAGCTGACTGTTTTTCATGTATAATAGTTTAGATTTGTGATTCCTTTAAGAATTTTTTTAAGATGACATTTTGAGATAAATAATAAGGTGATTGATCCTTTCTTTGTAACAACAAAATGCAGCCTGCCGGTAAAAGAACTGGCTGAGAAAAATACCTTGACTGCTTACACTCAGTTAATCTATAGCAAGCTGCTCGGATTTGAATATATTTGGGCCCTTGGGGATAATTTGTTTTTCACCTGTAATACGTAAGATGTTTACTCATGCATGGGACATGGAGAACATGCTGCTGTTTCATTGTAATTGTTCACTTAAAGACAGAATGTAACCACATTGTAATTTTTATACTGATTCAAAGATTTTGCTGGGGTATATAAGTTATAAGGGAAAACTTAAGAAGATACAGAAGGGATACATCAGGATAGAGATAAGAAGAGAAATAAAGAAATGAAAGAAGATGATAGAAAGACCCTAAAGGTGTGTGTGTGTGTGTTTATTTCCCTTTTTCATGAGCCCCGGAAAGTTAAGTTTTACTCAGACAGAAATGTCAAATTGAGTAATTAGTTCACCAACTCCGTGGCTCCCCCCCTATTCCTGAGCTGCTGAAGGCTTGACTTCATGACAGCAAAGGGATTTTTTTTTTTTTGAGGCCAACAAGACAACTCAGCAGGTAAGACACCTGAGTTCTATCCCCAAACATGATAAAAGGAGAGAGCCGACTCCCACAAGTTGCCCTTTGACCTCTACATGTACACCATGGCATAGCCCCCAAATAAATACACAAATAAATGCAATTAAAAACTTATTTAAGGTCTGGAGAGATGGCTCAAATATTAAGAGCACACTGACTGGTCTTCCAGAGGACCCAGGTTCAATTTCCAGCACCCACATGGCAACTCACAAGCATTTGTAACTTCAAGATCTGACATCCTCACAAAGACATACATGCAGGCAAAACAACAATGCAAATAAAAAAATATTTTTTTTTCCTCTTCCTCTGCAACACAGACTAGCCTAGAAATTTCCATCCTGGTTTTAAGTCCTCAGTGCTGGGACCATGGACACGTACACATCAAATTCAGCTAAGGGTGATTCTGATGACACGACACAAGTATTACTGGAGAAAGAATGTATTCGCATGTGTTTTATTGTTTGTTTTTAACTACAAAGTCTAGTAAGTAAAACCAGGGGTTTTCACAATGGCTGTATAGTGGAAATGCCCCATATATACATCAAGGTGAATGAAATAGGCTTAGGGTAGAGTACTTGCCAAGTATATGTGAAACCATGGGTTCAATTCCCAATACCCCTTTCACACACACATGGACAAAATGTAACATATATACAATGTTATTAAATCTTGAAAAAGAAATACTTGGAAGAATACTGTGAAATGTCTTGTGGACATAACACAGAGGCTGCACTAGTGAACTCATTGCAGTTATGGCTGCCTACACAGGACTAAGGCAACAAGATCAGTCAATAGTCCAGGAGCACTAACCCAAAAAGCAGACATAAAGGTAGGGGTAGCATGCTGGAGGGGCCTAGAAGAATGGAAGAGTGAGGTAGAGAGGATTAAGATACGTTGTACATCTATGTACAAAATTGTCACACACCAGAGAAATAAATGAACTTGAGGACACTATGCTAAGTGAAGTCGGTCACGAAATGACAGATATTATCCGGTTCTATGCACAGGCAGGACCTACAGTGTCGCAGTTGTAGTGTCAAGGAGAACTGACATTTAACAGATTTGGAACTTCAGCTTTTTAGATGGAAGAGGTCTGTGAGTGGACAGGGCCAACAGTGCGAATGAACTTAATGCTACCAAGCTGTGTGTTCGACATGCTTATGATAGGAAGCTTTGTACTGTGCAGTTTACGACAATTCTTTAAAAGGAATCAAAGTGCACACTTACCTCTCCATCAGCTGCCAAAGCCATCGAATGATGTGAACCACAGGCTACCTCAACCACCTGCTTGATCAAGAGGTTAGTACAGACTTGGACAGGAGCAATGCCTTGATTGGTGGTCCCATTCCCCAGCTGGCTGTATCCATTATGGCCCCAGGCGTAGACAACTCCATCTAAACACACAAGCACATGAAGCACTAGCTCCGACAGAACTGGTAACCCCTGTAACTTCCATTGCTCTTGCATTTGTGCCCTTCTCTCTGTAAGAGAGCCACTAATAGGGAGTCAGGGAGCGAAGGATTACAGAATATAGAGGACAGAAGCAAACGTTTCATCAAAAGACTTGGCACCTATCTACAAGATCAATTTGGTGGTCAAAGTCAAAATTTACGTATAAAAATAGGCTTCTTTATATTGGCCTCTTGCAATAGGATAAGAGGATCTTGAGTTCACGGTCACTCTTGGCTACATGATGCATCTGAGGACGGCCTGGGCTATGTGAGACAAAACTTTGGAGATGGAAAGCAGACAGATACTGTAACGAGCAAAGCAAACCAGAAAAGGCATCAACCAGCAGCTACAAAAGGGGAAGTGGGTGCAGAGCCAACTCCAGCTGAAAACTCAAAAAAGATGTGCCATCAGTTATGAGAAATTCATAGCAAGAATATGTCGTGGTTCTGTTATCACCAGTTGGGACTGGGTTGTGTGGTGCTGCAAGAATTGGGTGAGGACTTGGGGTACACACACACACACACACAGACAGACATTGTACAAACATGGGTGTAAGTAAAATTTATTTATACATGGTTTTAGTAAGTTAATTTTCCAGAACACATATAAAAGAAAATTAGATCAGAATTTCTTTTATATAAGAAAAAGTCCAAAAAGAATGGAGCAGGAAAAAAAATTATCTATGAAAAGTTATAAAAATGTTTTCTAGAGATGAAGGCAGGACCTACAGATTACTAATAAGCTAAATGTTCCCACTCCAGAGCAATCATGACTCCTTAAAAATATTTGGAATAAAGAAAAAGATTTCTCTAATGGTCAAAAAAGGAGGAAACAGTCACACACAAAGGAGTACAAGTGGGGCTGAGCAGATGGCTCTATGGATAAAGTGCTCGCAACACAAGCATGAATAACTGAGCCAAACTTTAGCACATCTGTAAAAATCAGGGTCCAGCGGCATACACGGTGATCTCAGGGCTGGGAGGCAAAACAGGAGGAGCCCAGGGGCTCATGGGACAACCAGTCTAGTCAGTGGATGAACGCCAGGTTCAGCGAGAGACCGTGTCTCAAAGATACAGGTGGAAAGGAATAGAGAACACTGACCTCCTGCCTCCACATGTGCGCACAGGTGTGCACTCACACAAGGAGAGAGTGGAGGTCTGAAAGGAGTTAGTGTCCGTGCTAAATCTTAACAAGCACCAGGACTTGAAAATGATGAGAAAACAGACTCCCACCTTAGGATTCTGATGTCAGCCAAGCCACTGAGTCACATCTGTGAGAGGGAAAGACTCAAGAATTTCTCTCAGATCCTTTTCTTGAAAAGTTCTAGAGAATGTGTTTCCCAGCTAAGGGTAGAATTCAAGGAGACACACATATACAAAAAGGGACTAGAGAGGAAAAAGTGAAGAGACTTTTGAGGATGATAGTGCTGGCACCTGTGCAGGCAGTCTGGGAGTGTAACCAGTCAAGATTAGCAGTTCTGGAGGAGAGACGAGGCTCCAGAGAGCATCTGATACATGCTACTCTGTAAGAGGTGGACACATGTTAATGATAGATGTACATAGGTGTCAGTAAGTGAAAATGCGCAAGCAATTATCAAGCTCAGAAAGTGGAAGTGGGGGTCATACAAGAAGGGAAAGGCTTCGCTATAAAAAATACTTACATAGTCCCCAATAATGAAAACATCAACACTAATTTAACCAAAATACTAGTATCCATGTGTTTAAAGGATAAAGGCAAGAAAGACAGACGACAAAGAGCTAAATTCTATCTGCCCCAATACAAAGCTGAAAGCAATACCCAAAACTGGAAACTCAGTATAAGTACCTTACTTTAAGAATCAGAAAGAAAATAGCTCGGTGGGCAAAAGCTCATGCTATACAATCTTGAAAACCCACATAAAAAATGAAAAGAAAAGCTGGATGTGATGGCACACATGGGTAATCAGCACTACAGGAGGATGGAAGCAGAGACAGGAGAATCTCCCAGAAGCCAGGGGAGTACACAGCACAGCAGAAACAAGAGACTGCCTCAATAAGGTAGAACGATGGGCCAGCAAGACGGCTCAGTGTGCAAAGGTACTTGTTACCCAAAAATGCAAGCCCAAGAGAGAACAATTCCAAAAGTTATCCTCTCAGTTCCTATGCATGCTGTGGCACACGTGCTCACACTCACACACATACACAATGAGAGATCAGATTCCTAAAGAGACAGCTGAAGACTTAAAGTGGTTCCTTCTAAACAGTAGTTGAATCTCCACCAACCCCCATACCCACACCCTATACCTACCTGAGCTCAAACATGAACACACGTACAAAGTTTTTAAAATGATTTGATTGGTTATAACCACATAATATAGATACTGTAATCAATCATAGATATGGCACACAATATATAGTGTGCTTAATATATATTGCATAAAATATACTATAAATATTAAACAAAAAGAAAATATTCCTCATCAAGCCCTAATTATTTGTATACTAAATTTAATACTCAAGATACTTAAAATATATTGTCTAGACTATAGCATAATTTCAAAAGAATCATGACATATTCCAAAGGTCACAACTTTAAAGAAAGGCAGTAATTTGAAAGTATGTCTTTTAATGTGTTTGCAATATTAAAAATGTTCTTCAGTATTTAGGGTCAGATATCAAGCACTGGTTATGACTGCTGGTTTGAAAACTTTAAACCCTTAGGCCATGATGGGTAAGAGTGAACCAGCTGGTAGAATATCAGCTGACAGGGCCGAGTGGTGGCAGCCACAAGATGACATAGAGCAGGTGTGACAGAGCTACCATACTCTGCTTAAATCCCGTCAGACTGCTGTGTGGGGACTGAGAGAGATGGAGAGAACATGGAGTGGATTCAGATTGGAGGCACTGGAAGTCAGGTGGCCACAGAGGCTGAGGCAGAACCCATGGGAGCTGAGGCTTCCCTAGTGCAGACACAAAGCAGAGATGCACTGTCTCCCACAGGCTGCCCTACAGGACCATCTAACAAAATCTGAGGGCCTCTGTAAGGGATAAAAGGCCTAAAACCCAAAGGGAAGCAGTTTCACGTGACAAACTTTCAGAGTGCTGCTTGCCCACAGTACAGACAATTACCAAGGAGAACAGCTACGCTTCTTTGGTGACCTCGGTGAGGCAGCCTAAAGGACAAGAATCTGTCCATCTCTTCTCGCCCTTCAATATGGCACCCATATGGATGGTCTTCAGAATAAACTAAGATATCTTGATTCAAGATTCAGCAATTACATAAAGGAGAAAACCCAGATTATGTGTGTTTATAGAAATACACCAAAGAGGGCTGGAGTGACGGTCCAGTGGTTGACAGCATGTACTGCTCTTCCTAAGTTCAATTCCCAGCACCCAAATCACATGGCTCACAACCACTTGTAACTCCAGCTCCATGGGGATCTAACACCTCCGGCCTCTGTAGGCCTTGTGCTAGCATGTACATCCTCCACACTGCTTATACATATAGTTCAAATAATAATAAAATAAGTTTAAAAAATATATAAAAGAAACCTTCTCAAAGTTACCCTGTGACCACACATTCACTGAAAAAAATCAGACTGGAGGAAGCACATCCTTTGACCTTTCCAGCATTCTGCAATTCACACTGGAAGTCTAAGAATCTTAGAGAATGTCTGTATACAAGACACACTGCTGCTATCCCAATTGTCCTCGAGTGTCCTAAATTTTATCTTAATTATATACTCTCCCACAAACAAAGAACAATTCAAAGTTAGTTACTTGATACAGCACTTTTTCTTGGCTCAGAATGAACTGTTCAATTACTCACAAACCCCAGCGCCAGAGTTTTCCCTCTTTACCTTCAGTGCTGAGGAGGACATGGGGGCCACTCCCATAACTAAGGCTTTTGATCTTTTTTCCACACAAGGCTTCTAGTCTTTTGGGCACCAGAGTGCTCTGGTTGTCTCCAGTTCCTAGACAGTTACTATAGTTCAGTCCAAACACGAAGACCTAGAAAACAAATACCTTTGTCTAATCACACGTAAAGCTCCTTTCCCTGCTCAGAAAATAAGGTACATTCAAGTCTAGTTTGAGCCCAGGCAGCAAGAAGAGACTAATACAGCAAAAAATGTCCAGCCTCTGCTGAGAACACTCAGGCTTTGCAGTACTAGTCCATACTACAGAACAGAAGGCATTTGAACAGAAGACTGGGATGCATCAGAGTTACCCATCCTGAAGTTCAGGTTCTCTTCATCCCAAACCTACCCCAAAGTCCAACCCCAAAACAGGCCCCAACTAAACTCCAGTCTTACCTCATCTTTGTCAGTGACATAGATTGCCTCGTTGGCAGAACTACCAAAGACACATGCTTTCCTGATCGATGCAGTTTCCTGGGGTGAGAGCAGAGTGAAGATTGGCCACTTTCCTACATCCACCATGACTCTGGCTTTGGGTGATTCCTATAAATAAGCTGACATCTCTGCTGCAAGAATTAAAGAAGTATTTCAAGAAAAAAGTAATAACCACTAAGCAAACTTTAATAAGAGTTTCACTAATTATTAATAAAAGCTACCAAGAGATAATTCCAGACCCACCTTTATGGAAATGCAACAAATACTTCCTCAGTCTGTCCAATCCTCTAGCCTTCAAAACCAGGCCTCTCCCTGAAATGAGAGCACAGCATACTATAAGGAGTTTCTCTTGCCAAATTCCAGCAGACTTACTGTTACACACATGCACATATTGTATCTAACAAAGAGAAAGCTGGCTACCTACATGGATCTGGACTCTCCTAGGGACATTTCACTTAGGGATTCAGATAAATATTACAATACTAAGCCAGGCATTGTGGTGCAGGCCTTTAATCCCAGCACTCTGGAGTGGGGACAGGTGGATCTTTGTGAGTTTGAGGTCAGCCTGGGATATAGAGCAAAGTTCCAATACAGCCAGAGCTATATAACAGAGACTGTCTCAAAAACAAAACAAAACAAAAAATTACCATCATAAATTGTCTGTCAGTCTTAACCAGGAAAGGGAGGGAATTAGAAAAGTCAGAGCATTATCTCCACCTCCACGCTCACACATGCCCAAACCCAGGGTACCTGAAAAACTCATTTCTTGCAGAAACTGCCTGGCACACAGAGCCACTGTTTCACGACAAGAATGTGGTAACCCTCCTCAGAGAGCCGAGGGAGGCAAAGCTGCAAGAGGAACTGAATGAAACTGTCTACATACTGACACGCAGCCCTCACCTCACATTTACAAAGATAACAGTTTACTCCCATCTGGGTGCTGAGCTGGTGACTCTGAACTTCAGGCCCGGTTTGCTTAGCTTAAACTGTGCCCTAAATGAAGCAGATATGATTCTGTTTATGGAGCTTTATGCAAAGAATCCTAGGTGGGGCTCTTATCTCTGCAAGGCTGAAAAGAAGGGGAGTCTGTGTAAACACAAAACCCCATCAAGCTAGTAAATTTCCACTCAGCTCTCACCTCTGCAAACAGAACAAAACCAGGCTTTCCTAATGAGGACCCAAAACTGTCAAGCTCCCGTTTCTCACCCTTTGCTCTTTGAAAGCAGCCAGGAAAGGCAGTTCTCTGCTCTAACATCTCCCTACCCGAGACATTCTCTGAGAGTGCTCTGCGCTTCAGCACACCAGCCAATGCCTCAGCTCCTGGCATCCACACTTCTAACAGCACTGATCTGAACATATCACACAGCCAAGGAGGGGCGAACACCACAGAACATCACTAGGGGTGTCTGTCACTGCAGCCAGGCATGAAACCTAAGCATTCTTAAGGACATTGGGAGAAGGCAAAACACATAAGCACAAGAAAACTGTTCCATATAGTACAAAAGAATACTAGAAAGAGAATTCTTCTATGTGAAAGCAATCACTATTATTAGTGGTTTGTAATTCCTTCCGGGGTAGTGAATACCCGCGAGCATAGTGAGTGAGTGCGTGTACACGATCTGCGTGTGTGTACATGGCATGTATGTGTTTTAGAACAAAGCACAAATATCCCCTTTATCCCCATCTTACTAATGGAAATTGCTCCCACTTAGCAATAGGAGAGCTACATCATTTCAACCTTAGGAGGTATTCCATTATACTGATGTAGCAATTTGCTTACCTCTTACTAATACACAGTTAAGTACTTGGCAGTTTTATTCTAGAACACAAAGTACTGTTTGCATACAGTACTGAGAAAATGTCGCATTTGATACGTAAATGTCTAAATTCCTAAAATTGAAACTTCTGGGTCCCAGGTTTAATAATTTCTTTCCCCTTGACAACTATTTCAAAGTGTCCTTTATGACTCACCATAAATGTAGATCGGCAGCTGTTACCCTTGATCTGTAAGCAGGGTTACTGTCAAGACAGAGACATAGAGGGGGACATGGAAGATAAAGAAGGAAGGAAAGAGAAGAGAGGAGGAGTGAGCAGGAAGAAATGTCCCCAAAATGTCAGGTTTCTGCCTCTTACAGAACAAATGGGGCAGAAGCCATGTGTGATGTAAATGCCTCCAAGCAGGTTGTTGTCAAGAAAATTCAAAAGCATCCTTTTCTTTTATAATGCAAACCACACAGAATTCTTCTTAACCATTCAGAATTTTATGATATACAATTTATTGAAAACATATGATTCAGGGTCAGCAAAACTGTTCAATGATTGGTGAAAACTGGTCACCTCTTGTCAAGCCTGAGGACCTGAGTTCAACCCATAAGACTCATAGGACAGACCAGCTTCCGAAGCTGTCCTATGCCCTGCATATGGTAGAAGGACAGACCAACTTCCAAAGCTGTCCTATGTCCTCCATATGCACACCATGGCACATTCACATCTTCCCACAAAGTTTTTTTTAAAAAATGTAATTTAAAAATTGTTAAATTCAAGATCCACAGGCTATGGACTATAGCTAAATTGATATAGTCCTTTCCTATAAGCACATAGCCCTAGGTTCAGTCCTTTTAGTTCCAACATGATAGAATGGAGGCAGAATCACAAATTTAAAGGCATCCTCACCTGCACAACGATTCTGAGAGCAGCCTGCGATGTCTTTCTGTCTGTCTGTCTGTCTCTCTCACACACGCACACACACAAATCAGGCATGCCAGGGGGCGGTGAGAGACTGACTCACTCTGCTCCTCAGAGACACAACACAGGGCATCAGCGCTTGAAACCACAAGAATTCCAAGGTACAATTACTCTGAGACTGGCAACTCTGCCTTCAGGGCCTGGCAATTCCCTTCAAGATCAAGTTTACTTTCTAAATGAGGGTTAATTTTATGAGCTGAGTTTGCATGTGGCTAAATTAGGTGAAGCTTTATTTTACAAGGCATTTCTCCAAAGGCTGGTATTTTTTAAGAGTCAATAAAAGAAACTGCTCAGACATCTCCGCAGGCACACCACCCCACAACACAAGGAAGAGTATCACCAGAGACCTTCATGTAGAGCAGGGACAACGTCCTGAGCAAGGTCTGTGCTTTAGGCTCACATTTACATTCTCTAGTCAGTGTGATACATTTATCTCTCTGAGGCTTGGTTTCTCAAAATTGTTCTAAAACTATATAATTCCTGTTCTAAAACTGCATAATTCATATTCAACATATTGCTCACCTTCCTGGACCTGGAGGGAGTTGGGAGGACCTTGGACTCAACATAGTGTAGAGAACCCTGATGGCTCTTTGGCCTGGAGAGGGAGGGAGTGGGGGTATGGGTGGAGGGGAGGGGGGGGAAGGGGGAGGAGGAGGGGAGGAGATGGCAATTTTTAATAAAAAATAAATAAACTGGGGGAAAAAAAGAACATCTATGGGGGATTTCTTGAGTGCATGAAAGTCAGTGCTAATACTGGTCAAGTAGGACCCTGTCTTTGAGACGAGCCTGGCTAACAAGATCATTGTCTATTATATAAAGAGCAATATCAGTTAGGCTGGCCCAAACAAGAAACACAATTATTGACAGATTTGCTATTAGCATGGGTTATTAATTATGCAATCGTATAATTATAAACATATTAATTTACTTATTGGGGTATGTGGTAAGTAGGCACATATATGCAGGTGCATACATCTATGCATGTGCATGTGGAGGCCAGAGGTTGAGGTCAGGTGTCTCCCTCTCTTCTCTGAACCTGGAATTCACTGACAGGCTAGACTGTCTGGAGCAAGTCTCCAGGATGCACCTGTTCCCCACACACACACCCGCACTAGGATTACAGGCCAACACTGCCACAATCTGCTCTTTATGTGACATGAACTCATGTGTGCACAGCAAAGCACTTTACCTACCGAGCCATCCCCCAAGTCCCACTTTAAAGATTTATTTTTATTATTTTTAAAATTGCGTATGTATGCATGTGCACATGAACGCAAGTACCCATGGAGGCAAGAAGTGTAGGATCCCCCTGGAGTTCCAGCGACAGGAAACTGTAAGAACCTGATGTGGCTGCTGGGAAACGAGCCTGTGTCCTCTCCAAGATCAGGAGCACATGCTCCTAACCACTGGCTCAATACTCCAGCCCTTCCTAGCCTCATTTTTAAAAGAATGTAAATACAGTTCAATTAAACTTCGCTTACTTCATCTCAAAGGCTTCACAGGGTAAGACATGAAGTGATTCTACTGAAGTGCTCAAGAGTCACTGCTAACAGAAGGCAGCTTTAACTGGCCCGCACAGCCCAGCCTCCAACAGGCATGGGCTGTGTAAGGTGTTGAAAATATTCAGTCATGTTTCCTCAGACACATAACCCCATGCTGTCCTCTCTCATGCAATCCTGCGACCTACAAACCAAGCCACTCCTAAGGAAACATCACAGAAAAAGACACTCAGGAAAATCTTACATAGCCAAACCATGTGCTTCGTCAAGTTCAAAATAAAATCAACACAACACACAAAAAGCACCTGTGAGATTTAGCAGCCATGTCACCAAGTACTATGCACTGTATAGTTACAGTTCTGAATACAAAGAAAAGGTTAACACGTATCTACAGGTTACAGGAGATATTTCTTTATATTTTAAAAATATATCCTCAGATTTCTCCAATACTTTCTGACCAATACAGGTAAGTATTTTAGGGTCAGCAAAAATGGCTAAGAAGGCAAAGGCGTTTGCCATGCAAGCCTGGTAAACTGAGTTCAACTCCTGGAAGCCACATAAAGGTAGATGAGAACCAACTCCATGAAGTTGTCCTCTGATCTCCATGCTGTTGTGGCATGTGCCCCCCCACATATATCATATAAACTCATGAAATAAAAAGTAAAAATTTACAGCCTTTTTAAAAAATTTATTATGTATACAATATTCTGTCTGTGCGTATGCCTGAAGGCCAGAAGAGGGCACCAGATCTCATTACAGGTGGTTGTGAGTCACCATGTGGTTGCTGGGAATTGAACTCAGGACCTTTGGAAGAGCAGGCAATACTCTTAACCTCTGAGCCATCTCTCCAGCCCAAAATTTACAGCCTTTAAATATGCACTATTTAAATAAAAATGTAAGTTTAACTATTTGGGAATTGTTTGAAGGTTCTAGCACAGGAGAACCCATCTTCCTTTATTCATGGGGGAGGTCGTCACCCACCATGCAGGGCCAAGCATGCAGTTTCAGGAGGAAGCACATGAGCCATAAGGGAGGGAGGAAACACCTGCCTAGGTGGCCAATCAGCCAACTCATCCATGATGATCAGTGGGGTGACAGGAGCCCCAGTCAGACCCTGTCCTCACATCACATCTATTTATGTTTTAGTCTCTAATTCTTCAAGAATTTTAAGATTTATTCCTGTCTTAGGTTTTTAACCTAGAATAGTAGACTGTTTAGACAACAATCTCTAAAGTTGGGAGTCGGGGGCAAGGTTCAGTGGGAAAGTGATTGATTGTTATGACGGCTCAGTGACAGACTTCGGCCCAGAGGAATAGAGGAAGAGTCCCAAAATTGATCTCTGGCCTCCAAATACACACACACACACACACACACACACACACCACAACCACAAATCTATAGTTAAAATCATGTATTACTAATATCCTCATATGTAGTTTGCATGGTGTGTGTGCACATGTGGAAGTTAGAGAACTTTATGGGATTGCTTCTCTCATTCTTTCCTGAGTTCCAACGATTGAATCTTGGTCACCAGGCTTGCACAGGAAGTGCTTTTACCCAGAGAATCATTGCACTGATGCTAAAATCTCTAAAATTATTAACAAAAATTTAAAACATAGGAGTATCAAGCTGGGCATGGAAGCACATGCTTATAACCTCAGCACTCAGGAACCTAGAGATGAGGATTCAACGTTCAAAGCTAACCTGGGCTACATAACAGGACCTTGTCTCAAAAAAAGGTGGAATGTAAGATGATGACACAGTTCTTCAAATGAATGAAATATGATCTAACAAATTCACTTCTAGTATAGTCAAAAGAATTAAAAGCACAAACTCCATTATGCAGCAGTGGACAAGCAATATTATTTGACAGGTGAATAGTTAAGAAGAATGTGACATACCCATAAACTTCACCTTGGGAAGAAATCCTGAACATGCTACAGCAAGGATAAACTTTGAAGTTACTGTATTACTATGAAACAGGCTAATCACACAGGACAAATATACAGTTCCACTGTGCGGTATCTAGAACAGTCAGATCAGAAGCACACAGGAGGCAGAGGCAGGAGGAACTCTGTGAGTTCAAGGCCAGGCTGGTCTACACAGTAAGTTCCAGGCCAGCCAGGGTTATGCAGTGAGACCCTGTTTCAAAAAACAAAGAATGAAAGAACAGTGGTTGTCAAGAACTGAGCATCAGAGGAAATAGGAGGGATGGTTACTGCTCCGTGGGTACAGTTTTTAAAAAATATTTATTTATTTATTATTATGTATACATTATTCTGTTTGCTTGTATGCCTGCAGGCCAGAAGAGGGCACCAGACCCCATTACAGATGGTTGTAAGCCACCATGTGGTTGCTGGGAATTGAATTCAGGACCTTTGGAAGAGCAGGCCATGCTCTTAACCATTGAGCCATCTCTCCAGCCCCGTGGGTACAGTTTTAATTTGAGATGGCAAACGTTCTAGAGATGAATGGTAGGGTAACTGAACAAAATTACCAATGTAGTTAATGTCATTAGACATTTACAAATGGTAAAAATGATACAGGACTGGAGCGACGACAACAGTTAAGAGCACTGGCTGCTTTAGCAGAGGACAGGGTTTGGTCCCAGCACTCACATGGTGACCCAGAACTATCTGTAACTCTGGGTCCAGAGGACCTGGAGTACACATCAGGCACACACACATGCAGTGTAGAAAAATACTCATATACATAAAGTCTTAAAAGATAAAAATGTTTAGTTGAGTGGTAGTGGTGAACATCTTTAATTCCAGCACTGAGGAGGCAGAGGCAGACGGATCTCTGAGTTTGAGGCCAGCCTTGTCTACAAGAGCTGGTTCTAGGACAGCTAGGGCTTTTAAGGAGAAAAACCATGTCTTGAAAAACCAAAAAAAAAAAAAAGAGTAAACTTAATGTTACATATATTTCACCATAATCTTAAAAACTCCAGCAATCTGATGGGCTGAGATACAGTCCACTTGCTAGAGTGCTTGTCTGGCATGCACAGAAGCCTGGGCTCAATAGCAGCACCACATGCCACATAAAACGGGACATGGTAAACACACATGTAATCTCAGCACCAGCTACTCTGGAGGTGGAGGCAGGATGATCACAAGTTCAAGGTTCTCCTCTGGCTACAAAGTGAGTCTGACACTAGCCTGGGAGATCTGAATCCCTGCCTCAAGAAAAATCCAAGCAATAACAGGTTTACATTAATCCTTCAGTAAATTCAAGTATACATTATTAAAATTAAGCATAAAAGGTTTCAATCCTAAAAAGATGCATCTGCAAAAGTATAATTATATTTCATTAATTCTCTTTTGAATATTAAATACAGGTTAGAGATATATTCAAAAGAACATTTCTAAAAGAAATAATTTCTTAGAATTTTTCAGAAAAAAAGGCTTTTCCAGCACATACAGCAATATAACAGAACCAGTAAGATGGCAAAGGCAATGACTCTTCCCAGGGCTGGACTGATAACCACAACCAGGAGGGGTAATTAGCACATCCACCATATTCAATAGCTATTCCTGTATGCTTAACTAAGAAAGTCATTTTTGCTATTTTTCCTAACCTGTATTTTTTTCTAGAAAATGCTTTCTCATCAACAGCATTAACATGTTATTTTTTTTCTGGTGATAATAACGGAAAGAAAAGAGAAATGACAAGCAGAGGCAGAAGACGACTTTGAACACCTTTCACCCAGTTGGTTCTTTGGCACTGAAAACAGCCTGCCTCCTCTCTGTCCGTTAGCATTGCAGATCAATAACCCACTCCCAACCATGGCTTTTTCAGAGAGCCTGTGGCATACTGAGGAAAGATTATTTTATTTCCTATTCTCAAAAGTAAATTCAGGAAATACAAACCTCCCAAATTTAGAACCCTACATTTAGAACTAGATGGCCGAAGGAGCAGTGAATCAATCCCCTGTGCCCTCTTAAGAGCCCATTTATTTTACTTTCCCCTAGGAATCAAGTATTAAGGCCAAGACGCGGAAAAAAAATTTATTTTGATGACCTGGCAAAAAACATATTTGACTATGTTTACAGAGTTTGAAAAACAGGAAGTTGAGATCAATAGTACAAGAAAGTTTGTTTTTGATGTAATAACTCAATATTTTAAAAATACTAAGAATGTACGGCTGACCTATAAGTGTATGTCTTTCATAGACCTCAGGGCTCCTCTCCCAGACCAACCAGAACGTATTTGGAACAAAGGCAATGATGTCACCAACAGGACTTTCTCCCTCTGAACAGCTTTTCCGCTGACCTGAAAGCTACTAAGGAAAAGAGAGTAAAGAAAGCAACTCTTCAAAGACAGCACCAGAATTCTAAGCAATTGGGTGTGATCTGCGGAGCAGGAAGGAGTCTCCACCTTCTCCAACATGGAAACACTGGACAGGGAAAGCACAGGACTCCATCGGCTGGATATTCCCAGCATCTCCTCTAAAGCCAGACTTACGCTATTAGAAGCCTCAATGCCAAATACACAAGGCCTCTAAATTCCAGCTGTGCTTAATTAAGCACTTAAGATACATGATGAAGATTCCTACCACAGTGTTTCTGTTTCATAGACTGAATGGGTTGTGATTTGTGTCGTCAGTTTAAGAAGCTAAGCTGCCTCACAACTCAGCTGTTTTTGTAGCTCATGGGCTACTGATAAAGTCTAAGGGGCTCACAAAACCTCCAACACAAAGTCATAATGTGAACCAAATTAACAGTATAGCTAACCAATTCCTCTGCAATCACCCTAGATACCAGTCAAGCTAAGGACGCTGTAAAGAGCAATACAATCATGGCCCACACCCTCTGAAGGTCAAAGCCCTGATAGAGATCCTGATTCCACGTGGAAACCCCGAATGTAAAAAACACACTGGACTAAGCAAATGAGGGGAGACAGCAAGTACACAATCCATGACACAACCATGTGCTAAATCAGCAAAATAGGACCATTATACGAAAATTGTCACAGAAATGCTGGCATATGAAATTCTAGAGGTCAAATGCTCAGGAATAAATAATGATAAAGCATAAGCATTTCCCTAGGAAAAAACAATGTATTCTCTCTAGAGCAAGCCTCTTTTTCTTCCTTTCTGATCAGACACGAATGTGCCGCCCTGCCCAGCTCTAAGTGCCCATCTGTGCATAAAGATTTTACAATATGGTTGTTGTCTCCATTTCTAAGTTCACTGTATCCGTATTCTAGGAAAACTTTCTAATAAAAGGGTTCCAGGGTTTGGGGCAAACTTTTTGGAGTACAACTTGCAACTATCATCCGACTGTATTACAGCATAAGATTAAGAAATCCTTTGGCTTACTGTAGAGCCAAATGTTACCTATCGGACCTTCTTTCATACCTATTCTGGTGGGCTTTGGTTTACCGAGACGCTATCCCTCCTGATCAAACACTCATAGTGTGTTCAGGTCCAGCCTCTAAGATAGACCAACCTCAAATGCTTTAAAACAGAAATGCACCTTAAAACTTCTCTCCTTCAATGTTATAAGGGATACAAATAAAATTCAATTTCAAAATTTTTCTATGACACTAATTCTATCACTGCCCCAGCTGCAAGGATTGCTGACCAAACTGGAAGAATTAAAGGGAAAGCATGCCCCGAGTCTGGTTAAGACTTGACACCTGTGAACAGCATCTGCTCCTCATCAGCCACAGCTAAGGCCACCTGTACAGAGGTCATTAAGGATCACCCTCCCACCTTCGTTTAAAAGCAGCATGACTACTGTCCTAGAATTTCCCAACACTGACAAGTGTCCACATTTTGTATAACTGGTTTGTTCTAATTCATTACTTAAGATGAGAATGGAAGGTCCTATAGCTGTCCTTCCCTAAGAGGCAGAAATTATCTGACTTGAAGCATAACCTGCAGTAATGGCCCCTGTCACCCAAGGGGCTTCTTTCATTTCACTGCCCGGAAGTTTCTGGCAATTCTAGGATAGAGATTCTGACAGCCCACTGATAAGTGAAGAAATAATACTGAACTCATATGCTCTGGTTGGAAAACAAACGACCCAAGTGCCTACAGGGTTAGCAGGAGAAAACAGATCTTGTGAGGCACACTATGATAAAGGACACTCTTCTTTAATTCCAGCACTCAGGAGGCAGAGGCAGAGGCAGGAAGATCTCTATGAATTCAAGGCCAGTCTTGACTACATAGCCAGTTTCAGGCCAGTCAAGACTATAAGACCATGTCCTAAAAACAAAGAAACAAACAAAATAAGCCAGGTGAGGCGGAGCCCCAAAACTGGACACCAAAGTCTCTAGATTCTATAGTCTAGAGGTACAGTCTGATCTCAGAATTTTCTTCTCCAAGAAAAAGATTTCTCTTCCTGTTGCTCTTTTTTAAGCTCCAGCCTAAAACGGAACAGGAAGCTGCTCAGAGGATCTTTCTCAAAGGCAGAGACAAAAGTACTCCTAAGAAAACATCTGTTTGCTCAAGGTCTGATGCCAAACACAATAGAAATGACAGTTTGCTTATATGTGTTATATGTGAACATATGTGTTCATGAAAGATCTAACATCTTTTGAAAACAAGGATTTAAACTACATGCTAAGCTTCATGAAATAACAAATTACAGAGGGAACATCATGTATTCATCATTCGGATAACATCACAAAGCATTCAAGTAAAACCAGTGGTAATAATCACATCAGTAATAGCCAATGACACAGAAGGAAATTGGTTTTTATATTTAGCCAGTTACAGTCTTCCCTTTAATTCAGTATATTTCTATGTGTTACAAAATAAGATATAAAGATTTATCACCAAAGCCTGGTACCAGACATGTTGACAACAATTTTGTACTCAGGGTTCAATCTGGGGACTCAGTTATATGTGGCCTAGATGGATACCAAGGGTTTTAAGGTACAGGAGAGTATGCTGCTCCAATTACCTAGTTTTTAAACAATGTCTCTTCACAGCTCAAGGCAGCCTTGAACTCAAGGTTCTTTCAACATCAAAAGTGCTGAGATTCGGTTATCTCTTGGTACGCAATTTACCAGCCTGGAGTTGGCCCACCGACTTCTTTCACCAGAGCAGAAGCTAAAGCTGCCATGCCTCTTAGAACTAGTGAACACCCTTTGAAAGCCTTGATTCAAATGCAGCAGAGAACACCATCTCCACCTGCTGGGGAGAGAAGCAGGCAGTGAGGCTGCTCTAAGGTCTTCCCGCAGCTGTAAGCAATGGCACCCAGATGCCTCCACCATGCTGAGCCCAGGATTGGCCGGGCCATCTAAGAAAGCACATTTCATCTCCACAGCCACAACTTTTTCTAGTGCATCACAAAGCCATTCCAGTGAACAGCTGGACACCTGGAACACTCTGCAAACAACCGACTCCCTAAGGCTTCAGAGAAGGTTCCAGAAAAGGCCTCCCTGAATGAACTCCAGTACTTCCTGGAGTCACTTCACATCTTGCCAACAGCGACTATGACCATATTTTAAAGAGTATATTCGCTATCTCAAAACCCCCGTAGTAAGCCTAGTTACTTGAACTGTTATTCAAACTATCAAAATTCTAGAGTCAAGTAAGACTTTGGAAGCTTGAATCCACAAACATTTGCTAGTTTACAAACTGAAATCTAAGTGAACTCTGCAACTCCCCAAATTTCCAAAGTCAATAGAATTCACACCCTAAACTACGAACTGTTTTCTCTAGGTAGTACAACTGCAGACGATGTACACTCTTCTTCATATTAACATTTCCTAAAGTCTCCTCCTCTCTCTGCTTGTAAACATTTTACAAACAGTACACTGTGGCCTAGATACACCTGAAAACCGAGTCCATATTTTGAGTCAAATACATAACAGAAAATTATTAACTGACATCCTAGGAAATCCATTCGAGCTAAAGTCAAGAAATTCTCATCACATCCCTCAATACATACATACAAGGTAATGTAGCATTTTAAAAATTTACCCATAGAACCTAGCAGGAAAGAAAAATGTGTCTGGCCTCTAGACTCATGTTTCCTATGCTTCTTTAAAGTACCGGATACAAAGCGGCCCTTCAATTTCATCACCGGCAGATAAAGATCGCATATTTTGCAGCTCCTAAAACGGACACTCAACCGAAAATCTTAAAAAAACAACCTTGAAGCTACAAGCGCCATAGCTTTGGTTTTCTATATATTTTCTGGGATTCGTGTTACTCAACGCTTTGGATGACAAGCCATAAAAGTCGTTTGCGGAAGAAACACTTAAAAGATGAAGGCATCACTTCTTCAATAGGCACAAGTTCAGAGGGGAAAGAAAAAGACCCGCTTAGAAGTACTAATAAATTCACTGGTGCTCACACAATAGGTTAAAAGCCAACCCACATACGAAGAGAAGCTTAACAGAGTTGTGACTTAAGTTGAAGTTAGAATTCACAGCATACTCTAGCCTCCTGTCAGGGTCCAAGCGGCTTCTCATGCCTGCCAGCATCCCTTGCTTTTGATGCTATCCCCGCTACAGCACACATCAGCATCAGAAACCCAGAGTGCGCCTCCTACTAGCCGTGGACCTCGTCAACAACAGGGCAAAGGCCCGGGAGACCCTGCGGGTTCTTTTTAAAAAGCGAGGTCGACTGTCCTGTAAAACGGCAGACCTCGGCTTCCCGGCTCCGCAGCGGACAGCTTCCCACCGCTAACCGGCCCGCCTCGACGGTCCCCTCCGGTGGGGAAGGAGCCGTGTCTCGTCGCCGACAGGCCGCGGGCGACCTTTCCTCAGCTCGCCGCACCCCGGGGGCAGCTTCCCGCACGACACACGGGATATCCCGGCGTGCGGGGTGCGCGGCGCCCGGGTCGCGAGCGCATCTGCTAATCCCCGGCCTCCGCAGCCGCCTGGCAAGGGCTCCGCCAGCCCGCCCCTCCGCCCCTCCGCCGCGCACCGCTCTACCTGCCACGCCGCTCCGCCGGGCCCCGGCTCCCCCTGCTCCTCGGCGCCGCCGCAGCCGGCTCCGCCCGCAGCCCCGGTGCGAGCGCCGGGGCCGCCGGTCACGTGGACGGCTCGCGTCACGTGACGCCCCGGCGGCGCGCGCCCTCCGGCTCCTGAAGCCTCCCGGCTCGAGTTTGATGGCAGGCCCGGCCTGAAGCGCGGCGCTGGGTTACGAGGGCACGAGTAGCCCCGGCCAGGACTTACTCTCTAGGGAGAACCGGAACCGAAGGCTACCCAGCATGGCGGCGCTATCGCCGCCTTCCTCCCGTCCCACGCCCCGCGCCCCGCCTATTCCAGGCGGCTGTTTATCTGAACACGTGTTTCTCCGTCCCGCCCTGGCCCGGATTGAAAGCACCGGAGGGAAAGTCGGGTCACCTAGGCCTAGGAGACAAAGAGGCCAAGATCCTGAAAGTTGCTTACCTCAACACACTTCTAGTGCTTCGGGGAAACTGAGGCCGGAAAGGGCGTGAGTGCGTGTGCAGCACTAGCCAACGGGAAGGAGCGCTATCGGCTGTAAAGTCCCCTACTACTCTCGGAGCGCCCGTTTGGCATTAGAGAATAAAGTCCAAACTTCTTGGCACAGCATCCAAGCAATCTTGTTCAGGCTCACCTTTCCCCTTGGAGCTCCCAGAAGTAAATACAAATCTCCCTCTTTTTCTGTGCGCCTCTAAGCCAGTGGTTCTCAACCTCCTAGCGCTGTGACACTTCAATACAGTTCCTTATGTGGTGACCCTCCCACACCATAAAATTATTGCGTTGCTACGTCAGAGCTGTAATTTTGCTAGTTAAGACCCGTTCTGTAAATCTGACCTGAAACCCCTAGTTTGAGAACGGGCCCTAGTAAGTGGATGTGTTCCCACAAAAACCTTACTATTCGCTGAAACTTCTTTGACGACAACACGGCTTTCTGCCTTTTGAGAATTCTTGTTTCTCTTGAGTATATAAACTTTTGGTGGATTACATTTTCCCTTAACTTGCTGTAGGCCTGTCTGGATTTGTTCACTCTTTTTCTTCAATCTGCAATGTCCAGAACCATCACCACCTTCCCTGAAGAAAAGCAGGAGGAGAAAGGGAAAGAGCTGCGCAGTGAAGAGGTTAAAAACAGACTTTACTTAGAAATTGTTGCAGTATAGGAATTGAGCCTTGTTCTATATTCTAATGTACTATACTAGTTCCTGAATAAAATCTGTTTTTACCAATGTAATGATTCTCTGCCTCTTTTTTGTTGTTGTTGTTGTTTTAACAACTCCTGAAATACTTATTGGTCTCCTCTCGTTTTTCAAAATTGAGGTCAAACACCACCTACTCTTCCTTCTTGCAGACTCAATATTTTCAGTTATTGAAGTTCATTCAGACAATTTCCAAAACACTGCATATTCAAAACAGGGATTACACAATGCAAGGAAATGTGCTATGGTGTGTTTCCCCTAAGAAGCTATCACCTGTCACCTGCTCTCATTCACGCTGAACTCTTTGAAACAGGACTGTATGGATTTACAATAACTGACAATTGGCTAGATCCTACCCGCTAAACGGAGTAGCCACACCGAAAGAACGGCAATGTGGTAGACCTGTGGGAGGGTGGGAAGGAGTAATTATGGGGACACTACTTTCTCCTTTATTTCTGAGTCTTTGTGAAGGCTTTATTTATTTATTTATTTATTTATTTTTTTGGCCTGTGGAGGGTTTATGATATAGACCAAACTGGCCTGGAATTCCCAGAGATCCAGCTGCCTCTGTCTTCTGAACGCTGGAATTATAAAGGGTGCGTCGTCATCATCATCATCAAAAAAAAAAAAAAAAAAAGATTGCCTGCAGAGAGACAATACTCCCGTTATATAGAAACATTTTCAACTAAGAATGTTTAAATGCCAGTGAACCACAAGAGTGTATCTGACCTTGAATACTACTTCTTTCCCAGGCATTATGTAGAATTCTCATAAGATATTAACTTCTGAAAACATTGAAAACATCCAACTTCCCCACACATCCTTGGTCTAGATTTTTTTCCCCTATCGGCTATAATCCCATCCAGTTCCTATCAGAATCCTGATAGTAAATCTATCAGGATTTCACTGTAGTCTCATCTATATTCCTTAGGAGCCCTTAGGAGTGCAACTTCAGAAACCACCAACATTGTTTATATACAACTATAACACATTCAAAATATGGTAGGGATTGAAAAAGACATTCATATTAACATGAAAGAAGCCAGTTAGCAAAAAAGACTGGAAAGCCCTCCCAGGAGCTACATGAAACAAAACAGAGCATGCTGGAGAAAAGCCTCCAGGACAGCCATATGCCTGTGGGAGAAGCTGGAGCTAGTTAACCTGCAACGATCGGGTCATGACACTGGGGACCCAAGGCATTTGAGGCTTGGTCCTGTTCTATCTCTCTAGATGGCTCCCTTTCTGAGGACAGCCTCTCTCTTCTATTATGAAACCTACATTTCCATCATATCCTTGTGTCCAGAAAACAAGAACAAGAAACAACAGGTGCCCCCAGACGCAGACCCGACTATACCACAGCTGACAAAAGAAAATCATGGCACGCTCTCTTGGGGAGCAGACACACATGTGCGTGGAGGTATACTTCGCTCTGTTCAAGTGCTTCTCTACTAACTCTGTCTTAAAAATCACGTCATAAATGCCAACTCTACTTTTTAATTGATGTCTTTGATCATTTCATGCATGAGTAAGGACAGGAAAGGACAGCCATTTATTTTAATAGGATAGGCAGGTGTTGGGGGTATTCAATCACTCTGTGAATCCCACGTTTGCATCTGCATTCATTAAGTAAAATTAACCTTGGACCAGGAGGCTGAGTCAGCAACTAATTGACAAAGTGATCCTAGAGTATCAGAGGGCACCTGGAAGAGATAGAGAGGCTCACTGGAAATAGTGGGGAGGGATTTGGAGTGGCGCAGACTTTTTTCTATTTTGTTTTGGCAGAGCTGAAGGATACTCTCTTGGGGAGACACAAACAAGGACAGAAGGCTACCTAGTAGCTACTCAGCCTCTCTTGTAGAGATATTTTATTTGTATTTTTAATAAATAAAGCTTGCCTGAAGACCAGAATGCAAAACAGTCACATTAGTCAGCCATGCAGGCGAGGCAATGGTGGCACACACCTTTAATCTCAGCAACTACACTAGTTAACCATAGAGACCAGGTAGTGGTGGTGCATGCCTTTAATCCCAGCACTAGAGAGGAATATAAGGCGGGATAAGACAGGAGCTCACTCTCTTTGCAGGCTGAAGATTTCATAGAGCTAAGAGCTCTCTAGTGGTCTGGCTGCTCTGCTTTTTCGATCTTCAGATTGAGCCCCAGTATCTATCTCTGGGCTTTTATTGTTTGTGCTACAATAAGTCACTCAAACCTTCACCAGTGATCCTCCCCAGCAAGGGTCTGGAAGACAGAGCACAGAACGGAGAGGGTTATTGTGGTTATTGTGGGCTGCGGCAGTAGGGGCACTACTCATTACATTAACTTTCTCTGTTTGTTGTTACCATGGAAAGATGGCCTCCAGCATCCTAAAGGAGCCGCTCCAGAACTCAGCTGAGTTCCGAGGCTCTGCTGCCTGTAAACCATTCTGGATGACGTATTACCCTGCCTCAGTTACAGCTGTTGACAAACAGACATCTTTGGATCGCTTCAGCTGAGGAGAGCTGCCTCACTCAAAGGAAGGCCTCTTCTGGGCAGTGAATGTGCACTGATTGACTCCCAATATTGTTTCTGTCCTGTTTACCCAGTGTTGGTTACATGACTTCTTGAGTGTGTTCATGTGTGTGCATGCAGACACACATGTCATAGTATGGGTGTGGAAGTCAGAGGACAACTTTTAGGAGTTTGTTTTCTCCTTCAGAAATAGAACTAGGTAGAAAAGACCCATTATTGGATATTGATTTACTAATTTATTTAGTGATTTACTCTAGCACTGCTTGTCCTGCCTGTTTGCCACGCATGACTTCACTTGCTACCTGGAACAGAATGATTTGGAGAAATAACTGAAACCATGGGTCGCAGACTTCAACAAGCTGCAGAAGGCCATGTATGAGTCTGTAAAATCTTGCTTGCTCGCCTGACCTTGTGGTTTTAGAGTATAAAATGAGAATACAAATTAGACTTCGCATTGACACTTTTTAGGAGCGTTAGTCCACCAGTGACAACCCCTCTCTTCCCAGCTCATTGGTGTCAGAGTGCTTATTCTAGGAGATTCCCATAATGCTGGTACCCTCAGAGGTCAGAAAAGGCCATTGCATCCCTGGGAATTGGAATGGTTGGTGAGTGCCATATAGGTCAAACCCAAGTTCTCTGTGAGAGAAGCAAAAGGTCTTAACCATTAAGCCCTAGCTCCAGCACTTGATGACTGAGACGTTAATACAGGGCCGCTTGACTGAGGCTCAGGGGCCAAACTGAGCCTTCATATCTTCTATCCAACAGCGACCTTTTTTATAAAGTTCATGTATTTTTTTGTGACGTCCACAGAATGAGATAAATAAGTCTTACCACATATCCCTCGCTGGCTTGAAACTCACAGAGACACAGCTACTTCTGCCTCTGCCATTTTACAAGTGCCGGGGTTAAAGGCACTTATGTGTTATCATACCTGGTTGAAGTCCATGTTGGTTATGGTAGACCTAATTGATAATCCAAGATAATTTTCCAGCGTAAGATCTTTAATCACATGTAGTAGTTTTTGTCACCTGACATGATACGTCCGTAGGCGCTGAAACATAGCTGTCTTTGAGCAGTGTTCAGTTTATTGCATCTTGTAGTCTTACTGGAAGGTTTTACTAACAACATGCTTAGGAAGTTCCCTTAGAATTGTCTACATGATTCCCGTGGGATCAAGAGAAACAGTTTTGATTCCTCTATTGAATTCTTTTTCACATGTATCCTGTGTGCCCTGCCTAGAACATCCCAGGAAATATGTGTAGAGCTAAAAGTGAGCATCCTTGTCTTGTTCCTGATCTTAAGGAGCGTCTTGGTTCGCTTTTTGTTGCTGTGATAGAACATCATGACCAAAAGCAATGTAGAGAGAGTCTTATTTCCAATTACAGTTCTATATAACAGCCCCACATAGAAGGGAGTCGGGGCAGGAACGAGAGGGAGGAACCTGGAAGCAGGATCTGAATCAGATACCATAAAGGAACACTGCTTAATGACCTGATCTCAGGCTCACGTTGAGCTCTCTCTCTTATACCTCTTAGGCTCAACTCCTCAGGGGGAGCAGTACCCACAGTGGTCTGGATCCTCCTGTACCAATCTTTTTTTTTTTTAAAAAAAATGTTTTATTTATTTATTATGTATACAATATTCTGTCTGTGTGTCTGCCTGAAGGCCAGAAGAGGGCACCAGACCCCATTACAGATGGTTGTGAGCCATCATGTGGTTGCTGGGAATTGAAGTCAGAACCTTTGGAAGAGCAGGCAATGTTCTTAACCTCTGAGCCATCTCTCCAGCCCCTCCTGTACCAATCTTTAATCAAGTAAATGTTACATAGACATGCTTACCTGTCAACCTGATAGAGGGATTTTCCTTTTTAAGGTTCTCTTGTTCCAGATGACCTAGACTGTGTAAGTTGAAGAAAACAATCTACCTACCTGACCATCACAAGGAGAAAGCGTCAGAGTCTCACCATTCAGCACAATGTCTGCTATGGGGTTTTGGTGATGTATTTTGTCACTGTGAGATCATTCCCTTCTAGTCCCAGTTTGCTGCATTTTCTTTCTGTCATCGAGGTACTGGGATTTGTCACTTTCCCTGAGTTCTATAATGTGGATTTGTGCTTTATGGATTTGATTCAGTATTCTATTGTGTCCTGATGTTAATTAAATCTTGAATTTTTAGAACAAATTCTATGTGGAATATAATCCTTTTTACATGATGCTTCATCTGGAGGCTTTTCTTGAGGCATTTTTTTCATGTACATTCAGAAGAGAAAATATATTGTTTTGTATTTTTATTATCCTATGAGAGCTATGTTTGGCTTTAGCATCAGGATATTTCTGGCTTTATATACTGCATTGGGAAATGTTTACTCCTCGCTACTTCTTATGAAAACTTGGTACCAATTATTCTTTAAATGTTGGGTGAGCTCAATGACAAAGCTGTCTGTGGATGAGACCTAACTGTAGGAAGTTTTAAAATGACAAGTCTCTTTGTAAGACATCTGTCAAGGTAGTCTATGTTTTTAAAGGAACTACTCACACAGGGCAAGAATCTCAGCACTCAGGAGACAGAGGTAGGTGGATCTCTAAGAGTTCAGGGCCAGCCTATTCTACACAGAAACTGAGTTCTGGAGCAGCCAGAGCTACATAGTGAGACTTGATCTCAAAAATTAAAAATTATTCTCATTCATCTAAATCATTTAACTCATTAGCTTACATTCATTCATCAAGTTCTTAATGATCCCTTATATTCCTATAAAATCTGTATTAATGTCTACAATAAGTGATTTTAACAATTTGAGTTTGCTTTCTTCTCGATTTTTCTAATTAAAAGTTTGGCAATCTTATTGATCTTTTCTAAGGAACCACTCTTCACCCTACTTACTCTGTTCTGTTTTCTTTACAGTGAATTAGTTTTTCATCTGAACTGTATTTAGCTCCTTCATTCTGTTCACTTTCTATTTAATTCTCCTTCTTCAGAACATGAATGTGCGAGGCTAAGTTATTGGTATGTATGAGACCTTGCTTCTTTTCAAATGTAGCCAGTTGTGGCTGAGGGGAGACAGGGGAAGAGAATAGGAGAAGAGGAAGGAGGAGAAACTGCCGCCAGATTAAAATAAATCAATAAATTTAATTCACAAAAATTGTGCCCATTAAACTATAAACTTCCTCCTTACCACACTACATCTGCAGCTGACACATCTAGAGATGTCTCCATTCTACATGTTTTCGGAGTGTTTTCTTGTTTCTCCTGTAATTTTCCTTTGGTTCATCTGATACCCGGCAGTGCACTGTTTCCTTCTGTGTCAAAGCTCAGGAACAGTCATGGGTGTGGTGGCTAGAAGAGAATATCCCCCAGTAGGATCAACTATTTGAAAGCTTGGTCTTCAGTTGGTAGAATATTTGGGAAGGATTTGAGGTATGATCTATTGGAGGGATGTCACCAGTGGGTGGGGACATGGGGTGGACTTTGAGGATTCAGAAGTCAACGTCATTCCAGTTGGCTCTCCCTGCCTCATGGATGTTGCCCCGAGACGTGACCTCTAGGCTACTGTTCTGGCATTATGCCTGCCTAGCTGCTGCCATGTTTCTGGCTGTAATCATCATTGACTGACCCTCTGAAATTGTAAACAAGTTCCCAATCAAATGCTTTCCTTTGTAAGTTACCTTGGTCATGGTGTCTTTTCGCAGCAATAGAAAAATAACTAAGACAATGAATTTTTAAATTCCTCATTTTGTCAAATACACCGAACTATCAGGCACTCATCGCAACCACCACAGAGCTGCCATCTGTTACAGTTTGTCAAAGAAACACACTATGAACTGGATGGATCTGGACACAATTTGCCTACCTTTAGTGCTTCTGTAGAAAACTGAGTGACATAAACGGGATGTACAAGCACAGCTCAACCTCCGAAGCCACCTTAGGAAATGATCACAGGTCCATCACAAAACTATCACGCAAGTCTGAAGCTTTCCGTCACGTCACGCCTCATAGGTAAGTTTTCTCTTCATGGAGATAAGTTCTAGGTGCTTTCTGTCACAGCTAGCATCAACTACATTTCCCCAGAAAGAATTGCAAATGGATATCAAAGTGAGACTGTATGTCTCATAGAATGGATCACTCTCCTCAGCAATAAAGCCACAAAGCAGTTAACTGACCAGATGTGCATCATCACGTGCTTCTCTCTGCTCAGCTACTGCCAACACCACAAGTCTACTGAACGTAAAGCGTAGGTTTTTTAAATCAGTTCAGCCAGTGTGACTCTAGATTAGTTGAAAATACCTCCCCCGATTTTTCTCTTCTAGGACATTAGCAATTGTTTCCTGTCGAGGTAATATTTTTTTTTTAAATGAAGCAAGTTCAATAGATTTGGAAGTACTTAGTTGAAAAGTAAATTACTTTTCTCTTTGTTGTGATAAAATAGCTAACCTACAGAAAATAACATTTATTCCGGCTTATCTTTCTAGGGGATCATTCCATTGTGGCTGAGACCACACACACACACACACACAATTACATACCTAATTAACTAGACCCAAAGACTATATGTGAACTTCTACCTATAGTAGTCATGCAGAATGGAAATTGTAACTCCACAAGAAGCAACACACATTTATGAATTAAAACTCTCTTTACTGCTACATACTGTCTTACAGGGATTATTTTCAATGTGTATCTTTTGTGATTAAAAATTCCCAAGGAACCAGGCATAGTGGCTCTTGCCTTAAATTCTAGCACTTAAGAGAAAGAAGCAGGAAGAGCTCTGTGTGTTCCAGGCCAGACTGGTCTACACAGTGAGAAATCCTGTCTCAAAATAAAAGAATCCCTGGGAAAATATGAACACCATAGAGATCAAATAGAACATATAAGTATAAATAAAATATAAACTAAGGAAAGGTAGACCTGGGATAATGGCTCAGTGGTTCAGAACGCCGGCTGCTCTTGCATAGGACCTGTGTTCAGTTACCAGCATCTACACTGAGTGGCCCACAATCACCTGTAACTCTAGTTCCAGGAGATCTGATGGCCTCTTCTAGTGTCTGTAGGCATTAGACATGCACATGGTACACATACATATATGTAGACACACAGCTGAACTAAATATCTTTAATCATTTCTATTTATCATATTGTGCAACATGAAAACCTTTTTTAAAAGGCACATAAACTGGCACCCACACATTTCCCCAGTTCTTGTAGGGCTGCTTTCTCAAGACCCAGGCACATGGACCTAGCCCATGTGTCTGACTAGTCTCCACCAAATGAAAAGAAAGCATTAACCAATGGCAAAAACAGATGCAACAGCCTCGGCTCACGCCCACACCTAGACCCTGAGCCCATTTCTCTGGGAGGGGAGGCTGCTGGCCTCCTGGAGCAGAGGGAGGGTGTGCGCACTTCACAATGGGCATTCTGTCACGGAATGAGGTGAGGGCTGACCTGTGTCATAACTGCCACAGCGGCTCTAGCCACGCTCAGTCACTAACTGTCATTGGTAAAGTATGGCTCTGCAGGGTTCTGGGAAGATGAGGAGACAGCATCCAAGAGTTTTGGGAAGTCTACGCAATCCTCTTCCTCTTCAGACTCCTCCCCTGTATTTTTTTCCAGCCAGCGTCCACCTCATCCCTTCTCAGCCATCCAGCCTTCATCCTGCCATCTATGTCTACCCCCTGTCTGTTTTCTACCCGACCTCTTTCCCTACTCTGAAAAACACCTTCTACTTCCCCACTTTAATGATGGCCATGCCCAGCTCCTCCTGCCTGGCCAAACTTTCCGCTAATCGTCCTGCTGTCTTCCAACCCTCTTCCTATTTGTCCACCCTCATGACTAGCCCTCCCAGAAGAGCACCGCTGGAGAGATACCTAGTCTCTCTTTCCCATCCGGAAGCTGACTGCCCTCAACTAGACTGGGTAAGTCGAAAGCCTCAAACAAGGAATCCTTCCAAATGGTTCATGTCTCCCATGATTTCTGCATTGATCTTGTCTCCTCTGATGGATTCCAGCTCTACCCAAGACAAAACAGTTTTTTTTTTTAAAGAAACCAGAAACCTAAGAAGGACCTTTTACAATCATCAGAAAGCCTTCTTGGGAGGGATCCACATTTTTTTTTTTAATGTCTTTCCGTATATTCAGGAGTTGAGGAATAGTTCTCCAGATATGGAGCCTGGAATTGAAGGAAACGTATTGGCTCCCACATCCCTGGTAAGTAGGGCTTGGTGAGTGTAAGGAGGTTCAGCAGTGCTGCAGGTGACATCTGAGAGGAGCAGGAGCCAGCCTGGCCTGAGTCTGGGCACTGGGTTCAGTTTAGCAATAGGTTAAATTGTGGGGAAATTATTTTCCTTTTATTGGAAATGTTTTTTTTTCACATAATATCCTGATTATAGTTTTCCCTCCCTCTACTCCTGGCTCCTCCCCGCCTCTCCTCCCATGCAGACCCACAACCTTTCTTCCTCTCACTAGAAAACAAACAGGCTTCTCTGTGATAATAATAAAATAAGAGGAAACAAAAATGAACACTTTGGAATTGGACAAAAGAAACAGAAGTAAGAGTCCAAGAGAAGGCACAAGAATCAAAGCCCCGCTTGTTTACACATTCAGGAATGCCAGAAAAATGCTAAACTGAAAGTCAAAAGATATATACTGTAGAGTAAAAAAACCAAATAGACATAAAATAATAAGATGAAATTTTAAAAAGGAAGAGCCCTGACATGGCATTGTGAGGCAAGGAACCTCCAAAGAAGCCTTTGAATTCTTTTTCTGTTGACCTACTGCTGGGTGTCCGCCCTATCTTTAAAAGTAGTTTGTTTCCCCAGTGACACCCCTGGAAGAAATTTTTCTTTGCAAGTGGCTGTCGACTGGAGATTGCTTCCGTGTCAGGGATGGGGGCCTGTGTCTACTTCTTCTCTAGAGCTCCATCGCATGCAGACTTGGTCAGTCTCTCTGAGGTCATATGAGCATGGTCATCTTGATCGAGGATTTTCTTGATGTCGTCCAACCCCTCTGGCTCTTAGACTCTTTTCCCTTCCTCTTCCATGAGTTTCTCAGAGCCTGGAAAGAGTATTTGATGGATACATCCTGTTTAGGGAGGAGTGTCACAAGGGACTCGCTCTTTGTACATCTGGCTGTGGGTCTCTGTGTTTGTTCACATCTGTTGCAGGAGGAAGCATCTTTGGCGATGCCTAAGCAAGGCACTGATCTGTGACTATAGCAGAATGGCATTAGGAGTCAATTTGTTATTATGTTTTGTCTTTTTTTTTTTTTTTTTTTTTTTTTTTAGAAGAGTAGTATTTGGTTTCCCCTAAGTTTCTAGACTATCTAGTTTCAGATTCTTGGCCACCCAAGCAGTTTCAAATATGGGTTCTTTATTTCACTGAAGGGGTAGGCCTTCAGCAAAGGGTAGGTAGGCCTACCCCTTCCATGAAGTAAGACACTGGTTGGTTACTCCTACGGATTTTGTGTTACCATTACAGTAGCATATCTTGCAGGGAGGTCACCACTGTAGATCAAAGGATTTATGACTGGGTTGGGGTTTGTGTTTCTCTTTTGGTAGCCTGCAGAAATCTACCTGTACCCAAACCACTAAAATAGAGTGGAAGGCTCTGTGGGCAACAGCTTGACTTCTTCATGCTCAATGAGTTGTATAGGTGTTGCCATCAGCAACGGAGCCTTGCTGTCGGTTTGTACAGAGCATCCTATAGTCTTGGCAATAGCCTGGGCTGTTTGAGGGTTCCTATGGAACCCCTCTGGACAACTACTCAACCCAATCCCCTTTTGTTGTATGTTCCTTGAATCGCTAATCTCTCCAGGACTTTTATCATGAAGAGATGGTAGATTTTTGTTAAAGGCCTTTTCTACATCTAATAAGATGATCATGTGTTTTTATGTTCAGTGTGTTTATATGGTGGGTTAAATTTATCTATGTAAAACTCTATGCATGCCTGGGATGACACCTACTTGATCATGATGGGTGATCTTTTTGATGTGGTCTTAAAATCAGTGTGCAAATATTTTTTTTTGTTTTTTTTTTTTGTTTTGTTTTTTGAGACAGGGTTTCTCTGTAGTTTTGGAGCCTGTCCTGGAACTAGCTCTTATAGACCAGGCTGGCCTTGAACTCACAGAGATCTACCTGCCTCTTCCTCCCAAGTGCTGGGATTAAAGGCGTGTACCACCACTGCCTGGCTATGAAGGCATATTCTTTTTTGTTGGGGTGAAATGATCCATAAATATCTGTTAGGTTCATTTGATTTATATCATCATTTACTTCTAGAGTTTCTCCACTTAGTTTTAGTTGGATGTTTCTCTCTTGACCTCTAGTCCCCAAATAACCACTCAGAGGCTAAATTTTAATTACAAATGCTTGGCCAATAACTCACTATTATTAATATTAATATTAATCCATATTTCTTATTTATGCTCTGCCATGTGGCTCGTGGTTTGTTACCTCATTTTCTACATGTCCTGCATCCTCAGTGGTTGCCTGGTGTCTCTTGTGACTCCACCCTTCTTTTTTTAATTATTTATTTATTATGTATACAATATTCTGTCTGTGTGTATGCCTGTAGGCCAGAAGAGGGCACCAGACCTCATTACAGATGGTTGTGAGCCACCATGTGGTTGCTGGGAATTGAACTCATGACCTTTGGAAGAGCAGGCAATGCTCTTAACCTCTGAGCCATCTCTTTAGCCCACCTCCACGCTTCTTTATCCCAGCATCATCAGTTTGATTCTCCCACCTAACTTTATCCTGCCTTACTATAAGCCAATCAGCTTCTTTGTTAACCAATCAGAGTAATACATATTCACAGTGTACAGAAGGATTGTTCCACAGCAGGTCTGGCTCATGCAAAGTCCCTCTCTGCTTTTACTGAAGAGAGAGGTTTGGAAAGTCTTCTGGAAAGATGACAAAATGGCTCTCTAGCATTTTATATATTAAACCTAATTTCCACTCCGACTCTTTCCCTCCCCCCTTCTTGTTCCACCTGTCATTACCCCCATCCTGTCCTCTCAGCAAAGAGTGAAACCAGGGCCCTAAAGATTTTGCTGCCAACTGTCATGATAACGGCCTAGCTTTTCCTGATAAATTGAGGGACCCAGAACGGCTCATGAATCCCATTTACTGTTTCCTCAGGTACAAGGGAAGCAGCCCCCAGAGACACAGACTGGAAACCAGGAAGCAGAAGAGAGTCAAGCCCTGGTTAAGTTTGGCGCCTTCACTCAGTAAGCAAGTACCACAGCACTGGAAGTGACACCTAAAAAGCCAGGGCAGAGATCCAGTCTCGCTGGGGATAAAATCTGGACTCAGGCTACCACGTGGTGACCTTGGTGTGTCTGGGAAGCCATGTAGTGGTTCAAAATCCTTCTGGAAATTTCAGATCAGAGTCTGCACTGGTTCAAGCTACCAAGTGTCAACTAATTCCACCTGCTTGTCCATCATTACAAAACTGGGGGCCAGGCAGTGGTGGTGCACGCCTTTAATCCCAGCACTCGGGAGGCAGAGGCAGGTGGATCTCTGTGAGTTCGAGACCAGCCTGGTCTACAAGAACTAGTTCCAGGATAGGCTCCAAAACCACAGAGAAACCCTGTCTCAAAAAAAAAAAAAATACAAAACTGGGGACAAGGCCACTTGGTGCTTGTAGCAAACACAGGAGTTCCATAAGCATTAGACCTAGGAGTCCTGAACTCAAGACTTAAGATGGAGTTTCAGAAAAAGGTGCTGTGGCCACCTGAGACTTGATTGGCCCCCATGTGGGCTTCATTGCCTGTTACTCTCTTCAATATAGGGAAACAGGAGGTCACACTCTATGGGAAAGCTTGTCTTGTGTCAACTTGTAGCCTCTGATGAACACATGCTGGTCTTTCTATTTGCTTTCTATCGTTGTATTGAACACCATGACTAAAATAACTCGGGGAGGAACAGGGATTATCTTACCTTACAGCTTATAGCTCATTATAAAGGGAAGTCGGGGTAGGAACTCCAAGAAGGAACTGAAGCCTGGGCTTTGGAGGACTGCTCTTTACTATGTTCCCCATGGCTGGCTTTCTTATACCAACCAGGACCACCAGACTGGGGTGGCACCCTCTGCATTCTGTTGGTCCTCCCATATCAATCACTAATCTAGAAAATGACCTATAGGACAAGAATATGGAGGCATTTTCTCATCTGAGGCTCCCTCCCCCCATGTGATTCTAGCTTATCAAGTTGCCAAAACCCAGCCTGGACCAATGTCTTTTCTATTATTAATTGCACGATTTAGACTCTCTAAGAGTGTTAAGTAAAAATACTGCTTTTTATTCAGTTCGGTGAAACTTCAACAGACCACATTCTTTTATTAAATATGTCTAAAAATGGAATCCCTACCATAAGTACTGTTTTCTAGGATCTAGGCAGACAAACATAAGCCATAGTCTGGCATTCTGGGACCCTACTTGGTTTGGGCTACACATGTACTACTTTCTAATAATGCACTCAGCAGCCTCAGAGCCATCTGCATTATGCAGATAGAGAGCACTCTGATACAGTAGCCTTCCTCCCTCCTTAAAGACCATCAGACTTAGTTTCTAGTCAAATGGATTCTCAAGACTTCCTGATCCAAGGATAGGAGAAACAATCTGTCCTGAACTGGTTTTAGGTACATGTATAGTAAGGTAAAACTGTCCCCATGTGAATTTTAGGGAAAATTGCCTATTCACCGTCTCATGCCTATGCATAATTGGGTGTGTATATGGTTAATAACACACTCACTACACCCAAGAGTAAACAAATACCTGTTTCTCTTGAACCCCATAAAGAGAAGCCTCATACAGATACCAAGGCTCTTGTGTAAATCCAATCTGTGGCCCTTAGCCCTCTTACAGAATCCATGACTCTTGTGTGTATATTCACTTTGTGGCCCTTAGCTCTCATACAGATACCAAGGCAGTTGAGTACATTCACTCTGTGAACCTTGGCTGTCTTACATTGTATTTTGCCCTATCCTATAGATGTGCTTTGAATAAAATTTCCCAGCTACTTTTGCAAACTGTATGAGCCCCTACTTCAAATACTGGCAATGCCTGGCCTAGTTCCAGCCAACAGCAGCACCAGGACTCCAGTAAGACAAAGCAGCAGAGGCAGCAGCTGCCTCTAAACATCACTTTCCCCTTGAGGGCTTCTGCTGCGCTCCCATTGGAGCCAGCTCTCTGCTGGAGTCACGGAGGGCAGGGAGTCTCAGACTCTCACTGCAGATTCTCCCTCCGCTTCATCACACTTTTGATGACATATGACATTTTATCGCCACTGCAGAAACAACATTTAGCAAGGAAAGAAAAGGCCAGACTGTCCCAGTTCCTGATACTCGTCTGTCTGATCTTTTTTTCCCCCCTCCCTCACCAGAGAAACGTGAAATTCCAAAACGACAAGATCCCCACGTGACTCCAAGACCCAAAGTGACATCACTGTGTAGGGGACATGGTCATGAGTGAAGCCGCATACCTCTGGGTATCAAATCAACAAGAGTGGACACCGTTCACAGAAATAAATGTTTCATTTGCAAATAAATCAGTGACGAAGGATTTATTGATTTTAGACAGAACTGATTCCAAAGCGGGAGCTATTTTATACTGACAAAGGAGTTAGTACTCAATGAGAAAAAGAATCGAGTATGTGTATCTGCATGAAAAAAAAAAAGCGACAAGTTGCTTCACGGGAAATTATGCTAAAAATGAAGGTGGAAGCAGGTGAGTCTATCTTCAGCAGACATTTCAACCTCCCCTTCTCAGAAGCAGAATGAAAGAGACAGTGAAAATTAGCCAAGACACAGCTTTACTTGATCGTTTATTCCCTGTAGTAACAGCAGGCCATACATTTTACCTCAAGCTCACCATAGGGCATAGTCAAGGTCAAAGCACATGTTAAAAAAAAAAAAACCTGCAAGAATAGAAATCAAACTTTCCCCTCTCAAATCACTAAACTAGAAACCAGCACTAAGACATAAAAATTTACCGGGCACTTAGAGGAGAGTTAGTCTATGCAGGACAAGGAAGAAGAAAGAATTCTCAAGAGGAATTTTATTACCAAAAATTGTCAACAAATGACGTTTAGAGCAAGAGCTGTGGGCTGAAAAGATGACTCAGCTCTTGCAGAGGACGCGGGTTTGGTTCCCTATACCCACAGCTACCCGAGTCAGTTCCAAGGGATCAAATGTTCTCTTCTGGCCGCCTGGGCATCATATAGTTCACATACATACACTCACATACACACATATATATGTAAAGATATCTTTAAAACAAAAATTGTATAAGTTTGTCTGGATGTTAAAATTAAAATAAGACAATTCCTGAAAAAATAAAACTAGGTAAATTTTTGTTTGTTTTTGTTTTTCGAGACAGGGTTTCTCTGTAACTTTTTGGAGCCTGTCCTGGAACTCGTTCTTGTAGACTAGGCTGGCCTCCAACTCACATAGATCCGCCTGCCTCTGCCTCCCCAGTGCTGGGCTTAAAGGTGTGCACCATCACTGCCCAGCTAAAACTAGGTAAATTTACACAAAAAAATGAGAGACATTTTTAATAGATCTGTGTAGATTAATGGAATTGAGTCAAGTATCTACAAACTCAGAGTGTGTCTTGGTGATAGAGCACTTGCTAAGCATGTTTGTGGTTCCTCACTATTATCAGAAAATTATAGCTCACCCAAACAGAAAATACCAACTCTAGGTGAACACACTGATTGGTCTATCAATCATTTTCAGAACATTGTGGCCAGATGCAGAAAAGGCATTTGATACAGTGACTAGCAAATTAGACAGGAGATCCATATCAGATAATCTGTAAAACCACTGTGAAGTCTATCGCAGAGAAAGTATCTACTTAGAGCTAGTCTGTGAATAAGGAAGGGAACACAACAGCATCCTTCCTTTTGACCAATGCACTTCCATTTAAAAGCTCCCACAATTTCTTTTGTTGATATTGAAGGATTGATTTTTTAAAACCTTATGAACTGATTTTAAAGTTTGTTTCTGCAGTTATAACCAACTCATTAGTAAAGACGAATCAGTCAGAGAACGGGCAGTTCCTGGAATAGCAACCTCTGATGTCCCAGAAGGAAGGCAGAGTGTGTTTCTTGCAGAACAGGCAGATCACCGGTGGAGCACGAGAGCCCACAGATGCACAAATGTAACCAATGTATTTGGCGAGAAAGAAAAGGCAGCACAGAGGAACAAAGAATTTCAGTCTAACAGCTGTTATGGAGCCGTTTGACATCTGCATAGAATTACCAATGACTTGGAGCTTCATGTGTAGACCAGGCTGGCCTAAAACTCCAGGCTGGCTTCGAACTCACGGAGATCCACTTGTCTTTCTCTACTGCCAAAAGGCATACACTACCACACCTGGCTGACTTTTGCTCATTTCTAATCAGGGTTATTTCTTGATATGTTCTCACAGTGTAATTAAGACTATCCTTGAACTCTTGCCTCATCTCTCAAATGCTACCCTGAGCCACGTTAACAATTTCTTAATTCGGAGATTGGAAATTCATTTTGTGTTTAAGATAATTCCTTTTTCAACTGTCTTAATATTTTTTAAAACATTACTTTTTAAGATTATGTGTATTGGTACTTTACCTGTATGCCTATGGCCACCATGTGAGTGCTGGGGACTGAACTCAGGTCCTCTGGAGAAGATCCAGTGCCCTTAACTGCTAATCCAATCTCTCCAGACCCCTTTGCAAACATTTTACCTCAGTCTGAAGTTTGTCTTTTTATCCTGTAGACTGTGTTTTTCACCCAGCAAACATTTTAAATTCAATAAAGTCTAGGTTATGTCCCATACCCCCTGCCATGCTTTCTTCTTCTCTTCTTCTTCTTCTTCTTCTTCTTCTTCTTCTTCTTCTTCTTCTTCTTCTTCTTCTTCTTCCTCTTCCTCTTCCTCTTCCTCTTCCTCTTCCTCCTCCTCTTCCTCCTCCTCCTCCTCTTCCTCCTTCTTCTTCTTCTTTTATCTGAAACGGCATCAGCATAGTTCAAACAAATAACTTTTCTACAGGCTCAGGTGTTACAGCTACTGGCGTTGTTTGTAGGGACCACGGAATCTTTTGTGGTCCATCTACAAACCCAGGGTGTGTCAGGGTCTTGTATCTTGTTGCACTCTCTGTCTTCTGGCCAGCACCATGTCACGTACAGATCCTACCCTGCTGCTTCCAGAGCCACAGTTCCTCATTCCACTGTGTCTTTCTCTCCACAGTGGCATGTATCCAGAACCCTAAGAACCAGCTGAGACCTTCCTCCCTTAGGATGCCTTTGTCACAGTTATGAGAACAAAATCAATAAAACCTAAGAAGATGTGTGGCCTTTGCATCCAGACAGTGAGCAAAAGCATTAAGAGTTCTTAATTACTAAATGTTCTTTCCCATCACTTGCAGTTTCCAGCAAGACCGAGAAGAATAGTGTTTTCATGAAACCCCACTGAATCTCTCAACGAACATTTGGTAGCACAGTGGGGCAACTGTTATGAACAGTAAACATACAATGACCTGTTATCCCCCAGTGTCTTTGGTGTACTGAAAAAAGTGACAGAAAGTCCAGAGAGAATGGTTGCTTTCTTTAAAAAAAACAAAACAAAAACTTTTTAAACTTCTATTTAAAATTTATTTTAAAAACCATCTTTTCTCATTTTACATGCCAAATCCAGTTCCCACTCCCTCCCCTCCTCCTGCTTCCTCCACATTCCCATCCCACCTCCCAGTCACCTCCTTCCGTTCCTCAGAGAGGGTAAGGCTTCCCATGGGGAGTCAACAAGGTATAACATATTGTTTTGAGGCAGGACCAAGGCCCTCCCCTCTATATCTAGGCTGTACAAGGTATCCCTCCAGAGAGAATGTCTTCTAAAAAGCCAGAACAAGCAGTAGGGATAAATCCTGGTCTCATTGCCAGTGGCCCCACAGTCTTCTCCAGCCACACAACTGTCACCCACATTCAGAGGTCCTAGTTTGCTCCTATGCTGGTTTTCTTGCTGTCAGGACAGAGATGGCAGGCTCCCATTAGCTCAGGTAAGCTGTTTCAGTGGGTATTCCCTTCATGGTCTTGACTTCTTTGCTCATATTCTCACTTCATCTTCAACTGGACTTTGGGAGCTCAGTCCAGTGCTCTGCTGTGGATCTCTGCCTCCGCTTCCATCAGTTGATGGATGAAGGTTCTATGATGACATTTAAGGTAGTCATCAATCTGATTAGAGGGCAAGGCTAGTTCAGGCACCCTCTCCACTATTGCTTAGGGTCTTAGCTGGGGGCATCCTTGTGGACTCCTGGGAGTTTCTCTAGTGTCAGGTTTCTTGATAGCCCCATAATGACTCCTTCAATCAAGATATCTCTTTTCTTATCCACCGTCTCTGTCCTCCCCCTATCGTGACCATCCTGTTCCCTCAAGTTCTCCTCCCCCTTTTCCTTCTCTCCCCTTCCCATGCTGCTTTCCCTTTTCCCACTCCCATGCTTTCAATTTTTTTCAGGAGATCTTATCTATTTCCCCTTCTCAGGGGGATATATGTATGTTTCTCTGAGGGTTCTCCTTGTTACTTAGCTTCTCTGGGGTTGTGGACTATAGGCTCATTATCCTTTGCTTTATAGTTAGTATCCATTTATGAGTGGGTACATACCATGCTCATCTTTCTGGGTCTGGGTTATCTCACTCAGGATGGGTTTTTCTAGTTCCATCCATTTGTATGTGAATTTCAAGATGTCATTATTTTTTACTGCTGAGTAGTACTCCATTGTGTAATGTACCACATTTTCTTTATCCATTCTTTGGCTGAGGGGCATCTAGGTTGTTTTCAGGTTCTGCCTATTACAAATAATGCTGCTATGAACATAGTTGAACAAATGTCCTTGTAGTATAGCGGAGTAAGTATCCTTTGGGTATATACCCAAAAGTGGTATTGCTGGGTCTTGAGGTATGTTGAGTCCTAATTTTCTGAGAAACCGCCATACTAATTTCCAGAGTGTTTGTCCAAGTTTGCATTCCCACCAGCAATGGAGGAGTGTTCCCCTTTCTCCCATCCTTTCCATCACAAGCTATCATTGGTGTTTTTTTTTTATCTTAGCCATTCTGACAGGTGTAAGATGGTATTTCAGAGTAATTTTGATTTCAATTTCCCTGATGGCTAAGGATGTTTCCTTATGTGTTTTTTGGCCATTTGAGATTCTTCTGTTGAGAATTCCTTGTTTAGATCTATACCCCATTTTAAAATTGGATTATTTGATATTTTGCTGTCTAATGTCTTGAACTCTTTATATATTTTGGAGCTCAGTCCTCTGTCTGATGTGGGGTGGTGAAGATCTTTTCCCATTCAGTAGGCTGCATATTTGTCATTGACTGTGTCCTTTGCTTTACAGAAGATTCTCAGTTTTAGGAGGTCCCATTTATTTATTGTTGCTCTCAGTGTCTTCACTACTGGGGTTATATTTAGGAAATTATCTCCTGTGCCCATGCATCAAAGGCTATTTTCCACTTTCTCTTCTCTCAGGTTCAGTGTGGTCGGATTTATATTGAGGTCTTTGATTTATTTTGGATTGAGCTTTATGAATGGGGATAGGTATGGATCTATTTGCATTCTTCTATATGCTGACATCTAGTTATGCCAGCACCATTTGTTGAAGATGTTTTCTTTTTTCTATTGGATAATTTTAGCTTCTTTGTCAAAAATCAGGTGTTCGTAGATGTGTGGATTAAGATTTGATTCCATTGGTCAATCTGTCTGTTTTTATGTTAGTACCAAGCTGTTTTCATTACTGTAGCTCTATAATAGAGATTGATGTCAGGGATGTTGATGCTTCCAGAAGTTCCTTTATTATACAGGATTCTTTTGGCTATCCTGAGATTTTTGTTTTTCCATATGAAGTTGAGTAATGTTCTTTTGAAATCTGTGAAGAATTGTGTTGGGATTTTGATGAAGATTGCCTTGAATCTGTAGATTGCTTTTGATAGGATTGCCATTTTTATTATGTTGATCCTACCTATCCAAGAGCATTGGAGATCTTTCTATTTTCTGGTATCTTCTTCAGTTTCTTTCTCCAAAGAGTTAAAGTTCTTGTCAAACAGGTCTTCCACTTGTGTTCATGAGGGAGATTGATCTGTAATTCTCTTTCTTGGTTGAGTCTTTGTGTGGTTTTGGTATCAGGGTAACTGTAGCCTCATAGAAAGAGTTTGTCAATCTTCCTTCTGTTTCCATTATGTTGAACAATTTCAGAAATATAGATACTAGCTCTTCTTTGAAGTTCTGTTAAAATTCTGCGCTAAAACAATCAGGCCCTGGGCTTTTTTTGGTTGGGAGACTTTTGACGACTGTTTCAATTTCCTTAGAGGTTATAGGTCTATTTGAATTGTTCACCTGGTCTTAATTTAATTTTGGTATGTTGTACCTATCCAGAAAATTGTTTATTTCTCTTAAATCTTCCTATTTTGTGGAATACAGGTTTTGTAGTATGACCTAATGATTCTCTGGGTTTCCTCAATGTCTGTTGTTATGCCCCCTTTAAATTTCTGATTTATTAGTTTGGATGTTCTCTCTCTGTCTCTTGATTAGTTTGGATAGGGGTTTGTCTATCTTGTTGATTTTCTCAAAGAACCAGCTCTTCATTTCATTGACTCTTTGTATATTGTTTTCTTTGTTTCTATTTTATTGATTTCAGTCCTCAATTTGATTATTTCCTGTCTTCTACTCCTCCTAGGTGAGTTTACTTCTTTATGTTCTAGAGCTTTCAGGTGCTGTTAAGTAGCTAGTGTGAGCTTTCTCTACTTTCTTTATGTAGGCATGTAGTGCTATGAACTTTCCTCTTAGCAACCATAGGTTTGGGTACATTGTACCTTCATTTCTGTTGAATTCTAGGAAGTCTTTAATTTATTTCTTCCCTGCCTTGGGGGTGGTTCAATAGAGCACTGTTCAATTTTCATGAATTTATAGGTTTTCTACAATTAGTGTTGTTGTTGAATTCTAACTTTAAACCATGGTGACCTGATAAGATACAGGGATTATTCCAATTTTTTTAAAAAAATATCTGTTGAGGTTTGCTTTGTTACCAAGGATGTGGTTAATTTTAGAGAAGGTTCCATGAGGTGATAAGAAGAAGGTGTATTATTTGTGTTTGGGTGGAAAGTTCTGTAGATGTCTGTTAAGCCCTTTTGATGCATGATATCTGTTAGTTCTATCATGTCTCTGTTAAGTTTCTGTCTGTCTGATCTTTCCATTGTGGAGAGTGTGGTGTTGAAGTCTCCTTTTATTAGTGTATGTGGTTTGATGTGCCATTTAAGCTTTAGTGATTTTGTTTTTACATATGTGGTACTCTTGTATTTTGGGGCATAAGCGTTCAGGACTGAGTCTCCATCTTGATGGATTTTTCCTGTGACGAGTATGAAGTGTCCTTCTCCAGAGAGAATGGTTCCTAAGAAACAGTGAAACACAGTGGACTTCTTTAAAAACGAGGCACGCTGGGAGAGTTGTTGAGTCTCAAAGATATAACAGAAGTATGAATGGCCGAAAAGAAAGGAGGAAGTAGAGAGGAGAGGAGGGAAAAGAGGAAAGGCGGGGAGGGGGGAACAGAGAGAAAATAGAAGAAAGAAAACCCAGAAAACAAAACAAAAAAAAATAGCAAGAGTAGGTCAAACAAACCAAACCAAATGTCAGAAGAGCCCAAAACCATGGGACAAGTACAAAAGGGTGCCACTCGTCTGCCATGGGACAAAGAAGAGAGAAACACAACACTATTTAACAAGAGGACATCTTCTAAGCATAGTTTCAGAAAGATCCCAGAGTAGTGGATGGGAAAACCCTTGAAAAACTGTAGTTCAACAGTGGACTTGGAGCTACTTCAAAAGCAGGCTAAGAGAAGAATTAAAAGTATCCAGAAGAGGGCAGGCCACCTCAAGCACTGTGAAGCAGCTGTAGGTACTGAATACCACTGCTCCAAAGAGACCTGCAAGTAAGTAAAAAAAAGAATACAATATTAAGTGGTCAGAGGAACAAACCCCACCAACTTTGAATCCTGTATGATGTAGGAGTGTTTCTATCTATCTGTTGTTTCATTGGTTAATTAATAAAGAAACTGCTTGGCCTTATAGGTCAGAACATAGGTGGGTGGAGTAGACAGAACAGGATGCTGGGAGTGAGGCAGAGGCCTCAGGCAGTCGCCATGACTCTCCTCTCTGAGATGGATGCAGGCTAGAATGTTCCTGGTAAGTCACCACCTCGTGGTGCTACACAGATTACTAAATATGGGTTAATCAAGATGTGAGAGTTAGCCAGTAAGAGGCTAGAGCTAATGGGCCAAGCAAAAGAATACAATTTGTGTGTTGTTATTTCGGGGGGAAACTAGCCATGCGGGAGCCGGGTGGGATGAAAAGCAGGCCTGCTCACCTCGCCACTACACCTGTACCCCAATATCTGTACTTTAAAATCAAAAAGATACAAAACCACACTGTCAGGCTAAACCAGAAGTCCTCTGACAGCTAACAGTGTCTTGCCAGGAGACCAATGACCAGTGAGGAGCAGGATGATACAAGAGAAGATATATAATCCAAGTGAGACCTTCAACTCTCCAGGACGAGACTGACTGTGAAGGAAAGAGTGTGATGGAGGAGTGTCTATGTGTTACTTTCATTATTAATAAAGAAACTGCCTTGGCCCTTTAAGAGAACAGAAAATTAGGTAGGCGGAGTAGACAGAACAGAAGGCTGGGTGGGTAGCAGGCAGGGGGCAGACTCTTCAGGCAGTCGCCATAAGCAGTCACCATGCCTCTCCTCTCCTGGTAAGCCACCCCTCGTGGTGCTACACAGATTACTAAATATGGGTTAAAGCAAGATATGAGAATTGACCAATAAGAGGCTGAAACTAATGGGCCAGGCAGTGTTTAAGAGAATACAGTTTCCGTGTAATTATTTTGGGTAAAGCTAGCCGGGTGGCGTGACGCAGCCCCGCCGCTCCTTCTACAAGAATGAAATGAAGCAAAGGCTGCAAGTGCATCCCTGTTAGCAGTGCTAACACGCGTGTGGAGGAAAGGCCCTGACAATGCGTTGGGTTATACAGAACCTATACAGTTCCTGCTGACATTAAATATGAATAAGCATAGATGTTATATACGTGTGTTTGTGTGTATATGTGCATACAGAAATGGATGATTTCCTCTCACACCTCACGAGGTAGGTTCTCGTCTCCATGGAGATAAGTCTCAGGTACCACCAGCAGGAATTAAGACTAACCCAACTAACTTTCCTAGCAATGGAAATGGATGGACTTCCCACTTGAAAACTGTTAGACTCTAATAAACTGTATTACAATCTAATAAATGTATTACAACCTAATAAACTGTATTACAACCCAATTAAAAGGTGAGGATAACCTTAAAAGTTAAATCCTAAATTTTATGTGAAATGTCACAGAAAACAACCTTGACATTTTAAGTATTTTAGATTTTGGGAAATACAAGTCGTCTCGTGCTGAGATTTACTTACTAAGTGGCTTGCCTAAAGGGACCTTGCTGTAGGCTCCACTGTTGATGGATTTCCTTATGTTGCTGTGAAGCTCAGAAACATCCCAGCTGCCTTTCTACAGGTATGACCAACAGCGGTGACAACTGTCCTCCTCACAGTTTGCCCGAGTATGGCCTCTCCTTAGGTCTACATCTCGTGGGTCACATTTGTGGTCGGTTTGATCTCTATTGCCTTCATATTTTTGTAGGCATTTTTTTATCCTAAACGAGACACACTGGCAAACTTAAGCGACTACTTGGCAGTAAAAGAAGTCTTATAAAATGTTTTTGAAAGAACGTATTGCTTCTGGTATTTGACATGGCTTGCTCTGTTTGCTGGAACACGGTGTGAGCTATATGTTCTGCCATGGGCTCTTCATGCTTGTCTCTGGCCCCTCACCAGGGCCCCAAAGCCTGATCTTGAACTAAAATCTCTAGGACCATGAACTGTGAACCCACATCCTCTCTGAAAGTTAACTTTCAAATGCTGTGACACCGAGGACGTAGTCAGGTGAAGATAGACAGGTCTGAAGTCTTTCAGGCAAGGTGGCTCAGTGGGTAACGGTCCTTGCTGCCACGCCTGACAACCTGAGTGTCATCCTCAGTTCAGCCATGGTAGAGCAGCTCATATGGGGAGCAGGTGAATGCTGAGTGAATGCATATTGTTGACATGGCCATGGTGTGGACCCCAATGCCTGGGACTGTGCTGGACACAGCTCATTACTGGATCAGGGCCAGAGTGGAATCCTGAGGTCTTCACGGCCATGTTCAGAAGACCTTCAATCCACTCGGTAGGAGGTAAACCTTTCAAAACCAAACCAGTGTCCTGACTTGAGAGAGCGGCGGAGCTGTAGAGGTTATTCTGCAACCCTGGAAAGATTCTCCCTTCAGAATAACGACGAACTGACAGGTAAAAATGCCTGAAGTCCAGACTTGGTGAAGCCAGTCCCTGCCAAGGACGCTGGTCCTGTTCCCACTGGGAACGCCACGCCATCCTCCTGTGACAAAGCAAGTCTTTGTCCTATAGCACCTGTTTGAAGGGTTCATCCTTCTCCTGACTGTCTCAGTAACAAGGGTCAGAGCTCAGCGGGAGGTGCTTTACCTGAGCAAATGCTGGCTTGGCTGCAGGACTAAGGCGATCACTTCAGCAGACCCTGACTGCTACACAGCCACCGAAGAAAAGACCCATGCCAAAAGCACACGTGAAGGCGACAGTCCTTCCTGCATTTTCATTGGGATTTCCCTGGTTGAGGCATACTCTTCCCCAGCTTAATTAAACCTCAGCTCCAGAGCAACCAGGCTGAAGAGCGTCAGTCATGGTTGACCACCGGGTCGGGACACTGTTTGCTAGAAGGGATCATCCTGGGGGAAGGTAAGGGCATTCAGTGAGAAAAGGAACATCAGCCAGGACTGAAGTACCTGGAGCCTGGCCTGGCAAGTGCTGAGCCTCCAATTGACATCGGCCGACTGAATATAACCTAATTTCCATGTACTTCCACAAGGTCCTACCTGCCTCTGGAATGGCCACAGGTCAGTGGACAAGCCATTAAGCAAGAGGGCTTTGCCTTCCCTCTGAGCCCAAAGGGGGGTAGAGAGATTTGCCCTTTTCCCATGGGCCTGAGGCTTTGGTGTCCTAACAATGGCCGGCTCATGTCAACAATACGCCATGGCTTCCTCTGCTTCCCATGGCAGTGGCTGGCTCACATCTCTAATTTTCTTCATCAAGTGCTTTCCATTCACTTAAGTAGAGCAGATAAGTCTGCTGCCACTATAGGAGAGCACATTTTACTCACCCCAGCTGAGAGATGAAAAGTGGGATACTTATAATCCAACACTCAAGTTCTCTTGTTGAGGGCCATTCCCAGGATAGATTAATTCCCCAGGCAACTGGGGGTTTCACAGTGTATGGTAGCGTGGCTTTTACAGCTCCAGGATAAAGAGCTGTCCTGGACAAGTGTTCTGATACTGACACTCGAAGGTAAAGTGCGCAGGAGAAATTCTAAGATCTGAGCATGTTACGTCGATAGCATCATTACTCAGAGCTGTGACAGAGACACAGTAAGGAGCTCCAGGAGTTGAGGAAATGCCTCGGTGATTTAATATGTGTGCAAGTTGAGTCTGTAGAGGATAAGAGGAGACGGAGAGGTGGAGAAAGAGAGAGAGAAGAATCCATATTAAAAGGGATGATGGCAGGCTGGAGAGATGGCTCAGAGGTTAAGAGCACTGGATGCTCTTCTAGAGATCCTGAGTTCAATTCCCAGCAACCACGTGGTGGCTCACAACCAACTGTAATGAGATCCGCTCCCCTCTTCTGGCGTCTAAGCAGAATACTTAACATATGTAGGCAGAATACTGTATACATAATAAGTAAATATCTTTTTTTCTTAAAAAGAGATAATTTGCAAAGCCAGGAACGATAACCAGTGAATGATGCTTAGATATGCTATAGAAACAGCATTTTTATTTTTATTTTTACTTTTTTATACTTCCGATCTGCCTGCAAAGACCATCAGAGGAGAGCAAGTACACTGCCTCCAAGGAAGTGCTAACAACCTGCAGGCTTATGCAGAGGGCTCAGCAGGAGCCCTGACAGCCAGAGATAATGAAGTGACCTTCCCTGTGTGCCAAAGAAAGAGGCCGCCAGCAAGGATTTCTTTTTTTAAAAAAAAATATTTATTTATTGATTAAGTGTACAATATTCTGTCTGCATGTATGCCTGCAGGTCAGAAGAGGGCACCAGATCTCATTACAGATGATTGTGAGCCACCATGTGGTTGCTGGGAATTGAACTCAGAACATTTGGAAGAGCAGGCGATGCTCTTAACCGCTGAGCCATCTTGCCAGCCCCCAGCAAGGAATTCTACAACCAAAAAGAGCATCTCCCAGGACAGCCAGTGAAACTAAGGTATTTTTCAGTCGAAAAAAATAAGACACTTGTTATCTGAAGCACCCTGGACAGAGACTGCAGAGCCCTCCAGGCAGAAAAAGTGGAGTGTGATTTCAGGTAGAGAGAATGCAGTTTAGAAGTAGAGACAGCAGAACTGGGGGGGATTATGTGTGTGGACAAGGGGACATGGATCCTACACAGCCATCATTGTCTAAGTGAGGCGTGAGTGGCTGGCAACGGTTAGAAACAAAGCTACACAGAGGACAGAAGGAAGGGAAGAGGAGTCAGTAGATGTCTAAGACACGGGGTAGTGACTTGAAGTAAGTTCTGGTAAGTAAGGTGATATAATGTGAATTTGCAGGTTACCAATAGGATTGTTTTAAAATCTTAACTGGTAAGCAGATAAATGTACAATAAAAATAGATCTTTTGGGTATAGGTTAGAAACAGAGAAGAAAAGGAAACAAGCCATGTAATTAAATAATCAAGAGTGCATTGGGGAGAATTGCTCAGAATACATTGTGCACATGTATGACAATTTCACAGCGAATCCCTTTACTCTGTAAAATCAATTCATGCATAATAATAAAAAGACCAGATTTAAATCTAAATAATTCAGCATTACATTACTATTGAATGGATTATTGAGGGACAAAGTTAGGATATGTGACTTGGAGGAAACCAGTAACAGTTCCAGAAAACAAACAAACCAACGAAACAGCAAGCCCAAGGTGCAGATTTAGCTACCAATGCAAGAATGAATATTCACTGAACAAATGTTGGTCAAATAGAAGACTCAATAAATTTTTAAAGCAAGAAAGAGATTGCTGCCAAATAGTAATATTTCACAGCAGTAAACGCTAATCCTTCCTGATAAAGTGTTAAACGTAGGTGGAAAGGGAACCTGGTAAGTAACCCAGTGACATCAGAGCAGCAAGAAAATGTTGAAAATTTACTATTGAAGACATGACAAGCCTGACATCTCAGTTTCTTGTAAGGGTGCTGAATATATAATTTTGAAAAGCAAAATGTAGGCTTCTCTGTTGAATTTTTATAGAACACAGAAAACGAAAAGCATTTGGCAATTCAGTTTACAAGAAGAGCTGCAAGTGACCAGCAGTGGAGGACGAAAACATAGCCATGTGCTTTGCTCACGGAAGTGGAATTTTGACACATCAGTAGCCAGAACCATATCTGCTACAAACCATCATACGCTACCACCACCACAAGAGCAGATTGGCCTGGGGGCTGCCAGCTTAGGTTTTGATTTTATGTCAGTCAGTGCTGTGGCAGCATGAAGACTGGAGGGTACAGGGTAGGATAAATGTAAAAAAAAAGGTATGTAGTTAAGTTATAATAAAATGACACAAATTATTGATTAGACACATACTTAAGATGGAAGGGTTGGGATCATATGATTTTCAAGGGAGAAACATCTGAGTCCGTATGTCTGTGGGACTTTGGGGACAGCACAGTGTGCTATGTGCTTGTCGAACATGAATGAGGAGGGGGTACCATTCCCGCACTCACAGGGAAAGCCAGGTGCTGTGGCACACATCTGTAAAACTGTCACCCCACTCACCGTGGCTGCAGCGGTATCCCAGGGACTCACCAGCTCACATTTTAGCAGAAGTGGTGACCTCTAGGTTCACTCTCTCCAAAAGAAGGGGAGAAGTGTTAAAAACACCAGATGTGGTTCTCTGGCCTTCACGCCTGCGTACAAAGAAAGGTGCATGTACCCTCCTACGTAGCCACCTACACACACACATACCAATCACCAGACACAAAAAAGGAGATTATACAAACCTCACCAAAAATTATTGATAGCCACAAAAAGATGGAGAGCTATATTTGAAATGACGAGGGGAGAAACTTAACCTAGAACTCTATTTTTAAAAATTGAAAGTGCAAGGTAAATCAATGCAGATGTTCTCAAACATAGAAAAGGTGACGGATTTGTGGCCAACACTAATTCTGCAAGAAACGTAAAAGGGCGGCAGAAGATAGCACAAGTCAAGACTCAGAGCTTTGCATAATACAAAAAATAAAAGTAAAATACAATCATGAAAGTTACTTAATTATTAATTAATCTCACCAACAATGGCTTGTTCTAAAAACAGTAGCAATAGTACATTACTATACAAGCTCATTTTGTAGTAGTATACATACAGGAAGAAGACTCCTTAATATTTTCTGAGGCAGGTGATTGGGGGGCAAAAATGGCATATACATGTTTGAAAAGGTCGTAGAGAAATACATTCTACTGTGGGATTCAGATGAAATGAGAATTGAAATTTCAAAAACCCAGAGCAATTTTCCTGTTGCGTGGTATTTACTGCCATACGCTAGCACGCAGTGACGTGGAAGTAAGTGTGGATTAGTCTCAAATGCATCTTTTTAATTCTACAAAAAAAAAAGAAAGAAAGAAAAAGAAAAACAAGTCTAACACGTGTAATCAACTTGTTAGGATAAAGTCGTTGACATTGGCAAAACAGAAGAGGCAGAAGATACGTGATTGGAAACGGAGACAAAGAATACAGCAATCAAACAGACTTGATAAAGATTCATCCAATTAGTAGCAGAAATTACCTTAAATTTGAATTTTAAAATCACCAATGAAAGGAAAGCCATAGTAAGGTACAATAACAACAAACTAGCTCTATGCTGTGTGCGAAAACAACTGAAACCCAACTGCACAATGCATTTAGAATAAAAGAACGGAGCCCGCCTGTGGCAGTTCCTTCCCTGTACAGTGTCGTCACAGTGGGCAAGGTCCTTCTCTATGAGGTGGAGCCCTTCGAGAAATGTACTTAACTATCCCAGACCACTGACTTCTACCAATTTGCCCAGTCCTTGGTCCCGAAAAGCTTCCCTAGTTCCCAAGCACATGGACTCATGCTATGCTCTGGTCCAGTCATGGCCAAGTGGTTGCCAGCCCCCATGGGACCTCTGCAGCAGAGCTAATGTCAGAATCCCATTCCTGCTCGCTGCTCACTCACACGCCTAGACATTCTACCAGCTGACCATGGCAGTGCAGTGGACCTGCAGGAGGGGGCGTGCACCTCATAGTGGGCATTCAGTCATGGAATGAGGAGGACTGAGCTTTGAGATAAATGACATAGCTGGTTTGCCAAAGCGCAGCCTTTAACTTGCACTGGTAAAGTGACAAGTTTGGAAGGTTTGGGAAAGATAAAAAGAAAACTTCCTAGATTTCTCTCCTATCACCTCTGCTTTCCTGGTTCTAGCCACTCAACCCCCATTCATGCGATCCTTCTCAGTCTTCCAGCGGCCAGCACTGTCCCTACTCTGTCTTCTGATTTGCTGATTCCCCTTCTCTGAGGAACACTGTCTACCCCACCTTAATGACCACCATGTTCAGCTCTCCAGACTTTGCTGTTGCTAAAAATCCCCCGCCGCCAGGAGAAATGAACAATTCCACAACCTTCTCCTCAGGTCCAAATGACAACCAAAGCTCAATGCCACCAAAGTTCGTCCTGGGGAGCCAATGAGTTTATTGGGCTTCCTTACAGAGCACGATTGAGGGATTCCCGCCAGGGGTATTCGTGATCCCAAAGCAGCCACACTGGACAGTCTTCACTCAGCTCAGGGGAGGATGGCTTTTCCCTAGCCACATAGACAGAGCCCTATTCCTCTGGTCTTCCCCAGACTATTTAAGCCCGTCCTTCCCAGAGAGCCCTAGTGCATGTGCAAGGAGGGCAGAATTGCATACAGCTGTCTAGAGTCTAGAAGGAGGGGATGGATACTCTGGTCAAGCTGACCCTCTTCACCCCTTCAAGCAGAGAATGTCACCAGTGAGTCTCAGAGGTGTTCTTTCTACTGCAACGTTAAGTGTGGAAAAGGAAGGAACAGGAAACGGAATAGCCAGCATGGCCCCTGAGAACAGTAACAACCTGTGTCTTGAAAACAGATGTTTGGAAAGCACCTTACCCAATACATGAGACTCATTCAACAAAGCATGAGCTATCATTTCGCCACTGAGGCTTGTGACTTCCCTGGCCACGGACTTTTTTGTCTAAGTTCTTAATAATGAATTTCCCTTAAGTCTAGTCAGAAAGCAGGGTTCTCTCCTTACCCACTGATACCAGTATTTTATTATAACCTCTTGCATGGCTCTTCCCCTGTGAAGCATGCAGGATCCACATGTGAGTGGGGCTTTGAGCCATAGCTCTCCCCGACAACCTTAGGAGCAACATTTAACACGGCAAGGGCTATGCCCAGGGAAAGGACACCTTTAGTTGAGTGGTCACTTCCTTTCTGCAAGTCCTTCAACCAAATCATGCCACGTCTTCAGCAACGCAGTCTTACCTTTGCCAATGAGAACTCCAGAAAGAAGCACTGTGTCTGCAAAGACTGGCCATCTGGGACTACAGTGGCGTGGAGAAGCTGCAATGTTACATGTCCAGAGGCTAATTGGCTTACCTCGGGCTAACTTTAGCCCCTTAAATAGCCATTCCTTGCCACCTCTGTGACATTTTAGGATTAATGGATAAAAAGTGTGCGCAATCTATTTATGTGGCAAACCACTAGCTTCCACCAACCCCTGAGTTAACGACATCAGACAGCATCTGAGGCCTACAGAAGAGCCTCCCGCATCTCTCTGTCCCCAGCTCACCCATGTACCCACCAATGTTTTTTAAATTTGATTTATGACTTTCTTTTTTCTTTAAAACTATAATACTTCATGAGGGGCTGGAGAGATGGTTCAGTGGTTAAGAGCACTAGCTGCTCTTCCAGACGGCCCAGGTTCAATTTCCAGCACTCATATGGTGGCTCACAACCATCTGTAACTCCAGTTCCAGGAGATCCAGTGCCTCTTCTGTTCTCCCCAGGCACCAGGCACACATGTGGAGCACGGAAATACATGTAAGCAAAAATATTTATACACATAAGGTAATAAATTTAAAAATTTTAAAGTAATAAATTTAAAAAGAAACCTGTTGAGGAAGGCTGCTTGTTCGTTTCCTGACTACCCTGACTCGAAATAATCACACAGAAACTATATTATGTGCAATACTGTTTGGCCAATAGCTTAAGCATATTTCTAGCTAGCTCTTATATACCCAACTAACCCATCTTCATTAATCTGTGCATCACCAGGTGGTCGTGGCCTACCAGCAAAATTTTGGCAGGCTCCAGCAGCGGCTACATGGCTTCTCTCTGACTCCGCCCACTCTCTCTAGATCTCTCTTTCAGCCTGGCTTTACTCTGTTAAGCCATAGGCAATAAAACATATTCACCGCATACGTCACTTCCCACATCACAAACCTTCATGAAGCTGCTTCTACATAGGATCATGGAGTTTGGGGTAAACTAATCTGTGTTCCTGAGCCATGGCCACTCAAATACGGCTCCAGAACAAACTTTCAGTTTCCCTTTAAGGGGAGAGCCATGTATTTTGAATTAATACCACTAGTTCTGGGATGCAAACAAGAGCGATGGCAAAAAAAAAAAAAACTTTATTGTTTTGGGGGGCACTAGAACCTCTGTGACAAGCAACTCCTAAGACAACCACACACACACACACACACACACACACACACACACACACACGGTTCCCAGTCAACAGACTACGGCAGATCTGTTTCCACTGTCATGGGACACACTGTTCATTATTTAGCATTTGCAGGGCCCAGGCTGTTGCAAACATTTCTCAGTCACCTTGGTTGTATCATCTGTGCCTTAGCCAGCCATAAAGTTTCCAGGAAGCTCACAGCTGCGCCTGGCCTCGAGCCCTTTGTGAACCAATTTCCCACAGCTGCTCTTTCCAGTACACTCATTCCCGTGATTTGCAAAGGGATTTCCATATCTTCAAAAATACTCAGAACTTAATGTTATATACATAATAAAACCTTGTCACGGAGGATGAACAGGATAATGATGCAAGTCCTGACCTCTCTCCCACCCCCCCCCTGCCCCGCTCCCGCCCCGGTGAAACACTGACAGGCCACTGCCATCGGTTTATGTAATAAAATCCTCAGTTCTCCGACCGCCTCACCCTGGTACACTCTCACAGGGTCTCCAGGCATGCTTCCCATTCCTAGAAACTCTGTGGAGGAGGCTTTAGCTGCTGAGTTAGGTCTGGGACAAAGGAGGAAGAGTTGCCCATCTCTTTGATTATGCCTGCACCCACCCCCTTGGCTCCACCTGCTTGTCAGTCTGAGCGAATGCCTGCCTGGTAATCAGGACTGGCAATCTGGGTTGCTGCCTGCTGCCAGCAAACAGGGCTGGTGAACCCATGGCTAGCATAACCCCACAGCGGCAGCAAGCTGATGCCTTCATTGGCCATATCTTGCTACCGAAAGCCTCTGGCTGGGCACAATCTCTGTGCCCAGCGGAGAAAGGCACACCGATTACTCAGGGGTGATAACCTCTAGGTCAAGTTCAAAATTTTCAACTGCCCTGCTCTAGCTTCATCTCTGTCAGCTGGCAATTACCGACTGTCATGTTTTGGGGACACTGGTGACTAACACACACCTTGTCCCAGTTTCTACCATATCCTAACTTGGGGGGAATTGATCATTTAACAATTCAATATCAGATGTCCAGTCATCCTGCATGGTCCTCACCTGGGGGGAAGTGGTTATTGGGTTCTCATTCCCCAGCATCGCCTTCCTCCATGGCAGCTGGTACTGTTCAGCTTATCAAGTCCACTAAACCATAACCCTGTCACTAGGCCTTGCTGAACCAACCTCTTTCTCTGAACTCCAGTTAACACAGTGCTATCTTGCCAAGTAGCCAAGAAGTCAAGCAAACCCTAATCCATGGAGGGAGGGACAGCTATGTCAGATTTTCCTCTGCCGAGCTCCAACCCTCAGACAGCAGAGTTTCCAGCCACGTGTTCCATCACCCATGGTGGGGATCATGACATTGCTCTTCCCAAATTTGTCCTCACTTCTTTTGCTTATCTTACCCACTCTACCAAGTGTTGCTAAATTATTTCCGTCAGGAAGATGCGAACAAAGCCTACCCTTTCATACTAGGTCCTAAAAATAAGTCCAAGCACGAGTCTGCCACATTCGGTCACGGAGAACCAATGAGTTTATTGGGCTGACTTCCAGAGCACCGTGAGGTTCCTCACAGGTCTGCATGTGACACCAAAGCAGCTTCCCACAGAATGCATGATGGCTTCTGCATGGTTGCACAGATGGAGCTCCCTTCCACTTGTCTTCCCCTGCCTACATACCGTAGACCCTCCCTGAGGCTCCGAGTCCACAGGTTACATCAGATAGGGAACCAAGGATGAACAAGTAACAAATCCATCAGAGCTCAGCTTAACAAACTAACCAACATATTCTTTAGCATTACTTAAATGGGCAAGGACCACACAAAGGATGCTGCTTCACTGAAAAGCCTCAACACAGATGACGAAACATGAACACTCACAGCCTGACTTGCAGGCAGCTCCACAGCCGTAGCATCATCTCTCCCCAGTGTCCTCACTACTTCTAACTTTGGGGAGGGACCTTGTGAGTCTCGCAAGTTTCTCTTTCCTGGACTTGAGGGTATTGACTTCCCTAGTCTCATGAGGCTCTCTCATACAATACTCCGCCTCCTTCTTCTGGCTTTTACATTCTTCCCCATCCCTCCCAGATGACCCCTGAGCCTTGGAGGTGATAGAGACAATTATTTTCTTCCATCTATGACTAAACACTGGGCCACTCTACCGGAGTCACCTTTTTTAGGGGCCTGACAGGTTACAAGCCTCTGTGATTCACCATCCTCTACAAAAGGAGCCTTCCTTCCAAGACACGCTGTAGCCGGCAGCACCGGTGATGCATTGCCTTAGGCACAGGAGTTGAAGAAAGCAGTTTGATACAGAGCGTCACATCCATTCAGCAGACGATACCAGTTGCTTCCCTGAGAGGCCTGTGTCTTCCCTAGTCACAAGCTTTTTGTCCTGACACACAGTACCAGGCATGAATTCCCTCCTGTGGGTGGTGTGGGCCTTAAAACACAATTGGAAACTAGTTTTTGCATTCATAACGTTGGGTACTCTTGTCTGGCATGTTGGCACTGTACCAAGAGGGTATACAGCTGAGCAGGGACGTTAGCAACAATTCTCCTCTGGTGGCCTGCATGGCCCCTTCTGGCGTTATGAATGGTGGCCAGCAGACAGGAGGCTTCACATGTAATCTCAGATTTTATTTCTTCACACTCTGCAACCAAAGCACATTACTCTCAGCAAAACTGTGGTGTCTAATTTGTACTTAGAAACAACAGCAGTAGAAATACCCTTTGCCATTTTGTGAGACTGTAAGAGTCCCTCAGGCTGACAGACCACAAGGAAGTAGCCCATGAGGTTATGGATTTTTTTTTTTTTAAATAAAGTAGACAGTGGCATTTTTTTTAGAATAGGGCTTCAACATCTGAAATGACACAGATTATCCAACAGACTCTTCAGTCATAGGGTCCAAGGAACCAGCTTTGATGGAAAAAGTCCAGAGATCTGGAGCAGATGCATTCCAGGCTGGCCATGGGCTGGCTCCCCTCTACAGCGACTGTCAGGGGAAGCAGAAAGGTGGGGTTAGTCTAAAGCAAAGCTGGATGGTGCAACAACCCCGAGTTTCTCCCTTGCCTGCCTTTCTCATGTTCTCCTCATGGGTATTGGATCCAAAGCTAGCAGTGCCACCTATTCAAGAGCATGCGAATTGTAACAGGTGACTCCAGACCAAGGGATTTTCCTTCTGTTTGCTGCTTGAAGCACCATGGCAGAGAGCAGCATCATGTCCCCTCCTCCCCCCGCCACTAATCTCATGGCTCTTAATTGTCCATTTTCATTTATGAAAAAGTACTGTTTTTTTACAAACCCAATTGCATACACTTTTGTTAATGATTGAGTCTTCTCATGCTTAAAAATGATTCAATTTGTTTTTGGACAATTTAGACATGAACACAATGCATTCTGATTACTCTGTGAGCAACCTTCACTCCTTTCTACTTCTGTTATCTCTTTCCTTCCTATGGGAACCCATTTCCAACTTTCATTGGCTTTTGTTTTGTTTTAGGCTTAGTGGTTTTAACCAGGACCCTTGGTAAATGTGGCTCACTCACTTAGAAAATATGGTTAGTCCCAGTAGTAAGGGACAGGGGCTTAGAAGGGGAGGACAAGAAAGGTATTTCAACTTGCTGGGTTTACAGCTGGATACAAGCTACTAGTTGGGTTACCTTAGTTAGCAAACCATTTGTGACCCAGATGCCCTCACATGAAGAAGGGACAACAAATGTCTGACCTGATATTATGAGACAATGAACCTCCAAAGATGATGGAGGATTCTCATTGGCTAATAAACAAACTGCCTTGGCTTTTTGATAGGGCAAGATTTAGATAGGTGGAGTAGACAGAACAGGAAAAAGGAAGTGAGCTAGATGGCTCAGACAATTGCCCTGCCTCTCCTCTCTGGGACAGACTGCCGTGCCTCTCCTCAGGGAGACAGATGCAATGAAGCCAGCCATCAGGTCAGACATGCTGAATCTTTCCCCGTAAGACACCACTCGTGGTGTTACACAGATTATTAGATATGGGTTAAAGCAAGAGATGTGAGAATTAGACAATAAGAGGCTAGAAATAATGGGCCAGGCAGTGTTTAAAAGAATATAATTTGTGTGTTGATATTTCGCGTGTAAAGCTAGCCGTGCCGGAGCCAGGGCGGCAGGAACGCAGCCCGTCTGCTCCTCACTACACAAAGATGCCCTGGAGCTCAGTTTCTGCTGGCCAGCTATGGCTGGGCACGCACCCTGCCCTCATGAACAGTTTGTTTCTTCCCTTAGGATCCCTTGGAGGAAATGAAAGTTTCATTTGCAAGTGATTATCAGTGGAGATGGCTTCTGGATTAGCGATGTGAACATTTTCCCACATCTCTTCTCAGTTCTAGAGCCCCATCTGGTGTAGACCCAATCAGGCCCTGTGCATGCTGCCCCAGTTTCTGTGAGTTCATATGAGCTTGGATCATGTTGACTGGGAGGTATTTGTCTGCTTGGTGTCCTTCATCCCCTTTGTCTCTTACATGCTTTCTGCTTACTTTTCAATGGGGTTCCCTCAGTGCTGGGGGAAGAGATTTGATGGAGGCATCCCATTTAGGTCTATGTTCCAAGATCTCTCACTCTGTATAATGTCTGTCTGTGGGTCTCTCTATTTGTTTCCATCTGAGGCCAGAGGGAAGCTTATCTGATAACTGAGAAAGGCACTGATCTATGAGTATAACAGAATGTCATTAGGAGTCATTTTGTCATTTTTTAAATAGTATTTGATTTTCTCCTAGCACCCTTGGTCTATCTAGTCTCATGTTCTTGGTCACCTACGCAGTGTAAGTTTGAGTGGTCTTTAAGTCAAATCAAATGTTGGTTGGTTGCTCCCACAAGCTTTGTGCCACTATTGCATCAACGTATCTTGCAGGCAGGACAGCATTGTTGATTGAAGAGTTTGTAGTTGGGTTGGTATTTACCTTTCTTCTTTGGTAGCATTCAGAAAATCTTCCTGTGCCAAAGACGCTAGCTTGTAGGGGTGAAGGCTCTATGTGGGCACCAGCTCAACTTCAAGTTCAATGAGTTGTGTAGCTGTAGCCTTCAGCAATGGGGTCTTGCCATCAGTTTGTAGAGAGCAACCTATTGCAATTGCCTGGATTGTTTGGGGGTTTCCATGGGACCCCCTCAGGTCAACAACTTAATTAGATGTAACACAATCCTGGTACTGGAAGCTTCACTGGGTGACGAGAGATGACCAGTTGGGGCTCAGTCTCCTCCATTATTTGGCAATTTCATTTGAATTGTATTCATATATGTATATATTTTAGGAAGCTTCTACTGTATTGTTTTCTATGGCCTTTCAAATGGCCCTTAATTTTTGCTGCCTTTCCCCAAATTCCCTCCTTTGTTCCCCTCTTCCTTGTCTTTCCCACTTGATTATCCTGTTACAACCCCTTCCTATCCATCTACAATGACTTTATTTTCCTTTCCTAGGGAGAGCTCTTTGTCTCCACCTCACTCGGCACTAACATCTGTGGTATCATTGTATTGTTGACAAAGACCATATTTGACTCGCTGGTTCTCACTCCAGAATGATGTTTTACTAATCTCATCCATTTACCTGCAAAGTTCAGGATGTCATTACTTTAAAAGCTGAGTAGTACTCTGTTATGTAAATGTACCACATTTTCTTTATCCATTCTTCTGCTGAGGGACAACCAGGTGCTTTTCAATTTCTGGATAGCATGAAAAGAGTAGCAATGAACTGTAGCACGAATAATAAAAACCCAGAGACAGATGTTGGGGTTCAACCTGAAGATTAGAAAAGCAAAACAGCCAACCTCTAGAGAGACCTTTTACCTCTACCAAATCTTCAGACTGAAAGGGCGATCCTGTAATGCTTTCCACAACCTCAGATTCCACACTCCATTGGGCTCCTGTCTCTTCCCTTTTATATTCCTCTCTCCACCCAGCCATATCGCTCCTGTCTCCATCTCCCTGTACTGGGATTAAAGGTGTGTGGTCCCAAGTGCTGGCATCACCTTTGTGTGAGCTCTGTTTCTCTTTTAGACAGAATCAAACTTGTGTAGCCCAAGATGGCCTTTAACTCATAGAGATCCCTTGTCTCTGTCTCTCGAGTCCTGGGATTAACTGTGTGTACCACCACTCCCTGGCCTGTATGGCAGACTAGTATGGCTGCTTTGCCCTCTGATCTTCAGGCAAGCTTTATTTATTAAAACACAAACCATATACCAGTATAATGAACATTATAATATAATGTATAATGTACCAGTATAATGAGCTAGTGTCTCTGTGGCAGGTTGAAGCATCCTTGTGTATACACCCAAGTGGTAGAGCTGTATCTTGTAGCTTGATTCTGATCTTCTTGAGGAACCACCACAATGATTTCCATAGTGGCTGTACAAGTTTGCACTTCCACCAGCAATGGAGGAATGTTCCCCTTGCTTCGTATTTATGACAAGAGCTGTCACTTGTGTTATTGATCTTAGTCATTCTGACAAGTGTAAAATCTCCAAGTAGTTTTGATTTGCATTTCCCTGATGGCTAATGGAACATTTCTTTAAGTGTTTCTCAATCATCTGAGTTTCCTGTTCTGTTTGGAACTGTATCCCATTTTTTGTTTGCTATATCCCACCTGTTTTGTTTTTGGATATCTAGTTTCTTGAGTTCTTCATAGATTTTGTACAGTAGCCCTCTATCAAATGTGTCATTGGCAAAAATCCTTTCCCTTTTGTCTGAATGATTGCGTACTTTGCCTGGTAGAAGCATCTCAGTTTCATGAGGTCCCATGTATTAATTGTTGATCTAAGTGTCTATTCTAACAATGTTCTGTTCAGAAAGTCTTTTCCTGTGCCAGTGAGTTCAGGTCTATTCCTCACTTTTTTTTTTTTTATCAGGTTTAGTGCATATATCTGGATTTAGGTTGAGGTCTTTGACCCATTGTAATTGAGTTTTATACAGGGTGATAACTATGGCTCTACTTCGATTCGTCTACATGCAGACATCTGGTTTGGCTGGCACCATTTCTTGAAATGTAGTTTTCAATAAAACTTTTAAAATTTCATTAAAAATTTTAAAAATTATTTGTATTACCCAGAAAGTGTTCAAAGGCTGTATAGGCTTGGGGGGAGATGCAGTATGAACTGGACAGTCTTTGTTTAGGGCTCCGATTGGGCTGATGATTCCCTCCCATTGTGTGGGGTCCTGCCATGTTCCCTTCTTGGAATTACATTTCTGCTGGAGTGGTGGACTGATGTAGACTCACATGGGGTTTGTTCCTTCAGCTTTCTTGCACCTCAGATGTCATTTGATCCTGGCATGTCCACATCTCCAGCAAGGCATAACAAGTCAAAAACAACAGCTGTGGCCCGATTTAAGCCCGAGTCCAAACTATTCAAACCCAGGCATGGTGGTGTGAAAGAAAATGGCCCCTGAAGGGAGTGGCACTATTAGGAGGTGTGGCCTTGTTGGAGGAAGTGTGTCCCTGTGGGGGCCGGCTTTGAGGTCCCTTTCGCCTGCACTCTCCTCAGTGTGACAGTCTGTTGACTAGGATCCTGTTGCTTTCTGATCAAGAGTTAGCACAAGATACTAGCTATCACCACTTGTCCTGTACACACATGCACACACGTGTAGGCACGTGCACACGCAAACTCATACATACCCACAGAAACACATACATACACCAAAGGTGAGCACCCACACATAAAAGTGAAACGATTATTTCCTTCCATTTGCATGCAAAATTCAAGATGTCATTGTTTTTTACCACCAAGTAGTACTCTAATATGTATATATTCCACACTTTCTTCATCCATTCTTCAATTGAAGGGCATCTAGGTTGTTTCCAGGTTCTGGCTATTATGAATAATGCTGCTATGAACATAGTTGAACAAATGCTTTTGTAATACGGTAGGGCATCTCTTGGGTAAATTCCCAATAGTGGGATTGCTGGGTCCTGGGGTAGGTTGATCCCGAATTTCCTGAGAAACCGCCACACTGCTTTCCAAAGTGGTTGCACAAGTTTGCATTCCCACCAGCAATGGATGAGTGTACCCCTTACTCCACAACTTCTCCAGCAAAGGCTATCATTGGTGTTTTTGATTTTAGCCAGTCTGACAGGTGTAAAATGGTATCTCAAAGTTGTTTTGATTTGCATTTCCCTGATTGCTAAGGAGGTTGAGCATGACCTTAAGTGTCTTTTGGCCATTTGAACTTCTTCTGTTGAGAATTCTCTGTTCAGTTCAGTACCCCATTTTTTAATTGGGTTAATTAGCATATTAAAGTCTAGTTTCTTGAGTTCTTTATATATTTTGGAGATCAGACCTTTGTCTGTTGCGGGGTTGGTGAAGATCTTCTCCCAGTCAGTAGGTTGCCTTTTTGTCCAATACCTTTTCTTCTCAAATTAATGGTTTCTTTTTCTCTAACTTTTATTGTTACATTCATGTGCTGGCTTGAATAGGAATGGTCCCCGTAGGTTCATGTGTTTGACTGCTTGGCCTATAGCGAGTGGCACTATTATGGGGCATGGCCTTGTCAGAGTAGGTGTGGCTTTACTGGAGGAAATGAGTCACTGGGGAGACGGGTTTTGAGGTCTTACAAGCTCAAGCTATGCCCAGTGTAACTCACAGTCTCCTTCTGCTACCTGAGGGTCAAGATGTAGAACTCCCAGCTCCTTCTCTAGCACCATGTCTGTCTGTATGCTGCCATGTCCTGCCATGATGACAATGGACTAAACCTCTGAAACTGTAAGTGAGCCCCAATTAAATGTTTTTCTTTATAAGAGTTGCCAAGGTCATGGTGTCTCTTCACAGCAATAGTAACCCTAGCTAAGACAATATATAAGATAAATACATAAGTGTAACGTGCTGAGTTTGTTCGGGTTTTCTTATATGTATGTGATTTCAGAGTTGACCAATGAGGGCTCATCCTTGAGGAAGACTTATTCTCCCTCTCTCAGTAGTCATTAGTCAACCAAAGTTCTTTTTCTAGGGGTGGAGCTCCATGAGATTTCCCCTTCTATGTTAGAATGTCCAGTGATGCCACTGTTCACATCTCCTTTAGGATGAAACTTCCCTGGCATTTCTAGGAGGCAGACTCTCATGGCCGACTTCCTGGTTCTCTGACTCTTACACAACTTTTCTGCACTCTCTTCCAAGATGCTCCCTGAGCTTTAGGTATGGGAGCTGCGCTATAAATGTATCAATTGGAGTTGGGCACCTCACCATACATGCACCTCTGCATTTTGAGCAGGTGTGGCTGTCTGTAATGCTCTCTGTTATCTGCTGAGAGGGGCTCCTTTGATGTGGGGATGAGACAATAAATGCTTATCTTTATTTGGGGGCATAAGGATAAGTATTTAGAATGTACTTAGGGATTATATTTGTCTAGTAATGTGGTAGTAGTAGGTCCTCCTCTAAGACCCACGGTCTCACCAGCCCAGAATAACACATAGCCATAATTTGACACTGTCAACAGACAAAATTATAATTTAGTTCAAAGAGACTTAGTTGTTTCTTATTTACGGTTCACTAATGTGGAAGCTTCCTTTGTACAGTATTTGCTCTTATTGGGTGGTATTAGGGCAGTGTTAAAGCCAGTTAATGCTGCTAAGACTCTGTTTTGATTTGAACCCAGGGTCTTACACCTGTTCAGGTGTAAAGCAAAAGGGACCTGCAATGGTTGAGGCAGAACCTATCATTAAATTTTATCTTAGGCAGAGAATAATATAATTTAATTTCACCAGGTGCCCATGAGTTTTGCCAATGGAAACTTAAATAGGTCAGAACACCTCGCCCACTTCTCAGAAATTGACAGGAAGAACAGAGGAGCTGTGTTACAGGGGAGCCCTCCCTCCTACGGGCATTTGTCTCCAGTGACTGAGGACACTATCTGGCACAAGGAACATTCAGATGGTTAAGGGCCGGGCCCCTTTGCAAGTTTAGGGCTGAAAGCTTTGTATGCACGATGACAGAGAATATTGCTGCTGGTTTAATATGTGGTTAAAAACTAGAATGATTGGCCTGATTTCTTTCTCCTCCCTTGCTTGAAATTTGCACCCTGTTTTAAAGGAAGGCAGTGGTGCAGTAGGTAGGGTCTTAGCCCATGGGGATGTCTTGCGGAGTCAGAGCTGTAGCTCCAGTAGACAAGATGCAGTGTGGCGGAGAGGCCTCTTTTGGCTTCCTCTAAAGAAGCAGTTCTCAACCTGTGGGTCACAATCACCAGAAAACACATATCTCTGATGGTCTTAGGAACTGAGGTAACAGGAGCAAAACTAGTTATGAAATAGCAACGAAAATCAATTCATGGTTGGGTGTTCGTTCCTAAGACCATCAGAAATATGTGTCTTCCAATCGTTGTGACCCACAGGTTGAGAACCGCGGCAAGGTTGTGGACCATTTGAGCTGTGTGTGGCTTCTGACAGCTGATACAGATGGTTGTGTTCATGTGGAGATGTCAAAAGCTCCCCCAAGCTTATGAAAGTGTCTCTTGCAAGTGGAGAAAGGTAGGAAAAGGTGCCAAGGGCCAGTGTCTGGTGAGAAGTAAAGGCGAGTAGTGTAGAAGAGAGGAGGGAGGGGAAGGAAAACTGAGGACAGAGTTTTGAAAGAGGAGTTGAGATTTAGACAAAATGGAAAGAGATGCAGACACATCCTGAGAAGCCTTTCCAAGTCTCTGTCATCACTCAGGAGACTACAAGGTACCGTCTGGAACACAGACATATATTCCCATAGGGTGGGGGCGGAAGAAGTCTAAACTCAAGGTTCCAGCAGGGGAGGGCTCTCTCTTGACTCGCACCTGAGTGCCATCTTGTCTTGCCCTACCTTCTTATGGTAGAGAGAAAAATTTAGGAAAAATGTATCACTCAGTAATGGTGGCTTATTAGTGTATGTTGATGCTGTAGACATGTAAATAATTTACTTAGCTAACTTCACTGGGTAAGTAGGTGTTATAGGTATTTAAATAAGATAATATTAAGATTTAATAATGGGCTAGAGAGAGAGCTTTGTGGGTAAAGGTGCTTGTCACCATGCCTGATAACTTGAATTTGATCTCTGGGATTCACAGGGTGGAAAGAGAGACCAGATAGGGGCAAGCTGTCTTCTGACTTACACACACACACACACACACACACACACACACACACACACACACACACAATCATCCACAATCACACATGCATATACCCAAGAACATACACAATCACATACATGCACACACTTAATCTCATACACACACACTCAATCACACACATACACATTAAATCACACACACCTATACTCAGATACACATATGTATACACACAGAGGTGAGAAGAGAAAGAGAGAGAAAAACAGGTAAATGTAAAGCAACAAAGAAATACTAAAAATATTTAATAAGAAATATTAAATCTAAATCTAGTAATTCTGCAAATAAAGATTTAGTGACAAAATTCACCAATCTAGAAAACATAATATTGAAGTGGATTCTTCATCTAGTAGCAGACATCACAGACCATACAGTGTTAAGTGACAGGCCATACAGTTATGTAAGATTGGATGTAGGCTAACTATACTGTAAAGAAACCACTGTAAGAAGTTCCACAAACTGTGGTGATATTTTGTTTGTGATCTAACAAATAGCGCTGCCCGAAGATCAGAGTGCAGAGCTAGGTCACTGGTTAGCCAGAGAGGCCAGGCAATGGTGGCTCACACCTTTAATCCCAGTATTTGAGAGTCACATGCCTTTAGTGCCAGCACTAGGGAGGTGGAGACAGGAAGGGATGTGGCTGGGTGGAGAGAGAAATAGAAGGTAGGAGGAGACAGGAGCTCAAGGCATCCAGTCTGAGGATTCGTAGAGACAGCATCTTGTCTATTTGGTATGAGCATTCAAAGAGATAAGAACGCTAGCGGCTGGCTCCTCTGCTTCTCTGATTTTTCAGCTTTCAACCCCTAACATCTGACTCTGAGTTTTTATTTAATAAGACTAAGTAGAGCCAGGCGGTGGTGGTGCACGCTTTTAATCCCAGCACTCGGGAGGCAGAGGCAGGCGGATCTCTGTGAGTTCAAGGCCAAACTGGGCTACAAGAGCTAGTTCCGGGACAGTCTCCAAAAGCTACAGAAGAAACCCTGTCTCGAAAAACAAACAAACAAACAAACAACAAACAAACAAACAAACAAACAAAAAGACTAATTAGAATTGCGCTACAATAAATAGGAAGTATAAGGGCAGGTTAATAATGGAGAAAAGTAATTTATATTAAATGTACAATTAAGACCATGATGTTAGGAAATGTGCTTGATATAAATAGAAACACAGAGCAGGGGCAACAAACAGAAAAGAGTAAAGGACATTAGCTACTGTTCCAACTAGTGCCAATGATTACCTTACATGGTAATAGTTTAAACATATCAATGAAAATGCAGATAGTCAAGGTTGAACAATAGATCCCATCTACATGCTGTCTTTGAGATTCCCAGTTTAAATATAACCACGTTATGTAATTAAAATTAAAAGATGGGTCTGCCTGCCTATGTCATTTCCATTCTGGGTGGGCAGTGTTCTCCTTGTGTGTTTAAATGGGTAGAATATCTTGTTTGATGACTCCGTTATATAGAAAGTAGAAATACTAGCCATGAATACTTATGCTGCATTAGCCATATAGAAAAAAAAAATGGTTACTTAAAAAAATTGTTCTTTGAGGAGGTATTTTCTCACCACATCCCCCCCTCTTTTTGTTAAAACTATCAGATTGTTTTATTGTAGTGTTAATATATGAATTACACTCATACATAAAAATATGGCATTTGTTTATTTTATAGAAAAATCACTTAACGGGGCTTGTGGTTCCAGAGTGTTAGAGCCCATGAGCACTATGGCAGGGTGCATGGCTGCAGGCAGAGAGGGCACTGCAGCAGTAGCTGAGCACTTACACCAATCCACAAGCACCAGGCAGAGAAAGTAAGGCCTTTTGAAACTTCAAACTCTGCTTCCCAGTGACATACTACCTCCAAAGAGGACACAGCTCCTGATCCTTCTCAAACAGTTCCTCTACTTGGGAAGCAATATTCAAACGTATGAGGCTACGGAGGCCATGTTCACACAAACCACCACACTGCACTCCCTAGCCATCATAGGCATACATATATCTTAATATAAAATGCAGTTAGACCAGCTTCAAAAGTACCCATAATCTTTCTTTCAGTCTCGACAGTCGAGAAGTGTGTTCTGAGACTCAAGGCCATCTCAACTGTAACCCTATACAAAATCAAAGACCAGTTACATACTTCTAACTCACAATGTTACAGAATATATGTCACCATTTAGAAGGGAGGAAAAGGAGCGCAGTGAGGAAATACTGGACTAAAGGCTGAAAAGCAGCGGGGTAAATTCCAAATCCTGGAACTCCATACCTGCTGTGAAAGGGCTGAGATGGTCTGTGCTCCCAGCTTTCATGACTGCATCACCCCCCCTTGTGCAGGTGGCGCTCCCTGTGTGCAGCACTCGTTGGCAGCCGTCCCTCAGCTCTGGCATCTCTAACACCTTAGAGTCTCCAACACAATCCAAGGTCCACTTTCATGGCTTCACGAAATGACCACTCAGGACCTCAATGCAGAGAGTCCTCACCCACACACTAGGGTTCAGCAGCCATCCTTAAACATGGATGAAGATTCCACAAGCCCTTATTTGTGTATCCTTCATGACTATAAAGCCAGAACCAGGTTTGCCAATGCTCTCAAATTCTGCTGGAACCTGGTCCCCTTCCTTTAATTAAATTGCATAAGCTTTGATTTGCTGTTACTTTCTAGGGACAGACAATTCCTTAGGATGAAATGGATGGGGACCGACCCCGAGGGCAACGCTCTATTCCATTTCCTCTTATCTCTTTTAGCACAAGCCTTAGCTCTAACATTAAATTTCCTGGTGTCTCTTTTCTCTTCAAACTATACATTTTTTATTTGGTTCTGCCCCACTTGTTCTTTTTTTGCTGTAGACCTACATAAAAAGTGAGCGCGAATATCACGTCATGGTCGATACTAGAGTGTCTTAATGAGTTCAAACCTCTTCAGTTGAGCTTCAGGCAGATTCTTAGGGCGAAGGCAGAGAGCAACCACATTCCTTGCCACAGCATCACAAGAATGGTCTCTAGTCCAGTTGCAAACATTGCTCCCCTCTGAAACCCCTTGAGCTGGGACTCCTCCGTCCACACTGCTCTGGGCACTACTGTCTTCCACGATCCTACTAGAAGACACCATTAGGCCCCAATTACCATGTCTAACTTCTTCTCCAGTCTAATGCCCCAAAGTCTTCTCATTGCTCCAAAGCAGCAGGATCAGGTCTGTCACAAACAAGACCAGCACTCTCTGGTACTCCATCTGTCCTAGCTGCTGGGAAGAGACACCATGACCGAGGCGACTGACAGCAGAAAGATTTTAATGGGCTTACAGTTGCAGAGATCGAGTCTGTGACCATCATGCTGGGTAGCATGGCAGCAGGCAGGCATACATGATGCTGGGGTAGTAGCTAGGAGTTTACATCTGATCCAAAGGCAGGAGGCAGAGAGAGAAGGATTTTAAAAGGAACACACCCCCACACAAAGATCTGCAATCATTTCTATTTCTCCTATTGTGTAACATGAAAACCCTTTTAAAAGGCACTTAAATCGATGTCCACACATCTCCTCAGTTCCTGTTGCGGGGCTGCTGTCCCAGGATCCGGGCACGTGTCTCTGACTAGTCACCACCAATGAGAGGAAAGCAATATGCAATGGTGAAGACGGACGCGACAGCCTCTGCCCAGTGCTATTTGCCATGGTCACACCCCACACCTAGACCCTGAGCCCATTTCTCTGGGAGGGGAGGCTGCTGGCCTCCTGGAGCAGAGGGAGGGTGTGCACACTTCACAATGGGCATTCTGTCACGGAATGAGGTGAGGGCTGACCTGTGTCATAACTGCCACAGTGGCTCTAGCCTAACTCAGCTACTAACTGCTATTAGGAAAGTAAGGGCTTTGCAGGCTTCTAGGAAGATGAGGAGGAAGCATCCAAGGATTTTGGGAAGTCTACGCAATCCTCTTCCCGCTCAGACTTCTCAGACTTCTCAGACGACTTCTCAGACGACTTCTCAGTCCTCTGCCCATCCAGCCAGCATTCGTCTCTTCCCGTCTCAGCCACCCACCCGCCTGCCTGCCTTTAATGCAAATCCCCTGTCTGTTTTCTACCCGACCTCTTTCCCTCCTCTAAAGAACACTTTCTACTTCCCTACCCTAATGATCACCATGCCCAGCTCCTCCTGTGTAGAAAAACTTTGCGCTAATCGCCCTGCTGTCTTCCAGCCCTCTTCCTCTTTGTCCACCCTCACGACTACCTCTGCCAGAAGAGCGTGGCTGGATTGTAGCCTCGTCTCTCTTTCCCATCCGGAAGCTGACTACCCTCAGCGAGACTGGGTAAGTCTACAACAAGGAATCCTGGCAACGGCTCACTTCAGAAATGCCATGATTGTTTTCCAGGTGGCCCATATTAGTGAAAAAGGGAAAGCAGGTGATGTCGTCAGCTGATAGCCCAGATCTCATTTCTCCCGATTTCTGATTGCCTTCTTCTCTCACTGAATCTGGCTGTAACATGAAACAGCCTAAAGGGTTTAGAGAAATCGGAATCCTAAGAAGGGTTTCCCACAGTCGTCGGAAAGCCTTCTTGGGAGGGATCCACACAGAGTTTCTGAATGTCTTTCGGCATATTATTCAGGAGTTGAGGAAGAATTCTCCAGACACAGAGCCTGGAATTGGAGGAAACAGGTGGGACCCCACACACGTGGTAAGCAAGGCTTAGTGAGCACCAGGAAGCTCAGCAGTGCTGCAGGTGACAACCGAGAGGAGCAGGAGCCAGGCTGGCCTGAGTCTGGGCTCAGCTTAGGAGCAGGCTCTATTGGGAGTATAATCTTAAGCCATTTCATGACTCAAGTTTCCTGGCCTTGAAATGGAGATACTGCGGAGTAAGTCCTTTTCACAGCGGTTAATGATGGAGCGATGAGCGCTAGTAATTGAGCAAGGACGTCAGTAAACGCTTAGGCTACTTCACAAGAGAGGAAAGGGAAAGACAGGCAATGCAGGAGAAAGGTATTCAATTAGAGGACTTCAAACACACACAGGCACACATTACAGAGAGAGGCATGACTGTCAAATGGAATAATAATGCAATAACTTTCAAGTAGAACGAGCGTTTTGTAGGTAGGATGTTTTGTGCTTTGAGAGCGTATCTGGACTGTAAGCTTAGGGCAACCAGCAAGAAGTTTACAAATGTCGCCTAACTGACGGGAGAAACAAATGATTCACACAAAACACTCATGTAAATCTGGGGAATGACTTGTGCTGAGAGGAGAGCAACACATCACGGGAACAGCAGACGCTCGGCAGTTCCAGTGCAGCAGATAATGACCCGAAAACTATGTGGCGTATTAAATCCACCAGTTAGATGACAGAAAAGGCCTCCCTGAACAAAACAAGACCCATCTACTTGTTGTAGATGTTGTAGATGAGAAAACTGGTTTAAGTAAGGAGACAATTATGTTAAAAATCAAAGGCAGGTGTGCCTTCTGAGGAGCCCTCCCTCCTTTCCTGTTCTGCGGATTCCTCCTGCTTGATAGAATGGAAGAAGGGTCTCTTCTCCAGTTGTCTGAGGCTCACAGGAGCTGGAAATGGGATGAGAGGTCTTTGGAGATGCGCTCATGTGGCGCTCACTCTTTTCATAGTGCCTGATACAGGGAAGCTCTCCCAGGTCCCAGCAAGTTGCCTCCGTCCCGTGCCTTGTCTCTGCCATCTTAAGGGAGGTAGATGTCATGTTATCCCACAAGCACAGGTAGATGCCATGTTATCCCACAAGCACAGGTAGATGCCATGTTATCCACAAGCACAGGTAGATGCCATGTTATCCACAAGCACAGGTAGATGCCATGTTATCCCACAAGCACAGGTAGATGCCATGTTATCCCACAAGCACAGGTAGATGCCATGTTATTCCACAAGCACACCCTAATGCTCCAGCTCCCCTTCTTTTATTTGCCTCTCGCCCCATCACTCTTAGACTAGCCAGGGGTCCTGTTGGCTGATGTATTGGAAGAAGAGGGGGGCATTGGTGCTTCACAGTGTCTGTCAGGCTCAGCGGAACATGAGGTGAGCTCAAAGGTGACTGTTCCAGCAGGTCTGGCTCGTGCAAAGTCCCTCTCTGCTTTTACTGAAGAGAGAGGTTTGGAGAATCTTCTGGAAAGATGACAAAATGGCTCTCTAGCATTTTATATATTAAACCTAATTTCCACTCCGACTCTTCCCCCCTCTCCGTTATTATTCAACCTGTCTTTACCCCCATCCTGTCCTGTCAGCTCTGTAGCCTTCAGCTTGTTCCCCAGCCCAACCCATCCTTTCTGTTTTCTGTCCCGCCTTCCCCCCTCTGAGCCACACTCCCCACCATTATCCCACCTTATGTCTATGTGTGGCTCTCCCTCTTTTCCAGACTTTTCTCTGAGCATCCGTTCACACTGTCCCCTTCACTATTGGGCCTGACCTTCCCTAATATTTCAGTTCAATAGCTTCCTCTTCTCTTATCCCCAGCACAAGCCAGCCACCCTCCACCAGACTGGGTGAGTCAGTCTTCCGCCATGGGAGGGTTTCCCCATAATACCTGAAGTTTAGCAGCGTCAGGGCTGTGCCTTCCAGCCTGGTGTACACGCGGAAGGAAAGCCATAGCCAGCATGCTGCCCAGAGCATCACTTGATCCATTTCCTCACTGACCTTTTTCTCTACCTGGCCACACCTGAAAAATATCCCAGGTATTTTTCACAAAAGAGAGAAACCAATGCCTTAAAGATTTTTGCTGCCAACTATCGGATAACGGCCTAGCTTTTCCCAATAAACGGAGGGACCCAAAACTGCTCATGAATCCAGTTTACTGTTTCCTCAGGTACAAGGGAAGCAGCCCCCAGAGACACAGACTGGAAACCAGGAAGCGGAAGAGAGTCAAGGCCTGGTTAAGTTTGGAGCCTTCACTCAGTAAGCACCGGCAAGTACCACAGCACTGGAAATGACACCTAAAAAGCCAGGGCAGAGATCCAGTCTCGCTGGGGTTTAAATCTGGACTCAGGCTCCCACGTGGTGACCTTGGTGTGGCTGGGAACCAGTGTGATGACACAGCAATTGTGTCATCATCGGAGACTTGACTGAAGTCTGGACCTGGTTAGGAGGGGCAAATAAGTAGCCTTGGTGATTTTTCTCAGTGGTGCCTGACACATTGAAAGACCTCAAGAAATGTAAGCATGCACTTGTGGATTTGGGCTTACATGACTAACACTGGCTTATATGGAGATGAAGTTGGAAGTCTAAAATAATCAGGTTGGCTTGAAAACTACCTCAGGAGAGTCCGAGTCGCCTTGATCAAGAACATATTTTTTACCAAATAACCATTTTGGGATGAGAAAGGAGAGGGTAAGATAAAAAGCTTACCCTATTTATAGTGATATTTTGTTTGTGTTTTAACAAATAAAGCTTGCCTGAAGATCAGAGACACATAGTGGCCAGCCACTAGAGAGCTCTTACCTCTACCAATGCTCAGATAAAAGGGACCATCCTGTACTCAGAGTGACTTCTCAGACTGACTGCCTCGACCGCAGTGCTCCTCAAACTGTATTGAGCTCCTGTCTCCTCCCTCCTTATATTCCTTTTTCTCTTCAGCCATAGCACTCCGGTCTCCACCTCCCTTGTGCTGGGATTAAAGCCATGTGATCCCAAGGGCTGGGATCACCTTTATGTGAATTCTGTTTCTCTTTTAGACTGGATCAGTTTTGTGTAGCCCAGGGTGGCCATGAACTAACAGTGATCCATCTGTCCCCTGAGTCCTGAGATTAAAGGTGTATGCCACCACTGCCAGGCTCTTTTGGCTTAGCTCTGCACTCTGATCTTCGGGTAAGCTTTGTTAAAACACAAACTATCACTGCACCCATTAGCAAGTCAGGAAAGTCAGTCCCTCACACTACTTCCCCTTCCGCAGATGACATCTGCAAGGGCAGACACTGGCGTGTGCAAGGGTTGCAACTTGTATCTGCCAGGACATTTCACGGCACCTTCATCAAGATAAGAAGCAGAGCTGTGTGCCGGGCAGTGGTGGTGCACGCCTTTAATCCCGGCACTCGGGAGGCGGGGGCAGGCAAATCTCTGTGAGTTTGAGGTCAGCCTGGACTGCAGAGAGAGTTCCAGGACAGCCAGGGCTACACAGAGAAACCCTGTCTCGAAAACAAAACAAAACAATAAACCAAAGCAGCCCAGGTGTGGCTGTCCTGGCCAGGAGTGCAGCACAGGCCCTTGCACACATTTTAGATCAGAGGCTGCGTGTGTCCAGGCATGAATGAATTCTACGTGCTGGTGCATCCTCACAAAACTAGGACAGCAGCCCTCGTTGGCACGATTGGCAAACACAGTACCCGAGAAACATTAGATCCAGGAGCTCATATCTTTAAGAAATAATTAGTCTGGAGTTCCAGAACGATATGACTGTGGCCGGAAAAGACTTGACCGTCTTCCCTGTGGTATTCTTTGCTCTGGAGGGTCGTACATTCCTCAGTATAGGGAAAGAGAAAGTCACACTCAGTGGGAAACTTTGTCTCCTGTCAACTTCTAACATTTGCTGAATATTCGTTCTTTACATTAATTGCATAATACAGGTTCTCTAAAACTCATCTATGAGGTTTGTTCTTTTATTCATTTCTTGGTGAGACCTCAACAGATTCATCCTTTTATTAAATATGCATTTTGATGGCATCCCTCCCATAAGTGGGGTACTTGCCCAGGATCTAGTAAGGCAGGCAAGCATAAGGAATGGACAGTTTCAGTCTCTTCCATGGTACTAGGGAAGAACCACGTGAACAGGTTTGTCCCAGTCCTGGCCGTTCACTCCTATTACTGCCCTAGTTCCATTCTGTTGCTGTGATAAAAATACCCTGAGAAAAAGCAGCTGAGCCAAACAGGGTTTGTGTGACTCACGAGTCACTTGTATTACAAGTCACATCATTGTGGGGAAGTCAAGATGGAAATCTGGAGCAAGCTAGTCAATCATATTCATAGTCAAAGAGCAGAGAGACCTTTCACTGTGGCATGGGAATCTAAGTGACTCTCCCTCCCTCCCTCAGCAGTCACCAACAGCCAGTTACTCCTCCACTCACACACCCAGACCAGAATTTTGATTGGCTTGATCGTATAAGGTCTGTGTAGGAATCATAGCGGCTGAGTTAACGTGTACAATAACCAAGTTATGTTCAGAAGCCGGCATTCCACAGCTCTTGTCCCCATCCAATGGCTCTTACGTTCTTTCTGTACCCTCTTCCAGGATGTCCCTTGTTCCTTGGATAGAGGAAAATCTGTCATAGATGACCGCCAATGAGGTCTCAGTTATTCACATGGCGCTTTGACCAGTTATGAGGGTCAAATGGCAGTTATAATGGCACTAACCATTACCAAATGTAAAAAGAAGTAACCACATCCCACCTTCCCTCAAATCCCATTAAAAGCAAGTGCCAAGCAATAGCCTGGGCCTCCAAGTAACTTTCCTCCTTGGCCATTGGCTCACTTGCAGTGTTTTCTGGCCTGGTCAGTGGTTTTGCTTACAATGTCTCTCCGTTACTTTTGCAATGTATAAGGCATATCCATTTCAACTCTTTTTTTTAAATATTTATTTACTTATTATGTATACAATATTTTGTCTGTGTGTATGCCTGAAGGCCAGAAGAGGGAGCCAGGCCTCATTACAGATGGTTGTGAGCCACCATGTGGTTGCTGGGAATTGAACTCAGGACCTTTGGAAGAGCAGGCAATGCTCTTAACCACTGAGCCATCTCTCCAGCCCCCCATTTCAATCTTGAAGAACTGGTTGAGAACATGGAAACATTCAACCCTGGACACTGATCACTAGTAATACTAGATTCCTAACAAGACTTGTGCACCAGCCACCTCTTCAAACAACTTATCCCCAAGAGTTCTCTAACTGTTCTCTCTCTTGAAGCTAGTTAGCTCTCTACGTGGAAGGTAGAAAGACTCAAATAGGCAAGCCCATTCTCCTTCAACTTCATTTTCCTTCTGATGTCATGTGCTAGCTCCACTGTGGAAACATTCAATAAGAAAAGGAAATACGGAGACACAGGTTAAACCAGGTCCGGATCATTCCAATCCAGACCGTCCTTGCTTCTCACGAGCTTACATCTGATCCTGTTTTCTTCTCTCCAGGGAAACCTGCAGTGACAGGACCTCAGATTCCCAAGTAACTCCAGGACCCAAAGATGACGTTACTCTCTACAAGGCTAACATATAACATCTGGGATAAGATGATCCTCAGAAGTTGCATGCTTCCCATGTAGCCATTACATGTATAAAATAAAGTGGACATAGTTCAGAGAAATAAATGTTTCATTTGCAAATACATTATTAACAACGGAATCAATTTTAGACTACAGATTTCTAAACAAGTTAAGAGGGAGAACGAGTTATTTTATAATGATAATGACTCAGTACCAAAGGAAGAAAGCATAACCTTTTACCTGTATTGAAAGAATATAATGTGTCAATTTTTTAGGGAAAACTATGAAAAAATAAAAGTGGAAATAAGGAGAAATTACTATTTTGGGGGGCATTTCAATCTCCCCTTATCCGAAGTAGATTGAAGGAAAGAATGAGAACCAGCAAGGATGCAGCTCTACTGGATCATTGACTTCCTGCATCAACAGCAGGTCATATAGCCTTCTCAAGGTCACGACAGACCAAGTCAAGGTCAAAGCACATCTTTTTTTTTTTGGTTTTTCGAGACAGGGTTTCTCTGCAGCTTTAGAGCCTGTCCTGGAGCTAGCTCTTGTAGACCAGGCTGGTCTCGAACTCACAGAGATCCGCCTGCCTCTGCCTCCCGAGTGCTGGGATTAAAGGCATGCGCCACCACCGCCCGGCGTCAAAGCACATCTTAACACCAAAGAAGAATAGAAATCAAAGTTTCAGCTCTCAAGCCATAGAAGGTAAAATAGAAATCATCACCAAGAAATAAATACAAATGTCCTAGGTACAGTGATAAAATTACATATTTTTATATAAAGTAATGATGACTAATTTTTAGGAATTTAAAATTATTTTTAAATAAAGGGTTTTTTTTTTTTGCAAGTCAAACTGGATATCTGATTGTAGAAAAAGTCAAATAGATCCATATTTATCACCCTGTACAAAATTCAAGTACAAGTGGATCAAAGACCTTAACATAAGACCAGATACATTGAACCTGATATAATAGCAATGGGGAAATAGTTTAAACACATTGCCACAGGAGATGACATTCTGAATAGAACACTGATAGTACAGTCCCTAAGATCAGCAATTAATAAATTTAATAAATGGAATCTCACCAAGCAGTGATAGTGTACACGTGGAGAGGGTGCATGAACTGGCCTTGCCCTATAGCCAGATTGATGACTATCTTAAATGTCATCATAGAACCTTCATCCAGCAACTGATGGAAACAGATGCAGAGCTCCAAAAGTCCAGTCAAAAAGAGGGAAGTTTGGTCCTATGCTGTTTCCCTAGCTGCCCTGCCAGAGTCGGTGAGCTCACATTAGATCAGGTAAGCTGTTTCAGTGGGTATCCTCATCATGTTCTTGATCTCTTTGCTCATATGATTCTTTTCTTCTCTCTTTCCTTCCTTCTTTCTTTCTTTCTTTCTTTCTTTCTTTCTTTCTCTTCCTTCCTTCCTTCTCTATTTCTTTCTAACTATTTTATTTTAATTTTCCTATTAAATTTTTATAGCTTTTCTTTTCTATTTCTTTTTTTAAATTTTTTTAAAAAAATATTTATTTATTAAAAATTTCCACCTTCTCCCCTCCTCCAATTTCCTTCCCACTCCCCCCACTCAATCTCCCCCTCCCTCTCCAGTCCTAAGAGCAGTCAGGGTTTCCTGCCCTGTGGGAAGTCCAAGGTCCTCCCCCCTCCATCCAGGTCTAGGAAGGTGAGCATAAACAAAGTTTGTGTGAATCTGTGTGAAACATTATTGTAGATATGAAAATTAACATTATGTAATATAGGCAAAAGGAAAAGAATTATGCTTTTATATTAAAATACAGACACTAAAAATGAAATAAATTGAAAGTAAACATGAGGACAAAATATAGTGGTAGCCAATGAAATCTTAGAAAAAATAGAACAATATACACAGGCCAGTTATGTGAAAAGATCAATCATATCAAATTTCTAGCTAATCTAAGAAAACGTGAGAAAAACAAAAGATATTAAAAGTAAATAATTTTCTTCCCTCTAAACTAACACATATTAGATATAAAAACAAGCTATTTCTGAAAAGACACAATAAGGAAAAAATACACGAGACACTGCATCAATGTACATATATTAAAATAAATCAATTCTTGGAATTCAGGATGTAACTTGGTGTTAGCGCACTTACCAAACATGTGACTGCACAGGTGTGCACAGAGGCTAAACAAAATATTTCCTCACAGGCATGAGCAGAGGTTAACCCAATCTAGACAGTGTCTCATACATTCCCCGGGAGGCTTTGTATCATTTGGGATTCTAGACCGTGTCAACTTGACAATACAAACTATCACTGGCAGCTTCCAACCATCATATAAGATGAGACAAGATCCGGCACATTCATGGTGGTATGGCTGGAGACCAACCATCATATAAGAAACGAAAGGAACTTTTCATGGGTCAATGAGCAAATAATACGGGCACTAGACAAACTCTTTAACGAAGAAGTTACATGAAACTTCTGGTGTTAGAATTAGCAGGAAAGAAATCAAAATAGAATAGCAAAGAACAATCAGGAAACTAGAAAACACCTATTATATGTGTAGTAGAATGCCAGAAAGAGGTGGGGAGATGGGCATAATACTTGAGGTTCTAGTGGGTAAGAATTTCCTCTAAACTAAGGCAGGGCCAGAAACAGCATCAGAAGATTGTAGGGCAGGTAAACACTATAAAATTCTACTTACTAAATGATAATTTATCAAATGATACCTGTTGCCTCGCATAAACATTCATAAAAATAATGATTAATAAAATACTTAAATGAAGGTTGGGGTTGGGGTCACATGACCTGCAAATGAGCGAGAGTCTAGCTCTGGATCTAGGGTGACAGCTCAGGGGTTAAGTGCCTATTTTCCCATACAGGAGTAGTGGAGCTCAGTTCTCAACTCCGATGGGCACAGCGGGGCAGGTGCAGCAGTGTGCACCTGTAACCCAGCACTGGGTGGACACAACGTGGACATCCCAGGCTCACCTGAGGCCAGACCACCTAAAAGTGCTGAGTTACAGTTCAGTGAGAGAGACTGTCTCCAGTCTCAATATCCAATAGTCATAGGTGAGTGTACCAGCGTGAGCGTGCACACACACACACACACACACACACACACACACACACCCCAAAACCAGAAGGAATTATGTGTAATTTTATACAAAATACCTCAGAGCTTGGAGGAGAGGAGTTGGGTTAGTTAGGGTTTCTCTTTGCTGTAAAGAAACACCATGACCACAGCAACTCTTATAAAGGAAAATGTTTAATCAGGGCTGGCTTCCAGTTTCAGAAGTTTAGTCCATTATCACAATGGTGAGAGACATGGCGGTGTGCAGGCAGACATGGTGCTGGAGACGGAGCTGCAAGTTCTACATCTTGGTCTGCAGGCAGCAGAAGGAGACTGTGTGTCACACTGGGCACAGCTTGAGCATATGAGACCTCAAAACCCACCTCCCCTGTGACACATTTCCTCTGACAAGGTCACACCTACTCCAACAAGGTCACACCTTCTAATAGTGCCACTCCCTACAGGCCAAGCACTGAAACACATGAATTTATGGGGGGCCCATACCTATTCAAACCACCACATTTTACTCCCTGGCCCCCATAGGCTTGTACCCAGAACATAATACAAAGTGCATTTAGTCCAGCTTCAAACTGTCCCAATAGTAAGTTATAGTCTCCACAGTGTTTAAACACCCAAAATTCAAAGTCTCTTAACTGCAATCCCCTACAAAGTCAAAGTCAAAAAGCAGATCACATACTTCCAACATATAATGGCACAAGATATACATTACCATTCCAAAACATAGGGAAGGGAGCATAGTGAGGAAATACTGGACCAAAGCCAAGACTGAAAACCAGCTGGCCAAACTCCAAACTCTGCATCTCCATGTCTGATACCAAAAACACTCTTCAGATGTCCAGCTCCTTTTATTGTTATCGATTGCAACACACTTATTTCTCTTGGGCTGGTTCCACTCTGTTAGCAGAGTTCCTTGGCAGGTAACCGGTGACTCTGGCAGCTCCAACATGTTCAGGTCTCCAGGGCTATTCAGGCTTCAACTTTGTCCAGGGCCAGCCTCGACAAAAATACCTCTCACCAGGGTAAAGGCATGGGGATTTAGAAATATAGTAAAGAATATGAAGACGTGAATGAAAATAATAAAATGGAGAAACATATAGGATAGTATTGTGAGGGAATTCCACTGAGTACTGAATATTTGCCCGCATTTAATTTCCAACTGCTTAAAATACCCTTGACCCCAAAAGATAGGAGTAAGACAGAAGACTGCATTAACATGATACAAGGAAATGAACATATCAATTGAAAGTCATGAGCTACATTCATAGTTAAACATTCTGTTGCTAGAACAAAACAAGTTACCAAGTCACACTCTTGCCCTAGACCCAAATATTCTGCAGACAAACCACTCCCTGGGTGGAATCCAAAGTTTTCTCCTTAAGGGAACTGGAACTTAGCTGGATCCTTAGATTTTTGTTTGAGGTAGGAACAAATCTACTTCTCTGTTCTTGGAGCGCAAGATCTGGCTATTAGCTACACCTATTGACAATAACCTTGAGAGAGCAGAACTCTCTGGTCAACATCTAGGTGGGGCCTTTGTTTGAGGTAGAAGCACAATAACCTTGAAAGAACTAGAAACAAGTTCCAACTCTGACCTTTGGTCGGCATGGAAACAGGCTCACATTTTTGGGCCTCCACACAACTTCATAGCTTCACACAAAGGCCTCTTTTGGCCTCCATTCAGGGACACCCCTGACACACTCATGACCAGTGGCTTTCCTGAGTCATAGAGGAAGATTCCATAACCCCTTCTTCTATCCTTGACTCTAAAGCCAGAACTACATGGCCAAAGCTGCCAAGTTCTGCTGCTTGCTGGGGCTGGAACATGGCCCCCTTAATCAATTACATCTTCACCCACTTTCTGTTTTCCAATGGTTTCCTTCACTGATTAAGTTTGCCTGTCTTGAAAATGGATCTGTAGACCAGGCTGTCTTTAAAGTCAGAAATCTACCAGCCTCTCCCTTCCCTGTGCTGGAATCAAAGGTGTGTGCCACTAAATATAGTTCTAAGCTTTTCATTAATTGTTTTTCACAAGTTGGAAATTTAGCTGGGTGGGATTTTGCCCTGAGGTCACTCCTACCTTTATTCTGGTTCTTAATCTATTTATCTCCTTGAACGCAGGATTTAGTTCCATTCTCTTTCCTGGTGCTGTTTTTCTCTTCAAATTATACATTTTATATCTTTACTTTCTCAGCTTGCTTCTTTTCATTATAATAACCACACCACAGAGTCTATACTAAGCTGTTTTGAGATTTTCCCCTGCCAACAGAATTAGTCCAAATCTTCTCAGTTTAGTTTTGGGAAGACTCTTCAGACAAGGGTAGAAAGCAAAACAATGACATTCTTCACCAAAATTTCACAAGAATGACCTCTAGGTCACATACAAAAATTCTTCTCTGAAACCTCTTGAGCCAGGCCCCACAGTTCAATTCATCCTCAGCACCACTGTCGGCCATGCTTCTACTTGGATGGCCCATTGAGTCCCACTTAAAGCATTCAACTGCTTTCCTAATCCAAAATCCAGAAGTCCTTATTTCTCCAAACAAAAACATAGTCAGGCCTATCACAATATCCCAGTCCCTGGTACCAACTTCCGTCTTAGGTAGGGTTTCTATTGCTGTGTAGAGACACCATGACCATGGCAACTTTTACAAAGGAAAACATTTAATTTTTCCTTTAAATGGCTTACAGTTTCAGAGGTTTAGTCCATTGTCATCATGGCAAGAGGCGTGGAGGAGTGCAGGCAGGAGCGCACCATGTCTATGGTGCTAGAGAATAAGCTGAAGTTCTAATAAGCCAAGCATTCAAACACATGCGTCTGGGTGGGCCATACCTATTCAAACCACTGCAGGTGTGAGTGTGAGCAGAACTACCAAAGAACTAATGACATTTTTAACCTTGAAAAACATAACATAAAAATTTAAACAAATAAGCGAATACAATTTAAAACATTTTTTGCTGATTCATTTCACCAAAAGCAGTGCCCCCCAATAGGAAGAATATACTGTTTCTCCACATCCACGTAGGCAGCAGTACAAGCAAATGTAAATATTCATTAGCATATGAGTGCTCATGGATAAGAAAAGTGATGTAAGAATGGAAGGAGGAGAATAAGGAGTATTTTAAAATATAGGGGATTATAACATATGAATTGAAGCAGGGGATATATGTATGCTTCTGAACTTCACAGAGAAATTCATTGAACTAACTATAGGCCTAATACAAAGAGAAGTAAAATAAGAATTACAGACAATATTTCACCAGTACATGTATTGTACATAAAGAAGTACACTGTGGCCGGGCGGTGGTGGCGCACGCCTTTAATCCCAGCACTCGGGAGGCAGAGGCAGGCGGATCTCTGAGTTCGAGGCCAGCCTGGTCTACAAGAGCTAGTTCCAGGACAGGCTCTAGAAACTACAGGGAAACTCTGCCTCGGAAAAAAAAAAAAAAAGAAGTACACTGTGATTAATCAGTCTCAAATGTATATTTTAAATCTAACATTTTAAACAAGCCAGTGTATGTACAATGTAGAATGTATGTACTATCATGGTAAAAATGGATTCCAATAAAATATTCGCTAGTGAGGAAGGCAGAGAAGATGGGGCTGAGAGAAATGGGAATAAGGAACATGGGAGGAAGAGTCTTGGTAGGTATCAGTTCAACTAGGAAGGTTACCTTAAGCTCAGTGCTTTTTTTTATGGTTTGAGAATTTCATATACACCTATAATATGTTTTGATAAAAATCTGCCCCCTAGCCCCTCCCTCTCTAATCCCTCCCACATCCACCCTCACCATCACTTCACTCCCAACTTCACACACTCGGGATTTACAAAACCACCTTGTGTCCAATTAGTGCTGCCTGTATATGCATGGGTGTGCAGGACCACTGACTGGCACGTGGGTAGCCTCTCACTGCCTACATCCCTGAGGAAACTGACTCTCCTTCCCTCAGGAGTCATCAACAGCTAGCAGCTTCTGGCCTAGGGGTGGGACTTCACAAGCCCTCCCCATCCATACTGCCATTCTGACTGGCTTGATCTTGAGCAGATTTTGTGTGCAGTGAGTTCACGTTGTAACAGCTCTGTTGTGTTCAGTACACACTGTTTTGCTGCAGACTCCAGTTACTTCTGACTCCTACAATCTTTCTGGCCCCTTTTTCATGATGGTTCCTGAGCCTTAAGAAAGAGGATATAATACAGATGATCTTTTTAGGCCTGAGTGGTCCATGGTCTCTTATTCTCTGCACACTGAGGAGCTGTGCATCTCTGAAACAATCACCATCCACTGCAAAGAGAAGCTTCTGTGATGGAGGCTGAAAGATGCACCAATCAAGGAAGAGACTTCAAATCCAATGCTATAAAATCATTAACTAAAGAGGATGAGTAGGAAAAGGTAGAAAACATTATTTTTTGTTGTTGTTTTGTTTGGTTGGTTTTTTGAGACAGGGTTTCTCTGTAGCTTTTGGAGCCTGTCCTGGAACTCGCTCTTGTAGACCAGGATGACCATGAACTCACAGAGATCTGCCTGCCGAGTGCTGGGATTAAAGGCATATGCCATCACCGCCTGGCAGAAAACACTAATTTTGATGATGTCTAAAAATTACAGTTTAAATATGATCAATATATGCGTTTGAAATAAAATGATGACTCTGCATGTGAATGAGAAGAATTAAAATTGTAGAAATGGCTATCTTATCGAAAGAAAGCTACAGATTCACCACAATCCAAATCAATCAAATCCAACACCGTTTCTCACAGACACATTTGTGAGTTTGAGAAAGTCTACAACCTAGAATAATCAAAGAAGAGAAGAAATTAAAAATAGACTATTTGTGGGGTGGGAGATCTAGATGGGGGGTAGCAAGGCACAGGTGTAATAAAGGAGGAAATGGGGAAATGCATGTGAGTGGAATTAACAGAGTGGAAGGAGGGTAATGTGGGGGAGGGAGAGGGAGGAGGGGTAAACATTAAGAATGTTCAGGAAAGCTTTAGGGAAACTCACTATTTTATAAGCTTGCTTACACACACATACCCTATATCACCATATAAATAGCTTGCGTGTGTGTCATATAAACACACATATACTGTAGTGCCATATCACTATAAATAGTTCGTGTGTATATCACATAAACACACATACAGTTACTATATGCAGTTGCTATACAAGATAGGAAAATGCCCCCTCCCCCGACACACACACTCCCAACTAGTCATAGATCTAACAAAAATCCACACTGACAGATAAGGGACACATCCCTTTGAGTTGTTGGCCAGTAGGGCCCAAGGGACCCTCAAAACAATCTAGGTAATTATGGTTGTCTGTCAGAACACAAAGGCAAAAGTCTACTGGAAAGACTATACGTTTCTGTCACGGGGATTGGGGAAATCAAGCTAGACCTGACTTCTCTAAGGGCTGGCTCTCACAGTTTGGGCAGTCTTATGTATGCTACAAAGGGGAGAAAAGCTACCAACAACCCAAGGCAGCTGTAAAGCCCAAAAAGCACAGAGATGATGGGACAAGTAAGATATCCCCAGTGGTGCAACAGCCGCATTTGTATCTTGGGGGCAACCAACAGCTGTCTTGCTGGACCTAAATCCCACTTAATGTGTGTGTGTGTGTGTGTGTGTGTGTGTGTGTGTGTGTGAGGGGGTACTCACACCTGGTATTGTAAACCTAAGTAAGACTCCATGGCTACAGAGATCAAAGTTCCTAGAGGCAACCTAGTGCTACCATATTACTGAAGTATTGGAATTTTTGACTGTCTTCTGAACATGCATCCTCATACCCATAGGCGAGTACAGCTCTCACATCTCATCAAAGCAGCTTCTTTTGCAGCAGATGAAGACTGTTAGGGTCATCCACTGGTGCGGGAGAATTGTCTATATTCTGTCAATCATATTTTGAATAAACGCTGATTGGCCAGGCAGGAAGTATAGGTGGGTCAATCAGACAGGAAGTAGAGGCGGGGCAATGAGAACAGGAGAATTCTAGGAAGGAGGAAGCCCATTCCTCCCATTCCTGCCCAGACAACCAAAAGGCAAGATGTAACCTGCCCAGCTGTGAAAGGTACCGAGCCATGTGGCTAACATAGATAAGAATAATGGGTTAAGATAAGCTACAAGAGCTAATATGTGGCCTGAGCTAGTGGGTTATAACTTATGGAGATCTCTGTGTGATTTTCTTTGGGGCTTGCTGGCTGTGGGGTATCGGGCAGGACAGAAACCCCAACAAGCAAGCCCCTCATGTTACAATTCACAATGACTCAAAATGCAGAGATTAAGTGGATGTAGGGTGCCAGCTCCAGGGTAGACATGTGTAACCCCATCCTATGCCTAAGGTTCAGGAAATTGAAGGGGCAGAAAGGTTTTTACAAGCCTGAGGTTTAGGATGATTACTGAGTAACAGGTTCTTCTGGACAAGACAGGATGGTTGCTCCCATCAACTATTAAGAATATGCTTGCTAAATAAGACAAAACCAACTGATATGTCAACATGGATGGAGGAAAATTTCAAAAGACATAATCCTTAGATGAAGATCTAAAGGCAGTCAATGGTTATTGAGGGAGAGGCAGGGTTTTCCTTTCCCTTCCTTCCTTTCTTCCTTCCTTCTTTCCTTCCTTCCTTCCTTCCTTCCTTCCTTCCTTCCTTCCTTCCTTCCTCCCTCCCTCCCTCCCTTCCTTCATTCCTTTCTTCTTTCCTTTCTTTGTTCCTTCCTTCCCTTTTTCCCTTCTTCCTTACTTTCTCTTTCTGGGAAGAAATCCCAGTCTTAAGAGGACAACTCTAAATATAGATGAATAAGGGCAACACTAATTAGACTCAGTATGCTAAGTGTGTGCATGTATATTTATACAAAAATAACTTCACAGGAGATAATAAATTTGAGATGAGTGGTTGGGGGACCAGTGAGGAGCTAGACAGGGAGAAAGGGGGAAGAAAGGATAAAAATGGATTGTCCTCAAGTATGAAATCCTCAAATTAAAAAAGGAAAAATGTAGGGACTAGATAAGGATTATGAATATAAATTAAATAAATAAGATAAAATGATGAACAGGCCTGCCTACTTTGGCTCCCTCCTGGTGTACAGAGCTATCATGATGAACAGGGCCATTCCTCTGAAATTCTCTTTTATTTCCGCATTTCCAAGTGCTGAAAAAGGTAGAAGGTCCTGAAAAATGCATAGTCAAAGTGGGGTGGGTACTGGCTTGTTCCAGCTCCAGGTCTTGCAAAGTTCAGGAAAGCTCCCCAAGGCCTCAAGCATATGGGCATATGCCATGCATGGACCCAGCCATGACCAACAGACTGCCAATCTCCATGTGGTCCTGGGAGCAGCACCATTATCAGCATCCCATTCCTGCCCAGCACACACCCTTACCCTGACCCTGGCTTGGCTAGGCTGGTGCTCTGTACCAGAAGGAGAGGTGTACGCATCACAATGTAGACGGCATCATATGTGACGTCATTGGTTACCTAGGAGATAGCTGCCACGTTTCCCACAAGCTCAGTTGCTCACAGACTTTAGCTATGTCTTCTCTGAAAAGATGAGCAGAAAGCTCCCTAGACCCCTGGGCTCTCTACGAAACCCGCTTCCTCCACCTCCTCCTCCTTCTCTTCGTCCAGGCTCCTTTCATTTCCTGTCTGTGCCAGTCAGCACCCCTAGGCCTGCTGCAAAGACCAAGTCCCTTTCTGTTTACCTTCCTACCCACTTCCCTCCTATAAGGCACACATCCTTCTTCCCCACCTTAATGGTTCATATGCCCTCCTCTTCCTTAGCTGACAAACTTCCTAAGTGCCCCGATATTTCTTCCCCTTCCTATAGCTCCTCTAAGTGTCCCCCAACTCCTCCTAACAGCCCTACCAAAGTACTGTATTTTATCTCATGCCCACCACGAAGGCAGCTACTGACTGCTACATTGGGTAGGTCCAAGTTTGATTCTGGGAAGACTTAGTTGGAAAGGATTTCAGGACTTGGGGTTCTTAGCAGCCTGACATGCTGAGTCTAGGGAAAGCAAGGAAGATGAAGCCAGTACTCAGCCTGGAGCCTCTCAATCCTGACTCCTCTACTAGGTTCTTCTGTTTAACAGGTCATCATGAGAAACACCCCAGACATTCCAAGAGAAACCAGTGTCCTTAAAGGCTACTTTGCAGTCACTGAGAAAGCTTGTTCTTTCATGGGGCAGTCTGGAAGACTTTTTCTATGGTGACTGAATCTCCTTCAGGGTGCTTGTCCTTCGGGACCAAGGATGAAATGTCCCAGGACACAGAGACTGTAAGCGAAGAAAGCAGGTGGGAACTGGAGCCTCGAGCAAGTGTAGTTTCCTCGCTTGTGAAGCCTTGGGAGGCACAGCAGCAATGCAGTATGGGCAGGAAGCCGAGGGCTGGGCCACAGTCTCCTGGTAGGATTTGGGATCTTTACTATCATATGTGACTATGGAGGGTATTAAACAGCTTCTTGACTCAGTTTCCTTGTAACTGAATGGAGGTTTCATGAGTCCGAGACAGTGAACGAGGTAGTTCTTGCAGTGTGCCCACTAAGTGCCCACTAAGGACAGATAATCTCCAAAGTGAAGGAAGTCAGGCAGTGGGGGAGAATGGACTCTGCTGATGCCTGTGCCCTGCACAGCTCACGTAAAATGTGGCAGAGAACATGTTTCGTACAGTTCCTAGGAGTTAAATATAGAAAAAGTTTAAGGACTGTTTTGCTCTAACAATATCTTGCAGCACCTGAGACACAATACTGTGATGCCAATGCGAAATTCAATGGCTTTGACTGTATGTTAAGCATTGGCCCGAGTTTCCAGTTAGTTACTTGGTTTCTATCTCTCTCCCTGCCCTCCTTCTCTTCCGGTTCCCCTGTTTCCAACACCAAGATGATTTCATTGGCAAAAATCTGCACAAGCTGTCGCCAACTATATTTCAGCTGAGACTGACTGAGGAATTTCATGCAAGGATTTCAAAGCCAGAGCTAGAGTTTCCCGAAAGAAGTATCATTGGTAAGGAAGGGGGTGATAAAATGGTCTATCTAGTTACTCAGTGGATGCCAACATGGCAGACAAGCTGTAGCTAACAAAACGGGAACACACTAGAGGGACAGCCACTAACAAACTGCAATAAAGACAGAAATACGTGTCTAACTGGAATGAATTATTACCTTAAAATGACCAAGTTTCTGATGAGACAAGAAAATGGGCCCAGTCTACATGTTATCTCTAGTTTATACACATATATAATATATATATATTATATATATATATATATATATATGTAATAGCTATATTTCTCTGTCTGTGACAACCCCACCCTCAGTGGGCAGATGGTTCATCCTACTAAAAAGGACGTCACATGTCTGTTCACCTGCCATTCACCCAGTGGTGATGGCAATGACAGCAGCCTCTGGAGAAATGCTCTCAACCGTCTTGGGTGCGGACTCTTTCTATGTCACCACTTCCTGCTTTGGAATCCCCATGGTGAGCACAACCCCCCTCTCTCCTTTCAGCCCCACCAGGTGCCAGCCACACTGAGTTAAATGATTTCTTTAGATACTCAGTTGATATCACAGTGCCAGGCAAGCTGTCGTTGACAAAACAGGAACACACTAAAGGGACAACCACTAACTAAGCCTCTTGAGATGCTGGGTTTCTTGCGACTATATTTCAGGTTTTCTCTTGAACTGTGGAACTCAGATGGAGCCTTCAATCAGCCTATGGCATCTCTTCATTGATTTTTCCGTTGACAGCCATTGGATACTTAGTCACAGTGGAAAGCCAGGCAGATTTAAAGGGAGTAAGCCCTGTAAGATGCAAGCCTATAGTCCACAGAAAGCCTATTTTACACATTGGAGGGACTTGTGTGTGGTTCCTGAACGTCCTTTGGTGTATATCAGAAACCAAAGAAAAAAACAACCAGAGCCACAGACTAGATTTTGCAAGCGCAAGTGTCAGAGTCCTTGGCAAGTATGGGTCACTTTACTTAGTAAAGACTGCTCGACAGTAAGGTAGGCGTGGCTTAGAGAGGTGGGAATTAGACTAAGCTGTATACAAGCCTAGATTCAGTTCACTAGTCTAATGAAGCAGGTTGTCTGTTGGTGCTGCTTCCCTCATGAGGTGAGACGTGTCTGGATGCATCTCATGAGAGGTAGGAACACAAGGATGCATGATTACTGTCGTACCTGAAAACAGTCACTGGAAGTGCTCCATACTGTAGGGCTACTGGAGGAAGTCTTGGTCTCCTTGATTTGGGAGGACTGGTGCTAATGTAGAGATGAACATGAAATTACTCTGTCTCAGTTGGAAAACAGTTGGGGACAGCCTATGCAGATTTTTGCCAATGACATCATCATGGTCACAGAAGGAAGAGGACCGGAAGGGAAGGAGGGCAAGGAGATGGGCAGAAATCAGGTCACTAACTGGAAACTCAGGCAAATACTCGGACTGTAAGTTACTTAGCTCACCCTGCCTCCTTTCCTAGGGAAGCGTGGCCTGGTATGTGGAGCTGGAAACGATGCAGGGAAGCACTGACCCTCCAGCACGGTTCATGTCAACTTACCACACCACAGGAAGCAGAGCTGCGGTTGCTCAGCCACGGCATGGTTCAGGCCCTCCATGTACTTCAGGTGAAAGATGCATTTGTGCATCTTGGCAAGTGGCCACACGTACTGCGTGCCTGTTCACCATTACAAAAGTGAAATGAGCTACGGACCATGGTGAAACACTTACTTCACAGATAGAGCACTAGACTCATTTAGAATATGCCAAGGATCTCAAGCTCAAAGTGGAAAGGGAGGTGCCCAGTTGGTGATAGGCAAACCCGTGCACAGATGTCTCACAGATGATGTAACTTCATGTACACGGAACTATAGACTTGGCTGTGGTCATTCTCTGGAAGTCAAGAAACCTAGGAGCTTCTACTTTGGTTCTAGTCCTTCTGGTATTGTTTTGGATTGTTTTATTTTGTGTCTAAAGATACTGTAGAAATAGTAAAACCTTTATACCTTCATTGTTTTAATCACTTTGTTTTGCTTTTTTATTTCTTCTTGGAAATTACAATAAAATATGCTATAAAAAGCTACTACAACTCAGATTTTCACCTATAACCTTTAAATAATAAATGTTTCCTGGGGGAATGGTTCAATGGTTAGGCACAGCAATAGCTGCCATCTGCAGAAAACCTGTGCACTGAGCAGGTGTGGAAAGTGTCTCTGCTATGGTCAGGGCTTTGTACTGACTGTGAAGGAAATTACCACAATTTCTTTTCTGTTGGTACCAAGAACTGATCTAAAAATTATACAGAAGGGAAACAACTCCAGGTAACCCAATAGGAAGGATGACCTAAGTCAGAGAGTTGGTACTTCTTGGGATAACAACTGCCTCCAAAGCCTCAGAATCAGGGCAGAGTGGCCTCCCTAAAACAAAATGAATCACATACATCAGCAGGGCAGAAATAAGTCAGATATAGGCAGGCAAACGTGGTAAGTTTGTCTTTGCCACCAAAGAAAAGGCAAAAAAGTGGAATAAAGAATTTCAGTACAGTAGTTCAGACAGAAACATTTGAAATTCCAACACTGTAAATCTTTTCATTCTCCACAAAGTAGACTCAGAACATATTGTAGACATGTATGAAAATCCCAGTAAGAAACTGTGTTGTGAATTTGCAGTCCTTTAAAACCAAAGCATGCTGCATGTGACAGCAAATAACTATGCTGGTCAATATCTTAAGTGTCCAGTCAGATCAGGTTCCACACACTGCTTCCTGGTTGTCACCACGTCACCAGCAGGCTCCACTCTACTAGTTCCACACCCAAACACGCTTCTTACTACACTACCATGCATGTATCTAGCCCCCCTGGAGCAAATTAAAAATATTTTAATTATCTAACTTAATTATTTAATATTTTTTAATTACTTAACTACTTAACCTTAGGTTGCTTGTCTAAAACCTATTTGGCCACAATTATGAGAAAAGCAACTCATAAAGAAAATTGGGACAATACCGTGTAGTCATTGGTGTAGCAGTAATTGTTAGAGATAAGCACAATTAAAGAGAAATCTCATATTGTAGAGTTGGGCAGCAGGAAAGGTGTTGTCTTGTTGACTGAGTTTTCTGTCCTGCCCAGTTCCTGCAGTCATTAAGTCCCAAAGAAATCACACAGAGTTCTGCATTAGTTATAAACTGATTGACCCATTAGCTCAGGCTTCTTATTAACTCTTATAACTTATATTAGTTTATTATTCTTGTCTAAGCTAGCCATGTGGCTTGGTACCTTATTCAGCGAGGGCAGTCACATCCTGCTTCTTCTGTGGCTGGGTCATGACTGCAGACTAGGACTTCCTTCTTCCCAAAATTCTCCTATTCTCCTTGACCCGCCTCTACTTCCTGTCTGGTTGTCCTGCCTGGCTACCAGCCAATCAGCTCTTATTTAAAATATAATTGACAGAATACAGACCATTGTTCCATACCATTGGTAGCAGAGGATGGTTGTTTTTAAATAGCCTTTGGCTATTAATCTGCTGAACCTGTATCAGCACAATAAAGCTGTTTACTGGAAAAAAAAAGTCTAGGTGTCCTTTTTCTTCTCTGTATGAAAATCCCCTGATCCCAGGCATGGACTTTTGTGATCTGTTGATTTTAACTAGGGCTGTCTGGGTTTGGAATTACTCAATGGAGCCTGTTGGGCTCACTGATGGCTATACAAATGAGGACAGTGTTTGCTTTCCTCTAGAATCCTCTGTGGCCAATATTTCAGAAGGAGTTCATGAGCCCCTTCCTGAATCATGACACCAGCTGATAGGCCCAGTCCTATGCAGGCCCAGTGCTGGCAACCTCAGCTACATGACATTTGACATGGTTATGTATCTGGAGCTACTGAGTACCGGCCTCAACACTCTCAGGGTTCAGAACAGGACTTCTATGACAAGCGAAAACTGGCTTGGGTACGGGATCTGAGGGGCAGAATGGACTGACTGACTTAGGCACGTTTTTTTTTTTTGTTTTTTGTTTTTTTTTTTTTTTTTTCTGCAAGTTTCTTTATTCCTTGGGGGAGAATGGAAGAAGGGGAAAGAAGATGAAGCATAGAGACATAAGGAATAAGGGTAAGGACAAAGCACAAGGGTAAAAATGGTGTGATCTCCACAAAGCTTTCAGTTTATATAGGCAGACAGACAGACTAGCAGTCCTGTAGGTGGTAACAACAGTATCAAGCATGCATTTTCACAGAGTCACAAGAAACCCATGAATCTGGCAAGGAGGTGCTTTACATCTCAGGGGGCGTGGCTGTGAAGTTCTCCTGCAGCTGGGAACACAGCCTTGGTGGCTACACTAACCTGCAGGCTTGATTTGCATTAGCATCTAGCTGGTTGAGTTAAAAGGAATCTCTTCTGGGGACCCTGCTTCTGACTCCAGCAGGGTGTCCAGGTGAGATTTTTTTCTTTCTGAAGCTAGTTTTAGAGACTCAGGGCTTTTTCCTGTATAAATAGTTAATTTCCTGGGTTATGTTAGTTGAGACCAAGGTAAAGGCTAATACAGAATATTAGTAGCCTGTTAAGTCAGAGCAGAAGACCAGTAGATTACGCTTTCTGAGTCTGCTGTTAGAGCAGACATACTACCTCCTGAATGAAGCTCCTTTATTATCAGTGACTACCGTCAATAAAGTTTGTGGGTGACTTTTTTTTTTAAAAGATTTTGGCTACGAGAACATGGACTTGACTGAATCCTTTTCACATCATGGCTTCATGGTGTGGGGGGAGGTATCCAGTGGCCCTACAGAAAAAGTCAGGTTTATACCCTGCTGGGATACTATAGAAGGGAAAATGCCATGATTTCCTAAGAGTTTTACAAATGGACAGTGACTTACCCAAAGGGCAGATGTGCCCGTAGCTCTACAAAAACAGGTTAGTCCCAGTGGAGTGTATGTATACACTTCCCATGGACAGTCCCCTAGATCTGTCAGCTGTGCATTTACTGTGTAATACTTGTGAGTGACCACAGTTATGCCATGCCCTGAAGACAGCATTTCAGAATCCTTCTCTGTAGCTTCTGACTCCTACATTATTTCCACTCTCTTGCATATAATGGTCTCTGAGCCTAAAAATAGGGATGCAAATGTCCCGTCGAGGACTGAGCATATAATCATCACAATTCTCAACACTTTGAGCAGACATGTGTCTCTGTGTTCACTGCCAGTCATTGAGTGGAGTGAGAAAGTAATGCCAAGAGAAAGAATACTGAGTTGGTTTACATGGGAACAGCCCCCGTAGGCTCATAGATTGAATGCTTGGTCACCAAGAGAGTGGCACTATTAGGAGATGTGGTCTTGTTGGAGTAGGTGTAGCCTTGGAGGAAGTGTGTCATTGTGGGTGGGCTTTGGGGTTTCAAATGCTTAAGCCAGGTCCAGTGGCCTGTTTCTTCCTGCTGCCTGCCAATCCAGAAGTAGAATTCTCAGCTACCTGTCCAACACCATATCTGCTTGCATGCCGCCATGTTCCCTGCCATAAGGATAATGGATTAAATCTCTAAAACTCTAAGCAAGCTCCAATAAAATGCTTTTTTTATTTGTAAGAGTTGCTATTGTCATGGTGTCTCTTCATAGCAATATAACACTAAGACAAATACATAACTCAGAATTCAGATGGACATAAAATATAATGCAAAATAAATGTCTTTTTGATGATTGAGCACACTAAAATCTTTTCTCCAAATGACAGTAGTAAAAAGATATTGTTTACAGATTTTTATATATGCATTCATGTAAGAAACTAGAAATAAAAAAGTGTTCATACAAAAATGTGTACTCGTAGACAAGTGACTGGAGGGTTAGTGTTTTACAAGCCTGAGACTAACGGCAGATGGCTTTGAGCAAAGGAGGAAGAATGCTTGTGTGAGAATGACACAGAGAAACCCATTCCGCTGAGGGGTCAACAACCAGAGAACTAGAATAAAAAAATTACAGCTATTTAACTTTTCAATGTGATGTGGAAGTCAACATGAATTAGTTTTACGCATACATTTCAAGGTCTACTGAAAACTTAAAAACATGTTTTTAGCAAGTCAGTAAATCTGCATGTTAAACTGCAAAAAGATGGATTGATATAAAATGGTCAGAAATCCAGAAAAAGCAAGAAAAATGGGTTTGGCAAAAATGGGAATAAAGAACACAGAAATCAAACAGAAAAATTTAACACTGATTGTAGCGCAATGCTTGCTCTGTGTGCCACACTCTATGGTACGGTTCGTGAGTCGGGCAAGGGCCTGGAGATTGAAACACAGACACACAGAAAATCACAGGTAATGCCAAGAATATCCCTTTATTGTGTTCCAGGGCAGCTTATATAGGGTCTCTTTGACTAATGGCCATGCCCTAACTCTCAGCTGCAAGCCCCCCAGAAACCACTACCCTGCGATCAGGAACTCCTGAGGGTCTCCTGTTAGAGCAGCTGCAAGCACAGGAAAACAGGTTGTTTACTCTGGCAGGCAGGGGGTCACAGGAAAATCAGGGCCTGGGAGTCCACAGTCCCCAACACTAATATTATAACCATTAGCAGTGTAGTGATTTGAAAGAAAATGCCCCCAAAGAGAATAGCACTATTAGGAGGTATGGTTTTGTTGGAGTAGGTGTGACCTAGTTGGAGGAACTACGTCACTGTGCAGGGGTGGGCTTTGAGGTCTCATATTTATGCTCAAGTCATGCCCAGTGAGTCAGACCACTTCTTGTTGCCTTTGGATCAAAATGTAAAGACCCTCAGCTTCAGTACCCTGTCTGCCTGCACACCGCCATGTTGAGCCATGATGATGATGGACTAAAGCTTTGAACTGCAAGCCAGCCACAATTAACTGGCTTCTTTTCTAAGAGTTGCTTTGCTCATGGTGTCTCCTCATAGCAATAGGAATCCTAACTAAGATAAGGTTAATGCGGAGACTCAAGACTGCTCAGAGCTCTGACAACAGGCAAATGGGAGTGCTCAGCCTTTGATGGGACATTTACACCCTCCCCAAAGCCCAGGGAGCATCATGGGAAAATAGAAAGGCTGCAAGAGTCATTTTAAGATGGTGAGGGATGGCATGAAAGGCTACCCTCCGCTCATGATACGGATGCTACACACATGAACTCATAACAGCTGTGATTACCTGCATAAGACCCTTGCAAGATCAGGCCAATTACAAATTCAAGCATGGCCGGAGGCAGTATGGCTGATGCCCCACCCCTTACTGAGGATATATTGGCAGCTAAAGTCTGCTCGGGAAGGGGATGCACTATTTCTGGTGGGGTGGCTACTACTAAGCTGCCCAATGCTTGACCCATACCCATGCAATACAGGCAGCACCAGCTGGATTCAATGGGTTACACCAAGAAAAGAGGGCATGAAGTTGGGAGGCAGCTGCGTTGTGGGTGTCTGGGGAAAGCTGAAGGGCAGAAGTAGAGGATTTAATTAAGATACGCTGTATACGTGCACGAACTTTTCAAATAAAAATGTTTAGCTCCATGTCACAATTTAAATTTGATCCCAGGTACACATGTAAAATTAAAAAGATGGATGGAACTGCCTATGATCGTTGATGGTTCCCTCCTTGAAACACAGTGCTGTTACAATGGACAAGGCCATTTATTCTCTAATCAACCCAGGGACAAATGAGGCAGGAAGTCTGAGAAATGCATTTAATAGCATGGCACCGACTTAAGCTTTCGCAATTCTTGCCCCATGAAAGCTCCCTCAGGCTCCGAACACACGGGGCCTATCAAATGTATGGGGCCAGTTCTGATCAAGCGACTGTATCCTCCACGCCACCCAAGAACACAGGCTAACGTTAGAGTCCAGTGCTGTTTTCCAGGGTCACTTCACTTCCCTGGTGTCAAGGATGATTCACCAGTACAAAGGAGGGTGTATTCCCCTCACAATGGGCATTCAGTTTTCCGCCCCCTGCTTCCCTCTCTCCTGAAACATACTTCCTTTCAGCTTCCTTAGTGACTGCTGTGACCAGCTCTTCCTCCTTCCAAAGTTTCCCCTAAGCAACAGATGAGCTTTTTCCCCTGTCTTCCCCTCTTCCCCTGTGGCATCCAGTTAAGAGCCCTTCCTAATAGTCCCCTAGTCTCTAACCCCGACCATACACCACTCACAAACCCAGGCTTGCTGAGTCAAAACACTCAACCTGAATAGCTGGATTCCTTGCTAATACTGCAATCCACGAACTCTCAAGGACAGTGTCTTGTTAATAGATTGACCATGGTGAACACAGGGTCATAAAATAAAACTTTTATAAATAAAACTCGTTGTGTGATATTTTGATTGTGTTCTGACAAAGCTTGCTTAGAGACAGAGGGTGGAGCTAGCCACTCGTTAAACATAGAAGTCTGGGGTACTGTACAGAATGACAGGAAGTGATAAGGTGGGGGTGGAGAGAGGATCTCGACTCCTTTGGACCAAGGAACTGAAGAGGTAGGAAGCAAATGAGAGCCGCTCCTATGCTTCTCTGATCCTTCAGGTTTTTACTCCGATAACCTAATTCCTTGTTCTTATTGTTACGATTAATTAAATTAGGTTACACTTTAAAATCCTGCAGATAGCCTGGAAAAAGTCTCCCTTATTTCTCTGTGGATATTAAATCTGCTTTAGCCATACGAAAATTAAGGCAGGCATAATGGAAAACAAGACAGTCCTGGTAACTGGATTAGGATATTCCCCTACTATAGGACCAATAGTTCCTGATATCTAAACTACATCTCCAAACTTGGAAACCAATCGAACCTCTGTCTAATTCCTAGTAACCAAGAACTCACTCAGCCATTCCTGATGACTACCATGTGCCTCCCACACTGCCCCATAACCAGCATCTTCCAGAACCCAGATCTGTTCAACAACTTCTCCCCTCACCCAGTCCCTTGTAACCTGGATCTCCTCACATCCAGTCCCTTGTCACTATAACACTCTACAGGTTAGTTCTTGGAATCAGGATCTTTCTTTAGCCAGTTTCTATTAACATTTTTACCAAACACTCCCTGGTAAACAAAATCCCTCCCTGACCAAAAAACCTGGCTACTAGTCTTCTCTCACCAAGGCCTCTCTTCAACAGTGCCTGGTAATCAACATTTCTCCATCAATGGTCACTGAGAATCAACATCTCCTGCCACCATCCTATCCCTGGCAAACAACCTCAGTTCATCTCAGTAGAAGGCAGGAGAAATCTTCTATCCATTAGGACAGAGTGTCCATGGACTTAAGCCTACCAAATGGAATCTTGTTTTCACAAAATGGAAAATCTGTAGAAAGCAATGGTCAATTCAAGCAATTTTCCACCCATGTGTGGCAATAGAATGTTACTGATGTGAAAAGGATGGAACTTTAAAATTTTAGAGATAGAAGTGACATATCTCAACATAATAAAGGCAGTTTACAGCAAGCCCACTCTCTCCATACCTACTCAATATAGAGCCTGAAGTCTTAGCTAGAGCAATAAGAGAGCTGAAGGGGATACAAATAGGAAAGGAAGAAACCAAAGTATCTTTATTTGCAGATGACATTAATGTTTTTAAATCTAAAAGTTCTTAAAGACTCCACCAGGAAACTTTTACAGATGATAATACTTTCAGCAAAGTAGCAGGATACAGAATTAACACACAATCCCAGTAGTCTTTTAATATGTCAATGACAGACTAAGAAATCAGGGAAACATTACCTTTCATAATAACCTCAAAAATATCTTTGAGTGACCCTAACCAAGCGAGTAAAAGACTTGTATAATAAACCCTTTAATATATATTTTTTTCTTTTTAATATTTATTTATTATGTATACAATATTCTGTCTGTGTGTATGCCTGAAGGCCAGAAGAGGGCAACAGACCCCATTACAGATGGCTGTGAGCCACCATGTGGTGGCTGGGAATTGAACTCAGGACCTTTGGAAGAGCAGGCAATGCTCTTAACCTCTGAGCCATCTCTCCAACCCCCCAAACCTTTAATATATTGAAGAAAGAAATCGAAGAAGACATCAGAAGATGGAAAGATCTCTCATGCTCTTAGATTGGTAGGAGAAATACAGTGAAAATGGCCAACATACTAAAAACAATCTACAGATTCATTGCATTCTCTATCAGAATCCCAGCATAATTCTTCACAGAATTTTTTTTTTTAAAAAGTCAACTTCATATGGAAACACAACTCAGGGTAGCTAAAACTATTCTGCATGAGAAAAGAATTGCTGGAGCCATTACTATCCCTGACCTCAAATTGTATCACAGATGTATAGGAATGAAAACATCATGGTATTGGCATCTTATCTATGACCATGTACAAAAAGCAACCCCAGATGGATCAAGACCTCAGTGTAAGACCAGACACCCTGAATCTGATAGAAGAGAAAGCAGGGAGTGGACTTGAACTCCCATGTTGGTGGAGGCTGCTCGTTTGTTCCCTGCTGCCCAGATCCACAATAAACATACAGAAACTAAATTATTTGCAATACTGTTTGGCCAATAGTTTAAGCATCTTTCTAGCTAGCTCTTACATCTTAAATTAACCCATTGCTATTAATCTGATTATTAATAATATTAATACTATTAATATTATTAATTAATTAATATAATTAATATTGCTATTAATCTGATTGTTAATATTATTAATATTAACAATCAGATTAATAGCTCTACATCTCGCTATCTAGATACATCTTACAACTAGCCCTTGCATCTTATATCTTTCAGGTAGCTCTTACATCTTAAATTAATCTATTTCTATTAATCTGTGTATTACCATGTGTCTGTGGCCTACTAGGAAAAGTTCCAGCATCTGTCTCCTCCAGCAGTTACATGGCTTCTTCTGACTCCACCTTTTTCCTTCTCTATCTGCTTGGAATTCCCACCTTGTTCCACTCTGCCAAGCCACTGGCTGAAACAGCTCCACTCACCAACCAACAGAAGCAATGCCTATACAGAAGGACCTCCCACACCACTCACAGGCACAAAACAAGAACTTTCTGAACAGGACACCGATAACACAGGCACTAAGACCAACAACTAATAAATGGAAACTCATGAAGCAAAAACATTGCTACACAGCAAAGGATACCATCATCCAAACATAGTGGCAACCTATAGAATGGAAAAAATCTTCACAAATTATACATCTGACAGAGGGTTAGTTTCTAGAAAATACAAAGAACAACAACAAAAAAATCGATCAAGGAAAACAAACCCAATTTCAAAAATGTGGTATAGAACTAAATAAGAATGTTCCCAAAAGCTGAGACACAATGGATAAGAAACATTTCAATGTTCAATATCATTAGTAACAGAGAAATGCAAATTTAAAATACCTTGACATTTTATCTTACTTCACTAAAAATGGTCAAGCTTATTAAAATGAATGACAGGTCATGCTGGCAAGGATTCAGGGAAAGGGAACCACTTATTCATTGCTGGTGTAAACACAAACCAGTATAGAACTATGGAAGTTATTTAAAAAGCTGAAAATCAATCTACCACAAGATCCAGCCATACCACTCTTGGATATATACATGAAGGACTCTACATCCTACTACAGAGATGCTTGTTCATACATGTTCATTGCTGCTCTATTCATAATAGCCAGAAATTTTAATCAGTTTGTATTCATTACCAAATAATGAATGGATAATGAAAATGTGCTATATTTACATAATGGAATATTATATAGCTGTTTGAAGAATGAAATTTGCAGGTAAATGGTGTAGCTAGAAACCATCATCCTGAGTGAAATGACCCAGATCCCAAAACAGGTTTTCTCTTAGAGAGGTTAGCTTTTAAAGTTTAGATTTGTATGTTTCAAGCAGAATAACCAGAGGTTAGGTAGCTAGTAAGGGACTGGGGGGAGTAGGGGATTTTCCAAGGAAGGATAAATAGAATATAGTCTTACAATGAAATAAAGGGGAAATTAGAGCAGGAGGATTAAATAACAAGGGTGATGGGAGAGCAGAGTAAAGGAGGGAATATGGGGAGGGGCCATTAACATGAAGGACCTTTAGAAAAGTCATTTGAAAGCCTACTACTATAGAAGTTTCCTGGAATAAATTATGTGTGAAGAATTTAAATGAGGGAGACAGTGACCCAACTAGGTATTCTATGCCACCCATTTAAACATCCAGTGCCAGGAATGGGTTGCATCTAGTTGAATAACTGACTGACTGAAGGTGTCCCATGAAACTCCCAAACATCACAGGGTATTTCCAAGGTTACTGATTGTAAATCCCTGTTGTTGAAGACACTACTGACATGGAGAATTCGAGTGGGTGCCCAGCTTTATTTCACCCTTGTTGGGAGCACAAAGTTCCTTGTGCCGGCAGATCTCCAGGGAAACCACATATGTTAAGCACTCAGGACTGTGCTCTCAAAGGAAATGACAAATAATCTGTTTTTTTCAAACCGAAGACTGATAATTGGAGATGATTAATAGCCTGGTGATCTATTTGAAGGGCCAGGCCATAATAAAATCTCACAACCAGGACTGAAGATGGTTAATAACCCAAATGAGGTTTACACTATCTATATAACTAAACCACACCAGATTCTTCCTTAGGCCCTTAAGTTAATATGGGTAGCCTATTCTAGAACCCATTTTCCTGGGAGAAATCACATGTGCTTTGAGTTGAATTTTGACATAGTTATGCCTCTGTGAGTACTGGGAAATGTATTACACCAGGAAACTTTCCCCCTAACTGTACTGTGCTTAAATATGCTGGCAATAAACCCTGGCATCAGACTCCTGAAGTTTTTGATCCTGTTTGGCTGACTAAATTGGACTGAATGGAATTTTCATTCTCATCTCTTTGTGGTTCATTTCCTTGCCTGAAGTGATGCTCGCATGAACCCCCGTATACCCCTACTTACTAGTATTCATGGTGCTGGAAGGTGCTTTGCACACTGCTGGAAGAGAAAAGTAATTATCACTATTGCTCAATTACAAACCCTGCGCCCTCCACAGTGACCCACCTGCATGATATTGGTGCAACAGTGGCACAAAGGTTTTGGTAGTAACCAACAACTTTTAAAATTTGATTTAAGGTCCACTCCATGAGATGGAACCCATACTCAACACTGTGAAGTGTCCAAGGACCCAAGACTAGATAGGTCATAGGCCCTAGGGAAAAATCTAACACTGTTATTCTGCTAAAGAAACACAGCAATAAAGTGACACCTAACACTACATTGCTATACTTATAGATCAATGCACTGCTCAGTCCTCATCAAAGGTTTCTTCTTGCAACAGATGTTAATTAAAGCAGAGACCCACAAATGGATAATGTTCAAAGAATGAGAGTCTTTGGAATCATTTGGTCCTACATGGGATGTCTTTACCCAACTCCTCCCCTCAAGGATCAGGGATGTATGTGGAAGAAGGAGTGGAAAGATTGTAAGGTTCAGAGACAGCAGATGACTTCAAGGAAGCAGTATCTTCTAGATACAACAGGGCTGATGCACATATGCATGCACAGAGACTGTAACAGCATGCACAAGAGCTGCACAAATACTAAACAACAGCCTAGCACAGAGAAGCAGAAATAGACACTGAGTTTCAGGCCCTAACCAAGATGCTATCTGCAGTTGATACCTGCTGGAAAAGGAAAAGTTTATTTTCTCCAGTGGGATGTCACTAAGTATCACCACATTTCAGAGCAGGGGCAGGGGTGGGGGGGAACTTTTGCTTTTGTTAGTTATTTTTTTATTGTGATTTTTTTCTTTTTAATTTTTTGGTTTTTGTTTGAGAGTGGGGAGAGAGAACATGAAGTTAGGAGGGTTAGGCGGTGGGGAGGATCTGGGAAGAGTGGAAGGAGATTAAAGAATATGACCAAAATACACTATAAGAAAAAGATTAAAATGAAAAGGAAATAGGAAAACCCCCAGAAGTTAACATAAACAAGTGAATTGTGATTAATTTGAGAGCAGAATTGCACAAATTGAGAGGTATTTCTCCATAGATTATAACCCACATTCGTCTCTCTCGTCCTCTTGGCTCGGCAGCCGCTGTCGTTGGATGGCAGTAGCTCACGCGGGTTTCTAGATGCCATTGTCTGAAGGACGTTTTTGTTGTCATTATGATAGGAGCAGCAAGAACAATCACGTGCAATACACGTGGCAGGACAGAAAAATGAATAACTTTCCTCTTGGGAGCCCACAAGACATCTTCCATGGCTGAAAGTCTGCTTTTGTGTTTCCGAGTTTAGAAGTTGCATCTATATAACCAGAGAATTCTTACATGGCCCTAATTAAAATAGTCTAAAAATTTCAGAAACATAACAGCTAAGCAACTGAATAACTATATAAATAAAATCTTGGGTTTATCTTTATTATGTTATTTTATAAATTTTAATACTTTTAAAGTGCATAATGTTTTCATCAAAATAACTAAAATTTAATCATTAGTTTCTCATTTTGCCACTTGATGGCAGTGTAAGCCCAGTAATATAGCAACAGAAAAAGAATTAAAGCAAGTATTCCGTTAATTTATATAGAAGACAACACCAAGTCCATAGCTCTCCCAAAAGTATGCTATACCTGCATAAGTGTGTATGTGTGTGTGTGTGTGTGTGTGTAAGAAAAGAGAGAGAGAGAGAGAGAGAGAGAGAGAGAGAGAGAGAGAGAGAGAGAGAGAGCGTTTTTCTCAGAACAGTTCTCTCCCTAGAACTTGGAAGTGAAAAGACAAAATTTCAGAAATATTAAAGAAATATGCATTAACCTGTAATGTGCTAAATTTCAACTTATGTTATACAGAAAATAATTTATCTTTGCATTAACATAGCTATCTGGCCAAAGAGTTATTTCCAATTAGCAGAAGGAGACCACACACTTAAGAGGGGCATCTGTGACAGTTCCTTTGCTGCTCGTTGGTTTGGGGATAGGAAACACAGCTGAGAGTCAGGAAATGGATAAGAAAAAGAGCTGCTTTGTGGTGGGTATCTTCCCCCCTTCTCACCAATAAAGGAGTAACATGAGGAATCAAGGCTGCACCTCTCTCTGTAGAGTGGACTTGCTGTCCGACATTGCTGCAAAATATGCGTTCATGTATGGAAGACTTGGTTTAAAACAAGGTTTCCCAGGACCTGTGGGACACACTCACCCTTAATCCCAGCATTTAGGGAGCAGAGGTAAGCATAACTCTGTTTAAAGCCAGATTAATTTCCACAGCAAGGAGTCTTCGGGCCAGTCAAGGCTACAAGATATAATACAAAGTTCTACAGAATAAGCTGAGCTCTTGGGGGTTATTTTTGTTAGCAGATCATTTATATAGAAAATTGTAGAGATGTTATCAAAATTTATAAAAATAAATAAATCCATTTAAGTTAGAGAATATAAAATCAGCATGTGTAAATAGTAGTCTTCTTTCTTATTGATAGATATTAGGTGTCGGAGAAAGATGTTAAGAAAGCAACCCATTTACAATAGTTCCAAAAATTAGAAATATATATATTCAAGGTTGTAAAAGAGCTCTACCATGAAAACAAGATATTTATGAAAACAGAAACATTTTGTATTTATGGATTGGAAGAGTTAATATTGTTAAAATATCCATATTACCAAAAATCTCTGCATTTAATGCAATCTCTATCAAAATTTCATTGATTAGAAAACCAAGTCTCAGTCAGGTAATGGTGTTGCATGTCTTTATTCCCAGCACTCAGGAGGCAAAGGTCAGTGGATCTCTGAGTTCAAGGCCAGCCTGGTCTACAGACTGGGTTTCATGACAGCCAGAAATACACAGAGAATCCTTATCTCAGAAAAGAAAGAAAAAAGGAAGGAAGGAAGACAAAAATAGTGCAAACAACAACAACAACAACAACAACAACAACAACAAACCAAACCAAATCTCAAAACCCATTTTGAATCATGAAAGACCCCCAAGTGGCCCCCTAAACACTCTTGAACAAAACCAAAACTGACTTTACACTCCTTGACCTTAGAATATGCTACAGAGCTATGAGGGCCAACAATGTGTGGCATTGCAATAAAAGGTCACAGGCTGATGGGATGCAACGCAGAGCCCAGAAATAAATCCACACGCGTAGACACATGGTTTCCAGTAAAAGAGCCAACAAAGTGCACTTGGCTAAGCTAACTCTCTTTTCTAAGTGATGCTGGGGAGTTCTGTGTCTGCCTTTAGAAGACTGAGACGAGATCCTGTTTTCTGATCAATCATGAAACTTAATTCAAAAGAGTATTTTTTTAAAAAAAATAAAACAAACTATCTTTTTTCATTATACATACCAATCCAAGTTCCCACTCCCTTCCCTCCTCCCATTCCCTCCGCACACCCTCCCACCCCAACCCCATAGAATAAGATTTAGATGCAAAATCTAAAACAACAGAGCTACTAGAAGAAAATGTGAGCAGAAATGCTCTACGATGTTGGTCAGGTGAAGACTTCCTTTTGTTCCTTGTTTCTTTTTTTTTAAATCTGGTCCAGGCTGGCCTCAAACTCAGGATCTTTATGTCTCAGCCTCTTAATTACTGGAATGATAGGAATGTACCCCCAAGACTGACTTTAGGCAATGCTATTTTGGAGAAGAATATAAAAGATAACCGATCATAAGAAAACAAGTATACGTGCTTTTTTTTATTCACTGAACTGAAAGAGTTCTGCAGCATAAAGGAAGTAATCAGAGGTGACAGAGACAACCTGAAGAATGAGAGACACTATCGACAGCCTGGACAGGAAGATCACATCCATAGTATTTGAGGAACTCAGAGAGCTTAACAGGAAATAAAAATAATCAACTTAAAACGTGAGTAAAAGAACCAAATAAGTAACTCCCAAGAAAGACCTATAAATGCCTAAGGGTCTATGATAAAATAGCTGTTGCCACTAATTACCAAAGAGATGGAAGCTAAGGCCACTATGAGATGCCACTTCACTCCAGTCACACTGCCATCAAAGAAAACACAGAAACAAAAGACAGCCCACCACACTCCAGGAGATCCTGGTGAGGACTTACCTATAGGGGGCCACTGGAGGGAGGGCTTCCACCTTGCTTGGACCAAAATTCAAAGGAGTGAGTGGGAGAGATGGGATGGAGAGAGGGCAGGACACCCACTCACTTCCCCTCGGAGAAGTATTTTCATCTCATTTGTCCTTAGAAAGTTGACCAGGAAATGGGCTTGCATCTTACCCACCTGTTTTCAGTAACTTTCTAAGTTGTCAGGCCAGGTGAAGTGGTTTGAATGAGAATGGGCGCCCCGCCCCCATAGATTCATATACTTAAATAATTGGTCCACTCCCTGCTTCCTCTTAAGATCTTTTCATCCCTGCTCATGTCTCCATTCTACTCTCTTGTCTCACACACATGCACACACACACACACACACACACACACACACACAACCATGCAAGCACATGCATGCACACACACGCACACACACTTACACACACACACACATTTCATCCAGTTTCAAGGTAACAAAATAGAGGAAAATGATATTACCTGGCTTATTTCAAGCAAGGATGCTCTTTGATAGTCTGGGACACCTTGATTCTTAGGCCTAGAGAATCAGGCTGAGTACACAGGGTGGCTGATCCATCTGCCATCTCTGAGAACAAGATAGCAAAGATCAAAGTCAAAGACCAGGATAAATCCAGACCCCCTAGCAGGAATAGTAGAGCCAAAAATCTAGGTTAGCTGGTTCAGTGACTTTGTTCCAGGAACTGGCTGACCACAAAGTTAGATTATAATCTTGAGAACAATCTTGAGAAACGGGGAGTTACCTCCTTGTGATTATCACTGGTATTTTCGGAATCTTCCAATGATGTCCTCCCTACTCCCTTTGGGTTGTGATTTCTTCCTTTAAATATTCCTTCTCCCAGCTACTCGGGGTTGAACTCCTCTACCCCTGATATGAGTCTCAGCCCCAGTGTGCTGGTTCCTGTCAATAAACCTCGTGTGATTACAGCAAGGACGGTCTCTCGTGAGTTCTTGGGGGTCGTGTTATTCCGAGACTTGAGTGAGAGTCTCCCAACTCTGGTGGTCTTTCAAAAGACAGGCACCAGGATGGAGCAGGGTCCTGATATGGGGTAGAACATCGCAGAGTGCTCCCTGCCTTTCCCTGCTGTGTCGTTCTGTCAGTTTCCAGAGCCACCATTGCTGATCCGAAGGGACCAAGTCCTAGATTAAGACATCAGCTTTCTCTGTGGGTACCAGGGAAGGGTGTACCCCAGGCATCTTTCCAAGCCCGTTTCACAGGCACTCGCCTATTTGGTCCTAAAAAGTAACAATATAGTGTAGAGTCAACATGTCTACTTAGATGGGGGACATCCCACAAGGTCCCACTCTTGGGTGAAGAACTACAGGCTATCAATGGCTGCTGAGAAAGGGAGAATCAATCTTCAGAGATGCTCATCTCTGGGAGGTTATCCAATCCCATATCCATCACTAAATAGACGTAGCAGACTGCATTTCTGTATGTGCATACGTATGTGTATGTGCATAACAACTATAATTAAGAGCTCATGATTTTTAAAGGGAGTAGGAGGCATGTGAGCAGTAGGAAAGGGAATGGGGTGGAAATGGTGCAAATATAATGCTCATGTTTAAAATTCTCAAAATGTATAAAAATAATAAAAAATTAAAACTAAAAAAGTGTGACAGATACAGACACATCCACATCAACTTCTGACCTTTGAGTCTCTTCATAACAACACAACACTGCGAGCCCTTGAGATTAGGCTGTGGAACCAAGATTGGAAAGGAACCACTCTGGTGTATTGCTGTTTCCATCCTCGGTTGCTGAAGAAGATAAGGCTGTGCAAGCTGAAACAAACAGTTCACTCAGGTGGTGGGTGACGAGGAATGCCTTCTTGCAATCAAGATCCACTTGAAGAACAAGAAGAGCTTTGACCGCACGTGAAGTGGATCAATTAATCACTTCAGGTGTTTTGGTCCAACTTTGCTAACAAGGAAGAATACTGTCCTCTGAATACTGACCTTCAAAAGTGGCCTCTGGATCTTCCAGTTTCGCCTTACCTGTGAAGGCTGACTGGAATTCCATCGGATGCTTTGCCCCAAAGCTCCTGGAACCTGTCCCAGCGATAAGCTATTCCTTCACCATTCTCTGGACTTTTGTCCCACCCCAAGTGACCCATTTTTAAGCTTGCAATTTACTGAATTTTAAATCAAGGACATAACTGGAAATACAAGATGACCTTGTGTTTGGTTGGTATTCAGTTTGTTTTCCATCCCTTCTCCTTGCTGGGGTTGGGTGGGGCGAGGTCATGTAGCCAAATCCTCTTGAGCCTAAAATGTGAGGCCGAAGGTGTTCTCAAAGCAAAAACAACCTTACACAACGTCCTCTCTCATCCTTCCCCAGTCACATGACCATGTAATGAACTTGGTTCAGACCAACAGGTAATCCGCCAGGCTGTGCTCCAGACAGCTAAGTGGCTTTAACATAAACTTTGATTGCAAGCTGGTGGGGTCATGCAAGATCATCGTTTGTCTTCTGCTCACTTGCCATGTGGCTACCCACTGTCCAGTGAGGATCCCTGGGAGGTGGGAGACTTCGCTTCTCCTGGGCAGTCAATAAGCAGTTTTTCTTCTCTTTGGCACAGAATGGGCATATACTGGCCACACAGTCCAGCACTTTGATTGACAGGTGAGCTGGACTTGGCCTGGGATGAGCTACAGAGATCAAGACTTGGACAGATCTTTCTCCGCCCAGTGATGTCAGTGACTTAGAGTGACCAGCCTGTTGACCCCAGGGTCCTCAAGGGGAGTAGGGATCCTTGAGTTCACAGACAGACTAACAGATTTGCTTATAGTGTGGCGGCCTCTGCCAGCAAAGACTTTTTGGATGACCAGCTATCATGGGCCCCTGTCCTCCTTACTGGGGCTGTCCTCAACTGTGACAAGGACAGAGCCTGAAACATTTTATCTTCCCATTCGAGCTTGGCTTTGAAGCTTCTGCAACGAATAAGTTACAAGTTTAGTGATAGACAAACTCAAGTAGGTGAACAAGAAGTGAGAGAGGATGGAGAAAGATAGAGATAGGCCTGCTAATGGGAAAGTAGGGGAAAAATGATCTAATCATGCCCGCGGTAGAGAAAAGCATCCTTTGTTTCCCACCTCACCAAAAACATCCCAGGTATGCAGGGTCATGGCCTCAAGCTCTGTCTGGCTCCTCAGCTGGACTTACGATGTGCAATAATAAAGCAAACCTTTCGAAGGCATTTGACTTCATTAGGTTGTTTTGATGCTCCAGAAAGGCTGGCTAGTAATGGAGGACCACAGCCAGCAGAGAGTCCTTGCAATGCTCCTTCGGAGGAGGACATGCTTCCTAATCAGCAATGAAATTTTATTTTATGTCACCTCTCTTCCTTCAGAGGTCAGAAGGGCCATCCAAACTGGGCTGCCAGGAATATTTTTCTTTATTTAAACTGAAATGTAAACCTCAGAGAGAAGCTCCCTTCTGACTCTCTAAGCAGCGTTAGATCTTCCATAATGTTGGTGAGAAGACCATTGTACTGTTAAACACTGCCTACAATGGATTCCTAAGTGAAGGTATTTAAAAAACCTTATCAGATAAGTGGCAGTAGATCAAAGTTTGGAAAAACAGGATATGCTCCCTGACTGGCAAATATTTTGCAGAAAAATTCAGCCTGCTGGGCTAGGAAATTAATTTTTTTCTTTCTTTTGTTATTTTCCCTCCCACAAACTGTAATTAAAATACACAATGGTGTGTGTGTGTGTGTGTGTGTGTGTGTGTGTGTGTGTAGTGTGTGTGTGTGTGTGCATATTGGTGTTGGAGGGTGAATGCAGGGCTCATGTTAGACAAGTGCTCAACTTCCCATCTATGTCCCCAGCCCTTCTGATTTCATTTAGAGACAGGGTCTTCCTGAGTTGCCCAGGCTGATCTTATGTGCCCTGTGTGGCTGGGTTACACATGTACACATAATTTTTCTCCATGGAAAACAAAACCATAGCCCAACTTGGTCGTGTGAGGTCTTTCACTGTTAAGGGTCATGTGCCCTGCTTGTGGGCACCCCATGTTTATTAAAGATAGCATAAAATGACGCAACAGTTTTGGATATATTCAAATAACAGATTAACTTTTTTTTTCTGGTGCTGAGGCATAAGCCCAGGGGCATGCACATGCTGGGCACACCTATTCTGGGCATCACCAGACCAAAAATAATCTAGTAGGAAGTCATGTCTAGGGTTTTTTTCCTGTATACTTTTGCTTGTCCATACCTGATGAGCAATAGGACACGAGTTCACTTGGGCTAAAACCACACTCACCTTTCTTTCTATTTTAATCACCCCTTTTCTGACCTATCATGTGTGGGCCCCTGAAAAACATGCCCAATGCAAATATTTCTGTATGCACATATACATTTTCTTCCTGTTTTCCTCTTTATAGGTCTGTTTGCTTGCTCCTTTAGAAATATCACAGGGGATGATGTGGCAGCTCAGTGGTTAAGGGCTCTGGATACTCTTGCAGAGGACTCAGGTTTGGTTCCTAGTACCCACAAGGGAACTCACAGTCATGCTTGATTCCAGTACCAGGGGATCCAATATTCTCTTCTGACCTCTGCAGATACTGGGCAAGCATGTGGTGCACATACAGACACGCAGGCAAAATATTTTTACATATAAAAGAAAATGAAAAATTTAAAATGGTCTGTTATTGTATATCTATAAAAATTAATTATCTTTTGAGGATTCAGATCACCCATTAACCATTTTTGAGCATTATGATTTTAAAGGGAAAGGCACAGAATTAACCTTAAGAATTCACGTTGAAGCCGGGCGGTGGTGGCGCACGCCTTTAATCCCAGCACTCGGGAGGCAGAGGCAGGCGGATCTCTGTGAGTTCGAGACCAGCTTGGTCTACAAGAGCTAGCTCCAGGTCAGGCTCTAAAGCCGCAGAGAAACCCTGTCTCGAAAAACAAAAAAAAAAAAAAAAAAAAAAAAAAAAAAGAATTCACGTTGAATTTGGCTCCTAAAATCATGAAAAGAAAAAAGCTATCCTCTATTAGGATCATTGCATTTAAATATGAATTCATTATTGAGCTCATGGTAGCATAAAAAGGGAATGGAATGGAGGACATTGGTTTGAAGGTTATCAGCCACGCGGTGTTTGCTATATTTAGCATGTATTCAGAAAGTGGGTCACCTCAGGAATTTTCAGAAGATTTATTGAGTTATTCAAAAGCATTTTAAGTGTTGCTTTGGAATCTACCCCTTCTTTTTTAATCATAAAATGATACTACATGTAAGAAAAGGAGAAGCATAATTTCATCACCCTGGTCCAAGAGACAACATGAGTTTCTTCATATGTTACTCTCCTGTTTTCTTTTGCTGAATTATTAAAACAACAGCAGCAGCAACAACAACAGTCTTACTTTCATACCCACAACCAAAATTTGTGGATCTTTTCTTACTCTTAAGTCGAAAACTAAAGTCTCTTTGCATCCTTTAATACCCAATCCAAGTCAAACTTCCTGACACTGAAGATGGATCTGTCTGCCTTTGCCCTTCCCCTCCAGATGTAGGCCTGTGGCATCTTCTGGGTTAAGGACCTTCCTCTCCTCATTGTTCTGACTGAGCTGCACTAGGACTTTACAGGGGAGCTTGGGAAGGAGGTAGAAAGGTTTCATTGCCAAGAGTGGATTTATTCACTTAGCAATAGACATTGAGTGTGTTTGAATTCTGACACAAGGAACCTTTGATGATATATGATTCTTGTGTTTGTTTGCCATTCATATCTAAATAAAGTCAGTGTAAGAGTGGCTTTACATGAAGTTTCTATTCAGTAGCAGCATTAACATGAACATTTTGTGTGTTCTGGTAGCTCGTCCACTGAGGAGCACTCGGTCCATTTTGCACCTTCACTCTTGGGAAACGTGCTGGAATGAACACGGGAGTGCCAACAATGCTTCGAATCGGGGACTTGAATTTGCTTTGGTGAGTTATCGTTGAGCCCTGTGGTGACTCCATGTGACTGTTTCAAGAACCGTCCATCCTGCTTTTCGCAATAAATGAGTTCATTTTCATTTCCATCATCATCACTGTGGAAAGTTTTCTTCTCTTCATATCCCTCCCCAATACCTGTTACACCTGTTATCCTCCCCTGCCCCTTCAGTGGTGTGTGATTTTGTGTGTGTGTGTGTGTGTGTGTGTGTGTGTGTGTGTTTGTCTGTCTGTCTGTCTGTCTGGTGAGCAATATGTTTTGATAAGTGTACCTGAAATGTCTGAACAGGGCAGAGGACAACCTTGGCTGTCATTCTTCAGCTGTTATCCATCATGATTTTTGAGACAGAGTTTCTCATTAGCCTGAGACTAGGCAAGTAGGCTATGTTGGCTGGACAGGGAGCCCCTCAAGTCTATCTGCCTCCGCCTCCCCACACTGTGATTATAATCATGCATCACCATGCTTTGTTTTTGCTTATTTTTGCTTTATTAATTAAAAGTATATTAACGTGAGTTCCGAAGGACTGAATTTGGGTTCTCATGCTTGCGAGGTAAGCACTTCACCTGCTGAGTTGCCTTTCCGGCTCCTCCTTTATCTTTCTAATGTTAGCTGTTCTAGTAGCTGGGAACAATGGTTCAAAGTAGTTTCAAGATGCATTTCCACAATTATTGCTATTCACATTTATTCCACAAACCTGTTGGCCACATGTAAGTATTTTGGGAAATGTCTACTCAGGTTTTGCATCTACCTTGCACTGAGCTATTTATTTTTAGCTATTGAATTCCTCATATTTACATATTAACTCCTGAGCAAATATATAACTTGAAAATATGTCTGGCTCTGCAAGTAAGCTTTTTACATTTTTTTTCTTGAATTTCTCTCCTCTCTGTGCAGACAGAAATCCCATTGTCTACCTTTTTTTACTTTCATTTTTTTCTTTTATTGGAAATAGATTCTATTTTTATTCAATATAGTCTGATCATAGTTTTCTCTTCCCCTACTCCTCCCAGTTCCTCTCTATCCTCCAGTTCCATCCAGATCCAAATGGTGAGTAGTTTGAATGCAATTGACCCCATTAGCTCATAGCGAGTGGCACTATTAGGAGATGATGCTTTGTGGGAGTAGGTGTGGCTTTGTCAGAGAAAGTGTGCCACTGTGGGAATGGGCTTTGAGGCTTCCTATTCTCATACCTATTCAACATACCACCCAGTATCTGAGACCATTTCCTGGTACCATCTGGTCAAGATGTTGCCAGCACCTTGACCGCCTACATGCCGCCATGCTCTCTGCCATGAAGATAAAGGACTGAACCTCTAAAACTGTAAGTGAGCCCCCCAATGAAATGCTTTCCATATAAGAGTTTCTATAGCCATGGTATCTCTTCACAGCAATAGAAACTCTAAGTAAGACAACACCCTTTCTTTCTCTCCTTAGGAAATAAATAAGCATCTCAGGAAGCTTCTTTTCCACAGAGTTCCCTGAGCTCTGAGGGGAAGGATTTGACAGAGACATCCTTTTTAGGACTGAGTGTTCCAAGGTCTCCCACTCTCTACATATTGTTTGGCTGTGAGTCTTTCTTTTGTTGTTGTTGTTGTTGTTGCCTGTTTTGTTGGGTCATATCCAAGAAGTCATTGTTGCATTAATGTCATGGATATTTTCCTTACGTTTCCTTCTAGCAATTTCACTGGCTTGGTGTAAGTCCTTGTCTCTGGCCTCCATCTTTGGATGCCCTGTCCCTGTGCGCACCAAACCTTGACCCCTCCTCAGAGGAGGGTCAAGACAGCCTGCCAAAATCTTGACCACTCCCCCATTCTATTTAAACTGCTCCTCTGGAAAGTCTCTTCCTGGTCTCTTTCCTTCCCTCCCCCCCCATGATGGTCACATTGGGAAGTGCAGGAATCCCATTAAACCTGGATATTTTTTAATTTGGCTTGTTGTGATTTGGCTTGATTGGGATTTTTGCATCGGCAGAGAGCTCGCGGTAGGAAAATTCCTAACAGTTGGGTCTTAAATTAGATCTTTAATTGGAGTTGCTTTTCATTGTAGTGTGAGGTAGGGTTCCACACTCATTCTTCTATATTTGGATAGGGCTCCTAACAGCATCTGTTAAGGAGCTGTCTCTTCCTCCTTGAGTCTTCTTGATGCTGGCGTCCATATGAAACACTTTTACTGTCCAATCTTGAAGGCAGAGTTTTGCTGTTCTGACCACCACTTCTCAAATACCTGGCAGCTGCTTCCCAAATAATTGATTCGGAAGTTTAATATTAGTTTTTAAAGGCTCATCCAATAGCTCAGACTTATTACTAACTAGCTCTTACACTTGAAGTTAGCCCATATTCCTTATTTATGCTCTGCCATGTGGTGGTACCTTTATTAGCATGGCACATTCATCTCCCGATCCCTCTACATCTGCCAGCAACTCCTTTGACTGTGCCCCCCTCATTCTATCATTCTCAGGTTGACTTTCCCACCTAACTATATCCTGTTCAGCTATTGGTCAGTAGCTTGTTTATTAAACCAATCACAGCAACACATATTTATACAGTGTAAAGGAATATTCCACAACATCATCAAATTTTCTCATTAGAAAGCTGCACTTCAGAGACTTTAATTAATATATAACAGTGTCAAGCTGGTGTGTGCCTTACTAGTTGGACCTGAGCCTTTAAGCTTAAGTCACTTAATCAAGAAAATAAAATTAAAGTAATGGGTTCTTATAAGTAACAGCTCATTGCTGTGTTTAAGTCATGGGTCAGTTTTAAGATAAGCTAAGGGATCTATGAGAGAGAGAGAGAGAGAGAGAGAGAGAGGTAAAGGGGATTTTAAAAAATATATTTTAAAATTATAATTACATTATTTCTCCCTTTCCACTTCCTTCCTCCATTCCCTCCCATGCACCTCCCCTGCTTTATTCTCCTCAAATTCTCAAATTCATGACCTTGCTTTCTTTAATTGTTGTTGTACACACACACACACACACACACACACACACACACACACACTGATAAGTACATAAATACAACCTGCTCAATTTATATACTGTTACCTGTGGTATATGATCTCACAACTGAACTCTCAGTATTAGATAACCAGTTGGGGGCTCTTCCTTGAGGAAGACAATTTCTCCTGCTATAAGCATTCTCCAGTGGCCTCTGCCTTCCATATTAGCAGGGCCACTGGCGTTGTCAGTATTCAGGTCTTGTTAGGAAGCCATGCTAAGGAGACTTCATAGGTGTAGCCTTTCTGACATTTCCAGGAGACAATCTCACAGCAAACTTCCCATTCCTCTGACTCTTATCATTGTTCCACAGTCTCTTCCATTTGAGGGCTGTTGTTGACCACCAAGGTATGGATGCCACTATCAAATTCTTAACGTTATTGTGCCAATGCTGGTCGTGGTTGTCGTTCACAGGTGTCATAGAAAAGTATTACTATTGGTTGTTCCCGTCTTTGGAAACTTACATAGCATCTCTGGTACAATGAAAGCTGGTCCTCAGGAAGGGAGCATTCAGGTCAGATCCAGGTCAGGAATCCTCTGGATCCTGTGTCCAATATACATGCTACCTTCTGCAGTGGGGACTTACCTTCAATCTTTGGGAGGCAACCAAGGACAATATTTATAACATAATGTTTTGTGAGTTCTTGAACGATCTAGACCAACAACTTAAAAGGAACTTCTCATGCCCAACATTGGGAAATTTGCTATATAGTCTGTGACTCTTGTGGGTGGGGCAGTGAACAACTATAGCCTAGATGTATACACACACACACACACACACACACACACACACACACACACACACACATATTTATGTGTTTGTACTTTCAGATAGATATATAATAATATGATTCCTTATGGACATTTTCAGACATCCTTACTGTTATTTTATTCACCCCTTGATGTAGGAGGTCCTTCTGTATTTGTGTTGCTTTCATTGGTTTAATAAATAAACTGCTTTGGCCTTTTGATAGGGCAGCAATTAGGTGGGTGGAGTAGACAGAACAGAAATCTGGGAAGGACAGAGTGCCAGACGCCATGATTCTCCTGCCTAAGATGGACGCTGGTTAGACTCATGCAGGTAAGCCACAGTCAAGTGGCGATACACATTAATGGAAATGGGTTAAATCCAGATGTGAGAATTGGCCAAGAAGAGGCTAGATATAATGGGACAGGCAGGAATTTAATTAATACAATTTCTGTGCAGTTATTTTGGGGTTAAGCTAGCTGGGCTGCCGGGAGCGGGGCAGCTGGGCCAAAAAGCAGGCCTGCCCCTCCTCGCACAACAACCCCTCCTCCTACCATAGTTAAAGCCCCCCCCTCCTTTTTTCCCATTTACCCCTTCAAATAACTTGTAGCCTGATATTACCCCTTTTTATTGCTCCACCATGGTCCCTTTTATTTCCTGGTTTCTGTGGTTACCCCTGTTTTATACTTACATCTGAAGTCAAGTCACTATGGTTCAGATTGAGTTGCATTACACACAGATGCACGCACTCATGACAAGGATCTATTCAAGGGTAGAAGGAGGCAGCTGGCAAGTCCCCATCCTGGAGAGTTATCCCACAGCCACACAGGGTAAGTATTACAGCTTCCATGTCTTAGTCTAGGCAATCCACCTTGAATCATCATTGGCTAAACATGAAAGACTGGAGTATAGCTAAATCATTAGACTCTCAAATGAAAGCACAATGCCTATGAAATCCATCTTTGAAAAATATTATAGAATCAATGAAAACAGAATAGTGTTTATTTTTCACACTGATTGAATGTTACCTTGAAGTTTCTTTTGGTTTGTGTTGCATCTAAATTACTCATGACACAAAGTTGGGTCAGATGATCTGTTTTCACACCTATCTGGGGGAGGATATGAACTGTGTATGTGGTAATGAAATTACTTCTAGATATGAGTCATAACTACTTCCCTCACACATGTGAAATCTGCAAAGTCTCAACCTAAAAAGAGATGAGAAGTCGGCAGAGATTGGGAGAGCGTGTGGTCTCAGGGAGGTTAAGAGTGTGGCTTTGTGTGACTGGTGTGCTCTGTGTCTATACATGAGCTACTACATAGAACCCATTCATACGTGCCATGAATAGAGGTTGCAAATAGATGAACCCAATAAAAATTTTGGTCATAGTTTTATCTAAAATCTATCCTCTCCTTGTGAAATCTCCTTTCTAGTTTGGCCTTTGTAAAATTTACATATAATTTTATACATATGTAAAATTACACATGTGCACATGTATATTTAGTTCTTACACAAAGCTTTTCTCACTTTATAACAGAACAGGGGCTCTTTTGTGAAATTTTTACAACAGGTAACTACAGGTCCTCAGTTTCCCCAGAGAACCTCTCTAGGCCAAGGATGCAACAGGAAAATGTGTGTCCTCTTCCCTCCTGACCTTTCCACTTCTCGCCAGGCCTCCACTCCTTCTCTATTCACACATTTAGGGAAATAAAGGGTCCATTCTCCATCACTGGAAATCTATGGCTAGGAAAGATGCTCCTACCCTCAGGGGGAAGACATTTTTACTCTTCCGTGGATGCTTTCTGTCACTGTCTTAGCTAACTTAAACTGTGACTTTGACCATGGCTCTCAGCTCATGGAAGGTTTGATTACTTGGATACCCAGGCAAGTAGTAACTCCCATGCCAGTGTGGTGAGTTTGAGCATCAGAAATGATAGAGATTGTAGATAAAGACTGTGTGTTGAACGTCATTAACCGTTGGCCATGATGAGACATTGACAGTGTAGACCAGTTTGCTGAATCAGCTGCCCTTCCTCGCTGCTATTCTTGGCTTCATAGCATCTGTGTTCTGGAAGATTAGAGAACTTTCTAAAATGCTTTGGAGGCTTTCTCCTCATTCACAAAGCCCAACTTTCTGAGTGGACAAGGCTCTCTTGTTGCCATCCCTGTTGGTCGCATCACTTGCTGACCCTTAGTCTTGATCAAGCATCTCTTGGCTTCCCCATCACAACAGCCACTTGTTGCTGCCCCTCTATTTGTTCCATTGTGTATTGTCCGGTACCCTTTATGTTCTTTTCAGAGCTTGGGGTGGGGGTGAGCAGAGGGGATGCCCGCACACCCGGTGAAGACCTTGGGAGAATTAGCATAGATTAAATGAATATATTAAAGGAAACCGGATTTCAGCAGCCTTGAATGGGAGATTGTTTCTCTTTGTAATCAACACTTGAGTTGTAACTGATAGGAGACATTTTTTAAGGAAGGTCTTTTTAAAAAAGTTTCAACAGCAGAACTGTGTGTTTCCTTTACACACAGGACTCTCTTTGAGGCTTACAACTGCTCTGAGGCTAGAGGGCCCACAAAGGAGGTGCAAAGAATGTCGTCGAGATTTTGAGCAGAAAAACTCAGTATTTGAAGACTAGCCATTGCTGGGGATTGGGAAGGTTGTGTGCTTCTAAATGATCTAGTGCCTGCTCTGGCCATTTAACACTTTCCCCTTGGGACTAGGACACCTTGTTCATCTAAAAGGGGCCAAGTGATGCTCTGGTTACAGAAGAGGCCAGTAAGACATTATCTGGGCATTGAACTGTCCGACTGAGTCTGGGTGTCTGTTCAATCCATAAGCAGAGTTTTTGTTGACTTGGTGAAGTTTTGGGCCTGTTTCTGTGGGTGGGCACCCGTTGTTCACAGGGTCTTAGCCCATGTTGTACTCGTTACATTATACAGTTATTAGTTTTCTGGCTCCTTTCCATAAATTAACTCACCAAGACATATAAGCCCATGCATATTTTTTTTTTGTTGAAGTCTTTTTGCCATTTACCAATGTTTGGAGACCAGTAACCAACGTTTTCCTCATATATATTTTATAGAAGCCACAAATGACAGTATCTGCAATTTCCTTTAGTTTCCATGGCAGCCCAAATGACCTGTTGTCATCCTTTAAGAATGACAGAGGTTTAAGTATCTGCTACAACGGCACATGAATAATATGTGTAGAAATGTGTTTTAAACAAGGGCTGGCTTGACAGTGAACTCTTGCTATTAATGGTACATTAATAACGATATACATGCACATGTATGTCTATGTGTGTTCACATTCTGTGTGGGCACACATTTCATGTACACACACGTGTGTGTGTATGTGCATGTGTGTGCATGTGCATGTGTGTAGGCCATGGTTAACACTGAGTGTCTTCCTCAGTAGCTCTGCTCTCCCCTTTATTGTCTGAGTTAGGCTTTCTCACTGAAACGGAAGCTTGTCCATTCTGAAATGGCAGCTTGTCAGTTCTGGCTCATTTATGTAGAGAGCTTGACTCAGTGTTCCCTTGTCTCTGCCTCCCAAGTGCCAGGATTGCAGGAGGCAACCAAGCCTGCCCGGCTTTTATGTGGGTTCTCGGGGATGCAGCAGTTGCCAGGCAAGGGCTTTATCCACTGAGTCCTATTTACTGTATTTTTAATGCTAGGTTAGTGTTCTGGAAATAGCAAAAAGTGGCTCATTTTATATTAGTCAGATTAGCTTGTGAAATTCAGAGTATTTTGTGATGAGTTCTTTAAAAAAACAGGCAATAAATGTTATTTATTTATTTATTTGTATGTGCAGATGCACCCTTGGACATCAGAGGAGACCTTTCAGGTGTCTGCTTTCTGTTGCCACACTGTGGGCTCTAGGGATGAGGCTCAGGAGAGGAAACCAGGGTGCAAGCCCCTCTGCGTCCTGAATCATCTCTCAGTGTCAACTGCCTTGCAAACGCAGGGTGGTGTGGCCTTCTGTGCAGGGACGACTGTGGACTGGGATCGCAGGTGAGTGGCGCCCTGTAGGGCATCTCACCCAGAGCGCTGAAGGGCATCTCCTCACCCAGGGCGCTGAAGGGCATCTCCTCACCCAGCGCGCTGAAGGGCATCTCCTCACCCAGCGCGCTGAAGGGCATCTCCTCACCCAGCGCGCTGAAGGGCATCTCGCCCAGCGCGCTAGCAACCTTTACTTCTATGTCACTCAGCCCTTTTAAGAGTTGCCATTCTTTTCAAACAAACTGTAATTAAAATATATTTCTATAACCTCTGCTGCAATTTCCTTCCTCTACCTCCTCCTATCTCCCTCCCCACTGTGAAAGCTGGTCCTTTCACAGTGAAAGCTTTCAGGTCAGATCTAGCTCCAATGCGCATGGAAAACAAAATTGGAGCATCTTGACACCTATACTGGCCGCACCTGTCCTGCCTGTCCCCTTCCTCGTGTGCCTCCTTTATTTTCGTTGTTTAATTATTTAATTTTGTATTTTCGTTACGTGTGTACATCTATGTACAGATTTGCAGGTCATAAGAGCACATCGGATTCTCTAGAGCTGCAGTTACCGGCAGTTGTGAGCTGCCGATGTGGGTGCCTGAGAACTGAGCTCCGGCCCTCAGCAAGAGCAGTGTGTGCTCTCAGTCATAGAGTCGCCTCTCCAGCCCTTCTGTTATGTTTCAAACATCAAGCTGAAATGCCTGCTAATGTTTCATTCATAGCCAAATTTCCCCAGTATCCTTCATGAGCTCTGCTCAAGTACACACACAGTGGCCCTGCACGTGCACACGCTTGACGTGCACGCTGCTGCACCCGATCTCCCAATTTCATTTCGACATTCTTTGGTTAAACTGATAATTAGTTTTTGTGACTTATAATCAGGGAAGTTTAATTCATGGATGGCACATATGCTTAGAGCATGCATCTCTTTTGGTTTATTAGAATCACAGTGTTCTACCTTTAAATTACAGGCCTTCTGAGGACCCATCAACAGATTTCTCCTCTGATGGAGCTATAGTACTCATTTCTATTTAGTCTAGACATCAGGTAATCTGGGAGTCTGTCTGTCTGTCTGTCTGTCTGTCTGTCTGTCTGTCTCTGTCTCTGTCTCTGTCTCTGTCTCTCTCTCTCTGTCTCTCTCTCTCTCTTGTTTGGTGCTTGCCCAATATGTGTGGTGCCCATTCTCCTCTTTTGCAGAATTCTCTTTCAGTACCCACCAATAGGAAGCCTTCTGCCTCCCACTCAGGGGTGATTGACAGTGCCTTTTGGAGCACAGGTATGAATGCTGCTTTTGATGCCCCAGATACCTACTTGCTCACCTGCAGGCCCACTCTTAGACTCTGTCTTAAAGCTAACAGCTGACATTTTTTTTTTTAAAAAAATCTTCCCAAAGAGGTTCTCTGGTATAATACAGTTCATTTTAAAATAAACTTCTTTTCCACATCAGTTTTATGTTTATAGAACACGTGAGCAGAGGGCACAGAACTTTTCGGTGTACTTGCTGTTCCTCGCAATACCCAGTCTCCCCTACTGCCACCATATTGCACAGAGGGATATTTGTTACAGGGCATGGACCTGCACTGACATGGCATTATCACTGAAGTCCATAGTGCACACGAGTGTTCATCCACGTTGTTTGGGCAGGTGGGGATGCCCCGTTATCTATCACACTGTATCCTTCAGAGTTGCTTTACCAGCCCTAGATCCCCATGCTCCACCTAGTCGTCCCTCTTGTTTTGTCGTTGAACCTTCAACTCTAAGCAGTTGGGTCTGAACATTCTTCCCTGTGCTGCCTGCCATCCCCTGCCCGTCAGCTTCCACTCCTCCGTGGCTTTGAGTGGCATCTCATCTGGTGACACCTCTTCCCATTTCGTTTATTTCCACAGGTAAAAACTGGATGGGCTACTCTCCGCCTAGGAGAAAGAAGGGTTTTTTGAGTAGGGGTGCAGGAAAGCTCTAGAATGCACTGAGGGTATGCTGTGTCTTGATTGAGGTAATAATTACACACACATGTAGATACACCTGGGAAAACATCAAGTCCAAGAGAGTGCCTCGTTAATGGAAACAAAGTAACTTAGAGATAGGATGGTGGTTGGAAAAAATGTAGCAGCCCTTAACAAGACAGCATCAAAGGGACTGAACTTTGGACTTGCCTTTCCTCCAGTGATTATGTTAGGCAGTTTTATGAAGTAGAGTTAGTATTTTTTTTTTAAAATAAGGTTAGGAAAAAAATAATGGATGCTAGCAAGGATTCAGGGAGAGGAGGGTTTCCATAGTCAGTAGGTAGTACATCAATTAATCCTACCATTACGGGAAATATTTTGATTATTCCTTAAAAAAAATCCTTGAGTATCTACTCAGAGGATGAAAAAATGAGATTTGGCGAGAACATTAAAAATGTTTAATAAAAAGTCACAAAATATCATTAGAAAGTAATGACATGAACAAAAAAGAATAAGAATGCGGGCATTCATATCAACACTAAATATTTAAATGTAATCACTATAGTGTTAGTTTTAACATAGGGAATAATGCAAACTGTAGCGTGTTCTCTCCCTTGTCAGAAAGAGGTGGGGAGGGGCAGAGACAGGAGGAGGGAGTAAAGGAAAGAGGGAAAGAGAATGAATCTCTCATAAAAGTATTGAGAGAATGGCTTCTTTGATTGGCAGTGCTGGAGAAACACTAATTAAGATGTTTGGAGGAACTCAGCTTTGCCCTCATCAGCCGTCATTAGCTTTAACGAGACCACACAGAAAAACACTAATGCTCAATATATTGAAAAAATTGAGGTCACAGAGGAGAATATGAATACGTTCCAACTTGTTTTAAGTCCAAAGATCAAGTTATTAAGGCTGAGAAAATTTAATATATAAATGCTATATCAGTTATGAATTACCATAATCTATAATAGCTTGTTATAAACAGTAAAAACTAAATTAAGCCACTACGGCAAATGATCCGAGGCCAGCTCATAAATTTCGTAGAAATGACAAATCAGTTCAAAATCTAATCATGTGAATATGACTTGTGTGAGCCCTAATGCAAAGGCTCTGACCTGGGGCATGATGGGAGCATATCCAACCAGGCGTCAGGGAGATTCTCTGGGGAAGTGTCTTCTAGGAATATATTAGCAGTATGCACCAAAAATTTTAAATGCTTTTCATTTTCAGCTAAACAATTTTAAGGCGGAGTCTGGGGTCTTTGTTAAAGACCTGATCTGGAACCCAAATACAAGAATGGAGATGTAGCAATAGGTACGATAGTGTGGGCATTGGGGCATACAAATGTTTTCAGAGGGATGGACAAATAACTGGTGAGCATTTTGATCAGTGACACTTTAGGTGGAGTGAGGAAGCATCTGGCGGATTACAAAACTGTTGCTGATATAATAAGTAAAACTTGAAGCTAAACCCTGTACATTATACAATGCACATCTATACATAAATAACAGAGTCACACGAGACATATTTGTATGTGTACAGACATTAGAAATCACAGAAATACAGTTTTATGTCCTTTTATCATGATAATTCTCCATTGTATTAGTTGTAAAACTTACTAATTTAACGGGTAAATAGCTGGGTGTGGTGGCTCATGCCTGTAATCCTAGCACTCGGGTGGCTGAAGCAGAAGGTTTGTGACTTCTGGAGCAGATCAAGTTGTTAGTCCTACCTCTAAACACAACAACAGCAACAGCAACAACAGCAGCAGCAGTAAAGCAAAACAGACAGACGAGTCAAGAGCAGGCTGTGAATTACCTACAAGCTCGCGAGGATATGAACAAAGAGTAGCACTATACTTTAAATGCAATAGCTGCTATTTCTGGAGAGCTGTAGATGGTTCCTAATTCTTCAATAATTGTAATGATATCTATACTTATTCCTAAGTATATAATTCTACTTAGCTAATTTAAAAATTAAACTCAAATTAGGGGAAGGTAAATATATGCAAGCAATTCTGATGAAATTTGGAGTGGGGAAAAAACAGACTTTATCTAGACTGGGAATTTGAACTTGCTATAAACAAAACAAGAAAAACAACAAACAAGCAAAAAGCAAGGAAATAATGCTGGGGAGAGGGGACAGGGTACCTGAAAAGACCAACTCAGCAAGGTTTTGCTAGTTCAGGCCACAGATGGTGTGGCATCATCTGATGGTGTCGAGTCTATGTGTTACCTCGGTCCTGAGGGCACAGAAGTGACGGAGGACACATCTGCTAAAGAAATAAGGAAATGGGCAGCGTGGGAGGAAAGGTAAGAAGACGGCACGGTTATCTGTGAGGAGCACACAGGAGGCGTGGAGGAAACACATAGTGGCAAGCAAGCGGAGATCTCCCTTGGTGCTATCAAAGGTCTGTGCTTTTTACAAGGAGAATAATAAAATAAGCCAGCTGGGTGGTTTTCTGTCCCCACCCCAAGCCGTGTGCTTAGGGAACCCCGAGGGAAACACCTGCCTTCGAGTCTCATTTATCCTGAGAGAATATAAAGTCGGCAGCAAAGATGAGTCCCAAGCCCAGGAAGAGGCAGAGTCGTGTCTAAGAAGCTCACAGCAGGACCCACAAATAATTAAGATAAAAATGGGTATAAATTCTATCCTCTGTATAGATACAGGTGAACTCTCTTCAGCACTCCATTATTTCTGCAGAAAGGGCTCTGAGGAAGGCACACTCAGCATCAGGAATGGAGGAAAAGGTGCCTGCAGTGTCTATCTACAGCATCATTTGAGACACAGTCCCATCACAGTTCCAGCCTCTTTTGAGACCAACAGAATACAGGCAATCAAAGTATTTTTTTTTTTAAAGGAAACCGATCCCAAACAACATATTGAGAAAATCCCCCAGCAGATTGCATTGATTTCTGAGTTCTTTCTTTCTATGGCGAGGTTGAAAGGCACCGTGGCTGGCTTTTCAGGAAGCAGTGGACGTCCAGAGGCTGTACCTGTTCTCAAGGCTAAGGAAGAACCAATGACAGATGCTTTAAACTGGCCCAGAGGTGACGTCACAGCAGCAGGCTCTGCAGCATATCCCTCCCCCGGCTCGATGCTAACTGAACTGAAAAGTAAACAGACAGAGACTAAGTGAGAGTGCATATTTCTGTCCATCTCAGACACATCCTGCATTCTAGATACCCAGAGCAACTCTTAGTTGACCACACAGATACTGCACAAAACGAAGGTTAAATATTTATCCTCTTAGTTGGCCAAAAAGGGTGAAAGGCTGTATTTTTAAACCTAAGGGTCACACCTCGATGGCAAGAGGGCAGTTTTTTTTTGCCTCTATAATAAAATCTGCAGGACACAAGAGGCCCTGAGACCTGGCTCTTCTTGTTCCCAGTGTGCTCACCTTCGTCGCCCATGCTGAGTCTTTTTATATGTGCTGTCTTTGTCCTTGTCTCATCTGCTCCCTTCCAGCAGCTGCCCAGACCTCCAGCTTCCCTGCTCTGACATCCTTTCAATCGAACTCCAATAAATTGTACGTGAATTCCCTTTTGAGTCTGTCTTTAAATTCTTTTATCAATAAGACTAAAAGCCTGCAATGTAGATCCTGCGTCTCTACAATGACAGATTCATTTTAACTTCGCAGCTCGCTATTTTAACAACTCCAGACGCTGTTTGATTTATGACGGGGCCACATTCAGATAAATCTATCGTAGGCTGAGCAACTGGAGCCTACGCTGAACTCACTGAATGAATGCAGCCTACAGAACACGGAGCTCAGCGGTAGAGCGCACTGCACCATGGGAGTTTCTTCTGGTGGTCTGTGGTCAGTGATGGCAGCACTGACTGGAAACTGTGGCTTCTCATTCTGCCCAGCGTCCTGAAAGATGATCTGTCCGACACATTGTAATCTACAAAGTTCACGCTCAAGAACGGAACAGTGGAGTTGAAATAATTCTTGCTTTCTTCATTTTAAATCTGGTAATGTCTTAAGTGATCTTCTGCTTTCATGTTGGGCCTCGTTCTTTGCCAACCTAGAGAGCATGTGCCTGGAGGCTTCCTAGGAGACACATCAGTCCAGGGAAAATGCAAATATGAAGTCTGAAGAGTAAGTCTCTGATCGCTTCCCAGCAGCACCAACTTGAACAGAGGTGAGTCTAACCATTGTAAGCCGGGTCACCAGTGGTAAGCCAAGGTCTGGGCCACAGTATAATCCACTTCCTGAAATGTAATACAGATTTTCTCTAAGTAACATTGCAACAATTATTTACAAATCCAGAGAAGAAAACTTCTCACAAACCCCATCTTTTATTTACAGTATTAACTTACCATTATAATCTACCTGAAGTTTATAGTTTCTAATGTGTTTTATTCTCACCTGGTTCTCTTCTCTCAGTGTGAACACACACACACACACACACACACACACACACACACACACACACACACACACACACAGAGGCATGCTCTCTCACACACACACGCATGCATGCACACTTTCTAGAGAGCTGTCTTCTCAGTATTTTTCACCCCTCTGTGGGGACACACCATTTCAAAACACTCTCCCTATTCCCCTAAAAAGATTCACCCAAGAGTGTTCTAGAATCCTCTAAATGGGCACACAGTGCTGCTTAGTATTTCAGGACAAATACTTTGAAGCACATATTTAGGGGGATAGGGGTTGAATACAATGTTGTATTTATGCAAAGATCAAGAGTCTAAAAAAGAAAGGTTTTCTTAGCCAAATCCACTTGTAACTTTCAGAGACAAAACAGCATCCGCCCAGCAGTCAGTAACCCCGTGAGGTGTGTGGTCCCTTGTCAGGAGGACCAAGCGGTTCAAAGTTCATCAGGTTGGAGGAGCAAAGAAGGAATGCCTCACAGCTGAGATGGATGATTGCACAACCACTTCAAACTGAATCCTTCTAGACAGAGGCCACGGACTGTCTGAGAGGAGTGTTTCCAGACAGCTCCCTCAGATCCAAATGGCATTTTCTGTTATGGAATATTTACTATTGTCCAACAAGGAGGAGTAAAGGTCAGCAGGGTGTTCCCAGTTCTAGAGTACCCAAACATGATGGATGGAGTGTTTAAACAATTCATCTCAGGGAATGATATTTTAATATGCCTTAAGAAGAGAGTCAATACTTCAGTAGAATGGGGAGCTAAACTTAGAGCTGGGGAAACTGCACGGGCTTCGGCAATGAAGTGTTTCTTTGACTCGGATCAACTGTGAAGATCCAAGAGACCATGATACAATGATGAGAACAGGAAATTGAGTTACGTATGAAAGCGGTAATATCTAGAAACTGATGAGCTACTTCAGGCAGGCGGAGATAAAGTGGATGCTGGACAGTTGTTAAGTGTCTGGACCTCCCACAAATGTGAGCCTCAGACATTACTTTGGCTCCACAGAAGAGCTTAAAGCCTTGCCAAGGGATACCCAGAATTGCTTTCGCAAAGGAAGCCCACTGAGATACCAAACACAGACAAAACAAACATTTGAAGTCATGTTAGCCCGTGGCATCTTACACACACTGGCCTGCCCACGGGCTCACACCTACTGAACACTGGCTATGCTACTGACAAAATGAAGTCCAGGGCCATGATTCTTAAAGTGAATCCTGGGGCCACGATCTTTGTTCAGCCTTTGATGGGATGAATGCTGACAGACAGAAAGCACCCGTAGGGATGTCAGGAAGAGGGTTTGAAGATTCTGCTGGTCACCTGGGTGATGGAAAAGGTGTAGATCCACAACTATCAGGGTGAGATCACAGTACCAGTGGCTTTTCTAAGAGGACACTTTTTTGCTGGCATGGGGCACTGAGTGACCCTTAACTCAGAGTGTATCTGGGGACAAGAGATTAAACTCATAAACATTAATTCATTTCCTAGGGGTGTAAAGAATTAAACATAAATCTCTGAAGTGAAACAAGACCAAAAGTAAAATCTGAAAAAAGAAAGTGTCTAAAAAGGCAGCTGTTATGAGCTTGGGACCAGGGACCTGACTTGGATCAGCCATATGCAGTGTCCTTCCTGACCTGTTACCAGAAAGTGGTAAGAGCAGTCAGACACCCTCATGGAGAAGATTCAACATGGCGGGGTAGGGAAAGCAGCTGACAGGAGCCCCGAAAGGATTGCTGTTGCCCTGTGTAATAATTACAGTCTCTCCGTGCTCGCCTTCCTTGGGTCTGTGGCTGGCTGCCCTCAGAGGGTTGGGAACTGCGATCCTCAAGCTGAGCGAGGGTCCTTCTGTCTGCTCAGTCTCAGCTCCAAATAAGCCTTGGGTTGACCTTGAACCAGCGCTTCCCACTGTGAGTCTCTTTGCAGTTTCAGCTCCACAATATGTATCCTTTTCAGCAAGTTGGATGAGAGCTCAGTTGATCTCTCAGTGCAATCTTGAAATGATTTCCTCCATATTTTCAGACATATTTCCCAATTATAAGAGTGTTTAAAAATACAATGAAATGTGCCACCTTAATTATATTTTGGTACAGTGATTGGTGATATGAAATTCATTGGCAATGTTCCTGGGCCACCACCAGCATCTAGCTCTGTAACTCTTCTCATCCGTTGAGAGCAGAAGTTGGTACCCAGGGAAAAGAAGCTTTATACCAGCCACCCTATGGCTTTTGAAACCCACCATCCACTTGTCTCTGTGATGTAGACTATGAGTAGACCTCACGTGAGTCTGTGACTAGTTTGCTTCATATGGCATATGCCCCTAGGATCCCTTTGCATCATAGGTCAGGTGTTATCAGCACATCCTGGATGCTCACCGCTTTCCAAGGAGATCCAGGCCCTGCCTTTTTTTTAAACATTTATTTATTATATATACAATATTCTGTCTGCATGTATGCCTGAAAGCCAGAAGAGGGCACCAGACCTCATTACAGATGGTTGTGAGCCACCATGTGATTGCTGGGAATTGAACTCAGGACCTTTGGAAGAGCAGGCAATGCTCTTAACCTCTGAGCCATCTCTGCAGCCCCATAATTTCTTTTCCTTTTCCTTTCTTTTTTTTTTTGGATTTTCAAGACAGGTTTCTCTGTAGTTTTTGGTATCTGTCCTGGAACTAGCTTGTGTAAACCAGGCTGGCCTCAAACTTACAGAGATCCGCCTGCCTCTGTCTCCTAAGTGCTGGGATAAAAGGCGTGCACCATCACTACCTGGCAAAAATTTTTTTATTTTATTTTCTTTCTTTCTTTTTTCTTTCTTTCTTTCTTTCTTTCTTTTTTCTTTTTTTTTTTTTTTTGAGACATGGTTTTACTGTGGGTTTAGAGCCTGTCCTGAAACTAGCTCTTGTAGACCAGGCTGGCCTCGAACTCACAGAGATCTGCCTGCCTCTGCCTCCTGAGTGCTGGGATTAAAGGCGTGCGCCACCACCAGGCCAGGCCCTGTATTTAAACACTGCTTCATCACCACAGTCCCAGGGAGCCACCCTCACCAGCCAGATGGCCATGGATAATGACAGTCCCGAGCGCTCTTGAGAAAGTCTCTCAGCTATCTTGTCCTCTAATACCTTGGGGGTGTGACCACAGGCCTCATGATGGATAGCAGGTTTCACCTGGCGAGCAGAACTTAGGAGGTTCTGCACCAGGAAAGCAGACCGTGGGCACACGCAGAACTCGGCAGTTCTCCCACGGTGAGCAACTTGTCATCTAAAACCCATGCATTAAAGTTTCCGTCCTAAATCTCTTAATTGGCAACACGTGTCCGGACTCAGTGGGACTAGGGACAGTGCCCTATCAGAGCCGGCAGCACTGCCTTCTAGATGCCCTTTCTATATGACTGGGTTCACACCATCTGGTCATCCGAGGTACCTTGCGGTGTGCCTAGTAACTGCCTCCCAAGTGTCTGAGCCAGTGTGGCTCTGAGTCTGCTGTGGGTGTCGTGGGCAGGTTCATAGTTGCCACCCGAGTTCAGCAAACCTAACCACAGCTGTCACAGGACAATCAGGACAGACCGAGAACACAGTAAGTACTCACAACCGTGCACACTCACACACCTTTTGTGCTCTAGGTGTGTGTGACTGCCCGTTACTCTCAAGGCCCCTCTTTTGTGTCTTAAAGTGATTCAGCTTTGGAGTCTGCTGCTCACGACAATCGTGTTGAGGGATTTACTTTTAAAATATATTTATTTCTTTAAAATATGTTGCCGCACTCCGGTCTCAGACAAAGGACAGAGAGTTGTCGTTCGAATGTTTTCCAAAGGTCTCAGATTTGTAGGGGAAGGCGAGGGGTGGAGCTCAGAGTCTGTGTGCGAAACACATAGGGTATGACTGGTCAACGGGTACTGTAAGTAGAACTCCCGGTGCAGGAGGAAACCTTGGCTGCTCTTGTCACGAAAAGACCCCAAGGGGGTCACTATGTGACACCAGGTGATGATGGCCATGCGAGTTTGCATCAGCACAGCGACCTTCTTAGGCATCGTTGCTGTATACCTTAAATATGTACAATAAAGTGTATTCAAAAGGGGTACATTGGATCGAGGGGGAAAATCCCTCACGTAAAAGGCAGCACCACTAAAAACCATGCTGTGCGGCACAATTTAAGTGACAAGCGGAAGGAGCAGCGGGAGACAGGAAGTGAGGGGGAAGTCACTGATTCAGTTCTGAAGGGTTCTTGGAGCCGTAAGCGGTGCTGCAGTGGTTTCTGTCCCCTCACTGTTTGAAATGCTGTGACTTGCTGGAAACACAAGACTTTCATACCCAATAGAGAAGATGACACATGGACAGACTTTTAAGGCATAAAATATTTTGCCTAAAATAAAGCAAACCGTGGACTCTTCTGCAGTATTTTAAGCTGCAAAACAATGCGGCAAAGCTTTCTGTAAGCACTGGGATTTAAAATTCAAGTCTACCGGAACATGTGTTTTCGGCAGGAAAAAGCCCTATATTCTTAGCCCTATCTATATTCTTAAGCTTGGGATGGCGCCTGGACTGCACATTCATTCCTTGTGGAATGCCGAGCGCTTCTGCCTCTTTAAATTGACATTTGCTGTGAAGCATTCGACCACCGCGAAGTACTTTTAATAATTGGTAAAAATAGTTTCCTTTGACGAGCTGTAAATTCTCACACTGCCATGCGGTGGGGCTGGTGGACAAAGGTTGGTTTGTGGCTTTCGCTCTTTGGATGGTTGCTCCTCGTGAAATGTCACTTTTTGCAGTTCTTCCTAGCTTGTTAAGTCTGATAAGCTTCCTGGGGAGCGCAGTACTTTCTTTTGTATGTCTAGTGATGATTCCTGCATGGTATCTTGGTAGCTCAGTTCTCAGAGAGTTGCAGAGACAAATAAAAAGTGTGACAATTCTTCAACCAAGAAATTCTCTCACAAAAGGCAGCCATGGGACTTGGTCCCTGTATGACAATCTTAATGCCTATGCAGGAATTTTCACAAGGTATACCAACAGTTCTAAGACATAATACAGGCTGTAGTGCTGCAAGCCTTTAATTCCAGAACTCAGGCAGAGACCATGGCTCTGTGAGCGTTTGAAGCCAGCCTGGATGACATCAGCGCAACATAGTGGGATCCTGTATCAAACTCAATAAATAAATAGGTATTATTTCAGTGGCAGGACTATTCATATGGTAGCTGCTCTGAGAATATCCAGATGTGTTTACTTTACTCAATAACTTTTCCTCAACGCCAACAAATTATTCATCTAAAACCAGCATGTTTCTCGTTTGGAATCAAGAAACATTTGGGACAGGGTTGTGAAAATCATCCGCTTCGTTAATGATAGTTTATGCTACATTAAACCCAGTGATAAGAAGAGAATGAAACATCCACAATGCGTGGTACTAACACTCAGAATCAAGATCTTAATAAAAATGAATTTAGTTCATGTGTACACCTTCCAATCTAGCTTATAGATAACACAAGTGTATAAGAAATCAATTAAAATCTTACTCCAGACCCCAATGCAAGGTTATGAATTCCCAAGAGTTTGTATTATACAGAAAGTCTTGCCATTAAATTGGCAACTATCTCAAAATTTCTGATTTAAAATAAAATATTGAAACATTCCATTGGCCAATTTATTGTAAGTTAAAAGCCATACAAAATGTTTAAGGAGAAGTATATCAGTGTGAACATTTTTTTTTAAATCCAGCACGCCTATCAATATAAAAATCTTACGGTTAAATCTAACTAAATATTTATCACTTGATTATAAACTCAGCTGTAGGCTGTGAAATAGAGCTTGACATCTCACGTGTCTCCAGAAGGGATTAGCTCTCGCTGGATTATCCAGGTATACCATGTCTTAGGGAGAAAGGGCATCAGGTAGCAGATAAGAGCTAAAGAGAAAGGTCCTTCACTAAAGTTTGCTGATATGATACTCCCAGGTGTGGCACAGTGCACACAGGGAGATCATTGCATTTCCAGAGGATTAGTCTTTGCCAGAATTATGTCTGCAGAACCCTTGTGGTGTATGTCTCAATCCATTTTGTGTGTGTGTGTGTGTGTGTGTGTGTGTGTGTGTGTGTATGAAGGAAATTGAGACCTACATAAATTAATAACATATCCAGGATCCATTTATACTTCAAGCTCATGTATGTCTGTGTTTGTCTGACTCAGTTTCTATTCCTGAAACCACATGCCCATAGGTGTACCTAGCCACTGGGGAGTGAAGGTTAGTAATGGCCACTGATAAGAGGAGAAACATACACAGAGAGAAAAGAGAATAATTTTAGATAAAATATAAGTAGTGAAAGAACGCAACTTTTTTTTTTTAGCTGAAAGTCAGTTTACAAGACATGTAGGTCATTATATCACACAAATGTTTGCAACTACTTCATGCAAAGGACATATCAGTTAAGTTACTTAAGTGTCTACTGAGACTTTGAGGTCTAAGTTCAAAGTCAAGAGTTGAAGGGAGATAGGTAAAGCAAAGTCACAATTCAGCATTTAAAGTATTTTAATTACTTGTGGTGTATGGGAAAAGAGAAGTATGTAGCTAAGTTCGAGTAAGAATGAGTGTTTGGTACTTGATAGTTAAAATGTATTTTGAATGCTTGAATGAAATGAAGGAAGTCTGTGTTGAAGGGAGAACAATGGAGCTGGGTCTAAAAAAATCCACTCAGTGGGTGCATAAGACAGCAGGTGAGAGGAAGAAGCTTCAAAAGAAATGATTAAAAAATAATAAAACAATAAATAATTCCTACTGAAATAGTTTATGACACCGGGGCCAATGGAGCGAAATGATTCTAACATCAGACAGATGTTTAGCGGAAAGCAGAGACAGGCTCACATCTCTGGAAGGACTAGTGCATTCCAGCCCAAAGCTGCAAAAGGGGTCGCTACCTCCTTGACACAAGTTTGTTGGCATGTGGCCCTCGCATTGCATCCACACAGCTGCGTCCACACCACAACAGCAGACCTGAGTCTTTACAGACACCGCCTTGGGAAGTCTGGGATGTGTGCGGCTCAGACCTTTCCAGAATCAGTTTGCCAACCTCTATTCTAGGATTCTGGCTTAGTTTTCTGTTTTGTTTTGTTTTTTTTTTTTTAAATTTATTTAACACTGGAAAACAATAAGAGAAAAATAAGATGACTAATAAAACAAATTAACTAACTAAATATTGAATCCCAATTCTAGAAACAAATTCCTATTTGGGGGGTAAGAACAACGTAAGAAGACACTAAACAAGACATAAAATCAGAGAGAAGAAGAGACAAGATGGGAGAAAACTTGGACACTTCTGAGTAGTTAATTTCTAAATGGAGAAAGGCCCAAAGGAAAAGGAACCAAGAAGACTATTATTAGATTTGAGATTAACGGCTCAGGAGACAGCCTTAGACCCAGGCAGGAAGGTCACATGTCCTGCTAACAGTACTGTTCAACCTCACCATGACTGGCAATCTCATCTGGCACGCAATAATACTGTTTGCTATGTGGAATTTCTGTTCTGCTGCTTTGTACATTTTGCAATTAAGGAACAAAAGGTTTATGTAAATTTGCATGTGAATGGAGCTTTGGGAATGAGCTGAGAGCTGCAGAAGCGAGAGTCTACATAATACACACAGGTAAAACACACAAAACCCAGCCAAGAAATGGAGTAGCTGGAAGAAGAGACGAGAGCGGCGCTGAGAGCCCCAGATTTGTAGAGAGACCAGCGAAAGAACGAGAGCTGGGGAATGCAGCGTTTTATACCCAGCCAGCCACAGACCAGAAATGAGGGTAATAAAGACATGTTCGGTCATGAGAGCGCTCAAAAAGCTGACCTGGCAAGTACCATTTTTCAAAGAATTCTGGAAAATGTCTTCCCCAGTGTGAAAGAATCAAAAAAGAAAGGGGTGGGGGGTGAGGAGAGAGAGAGTGAATATAAATTCCCTGTTTAGAATTGTGTCCCATAGCCAAGGAACCTCATAATGTATTTGCAAATATTCCAAACTTTAAGAAAAAAAAATCTGAAATCTGACACCTTTCTGGCATATGCGTTTCAGACGAGAGCATCCTGGGATGGCTAGGTGCACACTGGGGATGAGACTCAGGTCTTTAGCTGTGGATAGTTACGGCTGGTATCACAAAGGAGCTTTATGTGTTCAGTATTTACAGGACTCTATAGTACCAAGGCAGCGATGGCAGTAGAGACAACATCAGTGGTCTCTCCCGAGCCAGGTGGCATCCGTGAGAGAATCGAGACAGCTCTGTTGGCCACCGTGGCCACCACTCTCATCTACGTTTTTTTTTTTTTTTTTGGTCTATCTCATAAAAATAGGCAATGAGCGAGGTTCAGCCATCGGATGCCACATAGCCTCGCTCATGTGTAGCACGTCAAAAAGCTGATTTTATGGAAATTGAATATATAATAGGATACCAGGGGCTGAGGGGGGGGGCAAGTGAGAAGGAAATGAAAGTTAGTTATCAGCAACGGAACCACAGCGAGCCAGGAACACGGCACACTTGGTAGCCATGGTGAGCAGTGACCACCATGCACACTGAAACATAGGCGGTTTCGAGTGTTCCCACTCCAGACACATAGATATCTGAGGTCACAGATTTATCCATTGTAAAAATCCACAAAATTTCATATGGCACCCTGGAAATATACGTAATTGTTGTATGGCAACTAAAATCTACTAATACTATTGACACAGAAAGCAAAACTTTGGGATGTTGTCACTTTGAGGTCTGTCCTGATGATTCGGGTCCAGATTGCCTTCACCAAGGATCACAGTTGCCTAAGCTACTCGCAGACCTTTGTAACCAATTACCAACATGCAGCCCAGGTCCACTTCCAGGTTTGTGAGCTGTGGTCAGCTCTGCTAGAGGTTCTTGTTAACCTTCGTGGTCACCTTGATTGCATTCAGAATTAGGAGACACCTCTCTAGGCATGTCTGTGAGGGTGTCTTCAGAGTTAAGGGAGGAGGGAAGATACCCTGGATAGGAGATGGCCCCACCCACCCTAGCCTGAATTAAAGGGTGACAAGGAGGAAGGGCTGATGAAGGCGGGCATTCCATCTCCCTGCTTCCTGTCTTGCTTACATGTAAATCAGCAGTCTCACACTTGAGGAGAAGGCATGGTTGGGGGGGATAGCTCTTGGATGCTGGGGCAGGGGAGGGAGGCCACCACTTAATTACCTGCAGTAGAGCAGCTAAGACGTTTATGTACTCATGCTTACAAACAGAAATGGACTTTATAGGTGCTACGTCTGCTCTGCAAAGTGACATTTTGTTGGGAGTGATGCTGAATGAAACTGTCAAACTTTCTGAGATTTTGTAACTCATCCATTTAGGAGACCATGTAGGAGAGAATGGGTAAAACAAGGAGCAAATCTTCGAAAACATTAAAGACTTACAAACTATGCAGAATATAAGTAAGTTAACGAAAAGGAGAGCTGACCGTTATTAACTGCATCAGCAGAGCCAAGGAAAGTTTGAGCCTGTCTTGGGGTAATTGCCATATAGGCTACTGAACTGTAAGCAGAGTTAAAATGGGCCTAGGGCAGAAGCTGCCATGGATAAATATACATTACTGGGCATGGTGGTGCACACCTTCATTCTTAGCACTTGGGAGGTAGAGGCAGGTAGATCTCTGTAAGACTGAGGCCAGCCTGATCCAGATGGCCAGTTCCAGGCCAGCCAGAGCTACACAGTCTGAAGAAGAAGAAAGAGAAGGAGGAAGAAGGAGAGGAAAAGGGTGGGAGAGGAGAAGTACAGGAAGAAGAAGGAGGAGGAAGAGAAGGAGGAGGAGGAGGAGAAGAAGAGGAAGAAGAAGAAGAAGAAGAAGAAGAAGAAGAAGAAGAAGAAGAAGAAGAAGAAGAAGAAGAAGAAGAAGAAGAAGAAGAAGAAGAAGAAGAGGAAGAAGAAATACACATAAGAACAGGTCTTCTGGGGTACAACATTTCACAGTTAGGGGGAAATCTCAACATTCAGCTAACATTCAACAGTATGTTGGTCAGTTTAACTGTCAGCATGGGGAGCATGGGAGGATGTGACTATATTTTACATAGATGCTACAGGTACTGTTAAAAGTTATCTGGAAAAGTGTCTTTGATACCAAATTTGGGAGACAATAACTCAGACATGGCATATACTCTTGAATCTCAAATACTCATCTGCCATGCAGGTTCTAAGGCCATATTGATTTTTATTTTGCCAGTTTCTGTACTAAGGCTTGAAATCATGCATATTAAGCAAATATTCTACCACTGAGATAAGCCTCTGGTAAGGCAGTATGTTTACGGCTTGAACTACTATACTATTTGGATATATTTTTCTCTGTACCTGTTTGCTTATGGTACCTGTTTTTATGACAACATCACATTTAAGTAAAAATAAGCATGCGTCTCAGGTGACTTGCACGGCCATCACTAATGCATGTACTTTCATCCTCACCAGACACGAGTGTGATCAAGAATTCTGACTTTAGCTTTGAATCTTGTAATCATACCCCACTGGACCCCTGAGACCCTACCACACAGCCATAGTGCAAGTATCTGAAGTAATGACTATGTCTGTGTTTCGAGTGGACATTTTTAAGTAGTCTGTGGTTGCTGGCTCTCTATGAGGGGAATGCGTGGAAGAAGAGATCTCGTGCACATAGCATCATATGTGCTGCTATTTCTGCAAGCAAAACACTGAGAAGTCAATGCCTCATAAACACATCTGGGGGCATCTAAAGCAAGCCTTGTCAGAACTAACACCCACCTCATCAAAAGAAGCAACAGTCGAGGCTGCAGAGATGGCTCAGCCAGTAAAGTGCTTGCTGGACAACCATAAAGACCCAAGTTCAATCCCAAGCAACCCCCAGAAAAGCCAAGGTTGGCAGCGTGAGCCTGCCGTGCCAGAGATGGGAGTCAGAGACAGGAACACCCTGCAGTTTGGTGGCTCCAGGTTCAGTGAGAGACTATCTTAATCCATTCAGTGGAGGGTGATGGAGAAGACATCTGAGGTTAAGCTCTGGCTTTCAACATGCCCCCCACCAACGTGTGTGTGTATGCATGTGTGTGTGTGTAAACACATGCATACCCACACACATTACTACAAAAAAATAAGAAAAGGAAACAGCAGTGATTTTCTTTGACCTTCTCTTTAACTCATTTCAATGCTTTAGTTCTCAGAAATAATTTTCCCTTTTACTCACTGCTTTCCAGCAATGATAAACCTAACACATTACACTGATCCAGGGTCATGAAAGGTTGCTCCCGGGGTAGTGTCCCCACCAGCCCTGAGCAGGAGGATCAGCTCTTTATAATAGGGTGACTATCTCTGATAGACATAAACTGTGCATTTCAAAATATTCCACCAAAACATGTAGAAAGCATGCAGAATAAAGAAAAGAGGTCTAAGGAGAAAGGAGAGCTGGTCAACCCAATAACGTAATGCATATATAGATTGAAATGTCACCCTGTGCATTAGCATGTATATTTTTCGAGATTTAGGTATTTTTATTTTGATGTGTGTGAGTAGTTTGCTTCATGTATATATGTGTACCATATTATGTGCCAAGTACCTGCAGAGGACAGAAGAGGGTGCCGGATCCCCAGAAACGAAGTTTGTGAGCTGATCCGTGACTGCGGAGAACCCTATCTGGATCGTCTGCAAAACCAGCAAGAACTTTAAACCCCGAGTTGTCTCTCCAGCCCCATGCGCCATTGTGAGTATCAGCTCCATCAGCGAAAACAAACTTAAATTGAAAGGGAATAAGCAAATCAATACATCAGTCAGTTGCAGTAAACTCTCAGGGGTTCATTGTGGTGTTTGTGAGTCACATCTTCAAGTGTTTTCCTTCCCTGGCTTTCAGCTCCCCTGGATCTGAGAACAGGGACACCTGGACTGATGGGGACCGCATCTCACAGGAAAATGTGAGGAAGAGGGGGTGGGTGTTCAAAGCAGAGAGTCATTTGCCACAGCGTCTGGTCAGGCCACAGAATGAGGACCCCACTCCCAACCCTGTGTGTGTGTGTGTGTGTGTGTGTGTGTGTGTGTGCGTGTGACATCTTGGTTCCAAAAGAACCATCCAGGCTTTCTCATACAAACACAAAACTGAGGCAAATGCTCGTCTGCTCCTTTTTTTGAGTCATCCTCTGAGTATCAGTTCTAGGTCACTCCGTCCACTGTGGAAGTCTTGGCAGGCATGCTGAAAGGGGGAGATTTTTGCTACATTAAGTAAGAGTAAAGATATTCTCTGTTCACTCACTGTCTAGACATGGGAAACATCTGGGAAAGGCACCAGCAGTTTCACATAAATTCCATTCCACATGTCTCCGAGGCCTGCTCAGGAAGCAGTTCAACTGCTGGTCTCTGATAATAGTCTGTGGGCTTCCAATGCTCCCCTCGATGTGCTCCTCAGCCTGGATTCTGGTCCCCACCCAATCAACAGGAGAAAAGCACCACCTGGTTTTGAACTGGGTGTCGATGCAAATGTATTTCTCTGACCTCAAGCAGAGCGGCGAAGCTAAGTGTCTGTGGCCTTTCTGTGTAAGCGTCCTTAGCTCTGAGTCTTGAATGATTCTCCGTCAAGTGGGAAACATGTTCTCTCTTCCCGAAACCTGCTTTCATTCAACTCTCTGGGAAAAAGATGCCTGGAGCCCTGGGCTCTCTGGTGCCTTCCCTCAGCTGCTGCAAGCTACAGCCATTAGCTCTCAGTGATGTGAGTTTGCCTCCCTTGTCCCTGGAGAGTCCCTAGGTTGCTCAAACTCACAAAACAATCACTCTGCTAATTAGTCCTCCTGACAGCGTGGTGTGCTGCACGCATTATGAGATTGCCTTTAAAAATGCCAGTCTACATTTAGCCCGACATCCTGGGAGAGAACAGGGACTGTGCTGTGTGACTGCCTGCTCCCTGTGTGTAAACATGATAGGCATGTTCTTCCTTGGTGTGGATTGTTGTCTTCTCCCCTTGAACTTTGATAGAGTGAGACTTTAGTGACCCTCGGGAAAGGAAGTGATGGTTGGCAGTCTGCAGGTGTCTCATACACTGTTTGATAGAGTCTACAGAATCTTTGTTGACAAGGCAGGACTCTATTTAGAAGATGCGCTGACACTTCTTCAGCTTAGTTATATCTGACTGGAGACTCCACCTCAGACAATAGACTGTGACATTGTCTGTTGAAGAGACTCCCACCTCAGAACTAGAGGAGATTTTTTTTAAAGCTCTATCTGTGCCATTGCAGGTCACACTATGCAAAACATCACAGCCTTTTGGCCCCTGCTGGCACTGTGGTACTCACCAGCAGGTCCTCCAGGAAAGGATGAAAAAGAACAGCAGAGCAGGAAGTCTGGGAGGAGGAGCTGCAACCCCGGAAGAGAGCAAGAGAAGAGCGACTCCTGAGGTAGCTTTCCCCAAAACGGATTTAAGATCTCTCACCAAAAACATCTGAGGAATAATCCATGTGATTTATATTCATCCTCACTAACAGTTAGAGAGTCAGTTACTTCCACATTAGTCAAGATTAGGAGGAGGAGGGTTAAAACACACTGGTCTGGAATATTTTGCACGAACTCATAAATAAAATTTAGGAACAGCAACAACAAACCACCCCTGGCATCACATCTTGCTTTTGATACATTTGTTACCACGGAGGAAGAGGATAAGCCTTGTTTATCCTCCCAGGAATCTCAGTAGTTGGGTAGCTATCTGTGGATCTAGTAGCAATCAATACACTAGCAGGTAAGTATTATCAACTGTGTCATACAGAGATGGGGAAAGATTGAGCAATGGGAACAAAGGCAGAGTTGAGAGAAAGAAGCTCCAGCATGATACGGAGCAGCAGGATGGCTGCTGCCCATTGCTATGTACCTTGCACTTCTAAAAGCTAGAGAGAAGAGACTTGGGAATATGTATACCATAAATAAATATGTGTTTTAAGAATTAAGTGTGCTTATCCAGATTTAAACATTGTGCAAGATTTCTCTGAGAGAGACATTTGTAAACACACTTAAATATAAATTTTTATAATTTTGTGTATCAGTTACAAATAAGTTTTAAGAACTAAAAAAAAAAAAAACAGTAGCAAGGATGTATTTTAAAATATGGCTGCCAGCATGATAGCAAAGATGGGAAAGATTGTAGGTCCTAGAAGCCCAGGCAGGCATGTAGTCATTTCTTTGGAGGAGAGGGCAAGTTGGGAGTAAAAAGCCTTTGTCAGCCACTTGACGAACACCCACTAGACGAACACACACTGAGTGGCTACAAAGCCATCAATTTTAGAATTTACCTTTCTGTGGACTTTCAGGAATGAAATCGCATCCTAGTACCCTGAGAGGGGGTATCTGTCTATCTGCTAACGTTGTTTAAATTGGGGTAAACATAGTTAAAATAGAAAGAGCTTGATTAATAACAAAATTCCATCTATGGACTTAAAGCACCATGCATGCTAATCTCTTGTCAGCATGATCAATTGTTATGCTGTTGCCATTTCGTGTGTTCTTATTTACTCTGCGGGACAGTTTGTACCTCTGAGATCTCAAGGGACTATTGAGTAGGGAACCCATCTCGGAGGGATACAGGTTGAGGCTTTGGCAGCCAGGGGGTTGGTGTTGAGAGGAGGTTTCATTATAAAGATAAAAGGATTAATTTTAAGAAAGACCCTCTTCCTACTTGATACAACTCTTCGGAGGTCCAGGACCTAGCATGCACGCTGCTTGTCTTTCATGGCTTTCCATAAAGCCCAAGAGCTGGCAGGACTCATTCTCATACTGTAACCGTCATGGCTCAGAGGTTCAGAACACTGGCTGCTCTTTTCAGAGGTCCTGAGTTCAATTCCCAGCAACCACATAGTGGTTCACAGCCATCTGTAATGAGATTTGGTGCCCTCTTCTGGTGTGTAGGCATACATGACAGAATACTGTTTACATAATAAATAAATCTTAAAAAATAAAAACCAAACATTTTTTTTAAAAAAAGGTAGATTCATTTTATATAGAATTGCAAAGAAATTAGAATCCCTTGCTCCACTAAGTAGATAGTGGGTCTTCTGATATTCCTATTTACTTAATCCCTTGCTCCACTAAGTAGATAGTGGGTCTTCTGATATTCCTATTTACTGAATACTCTCATTTTATTCTGTATTTTTCAATGATGGGAATGAGCCCAGACCCTCACAAATGGTAGATGAATGGGTACTTTGCCAGTAGGTCCACTCCCAGCCTCAACAGTGACTTTGCAGTGAGATTCTGTGTCAAGGGAGAGAGGGTTAGGAAGGGGGAAAGTGAATTTTCTCTCCTTAGCAGTGAACAGTCAGTCCTATGCAGGCAAAGAATGTATGTAGGAGAGACCGTTAAAGCTCTCAAAGTCCACGACATGAGGTTAAAAGGAGGTGGAAAGAAGCAGTGGGTAGAATAAGAAGCCACAGTTAACACGTCATCATTTCATCTCAGGCCACAACCTGTGCCCGTTTATCTATGAATTACTTCCTTGTTGAGTTGAGGATGAAGTTAGAAAGCATGATCAGAGAGAGTCCGCTGAGCCACGTTAAAGCATTGATATACAGATGATCAGAGAGAGTCCGCTGAGCCACGTTAAAGCATTGATATACAGATGATCAGAGAGAGACCACTGAGCCACGTTAAAGCATTGATATACAGATGATCAGAGAGAGAGACCACTGAGCCACATTAAGCAATACCACTTTTGGGTATATATCCAAAGAATACTCAATCATGTCACAAGGACATGTGCTCAACTATGTTCATAACAGCATTGTTTGTCATATCCAGAACCTGGAAACAACCTAAATGCCCCTCGACTGAAGAATGGATAAGGAAAATGTGGTACATTTACGCAATGGAGTACTACACAGCGGAAAAAATAACAACATCTTGAATTTTGCAGAAAAATGGATTGAGCTAGAAAACATCATTTTAAGTGAGGTAACCCAGAGACAGAAAGACAATTATCACATGCACTCACTCATAAGTGGTTTTTAAACGTAAAGCAAAGAAAACCAGCCTAAAAATCACAAATCACAACCCCAGAGAAACTAGAAAACAATGAGGACTCTAAGAGAGACGTACATAGATCTAATCTACATGGGAAATAGAAAAAGACAAAATATTCTGAGTAAATTGGGAGCATGGGGTCCTTGGGAGAGGGTTGAATGGGAGGGGAGAGGCAGGGAGGGGAGCAGAGAAAAATGTAGAACTCAATAAAAATCAATAAAATTAAAAAAACACTGATATACAGAAAGGAAAATGCAAGCCCATTTGGCAGTTAAAAGCCCATTTTCAAAAATTTTAGATCATACTAATTGTTGATTTAGAAGAAAAATTACTTTCAAAATTAAAACTTAAGGGGCTGGAGAGATGGCTCAGCGGCTAAGAGCACTGGCTGCTCTCCAGAGGTCCCACCATGCACATGATGGCTCTCAACTGTCTGTTACTCCAGTTCTAGGAGATCTGATGCCTTCTTCTGGCATTGGTCGGAACCAGGCATTCGCATGGAGCACAGACATACATACAGGCAAAATATTCATACACAAAAATAGAAAATAAATTATAACTTCATACTATTGTTGGCATGGCGTTTTGTAGAATACTTTTGCTGGCTCCAGGATATGTTAATATTTCCCTTGTAGGAGCCCAGTTTTAATTTTATTTTTAGCATCTTTCAGCTAATACATCAAATTAGATTTTTTAAAAGTCCTTCTATTTAGAGGCTACCCTTTGAGGTTCAGATCTTCCAGTGAACACCCCACTTCCCATGCACAGGATGGAAACAGTCCTGTACTGAAATGAAAACTATTTTTGCTTTAATCTGGTTTCTGTGTTCTACCACACCTAGTCTTTTCCTGGAAAATGCTAATGACTGGTAAAGTGGAATGACGTCACAGGGCCTCCTCTCTCTCTTAACAGTCTGGAAAGATTGGAAAGGGCCCTCATTTAGATGAGGAGAGGTTGAAACTTCACTGGTACTCACAACAAACGCACTTCCAACACATTAAGATAGAGTTGGGTGTAGCCTCTGGTGATGTGTAGCAATTTCTGCGTGGAAATATTTTATATCAGAGGAGAGTCCTTAGACTCCTCACAGGATCTCCCTGAAACTTAGCAGAGTCACAAGGCATCTTCATTTCCAAGATTACATAAGCAGTAAAAATGTCTGACCAGGAAGCTTTTCCCAACCTGCTAACCTGTGGATCTGCCCACCCTTTGTACAGAGAACTCAAGGATACAACTTCTGTGAGTCGGCCAGCATCCAGGCTGGGCTTTTTGGTGATGTAGCTGCCTTTCAGTGGTCCCTACTCGAGGAACTAGCTCTCCCTTGTACTCCTATGCACAATCTCAACACACTCACTGACTTACTAAGTTGTTCTTTGTTAAATCGTTAGTTTGGTCTGTTGCTGGTTCCTCATCTGGGATAAGTTGATGTTTCTGTCATATTTCTCTGGGGATAAAACCTCACACAGAATTGGCAAATAGAAAGCCCTGCATGGTCGTATACCCAGGTAACCTCAGTTCTTGGGAGGCTGAAGTAAAAGTACAGGCATGCAAGGACAGCCTCATCTAGATGCAAGTTTGAGGCCAACCTCAGCTTCACGTGATCCCTTCTTTAAAAAAAAAAGACAGATTTGCAGAAAAATAGATTGATCAGTTCAGAGATGTAAATAATAAGGTCAATATTTGGGCAGTAGAGTTTTCCATTAATTGAAATGTGGGGTCATAAATGAATATGAAAACATGCTTTACTTTGCTTTGATGAATATCTTCCTGATGTAGACCATTTTTTTTACTGCATAATTAAGTTAAGAAAAAAGAATTTTAATTTTCTTAGTGACCGTTGAAGGTACAGCACCTGAGTCCTCCAATTCCAATGCTCAGATTACAGGAAAAGGGAAAGGGTGTGACAGGAATGTGACAGACTGTGACAGTGAACTCAAGTGCATGTCATAGGTGAAATGGGCACCGATGTAAGATCAGGGCCATTCAGGGCGAGGGACTAAGACCAGGAAATTCAGACCGAGGTGACCCTACTTAGGAACACCCTTCACAGACTAACATCGCTCTCAAATTCTGTCCTTTTCTTTTTGTTGAGAGGCAGTTGACCTTAAGGCTGAGTGTTGTTTTTATCAAATTCCTACCCCCTCCCTTGAAAATCTTTGTCTTCTGGGAACTAAAGCTCAAATTAGGAGTCTTGGTCATGCTAAGCAAACACTGTACCATTGGGCTACCCGGGAGCCCTGTGTTAATCTAAATTCTGTGGAAATCCCTAGCATAGTAATAAAACAATCATAGCTGTCAGGTAGTGTCATTTGCTGATACATTATAGTATTTGTAGCACTCAGACGTCACAACTCCATTTGATAGATTCAAGCTATGTACATTTTTTTTTTACCAAGAGGAAGAATGAGCCCAGAGAGAATGTGTGACCTTCAGATGGTGACACAGCTGTTGTGTTGTGGCACTGGGTTTCTGAGAACGCAGCTGGAAACAGGTTTAGTTACCCTGTTAGTGAGGAGACCGCTTCCTATTACATGGGAACGTGTGTGGTCTTCTGTACGCCGTCTCTACTCTCAGATGGAACAGAATTGCCCCTTCTCTTGCCATCCCGTCTTCTACTAACCCTTCTCCCTCCGAGACAGGCAGTGAAGAGATTTCTAACTGTTTCGTGCGTTGGGCATGGCACCATTAGGCTAGCAAGGCCTTTTCCCCCTTAAATTACCTATAATAAATATGGAAATCTGTCATAAGAATGTTGAGAATTCCATAAAACACGCCATAGCAAAGCGGTTCAAGGTCAAAGACAGCTAGAGCAGGGTATTCTTTAGTCAGAGCGATGTCTTCGCATCTCCTTAATGTCTGTTGTGCACATTCCCTCTTGCCAGCCTGACCATCACTATTTGCTCACCCTGCACACCGCTTCTCTCTTTTCAGGGACATTCTCTCAGTCCATGAACAGGTTAATGGTTGAAAGAATCTATACATCATACTCAAAATGAGCCACAAGCTCCCAAGTTCTCTCCAGCATCATAAAGTCATACCGAGTAGTTCCTTTTTTATAACATAAAAAGGAATGAATTAAACACTCTTTTAAGCCAGTTATAGGCAGATAGAGCTTGTCCACCCCAGTGGGATGACTCTGTTTGATTTTGACTTGAGCTGGAGTGTGGTTGCAGTAGGTCAGCACTCACGTGTATCTGATTACAACTGGCCAACTGTTTATCCTTACATTGTATTTCAGAGCCAAGCATGAAACAAATGCTTTCTGGATGCCTGCTAGGTTGTTAAACTATCTTAGGGATACAGTGCGTAACTACTTATTTTAAATGATATCTGATTTGGTCAAAAGAGCAAAACTAGACCATGATAAAAGTCATGTTTGTAAAATTAGTTGTAAGTGGTATGAAAATTCACACACATTTGAATGTGTGTGTGTTTCTTTTTTCTTCAGTTGGCAGATACGTAGCATCTAATTAGGTCTCTCAACAATCCACCTAGAAGGGCACACCATTCTACTAACATTTTGGTTTGCTAAAATGAAGTGATCTGCAAGAATTCACAGGCTTCTAAGAGTTAGGATTGGCCTGGAGCCCAGGCCCACTAGTTCCAAACGCATACCAGTTTCTATTGATTGGCACTGTCACCTTTGGAAGAATGTGAAAGTCCAATAGTCAGGAAACTGGAGGTTCTTTTAGAAAAGCCTGAAAGAACTAACAGAGGGGGAAGTGGAAGAGGGCATCAGTTTAGGTGTAGTGAAAGTAACACAAAACAAACCCAAAATGAACTAGACAAAAATCAAAAGAGACTATCTCCGAGAGAAACCTGTCTGTCAATGGATGCACTGTGTTCTTGCAGTGGTCTCCACAGAGAACGTACCACCCAGTGGAAAGCCCATTGTTGGGAGATGAGTTGTGAGCGTGAACCCATTAGCCACAACAGGAGCTGTGCCATGTCAGTTTGGCTTGCAATGGCTTTGTTTCAGCTTGGATAGAGTGACCAACTCAGAGAACACAGGGCAGGACTCAACGAAAACAGCCTATCTAAACCTTTCCCCAGAGCGTCCTCGAAAAGTCCATTTCTCAGTGACATCCACATTTCTCCTGTCTCCACAGTCTTTGGCAGCTTCTACTCTCCCCGTTAGGTTTGTGACCCCCACATATACACAGGAAGGTGTAGGAAATACATTCTGGGGTGACGGGCTAATTTCAAGACCTTGTGTACCTCAAAATCTCTAGAAAAAAAAAAAAGATTTTGAGTGTTCCCACCACGAAGAGTCGATGTCGGAGGTGCTGAATACGCTAACCGCCCTGATTCATGAATCTGCGTGAAACATTGCATTGTTCTTCGTAAGTATGCGCAGTTATTATGTTAATTAAAATCAGACTGAAAGGAAAATTCAATCTAAAAAGAGGATTTCTTATCTCTGGATTTGGTGGTTTACCTGCAGTGGGCAACTCTGTGCTCTGGGAGAAGTCCTGCACAGTCATGAAACTCGGCAAAACCTCTTGCAGCAGAGCCGATGGGGGTGGGAGTGGGGACCAAACTCTCGATGAATCCTTTGCCCTTCGGGATCCTGTCAGCCCAAGGTCATCTTTCTCCCTTCATAGCCGATGAAGCCGGTATATTCTTTGCGCTAAGCTGGGTCCAGGCGAACTCCTGTCCCTTGCTACTTCAGCACGCCCTAGAACAATGGCAGTGCCAGGCAGCTGCAGGGCAAGGTGGAGCCTGGATTCCACTCGTCACCTGGGTAATTGTAAGGCACTGAGTTCCCTCAGAGGTGAATTTTCTATTAGTGTTAGAAATGAAGACAGACAGAGCTACTGCTAATGAGATTTTAAGTGTGACATTTTCATCTAGCATGAATAACAAATGAAGAGAATGAATCTCCAGCTTAAGTAAAAAGGAAACAAAACCCTTGAAAATGCTCCTTTGCTGTTGCTTAATGTTAAAGATATTTGGGACTGCAGCTATGAGGTAGTGTGTCTGTGTTTTTGCGCTCGGCAGCGTGAATACCTGTTGATCGCATGGAGGAGAGATTGAGAGAGGATGCCGTGTTCCTGGAGAAATAAAAATCACACTTGGTATCAGGGGTGCACAGCTGCTCTTCCTACCCATCCCATCATTGTTGCCGAGTTCCAGAGGGACAGACGTGCCCTTCGCCACGGCACGAGTGCTGGGGACGAGTGCTGTAGCTCTTGCAGACCTGGGTATCAGCTCCTGCGCCTTGATCTTGCTCTGATGCCTATTGAGGTCTCCATTCTGAAATCAAAATGCTTCCTAGAGATGAGGATACGGATGCCAGCCTTCCCGCATCAGCTTCTAAACCACGCGGCTCTAAACTATGTAAAACAACATCTAATGGGTTACCATTATTGACAGTTCTTATGGGACTGATGGAACATGTGATCAAACCGGACACTTTGAATGTGGCTGATGGTGAAGGCTGACTGAGAAACCAAGGACAATGGCGCTGGGCTTTGATTCTACGGCATGGACGAGCTCTGTGGGAACGTTGTCAGTTTGGATGCTCACCTTCCTGGACCTGGACTTCCCATAGTGTAGGGAACCCTGATTGTTCTTTGGCCTGGAGAGGGAGGGAGTGGGGGTATGGGTGGAGGGGAGGGGAGGGAAGTGGGAGGAGGGGAGGAGATGGAAATTTTTAATAAAAAAAAAAATAAAAAAATAAAATAAAATAAAGAGAAAAAAAAAGAATTGAAACATACCGGTGATTGAAACCTTGAGTGTTTAATCTTTTAAGTTTCCTCAGGAATTCTCTCTCTGCTTTTCCCTCTCCCCCATCTTTGTCTCTCTCCTTCCTCTCTCTCTTTTTTCCCTGTCCCTTGAACTATATGGTACTGAGCCAGAAACATGTATCAGGAGCTGTGTTTTCCTTGGTATGTGTTCCTTAATAGCCACTCCAAATGAGAGCCAATCCACCTGACAGTAGCTTCAAACAAAATGAGTTTCTGGAACATTAAAGAAGGGCCAAGGATCACTGGGCGGTGTAGCACTGTCTTAGGGGCTCTCTCGTAGCTTATTCCTCTTGAGGGAGTTGACAGGGCTGGGCACTCAGAGTGCAGCCCTGGGGTCACCACAGCGTCAGCAGCAGAGTGAGGTGCAGCTCTCCCACGTCAATGGCTGGCCTTTGATAACGAGTGCTCTGTGGGGTCTGTTCTTTCTCAAGTCCCAGCCCTACATTTAGAATCCTCATAGCGGAATGAGAGCCCAAGCCTAGAGAGCCATTTACCTTTCTGTCACTGAAAAACCAGGGTGGAGAGAGGGAGAGAGAAGGGCTGGGGCGAGGGCCTCAAGGCAGAGCAGATAGGGGTGAGGGCGGGCGGGATGGTGACTCTGCTTTGCCCTTGCAGCGACGAAATCTGAGGTTCGTTCAAGGAGCCACTTCAGTCAGGTGGTGGAGTGGCCCGTCTCCTTTCTTCCCTTTTAAAGCCCTTTGGTATCTTGGTCTTTTCAAGATTACGTTGGGTCATAGTGGGCAACAACCCAGTAGCCCCTCACTTGAAGAATCTTTGCTTTGCAGAAGTGGGCCCATTTCCGGCTTAGACAAAGTGTGTCTGGCCTGCCATTCATGGAAAGTATAGGGAAATGAGGAAGTCCAAACAGTCTTTTGAATGGTAGAGGGTCAAAGAGGCTCTCTGCGAGAGCTCTGGCCTGCCTGGGATAGAGACACGAGACTTCTGTGTCTTGAAGAACCCTGGACTGGGTCTCGCTGCTGTGCCACCCAGCGTGCGTTTCTGTAGAAGCTTGCTCTTCAGTCGGAAAGTCTAATGGGTCATTTCAGCTTTCAAAAACTGTCCCAGACATGTGACCAGCTGGCACTCTGGGAATGGTTATGTATGGAGACCTGCCTCAGGATTCACTCCCTGGGAGCAGGTGGTGAAGTGGGCGTCGGGCTGCACACTTATCTGTGGAGTTCTAGCTGGAGGCCTCACAGCGGCTCTTTCCACAGCCCAGCAGCATGTTGTACCCTTTCCCAGGAGCCAGCGACTACCGACAGTGCAGACGTGAGCCTGCCCTTCTCAGCTCAGTTCATTCACAAGAGACAAAGACCCCTTTCAGGATAATAATGTGTCCGGAGGTATTGAATTAAGTCAAAAGTTGCCTTTCTTAAGAAATCTTCAAAGCTATTTTGCGCAAGTCTAAGCCCAAGGGAGATTTAGCATAAGTCTGGTTCCCACTGGAAGCTGCGAGCTTCCCGCTGGAAGCTTCGGGGTGAGCGCATGGGCCCCCAGAGTCCCTAATTTATCCATGGGATTGATAAATCTTTCAACAGATCTGATGAGACTCCATTACAGGTCACACACACACACACACACACACACACACACACACACACACACGTAAATACTCAGCCCACAGTCCACAGAAAACATTTTCACTTGAAAAAGAAGAAAACTGCAGACAGTTTGTTTCACTGGCTCTATTAGGGGTTAAGGGGTCTGCCTCTTGCTAGGAGTTGTATTTCTTACTCACGGTGATGCTAGACACTCTTGGGAGCACACAGGGGAAATGATTTTGAAATGAATCACAGGCAAGAGACCCAGAAATCCTCCATCCTTTTTGATTCCTGTAATTGTTCAGTAAGTGGGATGCGGAGTCCCACACAAGGTCTGGTTGGCTTCTGAGCTGCCGTAAGCCATGTTCTTTTCCCAGCCAGATGGTTCCTTGTACCTTAAAGTGACTCCCCGTCCTGCTGTCGACTCTTGGATAAGAGGGACTATTATTATTTTGAACGAGCCATTTCCGCTGGGCGTTGGTTCCTGGAGACTGTTTTGCACAATTCCCAAGTTTAGACATTAGTGATTTCGTATTAACAACTCGTGGCCTTTGGTAGCCGGCTTCATTTTGTCAACTCGTTTTTCCCTAACTGCCTCATTATTCCACAGAAATAAGCAGAAGGAGACATGCTGTTTTATGAAATCAAATGTAGAAGATGCTCTGTCCTCAATTCAGCCTATCCTGTAATTGGTGGGGTTACAGAAATGCTTCAGGCTAATCCCAACCTACTGAAAATACCTTATCTCAGCTCTAACAATTCAGTTAGCAAGGAAAGCATTTGGGGTCTAGAGTTGATTTAGAGTTGATTTAGAGTTGATTTGTCTCCAGGACAGTTGTGAGGGAGGCGAGCTTTCATATCCCCATGTTCATTTTCTCTTGGTGATGACATTTCTCATTGCTGTGGGGCCTGTGTGAGCCGCTGAACCAATCCCCACGCACTGACTTAAACCAAAGGCCACAGCTTTCCAGATTGCCTTGTTTGCAGCAAATGCTTTCTATAGAGAATTACAGACCCTAGCCATCACACCCTCTACGCAGTGTGGTGGTTTTCCCAGATCAGATCCCAACAGGCTTTTATCTTTGCGTTGTTGAGGTTTGCTGTTGCTGGGAGTCTTGTTTGTAGAGGCAGAAGCCATGGAAGACAGAGATGGAAAGAGGTGAGCAATTCACTTTTCCACCGTCAACCCGGTCAGATGGATTTGCTCGTACGCTCTCAGGGAAACTGGAAATTTCCATCAGCGAACAGTTAGGAACTTCAGGGTAGCCTCGGTGAAGAATTTCCACTGTCCAGGAGAGTGTCACCTCCCACCCCACTCTCTATCTGCCTCTCCATTATGGCCACAAAGGCAGCGACCTTTAGCCATTTACGCACTGATGTATTTCTGAGGTAGGGCCTTCCATGTTCATTTTTCTGCCTTACAAGATAAAAGGGAACAGTTTGCGACCACTCTTTATTTAAACAGAGTGGTCTTAGATAGAAGATAAACAATGTGCCCGGTGAACGGAAGCATTTATTTAAGTGCCTGGAGCAATTCTGCACCATCCAGGTTAATATTTCTTTTACCTCTTAAGTAGGAACTGTAATAGAGATGGTATCGACAGAAAGGTTTATTTAATTTGTCTTTACACTTGAATCATTCATTTGAAATGATTTAAAAAATGATTTTAGGTAAACATTTTTCAATTAATAAAATGTACTGATGTAAAATGTAATGTCACATATTCAGGACGTAATTTTCTAATATGGAAATGCGATTGAACACTAGCAAATTAGGAGAGTTCTTACCTTTATTCAGAATTCTGTTTGCAGTCTGAAGACAGTGCCAAGGGAAATGGGCTAGTTAGGGTTTTTCTATAGATGGTCTGGATTTATAAGCAACGCCGCAGATACAAATAAATTAATACAAAATACTTAAACAGCCTTTTCATTTCTTTCAGGGATTTCTTCACAGCACTGCCTCTGTCTTGTCTTCAGGCCCCGTGAAAGGACAGCCTCTGGGGTTTACTGAGCACTTGCATCTGTGAAGGATGAGTTCCTCCAACGCTGAAACCACGAATGCCCCAGTTCCCTTTATAAACACTGTAGTAATTTCATATAACCCCAGCACGTCTTCTTACGTATTTACTCCTTTATGGAGGGAGGTTTGCAAGGCTCAGTCAGGCGGGTCACAAAGTTGTGAGGTCCACAGGGCACAACCCCAGAGTTCCGTAGGCAAGCAAGAGTTGCTGGAGAGAAGTCAGGGAGCTGACTGAAAGTTGGGTAGGGAACTTCTGGAAGGCAGCCTTCTTGAGTGCTCTCTCACGCTGGCTTGAGTTGTTTTTGATGGTACAGCTGCCTTGGAACACCCAGGCTCCTGCAAGCAAGCCCAGGAAACCCCGTGGCTCACTACGCTAGCCTCGGGTAGCATCATTTCTTTCGATTAGTTTCTTTCACCAGGAGAGTCACATCACAGTACTCAGAGAATGTTACTGCTATGTAAGCAGTCATTGCATTGTCTCAGAACCAATGGCAAGAAGGAGATCTGAACGTTTTTGTTTGGGTACTGCTCTCTTTTTGACAGATATTTTTGATCTGTAGTTGGTTAGAAATATAAGTGTCAAGTCTACAGATTTCAGAGCACCAATGGGATGTTGGTCATTCTCATTCATTCATTCATTCATTCATTCATTGAGTGACTTAGGAGCATTGTTGGATTATGTATATAGTACTGGGATATAGTGACAGAGAGGCCACTTGCTCCTTGTGCCTTTTAGGGAAGAGTTTTTCATGTGCAGTCAAACAGAAGGGGATATGGGAAGACAGAGTGTTCAGGTCAAGCGTGTGCACGGGAGGGGGGGGGTGCTCTCAATGAGCACTTAGAGCAACAGTTGATTTGGGAACCAGAAACAGAACCTTGAGCGGTCAGGACACGGCTACTGTGCACCAGTTTCAGGGAGGGGCTACATTTCAACTGGGAAGGAGAAGTAAGTCACTCTTCAGAGGTGCTTACACACCTGTCTACCGGCGAGAGGAGAAGCTGCAGGAGAGGGAGTTGTCCCAGGAAGACACTGAGCGCTCCCCACAGTGGTGTTCTCTGACCTGCCACATTTCTACTCAAGGAATAGCAGTGTGGCAGCAGAGACAAAGACCAGCTTGTGGTGAGCAGGCTTGTCATGCAAACCCAGAACACTTTCATTCTAATGAAATCCCTTTCAGAAGAAAAGAACAAAGAATATAATTGATCTGGTAAAGGTTTGGTTTTTTTTTTTTCTAAGAATGTATGTATAATTTACATATGCATTTCAGAGGGTTCTTTGCCTCTGCTCAGGTGAGAGGGTTAATCTCCTGCCCCTGGTTTCTTATTAGGATTCCAGATGAGAGATGCAGTCCCTAAGTAATGGACACCTAATTTGGGGACAGACCAAAAACGTCAAGGATCAGGTTCTGAAACTTCTTTCTTGCTCTTGTTCAGCCGGGAGCCTGGACTGTCTCATGTGCAGAGAAGCTGAAGTTTCATCAATGGGTTGGGTCCTGAGGATCTGCCAGAGGGCAACAATCAAGCCCATGATGGTGGGAGACACTGATTGCTGGAGATATCATGGCTGTTGATAGCACTTTGCTGGTTAATGGTTCTTCGGTGGTTGGTCTCTGTTAGAGGTCTTTGTGTTTGGTTTTGGTGATGTGATTGATTGATTTTTGAGTGCACTGTACACGTCATATGACAAATGATTGAACACAAACACATATAACATTTATGTTATAAGTGTGTGGGTGAGTTAAAATGACTTTATGTTTAACTTAGCTAATTAACTTAATGGGAAATAGCTATTTACCATTAAGAAGATCTCTGCTACCTGAGTAGAAACATAGAGATGGGTAGAGCCCACCATACTCGAGGGTGTAGTTAAACCTTCTCCAAGGTGCTGCTTTTCATTTCCTTGGGCTTTTGAAGATTCCAAATCTGATTATTGAATCTACCACTGTCCTTGTATATCCAAAGAGCCAGCACTCTAGTCTGTGGTCCCAGGGCTCAGGAGGCTGAGGCTGAGGCTGAGGCAGGAGGACTACCAGTTGCAGCCCAATTTGGGCTGCATATTGAGATGCTGCATCCAAATAAATTCATTTCTAATAAAGAAATGCCGGCGTGAAGTCCTGAGTTCTGGACCGTGAGCTCTTGGGCGTGGTGAGGCCATGTTCAGCTAAGCCATGTACAAGTTCTCTCTTTGTGTTTTCCTTCTATCAGACACATCCAGACAAGCCTGTGTCAAAATGATTAACAGCGACAGACAATACACACACGCGATGCTTGGATATATCGACAATGAACTAAAAGTCTCAAAACAATGTAATTATTATTATTATTCCTGGCAGTGGCAGGATGTCAAAGACGGGGAATGGTTTATTTTCTAGGTTGGGTCTCCTTAAGAGACTTCTGTGATCTGTGTTGCCACCAGAGCGGCCATGTTGATGTCTGTGATCCTCGCAGCCTCCCGGAGTCAGGTCAGTGTCCGTGATCCGTGCTGCCAGCTGCTATAGGCAGGGAAGTTTCTTCTGCAGCGTTGTCAATGACTGCAGCCTCCTAACTGAGGATGAGAGATGCTGAAGGCTTCTGGGACAACCCCCTTTCCCCCAAAGAAACAGTCCAGACAGGTGGCTACTGGAGAGAGTGTGATAAAGATGCTGAAGTAGAGCCCATCACACTTGGTGGCTTCTGGCAGGGACAAGATGGGGAAGGACTCGTTTTTTTTAAGGGTCTGGCCAATGGGAGGTTGACCATGCTCCAATGAGTATGTGGGCAACAGAAATTGGACTTGGTGTTTTTTCTTTTCATTTTTTTGGGGGCGGTGGGGGGGAACATAAGGGTGGGAGGGTTACCTAGGAGGAATGGGAAGCAAGTGTGATGGGGTGTATTGTATGAAATTCCCAAATAATTAATAAAAATTAATGTTGGGGAAATAAAATCAGTGCTTGGATAGTGGATTCAGAAGCTGAGTCGTCAGCCTGTTTGAACTGAAAGGGAAACAGCAAGATAGGAGGTCAAACCTCATGTTTTCACAAATGCATCGTTCGGCGTGCACGCATCCCCGAATTTTCAAATGTCTGCCTGTTATTGTCATAGTCATTGTTGCGAAGAGAAGATTTAAAACCAAAACAGAACCCCCCCCAAAATCCAAAGCATGTTACAGTTCATATGCATACTTGGCAGATTGCTTATTTCATTTATGCATTGAAATTATTTCCTCCTTTTGACTGGGAAACTGTGCTCACTAAAAATTATAATGGGTAATGGATTATGGGCTGGAGAGTTGGCTCAGAGATTAAAAACATGCAATGCTCTTTCAAAAGACACAAGTTCCATTCCCAGCCACCATGATGAGCAGTGTACCACTGCCTGTAGGTCCAGCTCCAGGGAAGCCCACTGCCTCTGGCCTCCACAGGTACCTGCACTCTCATGCAAATCTGCAGATCATGATGCTCACCATATATAGAACTTAAAAAGACAAAAACAGATCTTAAAAATTACAATTATCAAATAAATATTTGGCTATCAATTCTGTTTAAGACACTGTACTTGCTCATTGCAAAAGAAACTGAGCAAATGTTAAGTTTGTTACCCAAGTTTTCTACATTTTTTTCTACTTTGCCAGAAAACTTTTTCGGTGTTTGTAGTGAAGGCCCAGGACCGCAGACGTACTCACAAACGCAAGCTCTGCCACTCGCTCACACTATCCAGTGCTTCTCCAAGGCAATCTTTGTGTCGCAGAGTATGATAGAAAAGATTAAAAAATGTTCTGCTTGCTTAACACAAATTCTTTGACTCTTTTGGACAACCCAATCCGATTACAAGGAAGGTATTTTAAAAGTTAAAAACAATTTTCCCCCTGAAATTTGGACTAAATTTTAATCGTAACCTGCCACACTGTTCTTTTTACGTTTTTTGGTAAGGTCTGAGGCCTAATGTGGTATAATCTTGAAAAGGTTTCAATCTAGAAATTGCTTGTCTCAAGAGCCACTGGGTCATCTTCTTCTCTTTCCACTCCAAGCACACACACATCTGTGCATGTGTGTATACATACACGAACATACACACATATATGAAACACCTGCATATATGTTTCATCAAGATCAGTTTGCATGTCAAGTAAGAGCCAAATGACGCTGTGGCATGGAATGTCTGACTTCCAGTCTCTCCTTGGTGTGGACCCCCTTCCTAAATCATACATGTCCCAGAACATACATTCTTGACTAGGTAACCCTGATTATTCTTAAATAAGTTCCTCAAATATCACTCCAGTAGCCCACTCCACATCTCCTTTCTGAATCAATAGGAGCCCTAATACGGGAAATGGTCTCAGTCAGACTTCCTTGGCCCCAGGCCCTGACAGTAGTTACTGGAACTAGTCCAGTTCATCCCACACAGACTCTGCCTCTTCCCATCTCCCCTCACCCCTTTCTCCTTCCACTTCACTAGCTCCTTGCAAGTCCCTTGGCTTTTCCCTTTGGAATTCAAAGCTCAAACTGTCAAATCTAATCCTGACATCTGCCTACCGTGTGTACAAAAGGAAGGAAATGCCGCTGGGCTCTGACACTTTGATTCCCCATTATGATGCCATGTCTTGCAAAATCTGCAGATTTCTGTACACAATACAACAGAAGCTTCAAACTGTAATGTTTACAATGTGTCATGTCATGTTCATTGTGCCTTGGGGAAATTCTCTCTCAGGACTTTAGAAAGAGTGTTCATGTTTCTTGAACTCATTCATATTGTTGTTCATTACAAGGTTTTTAGGCACACCTGATACAGAAAGGTCGAACATGTCTGGGTTGAGCCACTCAAGTGACAGCGAATAGGGAGACAATAGAACAGATCACACCCAAGTGTCTGATAAGAAAGAAGAGAAGATGCTTTTGGGCCATTTTTCTGGAAATCATTGTACCGTGGTTCTTTGTGGATTCTTTGTATGAATCCAGGGACAGTTTCTCCACAGGGCTCACTTGAGAGAGTGAGCTTGTACTTGGCTAGAGGGTATGAGAGGTGTAGTTTTGTGCTGGAAACTTCTGTTGCATATGGTCATTTTCTTTGTACCTCCTCTAACCTACACAAGCCTAAAAGACATAGTTCATGAAGAATGCTTCTTATGCCCATTTAATTTAACATCTTACGCTAAACAGGGGAGAGAAAATGTCTGTCATTTGGTCTTTTTGCAATTATCTTAAACCCATGGCAAAATTCACCCGAGACGAAGAGTAGAGAGTAGCCTGGGACTGTCACAGATTGTAATCTAGTCTGCAATGATCTTCATGTAGAAGTCTACTGACTTTTAATCTTTGTAACGTTCAAGTACCATGCAGGCTTCAAGCACGCACACACTCGCTCTTCAGCTGAAATAGAAAGCTAAGTGCTTCCCAGTGATTGCCTCTCACAGACCCATGAAGAAACAGTGCTTTTCGGGCTCTGGATTTAGCCCTTGGAATGAATAATTTACTTAAGCTCAAAATAAAGTTTTCAATGCCACCTTTAGTTCTCTGACATAATTCTTCATGCTTGGTCTACTGAGCCAAAGACCTTCTCAAATTGGCTTTCCCTTAATGGGGGTATTATGCCCTCTAGCTCTTGGTCCCGTACACCCCGATTCTGTGAAATAAGATGGAAGCCAGTGCAAGCTTGTGTGTGTCTCCCCTTATTCATGTCAGTAAATGACCCAGCACAATGGACAATCACAGGTAAACACTCCCACACGAGAAGGCTACTTTTAGAAGGTACATCTATGACCCCATAGCTGGCTTGGCAACTTCTTTCTGGAAACTGCCATTTTAGTAAACAGGCAGCTCTCACACAGAGCCATAGTTTCCTGTATCTCCCCAGCACGATGTCCTTACCACAGAGCCATGGCTGCTTTGCTTCCCCAGTAGGTGGGATGGACTGTGTCTCCTCAAGCTGTGGGCTGGATAAACCCTCCTCCTCAAGGTGCTCTTGTCAGGTAAATTTGGTCCCAGCAGCACTGAAAGTAACTATGCATCTAATTTTTCTAAATAACTATTCCAAAACAGCCTGTCATATCTCAGCCTACGTATTTACTAACTTAAATATTGCACAACCCTGATGTATTATGACTGTGCTTGTTTTACAGTTGAACTGAAAACAAAGGCCATGATGTCCGCTGATAAAGACTCACTTGTTGCCGTATGAATGACAGTGAACTTTAGTGGCAATTTGGTATCTAATGGAAACGTGATGTTTATTTCAAAAATAGAATTTATATCTCACCCCAAGCATTGCACTTGCATTCCAAGGGAAAGGACCATGCAATGGTAAAGCTACGGTCAACACAAGGACATCCATCAGACCCGACATAAAGAAGACAGACTCTAAAAACCAAAAGGAGGCAACAGCAGGTCTTGATTGGCTGGTGTGGCTGAGGAAGAGTCCAGGATCATTCCCACATTCCTGAGTTTGAGAGACTTGTGGGTGAGAGAACCAGCAGCTTCCAAAGAGACTTGAGGTGTCTGGTGGTGAAGGATAAGGAGTGTTCCACTAAACATGGCCACCCACAGTAGGGCCAATGCCGAGTCTCTGGGGGTCATCACTAATATTCTGTCTCCACATTCATGTTTCAACAGTGATGGTGTTGTCGACTTACTCCCTCAGTAGATGGTGACTCCCTTGAAGACAAGGGAAGGAGAACTGGAGTCACGGTGAGATCCCGATAAAGGGGCCAGCGAAATGTGATAGCAAGTATCCCATGACCAAGGGCTGGAGGGTCCTTCTGCCACTTGTCCCTAAATGCACGAGGAGTGAGTGACTGATCAAGGCATAGGAGCTCAGGTTATGCTGGCTGGCTATGACTTGTACTTATAGATCACTTAATAGGATCCCGTGCAGGGATGCTTGGGAATGCTCTGGAGCCTCCCTTGACTGTGTGGAGCAAGAAGCTGTCACTGCAGTTAGACTAGCTCTAGTCCTGCTGTCAATCTGGAGCAAGCTCTGGGATTTGTGAAGCAGAGCTCAGGGGTGGGGCTTCAGGGGCTTCAGGGGCAGAGAGGGAGAGAAACAATGGTTTGCAAAAAGAGAAAGAAACAGTGTACAACTGTGTGGGGATTTGTTGGGGGAGAGAGGGAGGGGAAGAGGGAGGGAGGAGGAGATTGCCTTGCTATACCAGTTGTGCCCACAAATCCAAATTCCAAATATCTTAATTCCAAAGTGGATTAGAGAATTGAAACCCAATCTTTTGGTATTTGCTCAGATATGTCTCAGAAGGACAGAGATTCTTTTCTTTGAAACTGTGGCAGAGTGACTGTGCGGGGAGGAAGGCAGAGGCCCGGGCTGTGGTCTCCAGAGACGCGGCCACAGCGTGAAAATCTCAAATGTTGACTCTTCACCCCAAATCAATGACTGAAAAGTGAAATCTCAAAAATATCATTCGACAAAAGTCATCTAAATTTTTCTTGAGGGGGAGTCAAAACACTTAATCGGAATCTTGGGGAAAGGTTGGCGGGGTCCACGCTGTTTGCTGTCCTCCTCAGGGCAGATCTCAGAGGTCTCCTGTTGCTAAGAGACATTTAATTTTTTTTAAAAATGACATTGTGTACGTTTTAAGTGGAGGATTTGTTAGTGAAATATAAAAACACAGCAAAATGAAACACAGAAGACTTTTTAAAAATAAAAGTAATTGTAACAAATACCTTTGCTGGCATAAACAACAAAGAATACAAATAAGAGTTCTACCTAGGGAACATGAACTGGATTCAGAAAGAACCTGGCCCCAAAAGGCAATGTGCAAATAGGGATGGATTAAAAACTGTCACATGCATCCTGGGAACAAAACCATGCAAGAGACCAGTGCAAGCAAAAAGAAAAAAAAATGTTACAAGTTTTACTCTAGGGGCTGGAGAGATGGCTCAGTGGTTAAAGAGCACTTGATGCTTTTGCAGAGGACCAGGGTTCAATGTACATGTGGTTCACAGACATAATCACAGTTGTAGGGAAGCTGATGCCCTCATCTGACCCCTAAGGCACCAGACATGCAAGTAGTACACATATAAACTCGCAGGTCAAACACTCACATATGAAATAAATCGAGTAAATCTAAAACAATGCTTAAAAGTCTTATTCTACTTAAATATTGATCATCAAAATACTCAGCTCCCCTATGAAAAGGAGATGAAATAAGAAAACAGGAGAAAAGCTGAAACGTGGTCAAGTCCCTGTGGTGTGGGAGGAGGTTGCAGCCCTTACATTGTGTTAGGAAATAAATGTGCTCAACCTTCCATCTGAGTAGATTAGTGAACAGACTGTTGTCTGGACCCTGCGAGCAGAGGAGCTGCAGCAGTCCGTCAACTCAGAAAAACACCAAGAGCTGCAAAGTCAAAGTGCAATGAGACTGTTCTAAAAGGAGAAAAATCTGTGCCACACTGCACCCCAAACTTCAAAAAACAGATGGAATACTCAGGGATCAACAACAACAACAAAAAATGCCATGGCAGTTAACTCAAGAAAAAGAAAATCCTCCCAGACCCAGAAAGACAAATATGGAACGTATTCAGACATAAAGCAAAGGATACTTAGACTACAGTCCACAACCCAGAAAAGCTAGGTAACAAAGAGGACCCTAAGAGAAACATATATGGATCCACCTAGGAAGGGGAAAGTAGACAATCTCTCTTGAGGAAATCAGGAGTGTGGGAGGGAGGGTAAAGGGTGGAAGGAAAGAAGAGAGGAGGGAAGGGAAGTGGAGAGGAGAACAAGAGGGATCAGGGAAGGTCAAGTTGGGGGAAGGACGGAGAGGGAGAGCAAGAAAAGAAATATCTTGATTGATAAAGGGGACCATTATGGGATTGGTGAGAAACTGGGCACTAGGGAAATTCCCAAGAATATACAAGGATAACCCCAGATAAAACTCTAAGCAATAGTGGCCTTCCCCTGGAATCAGATTGAGGACTACCGCATTTGTCAAACCTCCGTTCAGTAGCTGATGGAAGCAGGGGCAGAGATCCATAACTAACCATTTGGCCAAGCTCCCAGAGTCCAGAGGGAAGCACAATAATAGGAGCAAAGGGGTCAAGACCTCATATGACGGGGAAACCCACAGAAAACAGCTGATCTGAACTAGTAGGAGCTCACTGACTATGGACTGACAGCTGAGGAACCGGCACAGGACCAAACTAGAGCCCCCTGAATGCAGGTGACAGCGGGTGGACGGGGCAGTTTATGAGGCCACTGGCAGTGGGTCCAGGATCTATCTAGTACATGAACTAGCTTTTTGAAGCCCATTTCCTAAGACACTTTGCTCAGCTTAGACACGGGGTTGGGAGGGTGGAGCGCATGTAGGACTTACTTGGTCTGGCCTCAATATAATAATGGGGCAGACTGCATTGACTCCTCATGGGAGGCCATACCCTCTCAGAGGAGCAGATTGGGGAGTGGAGGAGAGGAAGATGGGGGAGTGGGATGAGGGGAGGAAAGGAGAACCGGGATTGATATGTAAAATTAAAAAAATAAACTTAAAAAGAAAATCCCCCCCAAAGAAACCTGTTGCAACTGATTCTACTTTCCAGTGATAAGCTTAGGGACTTTAGAGGTGATGCTCCCCGCCCCAACCAAGCATCCAAAGACAAAGCATAAAACACAGTGAAAGGACCCAACACACATTGCTTTAGGAAACGAATGGAGAAACCCCGGATTGGGAACTAAAAGTAGTAAGGAGATGCACTTATGAATCTTCCCCCCCCCTTTTTTTTTTTGGTTTTTCGAGACAGGGTTTCTCTGCAGCTTTTTTAGAGCCTGTCCTGGAACTAGCTCTTGTAGACCAGGCTGGCCTCGAACTCACAGAGATCCGCCTGCCTCTGCCTCCCGAGTGCTGGAATTAAAGGTGTGCGCCACCACCGCCCGGCTGCACTTATGAATCTTAAATTCACTTATGAATCTTAAATGCCCACCACAAAGAGAGTAGAGAGTGCAGCAGTCTGCCACGAAACAGAGGGGACGAAGAGCAGGAGCACAGAGTCTTCGTAACAGAGAGCACACCGCAGTCTCTGGGTCCAGGAGGAAAGCTGGGGCACGCTGCAAGCAGAGTTTGTGCCAAGAAAGTCACCAAAGTTGTAGGTGGTGGAGAGGAGCCCTTGGAATGAGAAAGGAGATCTATAATCTTGGCACTTAGAATACAGACAAATTTTAGAGCACCAGCAAAACAAAATAATATGGTAAATTAGTTAATAGTCATAGCATCAAAACCACTATTTGTTATTTAGGAATATATTTAACAAAAATTATTTAAGCCTGTCTAGGGGGGAAAAGTTTATAAAATGTATCAGACAGAAAGCCAGAATAAATTTAAAATGTAAAAAGAAAGGTTAATTGTGCTTGGAAAAATGTACAAATTCAGCAAAATTACAATCAAGTTAGTAATTGGCCTTTTAAACTCAAAGTTGACTAGCTAAGCATTAGTTTACATAGTAAGGTTGGGAATAGTCTAATTTGTAAGAGAAGAAAGATGAAAAGGTACCTTACCAGACTGAAAATAACTTTTGCAAAGCCCAAATCATAGGGGACTCTCAGTCGGCACTTTCCAGGGAGGGGTAGAGAGTCGGGAAGGACAGGACCAGAAGCTATGTAAACCCATGAGCGTGATTCTGAAAACGGGTGAAATTACTGACTATTGAGGGGACGAGGGGCTGGTTAGTAATAAGAGTTTATTTCAGACTCGAAGACAAGTTCTGCGGGTTAAAGTTCCCACGTGAAGAGCACAGTCTGAAACGGTGAGGTGAAAATATAGGCAGTCTCTTTGACCGGGAATTACAGAAGACTGTTTTTCTTTTTTGTCAATGAGATTTATTTCATTTAAATAAAATATAAAAAGAAAACACTAAGAAGGAAAAGAAGAATAACTTTTGTAGGAATAACTTTTGCAAATTGTTCCCAATCAATACCACTTAAGCAAAGTGCAATGGCAGACGCTTGGGGTAAGGTTTCGGCTACACAGAAATTATACTTTGAGCCAAGTATTCCCATCTAAAACCCCGGGGCAAGAAAGCAGTCTAAATTTCGAATTGATGTTTGATTTTAGAATATTTGCATACGCATAATCAAGGACGGGACTTGTATGACTCCATTTTCCTCTGCTACATCAAAGTATCTGAGTCCGGGTAGATTGTAAAGAAGAGAGGCTGCATATTCACAGTTTAGGAAGTCCAAGAGCGTGTTGCCTGCTTATGTTCTTTTCCTGTGACATTATAGTGGGAGGTTATGTGAGAGTGAACAGGGTGCCTCAAAAAGGAGAGGTGACTGGGCAAGATGGGGAGCCAGGGTGCAAAGTGAGCTAATCTCACGAGGGTACACACTGGTGACCCACAGACCTTTTTCAAAGACGATACTCTGACAGCCCGGTCACTCTGCCACCGCCTCACTGAAGAGAGCGCTTCCAATACGTGGGACATTCAAACCACGTCCAAGCCAAAGCAGGTCGACAGTGTCTAGACTAAACACGAGCCACCGAGATCACATCTGCACGGCACGCTCACGGTCTGAGTGTAATTTGACTGTTTTCAGTAGGTTGAAGTTTGGCGGTAACTCGTCATGTGAGGTGAGATGTGGAATTTTCCACTCGCGGTATCATTGTTGGTGTCAAAAGAGTTTCAGATTTTGGAATTTAAGATTAGGGAAGCTGGCATATACAACGTTATGTGGATCGTCATCAGTAATAATGACAGAAATGGAAACTGAAGCTTGGTGTGAGGTTACTTGCACCCACCGGATTGCCTGCGAGAGTAGCAAGCCTGGCACAGAAGCGAGCCACACTCCTCATCATTGTTTGCGGGCTAGGACTCGGTCCAAGTCCTGTGAAAGCAATTCTGTTCTGAAATGACATTGGAAATGCTGAAGAGCCTTCCAGTGGGATTCCACATGAAGCAGCTCTTCCAGGGAGAGGCAGTGGGAGAGCAGGGAAGAGGCAGCAGTCACATCTGTAACCACATGCGCCGGGAACTCCAGAGAGCCCATAATTAAGAGTGTGTGCCTCTTTTTATATATTGTGATGCTCTAGAGTAGACAGAATAGGGGAACTAGGGCTCCTGCTCTCACAGGCAAATACCTGTCCTAGTTAAAAAATGTGTGAAAAGACTCTGTGGTTTGCCTTTTATATCTAACCTCAAGTGAAGATTCAAGTTTTCCTGTGTATATCTCTATCTCTATCTCTATCTCTATCTCTATCTCTATCTCTATCTCTATCTCTATCTCTCTCTCTCTCTCTCTCTCTCTCTCTCTATCTCTATCTCTATCTCTCTCTCTATCTATCTATCATCTATCTATCATCTCTCTATATATATCTCTCTATCTATCTCTCTATCATCTATCTATCTATCTATCTATCTATCTATCTATCTATCTATCTATCTATCATCTGTCTGTCTGTCTGTCTATCTATCCATCCATCTGTTTGTCTGTCTATCTTTGAGATAAGGTTTCCCCATGTAGACTATGTGGGCCTTGAAATCACAGAGTTCTGTGTGCCTACCTCTGAGTGCTGGGATTAAAGGCATGCACCGCCATGACACGTTTTCTGGCTATCATTTTATTCCTTAGATTATAACAGGAAGGGCGGAAGGTGAGATCCTTCTTTAAGGACAGGATGGGAGCCGGTGAGGACTGGGGCTCCAAACACAATCCAAAGCTCCATGACCTGGTGTTTCTATGTGATGTTTTGCTCCAGATTTTGCGTGACAGTCTCTGTTATGTGACACTATTCCTCATCCGAGACAGGGAACCCAACGGCAGGCCAAAGTCATCATACCATTGAAGTCCAACTTGATGGTGAGCTAATGAGTTTATTGGGGTGACTTACAGGAGTATGGGTGAGGGGCTCCTTACAGGACCGTGAATGACTCAAAGGCAGCCATATCACTGGAAGCCCACGCTAGTATGAGTGACGGATCAAGAAAGCTGGAACCCTGCAGTTGACGGTACAACATGAAGGCAGTGTGAGCAGCCCCTTCCGCCACGGTGGTCAGAGCTTTCACCGCCTCCCCTTGGAACTTCTAGACTTTAATTTTCCCTCTGTCTCAACTCAGAAGAAAATTGTCACATCATAATCTCCAGTACTAAACATGCCCAGAGAAGAACCGCAGCCAAACTGATTCAAAATATGGGTTTTCTACATGAAAAGGGAGGGTACGCACCCCAAATCAGCCCCCTTTTCTTTCTTTATACCTGGGAATACAATCGAATAGAAACTATCTAAATTTGATCATTCCCAGAATAGTGTAGGATAATGGTATAAAGCGGAGAAATGTACACTATCTTTCAGACAGGAATATGTGGCGCCCCAATGCAAATGGAGGTTCAGTGGCTTCTTGTGCTGCAAAGCACATGGTTTGGAGAGGGATGTGTGAGCACAGTCCTTGCAGGAGGAGGAACGAGGCTGCCAAGTGCATTATTGCCAGAGCGAGTGTATGCATAACCAAACCAAATGGGGCTTCTAGAGTAGGGAGCTTGGGGGCATCTCTCAAAGGGCTGCATTTATACGATGTATGAGACAGCGCATGGCAGAAAATTCTTTCCATTGCTTGGTCAAAGTTCAACAGTATTTTGCTTTGGGAGGGGTGATTTTTATTTATTTGTTTTGGCGTTTTGTTTCCCAAAAAATGTTTTGTCAGGCATCTAAATAAACAAGTTTTATTCTGACATTTTCATACATATGTCATATACTTTTTTTTTTTTTTTTGGTTTTTCGAGACAGGGTTTCTCTGCAGCTTTTTTAGAGCCTGTCCTGGAACTAGCTCTTGTAGACCAGGCTGGTCTCGAACTCACAGAGATCCGCCTGCCTCTGCCTCCCGAGTGCTGGGATTAAAGGCGTGCGCCACCACCACCCGGCTTGTCATATACTTTTTATTTGTCCCTATGGTCCTCTTCATTCCATTTTTTGTTGCTCTAATTTCTGCTGTCCCACAAATCTTATATGAATTCTAAATCTTTCTGCAAATGCGGGTGACTTCCTAGAGCTAGAAGAACGGCCATTTTACTCCATGCTCGGTGTCTTCGCTCCTTCCCTAGCTTGCTCTAGTTTATATACCCTGTAACACTAATTAGTAGGGCCACAGCACTGGAGAAAAGCAGGACAGGAAAAGACTCCAGTGTGAGGCAGCTCAGTAAATTCGTTTTTTTTTTAAAATATTTTATTTATTTATTATGTATACAATATTCTGTCTGTGTGTCTGCCTGCAGGCCAGAAGAGGGCACCAGACCTCATTACAGATGGTTGTGAGCCAACATGTGGTTGCTGGGAATTGAACTCAGGACGTTTGGAAGAGCAGGCAATTAACTGGGCCATCTCTCCAGCCCCCCAGTTAATTCGTTTTTAAGGCGCCAAGAGTTGAGGGAACACAAAGGTCCCATCTCTGTGTCACCTTAGGGCTCGCAAGCATTTCTTGGCAAACACAGGGCAGAGAGTTAGCTCAGTAGAGCACCAAGGGCCAGAGTTGTCACAAGACCAACAGCTCTTGTGTCCCCATTTTCCAGTTGCCTGGTGAATGATTGTGTGCTCCACGCTGTGTGTTACCACAGTATTTTATTGTCAGTGCGCCCTGGACAAGGAATATGTTTTGTTCCTTTCTGGCCCAGCTTTCTGGAAGTGTGCAGCTAAGGTCATTGCTCTGCATCCATTATTTCTCGTGTCTTGATTATTCTTTAATGCTAAGTAGTGTTTGACAGTTTCATGAAATTCAGAGGTTGAGTGTCTACATCTGTCTATTGACTTCTTAAAGCTTTTTTAAACACAGTCCTGAGATTCTCTGAAGGAACAAACTTTTCTTTTAGTGGGGTGGAGTGGGGTGTGACAGTGACCTTCATGTTTCCCAGTGTGGAGTCCCGAACATGGATCTCTGATGACGTCCTGTGAATTTCCAACCAAGCCCTGGCTGCTTGGCTTGCCAATCGCTTCATTCAACTCTTGGGTCTATTGTTACCAAATAAATAAAACGTACTGAGGCAGGCCAAGAGAGTTAGTGTTATGTTCTAACAGAGCAAAGAGGAGAGTCCACGTTTTTGTGTTTGTTTTTCAACGTTGGTCTTTTATCAGAGCCAGAAGGCCTGCCTTCAAATATCTACTTAGTGCTTGCTTCTCTTCTGACTCTTCTCAGAGGAGGAAAAAAAAAAATCAACTCACGTACAGAAGATAGATCCAGATGACTTAATCTAAGTTTAAGTGAGGTGAAAAGAAGAGATTAGATGCATTGAAAAGTACTTGACAAGGAATCAAAAGTTTTTTTTTAAAACTGGATTTGATGCTGCAAATCCCTGTGCTTCTGAAATATGACCCAGTCCGTTCATCACACCCATGTCTGTGTTTTGTTGACGCAACCCTTCATTCTCTCTAAGTTAGTTCTTTGGTGTCTCTTGTACGAGTCAGTAATTACAAAGCAGAGAAAATGCCCCATTCGGAGGGGCCTTTCATGGGGGAGAGACTTAGGAAGTCCAGGTGTGGCAAGCAAGCACGACTTAATGAGAGCAGTGTCTAGCAGCAGGTTCGGAAGGAGCCCTGCGCTCAGGCCTGTTGGGGGATTCCCCTAATTAGTAACTCAAGCTGAACAGCTCAGTGCCTTATAGAGCATCAGTGAAACAATACAGCCATTAAGCTTTAAACTCAGAACTCCTCCCGCTCACTCCCAGGCAAGAATGTGCCATAGCCCTTTCTTGGGTGTTTTCATAAGAACAAGTTTTGACTAATCCAGCCGAGGACATCCACTTCTGTCGGAAAACCCAGATTCTCCTCACCGTGGAGTGGATCTGATTGCTGACAACCACCATTGCTCAAGAGAAAAAAAATAATTTCATTATCAAACCTGCAAGAAACAGTCAGATGTGCAAACCTGCTGGTATATCTTGGAAGAAAAGTTCTCTTTCTCAGTGGCTGTGATTGTACCTCCGCGGCGCTTAGACTCTTCCTACAAGTTGTAGCCATTCTGAAGGGTTTTAAAAATAGTTTTAATCAAAGCTGTCCATGCTGTCTTTTTGTTTGTGTTTGTTTGTTAGTTTGTTTCTCTGTAGCTTTACAGCCTGTCCTGGAACTTGCCCTGTAGATCAGGCTGGCCTCGAACTCACAGACATCTGCCCGTCTCTGCCTCCCGAGTGCTGGGATTAAAGGTATGCACCACCACTGCCCTGCGTCCGTGCTGTTTTCTAAAAAGAATGTTGTAGAAACTACATTAATCTGCAAAATTATGAGTCCTAAATTATGCAGCAAAGTGCATTAGAGAGAAACTTGGAAATTCAAACACATTGTTCTGATTAAAAAATGAATTTCTAGTTCATTGGCTGTGAATTCTTTCAGGGGACATATATTTGAAGTAGGTCCAGGTAAATAGCTTTGTTTATTTTATCCAGGTCTCATGGCTCCCTGACACAGTCATGTTAATGGTGCTCCATTCACTTCTTCATAAACCATCCATTTACAGGGGGTTTACTGAGTCCTGGGGCTGGAGGGATAATAATGAATACCGTAGCAAGCAGACAGAAAGGAAATCTTCAAGGGAACAAGAGAATACTTTCAGCCCCCTCATCCCCGACACAGATCAAGGAATGCTAGTGTCCATAGGAAGAGGTAGAAGGGATTTAACCGGGCTCAGTATACCTAGGAGGGAGGTCTCAGAACACAAGAACAGATAGTTGCTTGGTTCTTGAGGTTGAGACAGTTTTTAGGTGTCTGTACACAAGGGTGGCTTAGCGCACATCTAGAAATACGGACTTATGTGAACAGGGTGATGTAGTGAGCGCAGTCAGAGCCGTGCGTCACCCTTCCTCCTGCCAAGAGCCCAGTGTACACGATGTACATTGCTAAAGCCATCCATCCCTGCCACCAACTTAGAGCAATGCTCGTCTCTTTCGTCTGCAAAACCTGCCAATTTGAGCAACATACATTTTTGCTTATCAATAAGACAGCCAATAATTAGACACGACATACTCATAAAGAATTGCAAAGAATAAGGATTGAAAGAAAAACTCCCTACAAGAACACTGTTTTTTGAGAAGTTCAATCTAGCCATTTTCCTTATAGTTTTGTTTCTGATTTGCTGTATTGGTTGGAGCCATGTCAGAAGCTATTCTACAAGGCAAGGCCGCGTTTATAGTCCTCCGTTCTTCCCTTTCCATGTGTCCCTTTCTTCCTAGCAGTAACGCTCCCATGTCACCCCGGCGATGCCCACAGTTAAATTCTGCCCAGGCTTCTACCCATTTAACTCAACTTTATTTATGATGTCGATGACTCTCTTGATATGTCTAGGCTTTAGCCTGTCACCCTACCTTTTTGGTTTAGGTTTCCTTCGAACATTTATACGTTTCTTAAAATGAGAGCCTAAATTACCAAATACTTTTTATTGCCTAATAGACCGAAGGGGTCAGAAAGAGGCACACGCAAAGAAGGGATTTGAGCACCCTCAGAGTTGTGAAGAGCGGTCAAACTTCTTTATGAAGCGTGGCAGCAAAATCAGCATAAGGATCTCGCTCTGTAAGTTCAGTCAGCTCTGTCTTCCTACCTGTAATCACTTTGTGTTGGTGTGCTGTTTTGGGGCAGGGTGTGTGTGGGGGTGGCTGTTGTTCCGGTTTATATCTGAACTAGTGGTATCTTCTCTCCAAACCCCTTCATAACACTTCACACTTGACTGGGCCCCTCCAGTGTAAAGTCAGAGCATTTCCTTCGAATTCACAGTTCTTGGAGACGGAAGGAGGGGTGGTTCGGTAGTTAAGAGCACGTGCTGCTTTTGCAGAGGCCCTGGGTTCAGATCCCAGAAATCCCAAGGTGGCGCACAAACTAACCGGAACTCCAGTTGGCAGGGGACATGGCGCTCTCTTCTGGCTGCCTCAGGTACTACATGAATGTACAGTTCACACACATTTAAAAAAAAAAATTAGCAACAAAACAAGAAATCACCAATCTTGCCTGAGAGAGAGAGGGGAACCTTCTAATAAAACAGTTTATGTTTGCAACAGGGACCTGGACTAGGAGTTCCGCTCATTTCTGTGCCTGATCTTAGTTAGCTGCGATCTGGGTGGGGAAGTTCTCAAAGCAGCTGTTGTTGCGAGCTTGCCTCCTGAAGGAGAAGGATTGATTGCCCTGGTAATTGTATCTTCCACAGTACGGCTACAACTACAGATGTTAACAGATGCTGTTCTCATCTGTAGGCAACTCATCACCCTAACTTTTACAAGCTAATTGTCTCCGTACATCTATCTCATCAGCAGTCACAGACATCATGGCTACGGCTCGGTCAGCCTCTATGGAAACTTCTGGTCGAGGCTGTGGCTGCCAGCAAACATCAACAGTAGACAGACCAGTCCCTCGTGATTCAGGCAAATTCCGTGTCCTTTAAGGAGACTGCTAACACGGGTCAAAGGAAATTGACTTTTGAATTATTTGTGACTTCATAAGATGGAAAAACCACTGATATTATCCCCATTTCACTGGTCAGAAACACTGAGGGTGGGGCTTACAGTCGTAAATAAAGCCTCGCATAAAAAAAAAAACAAAAAAAAAAACAAAAAAAAAAAAACACTTACAACAAGGTGACTTAGGCACTGGAAAGAGCAAACGAGTCTGACACTTTAGTCCCTATTTCATTAGAGATATGATATCTCATAGTAAATCTATCAGTTCCAGGGGCCCAATTCATTAACACGTATGTGTGGCGTCGCATTTACAAAATGAGAAGCAGGGACTCTGGTAATAAAAATGACTTAGGGCATGTCATCTTATAAATCCAACCAGGAGGTATACGGTGCAAGGAGTAAATCAGCAGAAAGGGAGGCGGGACAGCTGATTGCGTGCTGCACGGCGTGTGAGTGGGTGACCACATCCTGATGGGCTCGGGGACCTTGAGGAAGGAGGGAAGGAAGGTGCAAGAGGACCTGGAGGCAGCGGCCACAGTGCCTGCCGTTGAGCAGATAAAGAAGCAATGTGCCACACTGTGAAACTGGGGAGGGCAGGGAGATGGTTAGTGGGGAAAGTCTCTGGCCAGGCCAGTGAGCTGAGGTCGGGCCAGGCCCGTGTACCCCAGGCGAGGGAGAGCTGCCTCCCCCACCGCACTTCCGCCTATGCGCTGAAGCACGCGTGCTCTCCCCATCATAAGCAGGCACACCAATCGATTCATTAAGTGATATTTTAAATGTGACATTTTGGAATTACTTTTCTTAATCCTTTGAGGTTTCGTTCCAGCCGTAACTTGTGACTTTCCAAAACTGAAAAGGAAACAAGAGAAGAGGGGAAAGGGGGCCCGGGATAAAGAGACAAGCAAGCGGGGTGGAGACAAAGAGCCGGGAGAGTTTTTCTTTTCGACTTAAACATTTTTTTTTTAAAAAACTGTGGGTAATATGTGTCATTCCAGACATACCAAGAGCCATGCATTAGTGACAGACTAGCATTTACTCAAGCCTCACTTTGTATGGAATTTAAGCTGCTACTACAGGACTTACTTGTGAAATGGGTTGAAATAGGCTATCTAAGTAGCTTTGGAGCGCTGAGTTTTCTTCCTTCCCCAAATGCTATCATTTACCTGGGTCACCCCCAGGGCACAGAACAATGGAAAGGCAACCCTTGTCTCCTCAGAGTAGAGCCCATGGTGTAACAGACTCATGGCACCGCCTGCCAAGGGCTATGGGAGACAAGCCTGACCTTCCAGAGCCAAGTCTAATGCTGTATCTGGGGCCATGGAAAAGTGACAGACCAGACAGGCTCCTGTGGCCCGCTTGTCACCTGGCCTCTGCTATTTGTCCTGACCATGAAATTCCTGGGTCCCCTGCCACCCAATCATGGCTCTCCTGCTGTTCACTCCCCCAAGCCCTACAAAAGTACTTGCAACTGCTTGGCTTGCTGGTTTCCTACATGGCTGCTTCCTGTGGAAGCCATCGGTGTGCACACAATCCGGACTCTGCCATTCAGGTAAACACCTTAAAGACCCTCAACATCCCCTCGTTTCTCCTAGACCTCTGAAATCCACTTTTCTCAATGCCAAGCAGAATGACATTTAAAAACGCAAAATGAGTTATCGTTTTTCCACACTAACCCTTCCAGTGGCTTCTCCACATATTCACTTAAGTGATCTATGAAACACGGAAGCCTAACACTTGAGGTTCATGGAACTTGAAAAATCTAGACTCTCGCTCATCATTTGCGTGCAGAAGTGATAAGCGGTTTCCCTGACTCCCAACCCCAGTCACTTAGCTGATAAACAATGCATATAATCTTGGTGATGATGTCTGGGCCCTTGAACACTTAGTTCACTGTACAATGAGAAATGAACATGAGTCATAACTGTTGAGTTCTGTTTTTACTGATGTGCATGTGTGCACTTATGTACGCATGTGGGCGTGTACCAGGGAGTGCGGGTGCCTGCCTAGCCCAGAGGCCCCAGATCCCCCAGAGCTGGAGTTACAAACAGCTGCGAGTTGCCTCATGTGGTTGTTAGAAGAGCAGCAAGTGCTCTTAACAGGTGAGCAATCTCTCCAGCCCTTGACTCTGAAAAACAGCAATGCTTACTAATACTGATTTATGTTTTGACAGAAACGTTGTCTGTGCTTAGTTCTGTATGAATTCGAACACTGAGAAGAAGCGGTTACTCTGCACTCACCTTCCAGATTATGACCTCACGGATAAAGACTTCGGCTTCTCTACATCTTCACCAGGAGTTGGTTGCAACAACCACAGAGGCGAGGGGGCTTTGGGAGGAGAGTTGGCATGAGCCTCTGGCTGCAGAAATTTCTCTTTATTTACAGAATAACCTGCTGTGACGGTGCATATCTGTCAATAGTCCCTCCCGCTCCTTGTCATTCACCTCAGCACAATGCTGTCTGCCTCACTGGAGGAATTTACCAGAGACCTCCAAGTCTGTACCTGTAGTGGGGTTGTGGGGTCCCCCAAGCCATTCACTCTTACAGAGGCAGAGAGAGAGGGGGGAGGGAGGGAGGGATTGAGGGAGGGAAGAAAGGAGAGAGAGAGAGAGAGAGAGAGAGAGAGAGAGAGAGAGAGAGAGAGAGAGAGAAGGCAAGAAAGGGCTAGTGTCTTAAGGGCTTAAGTGGATCACTTTACAGTGGTGAGGATGCTTTATGGAGTGTTTATCTGTTCTACATGGACATTTCCCACCTCGAGAATCCAGAAAATACCAGTGCTGGTCCAGCCTCAGGATTCAGGTACTGTGGCACTACACCTAGTGAGCCCTGGGTATTGATACAGGGTCCAGGCTTCAAGCTCCCAGGTCAGGCATCTCAAGTAGGTCCATTCCTTGGGTAAATCTACTCCACATCTCTGCTTTGGAATGAGGTTCCCTTAGGAACGGCAGCATCTCCTGGACCAGAGCTTGGCTGCTGACAGTGGGCCAGGTACTCCCGAGGGTGGCTCCCGCTGAAAGAGCCCTCCCAGCTTTGCCCCCTCCCCCGCCTAACTAAATCCTACCCTAGATACAATTAGCAAGAGGATGAAAAGTGTTTTCAGAGGTCCCCCCCCACTGTGAGTGGGGTGGTTGTGGGGAGGTGAGGAAAGTTTATTTTGATGGCATTGAGAAAGAAGCCAGTCTCTTTCAGCTTGCCCAAATTACATCACTTTTCCTTTTAAAATGGACCCTTTTATGCCAGTGCAGAACTTACCCAGAATCTAGACCAGTGCCAAACTTCTGAGGGCTGAGAAGAAAAGTTCAGGAAAAAAGAGGTTTTCAAACAGCTGGATGCTTGGTCTAAACTATATCAAGTGGTTGGTATTATTGTTTTTTGAACTGTGTTTTTCAGGCTTAAGTTGGATTCTCTGTCCTATTGGGTAAGACTAGAACCTTTGAAAACGAGTAACCGAAAATTAGGAGGTGGCTCTCAGAAATCTATTGGCAGTGGCTTTGGGTGACAGGAGACATGGCGAGGCTTGAGGAAATGCCTCTCCAGTTGGGAAGAACTTGCTGTCATGGCATGAGCCAACTGTAGGAGCCAGGGATGGCGGTGGTGGGGCTCTCTCTGCAGGCCCCTAAGCCCCTGACAGGTGTGGGATTACTCAGGCCTGCTCACTTATTTGAACCTGTGGCATAGCCTGACTTTATCGCCTTTAATCACTGAGGAAACAGCACCTACAGAGGGAGCCTGAGGGGGTGCAAAGAACAGAAGGGTGCTGTTGTTTTGGGATAGCTTCAGTCTTTGTTGAATGCATTAATTAACAGGGGCAGGCAGGAAGGCTGCACTGCACATGTCTGCTGTCCTGCCCAGTGATTTACAGCTCCAGCAAGCCCTGCGCCTGCCCGTGACTAATACCTCAGGCAGGATGTGTGATTAGATCATAAAATTTTATTGTGCGGTTATTTATTTATATTTCTAGAAACTAAAGCAGACAATGGAGCTGAGTTGTATACAGATTTGAAAATATTAAAGGAAAAAAAACGTCACTTATCCTGATAGTGGCGCAGACTGGATGGTCGTCCCACGGAAACATGGAGACACGTGTTCTCTGCTCTGAGGAGATCGATCCAAAGTGGACACAAGAGACGGTTGAGAACGCCCTTTAATGGCATAGGTAGAGTGCACTTTCTTGGCTGGAGCAGCAGCCAAAAGGACGGGGTGTCAGGTTGGTTTTTAAGCCTGCTCACCTTTTTGTTTCCCATCTCCTGAAGCACTGTGAGCAACACCCCAGCTTCTGGTAACTGCTTTCTGTCTTTAAGTAGCTGTATTTTCTTGTAGATAAGCATCTCTTGGTAACAAAATAAGCAGCTGCTTACTTGGCCTTTGGATTTTATTGGCGTCCTGTTTATCTACAGCAAACTAGCTACTGATGGGCAGTCCTCTCAGCCCTTCCCAGGCACCCAGCCGGTGGAGCAAGGTGACTCTTGGAGCTACTGAAGGCTGCAGGGCCTCTGCATGAGGTCATGCATTGATGGCCCCCAGTCACTGGCATCAACTGCTTTCATAAAAAAAAAAAAAAAAAAAAATCCCTGTTTGCTTGGAGAGTTTCTTACTCTGCCCTGAAAGGAAAAGGTGATCTGGCTGTAACTAAGTCTTTACCTAAGGCTGGTGGTGTCCTCAGGCCACTGAGTGTGCTGTCTGTGGTGGGGTGGGGGAGGTGCACCTCAGGAGGCCTTCCCCTGTGTCCCATCTCCTCTGAACAAGTCCAGGGATTCATGCTCGGAAGTCATCTACTTACAAGATGAGCTTGGTAGCTTTCTATTCACTAGAATCTGCCACTCCAATTGCCTTGGAGAGGGTGGTTTCAGTTTCCTTACCCTTGGATGTTCTATTGCTATGGACCAGTTAGGGCCTAAGGATGAGGAATCCGGCATGAATCTTCCTGTTCAAAGCAGGGAAGATTGGGACAGTTCCTAAAGGTTGGGAATTTTTCCCCACATGCAGCAGCAATTGTGGGAGTGGGAGGTGGGTGGTGTTATTCTTTTGGCCCTTTAAGGGGCAAGCCACTCTCCTGGTGACCCCTGACCTCTCGCCACCATCTTAAATCTCTCTCTTCCTGTTTTCTCTTGGTGGGCCCCCTGAATAAATATTCAAATAAATAAATAAATATGTGTCTGTTCATGTCTCTGTCTCCTGTCCAGCAGATTCGGCGCCGTGGACTCGCTGGGGACCCGCCTGGCTCCCACTCACCGCCTGCTCACATGCCCACCCCCATCTTGCAGGGACCCACAGTCGTCTCTGCCTTGGGACTGGCTGCTCCCAGAGTTCGCTGCCTGCCTACAGCTTCCACCTGGGACCCATTTTTTAAAAAACAACAGGTGGTCCATTTTGGTCCACATGAAGAGCCTGATATGTGACCTCAGTCAGTCAGGAAGTGGTAGTGCCTCTCTGAGCTGGAAGGAGTGAGCTGCCTGCCCCATGACTCCTGCTTCTTACCCCGGAAGAGAGGGGTGGCCTTGCTTCCCACTACTGACTTCCTTTGCTACTATTCCCACCTACACCGCGGCTCAAATTTGAATGCTTCATGTCACAAACTTCATCAAGTTTCCCTGAGATGACTGCAGGACAATGAAAGACTTGAAATACGAAGTCAAGGTCAAAAACACATGCAGGTGAAAAATAATATTCTGTTTAACCTAGTTTCTGAGGCAATATACATTTCAACACGGAATCCTTGGAGGAGGTACCGCAGAGCAGTTTGGGTATGATGTATGTATAGGAACAAAAGACAATGAAATTATAAAGGAGAGGAAAAAATTTGCTATGATGATGGAAAGCCATGGTTCTTGTAAGTTGAAGGATGCCTGGTTTTGAAAGAGTTTCTTTGTCTCCTGGCTCCCCTAGAGTGTTACTTCTGAAACAATAAAGTCTCCAGTGAGAAGCAAGCAGCCTATGATCTTGACCATCCAGGAGGGCAACGAGCAACTGTTAAATAAAACAACTTTCTCTCACAGTAGGCAGGGGAGGGAAAAGTTTACTGCTCTTCTTTGGATGGGTCTGTTGGAGTGGCCTTTGCTTTGATGAACTCCGATTGTATCTTAGTGGAGGCAGCTAAGGGCGGTTGTTATGTTCCACACTGTATCTGTGTGGAGCTCTGCACAGCAAAATGATGCCCAAATTAATTAAAACAACTGCAAAGGCTTGGATGGAAGGTATATAAAATGCAGAGCAAGTGGTTTGGTAACTGATTGATTTGTCCCATACATGCATGAGCAAAGTGTTGGGCTGCTGGGAGAACAACGGTATGGATGGGAACCATCCGAGTCTGTGGGGACCCTGAGACCATCTTCCCTGTTGGCTGTGGCTGAAGGCAGTCATAGCTATAATCACTTTTTACTGCCTAAATATTTTATATAAGCAAACTCAAGCCGTAAGCTGGACTTGCTCCCTCAACTCTTTCTCCAACCACCCTGGATGGTTTCTTATTCTGCTTCTTTGGGCTCCTTGTCTCAGCTTCTTCGGGTGGGGGCTTTGCAGTTCCCCAGTTGGCATTAAGGACCCAGCCTTCCCATCTTGGTGTGGTCTCTGTTGATAATGATCTAGGTAGGAAGGCTGAACATGAACATGTATTAACAAATAATCAAAGCACACCTCTTTGAGTTCTCAGGCGCTCCACAGATCCCATTGTGAAAGGTTAAACTGGCAGGTGAATGGGACATGCGGGGATGGCTGGACTCTGTCCAATAGTACCTGGAGCAGCTGTCAACCCAATTAAGCCAGATGTGCATTCAATGTAAACGGACCTCCCAGGGGGGAATAATAACAGACTTCAGTCTCTGGCGAAGGAAGAAAGGTAGGGGTAGGTGTAGAAGCAAAAGAAGGGAAATTAAGATCTGTGGGATTTTCTCATGTCAATGCCATTCTTAACATCTCCTTAGTGGCACGACGTTGACTGCACTTGGGTGAAGCAGTTCCACAGGCAGATGACAAGGGTGGCCATTTGTAAGGGAAGTCCGTGTTAGTCTTCATGTTCAACAATGTGCAATACTTGCTGAATCTCTTTCATCTTATACACAGCTTGTGGTTAGCTTGCGTGTGTGTGCATGGGTGTGCACTCTCTCTCTCTCTCACACACACACACAACACACAACACACACACACACATACACACACACACACACACACACAGATGCACCTCGGTCTGACTTGAAGTCTTCAGTTATTTGAAAAATGACATTTAAGTCATGCCAACTTTGACAGCCCTTCAAGTGAGCTTGCAAACCACGAGCCAAGAAAAAGGACACCCTTTGGATGTCCTCTGTCCTCGGATTATATTCCATTCATAGCTGAAGATGGTTATCAGACATGCTGTCTGTACACTTATTTTGACTATTTAACTCAGTCTGCAAACTGTAAGATGCCATGCATAACAGTAAGTGTTATGTTAAAGCACACACACACACACACACACACACACACACACACACACAAAATCTAACTTCCAGGCAATATTTTCCATTAATACTATAAAGTGTCATATCTGCAAAACAGAAGTGTTTGGGAGGCAGACCTTTAAGCTGGGCCAGGAAAATGCTTCTCAGAAAATTTTCCTTCATGTTGCTGAATTTAGTAACTACCTTGATGAAACCAGTTTGAAGTTGCCACATCTGTATGAAAATCTTAAGAAACAATCCCTGCCTTTTGGGTGCTTGACAGATACAGAATAATTCTTCAGTTCTGATTAACATGAAGACCTATTTACTTAGCGGCTATAGAAGAAGAATGCATTCTGAACCTGAGTGCTTGAAGTACCTCAAAAGAAATAATTTACTGGATGTTCGTAACAACACTCTGCTGTAGGTAGCCTTGCTATCCCCATTTTTCACAGGAAGAAATACAAGTCCGTAATGTGAATTGTTTGTTAAAGCCAGGCAGCTACAGTCTTAGCATGCAGTAGCATATGTGGTCTGTAAGGATCGTCTCCTACGAGAGAGGTCAGATGAAAAGGGGCAAAGAGATGGTAAAGTAGCCTTAACCAGAAGTGACTAGCTTCTATCTCGTGGCTTCAGTGGATGGCAGGCTCAGGCAAGCTCACCTGGGGACGTTCAGAAATGCCTGATTCAAAAAGGAGTTCAGGGAGATGAACGCCAATTCCGTGAGAGACAAAGGATGGGAGAATTGCGTCTGAATTTTAAATTTTACTCAAATAAAGTGGGTGTCAGTTAATGTATTTATCTAAACATTAAGACGAAAACTGGTCCCATTTGACAATTAGTGAAGGAGGGCATCCACGAGCTCACTTGATCCTCCTAAATGTTGACCACTAATAATCACTGAAACCTCAAAGATGAATCAACACACTGTTGCCAAGAAAGGATGCAGAAACGATGTAGAAGGATGAATAGCATCCTCCAAAATCCATGTCATCCAAGATCCTCAAAGTAGGACTTGATTTGGAATAGATAGAATAGGTAAAACTATATCAGGACGAACACTTACTACACTGGATGGGTGCTAAAGTCAGTGGCTAGCTTCTTTACCATAAGAGACATATCCAAAGGTAGAGATGCACAGGGAGGGAGGGAGGCCATAGACGCAGGGAGTCTTGCATCTGAAAAGTAAGGGATTTTCTGGGACAGATATCAGCTGGGGCTATAGTGTGAGATCCTATATTAAAACAAAGCAAATCCAGGAATTCATTAAATAAGGGACCTAAGGAATGTATGAGCCCTGAACCAGGAGTGCAAATGCTGAAGACTCTCCCTCCATCTTTCAACAATGCTAATCTTTCTTGAGACAAACTTTTCTCTTCCTGTCTCTTGGGAGCCTGGAAACACAAGAAGACAGTTTGCCATGAGAGTGTTTACTCTGGTCCACAGGTTCACATGGTGAGTGCTCTTCATTTTTACCCCAAGTCTCTGGGCTATCTAGTCTCTAGTTCTTTCTTACCATAGTAGTGCTGGGTATGGGTTCCTTCTCATGGAGTGGACCTTAGGTTAAAGCAAGCATTGGTTGGCTGCTCTCACAAGTTCTGTGCTACCATTGTCCTAGCATATTTGCAGGCAGGGCAGGTTGTAGGCCAAAGGTTTGTGGCTGGCTTGGTGTCCATGTTTCCTTTTCTGTAGCTTCCAGAGTACCTTCCCACGTCAAATACACTAGAACATAGGGGTGAAGGCTCCATGTAGGCACCAGTTCCACTTCTCCAAGTTTAGTGAGTTGTGGCGAAGTTGACCTCGGCAATAGAGCCCCCTGTCAGTTTAGGAAGAGAAACCCTTTGTCTTACTAACAACATGGGGTGGTTGGGGATTTCCTTGGGCCCCACTTGGGCAACAACTCAACCAAATGTTACCCAGTCCTGCCACTGAAGTCTTTTCTGGAAACAAGATATGGCCAGTTGAGACTCCATAGCCCCCATTACTAAGAGTTCTCATTAGTATTGCCGTCACAGATTCCAGGCAGCTTCCCTTGCACTAGGTTTTCACACTACACCCCCCATTCCAGTTTTCTCTTCCCTTGCTCTATCCCTCTACCTCATCTCCCCTGCTATATGATCTTTCTGTTTCCATTCCCACCCACTGCCAGTCCACCCATAAAATTTATTCTATTTACCTCTCCCAGGGAGGTCCATGTGTTCTCATAGACCTATGCTCTTTACCTAACTTTTCTGAGTCTACAGATTGTAGTTTGGCTATTATTTACTTAATGGCTAATATCCACTTATGATTGAATACAATACATACTGTATTTGTCCTTCTGGGTCTGAGTTACCTCAGTCAGGATGATTATTTTCCTAATTACATCCATAAACCTATAAATTTCATGATGTCATTTTTAACAGCTAAGTAATACTACATTGTATAAATGTACCAGTCATCTGTTGAGGGACATCTAGGTTGTTTCCACTTTCTGGCTATTATGAATAAAGACACTATGAACATAGGTGGGCAAGTGTCCTTGTGGTAGGATGGTGCATTCTTTGGGTATATGCCCAGGAGTGGTATAACTGAGCCTTGAGGTAAATCGATCTCAACTTTCTGAAGAACTATTGTGTTGATTTTCATGGTGCCTATACAAGTTTGCACTCCCATCAGTAATGGAGGCATGATCCACATCCTTGCCAGCGTGAGCTGTCACTTGTGTTATTGATCTTAGCAATTATGACAGATACACTGTATGAAATTTCCAAATAATTAATAAAAACATTACGTTGGGAAAAAGATAGTCTCAAAGTAGTTTTTATTTGCATTCCCTGATGTCTAAGGATGTTGAACAGTTTTTAAAAAGTGTTTCTGGGCCATTTGGGTTTCCTTTATTGAGAATTCTCTGTTTATATCTGTATACCATTTTTAAATTGGTTTATCTGGTTTTGTGATATTTAGGTGCTTAAATTCTTTATATATTTTGGACATTAGTCCTCTATCAGATGTGAACTTAGAAAAATCTTTTCTCATTCTGTAGGCTGCCACTTTGTTGATTTGACAAAGAAGCTTTGCCTTAAAGAAGCCTTTCAGTTTCATGAGGTCCCATTTATTTATTGTTGATCTTAGTACATGTGCTATCAGTGTTCTGTTAAGAAAGTTGTCTCCTGTGTCAATGAATCAAGGCTATTCGCTATTCTCTACTTTCTCTTCTATCAGGTTCAGTGTATCTGGTTTTCTGTTGAGGATGTTGACCCATTTGGAATTGAGTTTTGTGCAGGGTGATGAGTAGGGATCTATTTGCATTTTTCTATATGAAGACATCCAGTTTGAACAGTAACGTTTGTTGAAGATGCTGTCTTTTCCCTTGTGTATTTCTGGCTTCCTTATGAGGAATCAGATGTCTATATGTGTGTGAATATTTGTCTGGGTCTTTGATTCATTTCATTGGACCAGTGTATCTGTTTTCATGCCAGTGCCATGAGGGTTTTATTACTATGGCTCTGCAGTACAGCTTGAAATCAAGGATGGTGATGCCTCTGGATGTTCTTTTACTGTACAGGATTAGTTTTGCTATCCTGGGTTTTTTACTTTTCCATATGAAGTTGAGGATTGTTTTATTTCAAGCACTGTAAAGAATTATGTTGGAATTTTGATGGGGATTACTTTGAATCTGTAGATTGCTTTAGGCAAGATTGCCATTTTTACTATGCTAATCCTACCCATCCATGAGCATGGGAGATCTTTTCATCTTCTGATATCTTCTTCAATGACTTGAGGTTTTTGTTATACAAGTCTTCCACTTGCTTGGTTAAAGTTACCCCAAGATATTTAATATTATTTGTGGCTATTGTGAAGGGTGTTGCTCCTCTGATTTCTTTCTCAATCTGTTTTGTCATTTGTATATAGGAGAGCTACTGATTTTTTTAGTTAATATTGTATCCAATACCTTCACTGAAGGTGTTTATCAGCTGTACCCTGGTGGAAGTTTTGGGGTCACTTATGTATACTATCATATCATCTGCAAAAAACGGTACTTTGACTTCTTTCTTTACAGTTTGAATCCCCTTAATCTCCTTTAGTTCTCTTATTGCTTTAACTAAAACTTCAATTAATATATTAAGTAGATATGGAGAGAGTTGGCAGCCTTGTTTTCCCCTGAGGTTTGCTGCCCCTGAGGAATTACTATAGCCAGTAGCCTTTAAATTACCTGCCCACTTGGGCATGGCCTCTTATACTATATATGCTGATATAAAATATGTGTCTGGTCTCTCTTCATGATTTGGTTCCTGTTCCCTGTCCATGCAGAGGACTGTAATCTATGAGTCTACCCCTAAATAAATAACCCTCTTTTATACTCAATTCTGAGCTAGTGTGGGATTTCTTTTAAGTGTCCATCTTCATCTGGCATCCAATATGGATCTGAACTCCACACCTACCGTGTAGACCAGCTTACAGGTCTAGCCAGTCCACAGCCTAGAAAGTCTCCCACCCCTACCTGCCTGGCTTGCTTTTACTTAAGCAGTTTTTTTTTTTTTGTAAAACACCCGCCACAGTGAAGCTAACTGTATGTGGCGACTTGGAAATTTCCCAAGCTTGTGCACACCCCTCCCTTACTTTCACATTCTCCTGCAGTGTGGTGACTTGCATAGCTTCTGGTTTGTACTCCCAACTCCTGAGTTCTGAGCTTCTTGCTCCATGTATGAATTTATTTAATTGCTTTTAATTTGTCAAGCAAAGAATGTTTCTCAGCATTTAACCAGCACTAAGGCAAAACAAAAACAAAAACAAAAACCAAAAATACAACAAAGCAGCTCAAGACTGTTTATAGTACCAGGTTGCATTGCTAGTTGCGATTCTGCAACCATAACGCCTGCTGGACAATAAAGAATATTACACGTAAAACAATTTACCTCATAACAGGTAATTAATAAATCAATAAACTTGAAAGTTATATAATTGCAGACAACATTACCATGGAAAAATTTAGTAACTTTGTATTCTGCAAGGCTTATATGGATATTGTGATACATCCATTTATTGGATATTGGGACTCAGTTTTTTCTTCATATTATATCCTTAAGAAAATGGTTTGATAATAGAGCAAAAAATGATGCACTTTTAGAAACGATACAGTCTTTATAGACTAATAATGAACAACCAGCTGATAGGATTAATACTATTAAAAATCAAAAGTCACCTGAAAAAATTACTATTGCAAAGAGTAACATTAATTTGACAGACAAAATTGAATTCATGTCAAAGGATACTAAGAAATTATGTGAAAGAATTCATACTGTTGAATTTGACAACCAAAATTTATTAAATGTTATGATAGGTTAGCAGATAGAGTATCTCTCCAGGATGGCACTCTGCGTACTATCCAAATAATGTACAAAGATGAGGTATTATATTTGAAGGAAAACTTCAGACCTTGGAATCACATGTGCAGAATGAGGACCAGAGGCCAGGTGCGTCAATGAAATCACTAGAAATATATATAGGCTAGGAGATTCAGGCTTTATATATACAGTAACAAAAGATTTGAAACAATTGATGAAATTATTGGAATTGATGACTAGGGAAAGAAAGTACAAGGACAGGATTTAACATTGCCAGTAGCTGTCAGAGATGACTTATCCAGGGTTTTAGCTTCCTACTCTGTAATCTACTTTGACAAAGCATCAAGTTCTAAAGGCCCAAAAGGATCCAAAGAATGCAGATGGGTACCTAAAGGAATGAATGATCTAAAAGAAATTAAGCGGGGAGCCGTTGTAACTTATGGCTCGTGTTCTGCATTTGTTAGGGAGATGATAAGGACATGGGCTTCTAGCATTAAAGCAATGCCACAGGATTGGATTCAGTTAGTTTCAGCAGTCCTGGATGATGGGCCTCAACTGATGTTTGAATGCTATCATAGAGAAGATGCTAAAATTTTAGAACAACAGGGAAAAGCAAAATAACTTGAGACTTCCCAAGATCAAACTCTTGGTGAAGGCACTTATGCTGACCCACAGGCTCAAGATCTTTATGATGAACAAATCTTGTTCCTATGCCACAAAGCAGTCTTAAATGTTTGGAGAGGATTCAAGAACCAGGAAAATGAATTGAATCATATACCAGGGTTAAACAGGGTCAGAGAGAACCCTTTAGTGACTTTTTACAAAGACTAACTAAAGCTGTAAAAATAGGAATAACAGACCCAGATGCTAGATGAATACTTATTGAATCTCTGGCTTTTGAAAATGGCAACTTAGAACACAAAAAGATACTTGGGCCTTTAAAGGTTAGATCAGCACCAATGGATTAATGGATCCTGCATACAATGAACATTGAGACATTTGACTATAATACTGAACCTTGGGTAAGAGGAGAAATTTCTAAAGGAATGAGGAGACATCAAAATGCCAAATGTTGTAATTGTGTTAGAATAGAACATCTGAGAAGGGATTGTAGACAGGGAATTCCTAGGAATAATTCTCTGGGAATGGCAAGAATAGGCAGACTCAGGCTTCAGGTATATGCAGAAGGTGTAGCAAAGGCTAATATTGGACCAGTGAATGCAGATCAACAAAAGACAGACAAGGCAACTCAATACCATGGGAAAACTCCTTGGGGGACCTCTTGCAGGCTCCCAAGTCAAAAGTGGTCCAGTCATTCCCAGTTACTGCAGAGGACATGTCTCACCAGGAAAATTAAGAAAATGAAGAGCTTTCTGTAAAAGACCATACTGTTCTGGATGATGGGATGAGCATGGAGGATAATAAAAATTCCAATAAGAAATAGAAAATGTATATTTTGGCAAACTTCTTTAAATGATCAAAGACCAAAGCTAAGAGTTTGTATAAATAGCATTGTAATTGTGGGCTTGATAGATATGGGTGCAGATGTGAGTATCATTACTCCAGAATCTTGGCATCCAAATTGGCCTCTTGAAGAGGAAGATGTTCAATTCCTAGGAATTGGAACCCTATCTCAAGTGAAACAAAGAATGAGATGGATTGAATCCATAGAGCTAGAAGGACAGAGAGGAAGGCTGAGGCTGTACGTGGCTAATAGTGCAGTGAATTTATGGGGTTGTGATCTGTTGCAGCAAGGGAATGCCCAGATTAACATTCCTACAGTTCCAGGAACTCATAATTCTGGGAAGGATATTATAAGGTACTATACACAAAGGTCACCAGCCATTCAGTATGTACAAGAACATAAAGCAACTAGCAAACCTTTAGAAGTACCAACAGCCCCACCTTTAAAATGGTTAACTGAGAAACCAATTTGGGTTAAACAGTGACCATTAACAGAACACAAACTGCAGGCTTTAGAACAGTTGGTACAGGAGGAACTAGATGCTCACCACGTTGAAGAATCAACCAGCCCTTGGAATTTTTCTGTATTTGTTGTTAAAAAGAAATATGATAAATGGTGAATAGTGACAGATCTAAGAGCTGTTAATAAGGTAATTCAACCTATGGGGCCTCTACAATTTCGAATTCCTCTGCCTTCTCTATTACCAAAAGGATGTCCTCTTATAGTTATTGATTTGAAAGATTGTTTCTTCACTATACCTTTACAAGAAAAGGACAGAGAAAAATTTGCCTTAACGGTGCCTACTTATAAAAATTCTCAATCTACCAGGAGATTTCAGTGGACTATTTTTCCACAGGGAATGCTCAATAGCCCCATCCTATGCCAATAATTTGTAAGCCAGTCATTGGAAACAATAAGTAAAACATTTCCTAAATCTATAATTTACCATTATATGGATGACATTACTGATTCAAACATAGATACTTTAGAAAGAATGTTTGAAGAAGTAAAGAAAGTTTTCCAAAATGGGGATTACAAATTGTTCCTGAAAAAATCAGAGAGGAGATTCTGTCAATTACCTAGGTTACAAAATAGGCTTACAGAAAATTAAAACACAAAAGGCACAAACTAGGAGAGACAATTGTGGACTCTGAATGACTTTCAAAGATTGTTAGGAGACATTTCCCGTCTATGACCAGCTCTTGGGATAACACCTGATCTAATAGTTCATTTAAAGAAAATCTTAGATGGTAACAAAGACTTAAATAGTCCCAGAGAATTCACAACTGAAGCAGAAAAGGAATTGATTGTTGTTGAAGAAAAATTACAGGAGGCACATTTAGATAGGATGAATCCAAATCTTAATTGCATTTTAGTCATATTACATTCCAGAATTTTCCCTACAGGAATTTTAATGCAAAGAGAAGATATTATCTTAAAATGAATATGTTTACCACACAAACCAAGTAAAAAAATTAAAAACTTATTTGAAAAAAGTCTCTAAATTAATTATAAAAGGAAAATTGAGACTTCATCAACTAGCAGGTATAGACCCAGTAGAGATTATAGTGCCTTTTACTACTCATGAAATTAAGAAATTATGGGAAGACAATGAACCTTGGCAAAGATCTTGTACTAATTTTTAAGGTGAGATTAATAGCAATTATCCCAAAGGTGATAGAATTAACCTTATAAAGAGAACTACTTGGATCCTTCCCTGCATTGTATGGGACATACCAATAACTGGAGCCCAAACATTCTATACTGATGTAAATCAATCAGGAAAGTCAGGTTACAAATCAGAAGATTTAAGTAAGGTGGAACAAAGCTCTTATGATTCTGCCCCAAAGGCAGAATTATATGATATTCTCATGGTGCTAAGGGGTTTTAAAGAACCTCTTAATATAGATACTGATTCACAATATGCAGAAAGAGTTGTCTTGCATATTGAAAGCACTGAATTTATACCAGATGATACAGCATTGACTTTATTATTCGTACAGGTTCGAGATATAATCAGCAATAGGCTTTGTCCCATATCCGTAACACACATCTGATCCCATACGGGTCTGCCTGTTCCTCTAGCACAAGGTAATGAAGAAATTGATCAGTTACTGATTGAAAGTGTGTTGAAGGCCTCAGAATTCCATAAGAAACATTATGTCAATAGCAAAGGTTTAAAGAAAGAATTTTCTATTACATGGCAACAAGATAAGGATATTATAAAGAGATATCCTACTTGCTCTTTCTATAACCAAACCTGCAGGAACTAACCCAAAGGGTACTCAAAGAAATGAAATCTGGCAGATGGATGTGTTCCACTTTGCAGAATTTGGAAAATTAAAATATATACACCACACCATTGACACTTATTCAGATTTTCAATGAGCAACTGCTTTGAGCTCAGAAAAGGCTGATTCACTAGTCACACATTTATTAGACATTATGGCCATCATGGGTATACCTGCACAAATAAAGACAGATAATGGTCCAGCATATGTCTCTAAGAAAATGAAACAACTTTTTGCTTATTATAATATATAGCATATTACAGGTATGCTACACAATCCTACAATGTCAGGCAGTTATAAAAAGATCAAATTGAACTATAAAGGATATGTTAAACAAACAGAAAGGTATGGAAAATACCCCTATAAATAGATTCCATAATTCTTTATTAACCTTGAATTTTCTTAACCCTAATGAGAAAGGGACAATAGCAGCAGAGAGACATATGATAATAGAAGTCTTCTGAATTAAATTAGCCGGTGTATTTCAAGGATGTATTGACCTCACAATGAAAGCCATGAGATGTGCTATATTGGGGAAGGGGTTTTGCCCAGGTAGCCATTGTATCTATTATTTGTTACACATTTTGGAAGTTGCTTGATTGCACTTCCTGCTTACTTGAGTAATATTATTTCCCTTCTGGGGTCTTCGATGGGGTTGAAGATTAGATAGTTGTAGTTACTTTCCTCTCATGACTTGCCAAGTTATTTATTATACAAGACTTAAACTCATTAGGACAATCATTGAAACATTTATCACATGTTTCTTGCTTGTTATTGTTTTTAAGCTGATTGTAATTCTAATTTTTATGCCTGATATTTGTTCTCATTGTATATAATTTTGTATTAGGCTTAGAACTGTCTTTTAAACAAAAGGGGAGGTGCTGTAGGAATTCCTACTGCCAGTAGCCTTTAAGTTACCCGCCTACTTGGGCGTGGCCTCTTATACTATATATGTGAATGTAAATCGTGCGTGTGAATTATCTCTCTTCCAGAGGTGTGATTTGGTTTCTGTTCCCCGTTCATGCAGAGGAGTAAAATCTGTGAGTCTACTCCTGGATAAATAACCCTCTGCATCTAATGAGATGTTCATGTGTCATTTTTTTCTTCTTTTAACTTGTTTATGTCGTGGACTACATTTGCTGATTTTCCTATATTTAATTATCCCCACATTTCTGGGATGAATCCTATTTGATTATCATGGATGATCTTTTTGATGTTTTGTAACTTTTATTTTCACATCTATGTTTGTAAGGGAAATTGGTCTGTAATTCTTTTTCTTTTTTGGGTCTTTATGTGGTTTGGGCTACAGTAACTGTGGCCTCATGAAACGAATTGGGTAATGTTCCTTATGTTTATATTTTGCAGAATAATTTGAGGGGTATTGGTTTTAACTTTTTTTGAAAGCCTGGTAGAGTTCTGCACTAAAGCCATCTGACTGTGGGCATGTAGATGGAACGGCGGGCTGTGTCCTGCCACCCGGCTAGCTTTACCCAAAATAATTACACAGAAACTGTATTCTTTTAAACACTGCCTGGCCCATTAGTTTCAGCCTCTTATTGGCTAATTCTCATATCTTGCTTTAACCCATATTTAGTAATCTGTGTAGCACCACGAGGCGGTCACTTACCAGGAGAGATCTTAACCTGCATCTGTCTTGGAGAGGAGAAACATGGTGACTGACTATGGTGACTGCCTGAAGCGTCTGCCTTCTCTCTCCCAGAATTCTGTTCTGTCTACTCCTCCTACCTAATTTTCTGTCCTATTAAAGGAGCCAAGGCAGTTTTTTTATTAACCAATGAAAGTAACACATAGACAGATGACTCTCCTCCATCATGGGCATTTTTTTTAGATAGGAGAATTTTAATGACTGTTTTATTTCACTAGAGGTTTTATATCTATTCAAATTATTTAATCTGATCTTGATTTAACTTTGGTAAGTGGTATGTATTGAGAAAATTATCCATTTCTTTTATATTTTCCAATTTTATTGAGTCAGGTCCTTATGATTCTTTGTGTTTCCTTGGTGTCTACTGTTATATGACCCTTTTCATTTCTGATTTTGTTAATTTGGATATTTGCTCTCTGCCTATTAGTTAGTGTGGATAAGGATTTGTCCATCTTTGATTTTCTTAAATAACCAGCTTTGTTTCATTGATTTTTTTATATTGTTCTCTTTTAGTTATATGGGTTTGGGATGATTATAGGAGTAGGTGCTGATTTCTGGATTTGTCTTTGTTAGGTAGGTGTTCTGCTCTTTTATTTTGTTTTCTCCCTGGGTCTTAGGAGAGTGTGATGGCCATGTGCTACCCGTTTTCCTGAACTGCTTAGCTGGTGTGTTCAAAGGGAATGCCTGGTGGTGGTGGTGGGGGCTTGGACTACTGGGATGAGTTGGGGGAAGGAAGGTTGATGAGGAAGCTCTTCGGATCCTTTGGGGATGGGATCAGAGAGGAAAGGGAGATAGCAGCAGAGTTCCTGCTGCAGTGCTGGGGACGGAGCCAGGTGGAGGAGTGGACTGCATTTAAGGAGCAGTAGGAGAGTTATATGTCCATCTTCAGCCTACTTGTTGCCCATGGAGGAGGGGCCCTTGAATTATCAGGTGGAGCCTGTTGGGATTGGGGTCTGTAGGAACAAGGGTGGAAGGGGAAGATCTGTGGGATTCATAAGAGATGGGAGCAGGGGGACAGGGATGGCTGACAAGGGTGTTTTTCTGCAGAGCTGGGAATGAAAATGGGGATTGTATTTCAGGGCACACAGAGAAAAGAGGGCTGTGGGAAACCTACCTGGATTTCTGGAAGGCACAGCTTGTGGTTTAACATTGGGTACTTGCTGGAGCTGGGGGCTGGGATAGAGCACAGTGTGGGGATGGAGGTTAGGAGGGGATGGTCTGTGGGATCCACAGGGTAATGGGAACTGGAGAAGGAAGACTGAAGCTAGTGTTCTGTTGCAGTACTAGGGAGGAGACTGGGGGCTGGATTGGAATGAAGGAAGGAGTGGTGAGTCTTCAATTATTACCCCACCCCCACCCCTGGCCGGTATGTTCCCTGTTGGGGTTAGAGCCTGGGGTAAATGTGATGAATTGGGGGGAAGGAAGGCTGGGGAAGAAGATCTTTGTGTTCCCTTGAGGATGGAGTCAGAGAGGAAAGTGAGTCTTGAATGTTCTTGGTGATTTTTAGCAAACGGTCTCTGAAATTAGTTTTAGAAGTTATTTAAAAAAATTTTTTAAAAATCAGTAAATTCCAAATTATGGCTCCAGGCAACGTTTTCAGCTTCCCCTGACCAGTTCAACATGAAACAATTCTAGCTAAAATAAAGATGGCAAATTTGGAAAGACTCCCTATAAAACTGGACCCTTGAGACTCATGGAAAGATTTAGTTTGGCAGTTCCCTCTTCCCCCTAGAACTCTCTCTCAGTTTGCATATTAACATAAATATGCATAATTCAAGTCACTACAAATATTAAGGTTTCTGCTGCTGTGAAGAGATACCATTACCATGCAACTCTTAGAAAGGAAAACATTTAACTGGGGCTGGCTTACAGTTTCAGAGGTGAGAAACATGGTGGCATGCAGGCAGACAGATGTGGCACTTGAGAGGGAGCTTCTCAGCTTCTATATCTTGATCTGCAGGAAGCAGAAGGAGACTGTGACACTAGGCCTAGCTTGAGCATGTAAGATTTCAAGCCCACTTTCACAATTCCTCCCACAAGTCTACACCTACTCCAACAAGGCCACCCCTCCTAATAGTGCCACTCCCTACGAGCCAAGCAAGCAAACACATGAGTCTATGAAGCCATTCCTATACAAACCACCATGCCATATACTTGGGTAATAAAAATCACTCCCCAATTTTTTATATTCATAAGGCTTCACCAACCTATGCATGTTACTTCTATAGTTACCTTAACATAGAGAGGGAAGGAATGCTCAGGCTTAGCTGTTTAAAGCTGGTAGGATCATCTGGAAACAGCTCGATATCATTGCATATTATGTCGTGAGAGAATCACATGTCCAGCCGGTGTAGTCACTTGTTGACATTGTGCTATTGGAGAAATGCTTAAATAAACAGCTTCAACTCAAGAGTTCTTTTGGATCAAAATGTTGCCATGGTAAGATAGAGACATACATGTGTCTTTATGTTGACTTTAGCCCCTTGGTATGTAAGCTAATACCCTTTCCAAAACCCTACAATAGCTATATATTTGTTTAAGCTCTTACCAATGTGCTAGAGTGAAGATGTTGACCTCTTAAATTGGCAACAAGACAGTCAATAAAATTAGGAGATTAGGAGGAATTCAAAGAAGATATTTTATCCACCCCACAGTCTCGAAATGCTACTATTCCAAAAAACAAGACAAAACAAAACAAGAAAATCCAGAAAAATGCCAACAATGAATTATTGGACAGCTGGAATTTTGTTTACTTACCTCAGAGAAGCAAGTGCTGAGAATAAAATCTGCCTTGGATAAATACTTGTAGGGTGAATACTTGTAGGATGATGTAAAAGCAGGAGGTAGTGTGATGAGGTTCACTGGAGTTGATATGTGGGATCTTCATCATTCGTCTCTGGAATAGGACCGCTTCTGAATTTACAACTGGGGACAACTCTTTTAATTTTGTCCTTTTGGAGCCTGGCCCTTCTGACACGAATGCAAGTCTTAGAATCATCTGTTTTGTTGTTTGGTGGGGATTTAAAGGTCTTTGAGTGCCAGACTCCAACTTCTAGGCTGTTTTTAATCATTCTTAATTTGGTACAGCGACCCAGAAAAGCATTTTGTCTAAGAATCACCTCTTTGCAACTCAAGAACAAATGTACAAATAAAAAGCTCAAATTCTTCCTCATCGACCTTTAAAGTATGAGAAGTTTCTCTCTTCTCTAATTCACATTTCTATGCTATTCAGAACTCAATGAAAAAGAGTTCCAGAAGGACAACCAGTTTTTCTGAGAATTTCCAATTTCTTATATATAATACATTTTGCCTCTCTCTCATTTCTTTTTATAGAAAATAGATTTTTTCCCTCATATCATGTCTTGTTTACAGTTTCCCCTCCCTGTACTCCTCCCAGTTCCTCCCCATGTCCCCTTCCATCCAGAGCTACTTCCTTTTCGTTTCTCATCAGAAGACAAATGGGCTTCTAAGGGATAATAATAAAATAACACAAAATAAAAAAATAGTAAGATAAAACAAAAACTAACACATCAGAGTTGAACAAGACAAACCAACAGAAGGAAAAGAGCCCAAGAGAAGGCACAAGAAATAAGATAGGCTATCTTCAGACACTATTTCTTGTTTGATGGTTTCTGTCAGCACAGTTAACAATTAAAATAATTAAAATAAAGTATCCTCAATGTGCCAGTCCATTTAAACTGTTGACTCAACAATGTAGAATGTCACCTGGAGAAGGGAATCTCAGTGATTAGGTTGACCCGTGGACATGTCAGGGTGGATGGGTTGACTTTGTTATGTTGGTCTACGTGTGAAGACTCAAACTCAAAACGGGCAGGAACTTTTCTTTGGGGTTGAGTTCTGGATGATATGAAAAGGAGACAGGATGGGGACCAGGCATGCAAGCACCCATTCTCTCCCTGCTCTCAACACCATGTTTGTGACTAGCGGCTTCTAGGTGCTGCACCTTGGGTTCCCTTCCGAGATGGGCTGGCACCAGAAGTGTGAATCCAATAAGTTCTTTCTCTCTTAAAGTTGCTGATGTGGGTATTTTATCACTGTGAAAGGAAATCAGGACTCATAGAGAGACAGATTCTCACTCATTCTTTAAACAAGACCTGGCAGGTGCGTGAATGGAAGCAGAAAGATTCCCCTCATGTTTAATTCTGCATCTCCTTAGGTGGGAATTAAATAAATGCTGACTGGCTTTAAAGAGCACGCAGCAAGGTTAGAGAGCTCTGCATAAAGAAAGCTGCTGACCAAGTCCCCATTTCCTCCCCTGTGTTTTCAGGGCTCCCCTGACTCAGGACCACCACTGTTGAGACCTGGGAATTCCTGCCATGCATGCCCATATCCTCCTGTGTATCCTGAGACTCAACTTTGTGATTGACCTGTGTCGTTAGTCAACAGATTTTCACTCCCATTTAATTTCTGCATATTTGATAACCTCTTTCCCACGGAGGCTCCTGTTTCTCTTCCTTCCATACGTTATAATTGTTCACTGAGTATTTTTAATGCACAGAGCAGCATAGCAACATGGGTTCTTTCTGATGCACTGGGGCTGCTTTATAATGAAAGAGGCCATTAAATTAGTTATAAACATTTCAGACTCCTTCTGTAAAGAGACCCTGTGACCATCCAAAAATCCACCTTTACTGATGGCGTCATCAAATTCCCTTACAAAGTTAAGTCTGTCAGTACCTCATGCTTTGTTGTCAGCTATTGTTAGAGCAGATTTACCAGATCCTGTAGTGTTGTGCTTTTCTTCTGTTTCTTCTGGTTGCTTTGTTTCAGAGGGTTATACCCCACCTGTCACTCAAGGGAAAGGGCTGCTTTCTTTTCTATTCATGGTGTCCTTTCTTGGTATCAACACAATGATTTCCTAAAGGCCTTGAAAGAGCAATTCATGTTTATTATAGCTTATTGTCATTTAAATCAAACAAATTTATGGAAATAAGGAACTATTGTTTTAATTACAAAAGCTTCTACTTAACAGAGCAAAGCAGGCAGATCACTGAACTGGGAATTTTAGGAGAAAAGGGGGCTAGGGCAGCAGGGTCTTCACTGAGGGTGATCTTGGTCTGCCAGGAGGTTGACCTAGCTAAAACCTAGCAGGAGTTTACTTCCTGTTGGGGAAGATGGGCAAGTGATTATGGAATAATGAGGCAACTCAAGCAGACTGAAGAATTCAAGAGAGGTGGCAAATCAGTGAGCCAGGAGACCAATAGGACACTTGGTTTGCAAATGCCAGGACTGGCTTAGCAAGTTTTCATCTCCTGAGCTACAGGATTTGCTACCCAGACAAGGTGAGCAGAGAAAAGGCAGCCTCAAGTCCATAGTATTCAAGGAACAAATTGTTAGAATAACACGCTTGCTTCCCTATGATTAAGTATCATTCTAGTTATTTGAGAGGCTAGGCGGCTTCCTAAGCCTTTGATAACACACACACACACACACACACACACACACACACACACACACACACACACACACACATACACACATTCAATGGAAACCCTACATACAATCATCTGTTCACATATGAAAACAAGACAAACCCTATGTGGAAATGAATAGGAAATGAAAACTCTCCATAGAGTGGAAATGTTTCTTTTTTAAATGAAAAAGCATCCACTGCAGGTTTAAAAACCAAATCAGACAGTCTCTCTGAACTAGAAAGCTTTCAAAGTGAGACACCAAGAAAACCAAAAATCCTCACCATTTATCCAAACAAACTTCAAGTGACTGGTACAGGATCTTATGTGAGGCAGTCTTCCAAACTGCACTGTAACCTAGAACATATCTCAATGGGAAGGTCATTCATTCAATAAGATTGTCACTCTTTTGCAAACACATTAAGGGTGCACAATCCTATATGCCAGATAGCTAAACTCCCCAGTTCACTGTCTAAAATTAAATATAAGAGAAAATAAAATACATGACAAATGTCTTTAAATAACACCACTATCTTCTTTTCTTTCCCCATGATATGGCATCCACAAGATATATCTCTCACTGGAGAGTGGTAAAAATGGCTTGACTTTGGTTCTACTGTTTAAATGTAGCTATTACCATCTACCAAAAGTGAAATTTGTTTATTTCATTTCTTGTCTGACAGTGACTATGGGAAGATAACTCTACTTCTGAAAAGTTGGGTGTAAGCATTTATATATGTTTCAGATATTTTTTGATAAGCAATGTTAAATGAATGTCTTTGGGAGATTCTGTGTCTGTATAGCAATAGTTAAAACGTTTATCTCACCACCTCTGAGCATCTATTACTCTCTGATATTTATTTCTGATATTGTTTTCACATACACATAAAAGGTTTCATATAAAACCTTTAAAATATAAAAATACAGCTAAATGCCCCATATAGAATGAAAGGAGACCAGATGGGCCTTAACAGAGAGCCATTGTTTCTCCCACTTGAGCCCACAGTGATGTTGGGGATGACATACTCAGTGGTATGTTGCCTAATCCTTTGTTCTGAAATTCTGGCTGATATTGAAACTGGACTTCCGTGACACCTTTAGCCCCAGTAGGCCTTCACATTAATTTTGGACAGCCCCAGTACCCTCACTGTCCACCATAGATCAAGCCTGCTACTAGGTTGATAGACATTTCTGCTGGGGTCTGTGTGCTCCTTTCACACCAAGGTTAGCAGCAAATCTGCCACCTCTGGGACCTGACAGTCCTCCGGGCCTCCAGGACCTGGCGGTCCTTAAGGGTCTCTAGGGTCTTCGGTATCTGCATGACTGCTTCCTTAAAGCCTCTCCCTAGTGTAGACTGTATAGCTGTTTTAGAAACTTGTAAGCCTGCAGATAAACACAAGACAGACTTCTTTGGGACAGAAAGTGATCTGAGGTTATATGAAGCTTACATACCTCAAGCATCTAAACAAAACCCCTTGCAGCAGGAGGGAGGAGGTCACAGAGGCTGTTTTCATAACATAGATGATACTGAATGAAAATTCATACTTCAGTTATTATCCTAAAGTACTTTACGGAGAATAGGTCCTCCTCCTCCTCCTCCTCCTTCTTGAAGATTTATTTCTTTGGCTGTATGTTTATGATGTTTGTTGGTGTTTATGTCTGTGGACCATGTGTGAAGTGCCCATGGAGTCCAGAAGAGGGCATCATATCCCCTGGAACTAGAATTACAGACAATTGTGAGCTGCCATGTGGATGCTGAGAACTGAAACCAGGTACTCTGCAAGAACAGCCTCTTTACTGTTGAGCCATCCCTCCAACTGAGATCATGTGTTCTAAAAGAGGCTGCTAGCTTGACTTCAAATTTTTAATATTTAGACACATAGTACTGGGATTTCTCTCCAAACTCTTACCTTGGGCTTCACACATGGAAGGTCCCAACTGTTTGAGAACACACATTTCATCCATAGTAAATTACCCTCTCAATTTATCTAAATTCAAGGGTTTTTTTTGCAAGCCTAATTTTATTAGATGGGTTTCACTTATTTAGTTTATCCCTCCCTTTAAGGCACCATAGTATTCTTGACACAAATACCATGGTACACAGTTTTATTTCGTATTTTAAGATTATTTACATAGCCTATATAGTTTCTTATCACAGGATATCTTGTAACATCCCTTTCTAGGCCCTTAAATCCCACTGTAAGAAAGAACTCTGGTGGGAGACACTCACACAAGCTGGTGCTCATCTCCAGATCTTTAGCTACTGCCTTATTGAAATATATACTTCTACTAAAACACAGGGTGTAAACGGAGACTGCTCATTTGTTTCCCAGCTCCCCCAAGACCCGAATAATCACACAGAAACCATATAATTACAACACCGTTTTGCCTACTAGCTCAGGCTTCTTATTAACTCCTACATCTTAAATTAATCCAATTTTATTATCTGTGTTTCATCACAAGGTTGTGGCCTACCAGTAAATGTTCTGGGGCATCGATCTCCTTCGGCAGCTACATGGTATTCCCCCACTCCGTCTATTTTCTCTCTATATCTCTGTTTGAATTTCCCACCTGGCTTTACTCTCCAAAACCATTGGCTGAAACAGCTTCTTTAATAACAAATGGTAATAAACATATTCATAACGTACAGAGGGGAATCCCATATCACCAGGGCAAGCACAGTTACAAATTATATCGATGATAAGACAATGTGTTTGTGGATTAACATTTATTTTGCTATACAAGGACAATTTCAATTCTCTCTTAGAAACTGAGATGTGTGTTCATCTAGACTTGTTGGTAGGACAGTAATGTTGATGGTATGACACAGCAGAGGCAATGGTGAAGAGGCAGTGACTCTGGCCATCGCAGTGAGTATGATGGTATACTTATGTTGTTGCTGGTAATGGTAGTGGTTGTTCTGTTGATGATGAGGGCAATGGTGATTGTAGTGGTGGTTAAGAGGTGGTGACTATGGCCATCACAGTGAGTATGATGGTGTAATTGTATTGATGATGGTGATGGTGGTGGTTCTGGTGATGGTGGTGGTTCTGGTGATGGTGAGGGCAATGGTGATTGTAGTGGTGGTTATGATGATTATGGATATTGATGTTTGGTTATCATGGTAGTGATAGCGATGATGATGGCATCCTGGTGGCATGGCAGTCATGAGGTGGGGGTGATATAGTAGGTACAGTGTTGGTGTGGGAAGTCCTTCTGTATATGTGTTGCTTTTATTGGTTAATGAATAAAGAAGCTGCTTTGACCTGTGATAGGGCAGAGTAGAACTAGGTGGGAAAACTAAACTGAATTCTGGGAGAAAGAAGGTAGAGTTAGTGAGACGCCATGTAGCTGCTGCAAGAGACAGATGCACCAGAACCTTGCCAGTAAGCCACAGCCTTGTGGCAATTCATAGATTAATAGAAATGCATTAATTTAAGATATGAAAGCTAACTAGAAAAAAATGCTTAATTTATTGGCCAAACAGTATTGCAAATAATATAGTTTCTGAGTGATTATTTCAGGTCTGGGTAGCCAGGAACAAACAAGTGGCCTCCACCAACCTCTACCAACCTAGTGTGATGATAATTGTTGTGGTGTGGGGTTTTAAAAGATTTTAAATTTATTTTACTCTATGTATATTTATGAGTGTAAGAGAGAAAGAGAGAGAGGGGGGCGCAAGAAAGTGGCATTTGGTAGTGAGTTTTCTCCTTCTACTCTATGGGGGATCTGGAGGTTGAACTTGGGTCATCAGACCTGTATGCCAGAGCCTCTACCTGCTAAGTCTTCTCACCAGCCTTAGTGATATGACTTTTATAATCTAAAAGTGTTTTTTAATTGCTTCTTCAGACACACACATTTTGCTAGCAAGCCTGATCTTCTCGATTAGAATATAATGGTTGGGATTTAAGAAATTTGCTTTCAACCATTTAAGTCTAAGACCTAGAATGTCATTCGACATCCAGAGAGGTACCTGTTAAATATGTTAATGATGAGGATACTGAAATCAGTGTCTCTATACTGATGATAGACATAGACAAGTGTTTAGGGAAAATGAGGAAAGAATATAGATTTAGGATTGGGCAAGGTATAAGAGCCATTGTGTGGGAACAGAGTGTTCAGTGCCATTGAAGCTGTGCTAATTTAATATTTAAGAATATTTATTATTTGTCACACATCATGTGTGTTTGAGGTAATATCTATGGATGAATCGACAAAACCCCAACATGCATGAGGCTTCTATGTTAGAATGGTAGGGAGATAGTTAACCATGCTACTGACACATAAAATTTCATAAGTTTTATTTAACAAGTTATGGGAAAGGAAACGTGTCAAGAAAAGGAGAAGGGCTGTGAAGGTTAGGGTAAAGAATGGGACAAATTCTTTCATAGGTGGATTGAGGAAGGAGACCCTGAGATGACAGCACTTGAGAAGTTTTTAATGAAGTGAGGGGTTTGGCTACCTGGATGTGAAGGGGAAGATTACCTTGATAGTGGGTCAGCCAGGTCAGTGACCATAAGTTAAGTGTGGGTGATGACAAGTTAGTGATGATAGATGCTTAGTAAGTGGATGGAATTGAGATCAGAGAAGAAGTCTGAGGAGGGGTTGTGTCACCTGTGTTGCAATGACCTTGGGCTTTGCTTTGAAGGGTGTGTGGAACCTTTCTTTTTTCTTATTCAAAGAAAAGCTTTGAATACGACTCTGGCTTTCATTCTTTCAAAGGACTCTGGTCATTGAATCACTGAACAAAGGAGGGAAAGACGCGATCAGTGTGCTGGCTAGTTTTGTGTCAACTGGACACAAGCTAGAGTCGTCTATGAGGGGAAATAGCTAGCTAAAAAAAATGCCTCCATCAGAGTGTCTTGTGGGCAAGTCTGTGGTGCATTTTATTTATTATTGTTGATGTAGGCGGACCCATCTCTTTATGGGCAATATCATCTCTGGGCTGTATAAGAAAGCAGGCTGAGCAAATCAGAGGAGCAAGCCACTAAGGAGCACTCCTCCATGTAGAATGGAGTGGTGGGGCTGCGTCCCGCCACCTGGCTAGCTTTACACCTGAAATAATTACATGGAAACTGTATTCATTTAAACACTGCCTGGCCCATTAGTTTTAGCCTCTTATTGGCTAATTTCTCACATCTTGCTTTAACCCATATTTAGTAATCTGTGTAGAACCACGAGGTGGTCCCTTACCAGGAGAGATCTTAACCTGCGTCTGTCTTGGAGAGGAGAAGCATGGCGACTGCTTATGGCGACTGCCTGAAGTGTCTGGCCTACTTGGCTTTCTCTCTCCCACAATTCTGTTCTGTCTACTCCGCCTACCTAATTTTCTGTCCTATTAAAGGGGCCAAGGCAGTTTCTTTATTAACCAATGAAAGTAATACATAGATACTCCTCCATCACCTCCATGGCCTCTACTTCATTTCCTGTCTCCAGGTTTTTGACTTGAGTTCTTTCTGTAACTTCCCTCAGTGATGGAGTGTGACCTGAGAGTTGTAAGTTGAAATAACCCTTTCCTCCCTCACTTGGTTTTGGTCTGGATGTTTTTTATCACAGCAATCAAAACATAAGTAAGACATTCAGTAAGAACAGTAGGATCTGTTGGGAGGTCATTTTACTCATGTACGAGAAGGGAATTCCCTGAATAGGCATGCAACACAATGAACAAATTCTTCCAACTAGGCCCTACCTCCTAATGTTTCCAACATTTCCCGAAATAGAGCTACCAAGTGGGAACCAATACACAACAGCATGTAGAGAGGATACGATTAATAACAACACTTTATATACATGGCATAAATATGACCAATATGGGTTCCTAACAGACTGAATTTAAAGTAAAGTGTGTGGTACACTCTCACTGAGAAGGCTCAACTATCCGGGAATTCATTTTTAAAACACAAGACTTTAAAAAACAGCAAACAGTTATTGCTTTAATTATTGGAAAGTAAATAGTGAAATTACAGGTAAAATTAGAAATAATATAGAATAACAAAATTATTATAATTTAAAAATTTTGAAATGTGTTAATGAGGGAAATGTATTTCATCAAAAGGTTAAGAATTAAACTAAGTAAAAATAATCATATAAAAACACTATCTTTCTTCTCAATATGGTGTTAGGGTGGAATCTGGAATTTGGAAATAATGACCAGAAATATTACTCAAAAGCAAAAAATGTGTTTCCTGAAAACAAGATGAAGTTCAGAGTAGCAGATTAAGGCTGACTTGGCAAGCTGGTAGGGGTCAGAGCTGAAGGTTTTGATATTTGGGCTTAGATTTGGTATATATTTCCTTTTTGTTTTTAAAAGGACAACTAACAGAGGAGGATTTCCTTTCTTTCTATGGCAAGCAAGCAAAGAACTGCCAGAAACAACTCAAGAGGGATATTTATGTAGGCTCACAGTTTCACAGAATTCAGTCCACGGCTGTGTGGCCCTGGGCTTGGGCAGAGCAGCATGGTGGGAGGAGCAAGTGCTGGAGGAGAGTGGCTGTCTCTGTCGTGGACAGGAAGAAAACTGGGAGGAATATTTACAACGCACAGAGGCATGCCACCATTGAACATATTCTTCCAACCAGGCTCCACCTCCTAATGTTTCCAAAACTTGCCAAAATCGAGCCACCAAGTGGGAACCAAGCAAGTAGCATGTTAGCCTGTGGGGAGTCATTTCGTAATGATACCATGACATGGGTCATGAGAAGCACGTATTACTGCTTCTCATGTAAGTACAGGAAGTTTGGTGCCATTTTGTGTCTATATTGTGTTGACGTTACCATATTGCTTCTCTGAGGTGCACTCAGCCTTGTGTCAATCATCCCTACAGCAGAGCCCCTTGCAGATCTGCTGTGAAGACCAATGACTTGTACAATGAAAGATAGTTAACATGACCTTCACAGGAATAGCCACCCCCCTCCACCATTGGAAAATCAGGTGGAAAAATTAGGGAGGTGTTATCATGACCAGAACAGCCAGGGAAGAGAAATAGACTTTTGATATAAAATGATGTAATATAACATTGCAATATAATTCAACACAACCAATATACTGTCTTTTGGCTTTATTTTTCAATTGGGAACGAAACTCCTGGCATGGTTCAAGTTAAGAAAGTGTTCTGCTACACTGAGCTACCTCCCTAGACCTTAGGCATAGATTTTATGATTGGAAAAATAAACGATTATTTTGAAAATAATGAGGATTTTTTTCTAAAGAAGTAAAATTTTAAGGAAAAGGATGGTCTGTGATTTTTCCAGAAAGCTTGGACCTTTAGTGAAATTAGAGCCATCACTGAGCCCAGTAGGCTGTTCTGTCACCGAAGCTTGTGGGTGGGGGACTCATATTTTGACTGAGCTAATTAGTCTGTTTTGACTGCACACACAAAGTGGAAACCACCTTCGCTTTTAAGAGCATTTTCACCCAGTGCTTTCTACTGTATTCAGCACACTTTATTCTGCCAAAATCATCCAATTCAGCCTTGCAGCCCTCTGTTCTTCCATGGAATATCCACAAATAGACGCGGCCTGCGCAGGCAGCAAAGCGATGCATCTGGATTTCTGATTTAGCTGAAAGATGTGTAAAAATGCGTGGAGCCACATCTGAGGAAGGGAAAGAACACTTTTTCCCCGACCATCAGTGTGATTTATGACCCCTGAACTGCTTCCCCATCCCTCATTTGAAAATTGGCCTGAGCAAGAATGGAAGAAACGCAGATCTGAGGCTCCGAAGGGCTTGGAAATGGGTATTAGTGGATCAAATGCTTGGCACGGGCTCCGCTGTCAGCACCTCAGGTGTGTAATGCATTTCAAATTTTCAAGAGGCGACTTTGATTTTGACATAATTCACACTCAAGTATTTCTTTAGATCGGGCTGAGTAATAGCCAAACACAAAGAAAGGTATTACCTGGAACAAGCTACAGTACCCTTTCCAATATTTCCAGCTACAGTTAATAGGAATGTAATCTTTCCATGGCTCTGATAAATACAAACCTTAAGAAAAATGTTTTTAATGATCTTATCCCTGGTAGGTGCCAGGATGGCAAGTGGAGCCCACAGACTTGAATAGCACATAATGATGTTTTGAAAACAGACAGGGAGAAAAAAAAGGAGGGTTCTCATCCACCTCTTCTGCCGTGCAATGTGTGGGATATGTACTGCTTGGGAGGCATGATCTCTGAACAGCCAACACTCCCTGACTCATAGCAAGTGGAAACACATTCCTGAACTCCGTCTTTAGATTCTTTCTCCTGTCACAAAGTTGTCCCCTCTAAAGCTGGGACGGTACTTGTAAGCTCAAGAAAATGCCATCTGTATTTAGCACGGGTTGCCATGACGGTAACGTTTTCCTTGTCCAGTGGACAATATGGTGGAAGAGTGGTCTAGCCTGCCTCTGATCTAAGCCTAAGAACACTGGCTGATGCAAGGATCCACTCCTAAAAGCTCCAAAGAAGTGAGATAATTAGAACTCAAATCATTTTGTTCCCTGAAGCACTCACTGTTCAAGGCTTTTCGGCTGGCAGAGATGCCTAAGCAGTGGTGGTCGCATCTTGGCTCTGGATGATGACTGTTCAGCTCTGAGAAAGTAGGAAGTAAGTTAGAGAAAACAATAACTAAGTGTGCACATGGCAGGACAAACAGACCCCCCCCCCCAAACATTGTCCCAGTCCATCGGTGCTGCAATTAACTCCACCCTGCCACCCACTTTACCTCCCCGATAGCTGGCTTTCAAACACTTCCGAGAATACATCCTTTTGTATGTGCATCCAGGTACCCCACCTTCCCTATACCATTAACCCCAACCTCCAGTCTTCTAATAACTTGAACCTTCAGCTCATGCTGTGAAATATTTCTGAAAAGATCACAACAGTTGTCTTGAGAGGAGCTGATCAATAATCCCAAAGACTAATTTGGGGCCATACTGGCCCCAATGATCAACTGGATCCTTTCAGAGATGCCTTACGTCCACCCAAAATCCATTCGGAAGAAATGTCCTAGTAAAATGACATGTGATCAGTGACCTCTGATATGGTAGATGATAATCCCCCAATGAGCTGTGTACAACCAGGCCATTCTTTGTATGGACAAAGGGCTTGCACTGGATTGACATCTGTAAACCTATTGCATGTAAGATAAATGTTAGAAGTCTGTAAAAATGTACAGTATTGCATTTCTGGGTTACTGTATTTTCATAAAGCATATTACCCAGAAGCTTCAAAGTGAGGTACTATAAGTTCACACATCAGACTCCCAGAAGTGACAGATGAAATGGCCCTCGCTATACACAAAACTGACTACAGTTCTCCTCGGGACATGAGAGCTTCATGGTTAGTTTAAAACTTGTCTTTGACTCTACCCATGTCAGAGGCCAACACACACATCTAAGCCATTAGTTAGCATGGTTACAGAGAACCAGTCTTTGCTTCAAGCGGAGTGAAGGCTTTTGCTGTATTTGTATACATAAAACACCTGATGTTCTAAAGTACTCTCGCGAGATGGGGGGTGGAGCGCAGTGGTTGCATGCTTGTGCTTGCCTTCTAATTTTGAGAGTCTCAGCTCTATCCCTAGCAGGGCAGAAATAGGTGACTGAATGGATTAATAAGTGAATAACGGACCATGGAGATGGTTGAATGTGTCAGAACGCTTGCTTTCTTGTTTGCGGACCTGAGTTCGAATCCTAGAACACACATACCTGGTTGTAATCCCAGATGTGGGGTGGGCAAGAGATAAGAGGACAGCTGAGTTGCCAGCCTAGGTCCAGGCTCAGTGAGAGGCCTTGTCTTAAGACAGTGGTTCTCGACCTTCCTAATGCTGCAACCCTTTAGTACAGTTCCTCATGTTGTGGTGACACCCCCAACCATAAACTGTTTTCCATTGCCACTTCACAACTAGTTTTGCTATTGTTATGAATCCTAATGTAGATAAAATATTTGCTATACAAGATATATTGTATGTGACCCTTGGGATAAGGTTGTTAAACTTCCAAAAGGGTCATGACCCACAGATTGAGAACCACTGTCTTAAGGTGGTGCGTGATTGAGTGGGATACCCAGCCTCTTTTTTGGCCTCTGCATATGACATGGGTGCATACACCACACACATACCATGCCAACAACAACAACAACAACAACAACACACACACACACACACACACACACACACACACACACACGCACACACACACACACCACAGAAAGAGAAAATCAAATAAGAACCCAACAGGATTCAGTGCTTAGACAGGACTTGACCTGAGAGGTGGTGCTCTTGTTTCTTTCCCTGTAACTGCTTTTGTCAAAGTTGGCCAGCACACTCTGCAGGGCTGCTGGGCAGCGGCTGTCACAGCAGAAGATTCAGCAAGTCCTCTGGGATGAGAGAAATGGCCCTCATCCTATGATACACGGAGTGTGAGCAAAAATGTATGACTCAGTAAAATGTCACCAGTGGTCCCAGGCTGAAGGATATCAACTTTATGTTGACCTTTTTCCAAAGCCAGGTGTTCGTGGAGAAAACAAAGCCCTCCATGACTTCCAGGATCTGGACCAACGTTCACAGGTAGTCACTGGTGTCTTTTGTCCAAATACAGACCACTCTGTGACTATGGAAGAAACAAAACTACTTTGTAATCAAGCTGGACTGCAGAAAGACATGTCCATTGCCAATGCCACATGACATGACGGAATCAGACATCCTCATCCTGCCCCCTACAAGCAGCTATGACTGCCTTGTCAATCACAGCCCGAATCTTCATCTCTCCCATATTCTGATTAAGACTTACTGATGTGTTCAATAATCATCTCCATTTGCTGGCAACACCCTCTCTAGAACAAGTTTCCAAAGCCTTACATTCTTCCCCCCAATCAACACAAGAAATCCTTTCTAATAGCTGCCCATGGTGCATGCTTTTTCTCATAGTAGCTGCAGGAAGCCAGCTTACTGCTGCTGCCTTCCTATGGGCTCTGGCTAGAGGCAGGGAGAAAACTCCCTCTTTTCCTTAAGCATAAACCTTGAGAATTCCCATCCAGGAAAAGGAGGGTTGGATTCTCAGTCTGAGATTGGATACGGCCCCTGATAGTACAGGAAGCACCTAGATCAGGATCATGAGAAAGCTGGAGGCCTCTTGGTAGGAGAAGTTGCTTCTCCAGGATGCCTTTTTCTTACCCTCTTCCCCTGTGGATTGGCACTGCTCTGGGGTAAGAAACATCATTTTTCTTAGATGGGGTAGTTGAGAGTAGTCCCAAATCACAACTAAAGCGAGTTGTGAATGGTGATAAATTAGTTCAGAAAAGCATTCCCAATGTATTGGCCATTCACAAGGTTTCAAAAGAGAAAGGTCAGAAAAGATGGGATGGTTTTTTCTAGAGAGACTCTCAAAGGAGCCTTGAAGAGGTACCCATCCCCTGGAGGACCAGTGGCAGGTGAAGGGACTGAATATCCGTGCTAGTGTTTTGCTGGAAGACATTCTGGATCACGCGAGCAGGTGTACCAAGACCTCTTTTGGTGGGGTAGATATCCAGTCCCGGCTACCCCCCTCCTTTCCTGAAGGCAAGAGATGAAGTGGAACCAACCCCTGTTTTATGATGAATGCCCTGTAAATTGCATCATGGAAAGAGAGTTTACAAGTCCCACAGAGAAGACTAGCGGAGAAAGGGAAACAGAATGGGAATTTCCCTAGCTCCTCTTGTCCTGTCTGCACCAGAAGTCCTGTGAGAGGTGATGAGCAGGAGGCTCCCCAGAGACACCTGCCATGCCTCTCACTCCCTCAGCTAGAGCATCCTACCCAGCACAGCTAGGGGACATTATTTATCGGTGTTACCCTCAGTACAGCTGATTGCAGCTTAGTTCACAAAGACCTGAGCACAGAGAGCTGCCCTTCCCGCCTTCTTCTGAAGTAGAGAAGAGCTGTAGGTAACTGTGACTGAAAGTCAAGAAGACAGCTTCCGTCGCTTTGAGTTCACATGACTCAGCTCATTCTGAGGAGGGTCACAGCGGAGAGATGGAAGCAGCGGATAACATTCAATGACAGAATTCTCATTTGGAGAGCCATGTGCAGAGCATGTCATAGGGTTATACATTTAAATATTCACCTTCGCTTTGGCTTCCCTCCTCCTCCTCCTCCTCCTCCTCCTCCTCCTCCTCCTCCTCCTCCTCCTCCTCCTCCTCCTCCTCCTCCTCCTCCTCCTCCCCAATCTTTCAGAGACCTGATCATTCTCCCTAGCCTGGATACCAACAGAGAATGCATTTTTTTGTTCCCAGTTCCATACAACAATCTTTGTGGCTCTCAGGCCAAGGATCATGTTCCCTGGAGTTTTCCTGACAGATTCACTAACTTTCCTCAACGTACCATCACTCCGTTCCACTTGTTCAGGGTCAATAGTAATGAACCACTGTGATTGCCGTCTTTCTTCATCTCCGAAGCATGCCACCCTCACGCTCTCTATAAAGCATAGTAAGAGGACTTGCTGGGGTTAATCCTGACACTTAGTCCCCACCCCAAACAGCCTGTGGCATGCATGGCCACACAAACAAGCACATATTTATCATACAAACACACAAACAATAATATATTTTTAAGTTTTTTCACGTAGTGCCAATTTTACATTTTTAGTAAAGTTTTCTAAACAAAGTTAAAATGTGATATAGCTTTAATAAAAGCTTGGAGAAACATACCTGCAAGTTGAGAAGCTGGACTGAAAGTATCAGTGTGTGCTTTGTATTTCACAAAATCCTCTCTAAAATTCAGGAATTTAGGGTTGCCAAGACTACAAATTCTTCCTTAGTGACCTTTCAAAAGCACAGGTTCAAGTTGATAACGATGACAAGGGCAATTTTAAAAGTCCAGCTGTTAGAGTCAGCAAACTCAGGACCACAGATGTGCCAGCATCACTCGTCACATTTCTTCCTCCACCATCATTGCAATCTTGGGACATGTGTGAGCAGGCCACAGGTATGAGCAAATAGGAGAGCTAAGTATCATCTGGGATGCTCCATGTAATTGCAAGCAATCAAGATTATCCCTTCTTTTTTTCTGTACATACATCCTAAAAGCACATACATACAAGAGAATAAGGAAAAGTCATAATTAAATCATTCATTAGACATGGTTCTCCACACTGTGCTGGGACATGGTGGTAGGTGATTGGCCACTCTGTGATCATTGGTCTGATGTCAGTTTACAACAAATTAGAATCCCCTAAGTAGGGAACCTCAGCTTAAGAACTCTCTTGATTGCCTTAACCAAAGTGGGGAGACCCACCTCAAATGTGCCGGCACCTTCAGGTAGCAGCCTAGATGCAAAAGGACATAGCCAAGGCAAGATCATTCTCTACTCCTTGGCTTTCAGTCTTGCTGGGTCTGCCTTTGCTTTTTCTGCTGAACTAATGGACACCATTCTTATTGCTGTTGTTCCAGTCTCCCAGTTTCCCGTGTGGACTAAGTTCAGTGATTCTCTAGGGAACTTCCGGGTTTTCCTTGCCAGACTGGGACTGCTGAGGCACCAAGCCTGTGTGAACCAAGCAACTACTGGGTTGTTCTGAGACAGCCAGTATGGGACCACTCACACTGTTGAGGCATCAAGGAACCCGAGACAACGGTTGTTACGATTTTATTGTAAGCTGATTTGATAAATTATATATGTATGTATGCACATATATACATATGTGTAGGTATGTGTGTTCATGTGTCTGTGTGTGTACAGTTTTTCCAGGATGTGGCTGTCATGCACTGCCTTTATCATGAACACCTCTGAACTTCTCTTTATATGATATCTTGTCAGACGAATAGCTGTGAAAATGGATATTCCCTCCACTTCCATCTTTTGACATCAGGTTGGGAAAGCAATGTTTTGCTTTGTTCCAACTCTTTCTCAGGACTGCTGGAATGTCAGAAACCTGGAAAAGTTGGGAAAATCTGCAAATATGAAATCCCCAATACTTTTATATTAGTAAGCAAGAGCTTTCCCTAAAGTGAGGTCTTTGTGTTGATCTGGGGGAGATTATCAAGATTTCCTCTAGATGGGGTGCTAGCATATTCCTGACTTTGTACAAGAATTGGGGTCACCTTGTATTTAAATGAATTAATGAATCCAGTCTAGTGCTTCATAAAGTCTACAATGTGTTGCAGAAATTTTCTATGATCTTCTTGTAAATATCAAAAATTGCTAATCTACTCTAACTCTTCATAAGAAATATTAAGTTTACAATCCATAAAGTACATGTGTACACACATATACTCACATGCACACACATATGTACCCATGTGCACAATTCATACAACTTACATTCACACATACATGTGCACACATATGCAAACATACATATGCTTCTGTGGAACGTCTGTGAGCAGGCAAAATGCCTGGATTACTTATTTTAGATAAAAACGAGCTGCTTTTGAAGCCTAATGGCTGTAATCCATTTATGATGTCTTGCTCCTAAAATATTTCTAAATTTGCTAAACCACTCTTTCCAGTAAGGCCTGCACAATATTGAGAAAGTTACTCTTTATAATGGGTTGGGAGGTGGGTGTGGGGAGAGGTGTTGAGCTAGGGTTTCATGTATTCTAGGCTAGGCTCAGCATTGAGACAGGGTGTCATGTGTTCCAGGCTAGCCTCATACTTACTGTTTAGCCCAGACTGGCCTTGAACTCCTAATTATCTTGCTTTCAAATGCCAAGTGCTGGGATTATAGGCATGTGCCATCACTTAGTTTCTTTTACTAATGCTAGGACTATGGTTGGAAAACAGACACTAGCATGTTTGCTGGTTTCTTTCAATGCCAACTCATGATGCCTAGAGAGTCTCACTGTGCTCTGCACACACATGGATTTGCTTTCCAGCATTCTTGGGTGGGAATAATATAACTTCATCCACATGTATATACCTTAGTAATTTATTTCTTATGTTCAAAGGAACTCTTGGGCATGTGAGCACCCTTGAAAGATTAACACTGGGGGCATGTCCAGCATGGTGGACTGCAGAGTTGACATAGAGTCTGTCTGTACGGTGGAACTTTGCAGTCATGCAGACCCAGATCTAAAGCAGGTGTAGACCTTTGGATGGCTTTAGAACAAATAAACCCATCCTTTATTCCTAGCCCATTTATGTTTTTTAATGAAAGACATAATTAAACAATGTGTTCTCTGAAACCCAGAATTCACCAATGATCTGGGAGTCAATGGTAAAAGCATATTTAGCCTTTAGAAATTCCCAAACACCCACCATAACTGTCACATTACTGCCACCAGCAATTCAGGATGTGGCTGCTTCAGGTCCTCAAGGTCCTTATGCTCAGATATCATGGTGGAGAGATGGTGGCTCCAGAGGCTTCCTTTGCTTTTCCCAGATAGCTGAGGAGATTGGACACTTTGACATCTGCTGCTCGCTGGGAACTTACACACATCATTTCTTGTAAAAGGAGAGGGCTGCTTGTTCATCCTGGCCACCCGGCTAGCTTAGCCCTGAAATAATCACACAGAAACTGTATTAATTAAATCATTACTTGACCCATTAGCTCTAACTTCTTATTGGCTAACTCTTACATCTTAATTTAACCCATTTCTATTAATCTGTGTATCGCCACATGGCAGTGGGATTGTGGTACTTTTTGTTCCTTTGCTTCCTGGCTATGAGGTGAGTGGGTTTGTTTTGTTGTGTTTTCTCTCAGTGATATGTGGTTTGGCAATGGCTAACCAGTCAGGATTCTCGAGAACCGTGCCTTCAAATAACCTTTTCCATTTTTTAATTGACTCTCTGGTGGAGAGCTGACTACACTATGATGCTGTAGAATCATTTCCTTAGATTTAATCAAAACTGTGGGTAAGAAGCAATGGCTTTAAACCATGGGCAATGGTTATGCTGGTTAAATTGTGATATGCATGGCAAAGACACAAATACAGAAACAATGGAACTTAGTCAAAAGCATTAACAAGATATCCCGATGGCCACACATTCAGCAACAGTGACATTGAGACAGATGTACCCAGTCCTGCCGGTAACAAGATGCACATCAACTCCCTTTGTGCATATTGTCTCAAATACATTGGCTTCCTTCACGCTCACTTCTGTCTAGAATTAGAATACGCTGAACACCCTTCACATTTGGCAGACATAAAGAGATGGAAAATGAGTTCACTGTAGGAACCACTAAGAAATGTAACCATAGACCAAGGCCAGGAAGTCCGACTTCAGGGTCATGTTCTTGACTATGCTTCTCTCAAGGGTCGATCAGCTCATGTAAGAGAAATACAGGGGAATCCCCAAGTTACAGAGTGTCAACTAAACACAGGCTGGGGGTGGTGCTGTGTACCTGTAGTCCCAGCATTCGGGAGGCAGAGACAAGATTAGGAGCTAGCATGAGCTACACAGCAAGTTTGGAGCCAGCCTGAGCTACAGAAGACCCTGTCCTGTTTTTCTTTCCCCCAACTTGATACAAACTAGAGTCATCTGGGAAGAACCTCAGCTGAGAAAATGGCTCCATCATTTTCTCCATGTGAGAAACCTGTAGGGCATTTCCTTGGTTAGTAATTGATGCAGAAAGGCCAGTTGGGGGCTGTGCCACTCCTGGGCAGGTGGCCCAGGCATCTAAGTAGGTAGTCCAAGAAAGGCATGGGCAGGAAGCCAAGGGGCAGTACTTCTCCATGACTTCTCCTTCAGTTCCTGCCTCCGGGCTCCTGCCTTGGTTTCACCTGATAATGTACTATATAACCTGTGAGCCAAATAAACTCTTTCCTCCCTACATTGCTTTCAGTCAGTGCTTTATCCCAGCAAGGAAAAGCAGACCAAGACAGATGCTATGCCAGGCGCTCTACTGAGTTTTCTTCGCGGAGTCCGGGGCTGCTCTGTGGCCATACCACCTGCTCAGAATGCACCATCTTTGCTCAGTCCACTGGCTGCTCTGTGAGCACACCACCTACAGAATGCACCATCTTTGCTCCATCCAGTGGCTGCTCTGTTTGTGGCCATACCACCTACCCAGAATGCACCATTTTTGCTCAGTCCAGTGGCTGCTGTTTGTGGCCATACCCCCTACCCAGAATGTACCAGTGCTCATCTGTACCCAATGGCTGCTCCAGTAGTTGCTGTTAGTTAACATCCCAACATTCAGAGACAGAAATGTCCAGGGAGGAAGTAGTTTTACAAAAGCCAGCCCAGCAGTGCTTACAGTCTCCTGGCTTTAAATGAACTGCATTGCCCATACTCAACAAAAGTTGAGTAGAGGACAATCTTACTGTACACTATGGAGCATGAACATTCAAGGTGTAGCTAAGACATGCCAAGTACTAGAATGTTAGAATGTGTCCCTCCCTCCTTTTCCCTTCCCTTCCCTTCCCTTCCCTTCCCTTCCCTTCCCTTCCCTTCCCTTCCCTTCCCTTCCCTTCCCTTCCCTTCCTTTCCCTTCCCTTCCCTTGTCTTGTCTTGTCTTGTCTTGTCTTGTATTTCAGTGCTGGGGATCAAACCCAGTGTCTTACCCATGCTAGGCAAGTGTTCTACCACTGAGCTACACCTCACCATGGTGGTTATTATTTTTTTCCTAGAAACTTTTTCAATAAACTTTAGCCTTAAATATACAATTATGCTATTAATAACTTGGCTTACTTTATATTAGTAAATTTTTAGTAAGTCAGTGGTCACCATGTTAGATGTTTTTGTAGTTAGCTTTTTTGGGGACTGTGACAAGCACCTGAAGGAGCCACTAAAAAGAGGGAGAAGTTTCTCTGGGTTCTTTGTTCCAGAGGTCTCAGTCCATGCCAGCAGCTCTGGTCTCTGGGGTGGTGAGAGAGGAGTGGAGGGGCAGAGTCACTCACCTTATGGTCACCAAAAAGCAGACAGGAACAGAAAGACATCCAAAGTGGTGACTCAGGACAGGTTCTCAGGGACCACATTGGTCCTGACAGTCTCCAGACCCTTGAACAAGATCAACCTGCCTGAGGACCAAGCCTTCAATAACCAAGCATTTGGGGTAGTGCTTTGTATCCAGACTATAAAAATAACTTACAAATTTAATCTTGACGTACTTATAAACTGTTAAGTAACTGATTAAAATCATGAATAAGACTTCTAACAAAAACTTTCTTCTATCTTTTAGATTAAATGCATTCTTAGGATATAAATAGTATATATCAGTGATAATTTATCAAAATTTTTTTTAGCATTTACTTTTGAGGGACTGAAGAGAGAGAGGAATATTTGCTGATTTTGCAAAGGACTAGAGTTTGGTGCAAGCACCCACATCACTGGGCAGTTCACAGCTGCCTCTAACTGTAGTTCCAGAGCATCAAACACCCTCTTCTGGCTTCCTTGAGCACCAGCACAGTTATGCACAGCACACACCCATCCACCCACTTAGATACACACACACACCTACACACACACACACACACACACACACACACAGTAACTTTATTTATTTTATTTAAATTTTATCATTTATTTTACATACTGACCACAGTTTCCTCTCCCTCCCCTCTCCCCATTCCCTCCCCTCACCTTCCTTTATGCTCCCTCCCATCCACTCCTTCTCTGTCCATTCCTAGAGGCAGGCCTCCCATGGGGGGGGGGTCAACAAAGCATGGCACATCAAGTTGAAGCAGGACCAAGCTCTTCCCCCTGCATCACAGCTGGGCAAGGCATTCCAAAAACCAGTTCAAGCATCAGCGACAGGTGTCAGGTGGTGATCCCACTCCGAGAAGCACTACAAACAGACCAAGCTCCACAACTTTTGCTCACATGCGGAGGGCTTAGGTCAGTCTCATGCAGGCTCCCTAGCTGTCTGTTGAGAGTCAGTGAGCTCCCAAGAAAGAGCTCAGGTTAGCTGTCTGGTTCTCTGTCATGACCTTGACCCCTGGAGCTAGAATAAAGTAACTTTAAAATCGTTACCTTCTCTATAGCAAAATGGTCAGCTTTGGACTGTGGAAAATAAAGTTTTCAAAATAATGCATAAAGGAAAAACAAGATAGTTGATACTTTGTTTATCTCACAGAAGGGAAGCCATCCTCGGAGCCCGCTGGAAGCATTTGTAACTGGCGTGGTCGGATGAACTTTTCCATGAAGCTAGTTAAAAACAGCAGAAGGGAATTCGTACATACAGACATAGCCCATGTTGTGTCTAGTAGACCACAGCTCCTCATCTTTCCACAAATTTCTAGCCCCCTGCCTTGCTCTTTCCAGAGAATCTCGAATGGAAGCCAGCTCTTCCTAGACATTACCTAAAGGCCCCGCTGCCCTGCGCATGCCTGGGTGCTGAGTGCATACGTTCCTACGGCGTGGTCACGGCTCCAGATCCCTCGTTCCAGCCTCGCTGCCTTGCCTGTCCTTCAGCAGCTAAGACACTGACATCACTGGAATGTGTGTGCTTATAATCTAACTACATACTTGGCACCTCATTAAAATCAGAGGACGAAAATCAGCGAGCAGGGCCTTGGTTCTCTCTTACTTCCATCCTGAATGGACCAGCCTCCATCCTGGGCCCGGTTTATCAGCCCAGCCAGAAGGTGCTGCAACCTTCCTGCGGTTAATGGAAGTGTAAATTGGATTCCCCAGGGCTCCTCTGTGCGATGATACACTCTGTCTAGTCTGCTCAGCTGGCTGTGTGCACTACCAGCTTCCTTCTGGCTCCAGGGACCTGACCACAGTCAGGACTTTCCTAGAGGATTAGGTATCCAGGAGCCCAAGACCCTGCAAGGCCACCGAGAACTTCTGTTTCTTTTTCTATTCATGTCTCTAAGGTCCCTTGTCTCCCTAGAGCCCTTCTCTTTGCTTAGCCACCTTCCTGGCTTTCAAGTCTTGATGGAGTCACGCACAAGTGGCACATCATAGACCAAATATGTTCTCGTTTCTAGGCTACTGGACACTTTTGCCAGATACTTGAAGAACAGGTCGATGTTTAGCTTCAAGGAATGGGTGTTAATATTAGAATTTCTGGCACCAGTGGGTTTGTATATATTTTTTTTAAGTGGCCGGCATTTAGGGAGCTCACAGATAGTCTTCTACAGACAAAACTAGGATCCTAAGGCTAGATTTTATACATTTTAGCTGTTATGTGGTCTTCTGGAAGGTGGGTAAGGACGTGTAGTCTAGAAGCGTTGTAGTAAATTGTAGGACACCGGCAACAGCCTTAGTCTCTGTGTGGTGCCTCCGTCGGCCTCGGTTTCCTCAGATCGAAATAGCGCTATTTTTTCACTAGGCTTGCATGAAAATAAAATCAGATTGAGAGTGTCAAAACCATTCAGAAGAGTTTAAATACCGTAGAGAAACAGCAAGAGTGGGAGTATCTATAGAAAGCAGAGCCATACACCTCATTTTCTACTTGCAGTCAAATTAAGCAAGTAGTGTCAAGTGTCTGGTAAACTGGGAACCAAAGGAAAAGGAGCGCTGGGAACAGGGCTCAGCAGAGGGATATACTCAGCACACATACAGCCCTGGGTTTCATCTGCAGAATAAAAGCACCTGAAGGCTAAGGGAAGGGCTTAACGATGCCCCGCTTGAGGTCAGACCAAGACAGAGGTAAGGCTGCTTGGTTTCTGCTGTACTCAAAAGCTGACAGCTTTCCACTTACAAAGACTGATTGAAGAGTTTTTGATTCCACAACTGGGCGAAAGTCACAGTCGTAAGAAACATGCCTGCAATTTTGAATCGGTATCTTTTCCCACACTAGTAATTCAAGGTTCCATTGCCCGATACTGGGCCATTCCCAGTCAGTCCTCATCACAAAGGAAAACTAGACTTCACTGCAGAGCAAGCTCTTTGAAAGGGTGGGTAGAGTTGGTGCATTTTTGACTTCTCTCTTGCATTTATAAGTGGAAAAGTTGACAGACGGCAATGGCAGCCCCTCTACTGGGAGGAGCCATATCCAGAGGCTAGGTTGGATCCCAAGGCCAGTGAGTTCATGATTAACGGAATCAAGGGCACTAGCTGGGGGCAACCTAGGGTTTTAGTTCCTGGTGCAATTCCCCTCCATTCTCAGCACAGCAAAAGGTTCTCAGAAAGAGAAAGGAGGCCCCGAGCAGCTGCTGGGGGATTGAGAGAATTGAGGGGGAGGTGTTCCCATCTGTAGTTCAGGAGAGGCAGTCAGAGGTTGCTCTTTCAGACTGCTGGGTGACTTCCACTTCTTGTTAGCAGTTATGACCACTCGTGCAAACCTTGCTTTCCCAGGGAATATAGGATCTAATGCACGTATTTGCGCAACAATATCATCTAAAAGAAGTTTTTTTGAAAAAATATAAACACCTACAGGAGACTCTCTTTAAGTCCCTGAACTAATTAAAATGCCCCTAGCTCACCTCTTCCTCAGCAACAAAAGAAGAAAACAATTAGGCAGCCTCTCTCACAAACAGCTAATGACATTTTAGTCATAGGCAGCCAGGTTCATAAATACTTACACCAGTGAGTTTGTCTCACATAGATTTGTAGGAATTTATTGCCAAACAGTAAATTTTCTGTAGGAAATGTAATTAGACACATAGTCTCATTTGAACCCTTTCAAGAGGGGCTCTGCCCAGAGCACACATCCTCTCCTGTGAGGCAGGCCGAGTGTCCTGCATCTTTACTCAATGTGCTTGGGAAAATGAGACACAGCAATAAAAGTAAGTGCCTGGCTTGTCAGCTAAAATTTATTGTATGCAAGTCTCTAACTCAAAACTTTCCTACCCCAGATTCCTGGTGGCATGCCAAACGTGGGCTTGAAGTATTAGGAAATCAAAAGTCTGTAGGTCGGTGGGAGCCAATGGGCCCTTATGGGCAGCTCTTCTTCAAAGAAGGTATTTTTCTGTGATGTAAAGGATCGCTTCAACGGGATCATGTCGCTATCTGCAATAATCCCTTTCTGTAGCCTCATTATTAAGTTTCTTGAATTCCAGAGCAGATTCAGGGTGACTGAAAATTTGATTAAAAATTCCAAGGACTGAAGTAGAACGTCCAGTCCAAATTCCTTTCTTCCTCAGGCTCTCATCGCAAGGGTTGCATCTCCTGTACCCACTCATGCTCTCTCTGTAGAGACATTGGGAGGACAGGGCAGAGGAGCCAGAAGAGAGAGGGGTGCACAGTTATTTATGGTAGAGGGCCACTTCGGGTGACATCTGCTGTTATGCTCCCTCCCATTTAATCAGTGGTGGCTCAGAAATAATTAAATCAACCACTCTCACTGCCTCAGACCTGCTAGGATCTCATCAAGTCTGAGAGACGTGAAGATTAATGGGCCTATTACCAGAAGCCCACATGACACCACTAGACCATCTGATCAGCTACGTTTATAGCCACAAGTTGCTGCTTTTGAAATGGAAACAAACGTGTCACATATAGCAAGATGGATTTCTCTATGGAAATGGCATTGTGCCTTCCTGTCTGGGTGATCGCTATCACTAGGGGCCATCGAACAGTCCTGGCTTGGCCTTGGAGATGAGAAGAGACAGAAACCGTGCCTGTTTCCTTCGGTTTCCTTTCCGTTGTGTTTGTAACACTTTGGTGGAGCTCAGTGCAAAGAAGAGATGAAAGATGAAACGCAGAGCAAGCAGTCATGAATTCTGCCCTCAGCTCTATCTTAGATGCTTGCAGCACAGACAGGTCTGTCAGTAGAATTAACTTTTTTGTAGAAGTTAATTTTCTATCCTAAGAAGTCTGGGAGAACAGGGCTGGGGAAGTAATGAAGGAATACTTCTTGGTAATATTGAAGCTATTGTTTTTAGATACAATGAAAACAGCCGAAGGTTGTGACTTTGTATGTCTATATGTGTGTGTGTACATGTATGTGACATGGATCACAAATAGCTAGGTGCTGAGGAAGGGTTTGGGGCTTAAGGGAGACTGAAAGAAGATCAAAGGCAGAAGAATAGGTTCAGCCACAACCTGTGCATTTCACATCCTACCAACCCTGTGGTCACCAGCCCTAGGGAAGGTCCCTTTAAATTGAAACATTCCCTCCAGGAGGGAGTCAGAGACCCATGAGACTCTTGAGAAAACAAACGTCCCAAGTTTGAGACAGCAGAAACTTGCAAGGGTCATGAGGACCCCTTCCCAGGATTATAGATGGAGTTGCCAATGTCTGGGGGAGGAGACACAGGCTGCCAAGCAGCAAGGAGGAATCTCAGAGCTGAGGCACTGTGCAGGAATGCAGTTCCCTCCCTGAGTCTTCACGGGCACTGGGGTGGGCTACAGGCAATAGCATCTTCTCCTCTGCCGGGTACTAACCCAGGAAAAGCTCATGTACTTGGCATTTGTACATTTATTTTTGTCTAATCTTGGGTTCCCTTTCTGGGGTAAATAGACGTGTGTGTGTGTGTGTGTGTGTGTGTGTGTGTGTGTGTATTTGTGCATGTGTATGTATGTGTTTGTGAGTGTTGTGTGTTTGTGCATGTGTATAGGTGAATGCGTTTGTATGTGTGTGTATTTGTGCATGTGTATGTATGTGTTTGTGAGTGTTGTGTGTTTGTGCATGTGTGTAGGTGAATGCGTTTGTATGTGTGTGTGTGTGTTTGTTATATGTGTTGCATCACCCAGGAAAAGTCTCCCATATAACTAACACTCGTTTCCAGGGCAGTGGTTGAAAAAATATTAGAAGGATGGACATGGACAGAGCTTTAGAGATTTTAACATGTAAAGTTAGACTAAGACACCAAAGCAGCTTCCAGCTCTGGTTTGGGGCTGGGAAGCAAATTTCCTTGCCCTGCCTTCTGTGTTCCTTGCGTGATGAAATTGCTGCGCAACTCAGAGGCCAGGTGGAGGCCCAGGGCTCTGGACCCAGGCATCTGCTCAGCCAGAGCCACCAGGGCACACAGCATCTAGCCAGACGGTGGCATCTGTCAAATAAACACCATCTTGAGTTGGGCAAAGCTATGACGGTGCATGGAGTGTTTGAACTTTTTTTTTTTTCAGAATCTGTTTATTCTGGGCAGTGCGCTGTGGCCATTACCAGATTCGGGATGTCTGTGGCTGTGAAGCACAGGGCCATGTGTCATTTTGGACGAGATGTGCTGGCAATCACTCTTCTTTCTGTTTGCCTTCTCTGCACTTTCCTTCCTTCTGTTAAGTCCATCAGGTGTATAATAACGCACACAAATCGGGGGCAAACTGTGTGTGGTGTGGGGAGAGAATGTCCTGTGCTCTCTCTCTACTGCCCCCACCATTTTCCTTTATTTAAAATTAAATGAATACCTCCATGGCTCCTATGGCCAAGGTTCTAACCTGAGTTCAATGTTCCAGGAAGCCAGCTACTTAGAGGCTGCAGAAAAGCAGCTGACCCCAGACACCCCATGGTTGCAAAAAGAGACCGAGACCCTTCATTTCAGGAACAACTTTGATGTAGGAGGCTGCTTGTTCATTTCCTGGCTACCCAGACTCCAGAAATAATAACACAGAAACTATATCATTTGAAACACTACTTGGCCAATGACTCTAGTGTATTCATAGGAAGTTCTTACATATTAAATTAACCCATTTCTATTATTTTATATTTTACCATGAGGCTCGTGGCCTACTGGCAAGGTTCCAGCTGGTGGCTTGCATCTTTCTCTTCTGGCAGCTCCACGGCTTCTCACTAGCTCTGCCTTCTTTTCCCCAGCATTCAGTTTAATTTTCCCTGCCTAGCTAAGTTCTGCCTTGCTATAGGCCAAAGCAGTTTCTTTATTCATGAACCAATAAAAGCAACACATAGACAGAAGGACCTCACACATCATAGCTTGTCTAGGAAATACGGCTAACTTCCCCAGTCTGCCCTAATGGAACACCCTTCCCCTCCTCTTCCCTTAGACATGAAATGCCAGCTTGAAGCATGCAATGAACAGTATACCAGACTCTGGTTTTTGTATTGTTGGGTCCTGATCACAGTGAAGCCTGACTTAAGACTCCACCTCTCAGGGAAAGCCTGGCCTCACTGTTGAGGTCATCTAAATTATCATCCTTTATTTCTTCCCGTACATTTATTTAACTCATACAAAAAGTAAATAACAAATGTTCCCTGACCACACATGACTTTGGGGGTGAGCTCCTCCCTGCATTTCCACAACAATCTCATTCAGTTCCATTATGGTGGGTCCTAACTTTACAGTTGATTTTTGACCTCCACAAAGGGTACCACATTGGTCAGAGAACTGCAGGGTATATGAAAGCTACCAATTTTCTGGAAAAAACACACAGCAACAAAAAGAGACACAAGGGGCAGTTTAAGAAACAGCCATTCATTGCTGGGAAAGTCCCTTAGTATGGAATGTGCGGGGCATGGTAGGTAGGCCAGTGGCGATTGTAAGGATGAGGTGACCAACCTTAGGAGTGTTGGGAAGAGATTTTTCTGGGGAGGGAGGTGGACAGCATGGGAGCAGCCCAGGCTGAGGGTGCCATCACATCCTCCCTAGAAGATGTCTCTTGTTATTGTTTTATTGCTCAGTTTTCTATCGTGTATTTAATTTAACACCTAGTAACTTAGTATATTGTTTGTTGCTTTTACACGACACCCCCCTTTTCTCAGCCTTAACCCCAAGCACAGAACTTAATGTGATTCTGTGAATGACAGGCCAATCTAGAGCAGTGGCTCTCAACCTTCCTAAGGGCTGCGACCTTTAATGCAGTTCCTCATGTTGTGGTGACCCCCGACCATAAACTTACTTTTGTTGCTACTTCATAACTGTAATTTTGCTTCTGATATGAATCATAGTTGTAAACATATGTGTTTTCTGGTGGTCTTAGGTGATCCCTGTGAAAGGGCCATTGGACCTCTCAAGAGGTTGTGACCGGCAAATTGAGAACCACTGACCGAGGGCCTTTTTTTCATATCTATGGCTGAAGGTCCCAGGATAGAGCTGGTGGGGCATGGAAGAGGAGATGGGGCATAAAGAGACCCCAAGTAGGGATCTCACAGACCTGGAGAAACCTTATTCCTGGCATAGGGTCTAGTCATCCAGGTTGCCCTTTCTACTCTGCCGTCTCTGACCTTCAGCTACGGCAGCCATGCCTAGCATCCACTCACTTCTTATGCAATGGATCCTGTCCAAATGGAAAAGATGGGGAAGTTATGTCCCTGGCCTAACAAAGGCCACAAAGAGAACCTAATAGGAATGCTCTGCTGTTTATGTGCCCACCTCAACATATAACTTAAAAGAACCCCTTCTTGGGGCACTAGCGTCAGGCGTGCCAGTCTCCTGAATGTTTTATCTCACATGATCCACACAGTCACCTTTCGAAGGTGACAAAATGGGAAGAGGCTCATTCAGCCTTTCCAGGGTCATGTCTGGAAAGGATAATATGGTTCCAGTCTTATCAGGCCCAAGTCTTACATATTTTTCGGCAACCATAGTCTTTCTCCCATTATTAGGCAGTACAGAGACCCCTTTTATCTATAGACCAGTTGGATGGTTCATGAAAATTCCATTTGCTGAGGCCTGTTTCTTCAACTCACACATGCCCAACAAAATTTAGTATTGATAACGTAGTGATGGAGATGTGAATGACCACTGTATGATAACGTAGTGATGGAGATGTGAATGACCACTGTAGGTCTATATGTTTGAATGGTTGGTCCCCAGTTGGTGGAACTATTTTGGACAGATTAGGTGTGACCTTGCTGGAGGAGGTGTGTCACTGGGGGTTAGCGTTGAGGTTTCAAAAGACTTGCACCTTGCCCAGTCACTCGCTGCCCTCTACTTATAGATTGCTACATCTTTGCTCTGTCATCATGGACCCTAATTCTCTGAAACTGCAAGCCCCGAATGAAACACTTTCTTCTGTAAGTTGCCTTGGTCATGGTGTCTCATCATAGCAACAGAAAAAAGTCATGAAGTTACCAGCATCACACAGTTTCCACCATCAAATTTGTATGAGGGAGATGAAGACTGGGTGTGTCCAGGAACCAGGGTGTCCCGTTCTTCATCTCACTCCCCCAAAGAGCGCACCCTGCTCCCCCTCACCCCCTGACAAAATGTCTTACACGTTAAAATATTTTTGCCATGGATGAACCTGCATGTTCACGATCTCACCAAAACAATGAGAAGCAGGAAGCCAGCTAATGCAGGTGTTCAAATGATGTGCAATTGAAACAGGTGGAATATTCAGTTTCTTCACAAAGGGACCAAAACAGTCAGTTCCCTAAATTTAGAAGCAGTAACCTTCCTTCCTGAGCATTTAGTTTCAGAGCCAGCAGCAAGCACACCTTGAGCATCTCCTCTTTGCTGGACATTGCGTGCATGGTCTCATTTTAGACTGTGAAGCTGCGTTTATGGTCAGTTCCAAGGTCAGCTGCTTGCAACTTGAGACCCTGAAGTGGTCACATAATTTCTGCTTTACTGCCTCAATTTTAGTTCACCTGACTGGCGTGTGAAACCTGTACAGCTTTTAAAGGGGCGTGGCATCACTAGGGGAGTGGCGTCACTTCTAGCTTAGCCTACATCAATATTTATTGTTTGAATCACAAAGCTAGGTAACATTTTGTGATTACCCTAGATGTTCATTGTTATTTGAGATTGACTGTATAAATATATAATGTATTGCTGGAAATAGCTTTGTTTACTATATGGTTAGTAATAAAGGCATATACTTTTTTTTAATTTGAGAAGCTTATTTATGTAATCGAGGAGCGTGATTTGTTAATTTCTCTTTCTTGCTCTGTGGTGTGTGTGTGTGTGTGTGTGTGTGCATGCTGGATATTCAGAAAAGTTATCAGGATCTTTGGTTGGTCTCTTAGGTGAAATGTGAGCGGGCCACAGACTCTGAGTTTCATTGTAGGAATGTGTTTAATACTCTGAAATCCCAAACTAGCCTGTTTGTTCCTTGCTACTTGACAGGAGCTCTCCACCTCTCTCAATCACAGCCAAAAGTGGAGCAAAGACCAGCTACGGCGGAGGTCACTATGTGCCACGGAGAGCTGGGTGACTTACCCAGGCCACCCACGGCCAGAAAAGCACACCGGGAAGGAATGTAACTTAAGAACCTGGGATAAGCCAAGTAGCATTAAAAACACTCTGCCTAAGGGAGTTACTGAGTCCTACGGTTATTCCCAGTACTTTTCCAGGTCTGAAACGCTGCTGCCAAGGCTAGACTATGGATGAGGACGGAGGTTACTAGGAGCCTGCTGGGGGATGAGGTTACCTGGAGAGCACGTATCCCTTCACAGCAGCAGGCTGTGCCGAGGCCAGGGGCCACCAACATTGTGTGTGAGGAGGTGGCCCGATGAATGTGGAGGACACAGATGCCAACCACCTACATGGCATTTGGAATCATTGCGTAGTTCGCCTTGGCTGTTGGATCCAGCAAATGCTTTTTCACAATAAAGCAACGGGAGTAAACTCGGAGAGAGAATGACTGCTGTGTGCCCCAAGCTCACTCAGGTCAGGCATCCGAGATTTGAAGCCTAGGTGTGCACTGAATAGGGCCACTTTCCTTTCTGTGCATATAAATTTAAGATTTATGCCATGATGTGTTGGTATCAAAGAAAAATTACCCTTCAGTTCACCGGCCTATTATTGACTGACAGTTTTATTTCTCCAGGTACGCAGTGATTGTAGCTCTTTGTATACTCAGGATATGAAGTCTCTGTCAGAAGTATGGCTTGCAAAGACTTTCGGTCATTCTGCAGGCTGTGTGCTTGCTCCACTGGTACTTTTCCCTGCTGTACAGAAGCTTTGTAGAGTGTGCACCCATTTCACTGTTGTTCTGGTCACAGCAGCCAAGAAATGTAATCATCCTGCTCATTCATCAACAGAGGACTGGATAAAGAAATGTAGAACACGTACACAGTGGAATTTTATTCAGGGGTAAGGGAAAATCAAATTATAAAATATGTAAGAAAATGGATGGATTCAGAAATTATCATTTTAAACAAGATAAGCCAGACTGAGAAATACAAGCACTCTGTGTTCTCACTCGTGTGGGTCCTAGCTTTAATTTGCATACATTTCCTCCTGTGGATTTTTTGTGTACTTGTATTTGTGTGTGTGTGTATGTGTGTGTGCGTGTGTGTGTGCGCGCGTGTGTGTGTAGGTCAGCAAGCTACCAAGAATATTGTGGGGGGATTTTGAGGGAGGGGGAAGGGTCACAAGACATGGGGCCATGACAAGGGGAAGGAGACTTCTGGGCACGGAAGAGTGCAGGGGTTTGTGGGAGGGGGAAAGACAGAGGAAAGAGATAGATAAGAAAGAAGAGCCAAAATAGGCTGTGTATGTAAACGTATGCTGTAGTGAAACCTATTGCTTTGTACGTTATTGAAAAATAAACAAAAGCATGAGACTAGTCAAGGAAAACTACGTCACCATCCCACTCCTAAGTGGAATCTCCAACATCAAACATGTGGAAACGGATGAGAGATGAGTGGTTGCTAGCACGGGAGGAGGCAGGATGGGTAGACCACAGGGCAGGGCTCGCATTTGTGCTGGATAAATCGTTTAGAAAGCTAACCCTTGCCAGCGCAGCTATAGCTAACATATCACATGTTGAAATCTTGGCAAACTTAGGAATGTATTTAATCTAAGGAATTTTTAGGAAGGAATTCTTGCGAATGTTTTTCTTACCTGACACTCAGAAGTTGCTTTCCTGCCTGCCTCTTTCATGACCCTTTGCTCTTTTGGAGACAATCTTGTCTGTCATTAGCAAGTGACTTGGGATGGACAGTAAGTACTGACTCCCAGGGCAAGAACCTGCATTTAGTCTGAGCGGGGCTAAGTGCACTGCTGTGTTTCCCTCCAGACTGGGCAGGAAAGGAGGGCAAATTGCTTGGGTACTTCAGCAAAAGGCCTCTGGTGTTTCAGGAATGGTTAATTTTTTGTGTTAAAACCCACGAGTCCGGGGTTTGTTTGGTCATTCATTACAGGAATCAAAGCAAACCCGAGATTCTGCTGTGTTGTGAAGTTTGGCCCCTTCTTTTGGAAAAACATCTTAATGATCAAGAAAGCATGTGTTTTTACTCAGATATGTTTTATGACATAGCTGTAAAAGCTTGTCTCAAATAGACCTACCGCAGGCCTGCATTGTTCCGCAGACAGTAATGGGGCTTTGCTTCAAAAATGCCTTTGTGTTCAGTCAAGACTCCTGATGAAAACTGGAACACTTCACACGGGAATTATTTACGGTCCCTTTGTTACCAAACTGCCACAGAGCTGAAAATACTGTGTGCCCGCCCGAGTGTTGGCCTTAAGCTGGGGGAGACTCTAGCCTGGGGTGTGACACCGTTCAAAAACAGCTCGTCTGGGTCACCATCAGCAACTGAGTATAAAGGGGTTTTACTTGGCACAGATGCAGTCCGAGAAGGAAGAAAGTGTGACACCCTGGCTGTCCATGTAAAGAGTTTCCCCCCTAAACTATTTAAGGGGACAAAAGAGAAACAAATGTTTTCACTGAGACCCTCTGCTGCAGGGGGAAGCAAAGAGGGGCCCTGACAGTCGCCAGATAATCAGGTGACAAAGATCTGCAAACCGAGGGAACATTTTAATCTCACAGTGGATTAATCTGTGGTGGAGACATTTAAAAATACAGAGAGCCACCCCACAGTTGTGTCTCCTCGCTTCCCTACCCATTTAGCATGACTGATTTTTCTTAAGTAGTTTCCAAAACCTTTGTTCCAGGGAGAAGGTAGACAGAGTCAACACAGGTGGTCCTGAGCCGCCTGCATTGAGTTTTTAACATCCAGCTTATGTAAGGCATGGTCTTGGCTTTAATCTTTGGAACGCTTCTTTCGATTGTACAAACATAGGTAGTAAACTGTCATAATCTGTAGTGAATGCAGAATGTACGGTGGCCAAGCCTGAGTAGTTAACATTACTGTCTCCTAAACCATCTTAAACCATTTGATTAACCTATAATAACTGAACATATCAGGCTGTGCAGTGGGATATCCCAATTTGTGTATAAAACGTGTGCTGATCAATCGGGGCGACAACACCCATCTCCCCACCTCTGCTTAGTGTCTGGACACTGAAGACTCTTTTAGTTACGCACAAAATATACTACAATTCACTGTTAACTTTAGCTGGCTTCCCACTGCCCCACCGTCCCCACCCCTATTAATTACCCTTATAAATGATATTGGCTTTTTCAAAAGCCACATATGAGGAGGCATATGCAGTAATATATTTAGTACTTGTCCTTTTGCATCTCATTTGATCTCACTTAGCACAAGGCCCTCCAGTTCGATTTCATTTTTTTTTTTTTTTTTTTTTTTTTTTTTTTTTTTTTTTGTAAATGGTAAGGTATTCTGTTTTGGGTGCCATGGTCTCTGCATCTCTTCACTCACTGATGGGCGTCCAGGTGGGTTCCAAATCCTTGGTGTTGTGAGTAGTGTCTGAGAAACACTGATGCGAAGGGGTCTCTCTGATAGGCCGATAGCGTTCTCTTTGTGTACCTCTAAGAAGAGCTGTGGCAGTATCCGACAGCCTTAAGAACTACATTTTTTTTTTGTCTGCAGTGGCTCCGCCCACAGCTCTGGAGACTTCCTTTGGCTCCACATCTTGCATTGCTTTTCGTTTTTAACATTCATGTAGGATCCCACGACATACCCCAGGCTGATCAGATAATCATGACCCTCCTGTCCGAACCTCCCCATGCCGGGAATCTAAGCATGTGCGACTGTGCCCAGCATTTTGTCTTTTTCATACTGGCCACCCTACCTGGAGGAAGAGATGATGTCACATTGTACTGTTGACTTTGCCTCTCTCTGATGGCTAGTGAGGATGAGCAGGTTGGTTTGTTTGTTTGAGTTTCTCCTCTGACAACCGTCTGTTCCTATCACTCCCAAAGGCTCCGTTGTTACAGATGCACACCACGGAGAGTTCTGAAGCTCGGGATCGCTTTATCTCCTCATCACATGCGGAAGATAAATGTGGTACTGTAATTCTGTGCCTACGTTCATGCCTGGAAGCACACAGTGAATGCCCGCTACACATGCCAGTCATTTTGATTCTGAGGGCTGCTTGTATCCCTTTATCAGGTGGCAACCACAGAGTTGCCACCCCTGCGCAGGTGGTCCTGGGTGTGTAAGAAAGCTGAGGCCATAGAAGAGCAAGCTGGTAAATAGCCTCCTCCACAGTTCCTGCCTCTGCTCCTGCTTCAGTTCCTGGACTGACTTTCCTCAATGGTGGCCTGTGATCACGATGTGTAGGGAAAATAAACCCTTTCCCTTTCAAGCTGACTCTGGTCCCAGGGTTCATCACGGCAGCAGGAAGTAAACTACTGCCCTGAGCAACCGCTGCTGTCAGCTGAGTGGCGTCCCTTAAAAATCCACACGTGAAGAGCTCATTCCAGTATTTCAGAAAGTGACTACGTTGAGAGAAAAGCTCTTTAAAGAGAAAATGAAGGTGAAGAGAGGCCATTGGAGTCACTCCACTGACTGTATATATATACATAAGGCTCAGACACTCGGGGAGGAAAGACCACATGAGGCTTGGCAGGAAGGCGGCATGTACTTGTACGTGTACAAGACAGGAGAGGCTTCAGGAGAAGCCAGCATTGCTCTCTACTGACGTCTTGATCTCATCCTTCTTTCTCTCTAAATTAGAAGAAAATCAATTGTAAATTTTTAAGACCTCTGCTCTTTGGTAATTTTTATGGTGGTCCTGGGAAACTTGGACATCAATATTAGACTATTTTCTGAAATACAAATTAAACCAACATATATATATATATACATATATATATACATACATATATATATATATATATATATATACATATTTCCTTTCTTATTTCCACCCTTTACTGCATATCATATCATATCATTGTACCTACCTACCTGCACATATAGAGGATAAGGTGAGCTTTACAAAGAACAACTTCATGAATGTAAAGAGGGCTATTGGGGTTTTGTATACTACCCCTGCCCTCCGTTGTGGAGATTTGGCTGTGAACATGATCCCTTATTCAGCTTCAGCAGTTGATTTAAAGCATCCCAAAGTTATGGGAGGGTTTGCCCTGCCTTGTGGAAATGTCTGTGGAGCATTGTTGTGGTTCATGGTTGATGTGGGAGAACCGCTGTGGGCAGTGCCAGCCCCAGGCTGGTAGGCCTTGACCGTGTAAGGAAGGTGGCTGAGATGAGGCTAGGAGGGCGAGCCGTGGAGTAGTATTCTTGCCTGGGTTCTGCTGCAGTTTCTGCTTGAGCTCCAGCCTGATTCCCTCACTGACGCCATGTGATCTGAAGGTTTTAGCCAAAGAGACTCTGCCCCAGGGTGCTTTTCAGTCATGGAGTTTGCCACAGCCATAGGAAAGCAAATTTGAATGCAGGGTCTCTGTTCTGCATTCCTGGGAGATGCACAGAACCAGAACATATTGGCAAACTGAAGAGAGGCCCAGTGTGTATGTGGGGAGGGCCCAGATACATGTGTGTGTGTGTGTAGGGTGTGTGTGTAGGGTGTGTGTGTGTGTGTGTGTGTGTGTGTGTAGTGCTAAGCATGCACAATGGACTTCAGGGCTCTGTCAACTCACCTTCCAAGTATGCACAAACCTTCCTCGTGAATGTTTTTCAGCTGAGTCGAGGAGCTGAAATCGGGTACATTTGGTCAGACAAAGTAAGACTCTAAGTCCTGTGGCAACGGTTCAGAAAGTTTAGTTAGTGACATAATGCATCCCCAAGTGCCCAGTTCTGACCGGGGACAAAGAACCCACAGCAAATGCTGTGCAGGAAAGACGCTGCTTCTCAAGCACAGTTAGAATCTTCTCTGCATGACATTGTCCCTTTGAACTTAGATCAGTGACCATGGGTAGAGATTGAGGTTGTGGGCCCAAGACTGTGATTAGGATCTTAGTGCTGCCAGCAATTATCTGACATGTGTCACTTAAACACACATGCACACACACACACACACAGATGCACACGCACACACTGGTCTGTGGACAAGCCTGTTGGACATTTTCTTGACTGATAATTGATATGGGAGGGCCCAGATTGTGGTGTTTGGTTACCTCTCCTGGACCTGTAGTCCTGGATGGTATGAAAAAGCAGGCGGAACAAGCCATGGGGAGCAAGCCCATAAGCAGCACTCCTCCATAGCCTCGGCTTCAGATCATGCCTCAAGGTCCCTGCCCTGAGATCTTGCCCTGGCCTCCTTCAGTAATGGACTTGTTTTGTTTTAAGTTAAAATAAACCCTTTCCTTGACAAGTTGGTCATGGTATTTATCACAGAAACGGAAACCCCAATGCACCTTCCCTGAGAGGGTCTTGTTCTCTCTACCGATTACCCAGATTTTCTGACTCTCTGCGGTGGATTCTGAGGCTGGCTTTCATATCTTATTCGTTGTTGCAGATAGACTTCTAGAGTGCTTTACCCACACCATCTGGATCATGGGTTGTGGGCCATCCAGTCTGCTTTGATTCCTCTTGGTTCTTGATTCTCCCGTGGCTCCCCACGGCCTCCTATGACACATCTTATTCCTTCTGTTGCCTTTAGTCCCTCAGCAGAGAAGTCGCTGTAGACAGCCATCTGTTTCCCATTTTCCAGCTTGCTCAAGGGTCAGTCCCCAGCCCCTTGCAATCAGGAACCCCAAACACTCTAAGGATGTGTCCTAGTTAGCATTACCAGTCAACCTGACACAGCCCAGAATCACCTAAAGCAGTCTCAACGGAGTGATTGTCTTAATCAGGTTGACCTGTGAACATACTTTGGAGAGACTGTTACGGTTGTTAACTGAGCCCAGCCCACTGTGGGCGGCACCATCCTTAGGCAAATGGTCCTAGGCTGTATTAGAAAGGAGGAACCAGAGAGTGAGCCAGGGGGCAACCCAGCAAGGAGCATTCTTCCATGTTCTGTTTCAAGTTTCTGCTCAAGTTCTTGCCCTGACTTCCTTTACTGATGGCCTATGACCTGGAAGTGAAAGCCTGATAAAACCTAAACTTCCGTAAGTTGGTCAGGGTGGTTTTTTTTTTCTCCCTTCAACATAATATTTTTTTTTATTAATTATTTGGGAATTTCATATAATGCTCCCCAACCATACTTACTTCTAAATCCTCCAGGGTCCACCTTCCCACCCCTATGTTCCCTTCCCCCCAAAACCTCAGAGTCCAATTTGTGTCACCCATATACTCACTGGAGCATGGTTGAACTCCCAGTGGCCACCCCCCACAAAGATAACAGAGTCCTTCACCATCCTTATCCCTAGCCCCACCAGAAGCCATCAACTCTGAAGAACTACCCTTCGGCATCTTTATCATCACAACTTTAAAGGACTCTCTTCCATAGCTTCCTGTCTGGACAGTTTCTTTTTGGGGCATGCAGGGGAGAGGTTGTCCCAGAAGCCTACAGTGTCTCTCATTCTCATGTGAGTCTGCAGCCATCGTATACCACTGCCAAGGAAGCATCCTCGTCTATAGCTTCTAGTAGCAGCACAAGCCACAGACATCAACATGGCTGCAGCATGAATCACGGACATCAAAAAGATCTCCGGCAGTGACAACATGGGTCCCACACATCAGCATTCCCTCTGGCGGCAGCGCCGGCCATGTAAATTTTTCCAAGGAGGTTCATTCCAGAAAACGAACCATTCCTTGTCTCGAATAGCTTGCTGCTGCTCAGTCAGGGGAAATATGTGGTTGTGTAGCGTGTCTGGGGTCAGGATCCGAAAGAACTCCAGCTTGCTGTACGCCACCCTGTCCCTGGCACTGGCCGTCCTGCCAGTACCCCGGCTCCATCACGCTTACAGCTCAATGACGGCACCACACCCCCTTGCTCTCTTTCCCCGAGGTGCTGGTGGCCACCACCAGTTTGCATCTCCTCTCCACGGTGTTCACAGCGGCAACAGAAGGGACAGAAGAACAGACTGTCTTCCCCTTCCTCCTCCTCCACCAGGATCTTGCTGGGACTGCGCTTTCAAGATGAACACTGGAAAGAGGTTGTGCTGCCATCCTTTGAGTGGTGCTCCCGGTAGGGGTCATGCCATTGTCATCTCATTGTGCATTGTGCTTGAGTCGGCCAAACGCCAGCTCCGCGGTGTCCAGGGGGTGAGTCCAGGAAGCCGCGAGCTTCGTTGCTAGCGAGCTAATCACCATCTGTTTGGGGGAATCCGGGCCACTCCACAAGCGCTACAGGGCTGGTGCACAAGGCTCTGTACCACGGAAAATCCTCTTCCCTTGGGACTTAAAATTCTGCGGGCTCTAGCTTGAAAACGGGCAGCTTTCTTTTAAAAATGTATGTCTTCTAAGAGAATTCCAGTGGTTCAGTGGGGACTAGGTTCACGATGACTTGGGCCACCTCAGCTCACCTCAGGCTATTTCTCTCATTTCTCTGGGCCTGGTTTTTACCAGCCTAGTCCACAAGATGGCCCCTAGACACATCTGCCTCCTTCCTCCTGGTTTACTTGTGTGCTTGCCGTGGCAGCCATCAGTGCTCGGAAGTGGGGACCAGGGTTCCAGTACACACTGGCATAGAAGCTGTAATGTCATCGCAGCCGGTCAGTGTGCATCTTGGGATGGAAGGCCAGTGGGAGGGGGGTGATACGCATGGGTCTGTTGGCCAGTGAGGGCACCCTGGGTGGATGAAAGGCCATGTGTATGTGACAGTGATTGCCATGGGTCCTAATAGCGACTGTGATTCCCGAATTCCTTTCACGTTTAATGACTGGAATTCTATAGTGAAGCTCTATCGGGTCTTCCCTGGGAATTGATTTTCCACTTATTTCTACAGATTAGCATGCTAGCTCTTGTGTTATCCATCGTCCTTTGCTGGCAGCTGGGTAGCGCTGTCACTTTAGGGTCAGCCATCCTTCAGGCTGGCTTCTGCGCCTCCCAGATCATCCCTTTAGGAAGTACCTTTTCATTTTCTGGAACCGCAGGGTGCTGCATACATCCTGCATTAAAGCACCCACCTTCTTAAAAGGCGCCCTGCCATATTGACATTTTAAGGTCATTTTGGAAGCTACTGGCACTGTAAAACTTGTTGCTAGTGGCTACTGATTAACAGTGCTTTGTGGGCTGGGTGAGAATGACCTCATTTCTTGGATGAGTCAACACCCCAGTAGAGTCCCTCGCAGGATTTGGTTGCTGCCATGTTGCAGACGAGAAAGCATGCTAAGAGAAAACGTATGTCTGTAAAAGCGGAAACCAGCTCTGAGGTGGGAGCCCTTCAAGCTTCGAAGACACTCATCCCACTTCCTCAGGAACTGAAGCAAACACCACGAGTTTCTCTCTTGCCACAAGATGTTGGTCAGCTAATAGCCAACCTCAGCGGCTGAAATAAAACAGTTCTATGGAAGCAGTGTTAGTCCTCTGTTAGGCAACGCTGCAGTATCCATGGAAACATGCTCTCTGTTCTTCCCAGGTAAGCAGCCTTGAAGAGTGCTAGTTGAAATTATGAAATACACAGAAGGGCATGAGATGGCATCGCAGAGACGGGTTCCTGGCCACGGGACACATGGAAAGAGACAGACATCAAAGAGAGAGAGATTCTGGGGGAAACAAAGGTACCTGAGATGAATTCGTCCCCTACCCTTCACTGCCATTTTTGAAAGCTCCCAAATTTCATCGTTCTGACTACATCCTATTAAAATTGGTAAACACAAGCCAGAAAGGAATGTTCCTTGGGCACCTTAAGTTTATTGCCCGTTTTCCTTTGATTGGGTGACATGACAGTTTATAATAGAATATCAAAGTATGGTAACATGGAAAAGAACATAAAATTCAACATTTATGTATTTCCAACTCCTGGTCATATGTCAAAAGGATTTAAAATGGATTAAGTGAGAAATTCATAGCTTTGTATAATCACATTTACAGCGCTAATATTAGAGCTTTCAAAAGGATGGAAGATGGAAAACTATGATGTCAGGGTTTTCAGGTACCTAACCTGCCACGGGGGGCCATGGTGACCCATGTGGGCGTGAGCGTAATCGGTATGACAAAGGGGGACTGGCCTGACACCAGAGGACAATCATCTTCTCACCACCCAAGGAAGGACAGAGCTCTCTGCCATGTAGCGAGTCAAAAGCACAAGGTCACATGGATCTGAGTTTCGCTTCTGAGCTGAATATTTGATTTTGATAAATCCCAGAGTTTCTGCCACGTCTCTCCATAATGCAGAGACTGACAGTTAGAATAGAAACATCAGGTTTAAGCGACAGTGACTCAGTGCTGGATCTGCTTCTGCTTCATCATGGTACCCCTGGAGTCATGAATAAACATAGAAATAGCTAGGGATAGTGAAAAACTTGCTTGTATAAGGAACATGACAGGAACGAGAACGCACTGGACAGTGTCGATTAACAATACATCATAGGCAGATGATAGACTCATGCAGATATACAGAGTGCACATACATACACTTTGTCCATAAGATTGAAACCAAGATGAATATGTGTATGATTTCGTGTATATAATTTGATATATGAGTATTTATGTATTTTATATTTTGTGTATTGTTATGAATTAGCTTTACTAGATAACCACATAATTTTGTGTGTCTTTATATGTAAAATATCATAATGATAAAAGATGATATAATAATAGTTATATCACCTCTAAAATCTGTATAGAACTATTATATATGTGAATGCCCATGTATGCAAGGTAATTGCTATAGCCCTGCTTCATTATGGCACGTGTCAGGACTATACCTATTGAAATATAGTTCTGTATAAAGAATATTTTTGCCTGAAAACACAGCCAATACATTTCTGGCTTTCTAACAAAATGACAAAAAGAACTCTCTCTGGCCATCAAAGAACTTTCGCCAGATATTTCAGCCTTTCCCAACACAAAGTTGCTTATATTCTCACCCATGTGTGGAGCAGAAGTCTGAAGATCTGTCTCTGCAAGGAAGGAAGCGGCGGCCATGCCTACCTGAGGGCCAGCAGGGGTGAGCGGATGGACAGCTGATGGTAATGCATAGAGGAAAAAGGGTATTTTAGTGGTTGAAATGAAAGAGCTGCTTCTGGTTTAGGAAAATACCTTGAGGAGTCATTTCCTTTGTGGGAAGGGAGAGCACAGACTGATGCCAAGGCCCCCAGGACCACCATTAAGGATGGGTGGTAAAGATGCTACTGGAAAAGGGAATGAGACTAGGAGAGAGTGTGCACCGAATGAGACAAGAGAGGGGATGAGCTACTAGTAGGATCCTACATATTCTGTCATCAGAAGTGGTCAAGGGAACTTAACCTACCTTTGGGGGGGTGTTGAGATGATTTCATCATTTTGGCCTTGGACTTATTAGGTAGTCCACCCTAGCCCCAAACTCATGGCCCCTTTGTCTTAGCTTTTCCCTCCCATGGGATAGTATTATAGGTGCTGGAGGATTTACTAACAGTCATATTAGCCACTGAATGCTACAGCAATGTACCTCTTTATCTTCATCAAGGTCACCTATGAAACCTAATCAACCTCTTGCAGCAGTAAGAGGAGTGTGAGAGATTAGGGGTTCTTGGGTAGTTACTAGTAGTTCACAGCTATAACCCCAGCGTTCTAGAAACTGGGACAGGAGGATTAAGAGTTGGAGGTCAGCTATCACTTCAGTATGAGAGTCTGTCTCAGAAAAAAAAGCACCAAGGATTCTCACAAATCTAGAGGGATCAAAGACACTGACAGGGTTTGGAGCCCATTTAAGCTAAATCTTAAGACTTGGGACGACTCCAACTAATATTTACATTGTAGTAATAACATTTTGAATGAAATCTTTTTATTCTTTTAGATCCAGAGCACAAGGAAGCTAAGAATTGAGTGCCTCACACTTACTTTCCATTCTTGTCCTCAAATACCCAACTCTTTAGATTTAAGAAGAGTTGCCAAGCCCATTATAGTGAATGTGAACTGTCAGCTTCAAGATGGCGTCACAGCATCACAGGTGTCAGGGTCTGGTGTGTGTTTTGGGGGTGTGATATGGAGAGGGACTTTGTGGGGAGGCTGCCTGTCACAGGTTAGAGAAGAAACCTGTGCTGTGTGATTGGCTCAATCCAGAAACTGCCACAAGACACTTTTCCAAACCACATCTCACTTAGTACATCATACAAGGACAGCTTAGCAACACAAAGACAGTGAGTCACTTAGACAAGGACATTTACTTGATATACCATCTTACAAATCCAACACAATTAAACAGCCTTCTGTAGCTCTAACTAGTTCATTTAGTGAGTGCCACTCTGTACCCACTCATCAACCAGAGCATGTCAGCTCTCAAGCGAGTGCTAAGTGCCAGCCTTTCAAATACTTTCTGTAGCATTTCTTACCTAAAATAGAACTCCAGTCTTCTAGCCTTGTTTTTGTGCCCCAGAAAGGCCAGAGGCTGCCCTGGCTAGAGCAAGTGTGTCCTGCATTGCAATCCTATTCTTCATTTTCCAATAAAAACAAAACAACTGTTCGCATGAAGATTTCTCTCTCTATCTTTGTTTGGTGACTTTGGCAGGGGGTGGAGTTGGGAGGCAGACTGACAGAGAAATAAGAAATCCAAAGCTGTAGACTAAGGCTTGGCGCTACTTGCTCTGGTGTTTCATATGAATGTTCCAGGCTGTAAGGAGTACCAAGGCAACCAAAAACATTAAGAGGAGTACTCAAATCTCGCTTAAGTTAGTTTAAAATAGTTATGATTAGAAACAAACATCAGGAATATGAAAATCAAATTTGACTTGGGCAAGCATCATTTCTGAGACTTTAGGCTGGATCCATTTGTGATGTTCAGTGGATATAAGTTTTGTTTATTTAGCAGATGTGAATATGGCCGAGAGGCTTGCACCTTGCACTGTGGAAGATGCCCTACATACACCTGCTAACAAGGCCCAGTTGGTCACTAATGACTGAGCATGGGAATGTCAACAGCAGATATCACACAGTCAGGTAGAAGATGGAGACTATGCAGCTAGCTGGAAAGGTTGGCTCCCGAGGGCTCAGAGCTATCACCCCTTTCTTTGTGAGCTTTGGCTGAGTAACTATACAGTCTATGACTCATTTTTGACAAGAAGGACATACTACCTATGTCATTTATTGGATAACATGAAGCTGAAGTGATCAAAGCTAAGTAGCCTGCTCATTTGACCTTATGGACCACATGAAGAATTGTGCTACTCATAAGAGAAAGTACTTGGGTTTTTTTTTCATTATAAAACATGGTATACCTATGTCTTAGTCAGCGCTGTGAAGAGACACCATGATCATGGCAACTCTTATAAAAGAAACCATTTAATTGGTGCTGGTTTATAGTTTCAGAGGTCTAGTCTATTGTCATGGGAAAAACAGGGTGGCACACAGGCAAACACAGTGCTGCAGAAGTAGCTGAGAATTCTGTATCCCAATCTGTGGGCAGAAGGAAGATAGAGACTCTTGGCTTGGCATGGGCTTTTGAAGCTTAAAATTCCACCCCCAGTTACACACTTCCCCCAGCAAGGTCTGCCTCCTAATCCTCTCAAATAGTGCCATTCCTTGGTTACCAAGCTTTTGAATCTATAAACCTACACGGACCATTTTATTCAAACCACCACAACATGTAAAGTAGTTATGGTAATGTCATTCACATAAGCATCAACATTTTTAGGTGATGATATGGACAGCAATAATTGGAAGTGCCACTAAGTCATGCTTAGGTAACAAAGAAAGAAAGAAAGAAAGAAAGAAAGAAAGAAAGAAAGAAAGAAAGAAAGAAAGAAAGGAAGGAAAAAAGGAAAAAGAAAAAGAAAACATACCTAATATTAAGGAAGAAAAGAAAACAATGGAAAGAGAGGTTTAAGTGGGGAGAGGAAAGGAGGAGGGATAATTAACCCTAAGGTTTAAAAGACATATGGAAACCTAATATTTTATATAAGCTTCATATACATGCATATACATATGAATATAATTATTCATTAAAGGACTTAATTGGAGTTACCCTACACAGGTGGCGATGCTCCTCCCAGAAGCCATAGAGTGCCAAATAAAAAGCCCAGTGCCAGGTGTGTGCTACTGTGATGGTCAGATTTTGTCAACCTGATACAAATAGAGTCACTGGGAAACAGGGAACTTCAGTCGAGGCATTGTCTTTGTCTTAGCCTATGGGTATGCCTGTATGCTTGATGGTTGGTTTGGGAGGGTCCAGCCCATTGTGGGTGGTGCCACCCAGGGCAATTAGCACATGCAGAAACTCACAATTGGTCAAAGTGAAGAGAATGAGTGGAGAGCCAGACACAAAGGGGACATCTACACTGCCCTCTCCTCAAGGCTCAGAGATCATTAAAGCAAGTGGGCAGAAGGTATGAGCCAGAGTTCAAGGACAGCCATGGTGCCACACTGCCTTCTGGACATGACAGAACTACCACAGTCACGGTAAATGTCACCGCAAATGTCACAGCATGTACAAGATCAAGCAGGTCAACAATGGTCTTAGATACATTCCCATTACTCTGACAAAACATCATGACCAAAACAACCTATAATAGAAAATATTTTATTAGGCTTATGGTTTCAGAGGGTTAGAATCCATAACGGTGAAGCGAAGACATGAGGTGCAAAAACAGCTGAGAATCCAGTGTCTTGATCCAAAAGTAGGGGGAAGAGAGAGGAGACTAGCTAGGTCTAGGCTGTGAGCTTTTGAAACCTTAAAGCTCACCCTCAGTGACACTCCTCCTCTGCCAAAGCCACAACTCCTGATCCTTCCTAAATTGTTCAACAAACTGAGGATCAAGCATTCGAACATATGAGCCTATGGTGAACCATTCTTATTCAAACTACCACAATATTCTATCTTGGAAGGGGGAGGAATTTCCATAATTAAGGATCTATGGACAATTGATGGCTTCCATGGGAAGGAGATGAAGTTTGCTTTAAGGGTATGGCTCTTTGTAGGTTGACCATGCCCCATTAGATGGCCCCACATTGGGAGTATATGGGCAGTACAGATAGGAATCATTAAAAACAACAACAAAACAGACTTGAAGTTGAGGCAATAGTTGTAGGGTTAGATTAAGGATGAGTTTGGGATGAATGTAAACAAAATACATTGAATAAAATTCTCAAAGAATCATTAAGGCAGAAACAAAAAGAAGTTACTCAAAAAAGTTTTTTTAAAATTATTATTTCTAGTAAGCCACCTTTGGGTAAGGAATTATCAAACCAGACTTAAGAAGGAAACATGTACACATTTTGAAAGCATTTCCAGTAACTAAAACAAAGGAAAAGAACTAGCATGTTCCATGTAATGCTGTCTACATGGAACCTTGATGTGTCATCAATTCAAGGATGATACATACTCAGTCGGATCATTTGACCACCAGGGAGGAGGATTAAGAGAAGAAACATATATTCTGATGAGATTTTTTGGGATTGAAAGCACCACCACCAAGTCTGGACCTAAATTCCATCCTGGGTCACAAAGCAGAAGGCAAGTTCCAATTCCTGCAAGGTGTCTTCTGACCTCTCGTGTGAATGATGGTATGTGAACACACACACACACACACACACATGTTGCCAAGCCATTTGTTTTATACCTCTGATAGGTCAAGCACCCTCTTCAGATCCACTCTCTGGTGAAGTGACTTTTGATCAGGCTTGTCTGGATTTGACAATTGTACTTCTAGGAAAATACTTCAATCAACGTTTAAACTCAGGTTTCACAAATGTGCCCATTTTCACTCCTTTACTTTATAATCTGAAACCTTTTGGGAACTCTTTGTATAAAATAAGTGACAGGAAATCGAGAAAAGAATATGTATGTGTCCAAGCTGGGTCACAATAGCCAAGAGGCATCTTTGACATTTATCCTGCTGGGGCTGGGCCAGTACTAAGGGTAGGTGGACAGACAGAAGAGGCTGCAGGATTTCTGTGAGACATCTGCCTCTAATCACAGAAAAGGCCAAAATGACAGGGACATTTAGTGGTCGAATTGTTTCTCTGCCAACATTTGACTTAGGAAGTCCTTTCGGGAACCCACTCAGAAATAAAAGCAACGCAAAGCCTCCCCCATCTAGGAGAAGAGAAGCAACACTGAGCACGCAGTTATGTGAAGAATGAAGCTCGTATCTGCCCGGAATTTGGGACCATGATCAAACCAGCCGGAGCTACTGACACTGCAGCTTGATCTCCTTTTTCAGCCTCTGCAACCCACAGGAATTCTTTGCATTACTTGTGCCTCGGTTGTGCTGGTATTGAATGTACATCAAGATGGTAATTTATGGACTGAGAAAGCCTCTGCCAGTGGACGTGGCTCCTTCTGGTATTTATGCCTCGCGTCCTGGGGCCTCTGGCCATGGCCCTGCTTGCTAGCTTCTGCTCTCCTTTGCTTTGTCCTTACTTAGGTCAGCTTAAAAGATTTTTACAGCAAATCCTAAAAGTAGCACGCTTAAAGGATTCGACTAAGAAATAAATAAGAAATTTAATATTGGAGATGGGTCTTTCTTTCCTAATCTGTGTCTGTGAAATGATACATTTATATTACACATTCCTCTGTTGAGATGTCTAAGCAATATAACATATGCTGGACTAATTTCCCTCTCTTCTTTTTCCCATAATGGTAAGCCTGGGCTAAGATAAACATTTTGGAAAGTTAAAAACTAGCATCCTGTTGTTACATGGCATTAGCAAATTGTGACAGAAAGAGATTAAAGAATATTTGCCTCAATACACGAAATCAATAGCTAGTATTGACAGTAGCCTGAATCTTTCTAATTTGGCATGGAGCCTTAATCATTCAATTTAAAAGCAAAACAAAAACAAACAAACAAAAACCATTGGAGCTGAAACTCAACCTATATGTTGAGCTTGCTATCTGTGACTCGATACATGAGCTTTAAAGTACACAATCTACAATTTGCACGTACAAAACTCAGGTGGCTCCCACCCTTCCCCTTATTACTGTTTAAAAGTTTCTGGGCATTATATTTCTGTAAATATTAAAAGCCAGGTCACCCTGATTGCCATCTGGACTCACAGGAGAACAAGCTTCATGGCTGTTTGCTTCTCAACACCCCTGCCTGAAAGTGCCTTGGGCTGGGTGCTTGCATGTACTTGGGCCCACCGATCGGCATGTAGGGAAACAGCTGTTCCCCTCCATGACTACCACCCAGCGAGTCCCAGCCCTCACGTTTGAGTGTATTTTGATCATGTATAAAGAGATCAAAGGGAATGCTGGAATGCTTCGGTGATAAGACAGATTCCTTCTGCTCTAACACTTTTGAAAATCGCACAGTGTGCAGGGGAATGTCTTAATCTGTATATGCAGTGGAAGGGTACATATTTATATAAGCGATAAAAATAGACACAGACAATACAGTTAAATATACCTCGATATTTCCCTAAAAGACAGTGGTACTTAAGAGACAGCTTTCTTCTTATTAGAAAAAATGGCACTTGAATATAAATTCAAGCCTCTTTAGCTATGAAGAGAGGAGCAGACAGACACAGTAAGGGAAGGCATCTCATGTGCGTTACTGTGTAAAGGAGGGGGTCTGGGAGGATGTTTCTGATGGGAGGAGTCATCAGGGCATATATCAAGATGCTATATTGTAGAGCTTAAGTGTTTACAGTTTAAAAAGTAAACACACACACACATTTTTTTAAAGACAGATATTTCAGGGTAGAAACAGCTTGAGAAAGCAGAGTGACTGAGTGACCTCAGAGTTCAAAGCCATGGGAAGACCAGATGCCTAATTGTAGACAGCCCCAGAAAGATTCTTAGAGTAGAAATGTTGACTTTCCTTATCTACTGTGTAACATGCGTATGTGTGTGTGTGTGTGTACGCGCGCACATGTGTCTGCACATGTGTGAGATCAGCAAGACTCCAGGAAAGGGTCTGACTGGGAATGCAGAAACAGACACATGGATACACACACAAACACACACACACACACACACACACACACACACACACACACACACACACACAGAGAGAGAGAGAGAGAGACAGAGAGAGAGAGAGAGAGAGAGAGAGAGGAATGGGTCTGACTGGGTAGCAAGGGAATGCAGAAACAGACACATGGACACACACACACACACACGAGGAAAGCTAGGTCAGGTGGACTAGGCTCTTTGATGGAGAAACCTCAGCACCTCAGAAGCTCAGTGTTTATTAAATACAGTTGAACGAAGAGGCAGAGTTATTGCATAGCGCTGGCCAAGGAGGAGGGGTTATTAGAGACAGATAAACAGGAGGTGGAGTTATTAGACTCAGATGAACAGGAGGCAGGGGCGTACATGTGGATCAATTAAGCAGGTTCAGCTAATTTCAGTGGCGCAGTCTCTGTATGAAACAGTCTTCACGCTGTAAACACCCAGAGGGGAGAAATGCATGCTGGGCATTCTCCGCACACACTATCAACATCCAGAAGGGACGGCTGGGCATTTCCCTCTGAGGCTGGGGTCTTGCCATGGCAATAACACACATTCGCTCAAGGCTTCACATGCCCCCTCTGCCTTCCTCTGTTCCCCGTGTGTGTTTGTGCGTGTGCTTATGCTGGAGACAAAGGTGTTTCATATCACTTCGACCCTTTCCCCCATATGTAAAGTCTTACTGAATGAAAGAAGAGCTTTATCATTTACACCAACAACAAGAGAAAAAGGAGTAGGTAATACTTTCCAAGTAGTTGAATGGAAGCCTTCCTGTATCAAGCATGGCTTGTCTCTTTTTATTACATACATCTGAAGTATGTTTTTTTCAGTGTTTTATGACTGGACCTTTTATTCTCAGAACTGGGCTGAAGTTGGCACACTGTCATGGGTACAAAATTTAAGGAAGCATGGACACAGTGCACGATGGAGATCCACCCTCTGGTTCCAGCATGGCTCTGCACGGGGCTGCTTCTTCTGTCTTTGTTCAAACACACTGTGATATTTTGCTCTTCATGAATTTTTCTCCACTCATTTATCTTTTGTTCCCAATTGCTGCCCTAGAGTATTGCTTGTCTTCATTACTGAGATATTTCCCCTTTGGTCTCTTTCACATTTGGAATTCCAGGTAAATGCCTTGACTGCTGAACACAAAGCCTAGCCCTGGCCCTCAGAAGACGAATGTCTTCCTAAGAAAATCTAGCCACACCTCAGTTAACTCAGTAACTGGGGAAAGAGTTTGCTCAGATGATGGATTTCGTTTTAACTGTGCCTTCATCTGCTGAAAGGGTAAAATTGCCTGCAAGAAAAACGGATTTATGGCTACCGCCCTCCCGATGGCTAAAGGGATTTTTACCCATGGAACACTTGCCCATTTGCACAAAGTTTTATGGGTTGATCGCGTAGCCTCGTACTTTCAAAAATAGTTTCCTAACCACAAAATTTTAATCTAGCAACCAGATGGTAACCACGGTGTCACTCCTTTTAAATATGTTACGTTCCAAAAGATGCAAATATGTTCCGGTTTCAGTTCCCGCCTCTTATAGGAAGATAGAAATTGCCGTTCTTATTGTTATGACATTAAAAATAAAAAAGTAGCTGAGAAAGCTGAAAACCAGAAAACCAGTGGCTTTTCTTAGATGTGTCAGAGTATCGCGTCACCAGGGAGGACTGCCACCCCACACCTGAACCTTCGGTTAGTTCTAAGAGCCAGCTGTGATCTTCTCTCTGTGGCAGAGCTCACTGGAGACGCCAAAGGCTCTCCTAGACTAGGCAAATGTGAAGGATTTCAGGAAGCTAAGTTTATAGAAGGTCAAGAGAGAGTGGAGAAGCTCTGCTTCATCAAGTTTAACGGCAAGGATGCCAGCAGGTTCTCATGATAGGAGCCAAGAAAAATTGCCGTGTGTCCTTGGCACGAGGAAAAGTGAGCTAACACTTGAAACATGCCCAGAGTGTTTTCCATGACCAACGCTCGCTCTCTAGTGAAAGTTCATCAGAACCTAGCCCACGTAGAGGGATGGGCAACTGTCTGGTTCCAGCATGTGCTGACCTTTAGGTTTCTCCTGAAAGAAAAAGGGGAAATAGCAAGAAATATTTATAATAATTGTAGCTTACGGACAGAGTCTGAGACTAGATGGTGAAAATATAGGCTGCTCCTCCCCAGTTCTCCTCACCACTGTGTTGATGCGAGGAAAACAGACCGAAGCTGCAGATGCTATACTCTGAGCTCTATTTCTGAGAAATTCTCAGGGTCACCCAAAGACCACTGGGGAGAGAAAAAGACAGATGCCGGAAGACAGGCAAGCTTCTGATACCACGAACACGGAAAGCAGGCAGTGAAGCCTGGCTTCGGCACAGCAACGTAAGATAGCCACCGTCCTTCTAACAGCGGATTTCCTTCAGTACTTGCTCAGTACACCAAGTCCAGTTTTCAATAAAAACTAGGAGGCATCCTGAACAGACAAAAACAAAACAAAACAAAACAGCAACAGCAACAAAAAAATCAACAAAACAAAACATCTGAAATGACAAAACATCAGAAGACTGGAAATAAAAAAATCACAGTGATTCATCTATTAAAGTTTTTAATGTATAAAGTAAACAAAGGATGAAGAAAGAGAGAGAGGAGAGAGGAATTTTGGAACTCTAAACCACCATGACAGAAATGAGAAGTGTTCTCATCCTAGACTAGACACAGCTGAGAACGGAGTCAATCATCCCCAATCAGGAAAAGAATAAAAATCCAGGACTTTATGTCCAGGAACTATGGGAAGATTTATTTTTTTATTTTTAACTTTTTAAAATAAGTGCAATTGATATATTTATTTGTGTTGAACAAATAGCTTTTTCATACAGCATATTCTGATGAAGGAGAGACATACAAACATTTGAAATACTAAGAGGAGACTATAAAAGGAGCAGAAGAAATACTCAAAGCAATAATGACTGATAATTTTTAAAACGAATGACATAGCAAACAGTAGATCCAGGATAATAAGAGAATACCAAGTGATATAAATATAATATATTACAATATATAATACATAAGTATGCGTTATTTGTCCTTTTGAATCTGTGTTATCCCACTTAATATAATTTTCAGATCTATCCATTTTCCTACATATTTTATTTTTCTTTACTGCTAAGTGTAATTCCACTGTGTGTATATACTTCGTTTTTATTTTCTATGCATCTGTTCATGAACAGTAGATGCCACTCTTTCACTGTTGAGACCAGAGCAGCAGTAAGCAATGACAAGCCAGTGTCTCTATGGTAGGATGTGGAGTCCTTTGGTAGGTCACTTTTGTTTTGATCAGTCAAGATTTTGAGAAGGAAGAAAAGAAGCAGTGGATGAAGCTGAACAGCATTATAACCAACCGTTCGAGTGGATTTTTGTAGAATTCTTCATCCAACAACTGCACAACATACAGGTTTCTCAAGATGGTATAGGAAATATATATGACAAGGTGAAAATCCTGAGCCACCCAGAGAAATAAAGTTACAGAAGTCTAATGAAAGAAACTGAAAGAGATCTAACAGGTGGAGAGATGTTAACATGTTGACCAGATGTCAGGAGGACATCTACTGTTCTTACCTTGCACAACTTATGCATGAAGCAAACCCTACCTCTCCTCTAAGTGCACCTCTGTCTCTTCTATAAAAACAGCATCTGGCTATGAAGCCCATCCTGGCCCAGTACTCACTAGGTAGCTCTGGTGGTCCATGCGCTGTTGCAATCCACCTTCCTCAGGCTCTGAGTACTGGATCACAGGCATGTGCCACCATACCACAGCCTTTTAATCTGCTCGTAGGCTGTTTTGTAGAGATCAATCAACCTGAATTTTATATAGGAAGAAAGACTTGAAGAAGCCAACAGACTAACAAAGAAGCACAAAAGTGGATGCCACAATGCTTAAAGCTATGGAACCCAGGACTGGTGGAAGAATGGAAACAATTCCCAAACAGTTGCCTGGGCTTTGATGGAGGAGCAAAGTCATGCAATGGAGGAAGGATGCTTCATCTCAGTAAATGTTCCATAATCAACTAGACATGCATTTACTCTGGTGGGATGCCCATGCTCCCCTAGATGACTGCACATCTGTGAGCACAGCGGTACCACTTACTGGACATAGTGGGTTATCAAAAAAACAAACTAATATGAAGTTGGGGAAATGTGTTGTGAGAGGTTTGAGGTGTGGGGCTGGGTAGATGTGATCATATTTCATTGTATATATGTATGAATTTCTCAAAACGAAGAAAAATTAAGAAGGAATATAGATACAGATTTGATACTTATTACAAAATAACACAAAATGAGTCACAGACCCAAATGTAAAACTAATGACTACAAGCTGGAGAGTAACACGGAGAAGATCTAAGTGATTCTGGGCAAAGTGGTGATGCTCTTGTATGATACAACCATCTTAACAGGGTTAAGAGAAAAATCCTGGACAACCAAACTTCTTCAAAACTAAAATCTTCGAGGCAGACAATGCAGACCTGGTAACCTGAGTGTGATCCCTGGAAATGACCCCACAAGGTTGTCCTATGAAATCCATAATCACTGTGGCATGCATATTTTCTCCCCACACATCATGTATATACATACATTTACATCATAATAATAATTTCTTAAAATAAAAAGAATTCATTGCATTAAAATCACTAATAAGCCCCAGACTAGAAGCAAATACTTGTAGAAGTCATATCTGATAAAGCATGTAACCCAAACACACAAAGAACTCTTAAAATTCAACAATGAGAACAAAAACAACCCAATAAAAAGACAGTGGCAATGTATCTGAAGGGACATTTCACAGAAGGAGATGTAAACCTGGAAGCCAACCACATGAACACCAAGATCGTTGCCAGATTCAAAACATGAATTCAAAACACAAATTCATACTGTGAGTTGCTGCTGCCACCTCAGAATGTTTAAAATGCTGGGGCAACATCAACACACATCATTGACACTGCGGGTGTGATGTGACAATGGCCTAGCTATTCTAGAAGATGGTTTCATAGCTGCTCATGAAGCAAAATATATCCATACAATGGAATTCAGCACTGTAGCTTTTAAGTATTTATGCAACAAATTTAAAAACTACATACATGCAGAACATAACACAAATGTTTATAGCCACTCAATTCTTCTGTGTCAAGAACTAAAACAAACCAAGATGCCCTTCAGTAATGAGTGATTAAATATTGTGTGTATTATAGAATAATTATTTAGCACAAAAAAATGAACTGACATGCCATGGGAGAAAATAGAGGAAACTTAAAAAGTTTTAAGAGAAAGAAGCCATTCTTAAAGGTTTCCTGGTGTGTTGATGTGGGAGTCCCCTCTGTATGCTGTGGATATCATTGGTTAATAAAGGAACTTCTTTGGACCTATAGCAGAGCTATAGGTGGTAACAAACTAAGTGGAAAAACTAAGCTGAATGCTGGGAGAAAGAAGGCGAGGTCAGAGAGATGCTATGGAGCTGCCAGAGTCAGACATGCCAAATCTTTGCTGATAAGCCACTGCCGCATGGCGATATACAGATCAATAGAAATGGGTTAAATTAAGATGCAAGAGTTAGCCAATAAGAAACTAGAGCTAATGGATCAAGCAGTGTTTTAATTAATACAGTTTTTGTGTGGTTATTTTGGTTCTGGGTAGCTGGGATGAATAAGTGGCTTCCTCCTACAGTGTGTGATTTCAGTTATGGGATATTCTTGTCAGGATGAAATCAGGCAATTAAAACCATTGGTTTTAGGCTTGGGGGAGCAAATCAGTGGTTAAGAGTATGTATGGTCTTGTGGAGGACCAAAGTTCAATTCCCAGCACCCATATCGAGCAGCTCACACCACCTGTATTGACATCTTTTTCTGGTCTCTATGGGCACCTGCACATGTATTTGCATCATCAACCCAATATATACAAAAGGGCCATTGGGTGACTAAGGTTCAAAGAAAGAAAGAATGATGCCACTCAATGAATTTGTTTTGAGAAAGCCAATAATACTGTCAAGATAATACATAACTTTATACATTGGTCGGTGCCTGTAAAACATTACTGCATAGAGAGGACCTATATGTCTGAAAAAAATGAAAATAGATGTGTTAGGTATCTGGGGAATATCAGGCATGGAGACTAAAGAGGGTCTAATTTCATTATAACAAGTGAGAAAACATCAGAGACGGTTTAGAGATGGTGAAAGGGGATGGCCAGACAATTATGAAATAAATCATATATATATATATATATATATATATATATATATATATATATATATCACTTAAAGGCAAGAAGACTCAAAATCATGCCCAAATCAGCTTGGGAAGGCTGTTTCCCACACAGATGTGGGCCAATGATTCTGATGCACAAATGTATATGAAAAATTGGGTAAATGGATTGTGGATGGTGGATGGTGGTAGGCAGGAGTTTTACTTTTAAAATGGGCTCACAGATACACCAAAGATGAAGCTACATGCAGGAATGGGTAGGAGTTGAAGGCACTAGTATGAGCCATATGAGCTCACACACATTAGCTATAAAAGTACTGGAAATGCATTCACAGTCCTGGGTTAGTGTATACACATATATCTCTTCTTCTGCCAGGTGACAGGATATAGAAGTGACAATATTCCAGTAGCAATGAACTCATCTGGATCCCAGAGTTTGGCTTCTAGTCTAAATCTCTGATCAAAGGAATCTGGGATCCTAGAGAAATGGCTGGATCTAGAATTGTGGGAGGAAATGTGAAAAATCAAGATGGAGACCGTGGCAGCTTCAAAAATGGAACAGAGCTCCCAGGAACAAGGAAAAAGGAAACTCTGCACTGATGGGAGTATTTCAAAAGAACCTAGGACCCCTCTAAAGGAGCTTCTCATGGCTGGTCTGGGATGTCAAGGGAATCAAAGCTAAATAAGGTAACTCAGGATTATAACTCAAACTGTAAATATCCAAAGTCTACATTTTTATAAACAAAGATTTGAATAAGTAAGTAGAGGGAGATAGAAGGACAATTGCCTTGGCAGAAGTAGTTTATGTAATTTTGGTGACTACTCTGTGCTCTCATGGAGGAGGGCCATAATGTCAACACTAGTGTCATGTTGTAAAATAGCCAGACTTTGTGGTCTTATGCTCTAAGACCATGCCAAAAGTCTACAGATGAGACAACCCCAAAATGAATCCTAATGGAGGCCAGCTTTCCTCCACAGCATTGAAAGTCATATCAATGGTTGCATCTAAGACCACATGAGAAGAGACTAAAGAAAAAATGTGCTCTCCTGCGTGACATCATGGAATATAAAGAGGCATTAATAAAAAAACTAAGGGATGTGACAAACAGTAGACTTTAGTTAATTGTAGGATCAGTTTGTTACATGAAGTCACAGCTGGCCCATATCAAATTGCGGTTGTTAATAAGCAGAATTGGGTGAAATGAAAGGAGATGTGGGATGTGCATATGAATCTCCTTTTGAACAAATATAAACTATGCTTGAAATTAGGTTTCTAAAAAATATTAGAAGTCAAAATTTGTGAAAAATGTTTTTAGTTGAGAAAAGAAAGGAAAGAAGAAAAAAGAAAAGAGAAAGGAAGCTGGTCATGGTGGCTCACACCCAGGAGACAGAGACAAGATCTCTGTGAGTTCAAGACCCAGCTTGGTCTACAAAGAGAATTCCAGGACAGTCAGGGCTACATGCAGAAATTCCATCTCAACCCCCCCCCCAAATTTGGGAAAACATAAACAAAAATAAAACAACAAAAGGGAAGAAATTAATACTTTAGCTTAATGAGGTTAAATATAGGCTTAAGTAAAAATTTTAAAACAAAATAAAAAAACTATCATAGCTTTCTTATTTTTAGAAATCCCAAATATTTGTAAAAATGTTTGACTATAAAGAAACAACATGACTCAAGGTGCAATCTGTGTGATGATTGGAAAAAAGATACCCTAAAACATTCAATAAAATCAAAACAAAAATTATGTGCATCAAGCATGTCTGTAGTCTTCCTAAACACTCTGATTTTAATGACTTTTTTTGTTTGGGTTTTGGATTTTCAAGACCTGGTTTCACTGTGTATCTCTGGCTGTTCTAGAACTTACTTTGTAGACTGGTGCAAGATATTTGATTGACTGACACTTCAAGACTTAAAGTTAAGCTTGAGTCTGGGTAGAATAAGTTGAGCAGAATTAACCATAGAAAGACTGGGAATATGAAAGAGACTCATGGGAAAGAGAAGGGATTTTTCATGCTCCTTTTCAATCTGGAAAGTGTGGAGAGAGGGTAAGCTGGTCATTCCTCTGCTGTTTTCTTGTTCTATCTGGTGTTTACCTCAATGTCTGACTCCCAAGTTTTGATTGGTAATAGGACAACTTAAATAAATACATCATCTGGTGTACAACATGGGACATGAGATTACAAGGTACCAATTCAGAACAGAATTATTTCCAAAGACTGGAAAGCTTTAGCTATAGTAATATTGGAAGCTGGTCCTTGTTACAAAGGGGAATATGGTAGAAAGAAGAAGTTGAGCCATTAAACAACAAAATAAGGCTAGAGGTATTGATATTTCCCAAGACTGGTTTCTGGGTGAAGGTCTATATGCTCAGTTGTGAAGACCAGGTGAATTCAGTGATCACATCTTGGTTTTATGTTGTTTAGCAGCTTTGAATGTTCTGAATTGCCCAGGAATTTAACATCTGCTTCATGTAGAGTGAATACATACCATATGAAATGACTGCTTCCTTAAATCTCCTAAAATATAACTTTCTACGGGAATCCAGTTAACTTTGGCATAACCTCAAGTGTCTACTGATAGTTCTTCTATAGTAACTGGATAAACTAAAGTTCGTTTTATAATAATATTGGGCTATTTTCTTCAATTTCATCATGCAATTGTGTAGTGGGTTATGCTCTAAATTCCTCTGTCTGTGTATGAATATTTTCTTAGTTTCATTAGTTGGTCTTTATAAGTCTTGTATCTTATCAATAGTAAGTCTTTCTACAGCTTGTAGCTTATCAGTCAAATTTCATATCTGGCACAGTTATCAAACCACATGTTTAAGGATAAAATATAGCAATTATAAGCAACATTATGTCACTATCAGCTAAGTGAGTTATTCCTTCATTTTTTATTCCAATTTTAAGCCCTTTACAGATTAACATTTCTCCAATCTTAGAAACTAACCACAAGATAAATAATGCTTCTGAGAGAAATATTAAAAAGTATTATCAGGAACAGTCACTGATCATTCAATTTGTACATAAGCAGGGCATAACAGTTGTTGATCTTTCAAAGGTACCAACAGTCCTACCTTTAAAATGGTGAACTGACAAAACTGTCTGGGTAGAACAACGGTCTTTGACATCAAGACAGTTGCAGGAACTAGAAAACCTGGTACAGGATCAGCTAAATGCTCAACATACTGAAGAATCAACCAGGTCTTAGAATCTTCCTATATTTGTCATTGAAAAGAGATCTGGAAAATAGAGAATGGTAATAGATCTAAGAGCTATTGATAAGGTGATCCAGCCAATGGGCTCTTTACAGCTTGAAATTCCCTTGTTGTCTTTATTACCTAAAAGATGGTCTCTTAGAGTGATTTATTTAAAAGACTTCCTTTTCACTATACATTTACAAGAACATGATAGAGAAAACTTCACCTTCACAGTGCCTACTTATAATAATTCCCAGCCTGTTAAAAAGTATCAGTGGAACATTCTTCTACAAGGGATGTTAAACAGCCCCACCTTGTGTCAATATTTTGTACAACATCCATTATAAATAATCCATAGACAGTTCTCTCAATTTATAATTTACCATTACATGGATGATATCTTACTAGCTGATTCAGATGCATTCTAGAAAAAAAATGTTTGGTCAAGTCAAGAAAATTTGCCTTGTTGGTCATTACAAATTGCTCCTGAAAAAATACAAAGAGGAGATTTGTCTGAGTTTGGATTTTTTTATTGTTGTGAAGAGACACCATAAGCTTGGCAAGTCTTATAAAGAAAACATGAAATTGAGGTGGCTCACTTATACCTTCAGAGATTCAGTTCATTCTCATAACAGCAGCATACAGTCAGACATGGTGCTGGAGCCGATGAGTTGCTACATTTTGTATGGAAAAGGAAGTCACATTGGGGGAAACTTGAGCAAGAGAGGCCTCAAAGCCTGCCTCCACAGTGATGCATTCCTCCAACAAGGCCACACCTCCTAATAGTGCTATTCCTTTCGGGGGCCATTTTATTTCAAACCACCACAAGATTCTATTAATTACCCAGGATATAAAATAGGTTTATAAAAACTCAACCACAGAAAAGTACAAATCAGGTGAGATTAATTACAAACTCTTAATGGTTTTCAAAAATTGCTGGGAGATATTAACTGGTTATTGCCCACAATTAGATTAACAACTCAAGAACTAAGTAATTTATTTCAAGCCTTAAAAGGTGATAAGGACTAATTATTACAAGAAAATTATCAGCTGAGCCTGAGAGCGAACTTGAGTCTGGTAGAAGAGACATTACAGGATAAACATGTGAAACACTTTGATCCAGAACTTGATTGTACCCTAGTTGCACTACCTTCTACTTATTCTCCTATAATAATTCTTATGCAGAGAGAAGGTCATATCTTAGAATGGATATTTTTACCATAAAAATACAGTAAAAAGTTAAAGAAAAGTAGAAAAGGTTTTTAAATTGATTCTGAAAAGAAAATTGAGACTTCATCAATTATCAGGAATGAATCCAACAGAAATTGTAGTACCTTTTACTAATGCTGAAATGTCCTCATCAAGGGTAGAAAACGAACATTGGAAAAGAGTTTGTAGTAATTTTGGGGACTAGCAGCAAATATCCCCAAAGTATGAGACTTCAGTTTATAAAAAGAACTCATTGTATCCTCCCTCACATTATATGAGGAACATCAGTTTCTGGAGCCCATACGTTCTATACTAATGCAAATAAATCAGGAAAGTCAGGTTATGTCACGAAAATAAGTAAGTGGTTCAAGGCCCTTATGATTGAGCTAAAAAAATCAGAATTATATAATATTCTCATGGTATTATTAGATTTCCAGAATCTCTTAATATAGTTACTTAGTTATTGATTTTCAATATGTAGAAAGAGTTGTTTTTTATATTGAAACAACCGAATTTATTCCAAATTATTCAAAATTAACTTTGTTATTTATTGAATTACAACAAATAATCAGAAAATAGAAATCATTCTATGTATACAACATATATCAGTTTCTAATGAGTTTCCCAAGCCCTCTAGCACAAGGTAATGATGAAATTGATCAGCTATTAGTAGTAAATGTACTAGAAGCCTCAGAATTTCATAAAAAACATCATGTTTATAGCAAGGTTTGAAGGAAGATTTTTGTGTCACTTAATAATGAAACAAGGAAATTATAAAGAAATTTCCTACTTGTTCATTTATAACCAAACTCCATTACCTGCAGGAAGTAACCCAGATGTTACTCAAAGAAATGAAATTTGACAAATCAATATGTTTCATTTTAGAGTTTGGAAAATTAAAGTATGTATACCATAGCATCGATACATATTCAGAATTTCAATGGGCAACTTTCTTTTCTGAAAGGACTGATTCTATAGTTACACATTTATTAGAAGTTATGGCTGTTATGAAAATACCTGTACTTTCAAATTTTTAAATGCTACTAGGTGGTGGTGACACATGTCTTTAATCTCAGCACTCATGAGGCAGATACAGGTAGATTTTTGTGAGTTTGAGGCCAGCCTGGCCTACAAGAACTAATTCCAGGACAGCTAAGACTATTACACAGAGAAACCCTGTCTCAAGAAACCAAAAACAGATTTTTAAATGCTAATGAGAAAGGTCTGCTGTGGAGAGACAGTAGATCATAGAAAAATTGATGAATTAAATCAGCCTGCATATTTTAAAGATGTATTGACCCCAGAATGGAAATCAGGATATGTGTTATGTTGGGGAAGAGGCTTTGCTTTTGTTTCTACAGGGAAATAAAAGCTATGGATACCATTAAAATGGATAGAGATTAGATTCTAACAGGAGAGACCCCTTGATTAGAAGAGGCTATAGTTCATCAAACAGCATGGCCATTCAATTTAAACTAATGTGTAAGACTAACAAATGCCTTTCATTTGATCAGATATAACCTGCTATAAAGGAAATTCCTCAAAATTAGGATTGGGATGCGGTTTTGTTTTTGTTTTTGGAAGAGGATAAAATCATCCAACTAAGGTATCTGAAGACCATTGGGCAAGTGAGACATGGGCAGAAGAAGGGTGTATCATCTAGAGTAAATGTCCCAAGAAAAAAAGAGTAAATTAACCTAATGGTATAGCACACTTTTAGTAGTATAAAATTTTATAGATCTTCCCAAATATTTGTTTCTATTGTTTTCTACAGATATATAAGACAAATTGTCTTTTTGCAGTCCCAATTCAATTAAAAATCAAAGACAGCTTGGAGTTGGAGCATGGCTCTCTCCTTCTCTAAACCCACATATGCTTGTTAAAGAAAAATTCAAAATCTCTGTCTCATATCAGAAAATCCACTTGGTATGCAACAAAAGAAAAACAGAAATTAAGGGACTATTCTACTGCCACTAATCTCATAATTCTCTTGTTTTATTTTGACTCTTTAAAACATTTCTTAAGGTATAAACATTATTTTAAAATTTATAAGATTATTATATATATTTAAACTTTCTGTCATCATAGTAATAGTCATATAGAATACTAACTAATTCTAGAAATTAACTTTATCTAGCTTACTGTACATGATTTCAGGCTTGAGTCCCAATCTGGTAATTAGGAGCTAAGTTTATATATACTTATAATAGAGTGTGGTCCTTTAATCTCTTGGGGATCATCTGCATATGACATTTAAAATGTTTAAGTTTTCTACAGTGAGCTGTAACCATTCCTGGCAGTGACTTTTGAGGTCTCTAAGAAGATGATGGGGTCCTACAATGACAAATCTACCTATATTGAGGTAATTCCACTAAGCTGACACACACCACCTAAAGATCAACTTCAGGCTAGAAACAGCTCAGTAGAGCTTCAAAGTAGTTAGCTAAGATGGTCCAGCCTCATAGACTACTCCAGTCAGGACTTCAGATAAGTCCTATACTTTCCCATTTCACGGAGGCTGGACAACAGCTAGCTCTCCCAGGATGTTGCCATTTTCTCAATTTTCTCAGGGTTCGTAACAATCCCATTGCTTCCTTACATCAAGAAGTAATTTTAAGAACACGATGCCCACATTTTAAAATGGTAGGGTAGGTGGTTTTTTTTTGTAGTTTGATGGGTTATGGATGTTTATCATTGTTTAGGGGGATTGGTTACAAGCTGTTACTGGTCATAGGAAAAAATCCAAGTCAAAGGAGGTTAGATTTAGGATTTCTTTCTGAAAAGAAAAAAGGGGGGATGCAGGAATATCAGAATAAAGGGTAGATTATTGAATCTATTTTAAACTAAAAAGATACTAGTCTCAAATATTTTACATTGACATAAATTTTTGTACATTGATAAAAATTTGAGGTTATTTTTGTTATACTGTATTTATATTTCTACTCTTGTTTAAGGTATTGTACCTATGCATCTCATTTAAAAATGTAAGGTAAAGTTCTAGTCCTTGAAAGCAAACTGTTTAGGATAATTATTGCAAATTAGGATAATTAAGAATGCAAGTTATTAGTAATCTATAGTAATTAAGTTTGTAGTTGTGCTAGGTATGCTTTCAATGTAAAAAAGAGATAAAATTATAAAGAGAGATGGTCTTCAAACACTTTAGAGATCTACAGAATTTGGCATTTAAGATGCTTTAATAACCTAAAGGTTTTCATGACAGTAAGATACATCTGTTTCTAGAAGCACTAATCTACTTCAGAGAAGATGATGGGCATTGAAGAATCTCCATATGGAGTTTGCTTCCATTGTGGCAAAGTTAGTCAGTAGGTAATAAATTGTTCTTATCTTGACTGCTGACAGTATTCTTTCCAAATTCGACAAGTAGGACATAAAGGAAAAAGACTGTGAAACTTTGCAAAGACAAAGGAGGATAGTACTTCTAAATTCTGGCTTCACACAAAATTCTGTCAGATATTTTAGGCCTGTAGGCCAAAGACAGATGCCCCAACATTGCAGAAGAATCTTGGGTGACCAGGCAACCACCTGTCTCTATCATTTCTATAGTTTTGTTTACTGTGCATGTCCTATTTACTCAGGTTATATTTTATCTTTCTGGAGTTGAAGTTCTAAATAGTTATGACATTTTCTTTGTTGCCAAATTCAGAAAAGAAACTCACAAAAGAGATGTAAAGTTTATAAGGCTGAGAGACATAAAAGTTTAAGTTGTCCATCTAAGAAATGCTTTAAGGTCTAAAAGGATATTTTAGACTGGTAATATAAGTTATGATAAAAATTGGTTTAGATATAAAATGTTAGATTCACTGAGATAGAATAAATAATAGAGTACTGTTTCCAAATTTGCCAATACAAATAAACTGACACTGTGAATGGAGTTCTTACTTGATAATTGTTCTTTTTGTATATAGTTTTACTTTGTTGGAGTTAAAAACCTTTTCTTTTTATTTAGAGAATATCTGATAATTGTTCTCATATATAAAGTTTTACTGTATTTGAGTAAAAAACATTTCTTTTTATTTTGACAGAAAGGGGAAATATGGAATATTTGATCACACTGGCACTCTGAAACTGTTAATAAAGTCAGCCTTGGATCAAGAGGTAGAGTTATTGACTAGCTGGCCAGAATTAGTCATAGAGAGCCAGGACCATGGATAGAGAGACCACAGGAAAGAGAAGGGAGGAACTTGGATTTTTCATGAACTTTTTCAATCTGGGAAGGGTGGAGAGAGGGTCAGTTGGTTCTTCCTCTGCTGCTTTCTTGATCTACCAGTTTTTTCACCAATATCTGACTCCAGAGTTTTGATTGGTAATGGGACAACTTAGATAAACACAGCAGTAGACCAGGCTGACCTTTAATTCACAGAGATTTTCATGCCTCTACCTTTTGAGTAGTGGGATTAAAGGTGTGTGCTACCTCTACTTGGCAATTTTAATGGTATTTATTCCTTCAGCTTCACTCATTCAGTTCTGAAAACATCAGCTAGAACCAAATACTATCAGTGGCTTAGGGAGTTCTAGGTGGTTCTGCATTACAGTACCATGGCCTTGGGGTAGTCACAGCTGGCATGGGGCCTCTTGAGCTGCTCTTTGACCCGCTCTTTGACCCTCCTTCTCTTCCTCACATAGCCACAGATTCATTTCCAAAGTGAGCCTTTGACACTCAACCTTCTTCAGAGCCAATTTACAAAAGAAAGAATTTACTTGGGACTTGCAGTTTCAGAGGGTAGAATCTATAACCATCATTGCAGGAAGCATGGCAGCAGGCAGGCAGTCATGATGCTGGAGCAGTGGCCGAGAGCTTACACACTGAGACACAACCAAAAGACAGAGAGGCACTCGGAATGGTGCAAGTCTTTGGAACCTCAAAGCCTACCTCCGAGCAATACATCTCATGCAACAAGGCCACATATCCGAATCTTTCTCAAACAGTTCTACCAGCTGGGGAATCAAGTAGTCAAATGTATGAGCCTATGAAGTCCATTCTTGTCCAAACCACCATAGCAACCAAGATTAACCATCACACTGAGTCAACAACCTACTGTGCTACTATTGTTTGTATTCATAATCACTGCTGGGTGTTTACTGAAATTATCTGAACAATTTAATTTCCACAGAAACCTATGCACAGATGTTAATGGCAGCATTATTCACAGAAGGATCAAAATGTCCTTCAGTTGGGCACTGGCTAAGCAAACTGTGATGCTTTTAGGTAAGGAAGTATTCATCACATGTAAAAAGTGAGATACCAACCCAGAGAAATACACTATGAAGTTAAAGAACAGTAGTTTTGCATGCACACATCCTAATGAGCATCATTTTTCCTCACTGTCCTAAGCTGTTTCCATTACACAGGTGGCTACTTACAGTCTCCCTAGTTCTCAATGTAACTTCCCTATTATATTTTCCATTTATAGGAGGGGAAGCCAAGACTGAGGGAAGCTAAGTAACTTGTTCGAGGTGCTTCTTATGACATATCTAAGAAATAAGACATTGCCATACTCATGAAGTCTGTTTTCAGTGCTTGAACGACATACCTATGTTCTAGACACAGTGATTGTTTGGTGAATAGGATCTCCCAGGAAGATGTCTTTCTTTTACACAGATGATCCCTCCCAGTTAATTTCCCTTTAGCTTTGTATTTTTTTTTCTGATGGTGCCACCCCAATGCACTTCTTGAACATAATAATGGGAATCCGGCAGAGGTAGCACCACCCTCCTTTAGCAAATCCTACCAGCATTTGTCAATTTAGATCATGAAACTCAATATGGACAAGTTCAACAGAACCGCCATATATGGGCTGCCCACGTATGCTTAAAAATTAGCACCACCCACTTTGCTTTTGTGTAGTGGTTTCTACACTGTATCCCAAAGCTGATTTGAGTATGGTGGTCGCCTCAGTGATGGCCATTGAGTATGATGATAAGTACATTATTTAATATGATGATCAGCAGTTCCACTATGTTTCGTAACTAGCACAGGGCCACATAGTTGATAATTGAGTTTTAATGGTGCTATTAACTGTTAAAAGTATTGCTTTATCTTAGCTTTCTACTGTGAAACATTTTTCAGGAGGTATTTATTTTATTTTGCTTCTAGTTGCTAAAAGTTCCCATTGTAAAGACAGGAACTAGAAACCTACAATGATTGTTTTACGCTGACTTCATAAAATTAATACAGAAATTCATTGACTAGTTAAATGTGCTGAAATGATCATGACCAGCACTTTCCCCATACTAGGGAAAATCATTTCTTTTTCACTATGTTTGATTTTACAGTAACTCTGCCTAATGCATGGGGGAACATCCTAGGACCTTCAGTGTGTACCTGAAACTGGATGGTATATAACCTGCTCTATCTATATATTTATATGAAGTCTATTTAATATAAAGAACACGCAATATATTGTATAATACCTAATAAACAGATATTATCTATATATAAATGTATATTTATACAGTATACTTTGTCATAGGTACATATACATACACACATGTGAATGTATATATGTCTATATTGTCACACACATGCCTATGACAAAGTATACTATATGACTTAGGTACACTTAGGTACACTAAGAGATTAAGACAAGTAATAAAGGCAGGTAAGAGTGCATACTGGTTTGCAGAAGATCCAAGTCCACTTCCCAAAATCTGTTTTAGGCATCTCCCAACCACCTATTGCTACAGTTCCAGTGCTTTCAACACCCTTTTCTGACCTTTATGTGCCCTTGCACATATGGACATAAATCTACATACAGATACACACACATAAACATAATTAAAATAAAAACATTAAAATATAAGAAGAATAAAATAAATAAATAAATGTCACATTATATTAAGAATTATTGAAGTGTACGAGTTACTTGTTTCTGTAAAATTTCTGGGATCATGGCTGGCTATCTGGGTTCTCCAGAGTTTTATCACGGTGACAAATTCCTACAGAGGCAACTTAGAAAGTGGGGGGAGGGGGACTTCACTGTGCTCACAGTTCACAGCTTGCAGTCTATGGTGGGCTGGATCCACTGCTTTGGGCTTAAGGTGCGTGAGAACAGCACAGTGCAGGAAGCTGTGACAGAGGCTGCCTTCCTCAGAGTCCAGGAAACACAGAGGACAAAGGAAGGACAGGGACAAGCCCCGGTGGGCTACATCATTTCTACCTCGCCTTTGTCTCCTCCAGTTCCTCCTGGACCCCCTACTCCCTCTCAAATTCTTGACCTCTTCTTTATTATTGTTACGTATGTGTGAACGTGTATGTATGAATGCTGCCTGCTTAATCTACTGAGTGCCGCTCATACGTGCATGGGTGTAGGGCGGCCACTTGGGATTGAATCACCTATCGAGGGTCACGTCCCTTTCTCCCTCTCTCAGCCTCTGTTGTTTGTAGCTCTTTGCCTAGGTATGGGGCCTGTGAAGCTTCCCCCTTTAAACCGGCATGTCAGCTGGTGGTGTTATTGTGCAGGTCTTGCTTAGGCAGCCATGTTGCTGAGATTCTTTGGGAATTTTGCTTCTTTTCTATTCCCACTGTTTCCCTATTGGTTTTATGACTATGAATAACACAGACGTAGGCCCAGAACTTCAATGTCCTTAGACATTTTACTGCATAACAGCACACATGTGATGGCTGAAGGCAGTGGAAAGCCCGGCTTCTTCTGTTCCTGAGGTTTCTACCTGAATCAGGTCATTAAGTAATACTTCATATCTCACATAGTATATGAAACTCCAGAGGTAATCATGGAGTTGATAGAGAATGGCTAATTGTTTTGAGGGTTAAATGAAGTAAGTATTTACAGCAGGGGTTCTCAGCCTTTCTAAGGCTGTGACCCTTTAATTCAGACCCTCATGTTGTGGTGACCCCCAAGCATAAAATTATTTTCATAGCTACTTCATAATTATAATTTTGATACTTTTATGAACTGTAATGTAAATATCTGTGTTTTCTGATGGTCTTAGGTGACCCTTGTGAAAGGGTCAATCAACCCCCATCTATGGTCACAGTCTGTAGATTGAAAATCACTGATTTAGAGCATTAAGACAATTACTAATACAGCTAACTTCCATTGTATAGTAACTACTGTCACACAGTGCTTCTGTATAGAGAAAAATTAAATTGGATAGATATGAAATAGGACATTCTTAAATTCCCTTCATTTTTATATGTTCTAAAATTATTAACTATGACTTTGATAATCACACAGTCCATACATGGACAATTGTTGCCTACCTTTTCAGGATATTTTAAAGAATTACTAAGTCTGAAACGTGTGCTTGACAGAGAAAAACACTTTGAAAAATTGAAAATGGAAACACAGGTAAGATGGAAATTTATGAACTGAGGTGCCAATAAAACAAGAAACAAGCAGATGTGGTTGAACCTAGGTTTTGTTCAGCACTGGCTCAGAGCAGGTGGGAGCTCGCACTTCCTTGAACTAGATACGACAGTGACTTTGGGCAGCTGGGAGATGGCTGAGCTTTGAGTCTTCATCACTGACTTTGTTCTACGGGGCACATGTGGGGGATGGGAAAGGGAGACAAATCCGGTCAGCTCCACCCAACAGACGTCTTGTGTGAGCTGAATAAGCCATTTAGTCGTCTAGCAACTATGTCTGACAAATTGTGACATACCCTATTTGACTCCACATTGCTAAAATATTTCCATTTCCATATGAGGTCAGCATAGCAACTTATTAATCACAAATTTTATATTTTTAAAGTGTTTTAAGCTGAGTATACTCTGGACATACCACACATCACCATTGAGAAACTACGTTTTCATTGGAAGGGCTTAGTACTTGATTTTATTAAAAATAGACTCATAAATCCCAGTATGCTCAAATACACTTCCCAGTTTTCCAATCCCCAGTTGAGCATCAGGTTTCAGGGGTAAATTCAAAATAATGGAAAACAAAGGAAATTAAAAACTCACAGTGGCTCATCACACCCGGGCACATTTCAGGTGCTCAATGGGTCTTAAGGTTGGGGCTGCTCTTTAGGTTGACAGGGGTTCCCAGCCCTAAGCAGATTTCAGGATGGATCTGCTTGTGCCCTGGACATTTCTCAAGGCAATTTGCTGTTAACGTTTTAAAATGATTATTTCTGGCTGAAAGAATAGCTAGCTAGCTTCCACTGGCCCAGCCATGTTTTCAGAGATCTGCTCTACAGCCTGAGGTTTGTGACACCGAGAGAGCTGGCAGACAGCTCTTGAAAACATGGTCAGGTCAACCACCCCCTTCGCTGCCCTCCATCACAGCAGTGTCAAGCCCTGGAGATGCTGGTGAAACCAAAACTTTGACCAATAAACACCATTCGGAGTAATTTCATGGCTCAACAGCTGTTTGGTTCAATCCAAGTTCTTGTGGAAGTGTGAGAATGGCTGAGAGAGCAGGGAGGGCTGACTGGATATCTCTTCCCAGAAAGGTGCTCTGTGTGTGCGAATCCAGTTTCTTTAACATGATCTACTCTAGTCTGAGTGCCTAGACACATTAGAGACTGTGGGATCAATTAGTGAAACCCACTAGCAGTTTAAGTCTTTTAAAAAACAGATTGAATGACAAGAATAGCATCAAAGACAAGTCAACTTTACTTCATGGAGTTCTGCTTTCAGTTTTGTGGGCATTCACCATATTCACCAGGTCACGAACAAAGTGACTTTGTATTATAGACTATTTAATATAGTGTCAATATTCATATTGTAGCATAATGCCTTACCCTTATTAGTTTATTCATGGCCTGTTGAATATTAATATTAATATTAATATTATAGGATTATTTAGAAAAATAACAGCCCAGGGAAAAGGATCACAAAGTCCTGCTTTCAATTACAGAATTTGCTGCCCGAGGACTATGCAAACGTAAGGGGAGAATGCTCATCTGCTCATCTGCTCTATCCTCTCTCTTGGTTCCTTTCTCACAGTAGCAGTGTTCTATTTTTCTCTAGCAAACGAAATAAGTGTGAAGTTGGTGGTATGGTGTTGGGGAAATTAGTACAGAGAGATATATCAAAAGTCTCAGAAAAATGAGTGTCCGGCTGGGCTGCTGGCAACTGTGGGTTATCTGTCCACAGCACAGGGGGCTTATGGTAGCAGTTCTGCCCCTGATTGGTTGCCTGGTGTGTCTATTTCTTCTTATGTATGTAACAGGAACCACAAGGCATCCTTCTTTATTGTGCCTCCTTTGCAGTAACTGTTACCTTGAGCTAGCCCACTAGCTCTATAGCTGGTGAGATGCATTTTAGCATATAAACCAGAGGCTCCCGTGAGAGACGTTCCTGGGGATTAGGTAAGAACAACTCTGTGCAACCAATTTTAAATTGCGAGAACCTGGCATGTTTGCTGTGAGTCTGGAGAAAACAGCAAGGTTCTCACCCTTGCTCCCAGGAGCCTCACGGTCTCACAGCTGTCAGTCAAGCTCTCACAGCTGTCAGTGGGGCAAAGGCTTTGACGAATGCGGCCTTGTGTTTTGTTTATTACAAATGGTATTTATGATGGGTGGATATGATGAAAACACATTGCATAAGTGTTTGAAATTTGCAAAGAATAAATAAAGATATTATTGAAAACTAATGATATTTTGTTCAACTAAATAAGCAAACTACAAGAGAAACCAAGCTTTTGTTTACCTCTGATAGAGCCCAGTGGTTTGATTTCACGAAGTGTTGGAAGTGAAGGCCACCAATTCATGAATGCGTTAGCCAAAGCTCAACTTCAGAATCCTGCCTATTGCTTGCAGATTCCCTGAATCCATGGCTGAGGTTGCTCTGCTAGCAAGCTTTCTCCTTAGTCTTCTTTCTGTGTGCTATCGGGACAGCCGAATCTGCTTCCATGGTGAAACTGGAGGGCGTTAGCCAGAATCCAACTTGAAATCATGGTTGAGACAGCTAGGAGAGACAAGTTTTTCTTCACAGAAGGTTAAAACATGGTAAAGCAGCTTTGGATTTGGGACAGCCATGGCCGTGGCCGTGACTGTGGTCACTCAACCTTTCAATGGTATCTCCAAGAAGAGGCTGACTAAGCTGTCAAGAATGTTGGCTTCCATCTCCTCTTATCTTCAAAGGCTCCTACACCAAGAATTTCCACCCCAAATTTTGGTATTCTTGTAAACATCTCATCTTTGTCTGCCCTTTTGCCTTGGTAACTTGGAACACATCAATCTCACGAAACATCAAGGGGAAAGTCGATTGCTTTCTGCCCAGAACTGTGTTGGAAAGCAGCTTGTTCCCTCAGACGGCACCGTGATTCACATAACAGTTTGATAAAACTTGTCTTGGGGATACTTCAGAAGGACTGTGACCTTGAAAACCATCAAAGTGGCTTGGCTGAGACATGCTCACACATGTCACTACTTGTTTCTGCTTATGACCAGGACTGGGTTGGCCACTCTTTCTTAATTAGAGTCCCCCATGTTGAAAGTTTAACACTTTCTCAGAAAGGTCAGAAGTTTTCATTCTTTCTGAACCAGTATGAGCAAGGATTTAAAACAGAGATCTGTTTTGCTGAAGGGTGGAAATCAGGAAAAACAAAGGGCCGCATCAAGAGCTGAGGGGAGTGCTGATGCAGGGGGTTTCCCTCTGAGATGAGAACGCCGGATGTCCCCCTTCATTTTTGGTGCCATCCATTTCTACCCATGGTACAGAACAGTCTCCGCGGCAAGCCGTCTTTTAGGCTCCCTACATTGCTTGTCTATCTTTGTTTTGGAGGATATTATAATAAGTCGGAGAAAAATCTCATTCAAATGATTTCTCAAAACCTTTACTCAAGCCAGATGTAGTGGTATAGTGGTAATCCTAGCACCTGGGAGGCTCAAACACAGGAGCAGGAGTTTGAGGCCACTGGAGAGACAGTGATCTCAATCTTGTTTTAAGTTCCATCCCAAGAAAACAGCTTCTTCCTACCAACTTTGCTTTCCAAAGTACAAAAGATTCTTTCAAATAAGAACGTGCATTTCCATTTCATATTTTAATACATCTTCTACCTTATAAAGCAAGACTGCATTTCTTCTCCTTTTCTGAAAAAAAATTGAATCAACAACAGGTATGAATTTTCCAGTTGGTCTTGTTTGGGCTACCTGAATACAAAGTTTGAACTCTCTAACAGGGGAAATAAGACTCTGCCCTGGACAGGAGAGGCAGCTCAGTGTGTAGCACTTCCCAGCATGAGGTCCTGGACCCCATCCCCAACACTGCAAGAAGAATAAGAATCTTTTTAATTACACATGATAACTGGGCAGATTGTAATTAGTGTATGGGAAGCCTTTTATTTTATTTTGAGACAGGGTTTATGTTGCCCAGGTTGGCTGTAATGTCTCTGTCCTCCAGTTTCCACCCCCCCCCCCCCAACTATTGGATTGCAGTCATGTCTGGCTCCCAGCAAACTCATCCTTTTAAACCCAGTAAATATTTATTGTGAAAGATGACATATTTCCTCATGCATTTTCAGGCATGTGTGTGGTGTTCTTCATTCCTCTTCACTGTCAGGATCACTGACTACTTCTTCTCATGGGACTTCTTCCTCCCAAATAAACCCTCCCACCTATTTTAATTCTTTCAAGTCCACATTCTGCAGTCTCTGTCTTTCTGGACCTGGCTTCTTTCATTTAATACAATTGCCTCCAGTCCCTCTACTTTCCCACAAACCTCATAATTTCACTTTTCTTTATGGCCGAATTGTGATCCATTGATTAAATATACTCCACATTCTTCCTCCAATCGTCTGTTAATGGATACCTAGGCTGACTGCATAACTTGCTATTGTGATGAATACAGATGGGCCAGTGTCTCTATGGAATACTGCCTTTGATTCCTTTGGGTATGAACCCAGGAATGATATCTTTGGATCTTAATGGATTTCTAATTTTAGTTTTCTCAAGAACATCCACACTCTATAGATGCTAATCTAGTTTACATATTTTGTAGGGCCCGGGTCTGCCCTTGTTCCTGGGGCTCATCTTGAGGACAGTTTCTGGTCAGATGACTAAGCATCCTGTTTGTTCCTGTGCTCCCTCTGCCCCGCCTGGTGATTTGTTGTAGGGCATTGTTGACTCTATTGTTGGTATGGTAATTTCCCACCTGCCTAGGTGGAAGTCCTTGTGCAGCAGTTAGATAAGGTAATTTCCCACCTGCCTGGGTGGAATTCCTTAGGCAGGAGTGGGGTATATAAGATTTTCCCCAAGGCTAAATAAACGGCATTCGGCTGATCTCCTTTCGAATGACCCAGGTCTCTTTGTGTGTTCTTTCAATCTCCAGGCCCTTGTCCGACTGGCGTAAGGTACAGTGGCGCGCGAACTGTACCGAGGGGGTAACACAGAATTGGGTGTTACAATATTTATAATGGTGTATAATGCTATTTCCTGTGTCCTCATTAACATCTGTTGTTTGGTTTCTTTCTTCCTTCCTTCCTCCCTCCCTCCTTCCCTTCCTCCCTCCCTCCCTTCCTCCATTCCCCCCTTCCTTCCTTTCTTTCTTCCTTCCTTCCTTCCTCCCTCCCTCCTTCCCTTCCTCCCTCCCTCCCTTCCTCCATTCCCCCCTTCCTTCCTTTCTTTCTTCCTTCCTTCCGTCATGCACTCACCCTCCTTCCCTTCCTCCCTCCCTCCCTTCCTCCATTCCCCCCTTCCTTCCTTTCTTTCTTCCTTCCTTTCTTTCTTTCTTTTCTTTTTTTTTTAAATGGGGTCTAGTTTATTTACAGAAAACTTTTTAAAAAAAAACTTTTATCATTGTTTGGTTTTTTAAATAAGAGTTTCTCTATGATAAAATGGAACCTCCATTTAATTTTATTTGCATTTTTTTCTGATGACTCAGGATGCCAGTTCTCAAATTCATAAGTGTGTTCATTATTATCATGGGATATATTGACTATAGTGCATATATAATAATGCTGAATCATCTGATCTCTATTATTTTTCTATTGTGCATAAGATAGGTAAAACTTGAACGACATAATTGGACTAGTCTTTGGATTGTTGCCCCCCCCCCCCATGAGCATTTACCACTGTGAATAAAGTACACAGAAGCTGTGTGTTTGTTGTAGACTTGTCCACTGGCTCTCTGTGCTAAAGTGGTATCTGAAGACTGTATGCCTGCAATGGGGCTCATAAGCTCAGGTTGACTAGCATGTCAGGAAGAAACATCATTGCTGGAATGCTCTGGATTGTCTTCCATGTCCATAGATCCTTTTTCTTCCCTCCTGGAGTCATAGCTTTGAGCACATTTTATTTTTTTTTAATTTTTTGAGTCATCTAAAAAGTAATATGATACTAAGATGAATAATGAACTTTCTATCTTCAAAATACAGACCAAGTAGCTTTTATCTAAAATGCCTGGGGGGAGAGGTGAGTTGAGAATTGAGAGTATTTGCATCTTTCTAATACAGTACTTTAGGCATGGGCTCAAATATAAGCCTGAAGTTCATGTATGTTGATGTACAACTTAGACACATTTTATAAAGAGAGATAACTGTGCTGGTTACTTTTGTCAGCTTGACACAAGTTAGGGTTGCATGGGAATAAGGGACCTCAGCTGAGGAATTGCTCCATCGGATTGGGCCAGGGACATGTCTGTGAGGTTTTATTTCTTGATTTATATTGATGCCGTAGGACTCAGATCACTGTGGCCAATTCTACCCCTGGATAGGTGTTTTCCTGGGTTGTCTAAGAAAGCATACTGTACAAGCCAGGAGGAGAAAGACCGTAAGAAGGGTTTCTTCACTATTTCTGGTCTGGTTCTTACTTGGACTCCTGCTCTGATGTCCCTCAGGGATGAACTCTTACCAGGAAATGTGAGATAAAATAAACCTTTTCCTCCCCCAAGTAGTTGTTTTTGGTTAAGGTGTTAATCACAGCAGCAGAGATAAGCCAGGGCAGAGACCTCATGGTTGCAGAGGGGCCTTGCAAGGAGGTCAGGTGTAGGATTTCCCCAATGTGGCTTCTTTTGGGCACTTAAAAAGATTCAGAATTGGGAAAATTTTGGATGTTAGGTTTCCAGATTACAGCTGTCCAACCTCGACTAGTGGATTTCTGAAATAGAGGTGAATATTTGGAGTTGCAAACCAGGAATCTATGCCTGGAGAAAAGCCGGACTCCAACTTTGAAACTCAGGCAGTAGTGTTGTGTTGAGTGCTGATTTCATTCTTGTCTTGACTCTGGATAACACAACAATGGCTCATGGAATAGAATCTACCAAGGAGCCAGTGGAGAGAAGTCACTGATCACAACTGTTTTAAAAACATGCTGCTTCATAAAAATGTAGGTCTTTGGCCACTGTGGAATACAAATCTCCTGCACAGATTTTTTTTAAGCAAACCCTCAAATGTGGCAGTTTGTCTGAGCTTGGCAGGTGCACTGGCTAGCTGGGAACCACTGAGGCCAGAGGAAGCCCTTCTCAGAGACTGGGCTCTCTCTCCCCTGACCCCATGCCCGCGCACAGTCCTTTGAACAGATTGTGCCCGTCTGGTGCCAGGCAACCGCCTCTAAATTCCTATTCGTGCAGATTGCTTACTTCCTGCGGGAATGTGGGCAGTGCACACCCTGGCTCCGAAGCTCAGATACACAACACCAGCCTGAGAAGCTGGGAAACCTGGTTTGTAACCCCACTGGATAGATCTCAGCTAGATCAGGCTGCATGTTGCCCCGATAAAGAACCTTCAAGTGAAGTCTGAAACGGGGCGGTATTGACTGCTGTCCAGCAGACTGTTGTTAACTTGGTGTATTCTCTTGAGTTGCTAGAATGTGTGAGGCCCCTTGTGCTGGGTTGGGAGTCTAGACAGGATATCAGGGTGTTATTTCCTCACTTCTGTCTTGCTCTGCTTCTCTGACAACGAAGAAAGTTCAATTTCTTGGGAAAATTTGATTGATAGGCAAACAGACTCAGACTTGCAGGGGGAGCCACTCACTGGGTTCACCTCAGCTTGAGCCGAGGCCAGGTTTTGGCCCATCTCCAGTGGCAAAGGATTAGCAGTGATCACTGCTGGGCTGGGGATGGAGTCACAGACATCCAGGAGGGCACACTTGCTGAAGTCAGGAGCTGGCTTATGGAAGTAAAGGATGACAATGGCCAAACTGCCTTTCAATCAAGCTGGTTCTCAATTCCCAAGGAGCAGGCACCGAGCAGCACTTGTCTGATTCTGTGCTCAGACCCTGTGTTGAGGGAGTCCTGATGTGTTCATCCAGGCAACAAGAGCACGTGAAGTCGAGACCAGGAAGTTTGCTTCAGTAGGCTGGTCCACAGAGCAGCACAGAGGACCTAGTCCACAAGCCTGCCAGGGATGCTAACTAGCATTGTCATGAGTGGGTAGAGGTTGGGAGCACACTGTCATGGCGCATCCCGCAGCTCTGTCCGGGCCTGGAGACATCTGTGGCTGTGCTGGCTGCACTGCCTCCAACATGAAAGTCATGGGGCTAAGGCATGGCTTCTCAAGTGGTTGAACCCAGAGGCTTCCCCTGGGGGATACTGGGGTGGGGACCACATGCCCCCTTCTTAGTGTCCTCTTCCTATTTAAAACAGCCATTAAAAGGTGATTTAAGACTGCATTCAAGAAGTTAGGGCATAGTATCTACATAGCGGGGTTTCAAACCACTCTGGAAGATTGCCCCACTTCTGACTCCTGACCATTGCTGCTAGTCACTTGAGTTTCTGGGAGTATGTGACTCACTTCTACTCCCTCCCCTCCGCAGGCTAGGCACCTCCAAACCACAGCCAGGTAGTGCTCCAGTGTGTACACAGACAGAGGCAGTCACCTCTGATCACCCGTGTATAACTGTGAAATGCCCCTGTTGTCTGCCTGGTGTAGCTCCAGCACGAAGTGACCTTGATACTGGCACTCTGACAATCTTGAGTATCAAGGATTGTGCCCCTTTGAGTTTTGCTTTCGGCACAAGTAAAGACATGTCAATGCTTTGCAACTCACCAGGCTCCCATTTTCTCCCCAAATGCTGCACACACGCTGTGGTCGGGTTTTCTGGTAGAGAACACGATCATGGTTTTGAAATGTGGCTTTTCTCTTGTGTCTCGCTTGGGGGAGTTATGGATCACGGGAGTTAGTTAATATTTCATGGGATGTTTATTGCCTTTCTCCCTAAGGCACATGACACACTGGTTCATAGCTTTTTGCGGAAGGGATTTCAGAATCGGGCTCTGGGAAAGGGGCCAGCCATGAGCACTTGATTTTCACTACCAGAAAACTAGGGTGCAAGGGTGCCATTCGTCACTGTCACTGTTCCTGGACTTCTGTTTAGCCTTGGTGACCCATGGGTTAATTAAAACACAGCAATGTGTCTTTGGCTTTTACAGACAAAATGAATCAGACCAACCACACACACCACCATTCAGAATAATTTTAAAATACGCATGGATGTACGTTTCCTATATATTGTTTATTATTTTGCTACGGTTTATATACGTATATTTAAGACATTAAAAATGATGGGATTCAGATTTTAGGTAATATAGTATAAAACCTAGTAACTTTATAGCTAATTCCTAAATTTGTCCTACACTTGACTGTTTTAGTACCTGAATCAGAATTTGCTTATTTATTTTTTTAAAAAAATAATGAAAAACATTACTTTCATTTCATTTTTGTTTACTTATTAGGTATGTTCTGCATTTTTGATTTTAAAGATTGTTCTATTAATAGTGAGTGCGTGTGTGTGTTTGGGGATGGTGACGTGTGTGGGTACTGGCACAAGCATGTCAGGGCATGTCTGTGGAGGTCAGAGGGCAACTTTCAGGAGTGGGTTCTCTCCTTTCACCATGGAATCTTGGGACTGAACTCAGGTCATTACGCTTGCAGAGTTGACGCTTTTACCCACCAAGCCATTTTGAAGGTCCTTGAAATTCTTAAATATGCGCAATTGTGCCATACTTGCATCTGGTTTCTATGCAGATTGTAAGCCAAACTCAGCGTCATATGACTGCTAATCCATAAGATGTTTGCACAGGTAAATACTGTGTGATTTTCCTGGACAGTACAAGGTGGTGCATGCATATAGCTTTAAGAGGGTTCACTGTATCTTTGGTGAAGTTTGTCAGTATTTTAGGGGACCCTTGGAAGAGGGATTCCAGGAGCAACAAAAGAAACAGCTGTTCATCTAAAGCCTGTGGCAATGGAGTCTTACAAACACGAGGTCTGATGGATGCCAATATCTCCTGGATTCTGAGGATCTTATTGTTCTCCATTTTGATCCTCACTTATTTTATCAAAATGAATCTTCACTGAGCTAGACCAAGCATTTAATCATGGTGCAGCTGCCACCATTTCATTCTATTTGCTCAACGGTGCCACAGAAACAATCCGGCCAAAGCCCAGGGTCACAAGGCCTAACAGAAAGATGGGGAGGTGATGATGAGCCATGAGAAGGGACAGGACCCCTCATCTAGGACTCTGGATGAGAGGCAAAGAAGGAATTACAACAAAATTAATGGCTACTTAATGCCTTCTCCCTTCTCAGTTATAAACATAGTTTTCTAGGAATCTCACCAAAAAACTATACTGACACGGTACCAAACCTCTCAAGCAACCATAGAAGCTGCTGGTTTTACCTTATTGGATTATAATTCCACCTGACATCTCCAGAGCTGCCCTCTACTCTTGCTTATAAAAAGATAGAGAAAAGAAAAATAGAATTTTTAAGCAATTGTTTGAGACACAGTTTGAGAGTCACCCAAAGAGCAACCATGGATAGCGTTTAAATAGTTGTGACCTGTTCCTGTTTGGTTTCATCTTTCTTCCCCAGTGCCTCTCTTTCTCCAGCCCTCATGCTTAGTCTACATTAAACTTCTCCATACTGGCTAGCTTTCAAATCCTTTTCTGCATCAAATTCAAGTTTTACCCAAAGTCCCTAAAAGCTTAGGGGAACTTCTTGAGCTGAATAAGGCGACAGTGAGGAGTGTCTGTCCTCTCGCTGCTGACAGGTCCTGCCGCACCGTTCTAGGCCTTCCTGGTCATTTGCACGGTACAGGCACTATTGTCTACTGCCCCACATGGGGCTTCTGCACTTCTCATGTGTGCTCATTCCTTGACTGCCTGATTGATTGCTGTAAAAAGGCATAGTCGGCTTACCTTTTCCTTAAGATGTGGTCTAACCTGGGTTCAAGGGTAAGCTTTCCATGAACTGATCCCCTCTTACTCAATACTCCTTGTTTCTTAAAAAAGAAATTAAGGGAGCTGGAGAAGTGGCTCAAGTTTAAGAGAACTGTATGCTCTTCCAGGGGATCTGGATTTGACCCACATCACACACAAGGCATCTTGCAATTCCAGGGGATCCAAGGCCCTCTTTTGGACTTCCGTGGGCATCAGGCATGCAAGCAACACACAAGTTTAAGGTCATCTTCTGCAACATAGGGAATTCGAGGCTAACCTTGGACACGAAGTGAGACTCTCTGACTCTCTCTCTCTCTCTCTCTCTTTCTCTCTCTCTCTCACACACACACATATACACACACACCACACCATATCATATCCTTCCTACCTCTTTATCTCTATCTATCTATCTATCTATCTATCTATCTATCTATCTATCTATCTATCTATCTATCTATCTATCTCTATCTCTATCTCTCTATCTATAGTATGTGTAGGTCTGGGGGCACAGCTCAGGGTTAGAGCACTTCCCTGGCAGGTACAATGCTTCAGAATTTCAAAAACTGTACAATAAAAGTTAAAGACAACTATGTTCACTATATAAAGATGAACTGATGTTAAGATTTGTCTTTATTTTCTGTAAATACACCTAAAGTTCCATATCCATTTCCTCATTCTCTCAATTTTTCAGAAATATATTCATATTCATTGTCTTTTTGACAGTCTACTTATATTTATGTATTTTGAATGAACCAACAATTAGTGAAATCAATTTATAGAAATTGGTAGCAGAGAATACACACATTGTCACTCTGACAAATTTTTATCTATATATTAAATATGAGTTCTTATGTCACTTGAAATGTTTTTAGAAAAAATGTGTCAATTTTTCTATTCCTTCATTGAAAATAGATTTCCCACACATATTATATATTCTGAATGACAGCTTCCCCTCACCACATTCACCCCCATTCTTCCCCCCTTCTCCCTTCCCCTTTTCCTTCTCCACTCCCTTCTCCCCCTATTCCTATGTTCCCAATTTTGTCAGGTGATCTTGACTATTTCAATTTTCCAGGTGGATCTATATATGTTTTTCTTAGGGTTCACCTTGTACTTAGCTCTTCTAGAATCTTGATCTATAGGTTCAATATCTTTTGTTTATAGCTATTATTCACTTACAAGTGAGTTATATCATATATAGATAGATAGATAGATAGATAGATAGATAGATAGATATATCAGCTGGGCCCACCTCCTTCCTTCTCTCCTCAGAAAATAAACAGGATCTAACAACTTGCATAAATTTTACTTTTTAGAATGACTTTATTTTTAAATTTTTATTTTTTTTAAAAAAGAAAGCAAACTATCCTTTTTAAATCATACATACCCAATCCAAGTTCCCACTCCCTTCCCTCTCCCCATTTCCTCCACCCACCCACCCACCCCCACCTCCCATCCATTCTCCAGATAGGGTAAGGCACACCACCATGAGGAAGGTCCAAGGCCCTCCCTACTACATATAGGCTAAACAAGGTATCCATCCAAAGAGAATAGGCTCCCAAAAAGCAAGCACAAGCAGCAGTGACAAATCCTGGTGCCAATTCTAGTGGCCCCCAGTATGCCTCTGTCATGTAACTGTCAATCACATTCAGAGAGACGGGTCCTATCCCATGCATGTTCTTTCCCAGTCAGCTGGTGTTGGTGAGCTCCCATTAACTCAGGTAAACTGTTTCAGTGGGTGTCCCATCATGGTCTTGACCTCTTTGCTCATATTCTTCCTCCTCCCACTCTTCAACCAGAGTTGGGAGCTCAGTCTCATGCTCTACTGCAGGTCTCTGCCCCTGTCTCCATCAGCTGCTAGATGAAGGTTCTATGGTGGTATTTAAGATATTCATCAGTCTGACCACAGGACAAATCCAGTTTGGGCACCCTCTCCTCTACTGCTTAGGGTCTTAGCTGGGATCATCCTTATGGATTCCTGGGAATTTCTCTAAAGCCATTTTTCTTTCTAACCCCATAATGGCTCCCTCAATCAAGATATTTCTTTCTTTGCTCTCATCTCTGATCTTCCTCCATATTGACTATCCCATTCCTTCAAGTTCTCCTCCCCCTTCTCCCTTCCCCCTTTCCTTCTCCACTCCCTTCTCCCCCTACCCCTATGTTCCCAATTTTGTCAGGTGATCTTGTCTATTTCAATTTTTCAGGTGGATCTATATATGTTTTTCTTAGGGTTCACCTTGTACTTAGCTCTTCTAGAATCATGAACTATAGGTTCAATATCTTTTGTTTATAGCTATTATTCACTTACAAGTGAGTTACATCATATTTATTTTGGGGGGGCCTGGGTTACCTCATTCAGGATGGTGTTTTCTAGTTCCATCCATCTGCATGCAAATTTCAAGATGTCATTTTTTTTTACTGCTGAGTATTACTCTAATGTGTATATGTGCCACATTTTCTTTATCCATTCTTTGGTTGAGGGGTATCTAGGTTGTTTCCAGGTTCTGGCTATTACAAATAATGCTGCTATGAACATAGTTGAACCAATGTCTTTGTAGTATGATTATACATCTTTTGGGTATATGCCCAAGAGTGGTATTGTTGGGTCCTGAGGTAGGTTGATTCCCAATTTTCAAAGAAACCACTATACTGATTTCCAAAGTGGCTATATAAGTTTTCATTCCTACCAGCAATGGATGAGTGTTCCCCTTACTCCACATCCTCTCCAGCATAGGCTGTCATTGGTGTTTTGTTCTTAGCCATTCTAACAGCTGTAAGATGGAATCTCAGAGTTGTTTTGATTTGCATTTCCCTTATAGCTAAGGATGTTGAACATTTCCTTAAGCGTCTTTTAGCCATTTGAGATTCTTCTGTTGAGAATTCTCTGTTTAGTACTATACCCCATTTTAAAATTGGGTTATTAGGAAATTTGATATCTAAGTTCTTGAGTTCTTTTTATATTTTGGTGATTGGTCCTTTGTCTGATGTGGGGTTGGTGAAGATCTTTTCCCATTCACTAGGCTGCCTTTTTGTCTTTTTGAGTGTGCTCTTTGCTTTACAGAAGCTACTCAGTTTCAGGAGGTCCCATTTATTTATTGTTGTCTGTGCTACTGGGATTATATTGAAGAAACATTGCCCAACTCTTTTTATGAGGCTACAGTTACCCTGATACCAAAACCACAAAAGACTCAACCAAGAAAGAGGATTGCAGACAAATCTCATTGATGAACATAGATGCAAAAATACTCAATAAAATACTGGCAAACTGAATCCAAGAACACATCCAAAAAGTCATCTACCGTGAGCAATTCGGCTTCATCCCAGAGATATAGAGATGCTTCAACATACAAAAATCTATCAATGTAATCCATCATATAAATAAACTGAATGAGAAAAACCATATTATTATCTCATTAGATGCTGGAAAAGCATTTGACAAAAATCCAACACACCTTCATGATAAAGGTCTTGGAGAGATCAGGGATACAAGGAACATATCTAAACATAAAAAAGCAGTGTACAGCAAGCCGACAGCTAACATCAAATTAAATGGGGAGAAACTCAAAGCAATTCCACTAAAATCAGGAACAAGACAAGACTGTTCGCTATCTCCATATCTCTTCAACATAGTTCTTGAAGTTCTTGCTAGGGAAATAAGAAAACAAAAGGAGATTGAGGGGATTCAAATTGGAATGGAAAAAGGCAAACTTTCATTATTTGCAGATGATATGATAGTATATGTAAGTGACTCAGAAAACTTTACCAGGGAACTCCTACAGCTGATAAATACCTTCAGTGATGTGGCAGGATACAGATCAACTAAAAAAAATCAGTAGCCCTCCTATATACAAACAATAAAGGGGCTGAGAAAGAAATCAGAGAAACATCACCTTTCACAATAGCCACAAATAACATAAAATATCTTGGGGTAACACTAACCAAAGAAGTGAAAGGCCTATTCAATAAGAACGTTAATTCTTTGAAGAAAGAAATTGAAGAAGATGCCAGAAACTGTAAAGGTTTCCCATGCTCTTGGATAGGGAGGATCAATATAATAAAAATGGGAATCTTACCAAAAGCAATTTATAAATTCAGTGCAATCCCCATCAAAATTATAACACAATTCTTCCAGACCTTGAAAGAACAATAATAAACTTCATATGGAAAAAAAAAAACTTAGAATAGCCAAAACAACTATGTGTAATAAAGGAACTTTCTGAGGCATCACCATCCCTGACATCAAGCTCTTTTACAAATACAGTAATGAAAACAGCTTGGTATTGGCATAAAAACAGAGAGGTTAGCCAATGGAATCAAATCAAAAACCCGGATGTTAATTCACATACCTATGGACACCCGATTTTTGACAAAGAAGCCAAAAATACACAATGGAAAAAAGAAAGCATCTTCAACAAATGGTGCTGGCATGACTAGATGTCATCATGTAGAAGAATAAAAATAGATCCATGTCTATCCCCATGCACAAAAGTCAAGTTCAAATGGATTAAAGACCTCAATGTAAATCTGATTACACTAAACTTAATAGAAGAGAAAATGGGAAGTAGTTTATCTCATCTTGATTTAATTTTGATAGGTGTTATATATTGACAAAATTATCTATTACTTTTAGATTTTTCAACTTAAAAGAGTACAGTGTGTCCTTGTTGTTCCCTGTATTGTCTCTGTGCCTGTTGTTATTTCCCCCTTTTCATGTCTAATTTTGTAAATTTGAATGCTCTTTCTCTACTTTCCAGTTAATTAGGCTAGTGGTTAGTCAATCTTACTGATTTTCTCAACGAACTAACACTTTGTTTTATTGATTCTTTGTTTTTGTTTCTGTTTTATTTATTTCAGCCCTGAGTTTGATTGTGTCTTGTATCTATTCTTTTAGGTTGTGACTTCTTTTTTGTTATAGATTTTTCAGGTGTGTTCTTAAGTGACTAGTATGAGATCTCTCCATTTTTTTGTTTTGTTTTTAATATAGGCTCTTAGTGCTATGAACTTGCCTCTCACAACCACTTTCATTGTATCCCATATGTGTGACGATGTTGTATATTCACATCTTTAATTTCTCTCTTAATGTAATTTCCATTTAGTAGAGAGTTGCTCAGTTTCTATGTGTTTCTGTTGTTGATACCCATACTGCTTTGGGCTCCTGATGAGGAAAGGGGTGGGGTTGTGACAGAGAATGCATGAGTCAGGACACAATGCCACAGTGGCAATAAATTAATGCTTTTGCTTGAATGGGAAATGTCCTTCATTACTCCCATGTTTGAACATACGGTCCTCAGCTGGTGGCATTGTTTTGGGGATTTGTGTTATGTTTATGATGTCACATAACATCAAAGTTGGAGGAAACAGGCAGCTAGGTGTGGGTCTTGAAGGTTATCTCTGCCTTGGCTCTGATCTAGTTCTTACCTCCTGGGCCACACTATGTGAACAATCTCCCTTTGCATGCTCCTGATATTATGGATGGAGTTTCTCCTCCACCATGTTATTCCTGCCATAATGTGCTATATCCTCTGAAACTGTGAACAAATAAGCTGTTCCCCCCCCAATTTCTTCAGTCAGGTATTTTGTCTCAATTAAAGATAGCTAGGATATTATGGATGGAGTTTCTCCTCCACCATGTTATTCCTGCCATAATGTGCTATATCCTCTGAAACTGTGAACAAATAAGCTGTCCCCCCCAATTTCTTCAGTCAGGTATTTTGTCTCAATTAAAGATAGCTAGGAAGAGACCTGGTCAGTCATCATCATCAAGATACGTCATTGTCACGTCATTAGACTGTGAAACCAAATATGGACAAGTTCAGCAGAACCATCTTAGACAGGCTGCCCTTGCATGCTTCAGCATTGCCATGGCATAAATTTCAAATTCAATTTCAGGATTTCTATGGAGGTTTAGAGAACATTCATCCCAAACACAGTAATGAGCCTCCTCCTTGTCTTGCCCTTGTCTCAACTGCTGCCCATTGTGTTCAACTTCTCTGCCCTACCACAAACTTCTTGTTCTTTGAGAGCTGAGGAATTTCCCATCTCAAGCTGGTTTGGAGTTCTTTATGCTTGTGAAGCCAATGAACTGAATTATCACTCGTCACATATCTTAAAATTTCTCAATAAAACAATAGTTATACATGTACAAATAACCCACAACCATCTATGAAGCATTCCTTTGCAAAACTGGATCAATTTCTTGTTTTTTATTCTTAGACCAGAAGTTTTATTTTTGTTTCTAGTACCTGAAGATTACCCTTTATGATTTTATAATTTACTGGGTAAGTATACAGATTTATTGGGAGTGAGTCCACTAAGTTTGACACATTGGGTACTAGTTGTATCAACTGAGTGTTTTCCTTTAACATGGCAAACTGGTGTAGAGAATGGTTTGGGTGGAGTATCCTATACTGAGTCATTGTTACACTCATGTGATGAGCTTTGTTGAGTGTATTTTACCATTCTTTAAAGACCTTAGTAAAGATGAACATGAAATAAATAAGTCATAATGAATATGTTTGGAATAATTTATTTCTTAGATGTTTTACAGAAATCAATTGAACAAAATCTCCAGAGCCCTGGATCCTTAGTCTCTTAGTGCATCTGAGTTTATTACTCCTCTATAAAATAAGTATGACCACACCTCCATGAACATGTAAAAAATTGTGCAGAGTCAAAGCCCACTGGTTTTGAACTTTGAAAAACAATAAAATGTTTAGTATCTAATTTATTTCTGAACCATACAAAAGGCAACCAAAAGAACCACAGGATAGACTATGACATTGTTTTTGCCCATATCTTGTTCCATTCTTGGCTCACAGGGTCTTGAAGATGGCCATCATGTTCCAAGGGTGGGCTCTGAATTACCGTCAAAGTACACATATTCACAAAGAACTATTTATGACTGACAACAAATGCTGGAGAGAATACAGAGAAAGAGAATCCTCATTCACTGTTGGTAGTTGTAAACTAGTACATCCATTATGGAAATCAGTGTGGGAATTCTTAAAAAACTAAAAGAGAGTCTACCATAGGACTCAGATACACCACTCCTTGGGATGTGCCCAAAGGACTCGGTTCGCTACTTCACAGATTACTCACAGTACCTAGGAAAAGGAAGCAGCTTGTAACCGATGAATGGATAATGAAAATGTGGTACATATATACACACTATGGACACTATCCACCTCTACAGAAAATAACATCATGAAGATTGAAGGTAAATGGATGGAACTAGAAAAGATTACATTGAGTGAGGGAGTCAAGACCCATAAAGATAAACATCCTTTTTTTTCCTCATTGGAGACTCTTAGCTCCAGTTCTTCAGATGTGAGTTCATAGCCTGTAGTAACTGTAGAAACCAAGAAAGCAAACTGGGACCATTGCTAGGATCTGGAGGTTGGGGAACAATAAAGAGGGAAATAACAGGGTATAACTTATCTGATCAGGGAAATGGGGAAAGAGGTACTTGTTAGGGAGTGGGGGGTGAGTAAAAACAGTAGGGATGTTTGAAAAAGTCACAAGGAATCATACTATCAACTCCTCATCCAAAACAAGAAAACACACATATATATGTATATACATGTATGTATATACATATATATATATAATTCCTTGCATATTATATAATATATAGTATTAATGAACTTTGCTTATCTGGCTGATAGTGTTGCAACCAAGAACCAAAGACCACCTAACAGAAACCTCAATACTAGACATAATAAGCCATCTTTCAAATTGTTTGCCAGGCCAATCCTAGAGATCCGAAAACATGCAGTCTCTTACTATTGCCCTTGCTTTTACCCCAGAGGCAGAAGGTAAGTTCATATTGCTGGATAGATTATGCACTTCAGAAACAGGGTCCATAGACCCCAGAGATGGAACTGACATGAATTCTCCCTCTCTGAGGACTAGGTTGAATGGTATTAGAAAATATCATGCAAAGCTTCCAGAGGAAGGAGGCAACCAACCGTCCTACCAGTTATGTTGCCTATGAATGACATCAATGATGAGCACAGCTTGATAACCATAAGAGCACAGTAGTGGCATACTAACTTTTGTGGTAACCAACGGCTCTCTAGTTGGACTTAAGAGCCACTCAACCACAAGGAAACCATGCTTGGTCCTGGAAATGCAATTAACTACGCAATGCTAGTGAAGTCATGGATATTGGAGGAGAATCTACAACCTTTAATTTACTAAACTAGCATAATCCTTAACCATCTTCTATAAATATTTCCCCTAATACCCATAGATAAATGTAATCTTCACTCCACATCAAGGAAACTTCTTTTTGCGACAGATAGAGACCACTATGGAAAACCATAGTCAGAGTTTATAGAGTTGTGGTTACAATGGACACATCTACAAAACACTCTCCCATCTAAGACTCAGAGAACATTGTGGAAGAGGGGCCAGAAAACTCTTAAGAGTCAGAGGACCAGGGAGTTTCCTGGGAAACTGAGCTTCCTAGTAATACCAGAAGTTATACCCATAAATTCTCACTACTCATTTGTGGGTTGAACAAGGATGACACCAATGGACATGCCAAAGTAGACAGGGAAATCCCGTAAGGCCTCATCCCTACACAAAGAACAATAAACAACTGAGGATAGCTACAATCAGGAGAGGTGGTCTTTCCTGCAGAAGAGCACACAAAAGGGTTAACCAGTGCCAATTGTCAGCCCTGGATGTTTACATACAAGTAACACTCTACAGACTGAGCAGGTTATACTTAGGAACATGTTTATATCTATATATACATATGTATACACACACACACACACATATATATATATACACACACATATGCATAAATACATTCATCATTTATTGGCACTTGGTTTGCTTCCTCTTATTCCACTTCTTCTGAATTACATTTCTGTAACCATGCATGCATGTGTTTTGTAGATTTGTATGTTTTCAGCCCTCCTGTTTTCCAAAGCTATTATTGTCCTAGACCTTTGGCCTGATAGGCAATGTATAAGGACTTCAAATTTCCCATGTTGTCTTTTTTACTTTAGCATCTTAATGTGTGTGAAGAGGAGTTTTCCTGTGGTTTTGATTATGTGTCTATAATGATTATGTTGGAACATCCTTCTATGGTCATACATACATCATTTTTGGAGAAGGGCTATTAGAATCCTTTACTTTCTTTGAAGTTGGGTTTTTAAAAATCTATTTATGGATGCGTTTAAAGCATCTTTTAAATATTCTGACTGCCTCAGATCTCCTCATTATTACTTTTATTTTCTCCAAGATCAGTTTTGCTCATGGTTGATGTGTTGATATTTTCTTCTCTGTAATTTTGTAGTTTAGACATGCCACTTCTTTTTATATCATTACATTGTCTTATATCCCATACAGGGAGTACATTTTCCTATGATTTTCCATAAGTGAAAATTCTATAATATAAAATATCTTCGAAAATGCAACTAATCTTCTGACGAGAACACCAAGTCCAGTTGGAATGGGACGGATGGAACAGGGGACCAAACCGGACTCTCTGAATGTGGCTGACGGTGGAGGAGGACTGAGAAACCAAGGACAACGGCGATGGGCTTGGACTCTACAGCATGGACGGGCTCACTGTGAGCCTTGTCAGCTTGGTTGCTCACCTTCCTGGACTTAGGGGGAGCTGGGAGGACCTTGGACTTAACATAGTGAAGGGAACCCTGATGGCTCTTTGACTTGGAGAGGGAGGGAGTGGGGATATGGGTGGAAGGGAAGGGAGGGAAGGGGGAGGAGGAGGGGAGGAGAAAAATATTATAAGAAAAATAAAAATAAAGAAAAAATAAACAAAAAAGAAAATGCAATTAATGTCTGTCTTGACTTTCTATACTCATTATGTTTATTTTGTTAAAAAATAGTTACTTCACAAGTTCACAATGTTCTTTCTCAACTTGGTTCAAATTATTCTATTAATGATTAATATCTTCTGGAATTAAGAGTATGAAGTTGGCTCTTATTCTAATTCTAGTGCAGATGAATTATGAACTATGCTTATTTCTTGAAAAATTTTCCAAAATATTTTGGGGTGACTACTAGGCAGCAATAAAAATGTGTTATTCTGCCCTTTCTCTCCAAACCTGCTAACATTTTAGATTGAATAAAAATATATTAGGATCCCACCATCAAGAGATCATCACAGATTTAGTCAAAAGTGGAATAAAGTTGATATCTTCAGCCTTCTTTAGGAACTAGGTTGTTTTCTGAAATTCATCAAGTCTTTGGAGTCACTGGCTTGTGCGAGAAAGCCAAGACCAGAGCGAAAATGTGCCTCTTGCTTGCTCGAGGGCACACTGGCTTGATGATTGCTGTCAAACCTCTACCATTGATTATAAAATTTCAAAATAAAGTATTCAAGGCTCTATTCTGGTAATGCTACCCTCTCACCTCTGATGAGGTACTGGTTTTCCTATTGAAAATGTATCGGTATGGGGCTCAAGTGTTTGTTCACCCACTGACATAGAGTCAACTCAAGTGGTGGGAGTCGAGAGGTAAGTTCTTTAGTCCTCCCGCCAAGTGTCTAACCACTAAACCACACTGCTCTTCCCTCTAAGTGCCTGTTAGGTAATAGGTTTAAAAATATGTCTTTGAGGTGATGAGATAAAGTTAGAAGTTAGGTGATTGGCTTGGTCCTAATATCTATCTTAGGCACTAAAATAAAAAGTCACATGGAACAATTGGGCCCAAAGGGTTCTTTAGCAAAACAGAAAAAAATGAAGGGGGGGGGGCTAATCTCTGAGTAAATTTACACCATGAAAGCAAACATGCATTGAGGAATTCCCCAAGGCCCCCAAAGTAGAACCTTTCTAAAGCTTCCTGGAAATAAGGCATCGTTCAGAAGAGCTGGGTGCTGTTTTCTTTTTCATTTTTGATTTAAAGATATTTTCCAAATTCTCTTGGCATTCTTATCATCAAAGAGCTTATCTAAGTTATTTGACTGTGTTAAATTTTGTTAATTTGAAATGTAAACAATATAGAAAATTAGGATTTAAAAATATTTCTCTCAAACCATCTTCTTAACTACTAGCAACAAGCTTTACCAATGAAAACGGGAAGACTGCAAGAGGATGGTTAGTAGAGACACGGGAGCCGTGTGCTGTAGCAACTCTTACCATTGCCATCACGAGGCAAGGATTGCTAAAGCAATCCTGCCAGCTCCAATCACACTACTTGCTTATGGAGCTGACGCAGGTAGGCGTTCAAACCTTGGCTTCAATATCTCTAAGTAGAATTATGAGTCTGTGTCCTGTCTATTTTATCAAGATTATAAATATGAAACACTAAGGATTTTGGAAAACGACTTCGAGACGTTTTACGCTGTAGCAATGACTATATTTCGAAGTGAAATTTCTCAAGGAAAACAAAGAACATTTCTGTATACGGTTTGCTTCCCTTCCTCTGAAGGCAAAGCAGACTGGATTTGGCTAACTGGCATGCTTCTTTGTCCCACTAGAGGGTGGTCCTGTCACCTCCACGGTACAGAACACACAGGATGTGGAAAACCACTCAGAACAGAAAGCACGTGTGCTGTGTTCTATCTCATGTGATTCTGCCACGTTCTGACCCCATTAGCTTTTCCTGGTGTTCCTTGCCTCTCACTCCTTTGCTTTTCCAGCTTTGCTTTCGGGATGATGGCTCTCTATAAAGCTCGTATGTGGGATACACGTTGCAGCTGTAAAAGTGAGTCTGCAGGAATTTAATGGTGCATAGCTTAACTTCAACATGGTTCTTAGTTCCAAATAAATATGATGCCCCAGGTCAGAGCATTAATGGATGTGCCTATGCTGTTACCATCAGCAAAGCATAATATTATGTTTCAGAAACACAAAGGAAAATGCAAGAATCTACAAATGAACGGAGATTGCATGGAATCGTAGAGACCAAATTATAGAATTTTTGTGGTTTTAGAATTGTAGTTTTATTACTTCAAAATGGATTCAAGTAAGTTTCAATAAAGACATAGTGAGAGAACTTGGAATTAACAGCCTCTCCCAACCACACACTCACAACTCAAGTATAAACTGGACCAAAGGAGAAGAAAATAAAGAAACCCCACAATGCTGTTACCTGAAGCCTGGAGACAGCTTCTGGACCACAGAATGAAAGGAAAACACTGAGAATGTGGGGTTCTGTCTGAGCAGAGGGGACTGAGATGGGAATCCAGGGAGGCCCCACTCCTACAGTGGACAGGGAGCAGTAACACACAAAAAAAATAGACATGAGTGCAGGCCAGAAAGATCCAGAAAGGGAAGCCTGAATCTCTGACCGGGTGACAACTTCCCAAGGACATAAAAGAACTCCCCCAGCATTCACACAAAGTAGAGAGCAGTTTCTATGTCCACCAGGGTGGGCACACGCTGTAACACAGGACAAAGGCCTGGAGTTTCTTTGGAGTCTGGTGTTTTGCCTGGGTGACTAAAGCGGTTATAGACTGAGGGTCTGCTCTAATCCTAACCCAAAAAGCTGAATGAAAATCTTAAATTAATCTAACTTGCTCTAAATAATTTATTTACATACTAAGGAAAAGGAAATACTATTTGAGTTAATACGACAACGTCTGTCAAGCATCACATACCATCCACAACAGCGAACATCTGATGGAAAACTACCAAGGAAGGTCTGACTGATAACCAGGAGAGAAGCCAGTCATTAGAAATACAACTCAAGAGAACACAGGAGATAGAAGACAAGCCACTTCTGCCACTCTACCTGATCTCAGCATCAAGGAACTGAGTTGAAGGGAGGCATGAACATGGCCATAAGATGAATGAAAGGAGTGAGAAAAGACTTACAGAGTCACCCGATGAAAATATAATATCAGAAGCAGAAATTCCCTTAACTGAGTTAACAGGAGGTTGGTACTTTGATTATAGACTTACAGATGAGTGGCCTTAGTGATATAGAATAGAAATACTTGAAAGTGCAAGATCAAAGAAATGAAGACTAAAAGTCGAAAAGAAAGAAAGGAAAATGGAAAACCTCAGTGGTTGTGACAGGAGATGAAGCAGATTCGCAGACTGAGTTCTAGAATGACGGGATTATAAACACAATTGTACTTGAGGACTTCCCACTGAAAAATTCAAAGCCAGTAAGGATAAATCGGTACTGCACTTGCCACAGCTTCAGGCAGTCACCATAGTGAGTCACCATGCTTCTCTCTGAGACGGACGCAGGTTAAGATCTCTCCTGGTAAGCGACCACCTTGTGGTGCTATGCAGATTACTAAATATGGGTTAAAGCAAGATGTGAGAATTAACCAATAAGAGGCTGAAACTAATGGGCCAGGCAGTGTTTAAAAGAATACAGTTTCCGTGTAATTTATTTTGGGTAAAGCTAGCCGGGTGGCGGGACAAAGCCCCGCTGCTCCATCAACAAATTTATTCTAGACTAACTCAAGCAAACAGAGTGGAGGAGGCCCAGGAGAGATGACTCAGTGGCTAAGAGTCCTTGCAGAGGACCTGGCCTTGCTTCCCAGCACCCACTTGGTGGCTCCATCTGTAGCTCCAGTTTCAGTGCCCTCTTCTGGCCTCCTCAGGTACTGCATGCATCTGGTACATAGGCAAAACACATAAACCTAAAACTGAATAAAACTTTAAAACAATAAATTCAACGAACACGAGTACTATATGATTTATAGAATATATCAAACTTAAAATGAAAGAGAAACAGCTTAAGAGCAGGAATATGGTACTAGAAGTAGTATAATTGCAAAGTTCCTATATGGCCCATGAATAGTATAGGCAGTTGTAAACTAAGACGCTGCTATATGCCCAGGAGAAACTAGTCCAAAACCCCAGAGGAGTAGGACATGTAGTTAGTAGGAACAAAACACTAGTAATTTTAAAGATTTTTATTCTAAAAAGGAAGTGAAACACAAAGCCCAAATAACCAAACCAGATAGGAATGTGGGCACAGGTCTGAAACTTGGAACTCTGTCTTCCACAAGTCAAGAGCAGGGAGATTGTAAAGCCACCGCAGGCCGCCTAAGAGGTCTAGCCAACTGTGGCTACACAGTGAGATGCTGTCTCGGAACACCCAGGGCTAAGTATGTAGTGCAGTGGCGGACAGTCTGCTTAGCATTCACAAGGACCCGAGTTCAATCTCTAGAAATTGAAAAAAAAATCATTTATTTCACTTAATGTAAATTTACCATATATGAAATAAAACTGAATTGCTATATGGAGTGACATTAACAGGCTTATCTTTGTTCTGTGTCAGAAATCCACTAAATAAAAACAAAACTCCATGAAGGTTGAAAGTTTTTGTACTGAACTAGCTTAAGTACTATGTGACAGGCAGCTTCTGTAGCTAAACTGATAATAGAATGAGTGGATTTGAGAATCAGATACGCTATTCATGTCATGATGGATTAAAAACAACCATTTCTCAATGACAGTGGAGCCAATGCATGGGGTATACAGAAATCTTAAATATGCATTTGAAAGATGGATTTTAAAAACAAAGACAAAACTTAGGGGAGGAACCTGCTTCCAAATGGATAGCTTGGAAGAGACCCATTGGTTCTGGAGTGGTGGCAATGTCCTATGATTTGAATGTGATCAGATACAATTTGTCAAAAACGCATGCACCAATACCCATCTTGTCCTAGTACGTAGTCATCACGAAATGCTCCAAAGCCAAGTCCAACAAAGATACGAACATGGCCATCAGCATTCAGGGAGGAGTCTACAAAGCTTGAATTCTCAAGGTGGCATAGCTGGGAGTCAAGTTAGAATGCTGTCCAGCTCATGACAGCAGCCTTTATCAAACTTGGAGCATATTTGACTCACATTTTCAGCTGTTACTTCTCTGTTCTCTCTGGTTAGGCATTTTCATCATGCCCCGCTTCATTCGTCTTCTGTGTGTGTGTGTGTGTGTGTGCGTATACATGCATACATACATACCTATATGTGGGCATATATATGTATATATACATATATTTAACTTGTACTGCACTGAGTACTGTTTCTTCCAGCTTTTCACACCATGTTTCTCTTCCGTGCTGTGTCTAACCTGTCATTGCGCACACTATCCCAGCTGTACCTTTTGGCTATTTTATATCCTTATGAGGAGAAATTCAGAATCCAGTTCTCTGGTGTTAGTCTACATTCAGTCATTTATATTCTATGACTCTGTTGCCCTAATTTTAACTTATTTCTGAAGCTTGACATTTATTTAGTTTAGGCATATGTGTGTTTGTCTTAGTTTATGTGCACTGTGTGCCTACAGGAGCCAAAAGAGGCCAGAAGAGGGCATCAGATGCCTTGGAACCGAAATTTCAAATGATCATTAAGCACACTATATGGGTGCTGTGAACCAAACCTGATGTCCTCTGCAAGACCAGGAAGTGCTCTTAGCCAACCAGCCATCTCCCTGCCTCAACACATTAAAATTTAAAATTCACATTGAATGACAGTAATATCAGTCACTGGTCTTTTGAGAGAGTGGTTTTTCTCCTCTAACATTGGCACTTACTATAATATTTTTTCTTTTTCTTTTTCTTTCTTTTTTTCCCAAATACTGGGCATTGTATATGAAAAAATTTCAGAGACGTTGGTGATAACTTCCTTAGTTGTTTTCTTGAATTTTTGTTGAAAAAAATCACTTCCACTCTCAAACAGACTGTGTTGATTCAAGGATGGAAGTCAGTCTCTGTGGGCATGGTATAGTTTATCCTTACCCCATAGAATGCAATCATGTGGACTCCCAACTGACATCAGGAGGTCTCATACTTAAATATCTTTTGGGAATGAGAGTTCTGGAACCAAGAGACTATGCATAGCTCTATTTTTTTTTAAAATTTTGATTGAGATATAGTCAAATTTTAATTACACTTACTGAGTTTTTGCGAATACTTATATCAGAGAAACTACATTAAAATGAAGATGTGGGACCATCAGTGCCCCAGGCCCTCTCTTGTCCTCCTTGGCAGTCCCCAGATGTGTGACATTCTTGTATGGATTAGCAGGCGTTTTCTAGAATCAGCGTTGCTCATTTCATAGTTGATGTTAGTCCTTTGTAACCCAGAGGCCATTGTAAGATCTCTCCCTCCTTGCTATCCTCTCTTCTTCCTCCCATTTTCTTTCTTTTTAGAAATCTATGGAGACTTGCCCTTTGGCCTGTATTAGATCTCTACATGTCCACTCTCTGTGTTGTTCTTTTTGGCTTTTAGAATCATCCATGTGTTTGAGTTGGTTGGTGGTTTCCTCCAGGGGGCTTATAGCCATAAAATTTTGAGGGTAAGAATTTTCTTTGAAATCTGTTATGTTTGTTGGATTTTGCTTTTGCTTTCTGTTTTTCTCGTTTTTTTTTTTTTTTTCAGTTTTATAACCTTTGGATGTGTGGTGTCAGTGGGCTCCTTCATATTTATAATTATACCATATGTCATAAATGTGCATGAAGTTTTATCTGTGGTTATTCTATCTTGTTGCAATGAAACTCTTACCATAATTAAGACTTTCTCCTTTTCTTCAGTAATCTTTTTAATTTTATTGCATCCATTTATCTATCTATTTATCTATCTATCTATCTATCTATCTATCTATCTATCTATCTATCTATCTATCTATCTATCTATGTGGAGTTCAGAGGACAACCTGTGGGAGCCAATTCTCTGTTTCTGCTGAGAATTTAATTCAGGTCCTCAGTCTTGGTGGCAAGCACCATTACCAACTGAGTCATCTCATTGGTCCTTTTAACAATACAATCAATCTTAAAGGCCTACTGTATTAGTTTTAATTCTCCCTCTTTCTTCTCTGCATGCACACATGCATGTGTGTTTGTGTTTGCGTGTGTGTGTATGTGTGTGTGTACCTGTGTATCTGGTGCATGTGAGTGCAGGTATCTGTGGAGGCCAGAAGAGGGCGCCAAATCTTCAGGAGCTAGAGCTACAAGTAGTTTTGAGCTTCTTGACTTAGGTGCTGGGAACCAAGTTCAGGTCTTCTGTAAGAATAGTGCACACTTTTGCTACCAAGCCATCTTTCCAGCCTTTTCCTTAGCCCTGCCCTTTAGTAATATTTTGGATAACATTTTTTTTTGTGTCAGTCATTTCCTTAGGTCATCTTAGTTTAATATTACCATAGGATCTTCATTCAGTGTCATTTGAGCTAATATTTTGAGGAATGTCTTTTCTCAGTTTCTCTTTGTATGATCGCATATCTCTTGTAATTATTATGAAACTGGTTGTTGGTGTATTTAACCAACCTGATATGACTTAATATTTAAAAGGGTTACTTCCTGTTTTCAGCACACTTTATTTTTTTCAAACATTACTTTAGTAAAAATACTGGAATTTTGTAGAACTTGATATTTTTATTTGCAACAATCCTAGTTTTCAGTGTTATGTATACTATATATATATATATTATACAGTATTATTTTTGTTTTATTCATGACAATTTTCAAATAAACTTTTTTGTTGTTGTAGAATTTCTTACATGATTACTATATTTACTTCATTTCTACCTTTCCCTCCCCCTCAAACTCCTCCAAGTCCCTTCCCCACCCTCAAATTCATAAGAGTTTCTTCAATTATGATTGTTTTATACACACAAAAATTATGAAATTGTCATTAATCTCTTGCACAATTTTCAATATTACCCATTTCTTCCCCAAAAGTTGTGTTGCTGATATATTTTCCAATTCAGTTCAAAGAACTTATTTTTAGCATTTCTCATAACATGAATGTGCTATCTGGAAAGTTTTAATTAAATAACATTCATTGGTGAAGTGAACTGTGGCTGAATATGGGATTTGGGACAATATGGTTTGTACCGTTTCCATGGTGACACTTCCACATCTTCCTCCTCTGTGGTCACTACGAGGAGGCTCCAAGCTGCTCCCCTGTGTGTAGGGAGTCATTTTGGTCTTACGAATGTTTTCAGTATTTTTCCTTTTGTTCTCCTGCTTCAATTTCCTGTTTCTTTCCCCAGTTTACATTTTCTGAAAAGTTAATGTTAATGGTTTCTGAAGATCTGTTCACTTCTTCAATTAAAAATCTGTCACTCAACAGTTTCTGCCTTTGAGAGCATGAGTTTCTCTCTTCCCATTCTTGCTCACCATAATGTCAGGCAGTAGGTCTTACTCTCAGCTGCTCTTTTACCTGTGGGGGTGTGGATATGCACTGTCCAGTGTTTCTGAGTCCATCTGGACCAGATCTTAACCTCCCTGCTTTCACCTGCTTATTGAATGACTTACAATTAGGAGTTGGGGTGTCTTTTTGTTTGTTTGGTTTCTCTAAGTCCTGGATTCAGATGGTTTCTGCTGCCATTGTACACCTCATACCACATCTATTTCTCTAGCTCCCATCTGCTAAGTTTTTATTTGATCCCTGTGGGCTCTGTCAGTCAGTCAGTAATCGGTCATTGCTGGTCAGCAGTAAATGTGGATAGTGTTCTTCTCATGTCTGTGAGACCCCTGCTCTATGGCTTCCCTGTCACATAAAGACATCTGCTGTGTTCATGCTCTGGCTGCTGTATCAGGCCGCCAGGTTCCTCTGTCTGTTTGGTGAGCCATGAAATACATACAGGTTCTGCTTAAACCCCAGAACACAGTTATTAGCATGCACCACCTCTAGAGAGTGAGTTCCTGTCTGGTGTCTTTCTGTATGTGTTCTGGGGCCCTTGGGCACCTTGTCTAAACCTCACTAAAGTTTTTGACAATTAGGAATTTAGGCAGATTTGGGACCTTTGTCTTTCTGATGTTTGTTGGTTGTTAAAAATCTCCCTTACTCAGTGTCTCAATGTTGTAGAAGGTCTAACCTTTGACTTCTCACACCTTGACCAGTCCATGCTGGGGTTTCCCCTTGTTATCTCTCTCTTAAAAATGTTAAATACTAAATTTATTCACTTTATGAGTCAGTGTTTTGTGCATGCACACTCAGGGCCAGAGCGGGTCAGAAGAGGGCATTGATTCCCCCAGGAACTGGATTGCAAATGGTTGTGAACAGCCTGTGGGCCCTGAGAATCAAACCTGTATCCTCTGCAGTAGCAACAAGTGCTCTTAAACACTGAACCATCTCTCCATTGTGCTCTTTAGGGGCATTTACATAGGATACCAAGTGGTAGCCACAAGGGCTTGTCTCTTCATTCTTGGCCTGTGTTTGAGAAGACTTTTTCCTGCAGTTTCCAAAAGCTCTGGAAGGTTCTTGGTCTTTTAAGTACTTAGAACTGTGTGTGTGTGTGTGTGGGGGGGGGTCCTACAGTATCACTTTATTTTGGTTGGTGAAAGTATTTTTCCTTTGCCTATGTTACTATTTGGTGCTAGACTCTTTCTTTACACGTGTTTTTATACTGACACATTTATTTCTTTTAGTGGAGATAAGCCTATTTAGATCCCTGGTTTTCCTTCTGTCAGTTAAAGTAGCCCCGCCTTTCAAGCCATTTGTTTATTTTATCCCAGTTGTCAAGTCTGCTGACATAAATGTTTATGTTATTAATAATTCATTTCAGCTCTTCTGTTTTTTCTGGTTGGCTGCATTGGTTTTTATTGGCCCTTTTTGTGACTATAGCTGGTTTTCCTGTAATGTCAGGTTTATAATCTCTTCCTCTTTATTTGTGTTTATATTGCTCTACTTCTAAGTCCTGAAGATAAAAGCACCGAGCTTGATGTTAGATCTTTCCCCGTAGGAGCACACTTAGCAGCATCACACGGGATTTTGTCACTTTTGCTTTTGCTATTTTTTTTGAGTTTGTGTGTGTTGCGGGGATGAGGTCATGCACATGAATGTGCGGGTGCATGTGCCCATGTGTACACACATGGGGAGGGCAGAGGAGGATATCGGGTGTCTTCCTCTATAGCTCTCCCTGCCTTATTGCCCTGAGGTAGGGATCCTCACTGAGCCCAAAGCTCACAGTTCAGACTTGCCTGCTAGGCTTGCTGGATCTCCGGTGATCTCTGCCCATCAATGTTGAGGTTACAGGAATGGACAGCCAGGCCTGATTTAAACAGGTTGCTGGAGGATGAACTCAGGTTCTCATACCACCCCCTGAGCTGTTTCTTCAGCCTTGACTTTGACTGTTCACAGACACTCTTACTTTCTCTGTTTCTTGCTTTGCATTTGAGCAACTTAGAAAGGTTTTCCTTAGTTTCCAATCAATTTTGAATTTATCTGGACTCCTTTGGTCCTTTGTCTCCAATTTTATCCCCTTTTTCATCGGAGAACATCAGCTGTGCAGTTAGGATCCATTTGCTTATTAAGGCTTGGTTGTGCGCTCACTGTGTGATCTGTCTTGACGAGCATCACATGGAAGTGCCCTTATGTCGGGGTCTCCTTGCTTACACATCGTTGATCAGATTGGCAAGTTACCTGATAATGAAACTGTATGTTCAGTGATATGTGTGCACATGGAGGCCCAAGACTGATATCATTGAGGTAGGGCCCCAACTGAACCCGGAGCTCACTAACACGGCGAGTCTAGCTGGACAGCTTGCTCTAAGGATCCCAGATTCTTCCTTCCAAGTGCAGAAATTGTCAGCAGGATTTCATGATCACCTGACATTTATGTAGGTTCTGGGGATGGGAACTTTGCGCCTCATACTGCGACAAGCACTTTATCCACTGAGGAATCTTCCAGCCCCGGTCTCTGCTTTTTGACTGCCGTTTTTTTGACTATTTACATTTAATGCAGAGACAAATGTGGTTAGGTTGAAATGTACCGTGTCTCCACTTGTTTGCCATTGACACCGTTATCCATTCATTCTCCCCACCCCCATTTCTCTTTCCTTGGTAAATTTTTAGTATTCCATCCTAATTTATTTGCATGTTGGATCTCCACATTGTTTTGTATAGTTTTATTCTTTAAGTGTGTTGTTAGCTTGTCATCGTCTTCCTTCATTTAAAGTCATGCCCATTGCATAGGATGAGCTTCTACACAATGTACAACAACCATATTATAATAGTCTGTATGCTTTTAAAGAGTCAATTACCATTGAAATTTCTGTTGTCATTGTTTATTTGTTTTATTTATTTATCTATTTATTGAGACAAGGTCTTATAGTCCAGGCTTGTCTGGAACTCTCTATGTAGCCCAAGCTGGCCTTGAACTCATGATCTGCTCACCTTAGCTTTTTGGATTCCAGAATTCCTTTCATGTGTTCCTATGCCTATATATTTAGAGGTACATTTTTTTTTTCATTTCGCAGAATGTTTGTCAGCATTTGAAATTGGGAAAAAAAAAAAAAAAAAGCAAGTCCAAGATACATAGGTTGCTAAAGGCAGACATTTTTTTCCCTGTTAGTTGAGGTGAGGACAGATTGTGAGAGCGAGCGAGTGGCCAGCATCAGGCTTAACTGTTAGGATAAGCTGGGGGAGCTGTCTTTCATAATTTGTTCAAACATCTGGCCACCACTGTTAAATAGGTTGGGGAAGAGCATATGGTTCTCATTTAGAACATTGCAAATACCATCATCGTGGTGACTGTGAAATTTTTAAAAAGTCCAATACTGTTTTGATTATAAACTCAGACAGAAGAAAAAAAATGAAAAACAGGAAAAAAAAAACCCAATGGCATTCTAAACTAAGAATTTCAGAGTTTCACTACAGGAGTGTTTAATTCTGTGTCATGTTGTGACTTTTGAATCTTACTTTAATGAAAAGACATCCACCGAGTTAAGTAAAAAAAAATCTAAACACATATATATGTACAAAAGGAATGATAAATGTATGAGAACTCACTCTTTTTAAGAGCTTGCTTTTCGACTCTGAGTTACACGTTTCTGCTGTAATCCTATTGATCAGGAGGAGGTGTATGTGTTTCCCAGTTAGAGTATAATTAAATTGGAGACTTGTATCTCTGTAAAACAGATGAAAGGGCTCTCGTAAGAGCTGTTAGGTTAATCCAGCTGCTCAAAATGTATGTTGTATTTGACCACTTGCCAAAGAGTGCGAGAAAGTCTGCGGGCAGCGCGAGCCAGCTGGCGCGGGATTGGAGGGTGGGACGCTCAGCTGGTCAGGACCGCGGCTGAAGATGCTTTGTAAACTCCACTTTCAAAATGGCAATTTTGGCTGTCCTACAGTTTTGCCAAGCAATGATATCTTCAGAAGTAGTTTTCTCCTTAAAAATATCTCTTCTGATTTATATCATGAGACCTCTTCAAGTGAGCCATTTAATAATATTTAAAAACAAGAACTGGCAGTGGCAGCACACTCAGGGCCCCGGGTCTAATCTCGAGCACCAGCAGAGATTCGGCAGTCTGGACTGTAAAGCTCTCGACACGTCAATTAAAGAGACTGAAGTTTTGTCATACTTTTTTTTTTATTGAAAAACGAAGAGTAGGATAAATCAAAGATAAGTTTAAAGAGCACAATGGAGATATTCGTGTTAAAGGTTTGTAATCCACTATATTCATTTTCCATTGTCATTTAAAGAGATACTGACCGTGGGCCCATGGAGTGCTCCAATATTGTAATTTTATTTTCCCCATTGCTTGGGTTACATTGTCTTTGTTCCGTTCGAATAAGCAAGCACTCATGTTTCTAACCATTAAGAAAATCTTGAATTACTTTGTACCTGGCTCATGTGCACGTGCATCTGTGCGCTCGAGGGTGTGTGTGTGTGTGTGTGCGCGCGCGTGTGTGCTCGCACGCCTGCCAGCCCGCCAGGTGTGGAGCGGAGCCTGTCACACTAACAAGTCCCCTGCCGCCCTCCCCTTTGATTTTCCCCACCTGGTGTTTGCCACAGCAGCATGTCTGACTGGCCATCTGAGTTATCTGAGAAGCTGTCAAAAGACTGAGAAAATCTGGGAAGATTTCAAAAGCCGAACGGAGCCTGCTTTCTCAAGAATAATACTTCGTGACACTTTTCTTCTCTATCCCAAACGTCAGATGTTTGATTTTTTTTTTCTGCTGTGAAATGGAGGCAACAAGAAGCCCTCCGATTTAGAATATTTACAAAGTCTAAAACTCAGCGCTGCAGCAGATTTGAGAGGCGCACATTTACAGTTTCAGAGGGTAAAGTGACGGCTGGCGTTCATTTCACTGTAAGGAATACAAACGTAAAGTCTCTACTAAGGACTCATGGCTTTAGTCGTCCTACTGTGTGAATGCTAGCTTTATTTGCTCACATTAAGCTAAAAGGTAATGAAGTTTCAAGGTTTAAAAGTCTAGACTACCTAGAGGAAAAGCCTGCAGCCCGTACCCACTCAGCTTCTGCCCATAACCACCCAGTTTTCTCCACGCCCATCCCTGAACATCCCCGGGACTCACTTGCCAACGTTCTCTATCATTGCCAAATTCAACAAGTAAATGCGTGGCTCTCCTGGCCCAGTTTAAATTTCAGATCAGCAATGAACACATTTTCAGTCAGAATCTACTCCGACTACTGCACGGCATACATAGGCTCAAGACAAAAGCAAAGCATTCTGTTTATCTTACATTGAAAGTCACCTGAGTGCTGTGTCCCTAATCCTTCCTGAAATGTTCATACACAAGAAGAGATGTTCCGCTACCTCCCCCTTTTGTCCTCTACTTCTTTCTCAAAAGGGTAACATGCTTTGTTTGAGTTCTGCACCTGCAAATCCCCTCACCGTCAACGCCTTTGGTGAGCAAGCCTTAGCATGAAGAAAGACCATTTCTTTCTTCTTTGTTTTTTTTTTTTTTTTGAATCAGATATACTCATCTTCTGCTCCTAAAAATCATGCTTCAGTGAGTAATCTGCCACACAGGCAATATCATAAGTATTATACTTATAATAAATCCTCAAAGGTGGCATTTAGATTGTCAGAAGGGACATTAAGGTGATTTGGGTAGATAATGCAAATTGTTCCTGATAGTTACCACAGTGGGCAAGTGACCCAACACAAAGGGCACTGACTTCGACCCATCCTGATCTATGATTTCTCTGAACCCTTAGATTTTGTCATCAGTCTGATATAAAAACTGGTATCTTGATATGTTTTATTTTGCAATCTTCTTTTAAAGAATATGATTATTATCTTCATGTATTTTCTAACCAATTTAAGTTTTTCCTAAATTTTCTAGCTGTACCCCAAATAATCTGCACAATCAATTTATTTCTGTTCTGTGAATATTAAGGACACTGGCTCTTTAACACCAGCAGCACAGGTGACAAGCAATTTCAAAAATTAGGTTTTTTTTCATCTACATTTTTATTTCACTTGACAATTGATGAAGATTCTCATGTTTACCACCTCTGTAGGCTATAGTTTTGTTCTTTTTAAGCTGTAGTGAGAAATCCTTACAATCCCAGATTGTGATGGGGTTCTCTTTTCTTTGATTTTTGGATTTTGATAGCTTTAACTTTTTAAATTGTTGTATATTTATATTTGCTATACTTTCGCAGCTGCCTTGCTTGCTCTTGTCTGTGGTTGGTGTGGGAGGTCCTTCTGTCTAAGTGTTGCTTTTATTGGTTAATGAATAAAGAAACTGGCTTGGCCTATAACAAGGTAGAACTTAGTTGGGGAAAACTAAGCTGAATGCTGGGAGAAGGAAGGCAGAGTCCGAGAGAAGCCATGTAGCCCCACCAGAGACAGACACTGGGAACTTTAGTTGGGAAGCCACAGCCATATGGAGATACACAGATTACTAGAAATAGGTTAAATTAAGATGTAAGCGTTAGCCAATAAGAAGCTAGAACTAATGGGACAAGCAGTGATTTAAATAATACAGTTTCTGTGTGGTTATCTAAGGTCTAGGCTGCTGGACAGCTGGGAAACAACAAGCAGCCTCCTCACAACATGTGGTTGTAATCTTAACTTTTTTCAAGATTTTTTTTGTGATTTAAATGTGAATCTTCCAGTAGATGTCATGTATTGGACACTTGGTGTTTGGTTGGTGGCACTGTTTTATGAGTTGTGGTGCTTAGGAGTTTGTGACTTACTGAAGGAAGTGGGTCTTTGAGGTTGGAGAAGTTGGCATTGTTGCTTGTCTACTGTCTTTGTTCAAACCCTCTAATCTGATTTTCTCTTCTTAAATTGAGAAATATGTCCAATGCAGTAGTACATTTTGGTGAGAAGTTCTTTGTTTTTGATGCCTGCCCTTAGCAAGAGCATGCTTACTCTGAGATAAGGTGATGCCTGTTTCTATATTACAGAGGTATTTGTTTTGTTAGGAGCATAACCATTGCCATGATTCTTGTTAATATATATTAACACATAATATTAATATGTATATAATCCTAGTTAGGATTTCTATTGCTGTGAAGAGACACCATGACCATGGCAACTTCTAAGGAAAACATTTAATTGGGGCTGGTTTAGTTTCAGAAGTTTAGTCCATTGTCATCATGGAGGGTGTTCAGGAAGACATGGTGATGGAGAAGAGCTGAGAGTTCTACATTGTGATTCGCAGGCAGTAGGAGACTCTGTATCACACTGGACATTACTTGAGCATATAAGCCCTCAAAGCCCACCCCACAGTTACACACTTCCTCCAACAAGGCCATACTTATTACAACAGGGCCACACCTCCTAACAGAGCCACTCACTATGAGCCAAGCATTGAAACACATGAGTCTATGAAAGTTATTCCTATTTAAACCACCACATTTCACTCACTGGACCCAAGGCTTGTAGCCATAGCATAATGCAACAATGCATTCACTCCAACTTTAAAAGTTTTCGTAGTCTAAATAATCTCAACCCTGTTTAAAGGTCCAAAGTTCCAAGTCTCTTCTGAGACTCATGCAATTTTTTAACTGTAATCTCCTATGAAATCAAAATAAAAAATATCACATACTTCCAACATATAATGGCATAGGATGTACATTACCACTCTAAAACATAGGGAATGGAGCATGGTGAGAAACTACTGGACCAAAGTAAGATCAAAACCTAGCTGATCAAACTCTAAATTCTGCATCTTTATGCCTGATGTCAAAATTCTCTTCAGATGTTCAAGTCCTTTTATCTTTGTTGAGTGCAACACACTTCTTTCTTTTGGCCTGGTTCCACTCTCTGTTATCAAATTTCCTTGGAAGATATCCCACAACTCTGGCATCTCTAACCTCTTGGAGTCTCCAACCTCACAGCTTCACAAAATGACCTCTCTGGGTCTCCGTGTAGGACACCACTGACACATGCTTGGCTTCAGTGACTCTCCTTAGTCACTGAGGAAGATTCCATAACCTCTCTCTTATATCCTTTACTCTAAAGCCAGAACCATGTTGCCAAAGCTGCCAAGTTCTGCTGCTTTCTAAGCCTGGAACAAAGCCCCTTGTTCAAGTACATCTTCATAACTTTCTGTTTTTGATGGTTTCCTTCACTGTCTAAGTTTGGATGTTCTGAATCTCACCTTGAAAACCAGGCTGGCCTAAAACTCAGAGATCTGTCAGCCTCTGCTTTCTGAGTGCTAGGATCAAAGGTGTATACCACTATGCCAGAACCTCAGCTGCTCTTTAATTTCTTTTCACTAGTTGGAAGTATAGCTGATTGGGATCTTGCCCAGAAGTCTCCACCCCCTTTATTCGATTCAACATCAGGCTTTCCTTTAATCTGTTTATCTCTTTGAATATAGGATTTCGTCCATTCCACTTCCTGGTGCCATTTTTCTCCTCAAATTGTACATTTTGTATTTTTTCTTCCCCAGCTTGCTCCTTTTCATTACAGATCTTCATAAGAGTGAATGCTGATAACCATGCAGCAGAGTCAACACTGCTTTGAGATTTCCTCTGCCAACAGAATTAATACAAAACTCTTCACTTTAGCCTAGGGCAGATTTTTCAGAAAAAGACAAAAAGCAACCACATTCTTCACCAAAATACCACAAGACTGGTCTTGAGGCCACATACTAACAGTCTTCTCCTAAATCTTTTGAGCCAGGCCCCTACAGTTCAAATTACCTTCAGTACCACATGTCCTCTTAGGAACTTGGAAGCTCCACTTAAACTATTAACCCGCTTTTCTAATCCATAGTCCCAAAGTCCATATTTTTTCAAACAAAAACATGGAGAAAAAGCTGAGAGTTCTACATCTTGATCTGTAGGCAATAGAAGGAGATTGTATATCACACTGGGTGTAGCTTGAACTTAAGGCTTCAACGCCCACCTCCACAGTGACATACTTCTTTCAACTTGGCCACACCAACTTCAACAAGGTCACACCTCCTAATCATGCTACTCTCTGTGGGTCAAACATTTAAACACCTGAGTCTATGGGGGTCATTCCTATTCAAACCACCATTCTCTCCATTATCTCTCTCTCTCTCTCTCTCTCTCTCTCTCTCTCTCTCTCTCTCTCTCTCTCTCTCTGTGTGTGTGTGTGTGTGTGTGTGTGTGTATGGTTACTTTCAACTTTCCTTTTAGTATCTGAATTTGCAATATTTTTCTTAGTTTCATTAATACCACAAATAATATTAACACAGTCCTTATATTGGACTGTGTATCTGTGTCATTTTGCTTTAGTTTGAATTTTCATTTTGACTATATTATTGTCAATTCAGAGGGCATGCTAAAAGTGGCTAAATGTATTAATGGATCATGTTGATGTTTAAACTGCTTTATTGTGTTTTTTGGATCTGAGAGTTTTCTTATCATGTGCAGGAATTGGGATCTGAAGTGGCCTCAAGGTCTACTTGTTGAAGGCTTGGTCATCAACCGTGATGTTGCTGGGGTTGATGGTATCTTTAGGGTATAGGGTATCTTGAGAGGAAGTTAGGTAGTTGGTGGCATGCTTTTGAAGGGAATCTTTGGATCCCACCCCTATTTTCTCCCTGTCTTTACTTCCTGGACACCATGAGGCAAACAGTTGCCCACTAAATGCCTGCATTGGTCCACAGGGCCAAGTATTATGGACTGAGACCTCTGAAACTGAGAGCCAAAATAAACCTTTCTTTCATGTAAGTTCATCTCCTGAGGTATTTTGTTACAGTGACAGAAAGCTGGCTAACACTCTGATGCGTCAGACTGAGAAAACTTATTATTATTATTAAAACTTATTATTTAAACTTTCACTACTGGTTTATTCCACCAAGTTCTCTTCTCATTAGCTAAAGTTTTGTTTTTAATTATTCTTTGCATCTATTTTTGGATGTGTAAAGTATTCTTATACATTTAAATATTGTGCACTAGTGTCAAAACATCTTTCCATACTCTAGACCTGGCATCTACCACAGGCTACTTACAGCATTATGAGTTTCCTGCTTTGTTCTCAGGAGCATTTATCTGGTGTCACTTTGGCATCCTTTTATGTGGAAGCCTTCTAATAACGTTGGTTTTTGTAATGATCCTTAATAACTTGTTTTTACTTAACATGTGAGCATAGCTCACTTTTGCTACAGTACTGCTGTGACTACTGTGTCTTGGTCCCAGGTCTATATTTATAAGCCTTATGCCACTGGCAATGTGATCCCATGTCTCTGACTTTTTTGTGGGGTCCTAATATTTGGAATGGTTCTGTTTTTGTTCTTGTGGTAACTGATGTGATTATACTGTAGAATACATTTTAAGCTTGTATTTTTTCTGAGCTATAAGTGATTCCAAATTTATTACATATACAACACACACACACACACACACACACACACCCTTCTCTTGTTGCCCACAACAATATCATTTCTCATGACTTCTACCTTATACCTCAATCTCTTGATTTCCAGATTCGCAGGATCTATATCTCCACCTTCAGCTTTAGACACGAGACAAGAACACACTCTACCATTCAAAATTCTCTTATTTTCTAGTCTTTATGAGGCTAAAATGTCTATGTTTTGAAGGGCTGAGTGTGTGGTGGCTCACACCTGTAATTCCTAGGGAATGATGCTGAAGGATTGCTACAAGTTCCATTCTAGGTTAGCGAAGCCTACAGAGTGAGACTCTCTCTCTCTCTCTCTCTCTCTCTCTCTCTCTCTCTCTCTCTCTCTCTCTCTCACACACACACACACACACACACACACACAAAATCCACTGTCTATAACTTTTCCTTATGTTCTCAATTCCTTTATGTTCTGTAAGCATGAGTCTTCATTGATTTGCATATGTTAATTACTTGTTGCCAGTGCTAAAGGCCAAGGCCCCCTTTCCCAATGGCTTTCTTAGTTTTGAAACCTTTAATAGCCGCAGGAAACCGTTTTGCTGAGAAAGTCCAGAAAGGACAATGGTGTCAGTATTATTTTCTGTTCAACCTGGTTTGTTTATAGTCTTTCTGTGTTCAGAACAGTTCCAGGGTAACTGCTGTGGTCCAGATTTCCCTTGAGTTTAGTACTCAACTTTGTAGAGTCTCCCTGCAGATTAGAGGGGGGGGGTGGCTGCTTCTAGCTGGTGCATCTCTGTGTACAGTGTTTGTCCGAAGTGCAAAAATAGCAAGCATATTTCCAATGTTCTCCCTCCCCCTTCCCTCCCCTCCCTTTTCTTCTTCCCTTCGTATATCCCCTTTCCTTTTTCCTTTCTCCATTTTCCTCCTCCCCTCTCTTCTCCTCCTCTCCCCTCTACTCCTCTCCTCCCCTTCTCTTTTCCTTCCTAACCTTCCCTTCCTCTCTCCTCCACTCCCTTCCCTCCTTTTCCTTCCCTCTCTTCCATTTCTTTCTCCTTTTCCCTTCCCTACCAACCTCCCCATCTATAATCCCAGAGCTTGGGAGGTGGAGGCAGAAGTGAAACTTCAAGGTCAACATGAACTACTGGAAACCCTGTCTCAATCTCCACTGCACTCATCAATTAAAAGGTAGAGAGAGGGTGTTAAGTGTCTCATTGGATCACAAATGTCTATTTCTCATTTCAGATTCTTAGTTTATTATATACTCAACATTAGGCTATTACCTGAAAATAAAGTCAGAATTAAATCTCTGTATTGAACTGGCATTTTTCTCTCTAGGCCTGGCTCTTTGGGCCTGCATGGCCTTTGGTGAGGCCACAGCAGCCTAGCAGTGCAGTGGCCCTTGATGACTTGTTTGCTGCCTCATGCTCACCTTCACTTGGAAGCTTCGGTATCCTCACCAGAAGGAATGACTTCTATACTGTGGACGTTTGTTTTTCAATGAAAGCATTTCTGGGCATGCTCGTCTTTAAATCTATGCGTGATGCACCATTGGCCTGTGTGGCTTCATTTTCTCTCCCTCTTAAATTATTTCTTTCTTAGATTTTTTTTTAACTAAAATGCTTATATTTCTATTGTTGTTCTACACGTCCTATTAGTTTAGTATAGATACCATCTTTCATGACTGTCGCCGTGACCACGACCCCCCCCCCCACCCGCCACAAGATGTTAGCAGAGTTCTCTGATTGCCTGGGCTTCTCTGCACAGCTTCTAGTAATGATGTCTTCACCAACTATGCCTGCCCAGCTGTTGGCGCCACCAGTGTTGTGCCTTTCAGGTCTCCATGTGCTTTGCTTTCAGGTCCGTTTCAAGCCATGACTGTCACACAGAAAACCAAACACCACCCAGTTCTCCAGCTGGCCCCTTCGATTTCCCCACTCTCGGTGTGCCCTTTGCTTCCGAGTGCCTTCATTCTCTGAGCCTCAAGATCTCTGGTGATTTCGTATTTTACTGCCAACCAACCCCCAGTCTCTGCGAGGGTCTTTATTTTCAAAGGATTCTTTGTGAAAGACTCTAGGTTGGAAATTGCTTTCTTTCAGCCTGTTAAACTTGTTATTTCATTTTCTGCGTGTTTGGGTCATTTTGGTTGAAAATTTAGCTTTCAGCATTGTCCTTTGTTAGGTAATGTGTGTTTTCCCTTGGCCATTCTGCAAACCTCCTTCTTTGTCTCTTTGTTTTAGCAATATTACCATGCCAAATGTGCAAATGTGCTTTGCCTTTTGGTTTTCTTTTAATTTGCTTGTGAATCATAGGTTTTCTTTAGTCTTTGACTCTGGTCTTTTGTCATTTTGAAAATTCTCAGTTATTACGCTCAAATCCTTCTGTGCCATGGCCTCCCTGTGACACTTCAGTTACTCACTCTATATCCTTCAAGGTGCCCTTGTTTCTACACTTTCCTGGACTTTCTTGTGGCTTTTATTTTACTCAGAAAACTCTTATAATAGTAAAAGGTGTGTGTGTGTGTGTGTGTGTGTGTGTATAAAACAAGTCTTTCTCTGTACCATCAGCTCCCAAATAATGGCGTGGAGACTTATTGTTAATTATGAAAGCTCAAATTCAGCTTAGGTTTGTCTCATTAGCTCCTATAATTTAAATTAATCCATTCATATTAATCTACATTTTTTTTTTGCCTCGTGGCCTTTTTCCTTTCTTTTCTGTTGAGTGTTTCTGACTCGTGTAGTGTCTCTCTCCCACCTCGATTCTCCTCTTTCTCTCTCTCTCTAGAAGTCCTGCCTATGCCTTCTGCCTAGCTATTGGCCATTCAGCTTTGTGTTATGCCAATCACAGCAATACATTTTCACACAGTGTATTAATATCCCACAACAACATGTGTACCTGTGTGAACTTGTGTCCGTGTGCATGTATGTATGAGTGTGTGTGTGTGTGTGTGTGTGTGTGTGTGTGTGTGTGGTATGCATCCCTGAGATCAGTTCTTGGGAGTCTATTTAAGTAGAGCCCAATGGTCTGTGATGTCTTCCTGTCTATAATTTATCTATTTGACTCCATTCCTCTGTCATTGTATCACCTTGGAGCTGTCGCTAACTACTGCTTTTTTCCTCTAGTGTAATAATAAAATTAGCCACCAGTAATGAGCAGGAAACATACTTCTAGAATCAAAGTAAATGCTTTGGTTGTGTTTTCTAATAGGAAGAGCTGTTTCTCTCACCTTTTGATGTATTTCAGAAATACATCAAATTTTATTATAAATTACAGTCTTTTTATTTGTCCAAATATTATAGAACATCTAATATTTTATAAATATATGTGTATCTATCCAGGCATGTACCTATAAGGCACACATATACATACATATGCATTTGGCTTTTCTCAATTTTGTATTGTTTTCTAGGCATGATGGTTAGTCTGATAAAATCCACACCATTGATATATGTGTGGATGTGGATGTGTAAAGATGTAGGAGTTTCTGTCCTGCCTGGTCCTGCAGCTGTTCAGTCCCCAAAAACCACACAGAGGCTTATATTAATTATAAACTGTTTAGCTCAGGCTTATTATTAACTCATTCTTACACCTTAAATTAATCCATAATTCTTATCTATGTTTGGTCACATGGCTTGGTACCTTTCTTCAGTGCAGCATTCTTATCCTGCTTCCTCTGCATCTGGGTGGTGACTCCACCTGTGTCTTTCCTCTTCCCCAAATTCTTCTAGTCTGGATGCCCCACCTCTACTTCCTGCCTGGTTGCCCGTCTCTACTTCCTGCCAATCAGCATTTTACTAAACCAATACAAGTGACAAATTTTTACAGGGTACAAGAGTATTATCCCACAACATATATACCCAGGCAAGGGCATTCTGTTCATGTTCCTACAAAATTCCTTCATCTAAAAGCTGGTACTAGCCTTGGGAATTATCTCTGAGGTTCAGTTATCAATATGAAGGAGCCAAGAATAAAACCAAGATGAAAAAGCATTAACTTTGGTAATAATAATCATAATCTAGAAACTTTTCTAATTAAAAGCTTGAATTATGAAGGGGTGTTTAAGTCTGCTTGGCCATCAATTTATTTGATGCTTTTAAATTTTATTTTATTGTTTCAAAATTTGAGTCTTCATCCCTCTTGGGGCAGAGACCTTAATGCATCAGGATTACATAGGCTATGAACAAAGATGGTACACAGAAATGAGTATGTTTCTCTGACTGTGTAACTCTCACAGCAACACGCTCTGATCTCTCTACTGCTAAGACATAAGAAAGAGCACATGGGATACTGGGGTGATACTGTCTTTTGCATATGAGCCTGCTTCAAAGAGACCATGACTGAGCACCTCAGAAGGTAATCCTAGGTACCTGATGTCCACGTTGGCCCTGATACCCAGTGCCACGAACGTACCCTATAATGCCAGACTGCAATCCCCACAAGCCCCCTGGTAGGCAGTTATAAAATGCTTCTAAAGTAACTGATCATCACATCTGTCTAATTGGAAACACTCCTGGCGATTTTCTATGGCTATCAACAGAGCAGCCAGGGAGCAGTAGTGAGTAGAGGCAGTAACAGGAGAGGAAAGGCAGAAATCTACAGCTATTGAGAGGGTCCTGGGAGTCCCATGTACAGCTGTGTGCTCCACAGACTAATCCACATCTTCATTTTTAAAGAGCAATTTCCGGTGACTCATTCTAGGTACGGAATTAGATTCTCTGGAGGTAGGTCCCAAGAATCTTCAATTTAGGAAGCCCACCAGGTGATTCTTATGCACATTAAACTTAAAAACAACTGACAGCGATTAAAAGACAACCACATTGACCACAAAGAACGCCTGTTGTTGGGGAGTGGGGCTGACTCACTCTTCCGCTCCTCAATCTTCAGTTGGGTTTTTGTAAATAATGTTGCTTTTGTTTATACTACAGCTTTTCGTTTTTGCTTGGTGTTCTGGGAATCCGTCTGCAGGAAAACCCTTGGATGTACTGTAGATGTATTTTGGAAGAAAATACTTGGCTGTGTTTATCCAAGTGAAATTAAAAAAGGCTGAAGATTGAGATGCCAGGGAATGAAACAAAATTAACATTAACATTTATATTTAGGGCCAAAACATGTGCTAGCGAACAAGAAACATTTTGGCAGTATTTAATACATAGCTGAAGGTAGCAGGAGTGATTCCAAGATCTTTGTGCAAATTGAAGTTTATAACTACTTGGTAGTCATCCCCATCACCCCCACCATCCTCATCTCCATTCCCATCACCATCATCCCTATTTTCCCCATCCCCATTCCCATCACCATCATCCCCATTCCCATCACCATCATCCCTATATTCCCCATCCCCATTCCCATCACCATCATCCCCCATTCCCATCACCATAATCCCCATAGTCCTCATCCCCATTCCCATCACCTTCATCCCCATACTCCCCATCCCTATTCCTATCACCATCATCCCCATATTCCCCATTCCCATCACCATCATCCCCATAGTCCTCATCCCCATTCCCATCTTCATCATCCCCACTGTCCTCATCCCCATTCTCATCCCCATTATCCCCACTGTCCTCATCCCCATTTCGATCACCATTTCCCCACATTCCTTCCCCATTCCCATCATCACCATCGCCATTGACATTGTCATCAATATTTGTTCTGGGCACTCCTTTGCACTAGTTCCCTGGTATGCTCCCTCTCATTACATCTCAACAGAGTCTACATGGCTTCAAGCTAGAACTTCTTTCTCATAATTCAATCTTTCTTGTCCTTATTCAATATTCCAGTTCCAGTAAACATTAAGACTTATCTGCTCAATTCATTGTGCTAGCCAATTGGAAGTTATTCATGATGACTTCCCCACATACCAATGCCTCTATATCTTCCAATAACACTGCCTGGTCTCGTGAGTTACATTTATTGAGTAAAAAAAAAAAACCCAACAATAAAGACATTCAGAAGTACGGAAAAGGAACATTAGAAGGCCAGGAGTACCTCATGTGCATACAGACTTGTTAGCACCAAGTTCAAACACTTGACATTGTTTCAGATAACACAAAAGACAAGGAAATGTGTGCTTCTTTGTTGGCCAGGAAAAATGGTTTGAGGTCATTTTAATCAATGACAGCAGGTGACTAAGACTGGCTATTGGCATACTCCTACTGGCAATCATAAATACTGCTTAGCAGCCCATTTTCAAGGATTCTTCCGTCCACATCCCTATTGGGCAGAGGTTCACTCTATGGAAACCTTCCACTGAGAGAGCAGGCAGATATCTAATGCTTCACTGGGCCTGCAGTCTTTCTTCCAAAGTTTGTCTTCTAAAGAGATTGATTTGTAGACTACACACCCTCTTGGCTTTTTCCTACCTTAGTTCTTGGTTGTTTCCCTGCATTAGGTGTGTGAAAGTATATATATATATATATATATATATATATATATATATATATATATATATTTCCTAACCTTACTATAGTGAACTTGGGGATGGCTGATCCTATTCTGAGTGTCAGCTAGCTTGATAATGCTCTGTCTCCAGATACACAGATATGGAGAGAAATTATTGGAAGCAGGTCACACTGCAAGGCATATTTATAGATTCTTTCAGGGCAGAAAATAAACTGTCCCATACGAAAATTTGAATCTCCATTTAACAGAGCAGAGCTAATTATAATCGTTTAAGTCATTAGAAAGTATTAAATGCATATCTTTTCTACTTTCTTCTGTCTGCATATACACATATGCACACAAGAAGTAATAATAATAATAATAACAATAATAATACAATGACAATTTTATGGACCCATAAAGCATAACACATATCATAATTTATATGTGGAATTAAGCAAAAACAAATGACATGAAACATACAATATTAAAACTGTATTTCAACTGTGTACTTTCCTGACCAACATGTAAAAAACTCACCTCTCAATAAGATCATCATCCACTCAGCTTATGTGTTGCTTTACCAAGTCCATCTAACGTCTCAGAACATCAGGTTTGCTGCTCCTCAGCAGGATTTGGCTACTCTGACAGATTGCTGTTCCATTAGGCTCTTCCATGGCGTGTACTGATTCTCATGGGCAAACGTGTCTGTGGAGATGTGTACTTGGGCTGATTTACTTGATATGCCATCACACAAACAGAGCCTCCATGTTCTTCAACTGCTCGTATTATGTGGAGGTTGTTGTCTATGGAACAGCTTGCAAACCATATTAGAAATCTGAACATCAGGCCTGGAGCGGTGGCTCAGTGGTTAATAGTGCTTGCTGCTTTTGTCAAGAGCCCGAGTTCTGTTCCCAGCATCCATGTGGGGGCATCTCACAACCGTGTATTACTCCCTCTCCAGAGGACCAGAAGGCTTTTGCTGAACTCTATGAGTATCTGCACATGAATGCAGGCACCCACGAACAGACACGCATACACACATAACTTCAAAGTAACTCCATGTCAAGCTCTGTTACTGTGTGAGCTGTGTCATTCATAGCAAGGTAGTCAGGAATCGATCTCATGAAGCCCAGAAAGACCAAACCACACTACTATGATTTAGACCTGCCGGAGCTGTGCTGTGACCACCCCTACTCAAGGCTGTGTGAAACAGTGGCTTCATAAGAACAGAAGGAAACTACCTTGGAAAAATAAAATGGAAGCTATACGTGAAACAATAATAACAATAATGAAAATTGAAAATCTCATTATCAGAGAGCAGTGAAAGTAATATTAAAATTAGGACAAGGGAGGCTTCCGTTAACGGAGCAAGTCACCCTGCACGGTTCTTCGTCGACCGTTTTCTCCTGTCACTCACCTTCTAGGCACGCCTACCTTATTCGTCAGGAATACCTTCGAACTCAGAAAATGTCCATTCCTCCTCTCTTCCCTTGTCCTAATTTTATTATTACTTTCGCTAGTCTTCTTTCCCTTGACTTAGGAGTCCTAGACAATTGCAAATCTCCCAGGCCCATCCACACGACTCCCCGTATTAAACCATAATGAAAAGCCTTTATTTGCTCACCCCGTCTGCCCTTTATCTCTATGGAGTGCGGAGGAGTTTCACAGTCTCCACCCTCCAGCAGCTATGTTGCTCTGTTGAGTCTAAACCGCGGTTCTCAACCGGTGGGTCGTGACCCCCTTTGGGGTCGAACAACCCTTTCCTGGGGATTACCTAAGGCCATCGGAAAGGACATATTTTACACTTCTATTCATAACAGTAGCAAAGTTGCGGTTATGAAGTAGCAACAAAAATGATTTTCTGTGAACTGCATGAAGGGTCAGAGCATGAGGAAGGCTGAGAACCTCTGCCCTAAACTGTGAGAGAACAGATTCTGTCTATGAAGTCACTACTTGCTCTGGAACGGCACTGGGCTCTTCACTGTTCGTCAGAGGACACATAGTCGCACATCTTTTCTTGATTCTGAGACAAATAAGCTCTTGCGAGAGGATGACTTTTTCAGTAGGATTTCAATTTAAGGTAGCTACAGACCAGCCTGGTGGTGAGACGGCAAGGCGTTCCTTCTGCATCTCGGTCCGGGAGTGCGATTCCTAAACTGAGGAAAGAGGAAGTTCGAGGTAGTCTGGCAGCGAGATGGCTGCTCAGGTGACGGGTGGCTCAGCTGTTGGCTTGGGCACGCTAACGTGAGCTAAGAAAAAGCTGGACTTCAAGCCTCTGTGTCCTCTTCGGACAATCCGGGTAGCTGAGATCTGCTTGTGTTTCCTGCAATGAGACCAGTGGCTGCAAGGGGGATGTCGTTTTGAAGAAATAAGGAATCTGTAGGCTGTGCCACCAAAACATCTGCCAAAATCATTAAAGAAGGCAGTCCAGGGCGGCGAGGGAAGGGGGACTGGAGTCCAAACAACAGCCTCATGGTCCCTGTGGGTGCATCGCCTCTATGTCTACTGTGGTCGTCTCATGGTTCATGCAGGTGCATGGCTGGTCTGTCTCCTGCAGCCTCATGTCCCCGCGGGGAGGGTGCATGGCCTCTGTGTCTACTGCAGCCTCATGGTCCCTGTGGGTGCATGGCTGCTCTGTCTATTATATGGGGAAAACAGCTGCTTGGCGGTAGTGTTGGAATGATGGGCTAGACAGAGTGTGGAGCATCCTTGGAAAAATGCAGGTCCATTCTACATGATGCATAAATGTTTAACTCTTGTTCGCATGCTGTAGGCAGTTAGTGTACCTAGTCTATAACTCAGTACTGTTGTAAGTTCCCGGAGACCTGAGTGGAATGGTAATAATTTCTAGTTAGAAACGGAACTAAGGGAACGGAGACACACGAGGGATGTTAAAACAGCAACAACAGTGTGGGGGCTGGGAATACAGAGGACTTGATTTTATAATGTGAGGTGGGATGAAAGGAATCACAGTTAGCAAACCGCATCTGAATGTCACCGGGGTTGTACTGAGTGAGACATCCACAGCTAAAGTCATCTGTGTTGGGTTTATAGCCTGAAACAAGCCCAGAGTTTCAGTAAACAGAGCCAGAGGCTTCAGAGTTATTTACTCGGACATTTGTTGTGCCTTTGAAAGAAGCAACCATAAATTGGGTTTATTCGAAAGCAAATATTACATATGCAAAAGGATGACATTTCAAAACTAAAACTGCCATCATAAATACCAGACACACCGGGAAGTCTTCGTGCCCTTTACCTACGGTGGCATTACATAAGAATGATTGTCGCATCTAGCTGTTTCCTGGCAGATAAGTCTGAAATAGTTTCATTTTCCCATTTTTCCCCTTTAAAAATATGCAGCATAAACTTGTGTTAGTCAAACTTCCTTCTCATTGCCACAAAAGCCACAGCACCGTCTGAGACGTCCCAGATGGCAGTCACCAATGGCACATGGCTCCCAATCCTGGAACTACAAGCTAGTGAGACCCAGGGACCCAGAATTTTGCTAATGTATTTCCATTTACACTCAAAAAATGATTCTCACTTAAATTGTTGAAGAACTCACATCAGAGCAACCAGTCTATATAACTTTACTTCTAGAGCTATTGGGATCAATATTATACAATTTAGGTAGAGATTAAGTATTTCAATAAAATTATAGCTCCCAAATTAAGCCGCTCTATGAATTTAAAATCCACATCAGATTTTGAAGCTTGAACGTGACCAAAAAAGAAAGAATAGTCAATTATTTTGTTAAAGCCATTTTGTACTACTGTTACTGTGGGATTACACTTGTGAGATGGTGGATTAATAAACTACATTATGAAAATGGATTTAATTTCTATTTTTTAATATGGATACCAGAAAATTAAAACTCCCATTTTCCCAAGTTGATGTTCTTGTCACCAAGGCTCAGACTCCTCAGAAAGCAAGAAACGATCAACCCAAAACTGTATGTTTTCCTGTAAATTGCTTGAGTGGAGAATAACTTGATTAGTACAACTCAGAAGCCAAGTGCGGACATACGATGACCTGCGCTAGGGTGTAATTGACTTCTTCACTTTAGGGCTTGGGGGTAGGGTGCACAGTCTTACCCAGTCAGCCTGTATCCCGTGAGGGAATCTGAAAGTTAGTGTATTTTTCCCCCGTTACTGTGTCAAGAAAGACCTTGTTTATGACTAAATAGTCAAGGGGCAGATGCTGCTTACTAGCCTACTCACAGGCTCATACTCTCCAGAGGCCTAGGGATGGCTCCACCCACAATGGCCTGGGTCCTCCCACATCAGGCATTAATCAAGACAATCTGTCAGAGACAATGCCACAGGTCAATCTTATCTAATCAATTCTCACAGGACTCTAGGTTATATCAAGTTGTCAATAAAAACTCACTAGTACAAAGGTTTAATAAACAGCTACTTGGGTTTTTTTTTTTTTTGAAAATTGTTAAGGGTTGTGCATCCTAGTATTGGCATAAAAACCGATATGTGGATCAATGGAATCCAATCAAAGGCCCTCACATTAATTCACACACCTATTAACGCCTGATTTTTGACAAAGAAGCCAAATTTATACAGTGGAAAAAAGAAAGCATCTTCAGCAAATAGTGCTGATGTAACTGGATGGAAGCATGCAGAAGAATGCAAATAGATCCATCTCTATTGCCATGCCCAAAACTCAAGTCCAAGTGGCTCAAAACCTCAGCATAATCCAGTTACACTGAACCTGATAGAAGATAAAGTGGAGGATAGCTTTGAATGCGTTGGCACAGGAGACTGCTTCCTGAATATAACACCAATAGCACCAGCACTGAGATCAACAATTAATAAATGGGACCTCCGGAAACGGAAAAGCTTCTGTAAGGCAAAGGACACTGTCAGTAAGACAAAACAGCAGCCTACAGAAGGGAAAGAAGATCTCCACCAACCTCACATCTGACAGAGGGCTAATCGCCAAAATATATAAAGAACTCAAGAAACTAGATATCAAGATACCAAATATCATTTATTAATCCAATTTTAAAAATGGGGTACAGATCTAAATAGAGAATTCTCAACAGGAGAATCTCAAATGACTGAGGAAAACTTTAAGAATTGTTCAACATCCTTAGTCATTAGGGAAATGCAAATCAAAATGACTTTGAGATACCAATCTTACACCTGTCAGAATGGTTAAGATCAAAAACACTGATGACAGCTTATGTTGGAGAGGATGTGGAGTAAGGAGAACACTCCTCCGTTGCTCATAGGAGTGCAAACTTACATAGCCGCTTTGGAAATCAACATGGTAGTTTCTCAGAAAATTAGGAATCAATCCACTTCAAGACCCAGTTATACCAGTCTTGGTCATATACCCAAAGGATGCTCAATCATACTACAAGGACACTTGTTCAGCTATGTTCACAGCAACATTGTTTATAATAGTCAGAACTTGAAAACAATCTAGATGCCCCTCAACCAAAGAATGGATAAGGAAAACGTTGTATAAATGCAAAAATCAATGACCTCATGAAAACTGAAGGCATTAAATGGATGGAGCTAAAAAAAAACATCATCTGAGTGTGGTAACCCAGACCCAGAAAGACAAACATGATATGTACCCATAAGTAGGTATTAGAAGTAAAGTATAGGATAACCAACCTACTATCTACAGCCCCAGAGAAGTTAAACAACAAGGAGGACCCAAAGAAGGATGCACGGATTTCCGTGGATAGGGGAAGGAGAAGAGATCTCCTGGGTAAGCTAGGGTGGGTGTGGGTGACAACGGAAAATGGGAACTTGAGGCACCAGAGCCAGGTTGGGAGTGGGACAGAGCAGGAGAGACGTCTTTATGGGAGGGGCATTTCTAGGTTAGGGAAAACCTGGTGCCAGGAAAACTCCCAGGAATCCACAAGAATGACCCCAGCTAAGACTCCTAACAATACTGGAGAGGGTGCCTGAAATGATTATCGACTATAATCAGATTGGTGACTATTGTAATTGTCATCAGAGAACCTTCATCTAGTAACTGATGGAAGCAGATGCAGTGGTCCACAGCCAAGCACTGGGTTGAAGTCAGGGAGTGCAGTTGATGAGAGGGAGTAGGGATTGTATGAGTGGGGGGTGCATGGGGGGTGGGGGGTTAAGATCATGACAGACCTTAACAGAGATAGCTAACCTTCACTTGTGGGAGTTCATGGACTCTGGGCCAACAGTTAGGGAGCCTGCGTAGGACTGACCTAAGCCCTTTGCATGTTGTAACATTTGTGTAGCTTGGTCTGTATGTAAGGCTCCTAGCATTGAGAGTAGGACCTGTTCCTGGTGCTTAGCTGGCTTTTGGGAACCTTTTCCCATGCTTTTACCCCACCGAGCCTTGACACAAGGGGAAGAGCTTTGTCCCACCTCAACTTGATGTGCCATGCTTTTTTCAAGCCCGTGGGAAGCCTGTCCCTTTCTGAATGGAGACGGGAGGAAGTGATGATGGGGAAGGGGTAGACGGGAGGCAGTGGGGAAGGGACTGGGAGGAGAAGAGGGAGTGGAAACTGTAGTCAGCAAGGAAAATAAATGAAAAAAACAAGGTTATGCATCCTCTGTTGCTGAACAGGAGTCCTGCACTGTAGACAGTCTGTTTCTCACATGTTGACCCAGTCAGACCACCATATACACAGAACAGCACATGTTCTGATGTGTAGAATTTAAATTCCATTTAGAATTTATTTTACTTGATACGTTAGTATTATTTTGGAGCTAAGTCAAATGTCAAAATCATCTTCAAGAAATACTCCATCCTCTCAGATGCTGAGTTTTCTGCTGTATTCTCCAAGAAATGTTGACTGAGTGGCTAAGAATCTCCTAGCCATTGATCAAATAGTCACCTCCAGACTTTTAGCACTGATGATGCATGCCCGGCAGAGTTCAGCTGCTAGGAATTAATCATTTATTTTTTCTCGTTTTAAGTTTGTTTTTTTTTGTGATAGATATAGTCAAACACTGTACAGCGAATGCTTTTTGTTTGCTTGCTTGTTTTGGACAGAGTCACTTCACAGCTCCGGCCTGAACTTGCTCTGTAGGGTAGCCTGGTCTCAACTCACGGCAGTTCTGCTTTGTGACTCTCAGCCTCCCCTGCACTCTGACTGTATAGTGAGACTCCATGCCTAGATGGGAGAGGGAACTTCTACGTGTCAATTATAAAGGTTTCATACCAAGTATCACCGCTTTTCTAGTCTTAGTCCATTAGTGTCTCTAAAAGTACTCTTTTTAGTACATCAATTTTTCACCCAGAAATAGTCTGATAAATTTTTATTTAGTTAAGCACCTAATAATTATTACTTAATTCATATTACATATAAAACCATCATTTAAAAAGATTGGCTTGTTTGAATCAGGATATAATAAATTTCCTCCCTCCCTCCCTCCCTCCCTCCCTCCCTCCCTCCCTCCCTCCCTCCCTCCTTTCTCTCTCTCTGTCTCTGTCTCTCTGTCTCTCTGTCTCTCTCTCTCTCTCTCTCTCTCTCTCTCTCTCTCTCTCTCTCTCTCTCTCTCTCTCGGCAGAGTTAGGGATCAAACAGAGGCTCTCCTGTACCCGTGCTAGGCAATCTCTTTACCCTGAGCTACACCTAGCCCTGGCTGTATTTCGTCACGGCCTTTGAGGTTTGTCACTAGAGCAGCTATCTCTGGTACCTCATTTACAGATGCGCCCTATGCACATTTTCATGTAGCTGGCTGATGTAGCATTTTTACATCATGAGATCAACTGGATTGCTTCTAATATGTGGCAGGTAAAGAAACAGTGTGATATGTAGATTTTGTAGAATAGTTATTTTGCCTTACAACCAGTTAAAATAAAACTTATACGACTTAGCAAAGACAAGAAAGATGGGGAAATAAAAAGGAAGGTAAAAATGTAAAGGCAGCTTGACCTGGGGGTTTCAACTGCCTCCCGTTTCTTTTTGTACACATGGCTGTGTATCCTAATTTTGTCTAATCAGCAAGAACTAAAAGGAATTGGAGCTAGAAAATAAAACAAGTTTCAGAGCATCTAGAAACATCTTATGCTGGAGAAAATGAACCAACAAGAATGATAGCAGGGAGAGTCAATTTAAGAGGGAATTGATCCTGCCTTCCTGGACAAGTCTCCCTCATCCAGCACAAAGTCCTTGGGCCCTCTACACTTCATGGAGATACCTGTGCCATGGCACAGTATTAATCTGGAAAATTTGGGGGACTAGGGTCTTTATTGTACCTTACCTCCATCTTTATTGCTGGAATAAGCTTAAGCCAACTGGATGTCAGGCGCTAATGGAGTCCTCAGCTCCAGGAGGAAGTGGCATCTCTCAGAGCCTGGTTGATGGCCACTTTCATCCTTGTCATAGTTTGGGTGTTGCATGGAACCCAAAATGCTGTTAACTTCTAGTGGATGTTGTCTTTGTCTAGCTGCCTTGTGTATGTTGACGCCCGTGTGTGTGTGTCCATGTGTGTATGTGTGTGTGTACCCACATGTACATATGCATACATGTACCCTGTCATCATACTATGTAATTAATAATGATGCCAATGGATGGCAACATTAGAAAATAACAGGATACTGGAGGTTTTAACAGCATCCCATGACCATAAAACCTAGATTTCGTTTTCTCTAAAAGGCAAGAGCTGTGAAATATTGCATCGTATTGTATTAGTACTGTATTGTATTGTATTCACAAAAACTTGTATCACTAATGATTTAGTGGGAATAAAGACAAGCGCCTATAATTTCATCATTCTGGAGGCTGAGGCAAGAAAATTGTAGCTCACGGCCAACCTGAGCTACATAGAAAGTTCCAGGTTGTCTCACTAGACTTTGTCTCCATAAGCTAGTAGCTTAGTACTATTATAACTTAGCTACCTAGTTAGACAGGCAGATACATTGTTAAAGGAAGACAGATAGATTTGAAGGATTATAGATGCCAGAGGAGCCTACAAAACTTTTTCACAGCCAACTGTGTGGAGTTTATTTTCCCTTAATTCTCTTCCTTTCCAACTCTGTTCTGGGGAATATATGGAAACTATGGATCTCATAAAGCCAGGAGCATTTGTGATTTGTTAGTAAAGATACTATTTCTCAGGACATCTTCCTTGACTCCTTTTCTTCATACATGTGAATATTTCTGGTTCCTTCCAGAGCCAGGCATTTGTTTTAGATTTCAAGGCTTTAAAAACCTTTACAGTGTCCCTCTCCACCTTCTTGGGTTTTTAACAAAATAATACATCAAAGGAATCACCACGTTTCCTATATTACACCTCCTTATAATGCATGGAGAAAGATTGGAACAGATGATGAAAATCTGGAGTCCAAAGTTTGGAAGCTTGTTAAGCCCAGTTAATCCCGCCTCTGATGAAAGATGTCTGTCCGCAAGCATAAAGAACATTTGCTGAAGCCTAATCTAAGGATCAAAAGGCCCTAAGACTCAGAGCTACAGTGAAAGACAAGGACAGAATTATTAAACATGACAGCATTTCATCAGAAAGATTAATTATTTACTGTAGAACCCAAGGACTATCATGAAATTAAAATCCATCAACCCTTCTCATTTAACCACGACCAAAAACTATCCCAGCAACAGAGAACAATTTGGTTCTTTTTTCATTTTTTTTGTCTTTGAGTTATAATTGTTGATGACAATTGCGTTCTTTCTATAAAGAGATTAGACATAATATAAATTTTGTCACAATACGCCATTGTTATTGAGTGACTTGCTGGAACTTAAGAGTTTTTTTTTGTCAAAATAGTCCATGTTTTTTCTCACATGAAGAATTTTTATCTATACAAATACAAATTACTTACACACATATACATACATATATATGTGTATATGTAAATATACACATATGTGGCACAGATATACATATATGTGACAAGAAAGTAGAGCCAGAGTGAGGACAAGCAAATGGGGAACAAATATGAGCAAATATATATATATATATATATATATATATATATATATATATATATATATATACACAACACACACACACACACACATATATATATAGATATGTGTGTGTATGAAAATTCCATAATGAAATTCATTTTTCACACATTTTTCATTTTTGAAAAGGATAATTTTTCCTTTTCAAATTAGAAAAGAATTAGATGCGCAATTAGATGACACTATAAAGAAAAACAGATATTTCTGTAATCTACCCATGGCCAACAAGAATACTCTTGCTATGAATATGGCTGCATGGAGTCATGGCTACAGAAAACAGCTCTCAGGAGTGTGAGGATGCACACCTTATGCCCAATGCCCACCAGCCAGGAGTGTGCGGATGCACATCTTATCCCCAGTGTTCACCAGCCAGGAGTGTGAAGATGCACACCTTATCCCCAGTGTTCACCAGTCAGGAGTGTGAGGATGCATACCCTATCCCCGATGCCCGCCAGCCAGGAGTGTGAACATGCAACCCTATCCCCAGTGCCCACCAGTCAGAAGTGTTTAAGTATGCAACCCTATTCCCGATGCCCACCAGTCAGGAGTGTGAGCATGCACACCCTAAACCCAATGCTCAGATGAAACACAGAGCCAAGGATGCTATGCATTTAGCAAGTCATTTCCATAGCTGCCTCTGACTGCCAGAAAGTAAACTAATAAAAATAAACTCTTTATAAAATAAAATTGAGTAATATTTCAGGCATGGTAGCACACACTTTTGACCTCAGCACTTGGGAAGTAGAGACAGGTGGATCAATGTGAGTTTGTGGTCAACTTGGTCTACAGAGTGAGCTTAAAAATCTAAGAAAAATTTTTGAATGATATTTTATACCTGGATAATTAAAAGAATGCCCATATAGTTATAACTGTAAGAAGCATGAATCCTTCCTGATTTTACCATACACATATATAAATCTTATTCTCTAGTCCCAATTCTTTCCCTCTGTTCTTAAGTTTGCAGAATTTCAGTGGCAGATTTTTCCACCCTCCACGGCTCGACCTTCTAGTAAGTATGCCTGTTGAATTATTCACCTTTTACTTACTGGTTCTGCTCTAGAATTTTTATCCAGTTCCTTTTCACAGTTTACCTTTCTTGTTATGGAATATTCCTTTACACTGTGTGAAGATGTGTCACTGTGGTTGGTTAAATAAAAAACAAAATGGCTAATAGCTAGGCAGGAGGTATAGCAGGGACTTCTGGGCTGAGAGAGCTCCGGGAAGAAAGAGTTGTCAGCTGAATGCAGAGGGAGCAGGGTGGGCCATAGAGAGCAAAGGTAACCGAGCCATGTAAAAGAACATAGATTTAAAAATGTGGGTTAATATAAGTTATAAGAACTAGTTAGAAAGAAGCCTATGCTAAGGCCAAGCTTTTATAATTACTAGTAAGTCTTCATGCTATTTTTTTGGTGTGTGTGTGTGTGTGTGTGTGTGTGTGTGTGTGTGTGTGTGTGTGTGAATCGGTGGCCCAAAGAAAAGTCTGCCTACACTGTCTCATTAAATTTTGTTTATGTTTTTCTTCATATTTCTCATGTAATGTTGTTATCACCTTACCCTTATCCTTGTCCTGGGTAGATTCATTTCTCTTTACTGATCTTTCCTGAGGGTCAGGTTTCCTGGCTGCTCTGACTGCTAGCTAACTTATTCAACATGGAGCTTTTCAATATCCTAGGTTGAATCTCTGGATCAGCCTGCTGTTCTTGCTGCTTATTTTTGTTTTCTATGTGTGAGCAAACTTTAATGCAGGTGTGGTTCTACTCTACGTTGGTGGTGCTGAAATATAGCCCCATTCACAAAGACTGTACTGAAGCAACATCTGGTGAGGTCTGGAGACACTGATGCCAGTTGTGATCATGGGAGGATAGGTGACACTGACATTTAACAAATAGAGACCATGATAGTTCTGTATACAGTGTGTTGTGTTGGGTCACCCTTATAAGCAGAACTATTAAATTTAAATGTGATAGTTCTCAAATTGAAAGATAAAAATCAGTAACACACCCAAATTGTGCTGGGTAGTTTACCAACCTGACCCAGTTTAGACTTATGTGGGAAGAGAGTCACAATGAATGAAGCCTTTTATCTAGACCAGGTTGGCCTGTCCACATGTCTAAGGGGGTTATCTCCATTACATTAACTGGGATGAGAAAACATGCTCACCGTGTCTTTGTGGGTGGCACTGTTGCCTAGGCAGAGGATCGGGGGCTATATGAGAGGAAACAGCAGGCGTAGCAAAGCATATATGCATCTGTTGTTTTCATTCCTGACTGAGGATGTAATGTGATTATCTATTTTCAGTTCCTGCCATCTTGATTTCCCTGAGGTGATGGACTGTACCCTGAAACTGTGAGTTACAATAAATCATTTTCCTAGAAATTATTTTTTTTCAGGGAAGAGAAAAGGAATGACAGCATCTCTTACCCCTTAATCTTAGCTAATTCTTAACTATAGTGCTACAATGTATTTAAATTTTAATTAATTAAAAATCAAGTTCTAGTTAATGTCTTCCCATAAGTAATCTAATGACTGATTTGAATAGAAAAATTTATATTGCCAAAATTACTTTTGTGTGAGTGATACTGTCTTATTTGGGATTATGTTTCTGTGATAACCACAAGAAACTTGGGGAACACACAGTTTATTCACCTTACGACTTATAATCATTCCTGAAAAGAAACTGGGACAGGAACTCAGGGCAGGAACCGGGGAGCCAGGGTTGAAGTAGGTGCTGTGGAGTCAGCTGGCTTTCTTCTACAATCCACTGGTGCCACTGGTGCCACCATAGTGGGCCGAGTCCTCCAATAACCATCATTAAGTAAGAAAGCGCCTGTAGACTCGCCTACATCAAATCTGATGGAAGCGTTTTCTCAACTGAGGTTCATCTTTCCAGATAACGCTAGTTTGGGTCAAGCTGACAAACAATCAAACACAACAACCAGGACAATGGACTCCTCGTCATCGTGATACAAAAACAGCTAGCCTTTCCTTTCTTGCTTATCTCCAAGATTTCATGTTAATATTAATATCACATATGCACCTTTAAAAGTTCCAGGATAGTTAAAGATATCAGCACTTAAAAGTTAAATTTTCTTTAAAATGTTTAATGTTTCTTAACTGTAAAGTTACATACCTTCTTGCTCCATGCTCAAAACCAACTTGGAAGGAAAGGGTTTATTTATTCTTACAGTTTATCATCCATCATCCAGGGAAGTCGGGGCAGGAGCCTGCAGGCAGAAACTGAAGCAGAAGGCACGGGGGGGGGGGCACTTTATTGGCTCACTCTTCTTGGCTGGTTTAGTTTGCTTTCTTAAATACACCAGACCCACCTGCCCAGGGTGGCACCAACCATAGTGGGCTGCCTCTAAGTCAATCTAGTGGAGGCATTTTCTCATCATTCTTACTGATGTTACCCTCTTCCCTCCATATTCTATATTTACTTTCCCCACACTCCCTAATTAAAGCTACCCCATTTTTCCATTTCCCCCTTCAAATAATTTGTACCCTGCTATTTCTCTCATATGAAATGCAACATTCTTACAAGCTGTAGGCTAAAATGAACTCTTTCCTTCCCGAGATAATCCCAGCTTATGTCAAACTGACCAAAACCAATGGCAGAGTTACTACTGAAACATTATACAGAGTGTGTGATGCTATCAAATCTTATTATGAATAAAATAACCTGATATCAGTCATCATAAAACATTGCCAGCGCTGAAGTTTTAATTTTAACCAAACTTTGGAGAAGCAAGTTATCAAAGAGTTAAACACTTTCTCATATCCTTAAGCTTACAAATGGAAAATTAAAATGTGGTATGTATACATTATGGAATACCATTCAGCAGTAAACAATAAATATTAAATCATGGAATTTGCAGGGGAAGGATGAAACTATCAAAGATCATGGTGAGTTAGGCAACCAAGACACAGACGGACAAATGCCATATGTTCTCTTTGTATTTGTAGTTCTTAGTGCCAAGTCTTCAGACATGAGTACATATGTCAGGGACCAGCCTGGAGTGGAGGTGTGGGAATGAAAACACACTCACATGGCTTTATCCAGAGGGAGTTTCAGTGATCCCTCATGAAATCCCGAATTCACATCCTGAAGAATCACCAGTGTTTGTTCTTCAAACAGCTTTTATATCAAAACGTAATTATTAGCATTCTGTTTCCTAGGTAGTGGGGAGAATGACTTAGGTCATGTCCACACCTATGCCTGCTCTGCCATGTAGACTAAAAAGCACCTCTTCTCTAGGCAAACTCCTAAATTACAATAGAAGGAGCAGAACAACATTAGCATAGCCTGACTACTTGCTTAGGACGGCATCAGGTTTTCTCACTATCAAAGGCTAGGTGACCACCTTCTGTGTGGTAGGTGCAAATTGTGCCTTGCCAGGTCACTCAGAATTCTGACTGTCATACAATGTAGGAATATGACCTATATAGTCTGGCCTCTACATACATAACCTGGAGTAATAACAGAAACTAAGACAGCAAAATGAGTTCATGGTGGGAAAATCGAAGAGAACTTGTGGGGTTCAAGTGATCTGAAGGGGGAAATGGGAAAATGGGGTAGCTTTAATTTAGTGAATGGGAAGGAGATAAATACAGAATATGTAGAGTGAAGGAAAATTCAGTCATTTCAGTAAAAATGACTGAAAAGGACAAAAGGAAGCATATTATTATATAGCTACTTAAAACTGAATATAATACTTATAAGCCTGTGTATGCATATATGTTTACATGAAATCTTCATATCAGGGCTAATGGTACTCCCACCAAGAGCCATAAGAAAATACCAGTATCAGACATGAGAAATCCATTTAGTATAAGAGGTAATTACCATTTCCATTGATCATATTCAGAAGTGTAAGAGAGATTCCTGCTGTTGGAGAAACCAAGCACTCCACTCTGGACACAGGAACTGTGGGAACTAAGTTGGCTCTGACCTGAAAGCCTCCTCCCTGGGGATTAGCTTTTATGATATTAGAAGGTGTTATGTAAGTTTCTAAGTATCCTACTAGTGACACCTATGAACCACAACAATTGAAGCATGGCACAATAGCATTAAAGATGCAATAATAGCATGTATACCTTTGTGGTAACCAACAACTGCTGTGGGACAATATGCTCTACCCTGTCACTTGGATTTTAAATAAATGCTGATTGGCCAGTAGCCAGGCAGGAAGTATAGGTGGTGCAGCCAGGCATGAAGTAGAGGTGGGGTAACAAGAATTCTGGGAAGAGGAAAGAGTCAAAGAGTCAGTCTGTATTCTTCATCCAGACACAGAGGAAGCCAGACACAGAGCAACAAGATGTGACTGCCTCACCAAAAAGGGTACCAAGCCACATGGCTAACATAGAGAAGAATTATGGAATAATATAGGTGATAAGAGTTAATTAGAAGCCTGAGCTAATAGGTCAATCTGTTTTTTTTTTAAAGATTTATTTATTATGTATACAATGTTCTGTCTGCATGTATGCTTGCTGGCCAGAAGAAGGTGCCAGACCTCATTACAGATGGCTCTGAGCCACCATGTGGTTGCTGGGAATTCAACTCAGGACCTCTGGAAGGGCAGTCAGTGCTCTTAACCTCTGAGCCATCTCTCCAGCCCATCAATCTGTTTATAATTAATGTAGACCTCTGAGTGTTTCTTTGGGACTAAATGGCTGCAGGACCGAGTGGGACAAAAAACTCGGTCAACAAAGAACCAATATTGGTCTTAAGGCTCACTCAACAGGAGGGAAATCGTGCCTGGTACTAGAAACCTGGCCAATTACCCAGGGTTGGTGAGGTCGTTGATCTCAGAAGAGAGCTTATAATAGCCAGTTTACTAAAACATTAAAATTTCTAGCTAAATTCCAAATATTTATCCTTATACTCATTGATAAGTATAGTTCTAAGCCATCGTCAAAGAAACTTCTCTTTGCAACAGATGTAGACCTTTACAGAAAATCACAGCCAAACAAAATATAGACAAGAAAAGATAGTGTGATGCCCAGTCCCAATCAATGCATCTACAGCACAACCCCTGAACCTAAAACTCAGGGAACATGGCAGAAGAGGGGTGGAGAAGTTGTAGGAGCCAGAGGATGAGGTGATCTGCTGTGAGACTGTGCCTTCTAGGAATGTCAGAGAGGCTCCATTCATGAAGTCTCATCAATGTGGCTTCCTGAACAAGACCTAAATGGTGGCACTGATAGATATACTAACATGGAGGGGAAAGCTTGTGGGGCTTCAACAATAGACAAAGAACTCTGGACCACTATGTAATGTTGAGAATGTGAGAAATGGTCTTCCCCAGGGAAAAACCCCAAGCTGATTGTCCTGTGCTGCGTGGTCAGCCCTGAAAAATTGAGTTATATACATGCAGGTAAGATTATGTGGACTGAGAACGTTGTTTTTATGTATTTTGGAATATATATATATATATGTATATTTGACTATGTGTATATATATATATACATATCTATCTATATATATCAATCAAGAACTAAAGAAAGAGAGGTCATGAATTTGAGAGAAATCAGGGAGGAAAATGAAAGTGGTAAATACTATAATTATATTATTTTAATAAATGAAAAGCTTATAAGAAAAACAAGATGGAAAGCAACGAAGGAACAACAGTGGAAGTCAACTTCTGGTCTCTGGGTATGTCTAAAATTAATTGACATATAATAATCAATAAATGGCCTTTAGATCTGAACAGAGTTGCCAAAAGAAGAAGTAAAAATGGCTAAGAAATACTTTTTAGTATGTTGAACATTCTTAGAGTCAAGGAACTGCAAATTAAAACTATTTTGAGATTTTATTTTGCCCCAGCCAGAATGGTCAAGATTCAGAAAACAAATGACAGCCAATGCTGATGGCAATGCGGGGAGAGGGAACTCTCCTTCACTGTTGGTAAGGATGCGAATGGTGGAGCTATTAGAAAACTAGTGTGGAGATTGCTCAAAAGGCTAGAAACAGATCCAGCCTCTGCTTGACCCATGCGACTCCTAGGAGCTGGCTCTACCACTCTTGTGCATTTACCTCAAAGACCCTATATTCCACAACAGATCTCCTTGCTCATCCATATTCATTGCTGCTTTCATCACAAGAGCCTACATGTCCATCAGCTGATGAGTGGATGATGAGAATGTGGCGCGTATACACAGCGGCATGCTATTCATCAGCAAAGGAAAGAAATGAAGTCACGAGCTCTTCAAGTAAATGAGTGGAAATGAGAAAAAGCTATACTGAGTTAGGTGACTCAGACTCAGAAAGACAAATGCCATATGCCATATATTCTCTCTTCTATGCAGATCCAAGTTCCTAATCTTTCAATTTGTATAGCTTGGAGTTCCTGGAGCATCCAGGGAAGTAGAAGGGTACCATTAAGGGATGAAGGAATAAATAGCTTAGTGGAGGAAGACAGTAGCACACAGGTGATATGAAGTGGAAAGGAGGAAAACTGGTGGTAGGGGGTTTAAGTGGAAAGGGTGGTGGGAGACTACAGCGGACGGAAGTTTGGGGAGGGGCAATGATATTAAGGATATTTGAAAAGCTGTATGGAAGCCCACGACTTTATAAGCTTTCTGAAAGCATATAAGAAATGACTTGTAACTACCTCAAATTGGAGAATAATCTTCCCCTCGGAATTCATAGACCATCAGAAAGAAAGCCCAGTGCCAGTTGTGCAACACCTCCATCTATAGATCGACCAAGGGGGTGATGGTTCAAGAGACCCTAAAACAAGACTGCTTATTGCTATTATTCTTGGATGTCAGTCAGAACATGAGGATAAGACCATATTTCTGAAGACACCACCCACTTCAGTTACAGAATCTCAAGCAATTAAGATGCCAATAATTGGAATACTCCTCACTGACAACCAGCTCCCATAGTGCAGGAAGTAACATATAGATGGCTGGGAAGAGAAGAATTATCAATGGTCCTCCGCATCTGTGAATCTTGAGAGCTATGATGATGACCAGCTAAGACACCTACTTGAGGGTATCCAATAACTGTCAGCGTGGATTTAAGACAACTCATTAGGAGGGAACTCATGCCTGGTTGTTGACTGAGTTTTCTGTCCTGCCCGGTCCCTCAGCCATTCAGCCTCAAAGAAACACACAGAGGTCTACATTAATTATAAACTGGTTGGCCTATGAGCTCAGGTTTCTTATTAACTCAAAACTTTTATTAGACCATAATTCTTGTCTGTATTAATCACAAGATTTGGTACCTTTTTCGGCGAGGCAGTCACATCTTGCTTGCTTTGTGTCTGGCTTCCTCTGTGTCTGGATGACAACTGCAGACATACTCTTTCCTCTTCCCAGAATTCTTGTCCCTCCGCCTCTAATTCCTGGTTGCCCTGCCTATACTTCCTGCCTGGCTACTAGCCAATAAGTATTTTATTAAACAAGTACAAGAAACGAATTTTTACAGGGTAAAACAATTGTCCCACAGCACCTGGTACTGGAAAAGTGGCCCCAAACCATGGCTGACTGGTTCATACATGCTAGGAGAGAACCTTTAACTATGTTTTGACAAATTGACATAGTATCCAACAGTCCACTCAATATTAACCTTATTACCCATACTTTAGTTCTGCTTTCAACCTTGGCCAGAGTAATTTCTTCCTGCAGTGGATCCGAGTTAATACAAAGAAGCAGAATTGGTCAAAGCATAGAAGAGAGGTGACTAGGGAATACTCATTCACAAATGGGACACTCCGCTTCCTATTGCACGGCTGGGGTAGGGGAGGCAGAATGACTGTAGAGCAAGGGCCCATGGCAGGCATGTTGCACACAAACTCTCAGCTTCTGTGGAATCAGGTTTCTTCAGAAATGTGGCCCCTGGTGGATGGCCCATGTGTCAGTGGTTACCCCATACTCATGGATATAGGCAATACTAACTGGACTCTTCTCTTCAAAAAAATAAAAATAAACATGAAGTTTGGAGGGAGATATAGGGAACATCCATAGGATTGTGTGGGGTAAATGAAGGGTAGATATTATCAAAATGCATTTTATTCATGTATGGAATTCACAAAAAATATAAAATAAAAATATAAAAAAAACGAGTAAATTTATACAGTTTTGGTGCATCATGACATATTGCCAGTAATAATACACACCAGAATTGAGAATTTATACTTCCAAAAAACTATATGCTTTTCCTTAATTTCCAGATAAATTTAAAATCCTGAAAAGATGCTGCTTCATTCACGTTTCCATGTTAAGGGGACAAACTTTAGTTGACACAACTTTTTGAATGAATGCTTATGGGTTTAATGGACTCATGTGTCAAAACCTTCACCTCCGACATGAGTATTCTGAGTACAGAATTAAGGCTGAGCAAGGTTGTAGTTGTTAGGATAGGACCCTGACTTGATAATTGGTGCCCTTTTAGGAAAAATCATAGGGGATTTCACCCCCACCCTTGATCCACGTCTCCTACTCAGTGTATGGCTGGAAGCCTGTGATGATTCCATAGAGGTTTGAGAAAGCCATGAAGAAGCATGCCTCGCTTATGTCTGTAGAACATGCTCGAATTCTTAAACTATAAGACACAGGAGATCAAAGAAGAGAAACTGCTTGGAGCCAGGTCTAATCTACAATGTTAGTGAGCTTGAATTTTGCCTGATTTTTTTTTTCAAATCAAAGGACTCAAGATAACAACGCATGAATCACTCAGCATTTCACTGTCAATAAAAATAGTTTCGTATTAAAATAGTCATATGTACAAAACGTTCATGACCTTTCAAGACACACAATGAATCTGACAAGAGGCTTCTCTTTCCAAGCTGTTAGCCTCCCTTCCAGGCCTCAGTGGCCATGCCAAGCCCCAGACAAGAAATGGGCTTCAGTGCACTCATTAACTCTGGGGGGAGAAAACGAAAAAAAACATCAACCAATAAAAACATTTTTGAACCGCACATGAAATGATTTGCAAAACACGCATTGAACTATTTGGAAAGCGCATAGATTAGCTTTCTACTGAGGAGAGCACTGTGCAAAGCCAGCCATTTATCCAACAAGCATTTCTTAACGATTTCTAACTCTTTTCCAGGCCACTTAATAGGCAGCATGTGTTAATTGCATCGAAGATACTCATCTACTGATCGATAGGAAGATCTTTTCTATTGGACTCATGGCTTCCTGTAGATAGAAGCTCTGCCTTTGGGGCCTTTAAAGCTCCCAGCATTTACGCAGCCTATCTAGAGTCAAGTGGCCACGCCCCATTGTCCCACCAGGTGTAACTGTGTGACATCTTCATCCTCACTGTCAGCAGATCCCAAGAATTGTCTGATGGGCCCCTTTGTGCTCCCTCTAGGTTTTTCCTTTCTGTATTATTAATTAATTCGTCACCCCAAGTCAGTCCTTTCCAAAGAAGTCCATTAAGCTCTGGACTAGGTAGGGAAAAATAAATAATTAACCGGCAGTATTAGCACAGATGCACAAAACCAAAGTTTTATTTATTTTATTTTTTTACTGTCCCTGCAAAAACAGTCTGGAAACATGAAATGTGTTAGAAATCATTCAATTGCTTTATTCCTACGAAAGCCACTGCCAGACTTCTCAGCCAGACTTCGCATCTAACTATTTGGTTTCCGCACTGGCCTGGTGTCCCCTCATCTTGAGGTGAGAGATGGCTCGGACGACAGAGAAAGCACCCGTTCTCTTTTTTCCAGAGCTGCCCCTTAGAAGGTCTATGCATCGAGGAGGAAGGTGTTAGTTGAGCATCCAGGCCCTGGCGTCCAGGCCTTGGGGTCCAGAGGTGGCCCATGTATGCCTTTTGATGTCTTAAAAGCCCACATTTGTGCCTGTTTCCCACAGACCACGTTTTTGACAGCTCTTTCAGAAAAGAAAACGGATGACTGTCCTCCACAAATAGAGGAGTAACGGAGGAGAAAGGAGGGTCAGACGACGCTGGCTGCGGCTCTAGGCAGGGTCAGGCCCAGTGTGGTCCTGCATTGTTTTTTAAAATAATCAGCCCCATCTGTGTTCTTGAAGCTCCCACAGAGCAGGGTGAAGCAGAAAATCCTCCAGGATCCATGGGGGCTGCATTGAGGGGGAGTTTTCCGCTTGGGCCTTGCAGTGTCTAAGAGGAGGTCGCAGTTTGCTAAGGGAACTCAGCCCTGGGTGGTCTCTACCTATACGGCCTCGTGGCTCGTGTCTTTCTTTCCCACAGCAGGGCCCAGTACGGGAAAGTCAAAAGAGCTGCCAACCTGATCTTTGGACACAGTGGCCTTTCTAAACAAGCATCCAGCTTCTGCAGCCACAGCAAACAGCAATTTCCTCCCTTTGTTGTGGGTCTTTAAAAAAGAAAAGAAAAGAAAAGAAAAAGCCACACACAGATGTGAAACCAGAGACAAATTAGCAAACACGTCCTTCATTTAGTTATTCTGAGTCAAGTCTGATTGTCAGGCCACTCGAGGCAGCTATTCCGGCATGGAGTCGTGGGTAGAAATGAGGGGTGTTACCGTGGAAGCAAAGCTGCTGGCGTTGGCTTCGCTTTTTAAAGTGTGTCCCTAGTGAACGCCCGCATTGAAACGACCGGAAAGTGACTGGCAGACACGAGGCGGTTCAGGCGCATTGCTATATAGCTAATGGACATTTGCTTAAATACGTGTTTTTTAACCCCTGTTTTTGTTTTCAGTGAAAGCAGTTAATGAATTGCTCGGTGGCGCTTCCACCTGCAAAGGGCACGGAACTCAGTTAAGGGTCTTCTTGTAATTTAGGAGTCTGTTTGAACTTCAGAGAGCATTCCACGCGGGCCCCCACACTTATAAACTCCCTTGGATAAATCACTCCTACATTACTGCATTGTTACTGTGGTATGGGGCAAAAATAGTTGGCAGGGGTTTCAAAGCAAATGCTTCAACCCAGTGACGGCAGCTACAAAGGAGGCTGCCAGGGCGAAGCAAGTGCATACTTTGCAAGAGTGTATTTTTAATGGAATATTTAATACAACAAATCGCAACCATGCCTTAACTAGATTAGAATGATAGCGAGGGACTCGGGGGCCCACGGAAAGGCCGGTTTTCACACGGAGTGTCTTTTATTCCTTGGGTAGCTTGAACTGTCTCACACGTAAACATGGAGGGAAGTCTCTAAAATAGAACGCCAAGGGGGTTGAACTCAGTTCAGTTCAGTCGTGATAAATACCCAGTTCTACTTTGGAATTCCTGCCTGGAAATATAAATTGATTTTCCTCCCAGAAAGAATGTGCTATGGGGCTGGCTGTAGGAAAACCAGATTTAGCATTATTGTTATTATTGTTGAATCGCACCGGCTCACCAGGGGCAGCGCAGGTCAGAGTTTCCACTGGAAGCTGATGTTTTTGTAAGACTTTAGAACTTGGATATGACAGTCAGCTTTGGCCTTCGGCTGGGTAAATAGCCTCTCTGCCTGGCACAGACCTTTGCACCACCTTTCAATAACACAGGCGAAAACAAGGCTAAACAGCTTGCCCCTTGCACTTTGAAGTAAAAGCTATTGAGACGTTTCCAGCATCGCAGGGAAAGGGGCTCCAGAGTTATTTTTGCTTATTTTCAACTGTCAGTTAAGGTGTTTTCTTTTTGTCTTTAAGATTATTGTGTTTCTAGTTTTAGAGAGAATCTCAAGTTAAGCCCCCCCGCCAAGTGATCATTTGATGTGTGACATAATTTATCTTCTTCATAACTTGAAGTTTTATTCCAGTCTACATGGTGGTTATTCTTCATAAATAAGCCGTTATACCTTTTAGAAAAGCAAGTATGACTACATTAAAAGTCATAATAGGGACTAAAATTACCAAGTAATTTGTTATTCAAGTGGGCAGTTCAGTACTGTATAATTTTCTGAAAATGTATTTCAATGTGTGTGTATTTATGTATGTATGTATGTGTGTATGTATATGTGTGTGTATGTATGGGTATGTGCATGCATGTGTGCATATGTGTATGTATGCGCATGTGTGTATGCATGTATGTGTGCATGTGTATATGTGTGTAGGCATATATGTATGTATGTGCATGTATATGCGTGTGTATATGCACTGACATGAATATTTAGAGGTCAAAAGAAAACTTAAAGGGGGTTGGTTCTTTCCTTCTACCACATGGAATCTTGGGATAGTAGATCAGATAACCAGGCCCCGCAGCACGTGCCTTTGCCCGCTACGCTGTCTTGATGGGTTCAAAGATTGATGCTTGAAGGGATGTTTCATCATTACTTACACTCAAGCAGATGTTTGGGGAGCAGGGATGGAGACAGCATTTTTCCAGAGAGCAATTCTGGGTCAAGGCCTGGTCCTTCCTTCCAGCTTCTCCCATGGGCGGGCACTTCCATGGTTCTTGGTGGAGCTGACAGCTCTTGATACCCCAAACTCACATTGGTTTATAGAGCTCCACAATAGGCTTCTGTATTTACTCCACATAAGGAAACCCCATCCAAGTATGATGGCTGTGTGCCTTCCCTGCCAGCCATACGGGGAGCAGGAGTCCTCCAGCCTCCACTGGGGCTACAAACCTTCTTGAGTAGGTTTGTTGTGCTCTTTGTCTGGTTGTGAACCCATGAAGTAATCTAAAACACACCAAGAATTCCTTTGCAGAAAAAAGGCATCTTTGGAAGGAAGTGCTAGTGTGCTGTGAGGAACCCAAGGACACCTGAAGAGCTGCCCATATCCTATTCCATTGTGTTGTATCTCGGGAACTCATCCCTAAATTCTGTCCCCATAATACATGGTTGCTCCTACCCCATCTTCTCCCCTCTAGTGCCGGGCACCCGAAATCACCCCAGAGGAACTTACCTAAAATGAGAAAACAGAAATAACTACAAGAGTTTCTTTCCAGAAGTTTCCATCCTGCCACAAAGCCAGCAGTCTGTTTCCTCTGGCTGCCTTCCTGTTACTAGGGATGTTCTCCCTGGTCCCTGTGCTGAGGTTAGCCTCCCTACCATCTACATAAGAGATCATGGAGTCCTGAGAGTAAGTTTGCCCCAGCACCAATTTTACCCTCTCCATTGGATCTTTATCATTTTTATATCAATTAACAAAGTTGTCACTCCCTCCCATGCCACCTCCCTCCCTCCCAACAAAAAAATATTGCAGGTTTACTTTGCTTCATAAGAAAAACCCTTTAAGGTGATAATTCTTTTTCACATTGGCTTATAGCCTCCTGATGTCTCCGTAACTCATGAAGCTCTTTGTTCAACACTTTACCTCCTCCATGGACTATAAACTATAAGGTGACTACTGACTTCCATGGTCCAAGTCTGTGCAGGCTTCTTATTCCAGAACAATCTAGATTTGGGGCGATCTCTTCCCTTTTCTGGCCGCCCGCTTAAGTAACACCTGGTTCACAATGTGCGCACACTCCTGGTTTCCTCTCACTTCCCGGCCTCTCTGGTGTTTCTCCTGTCTCACTGACACGTATGTGGGCTCCTGCCTCAGGTTTGCTTTGTGCTCACTCCGTCCTCCCTTGCTTCTTGGCCTCTAAGAGTCTCGAGGTTTGGATTCTGTCTCGGCTCCGGTCACTCCCAAGTTTAAAGCCATAGCTGAATCTTGCCCTTCTACTCCTCCCCCGCCCTTTCCCCTAGCATCTATCACTCTCCGACAAGCTACACTTTCCCTTCCACCTTATTAGTGTCTTTCTCCTTCTCCCAGGTGGAAACATGGGAGGGGCAGGAAACGTGTGCCGTGTTTATCGGTGAACTCTCAGCGTATGGAACATTCCCCACTGCTAATAGAGACAGCAGATACCTGCTGCATAAATGAGCTGCAATAATAATTTCTGACCTCTCCATCAAAGGAAAAATACCCCAGGAATTTCTCCTCCATGGCAAGCGGAAGATGAGGAAGTTCTCTGGCTTTCCACCATGCACACCTTAATTCCAAGAATGGAATGATCTGAATTCGGTAAATGCGCTCACAGCAGAGCAGGACCCAGACTACTGCAGAGCTGTCAAAGCTGCTCTGTGGGGGGTCTGTTTTTGTTTGTTTGTTTTTTGTTTTAATAGTCCAAGGATTTAAAATGTGTTCACTTCAGTGGTTAGAAAAAAAAAAAGAAACAAGGATACTTCCTGGCGGGTTTAGTGAAACTCACATTTCATGATTCTACAGCACTCATTTTTCATGTTGCTTTCAGCTGTAGAGGAACTATCCAGTTGGAAGGGATATGGGTCTCTGACTTGAAACTACCTGGTTCTGCGTGGGTCTCTAGCTGTGTAACAGGAGGAGCGGGCTGTTTGTCGTCCCGGCTGCCCGGCTATCTTTATACCCAAAATAATCACACAGAGACTGTATTCATTTAAACACTGCCTGGCCCATTAGCTCTAACTCCTTATTGACTAATTCTTACATATTAGTTTAACCCATCTTCATTAATCTGTGTATCGTCACGAGACTGTGGTTTTCAACAAGATTCTGGCCAGTGTCCATCTCAGGCAGGAGATCCATGGCGTCTGCCACTCTGCTCTTCGTCCCAGCATTCAGTTCTGCCTACTGTGCCTATCTAAGTTTTGTCCTATCAGAGTGACATAGCTGTCACCTACAAACAGGGATCCTGGGTGTGTCTGGAAAGCTGCCAGAGATTTCCGGCATTTTCTAGCATGAAGGTGGCAATTGTGTGACAGAGCAGTGAGGAGATGGCCGCCATGGTCAACAGCGTTGACAAGGCCCGCGGGCCTGCTCCTAGCCCACCATCAGGCAGAGTCCCATGAGTGAAGCTGGCTTAACCCATGCCAGGCCATGTTTTCCCATCTCCAAAGCAAGGGATCTCTGAATCCAAGATGCCCTTCTTCCTCTGAGAAAAAGTGGAACCAGCGGTGTCAAGAGATTGTAGCCCTCATCCTCTCAGGGACAGTGCCTCTCTAGCTAGTCAGTGGACAGCCCCTCATTTTCACTTTTAGTATCGAATAGCTGGCTCTGTTGAATTCCATATTAGACTAGGAAATGAGGCAGAGTTAGACAGGCCTTGAATCCTTGCCTTGCCTGTAATCAGGGCAGCAGCTTGGGAGAGAGTATCTGTCCATTCCACTTCATGTAGCTTTCTTTGACATCGCTACATAATATGCATCCTATACCTAATCATCAGGTCATAGACTCGATGGCCGTAGATTTCCTAGTTTATTGTCTAATTCAACCCGATTCTGTTAATGCTGGGCTTCAGCTCAAAGGTAAAGCAGAAAGCCCTGGCTTCAGCCTCAGTATTGCAAGAGGCTATCCCCCAAATCTAAATTTTAAACCACATATTCAAAATGGTTGTATTTACACGTTAAGTTTTACTATTAGGACAAAAGGTATTTGTGATATCTTTCTTTGAGCATGTGTGTGCCTGTGTGTTGCTACTGACAACAATAAAGGAAAATATAGTTAAGCAAATGGAGCTGGAAAAATTGGTTATTCATATGGAAAAAAATGAAAGTGGATTTCCTACTTCTTACCATACACAAAAAAATGAAATCCAGATGGATTAAGAACTTAAATGTCAAGAGTCAAACCTTAAAACTTTTAGAATTAAATATAAGGGAGCAGCTTTATGACCTCGGGGCAGAGAAACATTTCTTCAGCATGACACAGAACGTGCCAAACACAACAACAACAAAAAAAGAATCACTCATTTGATTTTATTAGTTTTTCTTTAAAGGATCTTATTCATCAAATGACATCTTAAATAAGGCAAAAGATGCACCACAAACTGGGGGGGGGGACTGCGACTTAAAATTCACAGGGGATTAGTGTCAAGAATGCACACAAACACACAAAACAGCAAAAAAATACCACTTCAAAAATGGTTTAAAATAGGAAAAAGGCAAACTGTCTGAGATTTTTAAAAAGTGGAAGAAAACATGTATATAATTTATGTAATATGGATTTTGCAAGTTTACTTATATAATGTATAATACATATGAAGGTGTGCATGCATTTATGTAAGTATATGTGTGTATGTATGTACATACATGCATACAGACTAGATGGAGTTTTGACACGTGGAGTGATGATGGTTCTCTCCACAGAACTCTGTACCACCTAACTAAAACCTAGTGCCAAGCATGGGAAATCTTTCTTCAAGGTGTTGGTTGGAGAGACACAAGAGTCTCCCTAGCCGCATAGGCTATTTTGTCCTTGGTTGCCTTCTAGAATTGGATGAGAAGATTCTGTTGCTGAAGATACCACACACTCTGGACACAGAACCTGCAGGAATAAGGTTGGCACTGATACAGAAGCCTCCCCTCCTCTCTGAAAATTGGCTCTCACAGTATTGGAAGATGCCATAGAAGCTGCCAAAGAAGAGAAGCAGTCAGTAGTCCTGTCCAGCTATAAAACCTATGAACCATAACCATGGCTGGTCTGGCAATACAGTTCCAGTGGAGCAAGAGTGGCAGTTACATCTTTAGGGTAGGCAGTGGATGTTTAAGGGGACATAAGGCCATTCATGCTCAGGACTATAAGCCTAGCCAACTACCTGTGACTGGAGAGGTCATGGATCTCAGAGGAGAACCAGTGTCCTAAGCCAGTATCACTCCTAACTGCGTTCCAAAGGCTTACCCTCACACCCACAGGTAAATGTAGCTCTTGCTCTTCATCAAAAGGGCTTCTTTTCTTTTTTCTTTCTTTCTTTCTTTCTTTCTTTCTTTCTTTCTTTCTTTCTTTCTTTCTTTCTTTTCCTTTCTTTCTTTCTTTTTGGTTTTTCAAGACAGGGTTTCTCTGCAGCTTTAGAGCCTGTCCTGGAGCTAGCTTTTGTAGACCAGGCTGGTCTTGAACTCACAGAGATCAGCCTGCCTCTGCCTCCCGAGTGCTGGGATTAAAGGCATGTGCCACCACCGCCCAGCAAGGGCTTCTTTTCTTGCAGCCAATGGAGATTATTACAGAAATCCTCAACTGGTCAGAATGTAGAGGATAAGGGACAGCAGGGTGCCCGCCACAGGGGATACATCTTCAGGACAACTCTATCACTATCTCTCAAGGAATATCATGGAAGAAGAGACAGGAAGATCAGTAGAGCTAGAGGCTCAGGTGCTATATACAAGAGCATGTCCCTAGTCAAGAGAGAGAAAATTCACCTCCATGCCTGGTTGTCCTGACACAGTATGAAGCTGTAGGTGACCTTGACATATCTCTACTGGATTTGATTCTGAGCAGTCAGAGTATGGAAACATCTGTAGACAGCTAGGCATGGAGTTTCTCTGTCAGCTGTGTGTCCTACCAGCACAGTGTAGCAGGAAAGCTACAAGTTTTAGACGAATACTTTTTTAAAAATTACTTATTACTTATTTATCTTTTCAGCCCTTGACCATCTGAGTAGAAACCCCAATGGAATCCCCCATCAGCATAGAGGTCAAAAGTCACTCAAAGCCTTGCAAAAGTGCTATCATGGGAACATGCTGTGAGATACAAGGGCCCTGTCTGGGACCTGGAAGAAGGTATTTTATCTGACCTTGAAATTGATGCTTTGCATCGAAATGATCTGAAAACACCACTTTCCCTTGAGCAAAAGCTAAAATGGGACAATGGGCAATGTGGTTTTCCTGTGTGTATTTTTACAGTGTGCATCTGGGGAGAAACTATTATAGCCATCTGGGGATGACATTGGTGGAAGAGCCACACAGATTCCAAGCTATCTGGGCGCTGGAAGTGCCCAAAGCAGGGGCTTTATTTGTACTCTGGACACCCAGTGTATAAAAGCCCCCTCAAAGATGAGAAGGCAAAGTTTGCATCACTATGGAAGTCTTATGGTTAGAATAACATGGAATACATGTTAAGGTGTAACATTCTAGAGTCTTAGATCAAATTTTCTCTGAAGAGCCTAAAACAAAACACTACTTAACCTGCATGCCTTTCTTCAACAAGGCCTTCTCTTGCATCCCACGAATTCAAACTTCTGCCACAAAATGTACTAAACAATTTGAACATAAGTATCTTTCGCTGTAATAATCAAGCCAGATCATAGGGCAAGGCAGCTGGGAAAAGGCATTTTGAGCAAATTGTGTGAAAGGTGAGAGACTACGAGCCTCAAGTACAATTAAGTCTCCCGAACTACGAGCCAGTTCCAAATCTGTGGTTTTCCTAAGAGGAATATGGGTGTGAGCTGTGAAATCCCTGCTATGGGTTCTGTCTTGTCTCCATTTCATTATCTGCTCTACCAAGAGGACTGTCATAGCTCTGACTGGTCGAATCCCCAAACCAAACATATAACAAAACCAAATTCAAATAAAAATAGAGTATTTAGTTAATAAAAAGAATCTCCATCGGTCTCAGCCAAGTGCTCCCTATGTATCTCCTGCTTCATAGAGGACAAAGAAGAGGCAGGGGGAGCCGTATGCTCTGTCTTTACAGACACCCCTGTTATTCATCCTGAGGGTGGGGCAGGTGAACACAAACCTTTACTGCCTTTCCCTTTACCCACTGAAATTCCAAGGCACCCTTAGTGTTGGTCCATAGCATCACTAAAGCCCCATTGATAGATGGCCTGACACCCACACGGACAGCAGACACAGCACCATTGTTACCACTGCATCTGGGGCTGATGAAACCCTGTAATGCTTCCTTTGACTCACGAGAGAGTTGGATGTGTTGGACGCTGGATGCCTTAGGGACATCTGGAAGGTGATCTATGCAATAAGGAAGGACACACATCCCATTTTTTTCTATGCTGTTCCCAGCATATTTGTTTTTATTGTTTCTCTTTCCTTTAACCATAAATCTCAAGTGTCTTAGAGTCAGAATCTAGTTGACATATCAGAAGTTCCTGGAGGAGCCTTTTCTCCCTTTGGGTCTAGAGATCAGTATACCCTCCCTTTGGAGCTAGCATTTGCTCATCTCTGGTTGCTGTGCAAGAAGAATGCCAGTCTGGTTGCATCTGTGCTGCAGGAGACGGCTTTGCCCAATGCTCCAAGTGGAAAGAAGGGGAGCCAGCCAGGCTATCTTCTGGACACTGAGCAAGGCCAAGCTACAATGTGTTTTCATTTTTATAAAATTAAATTTGGTTTATTATAAATAGGTCTCTTTCCAGTGCTGGCATGGCGCCCATATTATGCATAGCCTGGCTGTGTTGAGACTGGGTCAGACTATTGCCACACAAGTAGGGGATCTGGAACCATTAAAACAATAAAACCCAACCTGACTTCTGAAGGAACTCAACGTTGACCTCCCCTGCTTACAAAATGTTCACAAGCAGGCCTGAGATGGTGGCACCGTCTGGGAATTCCTTCAAGCACCGGGAAGGCTGAGTCAGGAAGACTGCAAATTTGAGTCTACTCTGGGCTACAGAGACAGAACCCATCCAAAGTTAAAAGAAAAGAAAAACACTGCCTTCCCTAAAACTGGATGTGTGCAGCTTCTTACCAGCACGCCATCCTCCAATGACCCTGGGCAGTCTACGACACTGGTCCTCTTCTGTGGGGTCACTATGGCTACATTATAAGCAGGCATCAGGCCTTTGCATTCCCTCACGCCCTCTTCACCTCATAATTGGGCCTTGAGTAGAATAGAACTTCTCTAAGAGCGGGTGTGCTTTCTCTTCTTTCTCCCCTCTGCTCACAAAGGTACAAAAATATACGGTGCTCTTGCAAAAGCACACAATACCAACTGCTCCACAAATCATTACTAGGTTTTGGTTTTTTTGGGCAAAAATGTATTCTTTCTCAACATGTTATATTGTTTTGGTAGCAAAATAAAATTTCTCATAGCTTCAGGGTATTTGGAGATATCTGGGGTAAAAATCCAAAAATGTCACAAGTAATATATACCTCGTACTGCGTGATACATGAACCTAGTCTTTGTTTGAAGTCGAATGTGTATCAGCACACAGACTGTTTAGATCTAGCTTCAGGGGCTGGAAACATTGCACTGTGGAAAAGAACACTTGCTGCTTTTACAGAGGACCCAGATTCACTTCCCAACACCCATGACAGGTGATTCACAACCCCCTGTAAATCCAGTTCCGAGGGATTCAACGCTTTCTTCTGGCCATCACAGTCTCCCGAATCATGTGGCACATATAAACTCATGCAGGCGCACACATGTACACATAAATTAAGAATGAGCCTTCTTTTAAGAGGTTTTGTTTATATGTCTCTTCCTCAAACCCTATTTTACCTACGCTCGGTGCCCTCCTTCTTATTCATCTGTTTGTTCGTTTTCCCTGGTTGTACTATGTGCCTCAGCTACACTTCCAGCAGCTTGCTTTGTAACGCTATGCACAGACACTTTGCAATGCCCTCCCTGCATGGCTTATTCTTTTTATTTGTTATTATTAATATACTATTTTAAAACTTTGCCGTTTTCTATCCCTGGAAATGTTCCGGCCCATTGACATTGCCCTGTTCCTGAACATGCGTGTTTTCTGGGTGTAATGTGACATTAAGTCCTGTGTGACAACCAGGCCCTTGATTGTCCTCTTCCCAAGCTAATTCTTCATTGGGGCGAGTGGTTTGTATCCTTGTTTCTTACTCCAACTGTAGCCCAGGACCATAAACTTAGTAGTTTAAACCAATACAAACTTATTACTTTATAGATTTTAAGAGCAGAAATCCAAAATTGGACTCTCAGGGCTAGAATCAAGAGGTTTGCAAAGCAGCCTTCCTTCGTAGTGCTCCAGGGGAGAGACCCTTCCATGGTTTCCAGCTCAGATGGGCTGTTTGTGGCTCATAGTTGCTCTGGTCATTGGAGCTCTGCCTCTGCCTCTCACCCTCCTGGGATCTCCCTCCTGAGCTACAGCAGGCCTACTAGCTAAGCCTGGATTGATTTCCTTACAACCCTTAATATATTAATCTCCAAAGCCCCTTCACCATGAGAAGTATTCATGCCCGCAGTCTTCGGGGAGTAGGACATGTATGTCCTGAGGGGCATTTTTCTGTTTACCATGAATTGCTCATGCCAACAGGGCAGTAGCAGGGTGGTGCCTCCTCCAATGGGCTAGATGGGTCCAGGAACACCGTGGCTTGCCGTCTTAGAGTTAGGCTGACACCATGCAAATAACCTGTTTGATTGAGATGGAGAACACGTACTAGAGCTGGGCCACTGCAGCCTATAAGTGAAGCCATCGTCCTGGCCAGTCAACTTCTCAGGCAACTGCAGTCACAAGAGTCACACCAGGAGAACCAGCATGACTGGCTGTCCAGCTAAGCCCAGCTGAGACTGAATCATCAAAAATAAATAATTGCTTCTAGTTTTGTTATCCTATGTTTGGAGCTGTATGCTAAGCCACCATGTACAAATTACTGCAGATACTTATGATAAACAAAACCTGCACAGCTTTGGGGCAACATGGGATGTGGGGCGAGCACCCCAGGACTGTGTCACTTTAAAGGCTGAAGCTATCCAGCGGGAAGTGAAATCACTGTGTTCTGTTGAGAAGGCCTGGGAGTTAACTAGAGCTAACTCGGTTGGCAATAATGCATCATGGTGGGGAAGCAGTACTGCCCTTGGCCTTGGCTGGCTGTCCTTCCTGCCTCCATCCCTGTGTGAACAACTCACAACTGCATCAGTTGCCCGATGTCTTTATATCTTCATTTTCTCATCAGTAGATGGATGAAGCAAGACACAGACAGCGTACCTGTGCTGTTCCTCTCACTGGGGTTGGTGTGATTGGTGAAAATTGCTCTCATTAAACTTGTTCCACAAACTTTGGATTGCCACCAGTTCAATGTATCAGAGAGAGGATGTATTTTGTCATCAAGCAGGTGGCCTTGGCTAGCTGCTCCTGGGTTTCCTACTTCTGAAAGCTGTCTGGAATACAAACGGCAACACCCCCCAAAAGAACCATTTTCTTTCCCCAGCTCTCATATTCAAAAAGCTCTTTCCCCAGCCACACTAGCCTTCATGTCAGGTTTTTAATGCTTGTGTTTGGAGGGATCATTTAAGACAAAGCTACAAGGAGTAGACACATTCAGTACTTAACATTTGCATATTTGGTCATTGAGCCCTAAAGACCAATGGGATAAACAAAATGAGTGAAATCCACGTGGGAAATCACTCATAATCTCTAGCCAGAAGGATGGTTTGAGGGTTTCATAACAAAGAGTTAAAATAGATCAGATGGTGTCTGCTCCCCCCCCCCCATCCTGAGGACGTTTCTGGAGTCTTCCTTGCACTGTGGCCTCCATGCTTGATTTAGCCTCTGTACCAAGACTTTTGCCAAGAGCTTATACATCAGGACCAACTAACCTTGACTGTATGAATGACTGCAATGGTTCCAAATGCACAGCTCCTATCTGCAACTTCCAGCACATTCTGAAGAGAGGATCCATGTTGTATATTTTCTTACAGTTTTTGGAGAGTCACACAAATTTTCTGTGCACAGTTTAAGAGTAACAAAATATCATGGAAATATTCTAGAATATTCAGCTTATATCACAATAAGACCAACATTGATGGGAATGCAATAATAAGAGTTGGAGTAGGTGACCTTTTTTGAGAACCTTTCACCTACCCAAGAGGTCACTGATGCTCAGATAACGCAAACTAAAAACCCACCTTCTAACTAAGATGACACGCTCCTGAGATTCTGTACGGGCAAGTTCTCTCACCAACACGCTCACACATTGGGAGCCCATCTCAAGCTTTTAGAGAAGATCTGAAAATCAATATGAAATCTGATGGAATACTGCATGGTCTTTGTCCAGTGACACCCAGCATGTGGGCAATGCTTCAGAAGGGTGCAAGGCCCTCCCAGAGCATACCATAGAACTGGCCCAAACAGGGAAGAAGTTGCCCCTGAAGAATTACAAGCTATAGGCAGGTAAAACTCTCCTCTGGTCATTTGGAACTCTTAGAGGCTTTGATGGGTTTGGCTTTTCGTGCAGTGTTAGTGTCCTTCTGGGTGCATTGGGTTCAATTGGAGTGCAGGATCTAAAACTCAGACCCCAGACTCTGAATCTGCGACGATGGAGAAGGAAGCAGGATTGCAAACAAGCTTTCAACGTCTGTGTGGGTCCCAGCATTCCACTCTGTTTCTAAGCATCACTTAGTCACCTAGAGGCCTCTCTGCACTGCACCCCCTTCCTGCCTCTATTTGGTATATTACTATCTCCATTGTGTTTATTTTTTTTTAAATCCACATTTAAAAACTGGCATGACATCTTGGGATCTAGTAGCAGTGGTTTCCAAATGGTTTGGTTTTGGATCCATAGCTATGTGCCATGCCAGGACCTAGCCCAGACCAGCAGGTTGTCCATGTGAGGACTGAGGTTGTGGGACACATTTGCTTTAAAATTCAGCAGGTGATGCAAGGACTTGGGGGGGGGGAGTACTCCCTCAAGAGGAGCATCCCCTCAGGAGGAGCCAGGCTGGAGGAGCACTCCTCCAGGAGGAGCTAGAGTGTTAGAGTATTTCTTTAGGAGGATCCAGGGTGGAGGAGCATTCCCCCAGGAGGAGCAACGGTGGAGGAGCAATCCCTTAAAAGGAGTCAAAGTGGAGGAGCGTTGTACTGTAGAGGAAGCATAACCTCCTTGTGAGAAACTGTCCTGTTGTGTGGAGCATGGCAACCCTCTCCCTGGGTCATGGCAGTGGCTCCAACTCTTCCAGTTGGGACATTTCAATGGTATTTGGGGTCTGGCTGTTCCAGCTATTAAGGCACGGGTGTGTGGTGTCTGGATGCAGGTCTTTTTGTGTCTCTTGCAACACAGGTCCATGCTATAAGCCTGGAGAAGTCAGAGCCTATGAAGGTACAGCCCCTCTGAGCTGGAAACCATGGAAGGGCTTCTCCCCTGGAGCACCACGAAGGAAGGCTGCTTTGCAAACCTCTTGATTCTAGCCCTGGGAGTTCAATTTTGGATTTCTGCTCTTAACAATCTATAAAATGGTAGTATTTGGTTTTCTTCTAGGTCCTTGGGCTATCTAGTCTCAGGTACTTGGTCACCCAAGCAGAGTCAGGTATAGGTTCCCTATCATGGAGGGGACCTTAAGTCAAATCAGATACTGATTGGTTATTTCCATAAGCTTTGTGCCACCATTGCCCTAACATATCTTGCAGGCAGGACACCTCTGTAGATGAAAGCGTATGTGGATAGGTTGGAGTTTACATTTCTCTTTAGATAGGGTTCAGGATACCTTCCTAGAACACAGTGGTGAAGGCTATGTCTAGGCACCAGCTCAACTTCTCCATGTTCAGTGAGGTGTGTCCGTGTTGTCTTCATCAACGGGACCTTACTGACAGCCTGCAGAGAGCATTCTACATTTATAGCCTTGGCAACAGTCTGGGTTGTTTGGAGGTTTCCTATGGGATGTCTTTTGGGGGACAACTTAATTATATATAATCCAATACTGGTACTGGAAGCTTCATTTGGTGTCAAGAAATGTCCAGTTGGGGCTCCATCTCCCCCATTATTTGGTGATTTAATTTGGATTATCTTCATATATGGATATATTTTAGGACGTTTCTACTGTATTAGGTTTCCACATGACCCCTCAGACAGACCTCAATTTTTTGATGTTTCTCCCTGTATTTCCTCCAGAAATTCTCCTTCTCTCTCTTCCCCCTCCTTGCACGGGCCTTCTGTTCCATCCCCCTCATCCGTCCATAACTATCTATTCAGTTGTCCATTCCCAACAAGATCTACCTGTCCCCGCCAATCCCTTACTCTGTTCCTAACCTCTGTGGTTCTATACATTGACTTAATAGTTAATATACAAATGCAAGCGGACATATGCCATATTTGTATTTCTGGGTCTGGGTTAACTCACTCAGGATTTTCTTCTAGTTCTCTCTATCTTCATGTCTCTTTTTATGATGTCTCTTATTAGTGGTTGAACGATACTTTATTTTGTAAATGTACCACATTTTCTTTATCTATTCTTCTGTTTTAGGAAGTCCAGGTTGTTTCCAATTTCTGACTATTATGAATAGGACAGAAACAAATGTGGCTGAGCAAGTGGTCCTTGTGGTAGGATGAAGCATCCTTTGGGCATATGCCTAAAAGTGACATAGCTGGGTCTTGAGGTAGACTGATTCTCATCTTCCTGAGGAACCACCACACCGACTGCCATAGTGACTGTACAAGTTTGCACCCCCATTCCCCTTACGCCACACCCTCCCCAGTGTGAGCTATCACTTGCTTTATTAATCTTAGCCATTCTGGCAGGGTAAGATGATATCTCAAAGCAAACGTCGATTTGAATTTTCCTGATGATTAAGGATGTTGAACATTTCTTTAAATGCTTCTCGGCCATTTGAGTTTCTTCTTTTGAGAATTCTGTTTAGATTTCTTCCCCAGTTTTAAATTGGATTATTTGTTTTCTTCATATCTTTTTTTGATGTCCTTATATATTTTAATATTTCTCCCATTCTTTAGGTTACCCCTGAGGTTCCTGTTTGAGTTTCTAAATCTTTGTTACCAGATTTCCTTCAGTTTGGGTTTTCTTTCTGGTTCTATTTCTGCTTCTAGGTCCTGAATTGTTTTATTCCTTTCCTCTCCCTGTTTATTTGTGTTTTCATAGATTTCTTTAAGCTGTGCATTCATTTCCTCTTTAAGGACTGCTATCATTTTCTTAAAGGCTAGTTTAATTTGATGCATTCCCTGATAACATGAAAATGAAGTGCCAACAAGAAAGGAGGTAAAACGTGTTTCTGGGTGTTGAGTGCTGGCATTTAGGAGTTGGGATAGGAGCAGGGGGCTTAGAGGCTCCAGGGGAATGAGGAAATCAGAGTGTTCCACCAGGATCTCCTTAGTCTCCCAGGCATGGGGCAGAGGGTGAGGAATGAGCACAGCAGAAGGCCCGCTACAGAGCTGGGCACACAAAAGGAGGTTGACTCCAAGAAGGGAGGGAGGGAGAGGTGAAGATCTGCTGGTAGGCTACCTGTTTCAAGACTGAAGTGACCGGTACATTCCCAGGGAATGCCTGTAGAGTTGGAGGTTGGGATCAAACAATGAATAGGGCAAAGGAAGTTTGGAGGCAAAGTCTGTGTGATCCACTGCAGAAGGGGCAGAGAGGAAGGGGAAGCCATAGCAGTTGGTTTGCTGCAGACCTGAGGGTGAGAGTCTGGATTATGGGGGAGTGGAGAGAGAGGTGAAGATCGGCAGTGGTTAGCCTACCTGCTTCCCTGCCTGGAGCGGCCTGTGGGTTCTCAGGGACCCAAGTCTGTGTTTATGCCTCCAGTTGGACATGGGACAGTGTCACCTTCATCTTTTGCTTTAAAAATATCAGTTCCCTTCAATACTGAGCCTCCTGGGCGGCACAGAGTAAGCCCCATCGTAAAGGTTCTTGGCATCTTTCTGGAATTTCTGCCAGATGACTTCCGTAATAGACCAAACAACATTTGTAAATCCATCCTTGGTAACAGACAAGCAAATTTGGTGACATTTTTTGACAATATGCAAATGAGATGCTAGCAACAAGCCAGGTTTCCATGAGCAGGTTCTAATCAAAGCCTTTGCAGGTGGTCAGCTGTGCACAGCATCACAGCCACCCTGCTAACCTTAACTCTCTTGCTCTGTTTTGACTTTGGCAGCTGGGGAATAATACAGTTGGCAGTTCTGCAGAAAGGGAGAGGCATGGCTCTCATTCAGGCCCTCTTGTATTTTGAATTTTTGGGGGCTTAGGTCAGTTCATAGGCTTCAGCGTCGTCGTTGTGAAATGTAATCACAGCTCCAAGGTGCTCTGGAATTCGGGCGCTCTTTGGTGATTGAAGCTGACGGCCCTTGGCTAAGCTGGAGTCTTAGAACTGATAGACCTCAGCTAATCCCAGCAATAAAAACCGTCACCAATGAGTACTGTGACAAGGTTGGCATCAAGGGAAGTCATGCCAAGCTCACTGGAAAAGGTTAAGAGACAGTCAGGTTAAAAACTTCCTGGCTCCATTTGTGCTTGCCTTGGGTGGGGAGCGCTGTTTTAGCCATGGGTGCTTGCCTTGGGTGGGGGAGTGCTGTTTTAGTCATGGGTGCTTGTCTTGGGTGGGGGAGTGCTGTTTTAGTCATGGGTGCTTGTCTTGGGTGGTGAGTGCTGTTTTAGCCATGGGTGCTTGCTCACTCACCTCTTTTATGTGTCTTGTTATAACAACTTCCCAAACTATAAACAAAGAAGATAAGACATCACTTCAGATAAAAGAGCAAAAGATTTAACACAAGGAACAGCGCTCTCCCCAGAACAGTCTGGCCCCAGAGAACAAAGGGATTTGCAATCCATTTTACTTTCCAGTGTTACAGTGCTTTATGTTAAATGTAGATTTTTCTCCTGATTATATTGTTACACGTTCCACATGCTCTCATGCCATCAGCCTTGAGGACTTTATTATTTATGTAATTCCAAGACCTGATGCTGAGTAAGTGCATCTGATCTCAATGAATGGCATAGGATTTAAAAATTATCAGTAGATTTTAGAGGAGAGAGAGAGCGTCTTAATTCTCCGGCAAGACTATCAATTAGTAACAGATGGTGCTTTTCTGATTGAATTATTTTTTTATTCTTCTTTTTCTTCAAATAAAAATATAGATCTGTCAAAGTATTTCAAATCATCTAGAGATAGAGTTTACTAAAACAAGATTCTTGGCTTTCTCTTTCTGGGGAATACTCTAGGTTGAGATGATCATTCATAGAGACATGAGCCTCAGCTAGCAGCAACGGCAGCTTCCCTTGGAAGGCTTTTCAGCCCAAAGATGGGGCTGTTGGCTTCTCTCTTTTTCTGAAGGTTTTCAAGTAGACAGAACTTTGGTTAAAAAGCTCTACCGAGAAGTATAGGCAGAAATGTCTTTCTAGGCCCAATCAGAGACTTGAGTGCTCACTCAGCAAACCGTTCAGTTGGTGAATGAATGAATGTTCTTCCCATCACAGCAAAAACCCCCACGGACAAGAATCCTTCAAGCCACCTCTTCAGGCCTCAGCTCTACTCTACTTCCATGGGCGACTTCACCCCAAAAGACAGATAAGAAATCCAATTTTCAAATAAGAAACAGGATTCCTAGGATTGTGTCTCATCAATAGCCAAGTGGATTTGGAACTTGGCTCCCAGTCATTGAGAAAGTGTCCCTTACTTTCCTGATCTGAGGCCCTGCGTTCTGTATGAGCTTAAAGGTCCTAGCAAAGAGAGAGAGTCTGTAGAAGAAGAAAGCCTAGGAGAACAGTGGGTTCCAAATGAGGGAAAGTAGTAGTTGTAGAAAGCTGAAAATGTCATTTTCTGTGTGACTAGGACATAGAGTGGTATGTGGTAGTCCTCTGGGCACATAAAGCTATCACAGAATCTCAGAAATCAGTTAAAAATATTAAAACAATGGAATATTAGGTTGAAAACAGATACCTCCTGGGCTCTTTTAAGAAGCGAAACAGCACATCTCAGCTCAGAGCCAGCGTTTAGACTAAGCACCATCTGTGAGAGCCCAGCCATCACGATCGGTTGTAAGAACAACTCCTTCAGAGGATGCTGCTCCACCCCTCTGCACACTCCTTCCTCTAAGTCGTCTCCCGAGAACTCCCCAGTGGAGGCCTTCAGGGTCTCTGCTTGTCCATCTTCCTTTAAGACAAATTACATGTGGGCATGACTCTCTTTTTTGAAAAAGGGAAACTTCTGTTAAGCTTATTTAAAACTAAGCCGCTTGGACATCATATATTGAGTTTTTGATTCAGAACTCGGGTATATTATTTAAGTTAGCTTTTAACAACCCTTTCCCATAAAACTTGGGCTTTCTTAAAGGTGTCCTAGAATGGATGGCTAGGTGTGTATATTGGATGAATGTGATTAGATGAGTATAACTGAGCCTTTTCACAAGGTCTTAGGGTTAGATTTCTTTTAGGCTTTTTTTTTTAGTCAATCAACTTGAGTCATCTGGAAAGAGGGAACATCAACTGAGAAAATGCCTCCTCAAGACGGGCCCGCAGGTAATTGCAGGTAAGTTTATGTCATATTTTCCTGATTAATGATTCCTGGGGAAAGGCCCAGCTCACTGTGGGCAGTGTCATTCTTTGGAAGATGGTCCTAGGCTGTAGAAGAAAGCAAGGTAAGTGATCCACGAGGAACAAGCCAATGAACACCATTTTCCCTGTCCTTTCTTCAGTTCTGCCTTCAGGTTCCCGCCTTTAGATTTTTGCCTTGGCTTCCAAAAACAATGGACTGAAATTGTAAGAGGAAACCAAAACCTCTTTCTCCCCCAAGCTGCTTTGGGTCACGGTGTTTGTGACAGTAACAGAAAACTGAGCTAGATCATAGGGCCACTGTCTTGCTGTCCCTGTATTATATTCATGGCTTGAATGAACATGGGCTTCCAGTTTTCTGAGAAGTGGTCCTTCATTCTGTATGAACTTAAAAGCCCTGGTATAGACAGAATGGAGGAAGAAACCCTTAAGTAAGTGAGTGGACTATGGACATCCAGTAACTAAGAAAAAGGTGAACTTTCAGTGTGTGTTGCTATATGAATTCCTATTATGTTTATGTGGAAAGCAGTAGAAAGAGTTGATTTGGGGGAAGAAAGTGAGTAGCTAAACAGTGGGCTATTTCCTGGCGTCCACTTTGTATTTTCCGTTAATAAGAAGACAAGTTGGCTCTTACGTAGTACACATAAACGGTTTAATGAAATCGAGACAATGCATCAAGTGGAAACCAGCGTTGGAACTGGAAAAGGGAGGCAACCAAACTCCTGTGCCCAGGAATGCCCCAGACAGCCACACCTCTGGGGCTTCTGTGGCCTCGGCCGATGTCTGACCCTTGCTTGACTGGCGTCCAGGGTTCTCTCTAGGATCATTCATTAATGCCTCTCCCACTTCAAAGTAATAATTTGGTCAAGATGAGATAATGACTCATTTCTCAAAGGCCACATTAGGTCAGAAAACAGAAAAGAAAATACCTTATGCAAAATGTACCCGTTTACATGAACTGCTTGAGCTGGCACACGGGCTCGGTCAGCAAACTGCAGTTTCCCCAGCTGACTCCTGGACACTCTGAGGAATCGGGATGGATGAAGGATGCTGACGTCTCCTAAATCATGGAGAGACACGAAGCATAAAAAGAACATGAGACTGAGAGCTAAACCTCTCACCTCCAGCTCAGATCAAACCCTGCAGAGAGCTCACATCCAAGGAAAAGTTGTCTGGTTATGTGTGTGCGGATATACAGAAGGTTGGCATGGCTTCTGCGTTGATTGTCCCGGAACTCACGATGAATCTCAGGCCACCAGAGTTGTCCCCAGTCATACTGACCCAGGCCTGGCTGAAGGTTAGACGTCAGCCCTAAAGAATTTGCACTAGTATATACTTACCAACTGGAAATGATCTTAAAGGCCAGTCTTTTGGGTTTAAGAGCACTAACAGATGTAGGTGCTCTTCCTCTCGAACCCATTCCTATGATATAATTTCAAGGTATTATTTTTTTTCTTTGGATTCCACTCTAAAACAAGAATAGTAATTGCTTAAATGGGTAATATTTAAAGGATGTGAAGATGCACACTTGTATAGGTTGGTAGCTTCATCCAACACTGCCAATGTCAACTTGCAATTTAGTACAGGGAAAGAAAATACTTCCTAAATCTGAAACCCAACATGAATACTAAGCACAATATCAGACCATAACTCTTTAAACTGAGTTTTCACAAGAGAAAGGGAAATACATACGTGTAGGAATGGGGGTATGAATTATGAATGGCGTACTGACTGCTTTGTGTCAGCTTGACATGAACTAGTCATCAGAGAGGAAGGAGCCACAGTTGAGGAAAGGCCTCCTTGAGATCCAGCTGTAAGGCATTTTCTCAATTAGTGATCAATGGGGAAGAGTCTAGTCCATTGTGGGCGGTGCCATTCTTAGGCTGGTGGTCCTGGGTTCTATAAGAAAGCATGCTGAGCAAGTCACGGGCAGCAAGCTGCTAAGCAGCTCCCCTCCATGCCCCTGCATCAACTCCTGCCTCCTGCCCTGTTTGAGTTCCTGTCCTGACTTCCTTCGGTAATGAACAGCAATATGGAAGTCAAATGAACTCCTTTCTCCACAACTTGTGCTTTGGCCATGGCATTTCATCTCCACAACAGGAACCCTAAGATACCTGAGACTGATGGCTAGAAGATCCTGAAGTACGCAAGCTTAGAGAACAGGTGAGTTCAATCTCACGTACATAGAATCCAGGTCAGATGAACTCTGCCAGACTGTGGGCCTGACAAGAGTGGGGATTCTGGAACACATTTGCCTCAAACACAGGCTTCCTTCCAAACTATTCTCGGAGCAGTATGAGTCAGAAGTTTGTTGACAGCTGACTATGGGATTAGCAGGTGGATATGAGACAGCAGCTTTGGGTTCTGTGTTCTGGAAGACAGAAAGTGTAGGGAGTGGAAGAGGGGAGCATGATCTCCCTAAACACTGTACTGCAGCTTGCCCCAAGGCAGACTTAGGAAAGACCCCCTCCATTTTCAGAAGGACAGACTGCTTAGGAGACTGAGGGGCAGAGAAAGTCCAGTCATGACTTGTTTAAGATTAGCTGATGACTTTAATGTGACTTAGAGTAAAATGTGCCCCCGTGGAATCATAATTTGGATGATGTGACCAGAGACCTTGTCTTCATGGGGTGGGCATGACTTTGCGCTTAGACTCGGCCAGAAGAGGAAATTTATTCTTCATGTGGCTGTCACTTCTACTTCAAAATACAGTTGAGAGCAAGTTAGGGAGCTATGCATGGATAATTCCAGAACATGTAGAAAACAGAAAGCCTTGTAATAGTTATAATCGTTACATTATAAATCCAGAAGACACATTTTCTCTGATGTTGATTCTTGTCAAATAAGAAGCCAGAGACACATCTGTTTAGGCACAAGCAGCAGAGCATATGAACGACAAGGCTCCTCATTAACTCCTGTCCCCATCTTCTTTACTAGAAAAGTAGGCTGAAGTCCACAAGGGGGTAAAACAAGAGGACCCAGTGACCTGAAGTCTGTTAAACATCACATTTGAGATGAAGCAAAGGGGAAAGTTCCAGAGAAATTATGAAATGTGGAAAAGCTGAAGGAGATTGGGGTCCTGGTTAATGGGTACGTGCGGTAGAAGTTGGTCCAGATTCTATTACCTGCCCTCCCAAAGTACTCCACAAGCCCCAGCTTTGGAAAAAGAACCCACTAGTCCTGTAGATTATGACAGCTTAATTTTCAGATTTACATATCAAATTCTTATTTTTCAAAAATATTCATACATCTGTTATTCTATTGATTACCATGTTTGTCAAGTGTATTCATCTCTATTTTAAAGATTATCCCGTTGCACTCACTTGTACATTATCACCAGCTAAAAACGTGGTACTAATATAGCCAATGGGATTCACCTTCATCCCTATTTTAAATTAAAGATTATCCCATTGCACTCACTTGTACATTATCACCAGCTAAAAACGTGGTACTAATATAGCCAATGGGATTCACCTAAGTGTTGGATTACAGTGGGCTTCAGTTACTCTTTTCATGGATTGCTTGCATTTCAATCTTCCGCACTAAACTGGGAGCGCCCTAAAAGGAGAAAAATTTGTTTTTCTTATTTTTTTTCCAAAGTTGTAGTTAAGTAGAGTGATGCCATACCTAATAAATATTTGGTGACTCAGTGATCAATACTGTCCTCTACAATTAGACTTCATGTCTTACTGTATTTAGCCACCCGGAAGATAGTGCCTTCATTCCCCAAATAACAAACGTCCCATAGTTTTGTGGCTGTTTTGGTATTGTTTGTTTGTTTAAATTTATTTATTTTGGTTTTTGAGACAGGATTGCTTTGTGTAGCTCTGGCTGTCCTGGAACTCTCTCTGTAGACCAGGCTGACTTCAAGCTCAGAGATCTGCATGCCTCTTCTTCCTGAGTGCTGGGATTAAAAGTGTGTGCCACCACCACCTGGTTTCTCTGGTTGATTTTAAAGAGAATTTTCAATAATTTATTTATTATTTTTTTAAAAAGAAAACAAAGTAACTCTTTTCATTTTACATGCCTATCCCAGTTCCCACTGCCTCCCTTCCTCCTATTTCCCCCACTGACCCCTCAATCCCATTACCATCCACTCCACAGAGAGGGTAAGGCACATTGCTTTGTGGAAGGTCCAAGGCCCTCCCTACTATATCCAGGCTGAGCAAGGTAACCCTCCAAAGAGAGCAGGTTCCCCAAAAGCCAGTACAAGCAGCTATGCAACTCTCACTCACATTTAGAGGGAGTAGTTTGGACCTATGCTGGTTCCTTCCCTGTCTGGCTGGAGTCGGTGAGCTCCCATTAGCTCAGATAAACTGTTTCAGTGGGTGAACCCATCATGGTCTTTGGCAACTCAGTTTAGTGGTCCAGTGTGGGTCTCTTCCTCTGCTTCCGTCAGTTGCTGGATGAAGGTTCTATGGTGATATTTAATGTATTCATCAATCTGATGACAGGGCAAGGCCAGTTTGGGCACCCACTCCTCTATTGCTTAGCGTCTTAGCTGCGGTCATCCTGGTGGATTCCTGGGAAATTCTCTAGTGCAAGGTTTCTTGCTAGCCCCATAATAGCTCCCTCAATCAATATATCTCTTTCCTTGCTTTCATCTCTGTCCTTCCTTGTTCTCGACTATCCCATTTCCTCAAGTTCTCCTCCCCCATTCCCTTCTCCCTTCCTCTTCCCCTTCTGCCTTCCCTACTCCCCCCCCCACAGCCATGCTCCCAATTTTGTCATGCAGTCTTGTCTATTTCAGATCCAGCTTTCCATGTGGATCTATGTATGTTTTTTAGGGTTCACCTTGTTACTTAGCTTCACTAGGCTCAAAACTTTGCTTTACAGCTGGTATCCACTTATGAGTGAATAGATACCATGTTTATCTTTCTGGGTCTGGGTTACCTCACTGAGGATGTTTTTTTTTTCTAGTTCTACCCATTTACATGAAAATTTCAAGATGTCACTTTTTTTTTGTTTTTGTTTTGTTTTGTTTTACCGTTTAATAGTACTCTAATGTATAAATGTGCCACATTTTCTTGATCCATTCTTCAGTTGAAGGTCATCTTGGTTGTTTCCAGGTTCTGGCCGTTGCAAATAATGCTGTTATGAACATAGTTGAACAAATGTCCTTGTAGTATGATTGAGCATCCTTTGGGTATATGCCCAAGAGTGGTATTGCTGGGTCCTGAGGTAGGTTGAGTCCCAATTTTCTGAGAAAACGTCATATGGATTTCCAAAGTGATTGTACAAGTTTGTATTCCCCAGCAATGGATGAGTGTTCCCCTTACTCCACAACCTCTCCAGCATAAACTATCATTGGTGTTTTTGATCTTAGCCATTCTGACAGGTGTAGGATGGAATCTCAGAGTTGTTTTGATTCACATTTCCCTGATGGCTAAGGATGTTGAATATTTCCTAAGTATCTTTTGGCCATTTGAGATTCTTTTGTTGAGAATTCTCTGTTTAGTTTTGTATCCCATTTTTAATGGGTTATTTGGAATTTTGATGTCTAATTTCTTGAGTTCTTTATATATTTTGACGGTAAGTTCTCTGTCTGATGTGGGGGTGGTGAAGACCTTTTCCCATTCAGTAGGCTGCCTTTTTGTCAATAAGACAATAAGCTTGCTTCACAGAAGCTTCTCAGTTTCAGGAGGTCCCATTTATTTATTTTCGCTCTCAGCATCTGTGCTACTAGTGTTATTTTTAGAAAGTTGTCTCCTGTGCCCATGCTTTGAAGACTACTTCCTACTTTCTCTTCTATCAGGTTCATTGTGGTCAGATTTATATTGAGGTCTTTAATCCAATTAGACTTGAGTTTTGTGCATGGGGATAAATATGGATGTATTTTTATTCTTCTATAAGCTGATACCCAGTTATGCCAGCACAATATGTTGAAGATGCTTTCTTTTTTCCATTGTGTAATTTTAGCTTTTTCTTTTTTGTCAAAAATCAGGTGTTCATAGGTGTGTGAATTAATATCCAGGTTTTTGATTTGATTCCATTGGTAAGCCTCTCTGTTTTTATGCCAATACCAAGCAGATATTACAGAGTTTGATATCAGGAATGGTGATGCTTCCAAGAGTTACTTTATTGTACAGGATTGTTTTGGATATCCTGGGTTTTTTGTTTTTCCATATGAAGTTGATTGTTGTTCTTTCAAGGTCTTTGAGGAATTGTGATGGGATTTTGATGGGTATTGCAATGAATCTACAGACTGATTTTTGTAGGATTGCCATTTTTATTATGCTGACCATTCCTATCCAAGAACATACCTTTCCATTTTCTGGTATCTTATTCAATTTCTTTCTTCAAAGACTTAAAGTTCTTATCAAATAGGTCTTTCACTTCTTTGGTTAATGTTATCCAAAAATATTTTATGTTATTTGTGGCTATTGTAAAGGGTGATGTTTCTTTGATTTCTTTCTCAGCTTTATCATTTGTGTATAGGAGGGCTACTGATTTTTGGAGTTGACTTGTATCCTACCACATTACTGAAGGTATTTACCAGCCGTAGGAATTTCTTAGTAGAGTTTTTTTTTTTGGGGGGGGGGTCTCTTATGTATACTATCATATCATCTACAAGTAACGAAAGTTTGACTTCTTCCTTTCCAATTTGAATCCCCTTGATCTCCTTTTGTCTTATTGCTATAGCTGGAACTTCAAGAACTATGTTGAATAGATAAAGGAGATAGTGGACAGGCTTGTCTTGTTCCTGATTTTAGTGGAATTGCTTTGAGTTTCTCTCCATTTAATTTGATGTTGGCTGTTGACTTGATGTATATTGCTTTTATTATGTTTAGATATGTTCATTGTATCTCTGATCTCTCCAAGTCCTTTATAATGAAGGAATGTTGGATTTTGTCAAATGCTTTTTCAGCATCTAATAAGATGACCATATGGTTTTTTTCTTTCAGTTTATTTAGATGATGGATTACATTGAATTATTTTTGTATGTTGAGCCACCCCTGCCTGTCTGGGATGAAGCCGACTTGATCATGGTGGATGATTTTTTTGATGTGTTCTTGGATTTGGTTTGCCAATATTTTATTATTTTTGCATATATATTCATGAGTTAGATTGATCTATAATTCTCTTTCTTGATTAAGTCTTTGTGTGGTTTTCGTATCAGGGTAACTGTAGCCTTATAAAAAGAATTTGGCAATGTTCCTTCTGTTTTTATTATGTGGAACACTTTAAGAAGTATAGGTATTAGCTCTTTTTGGAAGTTCTGGAAGATTCTGCAAGAAAGCATCCGGCCCTGATCTTTTTTGGTTGTGAGGCTTTTGATGACAGCTTTTATTTCCTTACAGGTTATCAGTCTGTTTAAATGGTCCATTTGGTCTTGATTTAATTTTGGTATATCCTACCTGTGCAGAGAATTGTCTATTTATTTTACATCTTCCAATTTTGTGGAGTGCAGTTCTTTGTAGTAAGACCTAATGATTCTCTGAATTTCCTTAGTGTCTGTTGTTATGCCCCCTTTTCATTTCTGATTTTGTTAATTTTGGTGCTCTCTCTCTGCCTTTTGATTAGTTTGAATAAGGGTTTGTCTATCTTGTTGATTTTCTCAAAGAACCAGTTCTTTGTTTCATTGATTCTTTGTATTGTTTTCTTTGTTTCTATTATATTGATTGTGGTCCTCAATTTGATTATTTTCTGTCTTCTACTCTTCCTGGTGAGTCTGCTTCTTTTTGTTCTAGAGATTTCAGTGTGCTGTTAAGTCACTAGTATGAGCTTTCTCTGTTTTCTTTACGTGGGCACTTAGTGCTATGAACTTTCCTATTAGCACTGCTTTCATAGTATCCCATAGGTTTGGAAATGCTGTGCCTTCATTTTTGTTGAATTCAAGGAAGTCTCTAATTTCTTTCTTATTTCTTCCTTGACCCAGATGTAGTTCAGTAGTTCACTGTTCAATTTCCATGATTTTGTAGACTTTCTGAGAGTAGTTTTATGTTAAATTCTAACTTTAATCCATGGTGAACTGATAAGACATAGGGACTTACTCCAATATTTTTTGTAACAGTGGAGGTTTGCTTTGTTAACAGGTATGTGATCAATTTTAGAGACGGTTCCATGAGGTGCTGAGAAGAAGGTATATTCTTTTGTGTTTGGGAGGAATGTTTGGGTGGAATGTTCTATAGATGTCTGTTAAGTCCATTTGATTCATGACATCTGTTAGTTCACTTATTTCTCTGTTAAGTTTCTGTCTGGTTGACCTATTCATTGGCGAGAGTGGAGTGTTGAAGTCTTATTCTATTAGTGTGTGAGGTTTGATGTGCAATTTAAGTTTTAATAATGTTTCTTTTACATATGTGGGTGCTCTTATATTAGGGACATAGATGTTCTGGATTGAGACTACATCTTGATGTCTTGTTCCTGTTAGGAGTATAAAGTGTCGTTCTCCATCTCTTCTGATTAATTTTAGTTTGAAATCAATTTTGTTAGATATTAGAATAGCTACACCCACTTGTTTCTTATGTCCATTTGATTGAAAAACCTTTTCCCAACCCTTTACTCTGAGGTAATGTCTGTCTTTGAGGTTGAGGCATGTTTCTTGTATACAGCAGAAGGCTGGATCCTGTATTTGTATCCATTCTCTTAGCCTGTGTCTTTTTATAGGTGAATTGATTTTATTGATATTAAGCAATATTAATGACGAGTGGTTGTTAATTCCTGTTGTTTTTTTGGTGGTATTATATGTATGTTTTCCTTCTTTTGGTTTTGCTGGTTGAGGTTATCTGTTGTCTGTGTTTTTGTGGTTGCAGTTAACTTCCTTGGGTTGGGGATTTACTTCTAGTACTTTCTGTAGGGCTGGATTTATAGATACGTCTTATTTAAATCTGGTTTTGTCATGGAATATCATGTTTTCTCCATCGATGGTGATTGAAAGCTTTGCTGGGTATAGAAGTTTGGGCTTGCATCCATGGTCTCTTAGTGTCTGCAGCACATCTGCCCAGGACCTTCTGGCTTTCATGGTTTCCATTGAGAAGTTAGGTGTAATTCTGATAGGTCTACCTTTGTATGTTACTTGACCCTTTTCCTTTGTAGCTCTTAATATTCTTTATTTATTCTGTATGTTTTGCATTTTGATTATTATATGGTGAGGGGACTTTTTTTTATTCAGTCTATTTGGTGTTCTGTTAGCTTCTCGTACCTTCATAGAGATATCTTTCTTTAGGTTAGGAAAGTTTTCTTCTATTTTCTGTGCCTTTGAGTTGGAATTCCCCTTCTTCTATCGCTATTATTCTTAGGTTTGGTCTTTTCATGGTGTCCCAGATTTCCTGGATGTTTTGTGCTAATAATTTGTTGGATTTAATGTTCTTTTTGACCAATGAATCTATTTCCTCTATAGTATCTTCAACACCTGAGATTCTTTCTTCCACGTCTTGTATTCTGTTGGTTATGTTTGCCTCTGTAGTTCCTGTTCATATACTCAGATTTTCCATATCCTGAATTCCTTTGGTTTCTGTTTTTTTTAATTGCCTCTATTTCAGTCTTCAAGTCTTGAACTGTTTGCTTCACCTGTTTAATTGGGTTTTTCTTGGTTTTCTTTGAGAAATTTATTAATTAGTTTCAATTTTTTGTTTGTCTTTTCCTCTATTTCTTTAAGGGAATTTTTAATTTTCTTTTCAAAGGTTTTCATCATCTTCATAAAGTTACATTTAAAATCATTTTTTTTCTGCTTCTTCTGGGTTAGGATGATCAAGTCTTCCTATTGTATGAGCACTGGGTTCTGGTGTTACCATGTTGCTTTTTAGGTTGCTGGATGAATTCTTGCATTGGTGCCTACCCATATCTCCTTCAATTGATGCTGGCAGTGTCTTTGTGTCTTGGTCCAATTCTTGCAGTGGCTGTCTGTGTCTTTGGGAACTGTTCTTGGTCTGCTCTGTACTGTCATGATCTGTGTCTCAGAAAGGCATTGAGGCACTGCCTCTCTTGGCTCGTCTGCTCTCTTGGTCCCCTTTGGGTCTACTCTCTTGGTTCGCTGTCTTAGTCCACTTTGTTTAGTCACAGCCTGTTCTTCAGAGTTCCTCTCTTGGTCCTTTCTCTTGCTCCTTTCTGTGTAGTAGCAAGCTGTGTTTCAGTGTTCCCCTGAGGTTGCAGGGGATAACTCAATGCTTTCTTTAATCTCTACATTTACTCAGGATTACAATTGGACAGCTGTGGTTAGTGGTGATGCTTAGTTTATTCAAGAGCATGCTCTACTCCGTCATATAATTGTAAGACAATGTTCCCTATCTCTAGTGGGAGTTGGCTGGACACAGTAAGGATGTGTTGGTTCTGTGTGATGTCTCAGTGTATGAACTGACTGCTCACACATTGTCCCTGCTGAGTCTTCTGTGGTGGCTCTTTCCAGAATGAATAGGGATGGAGGGAGACATTTGCTAATATGATTGTTTCTGAGTTTTTTATTTTGAAAAAAAAGTGTAGATTCTTATAAAACGGTAAGCAGTATCAAAACCAGATATGTGGCAGAAGACCAAGCCACATTCTTATTCAGATGTCACTTTGTGTACATTCTCTTGTGCATATGTGTGGTTTCCATATAATATTTTCCCATGTATAGAGACAAACATCATCCAGATACAGCTAAGGAACTCAGTCACCATTGTGATCCCTGACGTGGGGGCTGTGAGATATGGCTCATAAGTTAAGAGTTCTTGCTTCTGAACCTGAGTTCAGTTCCCATTGTCCATGTCAGGTGGCTCATAGTCACCTTTAACTTCAGCTTCAGGGGATCTAACACCTTCTTCTAGACTCCATGTGTGTCTGCATTCATGTGACCATACCCTCTCACACACATAACTAAAACTTTATCCCTGAAAAAAAAACAAAACCTTGATTGCTACTTCTTTATTCCCAGACCCTTCAACTTACCCATAACTCTCAAACCAAAGTGTTGTCCCTGTCTACAGTTTTGTAATCTCAACAATTTTATATAAAGAAGATCACATAACATTAATCATTAGGAACTGATTTTTATCTCCGCATAATATCTTTGCAAACTATTCAGATGGTATGTTGATAATTCATTTTTTAATTGCTATGTATTGTGTAATGGACCACAGTTAAATAATCATTTAATCAATCATATTTTTACTTGGCTTTAGATATTAGAAATAAAGCTGCTAGGAAAACCGTGGAATATTCCTGTATACTGTGTAAATATATATGGCTGTGATTGGGTTAATAAAGAAGCTGATTGGCCAGTGCTGGACAGGTAGAGGTTAGGTGGGACTTGCAAACAGAAAGATGATGCTGAAAAGAAGGCAGGAATTTCAGAAGTGTGAGGAGACATGGAAAAAAGCAAGATGAACTTGTCTTGTTGGAAAAGGTACTGCTATGTGGCAGAGCATAGATAAGAAATATGGATGAATTTAAAATGTAAGAGCTACTTAGTAACAAGCCTGAGCTATTGGTTGAGCATTTATAAATTAATAGTAAGTCTCTGTAGGTTGTTTGAGACCAGGCTGGCAGGATAGAATTGACCTGTGAGACAGAGCTGATCAGTGGTTCCAATGAAAAACTCCTCCTTCAGAACACTCTGACACGGAGGTGGTTTGTGGGAAGGGGTTCTTAATTTAAAAATTAAAAATTAAATTTTAAATGTGTATGTATGTATTTGTGCACACCCCTTTGTGACATGTATGAAGCTCAGAGGATACCATGAGCTTATTTTTCTCTATCTCTTTTCCTCTTTATTTGGCAGGATAATGTCTCTCACTGGACCTGTAGCTTGCTATTTTTCCTCTTTGCCCAGATTCTACTCACCATTTCCTGTGGGCATCTGTGTCTTTCCTCTTTAATCACAAAGGACCAGATGGAGTGGTCAGAATGCAATCTGCCATCTTAGACAAAAGAGAAGAGAGAGGGTAGCAGGATGGTAGGGCAGAGACAGAGCAAGTAGGATCAAGGGGTCAGAGCTCATTGCCATAGTTCAGGACACAGTGATGTGGCCTGAATGTGGGCATGGCAGCGGGTGCAGAAAGGATGGAAACCCTTATGGGCTACTATGGCCTAAATGTATGAGTACTTCTAACATTTAATGATTTAGTACCACTGCCAGGTGCTGTTACTAGGTGGCTTGAGGCCTCTGGATATGATTGAGTCATGCAGACAGAACTGTTAAGGTAAAGGATTAGAGCCGCATAAAAGAGGCCCAAGGGACCCACCTGCCTTTTACCACAGAACAGATATTATCTATGAACAAGGAAGTGTGTTTGTAGCAGATGCCAAGTCTTTGGGTGCCTTTGCTTTAGACTTCCCAGCATCCCTCCAGAGCTGTGGGGAAATACTTCAATAACATTTTATATCAGCCTCCCAGCTTATGTGTATTGTGACAGCTCCCAAGGGGTTAATCCTAGGGCTTCGATCCACTTCTTCCAGAGACTATTCTGGCAAGCCATCCCCCCCTTTTGTTTTTATAAGGTGGACCTCGTGTCTGTTGCCAAGTGATCCTGGTAGACTCCTGTTTGCCACACACCATGGTGCTTCTCTGGGTGCTTCCACTTCCAATAGAGCCTTGGGGAGACCGTACACATTATCCTTCTTCATTTCTCAAACGCTGAGCAGAGAGTCTGAGACCTTTGACTGAGAAGCAATGAACTGGGGCCCGTGAGTGTCTTCAACTATTTTCTCCAGTTTCTTACACATGAACAGACGAACACTAGCAGTAGAGATGAGCTCAAAGTGTGAGGGTTAAATGCTGGACCCAGAAGAGAGTGTTCTGAGACTAGACTGCCTCTCAACCCACGCTGGAGACCATCAGTACTGTGAAGACAAGAAAGGAAAAGAAAGAGCCAAGGAATTTATTATTTATTTATTTATTATTTTGGTTTTTGAATACAGGGTTTTTCTATCTAGCACTGGCTGTCCTGGAACTTGCTCTGTAGACCAGGCTAGCCTCAAACTCAGAGATCCTACTGCCTCTGCCTCCCGAGTCGTGGGATTAAAGGCATGCACCACTACCAAGTAATTTATTTAAGTAAGATTTAGATTTTGCCATTTAAAATCTATTTTGTGTCTATATTTGCCCACTGGTCTTGTCAAAAGCTTTATTTGAAAACAGGCATGCACACATGTGCTCTCTCTCTCTCTCTCTCTCTCTCTCTCTCTCTCACACACACACACACACACACACACACACAGGATATCCATGGACAAACTGCTGAAAACTTAGATGTGTCTAATCTGAAAGTTTTTGAGCCCAGATATAACACAATGAATAGAACATTCTATGCATGATCTCCTGGAACATGTGGCTGTTAAAAAGGCAAGGTGCACTGAGGATATCACATGTCCTATGGCTATACATGCCATTGCATAGCAGCAGAGATCTCAAGCCCTGAAACCTAATGCACTTTTGGTCTCAAGCAGCATAGATACGGGACACCAAACTTATAGCTTCAAATATCAAACTGGTTCTGCTGTAGTTTGTGACTCCATAGTGAATTAAAACCCTTGCCAGTGACCCAGAGTCAAGATGAGTGGCTTTGCCACCTTGACTTGGAAGTGACCTAACTCCAAGGATTCAGTGGAGCTAAACTTTGTTGCATTTGCCCACCATGAATGAGTCTGATCTCTAAGGGACTCTGGTCCCCAGAGGATCCAACCTGTGTCCATCATCAAAGGGCGGCAACCACAGACAGGGAGAAAAACAGAAAACATTAAAAACACAAGGAAAAGAAGAAATTCACTAAGCCCAGAAACAACCTGCTTTTCCCCCCAATACATCACATATTTCACAAAGTACAACACTCACCTTTGAGTAGAGGAAAAGGAGAATGACGTAATTTAGTGTTTTATGAATTCAGGTATCTTTCAGAAATTGAATAGTATCTTTAAGATGTAAATATGGCTTTTGTTTCTAAAAGTTTCTGCTTCTGTTTCTGCAGCCAGACGAGTGTCCTTCATATGTTCCTCTCCCAAGCTGAAGCAGCACCTGCATGCGGCCTCAGGTAGCGTCCATGCTACATCGTGGACTGCCCCTGTTGACTCTGGACTGTATAGCAAATACAGAGGAGGAATTCGGACTTCTTTCTCATGGTTCTGGATGCTGGTGGTCCAACACCAATGTAGCTTGGTGTGCGGTAAGTCTTTAGGTTTTGGCTTATAGACTTGCTCTGTCCTCACACAGTGAATAAAGGAGGTTCTTTCGGGCCTGTACCATAGGACCCCTGTTCTATTTGCAGAGTCCCCAGACAACCAGACTGGCCAGCTCAGCTGGAGACTGAAAAGGGGTAAAGAATGAACAGAATCAAGATTCCTAGAGAACATGTGGAAAACTGGAATTTTCCGGTGCATGTCAGTTGTAGTATGGCTAGAATTGAATATCCATGCTGGATGCCTTTATATCTCTCAAAACTCTTACTTTTGTGAATTTATTTCTTGGCTATTTCTGTATCAATTTAAAAGTCACAGAGTCTGCTGATAGATCGAGTGCCATTGCAAGCAAGAACTCACCAGCGGCCGCATCTTTAGCAAACTCTTCACTTACAATGTGAACACAGGGACACCCCAAAATTCCATAGCTGAGTTCAATTCATGGCTCTGCAAAATTTTCACAGAGCATTTTTACATCTTTCCAGTTCATTAAAGTTAGATTTCCTGGGAAGTTTTACTTGGAAACACGGTTCTAAGTGGATGCTTATGATGCACAAACAACCATGATCTTCATTTGACTTCAGGGCTTGATCTTCTTGTGTCTGTGGCTACATGTCATGTATGGATATGAAAACAAAGGCAACTAAGGGACCATATGCACCAGGTTTAGTGCTGTGATCCTAGCAGCCTGATGGTTCAAACTGTCGTCTTTCATTTCTCAGCCACAGTTCTAGCTGCAAAAACTTTCCCAAAGATCGTGGTTGAATAGTGTTAGCAGAAGTCCAAGCAGAGCGTTTGGACTCCTTAGTCCAAAGGAAGGCACCATACATTCCAGCCCCACATCATATAATTTGTCCCATAAGATGCTAAAGCTGATGCTGGAAATGTCTATAGCCAATGTGATCCAAAGATAGTAGCAAGTGCCACCCTTGGGGTTTCTGTTTGAAACCTTGGGTCCCAGAGGACCATTCTGTCTCTCATCACTGAGGAGCCTGTCTTTGTTAACACCTTTTCAACTGGCATCTTTTTTCTCCTCTGGTACTAACCTGTAGCTTTAGGTCCCTTTAAAGATTATTGTCTTCCTTTATCTGGATTGTCGCCTAGTTTGCTTTCTAGAAAGAACACCTGCCGGACTCGCTGACTGTTAAGCTGCGAAGACCATGTATCCACAGTTTTTGAGCAGTACTGTGTCCTGATGTCTTAGCGTGAACGTCAGGGGTCGCTGCCATCTGTGAGTCTTCAGGTCGGCAGTTACTAAAGACAAATCTGTATCAGTCATGAGGTTGATGCCACTGTGATCTCTAGCATGTCTTCCCTTTCTGCACATAGTCCGTCCTCAGTGCTTGTCCTGAGAAATCCCACAAATGACAACATGACATACTTCTTGTTCCTCAGAGCATAGACTGCTTCACATCCCTCCTTCAGATCTTGGACGCTAGATACTGGAAGTTGAAATTGAACTATCCTTGTATTCTGACCTATATAAGAAACAGCTAGAAAAAGAACAGTATCCAGGCATGGTGTCGCAGCAGCACTGGTGAGGTAGAGGCAAGACAATAATGAGTTCCAGGCCAGCCTATGCTACAGAGCAAGGCCCTGTTTCACTCCACGAGAAGAGGAAAGAGAAGAGGATGAGGGAGACAAGAGAACGGAGGGGTCATCCCATTTGTTTCTCAGAACATCGGCTTTGCATTTGATCCGTTCTCCGCAGAAGGAAGTCATAGCTTGAATTTGTATTCCACTCTCGGGTGTTACTGATTTTAATGGTAGTGGTTATTTGGCACGCAAAGGTCTCTGCCATGTGAGTATAAGAAACTCTCCAGTGTCACTAAGCATGCAGAAGGAGGGGCACAGGGCCGATACAGTGAGAGTTCGAGAGGCATTGGCCGTGACAGGATGCTGGGCGCTTCGCTGAATGTAGAATCCCCTTAAGCAGACCGAGGTTCAAATACCATTAACTCTTGGCAGAACTCTCCCTCCTAATTCAGAGAACAAAGGACTGCTAAAGCCCATAAAGAAAGACCTCTCAAATTTCAAATAGCTTTTTAAAGCATTTAATGAGTTAAGAGTAATCGAATCAGAAACATATGGATTAAATTTTCCTTGAGATTCATAGGAGTTTAATATTAAGGGGAAAGTCATTCAGCAAAGTCCCCAAAGACTAGTCAACTCAACGTTTAAGACCAACTAGTACTGCTCTGTAACCATTCGTCATTTTCCAGTTGTCTAGGCCTGGGGTGTGGCTGGTGGTGCAGCCACTATCCATAGACAGTTGGGTCTGCCCACAGAGGAGCTCAGCTCAGTGGCTTCTTTCTGTGTGCAATCAGCCCACCTGCTTACCCGTACCTAATCTATCTGGGTGATGGTCTCACCCATGAAGGACTAGATTTTTGAACCCATATAAACTTGTTTTAGAATATCAATTCCTTGTAATATATTATATATAGTTATATATCATACAAAACTGTGCATGCATGTATATATGTATGTATGTATGTATGTATCTATGTATGTGCTTATAGAAGTCAAAGGACAACTTGTGGGAGCTGGTTCCCATGTGTGCCCTCTGCAGAAAGTGTCGTAACTCATTGAGACATCTTGCCAGGCCCGACCAATATGAACTCCGTTCTGTGAGTCAGAAATATGCAGATCCACAATACAGCTGGTTGATTGTGGGCCAAGAGGTGGGGGTTTCTCTGATCTTAGTTCTTACTACTGTGGCTCCTAAGCACCTCAGTCATGTTAGGAAACAGAAGTCACAGTCCTCTGACTCAGCAGCTAGCCAGGAAGGAGGTAATCAGCGAAAACAAAGGGTGACAGTGACTTCTAAGAAGGGAAATGGACACAGTAGAGTCCAAAACGGGTAGGAAAGACCTTGGGTAGAAGCTTTAGGAGTTCACTGTATTGATCATTCCAATAAGCTTTGACATTTGGTTTTTATGTCCCCAGAACATCAGCAATGTCAAATTAAGAGGCTACAGCTATAGGAAAGACAGACAAGCAGAGAGCAGATAATATATAAACTCTGGATATGCCATGAGACATTTAGCAAATCTTGTCCCTAGGTGTAGGGGAACTAGCTGTTGACACTTCTGAAGACCACTGTATCAAATGTCATACATGCATGACAAAGGCCTTGTCTCCATTCATAGTTTTGGTGTTATTCCAGTGTTTAAAATGAACCAAAGCCTGGCAATGGGCTACTAGAAAGCAGCAATCACACTGACTGTGGGCAGTTTATCAGCTGGGAGATGAGTCTGTTTGGGAGAGACGCTTGAGGTCTGTGCACTCATAGTGTGGTGTATGGTAAGAGCTGGTACCACTGTCTAACATCCATCTATAGACTGTGCAGGGAACTCACGATGCTTTCGGGCACAGAGGGTTCTGTTTTGAAATGTGGCAGCAATGTGTTAGGCGTTGTCCAAGCTGGAGGCAGATGAGAGGGGCAGTGTAACAGAAAATTCTGCTTCAGACAGAAATAAGAAATTCCCCTGGAGGGTGTGGGAGGGGTGAAGGCTAGGTGGAGTTCAAAAGACCCGTGGAAATCACTAACAGTAACAATTTGAATGTCTGTAGATCAAACCTCAGAATATAATAATGTAGTTCATAGCTCTCTTTATATTTCTTTAAGATATGATTCTTTTTGCCAAACCACCTCAAAATGATATCTAGTATTTCTTCATGAAGATGTGTGGAAATGTGTTTCCCAGAGCTGAGTGTGTGTGTGTGTGTGTGTGTGTGTTAGACAGATGCCACCAAGAATGAGTCTCCAGATTTCAGAGACTATCTAAGGTACCAACGATCTAAAAATGATCCGCCTCGGGTTAGACCTTCTATAATGCCTTGAAATGAACCTGCTCAAATCGTGGGGCAAAAAGTGAATACAAGGGAACAATGTCATGTGAAATTAATGCATTTCTTGTCCAAAACTCATCCTGCAGCAGATGTAGAACTATGTTTATGGATCTGAAGATTTTGCAAAGTAACCATTGTAAATTTAATGCCATTTTCTCCTTCCCTTAAACCCCAACACCTATCAAATAACACTGCTGGTTTCTGTCTGGGCACAACCAAGACCTCGCTGTCCCTGAAGCTAAGCCAAAAGGTACTCTTCTAAGTTGACGGCCTGCGTGGGCAAAGCTGCCAAAAGTCCCCAGCCTTGGAACCTCCCCACGGTGTGCAGGGCTACTGTTGGGTGGGGCCGATGTTACGCCCAGCACCACAAACCCTCCACCCTGAAGAGAGCTGGGTGCAGAAAGCATGTTGTTGCATTCACGTGTTACCCCTTCAGTCTGGATGGTGCAGGGAAAATCGCTGTTCGGAGAGCAAAGAGGAAAGGGATGATTTGTGACTCACTCAACACGAAAGAAAGGCGCTTACAGAAGATGGTTTTGAAGACACAACGTTCTGACATTGTCAACCACCAAGGGGAGGGTGAGTGAGAGGCTCTGTGGAGTCAAGAGGAAAGCTCATTTTCTGTTTCTGTGGTTTTCAGTGTTAACACCTGAAAGAAAAACACTAAATACTTAGGATGCATCCCACGAGTGAACAGGAGGCCAGGCATCCCTGGCCTAGTACAGTATTGACAAAAGGTATGAGGTTTTGAAGTTAATTAATGAGTCACTTTACTATATGAGCACGCACTCGAACACACGCGCAAACACACACACACACACACACACACACACACACGCACATGCACACCATGGGTGTAGAAGTCAGAGGACAACCTGTAGGAGTCAGTTCTCTCCTACCATGTGGGTTCAGAGGCTGAGACTCCGGTCCTCAACCTTGGCAGCAAGTGCCTTTCCTCACCCACTGAATCAACTCATCGGCTCTGACAAGGGGTTTTTAAGTTAAACATGGTACTTCTTTGAAAATAAAATGCCAGGCCACAAGGGAAAAATCAAATAAAATACACACATATTTAAAATCCTTTATATAGCAGAAAAAGACACTGATGTAGGAGGGCCTAATCACTACAAGGCACATTCTGATATTTTGAAAGAACCTACAACATTTAAAGAGGAAACCTGAGAGCAGTTGCTGAAACAAAGCTCTTGGGCCACGTCCAGGGAGATTCAGAGTAAGGCAGAATGGGGAACCTGACCTTCCAGGACAACCTGAGGCAGGAGCACCCAAAGGCAGCAGGGATTTTCAGCAGAAGCGTTCTAGCCTATGGGTAGAAGCCCATCCCATTCTACATTGGTGCACATCTGTAGACTGTGTGTGGAGACTCTGCACGGTTGGGAAATCATTTGGCATCGCTCAGAGCACCAGCCAGATACGCATTGGCATACAAAGATGCATACATGCGCGCTTCGACTGAAGCGCTGAGGGTTCATAGTTAATAAGAAAATAACCCTGATTGTTTAAGATTGAAATCGAGAATGTTCTGCTTCCCTCACGCCCACACACCACTGTCCAAGGCACCTGTTAGTCACCACGCTGGCAGTGTGGCCTGGCAGTCCTCTCCTCTTTAACAGCGCAGTTGGTACCTCGGGTGTAACTAATACGTTTTACCCATCACCTCTTGGTTTGTGTTAACGGCTGGTGAGAATTTAGTTCACCTGAACATCTTACAGATCTCAGAATGCACCTCAGTACTCCTGCCTCTGCGACACTGATAGCACCCGCTGGCCTCTTCCCTATTCTCTCAGGTCTCTGAAGTCACTCTCAGCAGGCGCTTGACTTCCTGGCCACTGGCACAGCTGCCCGTGTTGTGGTAAGTGCTGGGGAGGCCAAGGTAGTCTGTTCTAGGTTTCATTGATCTGTTTTCTCATTAAAAAAAAAATACCCACAAAACTTGCAGCAATCAGATTACATCATATTGTACACAGAGGCATAAAAGACTTCGCCTTCTTGCTGAGGATTGGGGCAACCATGGGGAAACTTGTGCTGAGTTGAAAATCAGGTCCTGGTCAGCAAAGGATGAACGGAAGCTGAGCAACAGTCCCACGCTCTTCATCTTCCCTTCCCACTGCATCCTGAGCAACTTCAACCATCTTTAGATGGTTCTTCGTATCAGAAGATTATGACTTAATTTAAGTGAAAAGGAACAGCTCCACCAGCCCCATATTCTCTCCCGAGACAACTGCAGGGGCTTCCAGCTTTATACAAGAAGGGTTCTAAGTCTGTTTGTCCTTACAAGGTTGTCTGGAGCCTCGGTCGTGAGTCACTTGGATAGAATCTCCCGTGCTTTAGACATGCATGTCACTGTCCTCCAGACATGCTTCAGTCTATCTGGGCCCTTTCAGTGTGTGTTCAGTGTTTTGAAGATGCTTACGGGGTAAATTCCATCATTAACCAATTGCATGGCCAGGGTAATGCCAGGTAAACTGCTCCACTCATGGCTTTTTGTGTATTATGAAGTGTTTTCAATATCCAAGACTAACACAAAATCTCAGACCTCCTGAACTTTAAATGTGGGGGAAAAACAATCTCAAAAGTCTTAACATTCCGTATCAGTCTAGTATGTGATTTGTCCCCTGTGTGTGAGGTCACTGCAGTCTCTGCCTGCACTGTCACAGAACAGGGCATCGGAATGGTCTCTCCAGTGTTGGGCCTCAAGAGAGAATCTGTATTATTATGAGTATGAAGCTTGAAGACTTTCCCACTTTAGAAATCCATGCTTGCATTATGTTCATATGCATTTTTCGTACATGTTGCTCATTTAGCTTCTTGCAATCACGGAAAATAATGAAAGTTTAACATACCAAACTCTCTCTGTCTCTCTCTCTCTCTCTCTCTCTCTCTCTCTCTCTCTCTCTCTCTCTCTCTCTCTCTCTCTCTCTCTCTCTCTCCCCAGTCTGAACTTCATTGTTTTGCACAAGCTCAGAGGCTTTGGTTTTGCTTTCGTTGCTGTTGCTTGTCTTGTGGCACTGAGCAAGTGAGTCATTTAGAATTATCATGAAAGGAGACTTTGAATGTCAACTTGTCTTAGTCAGGTCACTATTGCTGTGATGAAACACCATGACCAAAACAACTTGGGGAGGAAAGGGTTTGTTTGGCCTACACTTCTATCTTTGTTCATCATTGAGGGAAGTCAGGACAGGAACTCACACAGGGCAGAAGCCTAGAGGCAGGAGTTGATGCAGAGGCCATGGAGCGGGTGCTGCTTGCTGGCTTATTCTCCATGGCTTGGTCAGTCTGCTTTCTTATAGCACCCAGGACAACCAGCCCAGGGATGGTACCACACACAGGGTCAGGCCTCCCCCATAAATCACTAATTAAGAAAATACCATCTAGGTCAGCCTATATATAACCTGATCTATCGGAGGCATTTACTTAATTGAGGTTCCCTTCAGTTCGTTCTTGTTTCAAGTTGATGTAAAACTATCCAGCACAAATATGAGATGAAAATCGGTTGTACTTCCACCTGAAAAAACATCACTGCTGTGTTTTGATCTATTTTACATACGGCCAATGAGATAAACAGCTTAAAGAAAGAAAAGGCTATTTTGCCTCATGGCTTTAGACTCTTCAGTCTATGGATGAGACAAGTTGTTCTCAGTTCTGTGGTAAGGTGGAACATCACAGTGAAGGCATATGACTGAGAACGCTGCCTTCCTCTCTGTGTGAATCTCTCTTGCTGTCAGTGTATTCATAGACACACACATACACACACACTCACATACACATACATACACACATACACACACACTCACATACACATACATACACACATACACACACATACATACACACAAACACACCAATTCATGGTGCACTTGATTGTGGGAGAGAGAGACAAGCTCATTTAAATAACCTGATGTGTGCTAAAGGGGACAAAGTTCCTTTGGATCCCAAGAGCAAGGTAGGACAGATTTAGCGGCTGACTGCTTCAGTGGTCAGTAATGTACAAACCTGCCCCTGCTGGATTTCTCCATCTCTTTTCTTCAGACTAATCTTTACCCATGGCTATGTCCTTTCATGGCATCAGGATAGGTTCCAAACTCGAGGAGGAATAAACAACATGCAAGTCCATATCCTAGGAAAAAGTCTGAGAGCCATTTATGGAAGTTTGGTTAGGATAGAGAACCATTGTCTCTACTAGATTTCTTTCCCCAAGAGGTCTTTCTTTAATGAGAACAAATGAACTAATCAGATTGAAGAGATGACATAGAACACAGAAATAACTTGGTGATAGTAGGACCCCAACTTCCTCTGTCCCTGAACTGAGGAGTGCTACCCCTCAAGGTCACGCCCTTGCTCCAACAGCATGACTTGCTAATTCTAATGTTGCCGGGCTTAAAGTCCTGCATTGTAAAACACTTCTGAAAATGAATTTATTTGATACTGGTGGTAGAATATTGTATTTACTCAATCTAGCAACCATTTTACTTGTTCCAGTTATAGGAGTCAGCCCTTTGAAAGAAACAGTCTTGTTTTCAGAACTGACTTTACTCAGATTGGGCTCAGATACTAAGACCACCAAGAGCTGGTACAAATCACAGAAAAAAGAGGAATGGTAGGTTGCATAGTATGCACTGGAGACTTTGTTAACTCAAAGAAACAGTTCCCAAGTCCCTATGAATCAGAAAGTACCAAGAAAGTTAGGATTTTAAAAAAATAAAATATAATAAGATAAAATAAAAGCCAGCACAGCAGAATTGAACAAAACCAACAAACAGAAGGAAAGAGACCAAGAGAAGCCATAAGAAACAAAGAACCACTCATTCTCACACATAGGAACCCCACAGAAACACTAAACTGGAAGTCGTAATGTAAATGTAGAGCACCCGACGCAGATCGGTGCAGGCCCTGTGCAAGCTGCTTCAGTCCCTGTGAGCTCACATGAGCGTTGCTCATGTTGATTTGGAGGGTCTTGTTGGTGTCCTCCAACCCCCCTGGCTCTTATTCTGTTGCTGCTTCCTCTTCTGCAGGGGTCCCTGAGCCCCAAGGAGATGAAACTGATGTCAAAAATCCCTCTAGGGATGCTATCGTTCTGTGTGATGTCTGTTGTAAGTCTCTGTGTTTGTCTCCAACTGATGCGGGAGGAGCCTTCTATGATGATGGCTGAGGAAGGTATGTATGCATTCACCAGAATGCCACTGGGAGTCATTTGATTGCTATGAATTTTGTTGTTGCTGTTTGTTTTTAGAACCATAGTATTTAGTTTCCTCCTAGGTCTCTCGGCCCTCTAGTCTCAGGTTTTTGTCACCCAAGCAGAGCTGATTATGGGTTCCGTCTCTTCGGCTGGGTCTAAAGTCAAATCAGATATTGAAAGGTTACTCCCGCATTGCTAGTCTGGTTTTAGCCAACATTCTTCTCTCCTACTTCCTGGAAAGACTAGCTCATCCATTTCTGAATCAACACTTGTAGCCAGATTAGGAGAGCACACTGATCATTAATTTAGGTCTTCATCAACCGCTGACCCTTGGATTCTGCTTCTCCCAAAACAGCCTTGAATGGACAAAGTGTACATATCTGAATGAAATTTACTAGGGGAAAAAGAGTGGGTTCTGGTGAAGCCATCCCAATATCATGGAGGGGCATCTACATGGGTAGGTGGGTGGACACCTTGCAGAATTTTTACCACTGTGACAAAATGCTTGAGATAAACTTTTAATAAAGAAAAGTTTGCTTTGCTTTGGGGTTTCAGAGGCTTTATTCTATGGGGCCAGTTGCTTTTGGTTCTTTGGTGGGGTGTGTTACATCACGGTGGAAGCATATGTCAGAGAACATGCTTTCCTCATGATTAGCAGACAGCAAGAGAAGGAGGCAGAGTCCAGTGTACATTTCAAGGGCTCAGATTCAGTAACCTAACTTCCTTCTCCTGAGCCTTATTTCTTAAAGGTCCCGTCAGCTCCTGATATCAACCGGAGACCAACACTTCGATAAGACCCCCATATGTAAAATGGGTTGTGTGTAGGGATGGGAACATAGAAGTTAAATTAATATGCTGTTCCATACTTTGCTTATCCACTCTCCTTTGGTTAGTGTGGTGTTGGTTGTCGCCCTTAGAGTAGCTGAGGAAAATTACCGCATCTTTTTATCCCTCACTAAACTGGGAAGATTATGAAATGCAAATCCAGAAAGAAATGCTTGATTAGCTAAAAGGTTAGTATTAATATTTCTCCACTTTACAAAAGTGTCATATGGAAAGACAGAATCAGGAGGGCACTTGGAAGCCATAACTGGGGGCTAAGACCTTTAACATATAAAAACACACTTTGTGTAGGAGACAAGTACAAACATGGCTGAAGATCAGAGTGTGTGGCACACTCTTGCTCACGTTAGGAGAAATGATTCCTAACTGAAATGCTGTCTTCTTTTAGCCCATCAGGCAAGTAGAAGTGGGAAAGTTTACTAACAATTCTACCATGTGAAAAAGTAGAGGCTCTCCAACACAACTGTTAGGGATAGAAATCTCTGTTGAGAATAACTTGGTCATATTTATTAATATATATTAACAAAACATTGCCAAATCATTTCTATTAGGAACATACACATGGTTTCTGCATCTTAAGATTCAGCCAACAGTTAAGATATCTGGATAAACAGCTGCACCAATATTGAACACATACAGACCCCTTTCTTCTGAGGATGCCTCAAACAATGCCAACTGTTTATATAATGTGTGCATTTCACCACAAAGTGTAAGTCATTTAGAAAGGTTTAAAATATGTAGGTAGTTGGGCACAGATCATATTCAAATCTTATGCAATTTTAAGTAAGGGGCTTTCATAGCTTTTCCCATTTGATTGCATCCTGTGATCAATTCCTCATGTAAACTGGTAAGATGCTATGTACAGCGCTATGTGATACACACATGTGTAAAAGCATGCACACATATGTATGTATTTGTGATTGTGTGTTCCCTTTTCATGATGATGACAAAAATCTCTGAGAAAAGTACGCTAGAGAAGTAAAGGGGTATTTTGCTCATGGCTCAGAGGCTTCAGTCCATGGTTGTCTAATTCCATTGCTTCTGGGCCTGTGGTGTGGTGGAGCAAAGTGTCTATTCTTAAGGACAGAGGAGGTGGGGACAAGGAGCAAACTCTGGCTTCAAAGGCTGTCTTCTGGGACCCACATCCTCTGAATCTGGAGCTCAGAATAGTCCGTTGAGTTATTAATCCATTGACAAGCGGATCATGCTCATGCTCGTGGTACCACTGCTCAGCCAGCACAGCTGTGAGCAACTCAGGGAGCTGGAAAAGAAAGCAATGGAGACAGAGACCCCGGACTCTGCGCTCACTTCAGGAATGAGCGTTTTTTTTTTTTCTTTTTACCACTGCTGTTTAGATACCACATAGCCAGTTACTAAAGACAGTCTTCCAAGCAGTACTTAAGCCAGGGGTTCTCAACCTATGGGTCGTGACCTCTTTTGGAGACGGAACGTTTTCTGAGACCATCAGAAAACACAGATGCTTGCATAATGATTTATAACAGTAGCAAAATTACAGTTATGAAGTAGCAATGAAAACAGTTTTATGGCTGCGGGTCAGCACAGCATGAGGAACTGTATTAAGGGGTCGCAGCACCATGAAGGTGGAGAACCGCTGGCTTCAGCAATCTTTTCGACCTCTTTATCTGAGTTTCTTCTTCCACTCTTCCCTGTCTTTGTGATCGTCTTTACCCTGGAGGATATTCCTCCTTAGCTGTTACTCCATGCCTTTAGCTTTCCAAACATAGCTATATTTCGGTCAGGGTTTGTGCCTGAGAAAGGAACATCCCGATTATCCGGACCCTGACACACCACTGTGATAGCAACACCAGCTTTAAGGCAAGCCTTTCATCCACAAATCTTTTATGAGAAATACTTTGCATCCTTGTTATAATCCCGATGTCTTTGAAGGCGGTGGCGCCTATATGCCTAGGATTCTGCTCACAGTAATGCTGTTCATGGAGAGTAGGTAGATACCACAGTACAGCCAACCACAGCACACAGATGCCTTAAGAAGAGAGCTGGGTGGCTGGTGAGTCATCCCCTCAGTGGGATGCTCCTCAGAGGAAGCGAACTATCCCGGTGGAGGTTGGTTTCTCAGAAACAGTGTCAAATAGAACAGAAAGCAAAACAGAGGTGCTGGATGGGCTTGCTATGGTTTGTGCAAGCAGAGAAGTGCTCAGCAGGACAACTTTGGAAGTGCCACACAAAGAACTGGTAGCACTAGTTATGGCCTGGGAAGGAACTACAATGGCTGAGGTGCAGGGAAGGAGGGCGATTAAAGTTCCGTCACAGGCTCTGTACCTCGTACTCACTACTTCCCCAGAGGGTGTAGCTTCAAAAAAACAAAATGTCAAGTGCTCCTCTATTTAACTCCTGTGAATGTCTCAGTCTATTTTGCAGATGGCATGCTGATAGATTGGTAACGCTACCCTGAAACAGCTTGGATTTTAAACATCCCGCAGGGCTTATGTGTCTGTGGATTTGTCAGAGATGGCAGAGCCTTTTGAGAATGGGGTCTAGTGGAAGGGTCCAAGTCATTGCGATCATTCCCTGGCAGGGGACTTGGGGACTTTGGCCCTATTTTTCCTTTCTCTCTCTTAGCTTCTTGGGTGCCATCAGGTGAGTAAGCCTCTTCTGCCACATTAGTCCCTAGCGTGGTACACTGCTGAGAAGCCCAGAGTGAGAGACCCAGTGACCGTGGCCTGAAACCCTGAAGCAATCATTCAAAATCAACCATTTTCATTATGAAGTAGGTTTCTAGGTATGTTGGCACAGCAGCACAAATCTGACCAGTTCTGCTCAATACAAAGCAAGCAATATACACTAATATATAGCTTGACTCATCTCCTTTATGAATGTCCTTTTCTGAGTTTTTTCATAAATGTTTATTTTATATATACATTTTTATGTCTTGTCATTGCCCCAAATTGCCTTCCTGAGGATTTATATGGACATAGATAAAATGAATGCTGGCTTATAGAGAACTGATATGCTAAGTGTATTAAGTTTGTCTCTCAGATATGTAGTAATTTTCTCCAGTGATGATTTAATTTTACTTTTGTCTGGTTGTAACTTTTCTCCAGATGGATTGTAAATCTTTCTTTACATTTGTACCCGAAGATCTCAGCTTTTGTCAATTTGGAGCATGAACTCTTTCGAAGTGCATGTTTGGGCACTTAATTGGGCAGCAAACCGATTGATTTGGGTACCTCTTTCCCATAAGTAAGACCTATCCATCCATGTACCTATTCCCAGTGTAGTTTTATGATAAAAAATACATTAAAATACAGCCAAGCAAGCTAGACAGACATAAGGCGTGGCTTAACAACATAATAAACATGAGCCTAGTCACATAGAGAACACAGTTTAGCTGAGGGGGACATATATAAACAGATAAAGTAACAGCACATGCAAGACAGGCTTAAAATGAGTCATTCTCAGGTGTAGCATCATGAAGGTGATGCCCGGAGCATATGGGGGTGTCAGGGAGAGCTATACAGTGAGGAACCAGGCAGAAAGCAGAGCATATGCAAATCCCTCAGGCAGAAGAAGTTTATGCCAGAGTGTGAATCAAGTATGATAAAATTAATCATGAGCAGCTTGACTGTGTCCTATGCATTAATCTTGAACGGCGACGGAGTGTGGGGCAAGACTAGAAAACAGTACACTGGCTCAGATTCCAGGGGAAATGCTGGGTGCATTGGGGGGCTATGATGGCAGGTTTTCTGTAGTGTGTGTGGAAGGATGAGAGATCCTTAGAAGGCAGCCACACTGGAGGGAGAGTGCTGGGGGAGTTGGAGTGTGTCAGGCTAGACGCAGGCAAGGACTGCGCACAGAGCTCATCAATGGGTATTCTGAGCCGGGGCGGGGGGGGGGGGGAGAGTGCAGCTACAGAGAAAAGTGCATCCATCAGCTGAGACCTGGGAAGTAAGTCAAGAGGACGCTGAGAACTCTTCAGAGTCTGTTGTGTAGAGAAAGAACCTGAGATGTACAAAATGGAGCCCAGAAAGCAAACTAGGGGTGGCGGTGGGGTGAGTGGCCAGTCTCTGTAATAGGCAAGGATGTATCTCCATGCTATTTATTCTCCACGTAATTATTTTACCTTCTCTACCTCTGCAACACAATCATAAACACACACACACACACACACACACACACGCACGCACGCACATGCATACACACATGCAAACGAGCGCTGTGTACCTGGTGTGTACAGACTGGGTTCTCAAAGGAGTCAGGCCTGGGGTGCTAACAGAGGCAGTCTGATCTGAGGAAGCAGACACCAGAAAGAAACTGGAGAGCAGGCGGGAGCCTGATGCAGTGAGGATGGAGCCTGTGATTCATCCCCTGCAGCTGCTGCTTGACCTTGGTTAGCCTCTGGAGTGGCCCGGTGGGCAGTGACCCTGACTCAGAGAGATTCCATGTCCAGGTTTATTTAGCCTCTGCAGATGACAGTGTTAAGCACCTGACAGGGACAACTCGAAATTTCCCGGATGGTCATTGTGGACAAAAGATGATATGTCTTCACTTCTGCGGTATTTTTATGACTGTCCCCGTGACATCTCTGTGTACTTAGAAGTAGCTAAAGATATTTTAAAAGCAAAACTCACTTTAGAGAAAACCTCTGTTCCATTTCATTCTGTATGGACAGTAAGGTAGCATAAGCCATAAGGAACTGAGGCCTGGCTCCTGGCGGGATTCCTCCTCTGCCTACTGCCCCTTGGGTGTCCTCTCATCCCTGCTCAATACATTCCAGCCCGATGCTCCCCTGGGGATAAAGTGCCCTTCAGACCCCAATACCTGGACAGAGCAGTTGCCTCTCTGTCTCTAGAGAACAAAGAGGAAAGAGACTTCATTCATGCCTGCCTCCCTTGCCCTGCTCCTTCCTGCGGGAGGGGAGAGCACAAGTCCCAGAAAGGCACCTGTAAACTCATTTCTTCAAAAATAGCCTATTAAGATAATCAAGGATCCACAACTAAAAACCCCAGGTTAATACAAAGATTGCCCATATCCCCATCGGCACTGATGCGGTGAGGAGTTCTAGGCTTCCTGGAGGGCAGAGGATTTGAAGGAAGGTAGAGATGTTCCCTGTAACACACAGATGTGTCTCTCTCATTATTTGTTCAGTCATTAGTTTTCAATTATTATTTTTTATAAAACTAGATACATCAGTCTTAAGATACATCTTAAAGGTTATGACCCAAACGCACTCTGGTTTTAGGTTACTAAAAACAAACCAAAACAAACAGACAAACGAAAACCACACACACTCTGGTTTTAGGGTTACCCAAACAGCTCCTTGTTTGTCCATCGGAGCTGTTACCCTGGTCCCCATGCTTCCCTTGGTGAGAGCCCCATGATTGACTGGTGGATGTCTTGATTTGTATCTTTTAAGTACTTCTCTCCTTGCTGAGGCTATTCAGCATGGTACACCAGTGTCCCCTCAGAGCTGAAATGGGCATTCACATCTTAGCAGGAAGCACAGAGTGTCTTCTGAGGAGGACACAGAGGTGACAGGCCCTTGTATAAACTCAAGAATCCAGCAGTTAGCGTTGTATTTTAAGCTCTTGACTTCATATTCTCTTCCCCTTGTCCCACCAGCAGTCATGGAACACATTCTTCTGTTTCCAAGTCCAGCCATAAGATGTGGGCCTTGAACTACATGTTTGCTTAGGGTACAGTTGTGTGGCCTGTGTTTCCTGAGGCTCCGTGATGACTGTGCCTGCCTAAAATTGACCCTGCTCATCCCCAGCTCTTGCTGGATGTCCAGACTGCAGGGTCTGTGTGGCTTACCACCATCCTCTCTCCCACAGGTGTACAGGCTGCCATGAGACCTGGTGGCAGCCGCACACGGTACTTGTCTGTAGTGCCCACCCTGGAAATAAGCCTCTGTGTCACAGCTAAGAAGACATTTAGGTCTCTTCTTCAGTAGTACCTTGCTTGATGGATTGATGGTTATGTAAGGTATTTTTGAATCTGGGTTATTTCTATTTCTGATGTAAGTTGTTACAGGCTGCATAATGTCTTAAGCCACTTTTTCGATAACCTGTGCCAAGAAAGTAAACGGTCCTATTATAATGTCTATTTTCTTTTTCAGAGACATTGACAGTTAGAACTCAACCCTGAGTGTTCAACCCAACCATTAAATCATATTGCATGGAGTCATAACGTATTAATATATTTGTATTTAGGATTCTCGGTGGATTCTTTATTTTTAGGATTCTTTTTCTAGAAGGGACAGTGCATGCGCGTGCGCACACACACACACACACACACACAAGTCATTCAGTAAATTATTTAGGTGTCTTACAGAAGATGAAGCAATAGCCTATGCTCATTAAGAGATGATCTGGGACTTTTAAGATTAATGTCAAACTAAGTTGAACTTGGTGAGGCCTTTTTTTTTTTTCGGTGACTTATGTTAAATTAATTGTGCTATTCTCATGACATGGGAACTCCACTAGGTGACATCATAGCTGAAATCATAGCCACACAAAATGGCATGGGAGCACAGAGTGTCCTGACTGCAAAAGTGTGTTTGTCTAGGTGGTCTTTCATTTTGTACGGTACACTAACATGGACCTTCATTTTCAGTATCCTAGACAAAGCATGATTTTAATCTACCAAGTTTGTTTTAAATTTAAATGGTCGTGGAGTTTTCTTGAAATGATTTTTGAAAATTGTGAAGTCCATTACAGCCTAACGGGAGAATGTGTGTGTGTGAACGTGACAAAATAAGAAGTGGTCAGGTTACAGACAACGTAGCTGAGTGTCTACTGACAAACTGGGATCATAGAGGAGCGCTTAAACTGAAAGCAATTTGTTTTGTTTATTGATTTTATTTATGCATTGAGAAAGGCCTGTCTGTGTAGCCCAGGTGTGAGGAATAGCACGTGATCATCCACGTGTAGTGTGAGGGGTGCTTAGAACTCCTCAGAGTCACAGACAAGGGCAAGTAGGAGGCACCGGCCCCTCCCTCCCTCGCTGGTGGCCGATGCCTGCTTGTCCCGGAGCTCTGAGAGTTATAGACAGCCTGCCACATGACTGAGGCCCCAGTCAGGAAGGGGGCGTCTGAAAGTCCCAAACTGTTCATTAGACAAAACTTTGTGTCCTAAGCTGATGAGATGGGGACTTCAGGGAGGAGACAAGTCCCGACCTATGGAAGAAGAGGACAGGGATGTCTACACTAGGGGAGTCGCACTATGAAACGACACCTTAATTGTCTCATGATAGCATCCAGTCTGACTTTCTTGTGAATCTTTGTAAATGCACCATTTTAACTTAGTTTTTATTTATTTGTGTGTACACACATGTCTGTGTGGAGGTACATGCGTGTGAGTTCAGGAGTCTATGGGAGCCCGAACAGGATGCTGGACTCGGAGGCAGCTGGAAGCTACCTGACCAGGCCGCTGGAACCTGAACTCAGGTGCTCTGTAAGGGCAGATGCACTCTGAACCCCTAAGCCATTAACTCAGTCCCTATATTTTTAATAAATTATTAATAATTATAAATTAATTATCAATACACTATTGATAAAGTCCTGTTGGATTTATCACATACCAAAGGAGATGGAGGCTATTCACAAAAGTAGCAAGTTAAGTTCAGAGTACAGATATGTCTCATCTGGTTTGCTATCATCTCATGTGGGTTCATTCGGTTTATTCAGATTTGCTCATCAGTAGCAAAATTCCAGGACAACATGTCACGAGACACTCATTGTTGCCTGGCCACTAACTACACAGCTATGCGCTCCAGACTATTTGTGCCGGAACTATGGAAAATGGACATTGTCCTACCCAGTTTCCCTTCAAAAGATAGGAGAAAGCAGATTTTTGAAATATAAAGCCCTCTTTATTGTAGAATCACCTTCCTGCACAGAAAAGTTGTGAGCGTGTTGCATCAAATCCTCATGCAGGTTATACCTGTTTCCTCACACATTGACGTCATGCTTTATAGCAGGATGCTAATGAGCGATAGTCATAGGCCGCTATCCTAGAAGTTACACATTGTTGAGAGTCTCTTGGTCTAATTCTGTCCCAGGATCCCAACTCGAGACACCACATTGTACGTTGTTCGTATTTCTCTTCATACAGCGGTAGAAGTGAGTGTCTCTGGTGCATCTTCTCTTTGGGTTTTAGGAGCACTCTTCAGGTCTGTGCACTAGCTGTTCCCTTGGGAATGCATCCCATGTTTGACAATCCCATGATGTCATGCTTTCGGGAAAGAAGGACCGGGAGTGAGCAGTCATTTTCATGCCCTGGTGCCAATGGTCTACACCAGTAATGGTGCCATGAGACCTCCTGCCGTGCTGGTATTTGGCAGGTCAGATCCACTGTGACATGTCTCTCTCTCTCTTCCCTGCTGTTTGGTTTCCCACCTTCCACTCTTTGTCACGTAGCAATTTTCTCCCACTCAAGTTTCTCTCCAGGACACTTGAGACAAGAAGTAAACAAAGGTCGCGGTGTGACGTGGAACTTTATGAGATTCACAAGCCGGTCACTGACATTGCATAAACAGTAGACATCTGCTGAGGGAAGAGACTTACCTGAGCAGCTGCCCTCAAGTCCTGCAGAGAGCTCCAGGGTTGCAGCGTTCATGAGTGGCCTCCTGTGGTGAATGGCACAGCTAGCTGCCTTGCCATTGTCCCTACTCCCACGAACAAACCCTAGCCCATGGTTGTTCCAACACTCTGGCTCACCAAGCTGGACTTAGGTGTAACTGACACTTTGGTCTGTTGCTAATTTCCTTTCTGGGGTGAACAGATGCACCCCACAGACACGTCCACAGGCAAATCTGATGGAGGTAGTTCTTCAGCTGACTTTCCCTCTTTCTCGGATAACTCAAGTTTATGTCAAGTTAACAAGCAAGAGGAAGAGAGGGAGAGCCAACAATGGGTTCACAAAGACCACAAACTTTATTTGTGTTTTTATATCAGTAAAATGGAATCTCTTTCAGAGACTAGGAAAATAGAGGCTCTTTCAAAATACATTGTATTTAATTCAAGCTTAAACTTAATGTGAAATCCAAAAAAGAACAAAGTGCGGTACAAGCTCTCATAAAAACTTTAAGTAAAGGCCTCTGAAAATAAATTCAGGAATATTAAAAATAAGTATTAGAGATTGGGAGATGGTTCAGCATTCAACATGCTGACCAGGTCTTGTAGAGGACCGGGTTGAGTTTCTAACACTCATGTCGGGCTACACACAACTGCCTGTGACTCCAGGTGTGGAGATCTAATGCACTCCTCTGGCTCCCACATGCCTTTGCACTCATGGGTGAGTGTGTACATGTGTACGCACACACACACACACACACACAGAGAAAGAGAGAGAGAGAGAGAGAGAGAGAGAGAGAGAGAGAGAGAGAGAGAGAGAGAGCAGGGCTTGTCATTTAGGGTGCTTTATTGTATTTGCGGAGAGCAGAAGAATGCATCTCATAAAATTCAATTGAAAACTTTTAAAAGCTTTTGGCAAACTGGGATTAGAAGAGAATCTTCTTGACTCCTGGACCCAACGATGAATAACTGAAAGCATTCTTCCCGAATATGGAAGAAGATAAGGGTCTTGTGTCACCGTGGGTATTCATCATATGGCAAAGAAAAGACATGCAAGGGACAGTAATGGCTTAAAAGGAAATATAGAAGATGTCAGTATTTACAGACACAGTATTTTGGAGAATGAAAATCTTCTTAAAAATCTGTAGACAAAATATGAACATTAATAATTTGATTTGGCAAAAAAGCCCTGGATACAAGATAAATGTGTTTTCATATCAATAATCCAAAAACTTAAATATTGCACACCGTGGTATAAGACAAATCATTATAATAACTTAGCCTGGCACATGCATTACCTCTGCTCCACATGAGAAGCATAGCTGAGAGCAGTCTTATGATCCCTGCAGATCTGCCTCAGACACAGGAACTCTCTTTCCCCGCTGACCTACAGACTCGAGCAATTCCAGCCCACAGCGCAGCAGGTTTAGCCAAAGTTTGCAGGTTCATAGGAAATGTATACGAAAATGCACAAGTCATGAGCAGCAAAGGAAATTTTGAGAGAAACACACAAAGCCGAAAAAGCAATTGTTTAATTGCTCTGGAAAGAAGGAAATGCCACGTGGCTGGCAGGGACTTCAGTAAGAGGGACACACCCTCCCCTGGTGGGGATTTTCACGGCCTTGCCAAATGATTTGACGGTAACTATCAAGTCTGAACACACACACACACACACACACAAACTTGCACACATACACACATGCATACACACACACATTCAAATACACACATACATACACTACACACATATAGTCCCAGTGACTCCAGTTCTACAAGTCTCTAGACTATGAACAAGGATAACAGGTATGCTTCTTAAAATATATATCAGCATAAAAATTCACAGAAACACTACACTCTGCACAATAGGCCTAAATTTGGAATTTTGATGCCTAACAATAGGCTGCCGGGCAGAGCCATTGTGATATGCCTACTCAATGCAACACTATAGAGCAATGAGCAGTAGCAGGAGATTTAGGCGTAACCTAAAATCTCCAACACACTGCCTAGGCCTGTGAATTACTCAAGGTGTTCTCATCACAGCAGGGGTTGCTATGAAGAGAAACAAGGATGACCAGTGTTGACCTCTTGACCTTGGCGCTGGTACACAGACCTGCCTTTGCTAACCCTGATTGATGGCTACAGCTCCTCAGGATCAGCGTTGCTAAGGAGATCCCGTGTGAAGGTGAGACTCGTTACTGGAGGAAACAGATTGCTTCGAGTTGAAGTGTGAGAAATGACAGAATCAAGAGGGCAAGGACTTTGCAGCGTCCCCTCCAGCAGCCACCTCTGTCTCCACCCGACTCTGGCAAACTCCTCAATTGCAGAAGCTGAGGGTCTCAAATATGTCTGCGATCTCAGAACCAGCTCAGCGAAGCCCCAGTAGGACCTGGTCCTCTTTCTTAATTTAGAGGTACGGCGTCTTCGAGGCTAATTTTCCCTAGCCTGCCCAGTCTCTGTAGCTGGGGTGCTCTCTCCACTTTGCTGTCTTGACTAATTCTTGACAATAATGAAAGGCAACTTTAGAGATGTGTGAAATGAGTTCCCCTTGCTGTCTGTGTGAGGTGACTTCGGAACTCTGAGCCGAGTGGATGACCAGCGGCCCCCAGGATTTTGTTCAGCCGATGAGCTGACCTCATATGCTGTTCCTGAAGCACACTTATGATGCAATTGCTAATCACGTTAGTGTGATGACGCTCTCTCCTATTTGCTGTCCCTTACACACTTCCCGGAAACACTGAGACCCTCCTTTGTTTCCTTGATTGTGATGTCACTCATTTTAGAACAAATACTTTGTTATTTAATAGTTGAACATAAACCTTCTACCAAATACCTACATATTCTCAGTACATGTATGGACTGCCCTTCCCCCAGCCCTGACCCTACTTTCCTGTCCATGGGCCTTTCTCTGAGTTCACTGAGTACTGTGTACTTTTTGACATGGCCAACCCTCAAATTCTTGAAGAACCTTCAAATCCCATGGTGCCCTCCAACCAGACCATTTTCTATTTCTCTGTGAATGTGCTCATGTGTGTCCATTTTCATGTGTGTGCACATGCATAGTTTTGTGTATGCAAGTGGAGGTCAGGGGACAACCTCAGGTATCATTTTTCAGGCACCATCCACTACTATCATTTCTTCTTCTTCTTCTTCTTCTTCTTCTTCTTCTTCTTCTTCTTCTTCTTCTTCTTCTTCTTCTTCTTCATTATTATTATTATTATTATTATTATTATTATTATTATTATTATTATTTTGAGGCAAGTTTTTGCATGCTGTGACACTCACCATATAAACTGGACTGACAGGCTGGACAGCCAGCCCACCCTAGGGATCTGCTGTGTCCACCTATAGCAATGGGGCCAACCCATCATGGAGTGGAATCTTTTTTTTTCTTTTTTTTTGTTTTGTTTTTCGAGACAGGGTTTCTCTGCAGCTTTTTTAGAGCCTGTCCTGGAACTAGCTCTTGTAGACCAGGCTGGCCTCGAACTCACAGAGATCCGCCTGCCTCTGCCTCCTGAGTGCTGGGATTAAAGGTGTGCGCCACCACCGCCCGGCTGGAGTGGAATCTTTAAGCTTGAACCTGCTATTGAATGATTACCTTGGGCATTTTGTTGTAGTGATGGAGGTTGTGCATACCCTAGTGAACAAGCCAAGAAGCAACACCCCTCCATGGTCTCTACTCCGGTTCCTGTCTCCAGGTCTCTGCCTTGAGTTCCTGCTCTGACTTCTCTCAGAGATGGAGTGTGACCCAAGAGTTATAAGATAAAATAAGTCCTTTCCTTTAGTCTGTGTCTTATCCCAGCAGTAGATAATCAAAACTGGACCTTGTCCAAATCAGGCGAGGTCAGCAGTTCTCAACCTGTGGGTCACAAGCCTCTGGGGGTTCCCATATCAAATATCCTGCCTACCAGATATTTATATTACAACTCATAACAGTAGTAAATTTACAGCTATTAAGTAGCAACAAAATAATTTTATAAGCCACCACAACATGAGGAACTGTATTAAAGGGTCACATTAGGAAAATTGAGACCCACTGATCTAGGTTGTTTTCTCGTTTTCATATGTAATATATAACCTACATGAAAGTCAAAGGAAGGGGCTGGACAGACAGTAGTTAAGAGTACTTACTGCTCTCTCTGAGGACTGGGTTTGGCTCTCCTCGTTAACACTGGGTGGGGGACACATCTCACTATTTCCTGAGACTCTTCTTTACACAAGTACATAGGCAGTGCAGATGAAGGTCTGTGCTCTCTCTCTCTCTCTCTCTCTCATACACACACACAAACACACACACATGCACACACACATTTTAAAAATAAAACTTAAAACAAAGCAAGAATTCATTTGTTTTCCTTCTCTACTCCCCCTAGAATGCATTCCTTCTTAGGGCTCCACTTCCCGTACTTGCTCAACTGCTATTTCTGCAGACAATACGCCCACTTGTTATTTCCTTTTTGCCTTTGGAAATGGTCCTGCTGATCATGGCCCCTGGGAGCTGGCTGCAGGCCTCCGAAACTGCCCTGTGATTGTGTGGTTCACGGGATCACTTTTGCCACTCTCTCCAGGATCAGTAGGGCTGCAGTGTTTATTGGACAGCCCTGCAAGGGCCGTGCCTGCTAGGTTGTCTTCTCAGTTCTTCATCCTCTGGAGATGAAAGCAGGATTTATATAAACATGTTTTAAAGTTCCATTCCATTTAAAAGAACTTATTTCTGCAGTAAATGGGAATGGAATCATTTATTTGACATTTATATGTACTCAGCTACTTATGCATATAAGCCAATAATGTTTTTTTTTTTCTGAAGATCTTGCCGATTACTAAGAGCTGAGTTAAAATTTTCAGCTATAATCATTGTGGATTGCTTTTTTTCTCCTCTCCTCTCCTCTCCTCTCCTCTCCTCTCCTCTCCTCTCCTCTCCTCTCCTCTCCTCTCCTCTCCTCTCCTCTCCTCTCCTCTCCTCTTCCCTCCTCTCCTCTTCCCTCCCCTCCTCTCCCTTCCTCTTCTCTCCCCTCCTCTTCTCTTCCCTCACCTCCTCCCCTCTCCTCTTTCCTCTTCTCTCCTCTCCTCTTCCCTCCTCTCCTCTTTCCTCCCCTCCTCTCCCTTCCTCTTCTCTCCCCTCCTCTTCTCTTCCCTCACCTCCTCTCCTCTTTCCTCTCCTCTTTCCTCTCCTCTCCTCTCCTCTTCCCTCCTCTCCTGTTCCCTCCCCTCCTCTCCTCTTCCCTCCTCTCCTCTTTCCTCTCCTCTCCCCTCCTCTTCTCTTCCCTCAACTCCTCTCCTCTCCTCTTTCCTCTCCTCTCCTCTCCTCTCCTCTCCTCTCCTCTCCTCTCCTCTCCTCTCCTCTCCTCTCCTCTCCTCTCCTCTTCCCTCCTCTCCTGTTCCCTCCCCTCCTCTCCTCTTCCCTCCTCTCCTCTTCCCTCCCCTCCTCTTCTCTCCCCTCCTCTTCCCTCACCTCCTCTCCTCTCCTCTCTCTCTTCTTTTTCTCCTTTCTTTTCTCCGTCATCACCTTCCCTCTCTCTCTCTCTCTCCTCTCCCCACTTTATTCTCTCCTCTCTCTTTTCCTTTACCCAACTCTGATCATCATTGTTTTTGTTTTACATTCTATTAACTCCTATAACTATGTCATGACAATCATAATAAATAAAAGAGGAAAGTCCATTTTGAAACACAAGCAGGCACCATGTACTATCTACCTTTATAGGGCAGGCTGGGGGCCCCTTATGCTCAACACGTCATGATTGTCCATTAAAGCTGCCTCCATCTGACTGAGTCAGATAAAATGGTAAAGGTCAGACCGGTGCAGGCTACGCCAGCAAACTTGACAGCACTCCTTTCCAAAGGCTGCTGGGTTTCTTCGTCATGGGTGGATGGTCTCACATTTAGACGTGCTGTGATCTGCCATAGGAATGACTCTACAAGTGAATCAGTTGTGGTTGCTCACCATGCAGCTTGCCCAAGGGATGCTTGTCTCAGCCAAATCAGGTGAACAGGCAAGGGTGCAGCTCAAGGCGGTGCGGGTTGTCGGGAACTGTAGTCCTCATCAATGCTTGATAAAACAGTCCGCTGATACAAGGACAATTGAGGACCCCAATACTGTCCTTTCTGCACATCTTAGTCTACATCTTTATGCATTTCATTTGTTTTCAATACGATGCTTTCTAAAGAGAGAGAGAAAGAAAGGTTGGAGTTGGGTAGGTGAGTGGTATCTGAGTGGTTCAGGGAGGAGAAACTGTGATCAAAGTAGATTGTATGAACAGAACACTGTCAATAAAAAGAACTATAAAACCATTTAGTTGGCAGCTTTTTTTCCTTGGCCTCATTACCTGTAATGTGAAAACTCACATGGTAATGAAATGGAATTTTTATGTTTCAACCTGTTACCATATTTGATGCATTTTTAAAAAATTTGTTCGATTTTAAAGTATGCTTCCCTTGACATTTTGGCTTATTTCCATCTTTTAATGCTGTGCTTTCTCTTTTGTATTAGTTGTGCCCTTAGAAATGTGCCATCCAACCATAAACTACAAATAATGCCTTTGAGCCCAGCCAGCTAATAATACGAAGGCTTGAACAGCCACTGCATACAGCCTGGGTGGAGATGGTATTCCGGTCATCATGGTTTCTTCCCTTTCTTGAACATCTTGTGATGTGGGTACCTTCCTGGCTTCATGCTCAGCGTCATTTTGCTGTCCCTGCATGCCACAGGAGTCTGGGCACTCACTTGTGCAACTTCTTGTCACTTATTTTTTTAAAGCTTAATTTATTTATTTACTTATTTGATTATTTATTTAGTGTGTGCACGTGTGTGTGTGTGTGTGTGTGTGTGTGTGTGTGTGCATGAGCATGTCTGGGAGTTCAGAAGAGGGAGCTGCAGTTACAGGTGATTGCAACTTGCCTGATGTGGGTGTGAGGAGCCAAACAAGGATTGTCTGTAAGAAGAGTATGGGCTCTTAACTGTTTCCAGCTCCAAGACCTAGCGCTTCTTAAGACAGAAGCACAGTTCATTGCTAGTCCAGTAGTTAAAAGTTTGCTGCATTGGCCACTGGGTCTCAGGTCTCCTTCCTCGCTTGTTTTAGCACTGGCTCCTGTTTAGCTTTTGGGCTTGGTTATCACTGACTCTGTTTGTACCCCATTATTGAAAATGCCCTTGCTGGAAATTGGCGGACTGTATTTAAAAGGGAAAGCAAGCCCTACATCTCAGCTTTGCTTTTGCTTCTGGAAGACACTTGGAAAAAAATGTGTGGAAGTCCCTAAAGCCAAGTCAAGCCCGGGTGCTGTTGGACCACATAGGAACGTGAAGTAGGCTCATCAAGTCTACAGCTTCCTTAGCGCCCTTCCTCTCTCTTCTCTCACAGCATAGCCTTCTGAGCTGTCCCTCTGGAGTGGGTAACTGGTCTGGGTTTGTTCTTGGTCCAGCCTTTCCCTGGAGTTCTAGGCTTTGGAGAGCCTTGGTCTAGATGTCCTATAAGATTAAACGTGAGGACAGGTTCTAGGCTTTGGCTATCTCCTCATCACTCCAAAAGACCCCCCAAACAAGACTTAGGCTCACTTTCGTTAGCAAATGATATTGACTTAATTAAGGCTGTGTCAGCTCTCAGCGTGCATCTCTCTTTTACTTACATGAAACACATACCAAACAATCCTATCTGTTCTGCAGGATCCTAAAAACAATCTCTTTTAATTCTATAGACATTTGAGTAAAACTACTTAAGCAATTTTTTAATAAGTTATGTAATAATAATAATAATAATAATAATAATGTTCATTTAATAACACATTTGATCTGGGCATGGTGGTTCATGCCTCCGAGGCAGGGAAATTACTGCAAGCTTGAAGATAGTCATTTAGTGAGTTCTAGGCTATCCAGAGTTTCAAAAGGAGACTTGTCTTCAATAAAAAAAAGAATGTATTTTTATGAGTGTTTACTTGTAGAAGGTTGATATTTTTAAATTTACTAATAAAGGCTGATGTTTATGAAAATGCAGGGGCTATCATTTGGCTACTTCATGTAAAGATTCTTAGTAAGTAAAAATTGTCCTAAGAGAGCTATATCAGAAACATAGGGGCCGTATTTGTAACTACCCACAAAACCAGAACTTTCTGAGCAACACTGAATTCACAAAGGGCTAAAGTTCTAGAGGCAAATGCTCTCTCTCACTTTCTGTCACAGCCTTGGCCAAGGTCAATGCAGATGTTGCTATTCCCTTCTTAATTACCAATATTAGCCCTTCCATCCCTTATCACATACCGCCGGGTCAATTTATCTAAAGAGCTCTGTAAAGATTTGTTTATTTTATGTATGTGTGTGTGTGTGTGCCTACTTATCTGTATATGTACCACAGGCATGTAGGAGTTCATGATGGCCAGAAAGGGCTCAGATTCCCCTGGAGCTGGAATTATAGGTGGTTGGGAAGGAGGGGCTAAGCTAAAATCCACAGGATAGTTGGAAGTTCTCCTGTCTGTCAGTCCTTGACTCACGTGACAAGTTGATGGGACTGTCACTGTTGCCATCATAGCACCAGGTGTCCCTTTCTTTACAAGGTCCAGGCAAGGCGGTAGGGGTGGGGGAGAGAAGGGGCGGGCAGGTGTCACACCATTTTCTCGGTCTCGTGAATTTGTGTCCTCAGCTCTTATCTTCTGGTTGATCTGTGGTTGTGTAGTAATAACATGGACCATCCATCCTTGGGTTAAATCAGCTTTCCATGGCTGTGACAGAACCCGCGTGGAACAGGCAATGCCAAGAGGAAAGGTCTATTGTGGGTCCTCAGTTTCAGAGGTGTCGGTCCATGGCGACTTTGCCTGAGCCTCATGGGCAGAGCACTATGGTGGGCGATTGTGTGACAGAACAGAGCTGTGCAGATTCTGGAAACCAGGAAGCAGAAAGAGAAAACAGGAGCATAAGGAATGTAGGTCCAGATAGACCAAGAAGGGATACGCCTAAGAATACACTCCCATCAACTAGGTGCAATATCCTGAGTTACCTTCAGCTCCCCAAAGTCCATCGGATTACAAATATGCTAATGCACTGATGGACGAACTCACTGGAGATGGCAGAACCTTCATGACCTGACTTCATGACCCGATCATTTCCCACACGCTCCACCTCTGAAGAGGCTTGCACAAGTACCCAGGTCCTCCACGTGAGCCTTTGGAGGTCAACTCTGACCAAACCATAACAATCACGGAGAAGATAAAACTGTGAGCATTTCTTCCCCCTTGGTATTGTAGATTGTGGTCATCCCTCACAAAGTCTGCTGAGCAGGCCTGGACATCAGACTCTTCTGCTATTGGTCAAGATCTCCCGGGGCTTTTGATCTACCAAGATATGGGTTATACTTGTGACAGTGATGGCCTTAAAATTTGGGTGCCAGAAGACACAAATCTGGCTCACAATACAGACAAGATAAGACTGTACTCATTTTCCAACCTTCAGAATAAGGAAAGCAGAGGTCCAAAGAGGAAAACCCAATGCTTGCTGTTAGCAACATTCTTACTATCATTACAATTTCTCCACAGCCATACCCTACCGCCCTTATGTAGCTCCTTCACGATACAAGCTGAACATACCCCAAACCAAATCCTAAACACACTGGGATCTGAAACTTTGGGTGCTAGCATGATATCACAAGTGAAGAATTCGGTTCTGACCTCATGTGACATGCCATAGTCAAAACACAGACACACTCAGAATAGGGCACCAAATTACTCCAGGCTGTGTGGACAGTGCCTGCAAAACATAAAGCAATCCCGTGTTAATACATGGGACCCATCCTCAAGACAGTGCTCTATGTATCTGCAAAAGCAGTTTAAAATCCCAAGAGCTTCTGTCCCAAACGTTAGAACGATTTCAGTTCACAGCACTCTGGACAAGAGGTTCCGTGAACCCCACCAGCGTCCAGGCAGTGTGGGTACACAGACCATGAAAATAAAACACAGGGTTTGCCTGATTGGTTCCAGCAGGCCTTCGCCTTTTGAGATGTGGTCTGCTCGGGCAGCTGCCTGTAATTGATTGAAACTTGGCTGAGTCAGAGCTGTTTATTATCCCCGAGTCAGGTGTTAGATAGCTCACAATCAGTTATGTGGAAACCAAGTGCCACGGCAGTTTAAGGTCCTCCTCAGGTGATCAAACACTATCAGCCATTCTCTCCTCAGCCTCTCCTTTCAAAAGCCAGCACTGGTGTTGTGGGGGGATAATTTTACCCCAAGGGCCCTTTAAACCACCCATCTCAGTCCAAGGAGCTACACAAAATATGAGTTATTCACACCCCACACCATAGAAAATACTCACCAGACCATCAGCCTGACTGGCACAATTTTACAAAGGTATATGTATGTATTTTCTTTTTTATTGTTTTATTGAAACAACTATTTTCATATAATATATTCGGATCACACATTGCCCTTCTCCTAACCCATCCCAGGTCATGCTCAGTTCCATACCTATCCAACTCCTTTCTCACTGTCTTTAAAAAAACAAACAAAAGAAACTCAAACACACTCAAAAATACCCCCATAAAGACAAAACAATTAGATGTACAAATATGTAAGCAGAACACCAATGAGACACAGCATGCCTCTGAATACTGTAAGCGACAGAAGCCTATAAGAAACACCGTTGAGTTCATTTTGTATGGACTGACTACTGGGCATGGGGCCCGCCTTGAAGTGTGGTAAATATACCCAGTAAGACTCCACCGGAAAAGACTAATTTTTTTTTTCTTTGTAAGCTGGTACCAAATGCAGGTAGCTTCCACAGGAGTCAGGGTCCATGGAAGTTCCCCTCTCAGTACTGAGACCCTATCTAGCTTGAGCCCATCTGTGCAGGCCCTGCACGTGCTGCCACGGTCTCTGTGAGTTCATATGCACACCCTTCCTGTTGTGTCCATGGGGCACTGACTCCCTGCAGTCACCCGTCGCCTGGCTTTTACAAGCTTTCCACCCTCTCTTCCCCACGGCTCCCTGAGGCCTGGGGGGAGAGTTTGATGAAGACAGCCCGTTTAGGACTGAGCATTCGGGTGTCTCTCACTCTCCGCACCCCGTCCAGCTGTGGGTCTCGCTGTTAGTTTCTATCTATTGCATGAAGAAGCTTCTCTAATGGCTGAGTGAGCCAGCGAACTGTGTGCACAGCTAATGTCATTAGGAGTCATTTTACCGCTGTGCTTCTTTAGTAGAACACTAGTTTTGGGTTTCCCTGAAGCCTGTGGATTAGCCGGCCTCTGGCTCTTGAATACACTAGCCGTGCCAGGCATGGCTTCCATCTCGGAATGGGCTTCAATTCCAACCAGAGAGTGGTTGGTCACTCCCCAAATGTTTGTGTCACTATTGCCCCAGCACATCTCACAAGCAGGTCACTGTGTGTAGGTTTCAGGGTTTGTAGGCGGGTTGATAATTACCTTTCATGCATGCTGAGTACTTTGGACCCTCACTTTTCTCAGTGTCCAAGGAAATCTAGCCTAATATCCGAGTGTCTCTCCTCGTTCCTCTGCTCCCTTCCCAAGCCCTGGATCTGCTGTCTTCTGCTCTCGGTCACAATGTCTGTCTTTCTTACTGTTTTTAATGATGCTTTTATTTATTCTTGGACAATTGCATACACTATACTTTGATCGTGTTCTTCCGCTGACTGCTTTCAGATACTCCCCGGCTTCCCAACTCATCCAACTTTTTTCATCCCTCTCTTAAAAACAAACAAACAAACAAACAAACAAACAAACCCTATGGCCACTCCCTTACTATTGACCTCCAAAGCCTTTCCTTTGGTTTGTAGACTCTGTAACTGGAGACAATGTCTTAAGCCTCTGCGCTTCACCCCAAATTCAGATTCTACCCTCACTACTTCAAGATAGCATGTGTTTGAAACAAAATCTCATAGAGTAATTTATGTTAAAGTTAGGTCTTTGAGATGACACAGAATATTTCTCAATCAAAGGTGTATCTTGAAACATTGTGCCTTTGAGCATTGTATCTTAACCCAACATGTTAGAGGAGTTTTAGAACGTGCTGGCCACTATAAGTGGGGAAGCTGCCCCTGCCCCTTGCCAGCTGCTTTGTGGTGGCTTCAGTGGTAGCATGGGTACAGGAGAGCTGGGCTGAATGCAGGGGCGCAGGAGAGCTGACATGCTGGAGCACATGAAGGGACCGATCCTGTGGAACCATAGCTGCAGGACCTCCATGACTCAGGGAAATAGCAGGATATCCAACAGAAGTTTTCGTGAGGGTCCAGTACTGAAGGTGTAGTAGAAGCCAGAGGCCTTGAACCATACCAATGACTCATTGCAATGAACACCTGCAAGAAAAGCTGTTTGGGCAAAAGAATATCTTCGAGACACACCACAACTCCCTATATACTACCTCAAATGAGTATGTGATAGAGAGGTGGGAAATACGGGGGAGTGAAGTGGGGTTTTACATTCTTTTTTCTTTTATTTTGCCGGGGAGGCTACAAGGGTGGAGGGTGGACATGGAAAGACAGAGAAATGAGTGGGATTGGGGTGCATGATGTAAGATTCCCAAATAACCAATAAAAATATGTTATTAAAAATACAGAGATCCAGCCGTGGATATCAAGGCACGTGTCCCACTAGAATCTACACTGAATATGTTAAGTTGACTTAGAATAGTCTTGATAATCGTGGAGAATATCACAGCACACCTTCTACCTCTGCTAGCAGAGACTTAATTTCACAGAGAGCAGCCTTGGGCAGCTTCCTTTTATTTGCCCCATGCTGCTTTAATTAACTGATGAAGTTAAAGGCCACAGCAAAGTTCTGGAAGTTGTTCTTTCTAAAAACAGCTTTCTGGCTTTTAAGTGTCCCACAGCATGGCCTTCCATACCACAAGTGCCACCAGGCTGGGCATCTGACCTTGCCCCATCCCCCATGTAAGGTCTGAGACTAAAATGAGAGAGAAGACAGAGAGTCAAGGCCAGCCCTTCTCTGTTCTGTTCCAACTTACCATCTCCAGTGAACGCCTCCAGTGAATCACTGTGACTGCGGCTGGAAACAGTTCAGTATTTTCCTTGCTATTCCAAACCAGTAGATCTTCTTTGCCTGGAAACATAGCCTAAAGACATTTACATGAAGCTGTAGGTAGACTTGACCTTAAGTCGGGCTCAAAGGACGAGGCAATATTCCAACATGTCTAGAAGTCTGCGTGTCACATTCAGTTAGAAACAACACAGGAGCAGCTGTCCAAAAAGCCATGTAGTCCATTCCAGTTGGAAGCCCTTAAAACCAACCAATGGAGGGGAAGGCTGTGCTGCCTGTTTCTGATGTTTGCTGCATCATGGAGCATGAAGTAGCACAGTGAACCGGGCGGTCACTACGGTAAAAGCACTCATAGCTTTGAAACTGCCAGCTGAGAAAGCAGCCCAGGATGATTAGTCTGAGACTGGGAGCCTTGAGACGGCAGAACCTGGCCTGTCCTAAACTCTGGTGTCCAGCATGGGCAAGAAAACTTGAGCCTATGCCCAGTGGCTACCTGGGAATTCTCTGCTAGTGTGTTTCTTTGCCTCTGAGGGCTGCTGTAGAGTTCTGATGGGTCTGCCCCTTTTTAGACAGTAGGATCTTTCTTATAAGATGAGATGTAACTGGCGTTTGTTTGGTAGCCCTATAAAGAGGTCAAGGGCAGAGACTGCAGCCAGGCATGGACAGTTGCAGCTTCTACCAACTGGTTAAGTGACCAGGGCATCACCAAATTTGTTTTATTCAACCCCATTGGGCAATTAAACTCCTAATCACTTTTATTCCTCAAAGGTTCGAATCTATTACTACTTAGAACTTATTATTTCTAAATCTCTGATGGTAAAACTAAGAAATGATAGATTTCTCTATTTTAATTAAAATCGGCAAATCTAACTGAACTCGATGTTTGAACCATTATTATATTGTCTTTTCTGATTCTTTGCCTACCACTGAAGACAAAATTCTGAATACATTAATATTTCTCCCTTCTTCCCCATCTCTACTGCCATCACTATGACTTAGGACTTTACTACTATCTCAAATCAAGACAATTGTTTAATCTCACCTCCAAGCACCCTGTCTAACTCATGCCAAATACCAAGTCATATTAATTTTTCAAAATCCTGTACCATTGAACTAACTAACAAAGAACCACACATGGTAGGTGGTCATTGCCTAACCAAACTGAGGAAGATACATTGACTGATTAATTAAGATTTCTGTACATCAAACGTCTAGCCCTAGCTTCTTGATTTTCTTCTAAAAATAAAGCAAAACAAAAACCATAAAACTACAAATGTACTTGCTTTTATGTATAGCAATACACTTTATACATTAAATAATGTTATAATAGAGCAATGACATAATTTTAAATACAAGAGAAAAAAAGAACAATTCAGAATATAAGAAGTCCTCTCCACAGAATTCAGGCTTTCTAAGAGGGCTGTAGGAATGCCTCTTCATGGCCTCTTAGTTACCCATCATTCCTTTCCTGTATCTGAAGCTGAAGTTCAGTGTTGAGATGTCTGTGATTTGGGTTCAGTTTAGATCTGGTCGCTGGGTTTCAGCACACCTTGGGAGCTCGTGAACAGAAGAGCAGCATGACTACGTGTTGGGGTGCTGTGATATTTCTGTAGCTGCAATTTGTATGAGTGACTGAGGGTTTTGGGAACAGAGATTGTCTGGGCAGAAGAAAATGAGGGCTCAATCTACCAAGAAACAGCAGAGAATGGGGGAGCAAGAGACAAACTCATCTAGCACAGGAAAAGATTTCAAGAAATAACAATATTTAATAAACTTGAACAAGATAAAACAAGAGACAACAGCAGCTCCCAGGATTCCACCTGCAACATCAGGCATCTTTTAAGAACATGTGTATGCTAGGACTTGCAAACTAAGCAAGAAATGATAACGTATTTCTTTTGGCTCCATGTATTATTTCATTTTAATTGTCACTCAAGTTAATGTTTTATTTTTCTATGAATCCTCCACTCCCAACTTTTTAATACATAGAACTGGCAGATGTATTATTTCTTCAAAAATATTTTTCATTCCTTGAGTCAGTACAAATGAAATAATCGATACTGTGGACTGCAGTCAGCTGTTACTCTGATGAGAACTCACTTTCTGATGGTGGAGAACAGATGTATTCACAGTGAAGCCACAGCCAGCAACGCTGGACGTCCACACGTCTTCCTTTGTGTTTCTCTGACCCAGAATGATCTTCAAGAACACTGAACATGGGATATCCTTGCTACATGGCATCTCCATAGCAATTTTATAGACCATTTAAGATGCTTTCCAAACTTCTGGAACCCAAAGGACCAGTGAGATGGCACAGAAGTTAAAGGCACTTGCCATCAACCTTAGTGACCTGTGTCTCATTCCTAAGAAGTCCCACGGTGAAAGAAGAGAAGACGCCACATGATTTCCTCCCACCTCTGATTTCCACATGTGTACAGGGGCACATATGTACCTGCCTGCTGCAAAATAAATAAATGCCACACAACTGAAATTAGCACAGCAGCATGACAGACAGCAGGGGTAGCTGCTATCAGAAAGTTCAATGAGAAAACAACTTAAAGCTTATTAAGGTCACAGTTTTACTTATTAAAAATTGTGTGCGAAAGATTTATTGTTAAATCCTTTGGCTCTCTTACCTGGGGATGAAAAGGCTATATGAGCATTTACTTGGGAATACCAGGGTTGGTAAAATGTTATGCTGTGACTTGTTCCCTGAGTGAATGTGGTTCTCATTATCGCAGAAGAATGAGAAAATGAAAAACACCAAAGGCCAGCGAGTCTACAGCGAAAATTCTAAATATCTGATGAAATGTGTCTTAAAGTGAGCCCCAGATCCTTTTCAGGGCACTTAATATTCTCTCAAGGGTGAAGTGTGTTTGCTTTTAGCAAAGTAGATTAGCTTACATCTTGTGATGGGAAAAGTCTATGTACTATGCCATGTCCTTTAAGTCTAGTTTCGGTGCAGTTGGTTCGGGTTGTATCTTTTGGCCATAGCTGAGGATCTCAGTTTTCTCCTCTGTCTGAATATTAGATCACTTTCTGTCTGCTGTCAAGCCGTCTTTCCTGGTTCCCAGGCCCTCTCCTCTTCTTCTGAGCTACTTGCTTATTTCCCAAGTCATGTTGAATCCATCTTTACTTCGCCAACTCTATCATACACATGCACGTTGCTTCAGAATCTAGCGTTGGTTCATGGACAGGACTGTTGAACGTGTCCAGTTTAAGCAGAGGATAAATTACTAGATTCTAAGTATTGGGATCAAATTCTCTATAAAACCAGATGTTCAATAGGCTGGCCTGGGTCTTCAGAATTTTTTTTTAGAAAAGAGTGTAACAGGTCTCTGCTCTGCAGATAGCGACGAACAACAGCTGTTCGCAGTCACTGAGTGATCTGGATGTCATTTTGACACAAACCAGCCCATTGTTTGTAGCATCTTTTATGCCCCTACTATGTTTTTAAATTTTTGGGAAAATGTGGCATTCCCAAGCTGGCAGGCTGCATCCCATCATTCCTATTAGACTGAGACCCAACCCACCCAGGGCTGGAGACCCCACTCTTGCTCTTTCTCACAGCCAGGGGTTCAGCAGACATTTAGAGGGTTGTTGTGGTTAAAGGATTACTTGGCTAGCTTACTGGGGTGCTAACATCATTTATTGAGAATTATGTCATGTGGATTATAGTGTTCATTCTGTCTCAAAGAAACTTTACACTCATTTGGAAAATGATCCGTGCCTATAGGGAATGACTTTGGCAATGACCTTTATTACAGTTTCCAAGTCAAGGAGGACAACTTCAAATTCTAGAAGACAGGCTTCCACATGACTCAGTCCCAGTATGTGGGATTGCCAACCCAAAACTATGTGATTCGGCTCATCACAGCTATGTGTCAGAACTAATTCCGGTAAGAAACCTGTTATCTCCTGGTGAACAGTAGGGTGGGTTTTCAAGACAACCTAGAGTCTCATCCCATTCTCCAACCAGCTCACTTAGCTTCCATATGGGGATAACAATGCTAACAGTGTAAGTTTTACTAAAAACCAGGAAGCCATAGAAAGTTTACACAAATTAACCAATTCTTTTCTCATAGCAACCCTATGGTAGAGCTCTCAGTGTAAACCCATGCCAAAGGTGGGGATCTGATGCATGGAGAGGTTATAGGCCTGGTCTAATTCAACAACTAGGGAGCAGTCAAGTCAAAAATTGAGACACTAGTTTAAATTCAGATCTTAATACCTTCATCCTATCCACAAAGTTTCTTTGTTGCCAGGAGGGGCTTGTTCATCCCGGCTGCCCAGAACTGAAATAATCACACAGAAAATGTATTAATTAAAATACTGCTTGGCCCATTAGTTCTAGCTTCTTATTGGCTAACTCTTATATTAATTTAACCCATCTCTATTAATCTGTGTATCGCCACATGGCAATGGCTTACCGGCAAAGTTTTAGGATGTCTGACTCTGGCAGCTCCATGATGTCTCTCTCACTCTGCCCTTTTCCTCCCTGCATACAGCCTAGCTTTCCCCACCTAGTTCTGTTCTTCCCTGCCATATGCTCAAAATATTTCTTTATTCACTAACCAATAAAAGGAACACATAGACAGAAGGACTTCCCACACCATTTCCCCTTTTCTGTTTAAAGAAAAAGGAAGGCTTTAACTTTAACATAGTAAAATTACATATAATAAAACCATTATCAAGCAAGAATTACAGGAACAACAGCAGCAGAGAGACATTGGATAATAGAAAAGTCTTCTGAATTAAATCAGCCGGTTTATTTCAAGGATGTGTTGACCTCACATTGAAAGCCAGGAGATGTGCTATGTTGGGGAAGGGGTTTTGCTCTTGTTTCCACAGGAAAAGAAAAACTATGAATACCATCAAAATTAATAAAGATTCACTTTGAAAATGAGAAACCTCTTGAAAAAGAGAAATGACAGCTCATCTACAGTGGTGACAACCATACAGATAGTAAGGAAATCTCATAAGGGTTGGGGCAGGTTTCTGCTCTTGTCTTTACAGGAAAATACACATCTTCAAAAATTCAAGAGACCCTGGATGTTTGGATGCTGACAGAAGGAAAAAGGATGATCAAGAAAAAGGAATATAACTTGTAATGACAGGTGATCAAAACATATACATTTAAATATATATTTATGAATATAGAGAGCTGGTTTTTGAGTTGGACAATGGCTCTGTCCTTTTGTACATCCAAGCATGTTGTTAAAAGGAATATTCAGGGTTTCTGTCTCATGTCAACAGCCATCTGGTATGGAACAGAAAGAAGAAAGAATTTAGAAAAATTTTACTTTTCTTCACACCTATTTTTGTCTCTATCGTACCTTTTATTGAATATATATGTCTGTATATATCTTTATAAATAATGTTTAACTATTTATATAGTGATATTTATACAATGAATAATAAATTTTCTTGCAGTAATCTTTGAAGTTTCCAGGAAGAAGATGGGACCCCACAACAACTCTACCTGGTTGATATGACATCGTGATGCTGACAGCTTGTTTTGGGTACCAGCTGCTTAAGGTGGTTCCAACTTTGTTAGCTAAAATGGTGAACTTTTTCACAACAATCTGGCCAGAACTCCAAATAGGAACCTCAGAAAAATCCTACAGAATACTCAGAGACTATTTGCAATTATTCCAGACAGTAATCTTGGAACTTAATCATCATTTTACTTTCACAAGATCCCATAGAAAGACCATTGCCACCATGACAACTGGAAGTAATTCCAGAAGATGACGTTCCCTCTCCCAAGGAAGTTTATCCTTAGGGTTAGGGACATTATGTAGGGGTTGATTATAATTGGTATAGGGTTGGGGGTTGAGGGAAAATTTTGAAGGCTCAGGGATCTCTTTGAAAAAAGGGGGGAAACTGGATGGGATAATAGATTAGTGTGAGCTTACTCACACTGATAATTATAGAGAGTAATAGAGTAATAAAGTAAATACTTGTGAGCAATTTACATTGGTATAATTCTTGTATGTTGATACAAACTTAAATTACATTGAATGTGTTCCTATTTTTTCCACAATATTTGTATACCTAGGCAAAGTTATTTTGTCATATTGTATGCATCATGCTTCTACCTCTGCTTAAAGCATTTTTATATATTGATACAATTTTAGGATATATTTATCATATTTCAATGTACATTTCTATCTCTGATAAAGATACTCATACATTATTTACATTTTGAGGTCATTATCCTCATTTGTTACACAGTTGTTTATTGTATAATATTCTAATATGAAGTCTTAGTCTTTAAGTTATATAGGTATTAAGAATTATACAACAATAGTACTCTATGTTTATCATACTTATAGTTAGACTAATCAGGTTTTCAACTACTTCAAAGAGCTGTAGAATATGGCATTTAAATTACTTAGAGTTCTATTGAAGTGAGACATGATTGCTCCTGGCAGCACAATCTATTCCCAAGAGAATGTTGAGCACCAAAGACACTCCATTTAGAGTTTGTGTTTTTCTTGGCAAATTAGCCTTTGGGCAAGGAACTGCCCATGCCTCAACCACTGACAAGGAATATGGTATCTGGAAATGGATAAATAGGACAAAAGGAAAAAGACTGTCCAAATTTGCCAAGACAGGGTAAGATGGTTTTGAAAAATTCCCTTCCTCTGAAAATGGTTTATCAGTTACTCTAGGCCTTAGCCAAAGTTGGTTGCTTCAACATTGCAAATGAGATTTTAGGTGATTGCCCAGGTCATTTGTTGCACATTTTGGAAACTGCTTGATTGCACTTCCTGCTTATTATTTCCCTTCTTGGATCTTCTATGGGGTTGAAGACTAAATAGTTGTAGTTAGTTTCCTCTCATGACTTGGACAAGTTATTTATACAAGACTTAAACTTATTAGGATAGGATAATTATTGAATATATTTGTTCTCATTGCATATACTTTTGTATTAGGCTTAGAACTCTCTTATTTAAACAAAAGGGGGAGGTGCTGAAGGAAACCCTACAGCCAGTAGCCTTTAAGTTACCTGACCACTTGGGCATGGCCTCTTATACTATTTATGCCCATATAAAGTGTGCAGCCATGAGATTTGGTTGCTTCATTCCAGCAAAGGATTCTGATTTGTGAGTATGCCCTTAAATAAATAACCCTGTATTATTCTCAGTTCTGAGCTAGTATGGGATTTCTTTTAAGCATCCTTCTTCATTTCTTCATTCTCATTTAAATGTTTAGTCATTATCAGTGTAAACTCTTTTAAATGAAAAGGTATAGAGTTTGTTTCAATGAAACAATAGCCATGTCCAGTTGGTGTGCTCATAGGTTTCAAACAGAAGGGGCCGATCAGTTTTCCTCCACAGATTAATTTATGGGTTTTGAACTTGTAGCAAGAATCTGAGAAGTAAATGATAAGTGTGAGCTAGGCCACTCTAGGGACTACTGCAGCTCAGATAAGAGCTGGCAGTGACCTTGAGTAATACAATGGTATTGTGCAGGAAGAGCCATGCTATGTTTGGAAGCTACAACCAGCATTCAACTAGTGTTTGCCCTACTATTTAGTGGTAGTGTGTCCTTGGGAGGCTGTTTCAGTTTAGTACTTTAGTATCTTCATTTGAAAAATGGTGGCAAGAGTAATAGTGAATGAGTTCAGAAAGTCAATCTGAGAATTAAATAAAGCAACATTTGTAAAGGACTGGATGTGGTGGTCCCACCATGCCAGAATATCTACCACACAACTATTAAACAGAAAGAGTGTGAAACGTAAAACATGTAAATGAATCCCACTTTCTTAGATGAGCGTGAGCACAGTATGCTGGTCCACCGAAGGTAAGTATAGAGAAAGAGAGGCTTAGAGAAAGGCATAGTAATCGTATAGTAGAACAGCTAACTGAGGAGACAAGGCTTCAAGAGAAGGCACAAGGACTAGAAAGGAATCATGTTATAGAGGGGGATGCCAGTGAGGTACTCAAGAACACTGTCATTCTAACTGTGTTGATGAACTTCAAGCACTGGGCAGACTGGTCACCTCTAACATTGCAATTATACTTCTTGTGGCACACACGAGCTATATAAGACGACAATGAGCAGAGTGCCAGGACTTTCAAAAACTGTAGGGCCAAAACATGTGTAGCTTCATCACACAAATGAAAATGAGAATTGGCTCTCATGGGCCAGGAGGAAAAGACAGAAAAACAATGTTTATCAAGTGACATAAAAGGACTCAAAGAATATCATCTCCTCTCGCAGGCTTTAAATAGACCAAGAAACTCACACCTCAGAGGGACATAAAAAGTGAACACTTTCAAGGGAGAGACAGAATTGAAGAGCAGGTGGGGAGATTAGTTGAAAGGCTGGTGTTGGAGAGGAATTTTTCATGAGCTTTCCGTGGGGGCACAACGGGGCACAAGGAGAAACATTAGGAGATGTAGGAAGAGAAAAGAATTAAAGGAGGGCAAAGGAGAAAATAAGACAGGGACCCTGGGATGGAGAGTAGAGAGGTGAGACATCCTGAGGTTGGGGTGCATGAACCGCATTCAAGACATCTCCTCTGGCCTCAGTCTAGCGGGAAGAGCAAGAGAAGCAGAAAGTGTCACTGCTCAAAAGCAGTTGGATTTCATTTGTGTGCAGCCAGAGGATGACTAGAGAGAATGAGAGAAGTTACAGATGAATCTCACCCGTGGACCAGGAGTGTGGCCCAACACACGCAAAAGAGGAGCTGAGGCTCCTTTATCACATACGTTCAAGTACATCCTGGCTGTCATTACGGATCAGTTAGGGTAACTTTGCAGGTCATGGCTAACATCTGGTATCCACATTTTAATGTGATGTCAAGAAATCTTTGGATTAATGGTAAATCAACTTAGGCCACTGGACTTAGAGCCTGAACTGGACATTTCGGCTAAGGATAGTGGAAACCGATAATAAAAACTTGGTGGAGAGAGAAGAAGAAACACATTTCCTTTTCTTTTCAGATACTTTGTGTGAATACTGTTTACTTTCCCCTAACTTGCCATTTGGCATGGTTTGATGCACAAATAAGAAATTAATCTGTTATTAATTATTGTTCTAATTGGCAAGCATCTTTGACTTTGGTGACATTTTAAAATGAAAAAAAAAAGGAAGAAAACACTCATGGTTTTGATGATGTCTCAGTGTTCAGCTTCTAGGATCCTCTTCTCATTTTCCCAACAACAAAAGTGGAGTTAAGCTGGTACTTCCTTCTGGGAGGCTTTTCTCGCAGTCCGATAGCTCTTGTCTCTGAGCACGTGAAAGCAGTGGTTTGAATTAGACAGACTGTAATGCCCTGTAACTCAGGTTCCACGCGCACTCTTGTGCGTTTATATCGAAGTGAACAAATTCATTATCAGCCCCTCTGTGCTTCAAGAGAAGTCTGACATCCATCGGATGGTGAGCATTGAGAATGGGAAGAGATATGACCAGAGAGTTACGGTTTAAAGGCAGCAGCTGTGCATACGATGAAAACATTGCCCACTGGGCAATGAAGGGGCACACAAGGAAAGACCAGGAGAGCCACAGGAGGCTGCCACCTTCGGAAAAGGAATCTCCTAACATTTTCTTCTTTTTTACCGGGAAACCCCCAACAAAAGTGTTTGAGGCCTTGGATTTACAAATCTACAGACAGGATCTCAATTTTAAGCTACTTTAGAACTGATGGTGCTAACCATAAACCTGCAGGGTTAACTGTCCCTCCCATGTTTCTAGCAACAAGAGACTCTATCTGTGGGTTATTGTAGGGTTGGGAAACAAGAGTATTGTTGTTTGGGAAACCCACGCTGCTACACTGTATACTCTGGGCCACAAAGGGTGAATGAATCAAAGTATGTGTTGGGTTCTTTTTTTTTCCTTCACTGTCTCAATTATCAATCTCATTAATATTAGCAAAATAAAATCTTTCTTTCAAAGTTTGTAATTTAGGGGCTGGAGAGATGGGTCAGTGGTTAGGAACACTTGCCGTTGTTGAAGATCCAGGTTCAAGTCCCACCACCCACATGGTAGTGCACAACCATCTGTAACTTCAATTCCAGAGGCTCTGATAGCTTCTTCTGATATCCTCAGGCAACAGGCATACACATGTGTATGTACATACCTACAAGCAAAACACTCACACAAATAGGTATTTCAAAATAACATTACAAAATCTCTAATTTAAATATAGTAAAGACCATTGGGAGCCATATGTGGAGTAACAAATCAGCAGCAGGCTGCATTTCATCCTTCCCTCTGAGAAGCAACAGGATAAATGTTGTCAGCAACAAAAATTCCCACCTGGATCCAGCCTGGGGAGCCATCAGTTCCCTAACTTGACAGTAGAGTGACTCGGAAAATTTCACGTCAGGGCTGAGCTCGAATGTAATGAGGTAATCACCTCATTACATTCGAGGAATGAATATGGCCCTAGAAATCATTGCGTTCGATTCCAAATCACAGTTTAAAGTCTGGATGTTACAAAGATCATGTATCTCTCTCTGCAAGAAGGTTGGGATTCAGAAAAGGAAGAGAGCTTGTCGGCTGTCATCACCTTCTCCGTAGACTCTGGGTCAGATTGCTCTGGTTCTGAATCCCACATTCTCTGGTTTGCTGACTTGGCCCCAGCATCTCTGGGCTTTGAAGCTCCATCCTCCTGCCTTCTCATATCTCTGTGTCAGGCCTTCCTCCTGACTCAGCAAACACATCTACAACTACTTGCTTATTTTGGAGGTACCCTCCGATTTCTCTTAGGCTTCCATTTCTCCCTACTGGTATTTTCAAAGATCGACTCCTATTCATCTCACCAGGCCCATGTTTCTAAGAGTACCAATACCCTAGCCGCCAGGAAAACAAACTCCTAAAAAAATCTGTATGTGTTAAAGAAATCGTTCAGGCTTAAATACATTTAAATGTTTCTGGGCTGACGGTCCCTCTACTAGCCACACCTGTATAAAGTTCAGAGCATTTTATACCTGTTACCCCACGATGCATTATATACGGATTCTGGAATTATTCCAATCCAGATCAAGAAATTTCAAATTGCGGGTCTCAGGATTCTTGTCAACCTCAAAGCAAATGAGCAGTCTCTGCCTACTATTTTGCATTAGAGACCTCTGGGACAGAAGCCAGTGGAGTGGTCATCACTTTCCCCGGGTGAGTCCCAGAAGTTTCACAAGAAGCTTCGAGTCCATCCACACTGACTTCCCACTCAGTTCAAATGCAGCTTAGAATACTCTTTCAAGCACCACTTGCCTACCTTCTGCTCACACCACCTCCTCCTCCCTCTGCTCACACCACCTCCTCTCCCCTCTGCTCACACCACCTCCTCCCCCCTCTGCTCACACCACCTCCTCCCCCCTCTGCTCACACCACCTCCTCCCTCCTCTGCTCACACCACCTCCTCCCCCCTCTGCTCACACCACCTCCTCCCCCCTCTGCTCACACCACCTCCTCCCCACTCTGCTCACACCACCTCCTCCCTCCTCTGCTCACACCACCTCCTCCTCCCTCTGCTCACACCACCTCCTCCCCCCTCTGCTCACACCACCTCCTCCCCCCTCTGCTCACACCACCTCCTCCCCCCTCTGCTCACACCACCTCCTCCCCCCTCTGCTCACACCACCTCCTCCCCTCCTCCCCCACCATCTTTCCCCACTAGGCTCTCACCACTTCCCCCATCTTCTCCTCCCTGCTCTCACCACCTCCCTCCCCCTCCCCACCATCTTCTCCACCCTATGCTCTCACCATCTTGTCAGAGCTTTCGTTGACTGTGCCTTAAGTAAACTAGTTTTTCTCTGAGGAAACTATTTTCTGACTTCCCTTATTACATGGCTTTCTTCTCTCACATCTTTGTAATCTGGGAAGGGGCAGGAGAGTGTTTTCATTGCCTGTCTTGGTGCTTTCAACTGTTTCCAATTTTACCACCTCCTTTAAGAATTTTTAACCCTAATTTTACTTCCCTTTCTTCTCCCCTCATCGATGCTATCTACTAAACATCATCCTTTACTTCCCCTTATCAGAGACTTCGGCCTGGCTCATCCCCTTTCTTCGCAGGCTGAGCCCTCTGGTTATCTAGGTGGTGGTGTGGAATCCTTCATTGTTTGCCACAGTTTTCCTGCATGGTGACGTCTTCTAATAACAGGACCAAGTCACGGATTTTTCTTTGAGCTTCCCTTGAACACAGCACAGAATCACCCCAAATTAGATGGAACAGTCCAGAAATTCAGTTGGAATTCCCCATTTTGAAGTCGGATTTGGAATCTTGACACTTCTGTAAACGTATGCTTTCATTTGAACAAATTATCTAAGCCTCATTTGTCCCATTTCTGAGCTGGAAAAAAATGCATCTACCTAAAAGCAAGTTGAGTTACTGAATGATATACCAAGTAAAAGCTACCTGAAAGGTCATTCCCTTATTATTTTGTTAATACTCCAAAACATATCCAATATTCAGTATATATTACATTGCACAGAGGTGTTAGATAGAATAATAGGCATTATATATGAAGCAGTCCCTATGAAAAGTATGGAATAATACATTTATACATTAATTAACTTATTATACAAAATATTACAAAAATATAATATTAATTAATTTATATTATACAAAATAAACAAGTTGTCCCTCAAATGAAAACATAGGAAACACATTAAAGTAAAACAAAGTCATTGATAGCAAAGGAGGCTCATATAGACTGGCTTTTCACAAGGGCTGTTCTGCACAGGGGACATTTGCTGTAATCACATGACACACAGCCATTTCAAATAGACTTCTCCCGCTTATTTCACATGCATGTATTTTCATGACATGATACATTTTTTTTCAGGTATACTTTATTCCTCACTTATTTTCAGTACCGAATGATAACATGCTATTTGGATGAATATGTTTATCCATTCTCCTACCAAAGGACAGCTTACTTCCTGCTACGTTTTGAGAACTACTAACAAACTGCTCAAAATATCACCGCACATGTTTTCATGTGGATATATAATTCCTTTGAGCAAGTAAACATCAGAAACTCAAAAAGTAGCAAAATACTAGACATTTATCACACTTTCTTGGTAAGGACATTAAGTGCAAATGTATTATATTCTCCAATAACAGGCAGATATTGAAAGAAAGAATGAATGAATCTCTCTACAAGAAGCCAGCATGTAATCCAAAGGCACAAAGGCTAATATGAAAGAATCTCGTGAGATGTTTTATGTTAATAGTAACCAGAAGTAAGATGTACTGGGTATATTAATATCTAACCAAATAGAGCTTGGAACAAAGTAAAGAGAGTTGACTTACAGATAGGGTCTAATAAATATTAGTCAATCTTCTCCTGATTGTAGAGTCAGACTAAGCTTTTCCCTTTGCAAATACTTTTTCTTGAGATGTTTGTCGAGACAATTCATGGAGAAAAATGGAAGTCTTTGCGAGAACAGTGGTGAGAGAACCATCTAGTCTCAGAGTGAGGAAGGGAAGGAGCAGAAAACCACCATAATACCGGATACCCTGGATACCCCAATACCATGGCGAGGCAGGCATGGCCTCAGGCAGGGAGGGAACATGGGGCAGCTAGTGAAAGTACATCCACACTCAGGAAACAGAGAGCAAACAGGAAGTGAGGCTTGGTTACCAGGCTGCAAGGCCAGTTTCCATTGACTCACTTCCTCCACGTCTAGAGAGCCCACAGTGTCACCAGCTGGTGACCAAGTGTTCAAATTAATTTGTCTATTGGGGACATTTTGTATTTCAATCAATCATAAAAATATACAGCCCAATTTTTAAATTAGGAAAGGATATGAAAATAGATTTCTTAAAATAAGATACGTAAAAGCTCAATCAATAAGAAGAGACTCAGCATTTATTTCCAGAAGAATTCCACTGAAAAGGCCAATAAAATTCCCTTTACTCATTCAACAATGAATGGTCACAGAAGATGTGAGGCCCTGGGTTGGCTAGAAACACTGAAAAAGATAAGCTACAAAATAAAGAGTATATGTGATACTCTGGAGCTTACCCCCAAAAATCCATTATTATCTTTTCTTCTAGTCTCTTTCTTTGTTCTCAAATGGACCCTTCATTTTGACAAAATAGCTGATGGCAGCCATAAATTTTATTGGTTTTTTTTTTTGAGACAGGGTTCTCTGTGTAGCTTTGCCAGCCATGTTCTTTTTAAAGTTTATTTACCCACCTTTATCATTTATTTGAAATTATAATACATAACAGTCTTCCAAAAAGCTAATTCATTTCTGAAATTATCTCATTTTGCCTTGAGACTATTTTGATATTCAATTTTAAAGGTACCCAGAATGTCTTTCACAATAATATACCTTGCTAGTCTCAACAGCTAAATAAATCTTGAGAAAAAGAAGGTAGTATTTTTCTTTATCCTGGAAAAGATGATCATGTGTGTGTATGTACATATATATATATATATATATATATATATATATATATATTCTGCTTATTTTAGAAGGAATTTCTTTTGTGTTTGTGTATGTTACTGAATATTTAAATTGCATATGACATATAGTATTTTTATATCCAATAAAGTCACAGTAAATTATAAGGGCTCGAATATTACAGCTTTTATAAGAACTTATTAGCAAAAATAAATCAAGACTGGACATCATGGTGCACACTTTTAATACTAATACTCAGGAGGCAGAGGCAGGCAGACCTCTGTGGGTCTGAGGCTAGACTGGTCTACATAGTGAGTTCCAGGCCATGCAGGGCTACATAGTGAGACCCTGTCTAAAAATAAATAAATGAATACATGAATAAGTAAGTAATTTAAAAACTATGGAAGCCATATGTGGGGGGATCAGACAGTATAGTGATGTTTCAGCTTCCATAAAGATTATGTAGTTTCATCAGTCAGCAAATGAAAACTGCCTGTTTGTGCTACTGATTCTGGCCTCTGCCTTGTGTGGGATTTTATGACTGATTGTACCATCTTGAATTGCAGAGCAGTGAATCTGCCACTTAGCATGAATTAATTCATACTCTCAAGACTTTTAAGAATACAAATACCAATTTTTGGCATTTTCTTCTGTTTTAGCATTTTCAATCTCATGCTTTTATAGTACATCAAACTTCTGTGTCAAGGAAGAGAAGCAGCTGAGGGAGATGCTGGTTTGAGGAAAGGTGGTAGAGCAAGGCATCTCAGAGGCATGCAGAGAGAGCAGGAGAAACATGGCTTCACGTAGAAGTCCGTATTTAATGGCATTCAAAAGGCCATGAACTTGACAGTGAATGCAGCCGGGTATTTGCTCACTGTCTTCAGCGATCTGCACGAAGTTAGAATGAAACCACAGATAGTAGTATACACTTTTGGATTTACCTTCGTTTGCATCTTTCCATGGGGAGTCTGCACATTGTCTAGAACACCACCACACCATGATTGGTAGTGGTCCAGAGCTAACGCATGGTTTGAATCCCAAACTCAAAAGCCACCAGGAGTCAGGCATTAGAAACATAAGAACGCGGGTTGTGCATTCCACATAAAAGCATTCAAACTGCGAAGTTTACAAAGTATCTTCCTTGCCTACAAAAACACGGCTCTCAGTTTTCTGTGACTCATGCTGAGCCTCCTCCTTGCTGAAGAAATACCATAGAGGACAATGTGTTGGCTTTGTCTTTGCAGTTTCAAGATTCTCACACTGGTCTTCCCTGAGCCTGCATCTACCTGTGCCTAGCTCGTACACCAGGCTGTTCGCTGACTTTGCCTTTGCGTCTCTTCCTCATAGACTCTCAGTCCTTTAGGGAAACAGTGCAAAATATTAAGGTTAACTTAACCCCATCAAAGGAGAACTCCTAAAACAAGAAATTTCATGATCCTTCCAGAAGTGTTTTGTTGTTGCTGTTGCTCAAATTCTTCCAAAATGTAACCCCCCTGACTCCTTAGGATGGATTTCTCTTAAGAAAATAGTTCTATTAAAGCCCATATGTATCAGCTACTCTGACTTGGGTAAATTCACCGCTGCCTGTACAAAATTATGTCTAAGCCCCTACAACAGGGAATCCAGTGCATAGTTTGAACTTAGGCAAAACTACCCCAGACGAAGCACGGATGCTGGTCCGTTGGCTATCCCATAACTAAACTGAAGTTCTGTAGCCATCACATACAGTAAGAGCCAAACTAGCTGCTGCAACGTGGGGCTGTATAACAAGCTGAAATCAGTCCAGGCATGTCGTCTTTACCTGGGAAGTCCTGTGTGGAAAAGCGAGCAAAAAAAGAATGCCATGAGACATGCAGAGCCCTGGGTGCCATTGAAATAAACATCTGTCAGTCACTGGCAAAAGTTTTTAAAAACAAGCTGCATTTTACATGTCTCAGTATAGTAAAGATCACATCATAGCCAACTTATTATCAAAGCTCAAAAACAACTAAATGGTTGGTACGTCTGCCAAGGCCTTTTCTCGGGCTTTGTTATTGCTGACAATAGCGTCAGTGTTATGAGAAGCACGCTATTTGGGCAATCCACACACGACATGCTTTGTTCTCTGCCTGAACCTGCTCCGGCATGACTTTAGGACTAATACTATTTCTTTTTGGTGTTAATATTAAGCACTATTTGGCAGAAGCATGTGAATTCTGCAATCTTTAGTCAGTCCTTGAACTGCTTGGAAGATTCTTCCAGAACGATAAGAAGAAAGCTCTAACATTTCTGGACAAAGTTTAAAAGACGCAAATGACGCATGGTTGACCTTGAAGGCTTCTATTGTTGAGGAGAAGTGACGGGAGACACACGGGCCTTGTGTAGAGAATAGGGTTGGTGAACAAATAGAGGCAGTGAAGTGGTGGCTCAGGAAATGCTTGGTGGGGGCATCTAGATCATTCCTCAAATACTATGTTAGCAACTACCGTGGCCGGAGCTCTGTACTTGTTCCCTGAGACCACCTGAAGACACCAGAGACCTGGTTCTCATCCGAGAGATGGAGACGCTGCTATGCAGAGGACCGCTGTAATGCAATCCAGCTTGAGCAAGTCTAATCCAGCCTCAGACACTCATATGTGGTCCTGACTGTCTCTTCGCCTCATGCTGGCCCCCCTCATCTCTAGTGGCTCTTCAGCCAAATGATGCAGTTTGAACTGGAGTGGGTTGACTTTCCGTACGTGGGGCTATCTAGCTCGGACTTAGTTTCAGGGTTCCAATATCAGTCTTCCCAGGGATCCAGTTTCCTACTGTTCAATATTTGCATGCAGTTTTCATGTGTCAAATGGTGAATCTTAGGTTGTTGTAGTCTTATTTAAATATATACCATTTCGTGGGTAAAATTGCTCCCCAAATACATTCTGTTTTATACACCTCTCCAAATAGTGAAATTAATGATCTCTCTGTAGCAAAACCCTCCTGTCTCGTAGCTAATTCTTTACCCACAAAGCACCATTATTACCCCGTTTGGAGTCGAGTAGCTACTGCTGTAGTGTGACAGCTGAGATCTGGAAGGAGGAGGCGTAGTGTAGCATAGAACTCTGGGAAGAGTTCTAGCAATGGAGGGCCCAGAGAATGTGACACTGGCGACGGCTGGCTTCCAAGCCCGTGGCTCCATTTCAGGCCTGGGCCGTGTCATTGAGGCTGTCCTGACATGGGCAGAAATCTGATCCAGGATTGCAGTTTAGCTGATTAACAGCTTTATCCCCAAGATTTCGGGAAGGTGGCTTCAGAGAAACGTTGTATATTCCTAATACTTCTAATTAAAAAGGAGAGTCCACCATCCAACAGTGCAGGAATCTAGGAGTGATTCCCAATAACCAACAGACAGATGGTTCAAAGTGGCCTCAGGGCCAGAGGCCAGGAGAGTCTGGCCGTCAGTGCTGAGCCTGTCAGCCCTGTGCTCAGACATGAGGAGGCTCCGAGATCATCTCTTTGCTGTAAATCTGGAACTGAGGAATGCTAGCTCATTAGGAAATGTTTCTCTTCTCCTAGCGCTTTACCCATTCTAAGCCAGTCAGGACCGATGCTGTAGAAAGCAGGACAAAAGCATCATGACACACTGCCTTTGGGAAGAGTGTCTCTGATAGCATCCTAGTATGTCTGCAGGAGGAGATGGACAGAACACTGAAGATAGTGATCTCGTTTGGCCTTTGATGAAAGGTTCTCCACCTCTGTTACACATTACAACATGGCATATTGGAGAAGGGCTAAGGGATGGCAGGATGGGGGAGCAAGGCCTGAGGCACAGACAGGAGACTTGGGAACCCAATGGAACAAGACCTGCATCCCCACACCTTTGGGTTTGTCAGTGAGAGGTTTCAAAAAAGTGTTTGTGGGACGAAGACTCATCCTCATGTGAGGGAAGAAAGAACAATCTAAGTAAGCTCCAGAATTCCTCTTGCTTTGCCTGGTCCGCCAAGAAGTGAGCAAGCAGCTCACTTCTAGCAGCTGCATCCCTAAGCAGCTCCCACCAGCACACCTTCCACACCATGATGGACTCTAGCCTCTCGGACTATGAGCCTCAATCAATCCTTCCTCCCCGCTTCCTGCCACGTGTTTGCTCATGGTGGCGGGAGAAGGAACTAGTTGGACCCGCTTTATAACTGTGTTGTGAGTCGTCACACCAAATCTGCCAGCATCTTCTGAGCACCCATTTATAACGCCTTGAATCCCCTCATCAGACTCGCCATCATTTAAAATGATAAAATACACACAGCACTGTTTGATAGTTTCAGTCAGTAGGATAATCTGTTGTCTTGGTATACATGTCGTACGGAATGGATGACTGGAAAGGCCAACTCCCCATTTCTCTTCCCCCTTCAGTCAATGCTTAGCCTGCCTCTCTGTGAGAGAAACAGCAGCCTCTCAAACTTTCTCCTTCCCCCTGAAGAAAGTCCACTGCCAATCATTTCCCAACAAGGCTGGTATTGTTTCAAACAATCAGAGGCATGATGACCATGAGTTTGAGACAATGGTGTCATTAAACCATAAGGCTAGAATGTAAAATACATGTCCAAATTTTATTTTCCGGTAAGTTAAAAAAAGTATTTAAGATTTTAATAATCCAGCAGAGGAAGTATGCTTTAAAAGTGTACTCTTTGCCTTTGTGTATTCTTTGGGATTCCAAGGGGATTGAGTGGAAGGAAACAAGGAAACAGATCCTTGCTCAAAAGGACTCTCGATTATACCCTGAAAGTTAGACCAGGGCTTTGGAAACCAAAATAACCCCAGGTGAGCACTAGTGGCCAGTGAGTGAGAGTCTGAGGAGGAAAGTGAGGGAGGCTAATTAAAAATACTTTCTCTGTAAATGTTTGCATGTAGTTCTCCTGAAAAGAGACTTAAAAGTTTAGGGACAACTAAGCCAGGGAGCTTGTGAACACTGCAGGTTTTTGGAGTGGTTTCCCACGTGGCATTTTCTTTACAAATTCAGTCTGCCTTAAACCTCAACATCTCCTGTGGTTTAAAACATTCAAGACAGTCCTTGAAGGTGTTGGACCGAATTCCAGTGCAGGCGCCTTCTATTTTCATCTCTATTCCTGGCTTCCCGTCTCCCAGTAGGCAAGAGAGGTTTATTTGTGTTGATCGGGACAATGTGTGGGCTTTAAAGTTACCACACCTCCGTTTCAGCATGGAACCTGGGACACAAAGCATCTGGAAGTCCCTGCATGTACAGACATCAGGCTTCTGGTTGGAAATGAAGAAAAACTCCCAATAAAGATCAGAGGACGAATGGGGTGAGGCTGAGGCTTAGCAGGTCTCCCAATTACCCACTTGGGGAAGCAGAGGGGCTGAGCAAGAGGAGGGATGGGGGAGGGGCAGAGATGGGTCAGGAAGGAGGAGGGAACAAAAGTCAAACTCACTAATATTCTCTAAGGCCGGGAAAAGGAAATCTACAGCCACCACGGCTCAGATGCAACCGTGTGACATAGTTATTAATATTAGTGTTTCTGTGATTGTTTTATAGACAGGTTGTCATTATTCCAGGGTTTTAAATCACCAGGGACACATTTGTCAGTGAACTGAGTTCTACGGTCCTGATGTTGGGAACAGAAAATGTCCAATGTCCAATGGAGAGAGAACAGTGTCACGGTAAGGTCATGGCATTTGGCTTGAATAGTTTTGGTGGAGCAAATCAAGACGCTTTAGCTTCGAGGGCCTCTAAGCCCTAGAGCCATATTTAAGAACTCCTCCTGCGATTGCTTTACAAATTCACATGAACACATGAGACTGCTGAGCTGCACACTAGGGGAAAGAGAATCAACCCCCTAAACATTCCAACAAACACAGCCTTCTTCCTGGCCACTCTAAAGTTAGACATTCACGAAGGCAAAGAAGGACAGCGGCCTGAGGAATGTGCCCACAGGCCTCTCCATTCCCCTGCAGGGTCTCTAATCACAGTTGCCCCTGAAACTCCGCTCTCGGCATGATGGATGTCCCTTTGTGGAGGGATGCTCAGTCAGATGCAGATGTCACCCATGAAAAGGCGGTACACATTTGTGATCTGAGGCTCAAAGTCGAGCCGCCAGGGCAGAAGTGATGGATGGACACCAAGTCTCTGAAGACTCCTGGCTGCCCGTGGGTAGGGAGAGGGACCTGGGTTGTGTAAACCCAGGGCCGTGCTATGGATGTGTGCTTAATTGTGATTCTCCTTTTCCTTCATCCCAAACCCAGGTTCTGTTTCAGCTTCTCCTTCCCTCACCTTGTTTCACCTTTGGCTTTGGTTGCTCTAATCAGGAGCGTGATCAAGGCCAGATGCTACTACTCTTTGGTAGGCAAGTGATTCCGACTCAGCCCTCGGTAAAGAGCCAAATGGGACTTCTTAAATGAATACAGATTTGGAGCAGTAGGTAAAGTGATGGAAAAATCACACACTCTAAAGAAAAATAGATACCTCTGCTCTTGCTTGAGAAGAGCCAGGAGCCTGCTTCTTCCTGTTTTATGAATCCTAGCACTGGAGAACGTGAGTGTATTTCATTATCCTGATAGGAAAGCTCATAGCTCTGTGGCTGTATTGTTAAGGGGTACAGATAGGTCTTGGTGATTATGAAAATTGGGGTCATAAGTTAGAACTTTAGCAACAGCTAGAGAATCGGTACCCGGGCCAGACTACTTCACAGCAGTAGCGAACCTCAGGTGCATAGTGAGCTTAGACATTATGGTTTTAAAATTCAAATTGTACCATTTCCCGTATGTCTGACCTTAAGCCAGTTGTTTGCAATTCCCTGAATATTTTTGCATGCCCTGAAAATAAACTTGTAAGGTTTTTGTCTGTGCTTTAAGCAGTGAAGCATAAAATTGGGTTTGAATTTGAGTAATCCATCCTTTTGTTGCTATGAGGCAGCCTTGTTGGATTGAATGACTTGAAGGTTTGTAAAAGAGACTATGTATTTCATTTCTTTTATCACCATAGTACAAACAACTGTTGCTATGGAAACAGGAGCACCAATGCTATGCCTCTAATAAGTGACAACTAAGAAGGAAAAAATAGCTTCCCATTGAAAGCTTCACATTTTATTTTATTTTGTGAGCAAAGATTTTCAGATTTCTGAAGCAATTTTTTCACTTATAATATTAGGAATTTTAAAGATGTAACCTTTAATGGATGGGTCCATGATTAATTATAAATCTTATCTATACATTGCCAAGGTCATGCCTGCTACAAACTTCTGAAAATGAATATCCAAGAACTTAAAACTCCTCTATTTTTCTTCTCTGTAAATAATACTGTAATATACAGTTAAAATCTGTTTACCACACTTCTGACCCTCGATTAAAATGATTTAAAATATAAAAAATACTAATTTAATTTAGGGTGGGGTGCTTCAGTCCTAGCTCTGCGGAGGCAGAGGCAGGAAGATCTCTGTGAGTCCAGGCTAGCCTGGTGTACATAGTGAGACTCTGTCTCAAACAAAAACAAAAATAAAAGCAAAAGACAGCGTTAAGGGAGAAAAAGAGAACTCACAGTGTCTTCAGTGTTGACAAAGTAAGCTGCCTTATATGGAGTAATATTTTGCAATTATGGAAAATTATGATGATTTATGCACCAATTTCTTCCGATGTCTATATTTCTACAGGGGATACAACTCCAGTAAGTCTGAGTACATAAACAAGCCTGTGAAGAAACACAGCACAGAATTTCCTCTTGTTCTTCCTGCACAACAAAACCACACAGGACACATCTCTTTCTTCTGATTCTAAACATAAGCAAGAAAAAGAAAGAAAGAGAAAAAGAAAAACGAAACAGAAACCCAAGTCTCCCAAACTGTCTCATAAGACAGAATTGAAGTGGTTTTCTATGAGACTTTCGAGAAACAGGTTAAAATATTGCTACTTTACCTTCCTTCCTAAGTTACTGACAACCAGTCTCCCACTGCTTTCAGATGCATGTTAAAATTACAAAACTACAACGGAATGTCATCAAATTCACTTTAGAAGTCTTCATTGGCGATCGGAACTTCATTACGGCAGCTGTGGCACAGGGGCCAGCCCTGGGGAGCAGAGCAGAGTGGTCTGTGTCTCTCCAGGTACCAAATAGAGCAGGGTTGAGAAGGAAGGAGCCACTCCTTTCCAAGTAGCTCAAAAGATTACACAGAGGAGACAGCCTTTGCATTAATTAAACTTTAGTAAACTTTTGCATTTCAAAGACTGGTTTGCTTCTGTGATATTTTCCCATGGAAGACTGCTCCCAATCCAATTGGTCTGTTGGACTTCATGAAGGACGTCAGTCAGGAACAATGGTCGCCCATCGAAGTCAGTAAGTAGCGCCACCAGCACACTCTCAGGATGCAATGCCCTAGGGCAGCGCCGGAATCTTTCCAGAGAAAATTCTAGGTAAGGTCCATCCAATCCAAATGTCCAACAGGAATCCTGCTCTCTACTGATGCTCTCCGTATCGTATATACGAACTGCTTGGTAACAAGGGCCACCATCTATTCTCATTTCAATTGCAAGCCCCGAGTCTCTCATTCACTCAGCGGATGTGTATTGCGTCTTTTTGACGGTTGATAAGAAGGTGAGAGAAACCAGTCCAACGTACTGACAAGAAGAGCACTCATAAATATACATGAGTCCGCCCAGCTCTTGCTACCTGAAAACCCTGGTCCCTGCTCTACCCCCCCCCTACACACACCTCTCTCCCTTACAGACTCCAAGTCTCCTCCGGGACGTGCTCCATCATGCTTGTGTCCATGTAGCCGGCCTTGAAAGATCACACAATACTTTCCCAAGCTTCCTTTGAATTAAGCCTTTGACATGTGGTATTTTTTTAAGACAGATATGCTAAGTTTATATTGCATACATCGAATTAGTTTAAAGATCTGGAGTGGGATTTGCTAACATCCAAATTTATGTGTTGATACTTATTTTTAGTAGCTGTTAAACCCACCCCATGGTTTGAATCTAATTTAGCCTTTTTCTGCAGAAGGACGTGCCAGGTGCTAGGGGACGGGTTGTAGGAGCAAGAGCCAAATTTTATACTTTTTTTGTCTTTACAGAGTTTTCTTTACCTCCTGAATGTTTAGTTGGATCTTCTCAAGGTAAAGACATCCAAGTACTCACCATTGAATGCTTGTCGGGTACCTACTCAGTGGTGTTCAGGTGCCAGGGCAGCCACAGCGGGGAGCCAGACAGTGTGCATTTTTTATGAGAGGGGACTGATAAAAAAAAAAAAAAAACTTAGAAATTCGGTCAGTATTTCTTCAGGCTCTGCCGAGATTTAAAGCAGAGTGGTACAGTTTTTGACTGGTCACTATTGCCGGTGTCTCTTAGGTGAGGGGGCAGACCTGCGTATTAGTTACTTTTCTGCTGCTGAGAAATAAAAATCATGACAAAGGCAATTTATAGAAGAATTTGGAGGCTTATGCTTCCAGGAGTGTAAGAGGGAGAAGCTTGGCCCCAGGCGACAGGCCTCACAGCTGCTGGAAGCTGAGCCACGTGCACATCTTCAAATACAAATGGTGACTCCAGGAGTGAGCTGTAAGTGGCCCATATAAAGTTTATCTTAAAGCCTGTCCCCAGTGATAGACTTCCTCCAGCAGGACTGTACCACCCAAACTTCCCCAAACCAGCTGGTGGCAAGTTGTTCAAATGTTCATGCAAACCAGCACAGACTGGTTAAGCAGAAAGGTAGGAAGGGACCCCATATGTGAGACTCTTTGTGAAGAGCGTATAAGAAAGAGGGTGTCCTAGTTAGGGTTACTATTGCGGCTATGAAACTCGATGGCCAAAAGCATCTTGGGGAGGAAAGGGTTTAATTTCCTTGTGCTTCCTCAGCTCTGCTGATCACGGAAGGCAGTCAGGGCCAGAACTCAGACAGAGAACTGGAGGCAGGAGCTGATGCAGAGGCCACGGAGGGGTGCTGCTTACTGGCTTGTTCCACAAGATTTGCTCTGTTTGCTTTGTTACAGAAGCCAGGAGCAGCAGCCAGGGATGGCACCACCCACCACGGGCTGGGCCCTACCTTATCCACCATTAATTAAGAAAATGTCCCACAGCCAAATGTTACGCAGGCCTTTCCTCAACTGAGGGTCTCTCCTTTAACACGACTCTAGTTTGTGCCACGTTGACAGGGAACGAGTCAGCAGGACAGGAGCTGGCCGGAAGTCTGTAAGATTAGAAAGTACCTGCAGTGGTTGAGGAGCAGCAATGCAGCCTTTCTGTTCAGAGTTTAATGAGGACAAACACATACAATATGAGCTGAGAGCAGAGATGAAGGCTCAAGCCAGTGGATGAGGGAGGACACACTCAGAGCTGGGGAGCATCCACTTTCCCACATTAGTGGACTACCATACTTGAAGAAACGCAGCCACTAAAGTGGCCATTTTCCTGTCCTGAGATAGGTGGTATCTGCCACAAAACTTTGCAGGCTCAATGACATAAGTCCTAGTGAAGATGTCTCATAGCTCTTTGTTTGTGTTAGGGATTCAAGTGGCTTAAGTTGAGTATGATTTTTGTTTACAACAGCAAAAGATTTTCTAGCACCTGCCGAGCTGGTGATTAGGACAACATTAGTATCACGGGAAGAGTGGCTTCAGAGGTGGGCACTGGGCTTTGAAACCTGTGGCTGGCACAGCGAGAAACAGAGAGTAGGAGACGGACCTGCTGGACTTGGGCAGGGGAAACTGGGGACTGCAGATTTTCCTCCAAGAAAATGTTTCAAGTAACAATAAGAGTATTTATTCATTTGCAAAGGTGGAAAAGATAAGGTATTCATTAGTTCTTCAAATTGCCCACCAGCAGAACAACCCAGTAGCTCATTGTTGTAATTATCTATACTCTAGATATATTATATAGATATATTAATATGTATCTATATAGATACATAGATATAATGTTATATATTCTATAGCATTCTTGTGTCAATATATTCACTTTTGAAAACTTGTTTTTGCATAAAGTTTTACATGAATTGATGCAAATATAATTTGACTATTTCCAAATTTCTGTTCTTTTCTTTTTCTGAAGAGAGGGACTAGTCTTAAAGCTGATGTTTTCTCTTTCTTTCTTCTTGCTCTCTCTCTCTCTCTCCTCTCTTTCCTGCCTCCTTCCTTTTTTTGTTTTTTAGCTTCCCATGATTCTTTGTGCTCATAAAAAGAATTTCCCACTAAGACAAAGGACGCTGAACATCCAGGACTTATCTAGTCTGGTGAGCCCTCGTGGACACAGTGCTGCTGAGGAAACTTACAATCGATTGACATCACACACCTTGGTGTGTGTGTGTGTAGACTGAGAGACAGATTCTTGTTATGTACCCTAACTAGCCTGTAACTCATGACATCATATATAGTGATGTTCCTTACCTAGCCCCAGACTGGCAGAGATTTTCCTATCTCAGTTCCCCAGTGCTGGGATTACAGGTGTGTGCCCAGGCCCAGCTTGCCATCCTGTGTCTTCATGTGAACCTCTGGTTTGAACAGAGAAACCTTTTCTACAACTGCTCTACTTGCATAAGCCAGAGAAGCAGCCATTTATTGAAAATGTATTCAGTTATTTCATGTGTTTGTGAGTGTGCGTGCATGTATCCCGGCCCACATGTGAAGGACAGAGAACAAGTTGGGAGAGTCAGTTCTCTTTCCACCACGTGGAAGTCCAATGCATGGAGACTGCACTCAGGTTCTCTGGCCATGAGAGCTGCCTTTGCTGGCTAAGCCACCTTGCCTACCTCGCTGGTCCAGATGCCATTTCCAGGCCACAGCGGCTTGGATGAAGGGGTAGAGGCTGTGAAGGCATAACACACAGCCTCACTGGCACGTTAGGGTTTGTGAGGACTTCACTACATGAAGAAGCCATAGTGGAATACTCCAGCAGTGGATGTAAGGAAATAGTTGATTTGATCGCAAGCTACAGAAATCCACACATCTCCATGCATGGTGGGTCTTCCTCTTCTCAAGGCGTCAGCCTTCTCATTTGCAAAACAAGTTAAATTGGGCACTGGTTGTGGATTAGATCCCCGAGAATTCTCCCAGTTCTGCATTCTTCATTTTTTATGTGACATAAGGCATATGTAGGCAGGCACCTCTGACACTGGCAACCTGACACATTTTTCCTATGCTTGCTTCAAACATGAGGGAAAATAACATTCATTCTGTACATTAAGGCATTTGGATATCATGCTGCAAACATAATTATTATACATAAAAATATCACAGAGAAATTTTTGAAACAGTTTCTAATTTTATTCTACACATTTCAGAATATTTTCTTTTCTATAAAAAAATCCTGTTTTTCCTACTTTCTGATACATGGGTTTTGTTCAAATAATGTCTAAAATTATGGCGGTAAAAATTTATTCATTTTGATGGATGCTGACTTACTATTCTATTTGTAATGAATTACATGTCATGCCGAAAGTCTCTGCAAGCTGCTCTATGTTGGATATGTTAAGACTCATCTTATATTTTAATTACAAAAATAATTTAAAGAAATTTATAGCTTAATATCTTATAAATAGTCCTCACTTATAATTCGATGAAAGCATATTGGATCTGTAAGAATCACAGGAAATATGTGACAACATCACACATCTTGTTATAAATTTAGACACGGGGAGGAAAATAAGCATATTTACATCTATTCAGTTGCAGTCGTCAGCACTGGAAGAGTGATGGAATCCAATGCACACTTTTTCTGACACCTCCATATGTCGGCACACACACAATTTGTTTTACAAACATGCTAGCATTGGCATGTGACTTGCTTTTTACACTTAAGAATTTATCATGAAAATATTGCATGTGTCTTCTGTCCGTTTTCAGGGCTGTACGGTCAAATACTCAAGCTTAGTACTTACTTTAACAGTCATTTAAATAAGTTCCTCGTTGGTTATTTGCCTCCATGAATAACATTGCTTGGACATGTGTGTGATTATGCATGTACATATGTACCAATAAGATATAAGTATTTCTTCATAATCATTGTCAAAGAAACTGTATCATTCATAGTGGCACCAACATTGGGTGTCTTCATACAAACTATATACCACAACCATTTTGTTTTAGAAATGTGGGGAAAAAAAACCCTAGAATCCAATTGTTTAAATTTGTTAATCTATGCCTGTTTAATTATAAACAACATCTTAATACCTTATTCTTTTATGATTTGTGGGTTCATTGCTGACTGACTCCTCGTACAATCTCCCAGAGTCGACCTGATAGAGATTGTGAGGGAATGAAGGAAAGACAGACATACAGAGACACACGTACAGAGAAAAGCTGAGATCAAGTGGTCTGGGCTCTGTGGAACTCATCAGGAGTTGCGCAGGGAGGCAGGGTTATTATTACATTCACACAAACAAACAGACAAGGTGTATGTGTACAGGTCAACAAAGGCAGGCTTACCTAAGTTTAGTTGAAGCAGTCTCTACAGAGGAGCTGTCTGCAGGCTGTAAACATCTGGTGGACATTTTCTATGCACATGTGGTTAATGCTGTGTCAAACACACACGCACCCAGGACTTCCCTCACTCAGGGCTTCCTCTGCTTGCCACAGTTCACACTGCATTTCCGTTTCTATTGACCTCTCTCTCTCATTGGTTTGTAGTGGTTGTATTTATACTACGGCTACAACCCACGTGACCATTCAGTGTCTTCTCTAGTGTCTCAGTATTATCCATAGTATGGTCTCCTGACTCCCTGCTTTTACATTTTATGCCGTCAGGTCTTCTTACCCTTAAAGTCTCCTGAATTTTAAATTTTCCTTCATGCGTATACTTTCCCATGGCTGCATCTGTGATGTTTATAAAATCAAAGGGATCAAATTCTATTCGCAGTTTTCAAATCGAGGCCCCTGAGGAGCTATACACATTATTGCTTTCTTCTGACTCAGCAGCAGTATCCCTCTACACAGTTATGGTGTCCCAGGCAACACCACAAAGGAATGGGCATTGGAGATGCTTCCCAGTCAGGCTTTCCATTGCTAGTTCATCTATGTGGTTTTCAGTAGTTCTTATAGGGTAGCATTCAGCAGGCTGCATCTCGTGGAAAGGCACACCAGATGACTGGCTAGAGTCACCAGCACCGAGGCCTGGTAAATGCTGGCAGGAGGATCCCAGGCTAAAAATGGACTCTTTCTCATCAGATCCAGAGATCACTGCCACGATGTCTTCATCCACAGTGCTCTTCATTCTGCCTAGAGTGACCATTGCAGAGCCAAATCATACAGTGAAGACGCACCAGTTGACCTCACGCAAGAGGACGGGAATGGCTTTATTCTAAGGAGCTAGAAGAGAGAAATCACAGTTTTATTCTCAGCACATCTTTGGTCACATCTATCAGGAGTGTTAGAACCACAACTGCTGGTTCAGCTGGATGGAAGCAGGCTCATAAACTGTGGGTTGTTTTGTCATTTCTTTTTTGTTTTCTTAAAATTTTTCTCTCTCTACTGATTCATAGGTGCCATCAAAATAACGTGAACCACACACTTTATTTTTAGTCTTGTATGTGTATCTTGGCCCTTGGTGATTGTTCAGCCCCATACCTATCATTAGCAAGCTTGCCGAGCCATAGACTCTAGAGTCATCTAGAGTCAGTGTTGGGGTGGGAGCGGCACCTGTCCTTCCACAGCTGTCCAAGGCTGTGCCTTCGCTGCTATTCTGGGGCATCCCTTTGGTGTTGCTCTTCAAGCCCTGCTGTCTGAAAATCTCCAGATGATTTCTATCAGCATAGCCTTCAGCTCTTCTTGCTGAAAGCGGCTTGGATTGGGAGGTTTTTAACGTCTTCCACTGTTATTTGGAACTCACTTATTCTACAAGTGGAAGGAGTTAAGAGCTATCTGCCACCCGTATAATGTTCTGCCTCTGAATCTCACAGTACACTATGTGCTCAAGGTACAAAGCTGCCCTTTCTTGTGTTTTCTTCCATGCACATATGCATATCTGTGTAGATATGGGCATAGCTGTGTATATACAGCTGCATAGATATCACTGCAAATATACAGACCTCCTTAGTAGTCATATCCACTTCTACTAAGTAGATGTTAATCTTAGTAGTCTGAAAAGATTATGAATCTTCTAGCCTTTCTCATTTCTATGTTCCCATTATAGCATTGATTTCTAACCTGTTAATTTGGAAGGAACACAGAGGCTGTCGAAAGACAGACGTTTTCCAAGTATGATGGCACACACCTTTAATCCTAGCACTCACTGGGTAACAGAAGTAGATGGATCTCTGAGTTCAAGGCCATCCTGGTCAACACAGTAAATTTCAGGACAGCCAGAGAAGTATGGTGAGATGCTGTTTCAAGGGGGGGGGAAAGACAGACATTTTATTTTAATAAATCACAACGAAAAATTTAGTTTCAACACCTAAATTAAAATAATTTTAATAATATTTTTAACATATACCAAGCATCGTACTAACCACAAACCCATCTTATTTTATTTAGCAGTAACTCCATTTGTTTCTATTTTACAAAGAGAAGTATAAGGTTCAGCCAACTAGAGATATGGGACCAAGTAAGGGAGAAGCCACCTGACTCCATGGCCGTAATCCATAGCTCCAATTGTCATGGTTGAGATATGAGAGAGTTAACAGCACCACATCCAGAGTTTACCACTATGATTTGTTAACATAGGAAATCTGCAAGTCCAAGAAAAAGTGAACCAGGCAAGGGTTTATAACACAGAGAATCTTGATGCCATTTCCGATGCCAGGCAGGAAAGTCAGAGGGGTCTCGACAGCAGAAAATATGTACGAGAAGATACAGGAAGCAGGAGTCTAGGGCAGCGAGGTGAATGAGTGGAAATACAGTCAAAAGGTGCGTGGAAATACAGGTGCTCATACCAGAATCTCCTCGTAGAATCTAGCAGTCATTTGGAGGACAGTGGCAGATCCTGTGAGATCCACGGCTGTTTTCAGCTGTTTGGTAGCTGCTCATGGCCAAGGGCCAGTTCTTGTTTGGATACAAGGAAAACATTGCGGCTTACCAGGTAAACAGTAAAAATGGGACTCGGCTGGTGAGAGCAGGTGGGCGTGAAAAGTGGATACAGAGAGGAGCAGGGACGCCCAGTTCCCATGCTAGTGACAACACACCCGTTTGTTTAGCCTTAGCGTTTACAGGCTTTGTGCCTCAGCATTACAGTTTACTACTCTCTTTCTACAAACAAGGAAACCTGGACCCCAAGAGATTACGCCACCTCTTTCCCAAACCACACGTCCAGCAGTGGTGGTGCTGAGATGCAGCAGCCAAGATTTCGCCGTCATGTTTCTAACTGTTTCATCCTATGGGAACTTTTTCTAATATGTCCTTTTTGAATTTCAGACATCTGTGCTGTATTTACATCTTTCTTACCTCTCCCTCTCCTTCCTCCCTCCAAATACTTCCTTTGTCTCCCTCCCACACACTTCCTCTCAAATTCATGACAATTTCTTTAATTATTTTTGTTACACAGGGCTCATCCTGGGTAAGACTGATTCTTCTTCTCTCAGAAGCTGTTAATTGCCTATAACTCTTCATCCTGGGATGAGACCTTGTGAGATTTACCCTATCAGAGTTGATGTGTCATCTGGTGTTGTCATTGTTTAGGTCCCTCATACCCAAGATAAGCACGACTCTCATCAGAGAAGCATCTTTTTGCAGCAGATGGAGAGCATCATAGAAAGCTACAGCTGGTCAAAACGCAGAAAGCAACTGACCATGGTGGTTCCACCCCAGCTGATACATCTGCAATTCTGTCCCGGTGCCTGAGGCTAAGGGAACATCACAGAAGAGGGTGTAGAAGTCAGAGGATCAGGAAATCTGCTGCGACACTGTGTCTTCTCTATAGGACAGTGAAGGTGCTCCCGTGAACTCTCAACAATATGCTTGCCCATTGAAAAAGATTTTAAGGCTGGATTTTATCATATACATCCAGAATGATGTCTGATTCAAGATGAGGGGAACTCAAGAAAATATATTTTCTCCTTCCTCACATGTTGACGAAACGGATGAGTCAGACAAACGGAGATTCTGAGCACCTCCGACACAGAGATGCACAGTCTAGGTTTGAGTCTGTGGTCCTGAGTACGTGACTTCAGCGATGCAGTTAACACTGCTCCTCCAAAATGAGTTTGCCTGTCCTGCCACAGCTCCAAATAGTCATATCTGCCCAGTGAGAGAGACTGAGAGGGAGCAAAAAAAAAACCAGTTGAGTTGATTTGTTCAGCTATTTGAGTAAGTAGGAAGAGAAGCCAGCATTCCGGAGCCGCAAGTTTCTCCATGGAAACATAAAGAGAAGGGAACCAGACTCCCCCTCCACGGGAGCTCTGGGTTTCCATGGCCGAGTGCCACCTACTGCTGCATAATGACAAGATGGTGGCTCTGCCACCTACCGCTTAGCATCAGCCTCGAGTTTTGAATTTCTCCATTTTATCCGTTTTGATTCTCTCTCTTGAAATCCCACCTTTTCTCACCTCCCCATTTGTCTTGAAGTTTCCTGACCTTACAGGTCTCTTCCCAGACTCAGGAATAGAAATCCATTCATCACGAAGTGGGTGAAGTCCAATGGCCAACGAATTGAAACTCGGGAAATCATGAGAAAACCCCTCTTTCGTTTTACAATTACTAGGAATAGTTTACATTTGAAATTTAGGTAACTTTCACAGTCATTCTAGAAATTTATCATTATACAGTCCTCTTTATGATTAAAAAAAAGGACATGGCCAATGCCTAGTTTGGAGACCTGGGAGACCTGTAAGGTGGAGAATCCAGAATGTCGAGTCCCCAAATTGCAGTCTATAATCAAGTTGTTCCAATAACCAGCACGTAGGGAGGTGTCCATAAAGCCTATGATTTATTATGCTCTACAAGTCCATGCTCCATAAGCACCTAACTGTCCCCTGTGCCCACACATCCATTTCTTTGCATCCCCGCATGCAAAGCCAACTGCCCCACATGCTGTCTTCCTCTTGTTTCATACTGTTATTCTGATATCCATCATTGCTTGTTATCACTCACCAGCTTTATTACCTTACGCCTGTCTTCGTCTTTCCACATTTGCTTGAACATATCCAGAACACTTCTGTACTCCAGGCTCAGACTGGTGCCCTCTGTAACATGGAGCTCTTTGAGACGATCACTGACAGCTTCTTAGGGAGTTTTCCAGCTCTCAGTTGTGCTTATGAGAGCCAGCTGGGCACAGAAACAATGAGAAACCTCTACTTTCATGCCATCGTCTGAAATCCTCTCTAGAGTTCATTCCAAAACAAAACAAAACAAAACAGCGAACTTTTCAATAATTTCGAATTCACAGCATCTTTAATTTTCCTAGACTGTTTCTTCAACTCTACAGTTGTATGGCAAAAGTAAAAGCAATTTTTCTCTTAATCTCCTTGGGCCTCCTACTCATGTGCGCTGGAAGACCTGTGTGGGAACACTGAATACAGTTTTCATGAGCTTCGGGATAAACATTCTCCACTTTTAACACTGCAGAGAAATGCCACCACGTTTCCTCAGAGTAGTGCATTCTCGTAAAGCATTGCCACGTGAGTTTCTTTTGTTTTTAGGTAGTTATATTAAGAAAAGATCGTAGTCTTGACCTACCACACACAAGGCATATTTGCTTATAAATAGCCTCTCTGGTTGAAATTGCCATGGCAAAGGTGAGAGCAACTGTTCTTTATTTATAACTGAAGACATTTACAAACACATTTCCCATACAGTTTCTCTTCTACTTAAAAAGAGATCATTTGAAACCACTGATTTTGAGGAAGGCCAAAGTTCTACAGTTTTAGCCTCCGGCCCATCAGGAGCACAGAGAAGTTCCCAGAGAGGCATTGTATAACTGAGAGACATTGTCAGTTAGAAACATCCATTTCACACGCAGCCACTTGGCTTTTGTGTGTCTATCTTGACAGTAGTCCAGAATTTAGGCTTCTGAAAACAATGCAAGGCTGGTCTATCTCTCCTTCAGCCACTTAAATAGCTCAAGTCATGTCCACTAGAAGCCTTCTTTAGTCCTGCCTCAGTAACACCAGCTATATTCAATATTCCTACATGGTTTATAATTTCTAGGTCCCACATACTTGGTTATAGATAGCTCTTTGAAATAAAACTGATGTGTGAGACTTTTCTAGGGGAGACATGATACATCTTCTCATCCCAGACAGGGAACTGGTGATAAGACCAAAGTGATGATCGCATCCCTAGATCGTCAAGTTGGTGATCAGATGAGCTTTTACTGAAGTACTTACAGGAGTGTGGGTGAGGGGTTACTTAGAGAAGTAAGGTGAAGGGTTTCAGGGAAGTGAATGAGCAGTTACCTCTAGCGAATGGGTGAGTTATTACTTATAGGAGGAGATAAAACACAAAGATCATTGTATCTCTTAAAGCTCACCCCAACACAGGTGATGACTCCTGAAAGCCGAGTCCCTGGGGTTCTCTGTGCAGTGTTCGGGCAGCTCAGGTTGAAGACCCTCCTCTTGCAGAAAGACTAGCCATCTCCTCTCCTACAGGCTGTTTCCTTGTGGAGGTGCACTGGCAAACCATTGAAGTTTCGGCAAGCTTTCTGAGATATGTGAACTTCATTTCCTGAGTCTCATGAGCCCTCTCTGCGCTTTCCTGAAGGGACAGTGACCTAACTTGCTCTTTGTTACTGGGACAAAACACTGACCAGCTTGCGGGGGTGTGGGTGTGGGTGGGTGTAGTGGTATAAAGGGTTTACTTGGTTTACACTGCTCTGTAACAGCACCACACTGAGGGAAACCAGAGCAGGAATTCAAGCAGGAACCTGGAGGCAGGAGCTGACTCAGGTAACATGGAGGAACACTGCTTACTGGCTTGCTTCTTCTGGCTCATTCAGTTGCCTTTCCTATATAGCCCAGGACCACCTGCCTACAGATAACTCTACTCATAGTGACCTGGGCCTTTCCACATCAATTAACAATAGAAAAGTACCACAGACATGGGCACAGGTCAATCTAATCTGGGAAGTTCTTCAGGTGAGGTTCCTTCTTCCAAGGTGACTTGAGTTTGTGTCAGTTTGACACACAAATACATCACAATTAACTGCAACCTCTAATGTTCGTCCCAAAGATATCATGTTATTGTCACTGTATGAAACACAAGCTCGACTTTAAAAGTTTCTCAGTCTTTAAAAATGTCTACACTGAAAGTTCAAGTGTCTTTAACTATCCAAAGTCTCTTATAAAAATCAGAAGCAAGTTAAATGCTTTCTTACTTCAAGAGGAAGAACCAGGGAACAGTCACAAACAGATCAAAGCAAAACCCAAATCCAACTATAAAAAGCTTGGTGTTTGATGTCTGGAATTCACCCTTTTCTGGGCCGCAAATGGTGTGTGCAGTCACACCTCTCCAGCTCTGCCATCCACAACCCGAGTCTTGTGTTACAGACTCGGGCCAGCTCCTGAGTGGGACCATCCAGTGCCTTTCACTTCCAACATCCCGGGGTCTCTGCTCCAACTGAAGCTTCACCTTCACCCAAGGGCTCTTCTGCTGGGAGACTCTGACCCTGGCACACAGTGCCAAGCCTCCTCTGCCTTCCATGACCCCTTCATGCCTTCTAAACCAGTACCACAAAGGAGACTATCTTAGACATAGCCAAGCTGGCTGCCTGCTCGAGGTGCAGCCTTGGCCTATCTGGACCCCAGCACCTGTGTGCTGACCCGGAGGAAATGGTCTCTTACTTCACAGCTGATTCCTCTGCTCCAGCTAACCCGCATTGGTAGATCCAGGAGAGCAAAGGCTATACCTCCACAGATTATTAACTCAAATATGTGATGTTAAGAGTCTCAATAGAGCATCGAAGGATCTCTCGAACTCCCCTCTGAAACGTCACAGCCAGACCATTGTCCCCTGCACTGCTGTCAGCGTTATCATCCAGCGTCCACCACAGCGCACTAAGCTCTGAGCACTCAATGGCTTTCCCCGCTTAAAGCTCCCAAATCCTCCGCTTTCGTTCCACAAAGCAGTCCAAGGCATAAAGGCTACATGGTGAGGTCCATCCCAGCAACATCCCACTTTCCTAGTGCCAGTTCTGTCCTAGCTCGCTTTCTGCTGCTGTGATCAGATCCTGACCACCACCAATTCGGGAAGGAAAGGTTTTTTATGTGACTTACACTGCCCTGTCACAGCCCATCGTTGAGGGAAACCAGGGCAGAAACTCAAACAGGAACCTGGAGGCAGGAACTGATGGCAGACACCGCGGAGGAAGGCCACTTACTGGCTTGCTCCCTGTGGCGTGTTCAGCTATCTTTCTTAAATAGCCAGTACCACTGTCTAGGGATGGCATCACCCGCAGTAGGCTGGGTGTTCCCACATCTATTAGCTATTAACGAAAAGCCTCATAGGCAGAAGCACAGAGCAATCTGATCCGGGGGATTCTTCAGATGAGGCTCTGCCTTCTGAGGTGACTCGAGCTTTTGTGAAGTTGACATAGACTATTTCAGTTGGAGGAAGATTGTTAGACACGCTATATACTCCACTGCTCTGAGTGGAACCAGTATTCCAGATCTGTCCCGACAGGATACGGTGCTGTGAGAACTGAGCTCTTGCAGAAGGCAGTTGGTTCTTAGAGTTAGTGATCTGCTACTCTCCTTAACAGCACATGTGCAGGCATGTGCACACACAGAGAGAAAGAGAAAGAGACAGATAACATGGGAAGGAGAAACAGAGTCAGACAAACATACACAGAGATAAACATACACACACAGACAGACAGACACACATGTGCGCGCGCACACACACATGGAGAAACTCCTAGATGACACAGCTCCCCACTCCATGCATAAATACAAGTACTGAGAGTGAACTCCAGTACTTAAGTCTTGCTTATAATGTCTGCTCTGTAGCCTACTCTTTAGTATACAGCATCCATAGGCTCTGTATGCTCATATTCAGCCAACATTGCATCAAAAACATGTAAAAACTCTATACTCAATCTGGAGCCTTTCTCCTTGTCGTTCTCACCTAAATAATACAGTCTAGCAATCATTCACACAGCATTTACAGCGTACTGGATGTTACATACTGGCTAGAAGTAGTTTCAACTATACAAGAAGATATGCCTGAATTATATACAATCATTACTTTGTCTCATTCAAGAGACTTACGCATCTACAGATGCTGGTATCTGAGGTAGTCCTGAGAATTCTTCCCCCTAGATACTGAGAGACAACTGTACTGCAATCCGTATTAGTTAGGATTTTCTACAGCCGTGGTTCTCAACCTCCCTAATGCAGGGACACTTTAATACAGTTCCTCATGTTGTGGTGACCCCAAACCATAAAATTATTTCATTACTACTTCTTAACTGTAACATTGCTACTTTTATGAATCATAATGTAAACACCTGTGTTTTTTAATGGTCTTAGGTGATTCCTGACCCCCAAAGGGGTCACGACCCACAGGCTGAAAAATCGCTGATGGAAAGGCTGGGAGTCTGGTAGTTGTTCAGTCCTCAACGCTGGACGTCAGAATTCTCAATCTGGTTCTCATGTTCGGGGACTCCCTTGTGAGCTGTTGCTTTTCAGTTTGTATTGGAATCCTGAAGACAGAAATAGACTGAATACCAGTGAAAAACTAAAACTCGAGCTACCGTGAGGCATCTCACCCAGTAACGCGTTAGCTTGGCAGAACTTTGGGTCTTGAATACCCTCCCAAAGTTCACGTGCTGAAGGAACGCTAAGGAGGTGGGACTTTTAAGAGATGGAGCCCATCCCAAGGTCCAAATGAGGAGCAGAAGGAGGGAGAACATGAGCAAGAAAGTCAGGACCGTGAGGGATGCGCCCATTCACCGAGACAATGGGACTGACCTAATGGGAGCTCACCAAGGCCAACTGGACTGGGACTGAGGGAGCATGTGATCAAACCAGACTCTCTGAATGTGGCGGAGGACAATGAGGGCTGACAGAGAAGCCAAGGACAATGGCACTGGGTTTTGATTCTACTTTATGTACTGGCTTTGTGGGAACCTAGTCTGTTTGGATCCTCACCTTCCTAGACCTGGATGGATGGGGGAGGAACTTGGACTTCCCACAGGGCAGGGAACCCTGACTGGTCCTTGGACTGGAGAGGGAGGGGGAGGAGGGATGGCGGGTGGGGAGGGGAAAAAGGAGGAGGGGAGGAGGTGAAAATTTGTAAAATTATATAATTTAATAAAAAAATGAAAAAAGAAGCTAATTTAAGTGGATAAAAGAAAGAAAAAAAGAGAGGGAGCCCAGTGGGAGGTCATTAAGTCACTGGGGGCAGGCTTTCCAGGGAGACTGTAGGCCTTTAGCTTCCTTTTGCTTTCTTCTCCTGCTTCCTGATGATGACATAAGTGGTTCGTGTAACTATTGCTGCCACCGATCCAAAACAACAGAACCAACCCACCACAGACTAGAATCTGCCGAACCGTGAGCCAATATATCAGCTGATTACCCAGTTCTACTAATGTTCTAATGATGGTTGACAAACACATAGTTCCACATGTAGTCCATGTAAGTATTTGTTCCTCAGGTTTGAAAAATTCAAAAACTACAGTAATATCTTTAGTATTTTAGGTAAAATTTGAGTTACGTCTACAGCTCTCATGGTTTCATCCTCCACATTCTTTTTTTAAAATAAATAATTCCTATTCTAATAATTTATTATAAGAGGTATAATTCTAATTCTAAATATGTGATACGTACTAATACATTATGATCACTTTTAAAAGTAACTTACATACTTTTGTATATTATATATGTATATATATGTATGTGTATATGTGTGTGTGTATAAAAACCACATAACCTTAATCTACCTAATCAACTGTTATAGGTACTATATTGTAAAAGAAAACACCTTGAAAAAAATCTTCCAAATATAAAAACATGTATCAGGTATTTCTTTATGGTTGGCAAGGAGTATTTGGGGTTGTATTCACTTTTTTTTTACCTGGAGCTAGTAGCAGCTTTTACTGAAGTGTACTAAGTTAGACACTTCCTAAGTCTCAGGATTTTTTAAAAATTGTTTGTATTGAGCTAAATATTTTTCTTTGCTTCTCTACCGTCCTCTCCACTCCACTTCTATCCTCTCCCATGGTTCCCATGCTCTCAATTTACTTAGGCAATCTTGTCTTTTTCTATTTCCCATGTAGATTAGATCCATGGGATCTAATCCAGATCTCTCTTACGGTCCTTTTTGTTGTCTCGGTTTTCTGGGATTGTGAATTGTAGGCTGTTTTTTTTTTGCTTTATATCTAAAAGCCACTTATGAGTGAGTATATATTATATTTGTCTTTCTGGGTCTGGGTTACATCACTCAATATGATGTTCTCTATATCTATCCATTTGCCTGGAAATTTCAAGATGTCACTATTTTTTTCTGCTGTGTAGCACTCTGTTGTATAAATGTACTACGTTTTCCTTATTCATTCTTTGGTTGAGGGGCATTTAGGTTGTTTCCAGGTTCTGCCTATGACAAACAATGCTGCTATGAACATAGTTGAGCACATGTCCTTGTGGCACAATTGAGCATCCTTTGGATATATACCCAAAAGTGGTATTGCTGGGTCTTGAGGAAGGTTGTTTCCTAATTTTCTGAGAAATCACCATACCGATATTCAAAGCAGTTGTACCAGTTTGCACTCCCACCAGCAATGGAGGAGTGAGCAGGTCTGAGGCAACAACCTCAGCCAGAGCAGGACCGAGGCAGCAACCTCCATGGAAAATATCACCTTCCACATTTTTGCAAAATATGATCTTTGCAAACTTTCTATGCCATACCGGGTGTCCTCCTCCATTTTTCTATTTGAAGCCCCTAAGAAAAGTTTGCATTAGGCTGCTTCCAGTGCCCTTCTGGTCTTGAAGGCAACCTCACACCATATAGAATGTATGCATGGCAACACTGTAAGTACCAATTTTGTGTTTTTAACCCAAGTAACACCCAGAATTTACTGGCTTAAAGCAATCATTTTCCTCTGTCTCATGACTAACTTGGCTGGATGGTCTAAACTATGACTTTTCTTTGCTGGTCTTTGAAGGCCCTTACGTGATTGCATCTAGATGGGTAGAGATTGGAATTTCAGAGTTTGGGAATTCACTGCAATCCCTCCAGCCTCTACACTTCTTTCTGTGGTCTGCCTCCACGTGGTCCCTTGCTCTTCCACACCCCTTCATGTGCTCCTTTCTCTAGTAGAACCACCTGAATAATCTTCAGGGTGGTTCAAAACTCAGAGGGTAGCAGAGGACCCCGCCAGACCTGCTAGTAATTAGGCCCAAATATTTCTTCTTCCACCACATTCTACTGCTAAAAGCAATTCCCAAAGAAAATCCGAATTCTTGGCAGGAGGAAGGTACATATGGGCATAGCAACCCTATCAGTCTAAAATGATTTGTCTCAGTATGCTGTACTTTTGTCAGAAACTTGCTTGGTACCAAAATGAGACAAAAGCAAGGGATAGTTAAACCAGATGCCTGCTAAATGTATTTAAGATATTGGTTTAGAGGTCAGGATGATGGCTCAGCAGCTAAAGGTGCTTGCTACCAAGTTTGACTACTTGAGTTCGATCCCTGGTACTAATATAGTAGGGAGAACCAGTTCCTTTAAGTTGTTTTCCAACCTGTCTAATATGTTGTGGCACCTCTCTACTCTCTCCCTCTCTCTGTCTCACTCTGTCTCTGTCTCTGTCTCTGTCTCTCTCTCTCTCTCTCTCTCTCTCCCTCTCTCTCACACACTTCACAGTCATTTACAACTTTTATCAGGTGCTATGAATGGCACACAGTTGCTCGCTCATCCACCTGGAAGCAAAGTGGGTGTGTTTCCATCACCATCTATGCGAGCATGGACTGGGGGTTGCACCAGGGCGTTGCTTGACTCGAGGGATTTCTCAGTTCTGTTCAGTCCCACGGCATAAACACAGTTCCTTCCGGGTGAAATGGAATATGACTGTGCATATAAATCTGAAACTGGCATGCAGGAGACAAAGAAGCAAATTCCCTGTGCTACAGTTCACTTCCTCCATACACTCCTAGCTATGTGCTGAAATGTACACCAGCCCACAGCTGCTATTGGCTGCTTCTCTGTGTATTTCTGCTCTCAAAATGATCCGTCGCAAAATGACATTCTACTACTCTTTGGTAACAAAATACACATCAAATTTTCCGACTTTGTTGCTTTCATGGTTGTATTTCTCATTTCACTTCGTATTTCCAGTTCTCACTAGTAGGTTGGGGTAGGGAAGTCTCGCATCATTTGCTGTAACTCAAGCTGTGGCTGCCTTTGGTCTTGCCTCTGAACTCTTGTTCCCATCTCTCTGCACGGCACCCTTCACTGGCCCGGCTGAACCACTGCTTGCATTTCTGAGTCCCTGCAGGCAGCTCTCTCGTCAAGGTGCAGTCTAGCTTGTTCCATTGACTTCTGACTACACTCCAGCTACCTCTCCATGTTATGCTTCCAGCAGAAAACCTGTCCCATAATTTGGTTTTAATTTATCAGTGACTACACCCAACAAGGAGCCAGAACGCTAGGAGAAACTTGCTTTTCATATTTCTGGGTCTCCAGGGACTATAAAATGGCACAGGAGTCAAGCAGACTTTATCCGGCTGCCCAAATCTTCATTTAGAAAATTAACCTTATGTTGCAATGAGCAGTTTAAGATTTTAATTCATGTTTTCAAAGTTGGAATAAAATAGACTACTTAATAATAATGAAAAATTTAAAACGTACCAATGCAACCGACAGCAGAAACATGAAACACCTCCTGGCACTGGAGTTAATGGCATCATCCACCTGTTTTCTGAATGCTGCCCAGAGGGACCAGAATAATCCAGGCTTTTACGGATCCCTGACCTTTACCCACATAATGGGTTATGAGAAATAACTGAGACACGCATGACAAAACTCAAAAACTGACCTTTTCAGTGTGAGAAAAACGAACTCAGTTTGCATCTCCTCATAAATAGCTCTGGGGTGTCCATGGACCCCAGATTTACAGAAATCTTTCAGACTGATCAGAGGTCCCCTGCTCCTGGTGCAGACATTTAGAGAGGTCCCAGATGGTCACTGCCAAGTATACTTTCAGTGACATTTCTCTTGCTTTCTTCTCCTATCAGCAGGGCATACTGCTAGCCACCAAATGAGAAAATACATAAAAGGTCTTGCAGAGGGCCCTGCGCACTCAGCTTCCACGCTGGCTTGAGAGACAACCTGGGGAGCTCTTTCTAAGTTATCCTGGGCAGAAACTCCTTCTATTTATTTATTTGTTTGTTTGTTTGTTTTTGCTAACTACAGCGGGGAACAATGTCTCAGCCCCCTCACTAGCATCTTTTGTTGAGGGAATCAAGAGGTAGATAAAGGAATTCTAACCCATAATTCTGTGGTGAGGTGATGGAAGGGGGCATGTACCCACATACTAAGCATGTGTTTCGGCAGATTCCTTAGTAGGTGTTTTTTTTTTTAATTATCAAGTTTCCTGAAACATAATTACCAGATTACTTGACGTTTTTCCATCTCCCATAGCTCCTCAAAAATAAAATAATGCACTGTTTCTGTTGTTACGGTTCACTTGTCACGGTACAAGCATCTGGCAGGGCATTGGAGCATGTGGATGCCAGGAGCGCTGTCTACGGCACTATCGGGAGACAACACGCACGTAGCCTGTAATTAATGGCTAGCTTGCCAGCTCACACCTGAGATTTGGAGAATGAAAAAGCAGGTTAATCTTTAGAAAAATCCCAGGAAACCTTCCCAACATCGGCCTTGGTCCTGCACGGTCGGAGTGACACTTGGAAACACATCCTCCCCAGCCAGGCGTTCTGCTGTGTTTCCAGCCCTCGCACACTCAGAAAGAGCCCGACAAGGTGGTGTTTGAGGGAGAAGGTGTCCAAGGCAAAAACTGGTTTGTCAACATCACCTCGTGTTCTATGTGTGATAATAGAGCAGAGCTCAGCATACAAGGCTTCCATTTGGACGTCCTACTCAAATTACACGCGTCGCCAGAGATCATAATCCAATTTCACCTATATTGTGGGCCAATAATATGCATCTTATTTTGAGGCTCAAAATATGTTTTATTTCTGTGGAAGTCCACATGGAATCCGACATCTAAATTTTATTTATTTGTTTGTTTGTTTTTGTGCTGAGCAGTGTTCGTGGTCCCCCCTTCAACAAAGTATGCTGTCACAATGGGGAGCTGCTAGGTGCTTGGCACAAGCACCTTATTGCCTGCTAGCTGGCTCAGTTGATGGAAGGCTGGAATTTATGAAACCAGAGCCTTGGAAAGGACCCCTATCTGGATGTGTCAGAGTCTTGCTGCTCCACGGCCACAGATGGTTACGTCTGTAGCCAGAAATCTCACCCTTCTGTGCATGGTCATTAGGATGAATCCTGTGCAAAAACTTATCACGTATATCTAACGGGGGAGATGTCCCACATTCCACATTAAAGAGTGGTATGCCCTCTGCTTTGGGGAACAGTCTAATAAAGATTTTTAGCAATGTTAAGAAGTGTGTTCCCCAGGTGAAGGTAAATCTTCGACACTTGTCCTAACACACCAGTTACCATTAGACATCTCTAGACTGCTGTGTATCTACAAAAAAAAAAAAATGGTTACAATTGCAATACCTCTCAGCCTGGTGGCTGAGAGATGCCTATAAATTAAAATTTTTCTTTTGGGAAATTGTTGTCCAAGCTTTAATGAATGTCGGTAATGATTATCTCCAAGGCTTCTTAAGCTTCTTCCAAGAGGAAAAGATCAATTAGAAGAAAGGCAGAAGCATTTGTGAAAACTTCCCGAGGACAGGTGACTGAGGAGACTTCACGTTATCCATGTCAATAATTCTATGACTTCAAGATGGAGACTGTGCTGCTCTCTGAGATAAATAAGCCAGTGAGGTGGCCTCCTTGAATTTCGCATCCTCTAAGGATATCTGTGTTCCCGGTTTTCCGTGTGTGTGTGTGTGTGTGTGTGTGTGTGTGTGTGTGTGTGTGTGTGTGTGAGAGAGAGAGAAAGAGAGAGAGAGAGAGAGAGAGAGAGAGAGAGAGAGAGAGAGAGAGAGAGAGAGAGAGAGAGAGAGAGAGAAACTTGCAGCTTAGACTGAGAACTGCAAGACAAAGCACCAACAGGGTCACTTCTTCATAAACCGTGTCTTGTCCTGCCACGTCTGCCACACAGTGTTCTAGTGTTTAGATGGAGCAGGATTTATTCACTCTGTAATTTAATAAACAGTGACAACCTGTGTTTCATCAAAAGCTCTGCCATGTTTTCACCAGAAGTGTCTGAAAGTTCCTAGTTTTCCCCAGTCCCTCCAGCACTGACTATTGGAACTGACTTCTTAGCCAGTTGTTTTTAATTGGGTAAGAAAAAAATCCCTCAGATTCTTTTGTTGCTGTTGTCTTAACCAGATTTCCCTGGCTGCTGAGTTTGTACACGTACCGTGTTTGTTTAATCTTATCGTGGCGCTTGTCATTTCCAACCTTCTAGCTGGATGAGTCTTCTCGTATCTAGCTTGGTGGCGGTAAATTGTGCCGGCTTTGCAGGAGTGGTGGGACTGAGGCTGGGAGAGTCGCTCTGTGGGATGGTGGGCACTGAGTACGCACAGGGCCCGGGCTCAACCCTGGGCACCAAATCCAAAACAGCACAGTCATGGCTTTGAGTCTAACCCCATCTCTTGCGGCTTTCTTGGCCTTTCCAGGCTTCAGTTGCCCTTTTGAAAAATGGAGAAAAGGTAATTACTAAGTGAAAATTGAATAGCACCAGCTACATAAAAACAGAGATGCAAACTAAACTTGATTATTGTTTTCTGTGTATTACTTCCTGACCTTTATTTATAGAAGTAAGCTAACTTTTCTCCCTTTCTAACCTTTCTCCACACCTAGCTGTACTCACAATGTCTCTTACACAAGGCATTTAATCTGAAGTTTTATGTACTTTCTTTCCTTATTGGGTTTCTCAATAAAAATAATAATTCATTTAAAACATTTATATATTTTTTAATGTTTCATTGATTATAAATATCCTGAATAATGAAACATCCATTGTATAAAATATGCACAAACACATACTTGCACACACACACACACACACACACACACACACACACATATTTTGTGGAGAGAGATACATCTAATGTCTTTCCTAAAGGAGCCATGACTCTGAATTATTCACATTTTTTTAAGGAGAATGCAAAATATGTCTCCATTAACTAAAACCTGCTAATTGAACAATACAAATAATTTATAACCTTCATAATTTTTGCTCAAACTGTCCATTTCTAAGTCAAGTAAATGATGGAATCAAAAACATCTTCTAAATGCCCTTGGTTTTTAATTTTTGTGTTTACAGCAGCATAATGAAATGGGTACTATCATACACTTGGAACTTCATGATGATAAAAGCCTCCTGTGGTTATGAGATGACCCACTGCCATTTTTTTAAACTACAGTACAGTTTTGTATTTTCAGACGTGCAGTTGTGTTCCTTTGCTTTCTTATTTTGAAATCATTCCACAGTAGCATCTGCTAGGTTTTCCTTTGGATGCGCTAACCCAGCAGAATCGCATGTGCTTTAGTGCACCTAAGTGTGAACAGTGCCACTTATTTTTGGTTTCTCTACCTTAGATAGATAGGTCTTAATAGGCACACTTTTATGAACATAATCTGAAATGTTTCCTTCTGTGACTGGGGAGCTAGAGTCACATACACAGACTTGAGATTCTTCGTAGATAATCACTCATTCTATTCTTTTAAGCTCTTTTATTTTTCTTGTGTACACAGTTCCTTTCCTCCTCTTTTCTTGGCTTCCTTTAACTTAGCTGACTTTTGAATTATTGCTATAATAGCTATTATGGTATTTGGGGAGTTTACGCATTTTAATCAAGTAATTATGTGGCTGACTCTACTTTCTTTTTTATTTATGATTACTGTGTGTGAGGCAGAAAGCAGGTGCTCCAGGTGTGGGCTACCACATCTGGCCATTCTCCCCATTCGTTGGTTAATAGTAATGATCTTACTGTTTTATGTATTTTATTTACATGGATATATTTGTTTAAATTCCTGTGTGAAAATTTACATAATACATATTTATTAATACCTTTCTCACCTATTTCAAACCTTCCAGTGTCTCACATCTGTCATATGGACCTAATTTTCTTTTCTCTGGAGTTTGTTGCCATTAAAAATGCTTGCAATGAGCACACACTAGCTGCTGCCTCCAGGCGGATGGTCAGGAACCATGTGATCTCTTCCAGTTATTACCCGACATTTTATCCTCTTTAGAAAGTAGACAGAGGGTTCTTCATTCTGTGGATCCTCATAGGTAATGAGCTTTTGGTTCATTGATTTTCTTTATATTTTGTCATTTCTGTTTTATTAATACCCACTCTGTGGTGTTTTAAGTGTCCCCATAGCCTTGTTATTTGAACACTGGGTTCCCAGTTGGCAGCACTGTTTGGGGAGGATGCTAAAGAACTCTTAGGAGATACACCCTGCTGGATATACTGCATTACTGGGGTGGAATCAGAGAGTTTATGACTTTGCTCCACTTCCAGCTTTCTCTGTTTTGTGATGACGGGTTAAAGATGTGGTCTCTCGGCTTCCTGCTCCAGTTGCAGCCAAACTTCCTCCTGCCAGGATGGACTCTAAGATCTCTGAAACCAGCAGGTGAAAGAAACTCTCACATAAGTCACTTTCTGCCATGGTTTCTATCGCAGCAACAAAAAAGCAACTGATGCTGTCTAGAATTTGTGGCCTTCTACCTGCTTTAGCTTCCTTCATTTTCCATCATCTTACAGTGAATGCTCAGCACCCTGATTGCTGATTTTTTTTATCTCCCTTAATACGGTGTTTATAAAGATCTTGATCTATATATACCGCAGATATCTACAAATTTCTCTCTAGGGATTTTTCTAGAAACATCCAAAATAGGTTCTTATGATGGTCTTTATTTTTTCCTCATCTGAAAATGTTTTCTGATTTCCATTTCGATTTCTTTTTTCACCTATTTGGTTGCCACGTGCACACGAGTTTCTGAAATAGACCTTGTATTTGATGTCCAGCTTTGTTCCTCGGTGGTCAGATAATGTATTCCGAGTCAGGCTTGTCTTTTACAACTTACTACAGGTTGTTTGATGGCCTGGCATGTTTCCAACCCTGGATAATAATTCACACGCACTGAAGAACAGAGACACAATTATTGCTGGGGTTGTGTTCAGTAGGTGTTTGGTTGGGTTGACGTAGAATATTTTTTAAGTCTTCTGATATTTTGGCGATCTTCTGTATAAAGGTCCTTATAATTGAATATGGGTTATGTAAGGGTCAAGTGTTATAGAATTTTCAATAAATCTCAATGTAGTTTCTATAAAATTTGCTAGTTTGTTATTAGATGTACATATGGTTATAATTTTTATAGTTTCTTCATATATTGACTATTTTATAAAGCAGTCCCCTTTATTGTAACTTCTTTTGTCTTAAAGATTGTTTATTTGTTGTAAGTATAGGCACTTGTGGGTAATAACATGCTTCTGGCTTGTACTATATATCTTTCTACACTTTGATATCAGTAAAGGGAAGTATGTGCAAAATTTGGGGTGTTTTCTATATACAAGCACATATGTGAAAAAAAGCAACAGGGTAACATAAATAAGACAAGGAAGGAAAAGAAGACACAACTTGTAGCTTCCAGTTGGATCATGGTGTTCTCTGCTTAAAGACCGCTCTAGAAGCTGTCAGTTTAGCAGTGCAACTTCACCGAAGGCACACTGGAAGGTTCTATGCTCCTGGCCACCTGATGTGATAACCCAACCATCAACTAAGCCACTACAGCCCACAATGGCTGCAGTCACTATACGCTAAGGAGCTATTAGTTTAATGACCAGTCCCTTCTTGAGATTCAAGGAGTGTACATCACAAGGCTCCTCTCCAGGAGTCCCAGTGTCACAGTGAGGAAGCTAACACCTGCACTTAAGCAATGCTTGGGCTGTTTATTAATATCGGCCATGTTCCTTACATCCCAAGTTGCAGGCCAATCATTAACATTCCGTCCAGGATTCCCCTACGTACTCACTACCACATTTTAGGAACTAAGTATTTAAGAATAAAGCGGATCCCACCTCCCTTGCTGTGAGATCTGACACAATTTGGGCAGGCTGCCTCTTTCGGCTCTTGCTGCTATTGTTCCAAGTGTGAGCGGCAGATGCTAGAATGTTGGAGAACTTCCTTATGGCATTTTCTTTAATTAAATTCACTTGCCATCTTGCCACTTTCTGGACAGCCCAAGACAGGGTCCAGACGCTGAACTGGAAGAAGAGAAGTGGTCCTTTTGTGTTCGAAGTTTGGCATTTGAGCACCATCCTGTGCCAGATCGCAGAAGCTCTGACGGTTGGTCAGAGAGCCCCAACTGGGGCTCCTATTCATGCGGCTTGTGCAACACTCTCCGATCAGCAATGTGTAGACAAAGCTGCCATTGAACTTCAGGGCTTTGTATGCTGTCTTTCAAAAGCAGATGAGCACGGGCCATAAGACACTGAGTCTGGCACTAAGTGGAAACAATGCAGGTCTGCAGGCGTCTTCCGGCTTCACTCATTACTTTTGAGATACATATCCCTAACTTTTTTTCCAAAATTGACCCATTCTAATAACTATTTAAAATAACAACAACAACAAAAGCTGGGCACGCGCCTTTAATCGCAGCACTTGGGAGGCAGAGGCAGGCTGGTCTCTATGAATTTGAGGCCAGCCTGGTCTACAGAGTGAGTTCCAGGACAGTCAGAGCTACATAGTGAGACCCTGTCTTGATAAACAAAACAAAAAAAGACAACAACAAAAGCCATGGAAAGGTGTGCTAGTTTTGCATACCGTTTTCACAACTGGTCTATCTCTGTGAGTCACAACCTGGAACAAGAAGTTTCAGGACAGCCAGAGCTAGGCAGTGAGATTCTGTCTTGGAAAAAAAAAAGCAGAACAACAAAAAGACATCAGAAAGGTATGCCAGTTTTGCATAGCCTTTAACAACAACACTCATGTTATAGCCACAGCTTCTATTGTTTGTTTGCTGGTGTTGCTGATAAAACTTGGGGAGTCACACATTCTAGGCAACTGGTCTACCACTGAACTACATCCTTAGGCCACCAGTGAGTCATTCACTCAGGGAAGGAAAGAAGCTTGGCGATGAGGGCTCTTTTTAGAAAATGTTCAATAGGAAATAGCTGTTAATAACCCGCCTGCCATCCCTCTGTCTCTGAAACTAGGAATCATGGCTGTGCTGAGTTCTCCATTAGAATATCAGATTCTGAACAGGAACTACAGATATAACTATCACCAACAAAATGTAAGAGATTGAAGAGAAAATCTTATGCATAGAAGATGTGAAAGAAGAAATTGATACAGTTGTCACAGAAAATGTTAAATCTAAAAAGTTCCTGATACAAAGCAACTGGGGACACTATGAAAAGACCAAACCTAGGAATAATAGGAAGAGAAAAAGAGACCATACCCAGCTCAAAGGCCCAGAAAATATCTTCAATAAAATAGAAGAAAACTTTCCTAACCTAAAGGTACAAGAAACTTTCAGACTGCCAAATAGATTAGACCAGAAAAGAAAGTCCCTGTGCCACATAATAATCAAAACAATAAACATGCAGAATAAGGAAAGAACATTAAAATCTACAAGGGAAAAAGTCAAATAGCATATAAGGGAAGACCTATTAGAATTACTCCTGACTTTTCAATGGAGATTTTTTTTTTTTTTTTTTTTTTTGGTTTTTCGAGACAGGGTTTCTCTGTGGCTTTGGAGCCTGTCCTGGAACTAGCTCTTGTAGACCAGGCTGGTCTCGAACTCACAGAGATCCGCCTGCCTCTGCCTCCCGAGTGCTGGGATTAAAGGCGTGCGCCACCACCGCCCGGCTCAATGGAGATTTTAAAAGCTAGAGTGTCCTGAACAGATCTCTTAAAGACTCTAAGAGACCACAGATGCCAGCCCAGACTACTATATCCAACAAAACTTTCAATCCCTATAGATGGAGAAAACAAGATATTCCATGATAAAGTCAAATTTAAACAGTATCTATCTACAAGTCCAGCCCTACAGAAAGTTCTAGAAGAAAAACTCAAACCTAAGGAGGTTAACTATACCCATGAAAATACAGGTAATAAATAATCTCATGTCAACAAAATTAAAGGAAGGAAAACACACACACACACACACACACACACACTGCCACTATTGCTATCAACAATGAAATAACAGGAATTAACAATCATTGGTCATTAATAATACTCAATATTAAAGGATTCAATTTCCCACTTTAAAAAAAAAACACATGTTAAGAGAATAGATGCAAAAACAGGATCCATCCTTCTGCTACTCAACATCAAAGACAGATTTACCTCAGAGTAAAGGGTCAGAAAAAGATTGTTCAAGCAAATGGTCCCAAGAAACAAGATGGTATAACTCTTCTTTCTAATATCTAACAAAATAGACTTCAAATCAAAATTAATCAAAAGAGATGGAGAAATAAATTTCATACTCACCAAAGGAAAAGTCCACTAAGGTGACTTTTCAGTTCCTAACATCTATGCTCCAAACACAGTGATATCCACATTTGTAAAAGAAACACTACTAATATTTAAATCATACCTTGAACTGCACACATTGATAGTGCAAGACTTCAATACCCACTTTCACCAATCGACAGGTTATCCAGACAAAACCTAAACAGAGAAATAATGGAACTAAGAGATGCTATGAATCAAATGGATCTAAAAAATATCTACAGAACATTTTACTCAAATACAAAACAATATACCTTCTTCTCAGCATCTCGAGGAACATTCTCTAAAATTGATTGCATAATCAGTCACAAAGCAAGTCTCAACAGATACAAGAAGATTGAAATAACACCCTGTATCCTTTCAGACCACCATGGATTAAAGCTGGATACCATGGACAAAAGAAACAATAGAAAGTAAACAAGTTCAAGGAAACTAAACAACTCCCTACTGAATGACTACTGGGTCAAGGCAGAAATAAAGAAACAAATTAAAGACTCCCTACAGTTCAGTGAAAATAAATGCACCATATGCCCAAACTTACAAGGCACAATGAAAGTGGTGCTAAGAAGAAAGTGCATAACACTAAGTGTCTTAATAAAGAAATTGAAAAAAAAACCTCATACTAGCAATGTAACGGCACACCTGAAAGCTCTAGAACAAAAAGAAACAAACTCACCCAAGAGAAGTAGATGACAGAAAAGAGTCAAGCTGAGGGCTGAAATTGATAAAATGGAAACAGAGAACAATAGAAAGAATTAATGAAACCAAGAATTGGTTCTTTGAGAAAATCAACAAGATAGATAAACCCTTATCCTAACTAACTAAAAGGCAGAGAGAGAATATTCAAATTAACAACATGAAAACAAAATGGGAGACATAACAACAGACTCTGAGGAAAGCCTATACTCTACAAAATTGGAAGATATAAAAGAAATGGACAAATTTCTTGACAGATACTACTTATCAAAGTTTAATCAAGATCAGATAAACAATTTAAATAGACTATAAACCCTAGTGAAATGGAAACAGTCATTAAAACCTCATAACCCCCAAACGAAACAAAACAAAATAAAAACTTCTATAAGATAAGGATGCCATCAACAGAACAAAACAGCAGCCTATACAATGAAAAAAGATCTTCACCAACCCCACATCTGACAACAGGCTAGAATCAAAAATATATAAAGAGCTCAAGAAACTAGACATCAAAAAATCCAATTAAAACATGATGTACAGATCTAAACAGAGAATTTTCAGCACAATAATCTCAAATGGCTGAGGAACACTTAAAGAAATGTTCAATATCTTTAGCCATAAAGGAAATGCATATCAAAATGACTGAGATTCCATCTTACACCTATCAGAATTGCTAAGATCCAAAACACAAGTGATAGCACATGCTGAAGAGAGTGTGGAGCAAGGGGAAACTCCTCCATTGCTGGTGGAAGCGAAGACTTTCACAACCACTTTGGAAATCAATATGGCAGTTTCTCAGAAAATTGGGAATCTGTTTACTTCAAGACATTGCTATACCACTCTTAAGAATATTCACAAAGGACATCCCATCCTACCACAAGGATACTTGCTCAGCTATGTTCATAGCAGCTTTTTCATAATAGCCAGAAACAACCTAGATATCCCTCAACATAATAGGTAAAGAAAATATGGTACATTTACACAATGGAGTATTACTCAGCGGTTAAAAAAATGAAATCATGAAATTTGCAGGCAAATAGATGGAATTAGAAAAAATTATCCCAAATGAAGTAACCCAGACACAGAAAAAAAGTGGTATGAGCTCACTTATAAGTGGATATCAGTTGTAAAGTAAAGGATAACCAAGCTACAATCCAAAGACCCAGAGAGGCTAAGTAACAAGCAGGATTTAAAGTGTGTGTGCTTGTATCTCCTTGAGAAGGGGAAATAGACTACGTTTTGGGGGTTGACTGAGTGCAGGTAGGGATGAGAACATTAGCAATCAGGTGGGGGGATGGAGGAAGACAGTCCTGAAAGAGGCTGAAAAGTGGGGAAATTTTAGGGTGAGTAGCAACCTAGTGAAAGGAAACTCCCAGCAATCTAAAAGGATGACTCCAGCAAAGACTCCTAGCACAAGGGGGTACACAGCTTGAATGGGCCATCTCCTGTCTTCAGGCAAGACTTCTAGTGGAAGGACTGGAACACCCACCAAACCACATAACATTTGACCTACGGTCTGCCCTGCCTATTATTGGTGCCTTGCTCAGTTGTCATAGGAGAGGCTTCATCCAGCCACAGATACAAACAGTTGCAGAGGCCCACAGCCAAACATTAGGCAGAGTTCTTGGAATCCTGTAGAAGTGGGGGAGGAAGAATTTGTAGGAGCAAAACGGGTCAAAGTCAACACAAGAAAACTCACAAAATTAACAACCTGGGCTCACAGGTGCTCACAGAGACTGAACTGACAACCAGGGAGCCTGCGTGGGACTGATCTAGGCCCTCTGTATGTTTCTGACAGTTGTGTGGCTTAGTCTTCTCTTGGGACTCTTTTAACAGTGGGACCAGGGACTGCTCACTGACTCTTTGGCTTGCTTTTGGGACCTCATACTGGATTGCCTTGTCCAACCTTAGTAAGAGGGGAGGTGTTTAGTCTTCTTGTAACTTGATAGGCCCTGTTTAGTTGGTATCCATGGGAGGTCTGTCCTTTTTGGAATAGAAATGGAGGACGAGTAGATGGGGGGCAGAAAGGAGGGGGAGGGGCTGGGTGGAAAGGAGTAAGGGGAAACTGTGGTCAGTATGTAAACAATAATAAATAGTGTGTGTGTGTGTGTGTGTGTGTGTGTGTGTGTGTGTGTGTGTGTAAATAGAAGTTATGCCACTTAGGGTAACAATGTTCTTCCCTGAAACCACAGACTACCTAATAAAAGCACCTGTACCAGGCAGGTATGGAACACCTTTTGGATTGTTGGTTAGGGGAATCCAAGAGATTCCGTGTTGTGGAATATTTTTACTAGGCAAAGTTGTGTTACATGTGTTTATGCTGCGAAATATTACTTTAACTGTTCGGTGTGTAGCTTTTGTTTATGCTGCTTTTGTTAATTAAATATGTGTCACCTTTTTATTCATCTTGCCTGCCTAAAGCACCTGGTTGGTCTAATAAAGATCTGTATGGCCAATAGCTAGGCAGAGAGAAGGTAGGCGGGGCTGGAGGGCAGAGAGAATAAATGGAAGGAGAAATCTAGGCTCCAGAGGAAGAACAACAGAAGAAGAGAGGAGAGAGAACGAGGGAGATGCCTGGGGCCAGAAGCCAGGCAGACCCGCCAGCTAGCAGACAGGAGGAGCAGTGAAAGTAAGATATTCAGAAGGAAAGAAAAGTAAAAAACCCTGAGGCAGAAAGCAGATAAAGAAACAGGTTAATTTAAGTTAAAAAGAGGTAGCCATAAAAGAGCCTAAACTAGGCCAAGCCTTCATGACTACTAAGAAGTCTCCATGCCTTAATTTGGGAACTTGTTGGTGAACCCCCCCCCCCCCCCCAACACACACACACACCACACACAGAGAAAGCCTGGTACAATCCAAACAACAAGGATACTGCCATTGCTCTCAGTGCCTCCAGGAAAAGAAGATGAGGTATTAATAAGGGTGCATAGTTGCATTTGTATCCTGCGGGTGGCCAGCTCTCTAACTGGACTTAAGGAACACTCAATAGTAGGGAATCCATACCTGGTACCACTTTGCCAACTCTCACTCATGGCTGGTGAGGCCATGGAGCCTAGGTGAGGACCTATTTACTGTTGCTCTTCCGAGCCCAAGTATGATTCCTAAAGGCGTTTTAAATGTTCATACACCCACAGATAAGTGTAGCTCCCTCCTTGTCAAAGAAGCTGCCCTCTTGGCGGCAGACGGAGATCACCACAGAAAGTCACAACTGGTCAAAATGCAGAGATCGATTGCCCAAGGGGTGCTTGTCCCCAGTTAATGCATTGACAACACAACCCTACGTGTAAGGCTCAGGGAACATTTGTAGAAGGTCCACGGAAAGACTGTAAGAGCCAGAGGACCAGAGGACATCGGCTGCAAAGTGGTCTCTTCCTTAGACACTGTATGAAATTATAAAAAATTAACAAAATGTATACTTTTTGAAAGGAAGGTGTCTGACATTTGATGGTGTCCTTAGAGAAGAAAATGTAAATTTCTTTCTGTGTATGAATGCTAGAACACACATTCCCTGGAGGGATTACCCTGGCTTTTTAACTTCCTCTCTGTTCCCTCTTCCCCTTTCTTCTTTTCTTCTTCTGTCCAGTCTTCCTTTTTTCAAAACGACTAAACTGGGCGGCTTCTGTAGCATAAATAAAATGATGACTTTTTATAAAACTAAATGTCAATTCTGCCTTAGAATTACTGGGATGGAAGAAAGAAAACATCAACTGTAACAGAACATGGATTTGGTTTATCATTCTGTTAGATTTCTCTTCATTATATCAAAAACAGAGCAAACATTTTTAAGATAATTACAAATTGGCAGATAGTATCAAAAATAACTACAGATATTTGGGATACATACCAAGAATATAGACTCTCAGATTAATAAAACAATTGTATGTTATCTAAAGATACGTTTCACATTTTTCTGTAATTGAACAAAAAGAAACTATTTGCAAGCTTAATACATCATAATTACTTTGACATCATTTTAATGCCATGTGAAAACGATAGAGTTATCTATGCATTTATAGCATTTATTTTCATGAGGCAAAAATCAAGTTGCTTCTGATCAAATGTCATAATGAAATTATAACTTAAAATGAGTGTTTATGATTTATTATTAAAATTCAATCAAGGTGTCTGGAGAGGTCAGAGGCAACTCTGCAGAGTTCCAAGGCAAATACATGTACTGAGGAAGAGTCCAGAGACCAGGCTTTCCATACATGCTCTACTTGGAACAGGTTTCCAGTTATGCTGAACTGTGAAGGCCATACAACAAAAGTGGCTTTGGTTTCCTCCTGTGATTGAATCTGAGTTACACTGCGGAACATTTCCTTTTTCAAATGACCACACACTAAGCAAGTTGCCTCCAATTCCGGGTTCCATATATAGATACATCTGAAAGAACTATCGTGTCTTCAGAATCAAATCAATGATCTCGTTTAAGATTACCTACAGCTAAGTTCCATCGCCAAATCTTTAAAAGTCTGTAAGTGTTCTAACTGCTAAACAAAATCGTTCCTCATGAAAATCTGTGCTGCAGACAGGATTATTAAGGACGGATAATTCTGTAAGAGAGAACTTATTTCTGGCTCCAGTGAATAGCTCTAAGTGAAGGTAGCACAAAAGCCACTTCAGAATATCAGGTAGACAACAATCAACCTATCAATCAAACAAACGAACAAAACACAAGAGAAAAAAGAGAAAATAAAAACCTTCACGGGTGGTTCTTTTTTTTTTTTTTAGAGTCTTTTTTTTTAATTAGAATTTTTTTTAAAAAAAGCCAATCCAAATTCCCATTCCCTCCCCTTCTCCCATTCCCTCCACATACCCTCTTACCCTACCCCACTCTAATCCTAAAAAAGAGCAAAACACTTTGCTTTGTGGAAGGTCCAAGGCCCTCCCAACTACATCTAGGCTGAGCAAGGTATACATGTAAAGAGAATGGGATCCCAAAAAGCCAGTACCTGCAGTAGAGATAAATCCCAGTGCAACTGCCAGTGTCCCCTCAGTCTGCCCCAGCCATGTAACTGTCAACCACATTCAGAGGGACTAGTTTGGTCCTCTGCTTGTTCCTTCCCAGCCCAGCTGGAGTTGGTGAGCTCCCATTAGCTCAGGTAGACTGTTTCAGTGGATGAACCCTTCATGGTCTTGACCTCTTTGCTCATATTCTCACTCTTTCTACTCTTCAACGGGACCTTGGGAGCTCAGTCCAGTGCTCTGATGTGGGTCTCTGCCTCTGCTTCCATCTGTTGCTGGATGAAGGTTCTATGGTGACATTTAAGATAATCATCAGTCTGACTACAGTGCAAGGCCAGTTCAGGCACCCTCTCCTCTTTTTGCTTAGGATCTTAACTAGGGTCATCTTTGTGGATTCCTGGGAATTTCTCTAGTGCCAGGTTTCTTGCTAGCCCCATAATGGCTCCCTCAATCAAGATATCTCTTTCCTTGCTCTCATTTCTGTCCTTCCCCCATCTTGACTCTCCAATTCCATTAAGTTCTCCTCATCCCTCCCCTTTCCCCCTCCTCTTTCCTTTCTTCCCTTCTACCTCCGCACCCATGCTCCCAATTTTGTCAGGCAATCTTGTCTGTTTCCAATTTTGAGGTGGGTCTATATATGTTTTTCTTTGGGTGCACCTTATTACTTAGTGGTGGCTCTTTTAACAGTGATTGTAAATTCGGGAGTGAGAGACAGTGAGGTGAACGGAACTAGGACAGATGGCACCTTGGGAAGGACACAGCTGAGGTGACGTGTGGGGCTGTGGAGTGTGGTGATTTTCAAAATACCTGTTTCCAAGTCACACATTTGGTGAAAATAGCAAAGTATTGTTTCCTGGCCTTAAAATTCTCTGGTACCCAGTAAATTGTAGTCAATAAAAATGGCAAAGCTCATAAACAGATCCAATAGAAAGAGCTTTGTGTAGCTCCCTGTTTTATATAGTATCTGTCTTCGTTTGTGTGATCTTGGCCACTGACAATTAAATAGTTATGGCGGGAACAAATAGTACAGGTGTTCTTGGAAAACATCTGGATTTAAAACTAAAAGATGTTAAGCGAGTTTTGTCCAGACTGAGACAGATGGCCTGGCAGGATCTTCAGGAAACAAAACCAGAGAAAGCTAGACACACATCAGAAGAGATGGGTGGTACCTCAACAGTCTAGCATTAAAAGCAAATTGAAAGAGAAAGTTTGACAACGAAGAGAAAGGCCAGAGCTCATCCCTGGTGATTGGCTCAGTAGGGAGCTCCCTACACAAGGGCAAGTGGCCAGGGCCACAGCTTAAGTGAGGCAGAAAGGCTCAGCAAATCTTTGTATCTCTGTTAAGGGACAGTTTAAAGAGGAGAAGGAGAAGGGGAAGCCAGATGAGGGGCGCACAGTAGCACTGGTAGATGGAAGAGAGATGTCATGAAATCCCTTTCTTGAAAGACGTTTGATAAAGATCCCTGTGCATCAGTGGTTTGATGACCTGAGACTGTCTGTGAAATACACTCTTGGGGGACTCAAAGGCCCCTAAAGGATATCCCAGAGGTGTGGCCTGCATAAGAGGCTTGATTTGTGTTGCTCCACCTAGTCTATATAATTCAGGCTCCCAAAGGATAGCATGAGGTGAAAATAGCATCACAAAAGAAATCCTTGAGAGCCACCAAGGGGTGTTCCTGCAAAGAAACAACCAAGGGTACAACATGCTCCTGGGAGCCAGGATGGGAATGCCAAGAGTCTTGGGACTGAAGCCATTCTGGCCAGGTATATCTGTACTCTCCATTCCTATCCAGCTTTCTTCTCTTTTCATTAGTTCTTTTAATACTCAGTTATAACCTAGAGAGCAGGATTGTACCACTCTGCTCTTGTCCCCTCTACAGCTCTTCTTTCCCCTGATTTCATCATCTTTGATTGTCTTTCTCCAAAGCACACTCTGCCCTGGTTTGTGGGGTCTTCGTGTCTCTCACTCCTGAGATCTGGGTCCATTCTGCTATCTGATTGTGTTTCTTTACCTTTCTTTGACTTTTAACTTTAGTTAAAATTGCCTCCTCTTTCCTTGGTTTGTCCCTATGATCCCCCCTTCTATTTATACTTCCCTCTTCAAGTTTTCTCTCCCCAGCCAACATGAGTGGGTGGTGTTTCCTGTCTTCCATTTGGACTCCCCCACAGTGACTAGTGTCTTAGCACACGGCACTACCCTGCTCCTTCGCGTCTTCAGTAACTGGCACAAAGGGCTGATTGTTTTTTATTTGACCAGACTGCACCTCCATAGAGGCTACCCTTCTGTGGTGATTGTTTTTCCAGACAGATTTCTACTCTTGGAGGAGCGTTGGGCATCCAGCCTGGTACCTCGAACCCCGATCTACCAGAGAAAAAGACATCTCAACCCGACTACAGCCCAATCCTTCTTAAACACTTCTGCTGAAAGAATACAGTGATTCAAATTTTAAAAATTCCAACGACGAACAACCCCAGATGCAAGAGTCCCAACATGAAATGAAAAAACATGGAAGTCCAGGGTGACAAGACTTCAGAAATTCTCGTTCCTACAGTCAGACTTCCAAGTTAGTGAGATGAAATCCCAAAGATTTCAAAGAAACGATTATGAATACTTTGTGAAGAAGTACAAGAATGGGTTCCAAGAGAACACAAATACCTGGATGCAATAAGGAAAGCAATATAATATATAAAATTGGAATTCAAAAAAGGGATAGAAATACAGAAGAAAAGGCAGGCTGAAATTAAAAAACAAACAAACAAATAAACAAAAACCTATAGATCAAATAATGTGCTCCAGCCAGGAGATGATTTGGTTGTTAAGAGCTCATGCCACAAATCCATTAGAACTTGCATTTGGATCCCAGCACCTCAGGAAAAAGGCAGGTATGATCATCCACGTCTGTAACTCAGCGATGTTGGGGACATAGACATTGCTGGTTGTCAACCCAGCCAAAAACATGCAAATTCTAGGTTTCAGGAAAGACCATGACTCAATAGGTGTAAAGCAGTAGAAACAGACAAACATTTGACACTCTCCTCTGGCTTCCAATTGCACACGCGCGTGCACACATGTGAGCACACACACACACACACACACACACACAGAGTTATACCTGTGTACTTATACCGCATACACTCTACTTACATGTACACATTATGAGAGGAAGAAAGTACCCAGGGAGAAATCTTGCGAATGCAATGGATCACAGGACTTAGAGAATATCAGGACCTTAAGACAAGGTGGGGGAACTGGCAATGACAAACAGAAGAAGGGGGTATGAATGGAACAGTCAAGATCTGTGAGACAACACTAAAAGATCAAACCTACGAATGGCAGGCATAGAATAATTTCAGAAATATAGAATACATTTTCAGAAAAATCATAGAAAATTCCTCAGATCAAGCAAATGAGATGCCTGTGCATGTACAGTTGCAACAGCTACCATGAGAAGGACATAAAACCATGTTCCATCTCCTACTCTGTGCAGCTTTTCTTAGCTTGTTTTGTGGATGTGGAGGGTTTGAGCTTGGATTCTTGTGCTTATTGAGCTGTTGGGAGGAGGCTGCTTGTTTGTTCCAGGCCGCCCAGACTCAACTGGCCCTGACTGAGTACAGAACACTGCCAGTCCAGAGATCTGAATGGCCATGCTGTATGAGCAGCTCTCATTTTGTGCCCTTATTCCATGGACAATGGCCTCTTCAGCCCCCTCTTAATAAAGAATAGGTCTGACAAAATTATGAATGTTCTTTTCTTCAGCGAGTCTTTGGCTTTTTGGTGTATATAGGTGATGTACTCTAAAGGAACTCTCCTCTGTTTTCACTGTACTTCTAGCCAGGTGTGTTAGAAACACACACACACACACACACACACACACACACACACACACACACTCAGAATTTGACCACTAGCTAGGTACAAATAGATTTTAAAAAGTCTGGGGAAGTCCCTTATGTCTTTGGAGGTGTTCCTTGAAGAGGACACTGGGGTCCTGGTCATGAAATACCAGTTTGTTTCTCAGCAGTACATCTGTACCCATCATGCACTGCATCACTTTAGACCCAGACCAAAGGACCAACCATGGGCTAGAACCTCCCCAACTGTGCACCTACATAAACTGTTCCTTTCCTGAGTTGGGTGACTCAGATGTTTGTTATAATGAAGGAATGAGGACAGAATACTAGACACAAGATAATTCTGTCTGCATTCCTTTACTTAAGGGAAGTCCACAGCATCTTCCTAAGGGAGTCACTTCTCAGTAGACCAAAGGAAATAGTTCTCAAAGTTTTGGTCAAATGGTCAAACACAGTTTACATTACCAGCACAGACATGGATTCATTCTTAAAGAGCATACACACCACGAACAACTGCCCATAGGGTGATGCTAGCCTGGGCTGCAGTAAGTTTGGCTGCGAAGCACTGAATAACAAGAGCAAGGCAAATCCTTTCCCACTCAGAGTGGCGTCTGGGATTACATGGGAACTGCTGAGATGGGCTCTCGGGGTGAACCAGGATCAGGCTTGCTTGGTCACTTTGCGTTTTCTCCAGAACCTTCTTTTGCGGAAATATGCAGGTGCCCAAGGACACTGGTGCAGTCAGTCCCTGATGACAACTGTGGGCGGCTCTCATTTGTTAGTCAGAGCGACTCCCTTGCCAAGTCTGAGATCAAAGGCCAAGTCGTCACATGCCTGGGGAGGGAAGAAAGAATTCTGTGCTTTCGCCACCCCTCTCCCTCGGGGATGCATATAGCTCTTTTCTCTCTTTTTTTCATGTGCAGTCGTGAAAAGAAATAGTCGATGCTTACAAGTTCCCAACTTAGTCTCACAAACTCCTGCTGAGTTGCAGTCTGCACCTTATAAAATACTGGGCAGAAGCAGTTTTCAGATATAAGGGCCAAGCGAAGTCTCCAAATGGCAGTGTATAAACGCTGCATCGCGAAATGTCTAAATGTAAATCTTTCGCTAATTGTGAAGCTATGAGTTAAGTTTCCATATAAAAGCTTCAGACCGCTTTAGACCCGAACGGTGTCCACATTGCACAGATAACGTGCTTTCAATCTCAAAATGCCTAGAAATGTTTAGCATCTATATTGTTGGCCAATACACAGAAGCAAAAGTCTGAGGAAATTTGGCAAAGGTCTTGAAAACCGAAAAGCATGGGACTTTCGAGTTTACTGTATTGTAAAACTCGTTTTCCAGTGTTTCAGGGACAGAATGAAAGGTAGACCAATGCAGGGAGCCTCGGGAGCCTGAAGCCAACAGTGTTGCTGGGTTTTTTGGATGAGTTCCATCCCCCCTTTCCCAAGTGCATAGTTATTGTGCATGTTTCTTTACCAACCATCTTTTTACGAGATACTATTCAAAAGTACAAAGTTTCTCACGTCCAGTGTCCTGTTATTTTAGTGTTAGCAAACACACTGGCAGTGTTCCTGCATTTTTTTCCAGTTTTGCTAAATTTTTGAAATGACAGGATAACAACAACAAAAAAAAAGCTTTCAACGACTTGAAATAGCAGCAACTCCACCCGGTTCAGTCTAGACTGAAGATCTTATTAAAGTCATACAGTTGCATTGCCATTCCAAAGGGGCGGTAGCAGTCTTAGATCACTAAGCCTTGCCTCCTGCTGGTTTCAGCCCTTTCTCTTTCTCCCCACACCTGCACAATCTGGAGGCCCTTCTCTGTCTCCCTACTGCCTCTTCCCAATTCTCCAGTATCACCACACAATATTCTGCCTTTGCCTGCTTCTGTGGCAATAGTTTATGTGTGTATCCACATATATAGAACATCGATTTGAAATGATATTCTGTATCATTAATCATTATGCGCAAACTGAAAACAAACCCCAATTCCCTTTTCCACTGCCCAGAAAATTTCAGTTTCTTTCCATGTACACACTGATGGGGATTGTGGATCGTTGGCTCCTATGGAAACTTCTGCTATAAACACAAGCGTATAGGGACTGGAGAAATGGCTCAGAGGTTAAGATCATGGGCTGCTCTTCCAGAGGAACTGGGTTCAATTCCCAGCACTTACATGGTAGCTCACGACTGTCTATAACTCTGGTTTCAGAGAGCTCAACACCCACATGCAGTCAAAATGCCAATGCACATGAAATAAAAATAAATAAGTCATTAAAAATTTACTCCTTTAAGAAAATGTAAGCATATAAATCATTAAATGGACTTATACATTTTGTATCTCTTGAGCATACCCTGGAAATGAAATTCCTAGATCTTGTAGTAAGTTCAGATTTTTAAAGACTGACAAGCATTACCCTGGGGTTTCTGTAACACACTTCTGGCAGCCGCAGGGGGACTCTAGGTTCTGTGCCTTTGCCAGTTCTTGCTGTTATCAAAGTTTGGATTGTAGATGTGCTAGCAGGTATGAAGGGTGTAGAAGGTGGCATTTAATTTGCATTTTTCTAATGACTGACAATGTAGAATGTAATTTCAAATTCACGTTCTACCCATTTATATGCATATGTACAATTCTCAGCTATCCTCACATCTTCTTTGGTAAAATATCAAGCGGATTTTTTAACGGGGATGTTATTAAAGAGCTAGGGAAGTATATTTCTAGATACAGGTCCTTATAAGATACAAAATTTGGAGTTATTTTTCCACTAGCAATTCATCTTCTCATTGTGTTAAAGATGTCTTATAGAGATAAAATGTTTGAAATCATTGTAAAGTTTAATTACAACCCATCATAATGGGTTGTAATTTTAATATAATATTTTAAATTTCTTTGCCCAAGATATGCCTTAAAGGTGCAAGAAGAAGCACTCACATGTTGGTGGCAACCAATGCCTGGAAACTTAGCTTTCTGGGCAGGTGAAGTCATGGACCTTAGAAAAGAGCCTACTGCTGCCACTTGGCTGAACCAGCATAATTCCTCCCTATATTCTAAACCCTATCCTGTGGCCACAGGTAAGTGTAGCTACTATCCTTCATCAAAGAAAGCCTCTCCACAACAAATGGAGAGCATCACAGAAAACCACAACCAGACACAGTGCAGCGATCCACAGATCATCGGGAGCCCAGTCCCAATAAATACATCCACATAGCTCCTGTATCTACGGCTCATAGAACAGTGAAGAGGGTTCAGAAAGATTATAAGAGCCAAAATACCAGGCAGTGTGCTGTGAAAAGTCCCTCCTAGAAATTGCTGTATAATCAAGACCACAATGATAGCAATATCAACAGGTATGTTATTGTGTCACATGATCCCACATCTAGACAAAGAACTGCAGACAACTACTCACTGCTGGGAGGCAGACAGCCCATGGCTGAGCCCCCTAATCGACTGTTCAATGCAGAGGGGTCATTCTTGAAATCATATACACACAAATATCAAGAATGGACTCAGCAAGTTATATACACACATATATGTGTATATATTCAGATATAACTTATGCATACATATATGTGACACATATAATCAAAGAAAAGTAGGCTATTAACTTGAAAGTAGGGTGCATGGAGGCATCTGAGGAAGGGTGACTGGAAGGGGCTGGAGGAAGAAATGGGAGAGGAAGTGATATTTTATTCTATTTAAATGAAACAAAATTTAAAAATAAAATTAATTAAAAATAATTTTTTAAAATTTCATTTCACATTCCATTCACAGTTTTCCCCCTGCCCCACTACTTCCACCCCTCAGCCCAAACCCCATCTAATCCTCCCGAGGGGCAAGGGCTCTCATGGGAAGTCAACAAAGTTTGACACATTAAGTTTGAACAGGACCAAGCTCCCCTGGCCTCTGAATTAAGGCTGACTTAATTCCCACCATAAGGAATGAGTTCCAATAAGCTAGTTCATGCACCAGCAATAGATCCTGGTCCTACTGCCAGTGGTTTCACAGATAGTCCAAGCTTCACCACTGTATCCCACATATGGAGAGCTAGTTTGGTCCCATGGAGTCTCCACAGCTGTCAGTCTAGAGTTCCTGAATTTCCACAAGCTTGGTTCAGCTGTCTCTGCAGATTTCTCCTACATGATCTTGACCTCCCTGCTCATATATTCCCTCCTTCCTCTCTTTAGAGCTAGGCCTGATGCTTGGTTGTGGATCTCTGCATCTGGTTCTGTCAGTTGCTATGATGATAGTTGAGGTATTCACCACTCTGATTATAGGGGAAAGCCAGCTTGGGCTCCCTCTTGCTATTGCTAGGAGTCTTAGCTGGAGTCATTCTTGTGGATTCTTGGGAATTTCCCTAGCACCAGGTTTCTCCCTAACCCTATAGTGGCTCTTTCTATCAAGATCACTCTTCAATGCTTTCCCACTGCATCCTTCTTCCCCCCACCCCACCAAAACCAACCATTCCCTCAAATTCTCATCCCCTATCCCCTCTCCTTTACTGCACCCTCTTGACCCAGTTTACCCAGGGGATCTCATCAAATTTCTCTTCCCTGGAACCCATGGAAACTCTTAGGGTCTTCTTTGTTACCAAGCTTCTGTGGAGCTGTGTATTGTAGTCTGGTTATCCTTTGCTTTACATCTAATATCCACTTGTGAGTTAATATACACTATGTTTGTCTTCCTGAGACTTTTCTAGTTCCATTCATTTGCCTACAACTTTCATGATGTCATTTTTTTTTACAGCTGAGTAATACCCCATTGTGTAAATGTACCAGTTTCTAGCTATTATGAATAATGCCGCTATGAACATTGTTGAGAAAGTGTTCTTGTGTTATGTTTGAGTATCCTTAGGGTATATGCTCAGGAGTGGTATTGCTGGGTCTTGAGGTAGATTGATTCCCAATTTTCTGAGAAATCGCCATACTGATTTCCAAAGTGGCTGTACAAGTTTGCATTCCCACCAGCAATGGTGAGGTGATCTCCTAACTCCACATCCTCTCCAACATAAGTTGTCCCTGATTCTTTTGATCTTAGCCATCTCACAGGTGTAATACACTATCTCAGAGTCATTTTGATTTGTATTTCCCTGATGATTAAGGATGTTGAGCAATTCCTTAAATGTCTTTCAGCCATTTGAGATTCATCTGCTGCTAATTCTCTGTTAAACTCTGTACTCCACTTTTTAATTGGATTATTTTATATTTTGATGTCTAGTTTCTTCAGTTCTTTATATATTTTGGAGATCAGTACTCTGTCAGACATGCGATTGGTGAAGATCTTTTCCCCTTCTGTAGGCTGCTGTTTTGTCTTATTTACCAGGTCCTTTGTTGTACAGAAGCTTTTCAGTTTCAAGAGGTCCCATTTATTGATTGATGCTCTCAGTGTCTGTGCTACCAGTGTTATATTAGGAAGTGGTCTTCAGTGACAATATATCCAAGGTTACTTCCCTCTTTCTCTTCTACTAGGTTCAGTGCAATTGAATTTATATTGAGGTACTTGATCCATTTGGACTTGAGTTTTGTGCATGGGGATAGATATGGATCTATTTGTATTCTTCTACATGTTGACCTCCAATTATGCCAGCACCATTTGTTAAAAATGCTTTCCTTTTTCCATGGCACCATTTTGGCTTCTTTGCCAAAAATCAGGTCTTTTTATAGGTTAGTGGATTAATTTCAGGGCCTTCGATTCAATTCCATTGGTCCACGTGTCTGTTTTTGTGTCAATACCAAGCTATTTTTGTTACTATCGTTCTATAGTTCTCTGATTTCTTTCTCGGCCTGTTTATCATTTGTATATAGGAGGGCTACTGATTATTTTTTGAGTTAATCTAGTATTGAAAGTCTTTATCAGATGGAGGAATTCCCAGGTAGAGTTTTTGGGGTCACTTATGTATACTATTGTATCAGCTGCAAATAGTGATAGTCACTTGTTTCTTTCCAATTTGTATCCCCTTGATCTCTTTTTGTTGTCTTATTGCTCTAGTTAGAACTTCAAGTACTATATTGAATAGATATGGAGAGAGTGGACAGCCTTGTCTTGTTCCTGATTTTAGTGGAATTACTATGAGTTTCTCTCCATTTAATTTGATGTTGGCTGCCGGCTTGCTGAAAATTGCTTTTATTATGTTTAGGTGTGTTCCTTGTATCTCTGATATCTTCAAAACCTTTATCATGAAGTGATACTGGATTTTGTAGAAGGTTTTTTTCAGCATCTAATGAGATGATCCTGTGGGTTTTTTTTTTCTTTCAGTTTGTTGATATGGTGGATTACATTGACAGATTTGTTTTTTTGTTTGTTTTTTTTTCTTTTTTTTTTTTTTTTTTTTTTTTTTTGGTTTTTCGAGACAGGGTTTTCTTTCTAGAGCCTGTCCTGGAACTAGCTCTTGTAGACCAGGCTGGCCTCAAACTCAGAGATCCGCCTGCCTCTGCCTCCCGAGTGCTGGGATTAAAGGCATGTGCCACCACCGCCCCGCTACATTGACAGATTTTTGTATGTTAAACCAACCCCGCATCTCTTGGATGAAGCCTACTTGGTCATGGTAGATGATTTTTTGTTGTGTTCTTGGTTTTGGTTTTCCAGTAATTTATTGACTATTTTTATATCAATGTTCATAAGGGGATTGATCTGTAGTTCATTTTCTATGTTGCATCTTTGGGTGGTTTGGATATCAGGGTAACTGTGGCCTCATAAAAGCAGTTTGGCAATGCTCCTTTAGTTTCTATTGTGTGGAACAATTTGAGGAGTCTTGGAATTATCTCATCTTTGAAGGGCTGATAGAATTCTATGCTGAGGCCATGTGGTCCTGGGCTTTTAATGCTTAGGAGACTTTTAATGACTGCTTCTATTTCTTTTTAAATTGTTTATCTGGTCTTGATTTAATTTTGGTATATGGAATCTCTCAGGCTTAGGGCCTAGAGACTGGGCTCTTCAACTGAGAGGCTGATCACTCACCTCTGGCCCACTCTGTGAAGTTGCTGTCCATTTCTCAGGGAGTTGTTGAGGTCACAGGAGATTAGGTGGGTTTGGGGGCAGAGTTGGTCTTATAGATTGCAGGGTCCCGTGTGTGTGTGGGTATTGGGACAGCCTGACTGCAGGAGGCCCAAAATAAATTTTAAAAGTAAAAACAAAATTGAATTTCTTTATTCCAGGTTGCAAAAGCTTTACTTACCTTTAGAAGCTGCGGTTTTAAGTTTTTCATCTAACAATGATATAGTCAATAAATTTCGGATTAACTTTAGGAGTCTAAGTTCATATTTCTGCAAGTGGATCAAAGTTTTTCTCAGACACACTTAATGAAAATAACATATTTTCTCCACTGATTAATAACTTTTAAAACCATATTTATCATACACTAAGTTTCTCTGGGAGTGCTCAGGAGTTTCTGGTTTCAGAATAGTAAAATCTGCAAATGGAGATAGCTACACCTTCAGATCAGATCTGTGTTCATTCAGTTTCTTTTCTTCCCCCCCGGTAGACCTGTTAGTATAGTGTTGAGCAAAATAAAGGGACTGGATGCCTCCCTTGCTCCTCAGTCCCTAGCAACCTTCCCACAGTAGTTACTGTACTCCTTACTGAGGGAACACTCCCGGTCACCCAATCCTCCCATGAGCCCCACCTCTTAGGGTTTCCACCTCATCAACATCACTAGACCAAGGACCAAACCTCCAACATGTCAACTCTGAGGAACAGAGCTCACGCTAGAAGTACTAAGAACCATGTAGATGTCCTTCCTGTGTTTGGAGGATGTTTTTCTGAAGTGTGACGGCTATTCTTGGTTGTCCATTTTACTACATCTGGAATTAACTAAAACCCAAATGACTGGAAACACCTGTGAGTGATTTTTCTTAATTAAATCATTTGAAGTGAGAAGACCCATCTTTAACGCAGATATTTTGAGGTGGGAAGATCCACCTTTAATCTGGGTTGCTTCTTCAAGCAGCCTATGTAAAGGACGTGGAAGAAGGAAGCATTTGCTTTTTGACTGCTTGCCCTCACACTCGCTGGCATGACCATTTCTTAACTGACATTAGAACTCACTTCTTCAGGATTCTGATATATACTGAAGACCAGCTGAGACATCCAGCCTCGAGGACTGAACGACTTCTGGATTCTCGGCACTTCTGTTGATAGACAGTCATTGTTGGACTAGTTGGACCATAGCCTGTAAGCCACCCCAATAAATTCCCTTTCGATATAGTCACTCTGTCATTGCTGTTCCTCTAAAGGACTCCAAGTAATACTTTATGTTTTGTCACCTAAAGCCATTCCAGAAGGAGCAGAATTGTCTAGAAAGCCCTCCCTGGGGCCTCCATTGACCATGGAAAGCTAATCTTATAGCACACATGACATATAAATACAATCAATATAAAATACAATAAACTTAAATAGTCAGTTATTCAAAAAATTCAAAAAACATACAAAAGAAAAGCACACATTGAGAGGAATATTATCAAAATAGTGAAACCAGGTCTATCACTAGTAACTCTACAAGCGTGTAAGAGCTTAGAAGGGAACAGCAAGAGACTCTCATAAACAAATCAGACAATATGAGAGAGAAAATCCAAAGTGATATAAGAAATAATGGAAAACCTCAGCAGAAAGATCAGTAAATAAAATTAATAATCAAAATATCTTTTATGAAAGTTCATTACCCAAAGGCTTTAAGGGCCAAGTCTGTCAAATTTTTAAGAAGAATAACATGAATATAAATCCACATCAAAGGCATAACAATAAAACAATATTACAGATATATGACCATCATGAAATACTTGCAAAGATCATTAATATCAAAGAATACCTGCAAATAAGTTAAAATTTAATGCATATTATAAACATATGGTATTAATCATTGGAATGCAATCTTCGTTTAACATTTGAATATTAGTAATTTAATTCATTATAAGAATACAATACAAGCTAAAAGAATTCATTTTCATCCTAAATAATACATTAAAAATGGGCAAATTAAACTCCCATTCAGGGTAGTAAACTCCCAATAAACCAAAGACAGCAGCTAAGTTCTGCGGGGACAAAGCAGCATGACTCCTGAAATTCCCATGTATGTGCCCCCTCATGACACCGTCTGCCATGATGTGACATCGTAAAGGGAACCCTCACCCAGCCAGAGCCACGTGGCTGACTTTCTAACCCATGGAACACAAACTGAATAAACCTAGTCCTAAACCAACCTATTTTTATACATTGTCCAGCCGCAAGTATTTTCTTATAGCAGGTGTAAAAGGTAGGACAAGAGTCTACTTCTTAGGCCTTTCCATTTTCTTCAGATCATAGATCTTGGCATGTTAAAGCTTTATTACTTGAGATGTTGTTTTCTGAGACTCATGACCCATTCTGAATTAATTTGAGGGTATGGTGTAAAACATTAATTGGGGGTTTAGTTTTGGTTAGTTTTACATATGGTTGCCTTTTGTGTCGTGCTGTTTGTCAAACACGGTTTCCCCTACAAAAACTCTTTTTGTTTTCCTTTGCCAGCATCAGTCATGTAAACATGTGTGCTTCTATCTCTGGTTTACAATGTTGTTCATTCAGTCTTTTTGTTTGGTTTGAAGCCACTGCTGTCTTAAGTACAGTAGCTTTAGGGTGTTAAATCAGGCTGGGCTAATCTTTCATTATCTAATTTTCATAGCTATGTAGGTAATCAAGCTCTCTGAATCTCCATATAAATTTTATAAATAAGTTGTTGTATTAATGAAAAGCACACCTGTATCAGAATGAGACATATAAAGTCTTGATAATGATGAGCCCTCATTGTTAGGAAAATTGATAACTCTAATGACTGAGGTATTCCCTAGTATCTGCCAGCAATGTCAAGTAGGTTTTCCCTGTCTTTCTTGTATCTCTCTTATTAGAGTTTCTATAATGGATCATGCTATTGACGTTACATTATTTTGCTTCCAATTTGTATTAGTTTATTACTAATATGAAGACATATGCCTGGGCAGTGGTGGCGCACGCCTTTAATCCCAGCTCTCAGGAGGTAGAGGCAGGTGGATCTCTGTGAATTCAAGGTCAGCCCGATCTACAGAGTGAGTTCCAGAACAACCAGGGCTACCCAGAGAAACCCTGTCTTTAAAAAAGAAAAAAAAAACCCAGATAGAAATGGTGGCTAGGCAAAGAGAAGCCCCTTCAAGGGCCAGCCTTCAGTAGCCTTGTACTCCTCAGTCGTCCCCACAGCAGCAAAGGGTGACAAAAAGCGGGCAGGGACAGCAGCAGGTGGCGCCCTCAAGTTACAACATCTTGTGAAGGTCTTTGGTCTTGTGAGCCCTAGTTTTTTTTTCTTTTTTCTTTCTTTCTTTCCCCAAAAATTTCAAAGGAGAGCCCTAGTTTTATAAGTGGTGTAGAGAGTGGATTCCCTAGCACTCACTGGGCAGCAGCTGGTGCTATAACTCCTGGTCAGGCCTGGGTGTTTAAACTCTTTGGCCTTTGGCAGCAACCAATGGTACATTTTTGGCCTGATACAAAACTTTGAAATAGCCTGGCTGGGGCAGTCGCTGTGGCTTTCTCATTGCATGGCATCAGTTGAGAGCCAACATCAGCACAACCCATTTGCCTGTTTAACTGATAGTGCTTTTGCTTGGGTAACTAGGTCAGCAAGGGGATCCAATAGCTGTGAACTGGGCACCTAATTGTCTTGCCCCAACATCTTTGCTTAATTATAGATAAATGGATATCGGGAATACTAATAATTAATCTAATACTAACAGTGATTGTTACCAATTGTCAACAAAGCTTTAACAATGCTTGGCTCACGCCCCATGCCCAAGAAGGGCTGGGCCTCCTCTTCTGTCTCAAAGCTATTACAACAGCATTGATGTTCTCTTTGATGTCTCCATTGAGGAAGCTACATAGGACTTCGGCTAGCTAATACTCCTTCCCCATCATCAATGCCACCAAAGTTCCAGGGACAAGACAAACAGTCAAAAACTTTAGACAAAAACTTATGTCACAAAATGGCCAAGGTTTGTATCCAAAGAAGTTTAACAAAGATGTCTAAGTGTCTTCTTGTGGCTCTGACATCTTTGCCTTTGACAGCTGTGGACATTTTTTCTCAGGAACAGCGGTCTTCCTGGTACTAGCTGAGATGTGACTCTCTAGGGTTGATCTGAATCCTGCTTGTGTATCTGCATGAACTCCCAAAACACTCTCTGCTCACCAAATATGCCTGTGTCATTATGATTAGTTCCTGTCATGTATTTTATTATTAATATCTTAATTTTCTACATGTTTTAGAATTAGAAAAGAGGTTTGGGAAGACTGAAAATTTATATATTTAATGTATATTTTTAAATTACAGCATTTTCTTTGGGCTTACTTTGGATTTTTAAAAAAACGTCCCCCCCCCCCCAAAAGAATATTATCAGTGGACCCTGTTGGAGAATTCATTGTGGATTTCTAGTCATATCTCAGATCTTACTTCCTGACATTTTTCAACATGCTCATGAGTAATAAACATAATTTCCATAATTTTTATATTACACATTCCTCCAGTCATCATACATACACACACACACACAGAGAGAGAGAGAGAGAGAGACAGAGACAGAGACAGAGACAGAGAGACTGAGACAGAGACAGAGAAAAAGAGACAGACAGAATGAGAGACAGACAGACGGACAGAGAGGCTGTCCCTAAGGGACAAGGCTATTTCCTATGGAACGAATCAGCATGGCATGGAGGCCAGAGGAAGGGGTGTGTGTGAAGAAGCTTTTTAAAGGTAAGCTGAGGAGGGTTCTATGATGCGTTCTGAAGCAGTGGTCTCTGTAGGAGGACTGGTAGGGAAGATTCTCTGGGGTCAGTGCTAAGGCCTTTGTGACACTGAGCAGGTGTCGTGGCTGGAGAGCCTTTGCTGTGTGACTTGAGAGACCTTTCTGCAAGACGATGGTCCGGGCAGCCTGCAGCAGTTCCTGCTACCAGGCCTTCACAAGTCCATCTACGGGAACTGTTGGGCCTTGGGCAGGAGTACCATCAGCCCAGTTCTGGCAAATTTTATAAGATAAATGTTAGAATACAGCGTGGAGTGATAGCGACTGCACACAATCACCTTTAGTTATACATGAGATTGTCAAAAATCTAAAACAATTTTCCTAAGGAAGTAAATATCCTAAAAATGCTTAAAATTTTTAAAGTTCATTTTTATTCTTTCTCTCTCTCTCTCTCTCTCTCTCTCTCTCTCTCTCTCTCTCTCTCTCTCTCTCCTGTGTGTGTGTGTGTGTGTGTGTGTGCGTGTTTATATGCTCATGTGTGATGTCAAAGGAATTTGTGGATCCCTGGGATCAAACTCAAGTTGTAAATTTTGACAGCAGCCATCATAACCTGTTAAGCCGTTTTGCTGATTTGGGTGTCCCCTGATTTCCTGTTGAATCTAAATGGTTCTCAAGACTAGACCAGGCTTATTAAACTGTCCTAAAATGTCCGATCTCATGTCCATATTGGATCCAACATATTCTCCAAAGAAAGCCTTCAGTTTTCACTAGAAATCGTGTCTCATCAGATGGAAACTCAGCCTTTACTCATTGCTATGTACAAACTTGACTGTCAACTGTGTGCCCCTCAAAGTACAGCACAACCCCATTCTTTTCTCTAGAAATCCATCTCCTGTAATTTTTTTGTGGCGAAAGGCTTGGTCACAGAGTCACCCAAATTACCACTTGAACCATTGCCTCCTCTTTAAGGGGACTGGCTCATCCCTCCAAGGCACTTCTCTACCTGGGAGAGTACACAGAAGCAACACTCATCCTTGGTGTCCATGTCCCCCAGGGTCCCCATCTCTCAGACACTCCTTCTCCTTGGGTATATCTTCTCTTGCTTCATAGGCTTCTTCAACAGAGAACAAACATTCAGGTTTTCTATTTCTAGAAAACAAAGATTAGGAAAGGGGGGTCCTCTGCTTATGCTTCTCCTGGAGCCCAGATGTCACCTCTCTTTATGCCATAGTCATTATGTCATAAGTCATTACTGCTTAGGCTTTTTAAACTGAATTAGCAAAGGCCTCCGTTGGCCTCTCTGCTCAGTGCCTGAACCCTGAGATTCTACCTTGTATTATGATTATTAACATATCATCAAAACCTTTCCCCAAATTCCCGATAGTATGTCTGAAAATGGAGCCAAAGTTAATTCCTTCCCTATTCACCCAGGGCCCTTGTGCTGGCTTCTCTCCAGATTTTCTGTTACATCAACAGCAAGTGTTCCTCGATCACAGAAATTTAGCAGATGCAACCTTTGTAAAATAGATTGAGGCTGCCTACCTATCATTTTGTCTCTTCATATGTTTCAACCTAGACTAGACAGCCAAGGAACCAAATAACACTGGTCCAAAAAAACAAAAGGGGAAAATGTAGTAATAAAATGACCCACAATGATCTTCTGCTGAACTCTTAGATCAGTGCCTTATTTGGCCATCATCAGAGAAACTTCCTCCAGCAGCAGGTGGGAACTAATATAGAGTCCACAGCCAGACATTGCACAGACAGTGAGACTGTGAAACCTAAATGGGTTGTCTCCCTGGGGACAGCCCTAAATAAGATGTCTCCCTCAACCCCCACCCCCTTTGGAACTCAGAGAACCATGTAGAAGAGGAGGCAGAAAGAATGTAAGAACCAGAAGCAATGGAGGACATCAAGAAAGCAAAACCTTCTAAATCAGGATGTTCAAAGCTCACATGAACTCACAGAGACTGAAGCAGCAGGCACAGGGCCTACTTGGATCTGTCCCAGGTCCTGTGTGTTTATAGTATGGCTTCCAGATCAGTGGTTTGGAGGATTCCTGAGTCTGTGAAAGAGTGGATCTCTGATTCTTGTGCCTTCTTTTGGGGTCTTTTCTTTCTGTTGGTTTGTCTCATCCAATTCCAAAGCGATAGTTTTTGTTTTATCTTAATATATTTTGTTATACATTTTTAAAAAAAATATAAAAATTAATGAATGAATAGAAACCTAGCACTGGTGTAAAGGTTAACAACTGAGCTGTCATTTATCCTTGCTGAGAGAAGAATCGGTTCTCCAGTAGAGTGGCACTGGGAATATCAACCTCTCTAGGCCATGCCGCATGCTCAGAACTGATTGTTCAACAACTAATGGACTCCACCATTTTTCTGTTTGTACTTTTATTTGGTTATATATTTTTTTAATTTCTTTTTTGGTAGTATTTTATTTTTTTTCTTGGTGAGGGTTCTTGTTACATTGAGTTTTGGGGGGTTGCTTTAACTTGGGTGGGGAGGGGTGGAGGAGGGGATCCAGAAGGACTTGGGGGAGGGGAAAACATGATCAAGTATATTTAAATGTAAAAATTGTTTTAAATAATAAAAAAGAAGAAACCATCTGATGGTAGGATAATAATAACTTCCCTTAATGATCTATCGCCCCATCAGGCTCATGTTAGGGTACCCGCTTTCTTTCTAATGTAACTCATAGCAGGTGAGATTAAACTTGTGTCTATTTAATCACTGTGCCTGTAACCTGGTCCTCGCAAAGTCCAGACTTCTGTGGTGGTTTGAATGCGAATGGCTCCGTAGGCTCATAGACGTGAATGCTTGGTCACCAGGGAGGGGCACTATTTGAAAGGATTAAGGGAGTGGCCTTGTTGGAGGAAATGAGTCACTAGGGGTGGCCATTGAGATTTCAAAAACCCACTCCAAGCCCAGAGTCTCTCTCTTCCTGATTTCTAGGGATCTAGGTAGAGAACTCTCAGCTACTTCTCCAGCACCACGTGTGTCTTTCTAACAACATGCTCCCTGCCGCGATGACATTGGACTAAACCTCTAAAACTGTGAACGAGCCCCAACTAAATGCTTTCTTATAAGAGAAAAAAAGCCAGATTCACTTCTAGCACAATAAAGAAATGAATGAATAAATAAATCGGTGGAAACATCAGAGAGGTAGGTTACAGTTAAGTGAAGAAATCTTCCTTCTAGGCCTCAGAAGTCATCCGGTAGCACTATTAGACTTTTGAGTGGTGGAGAGCAGGGTTTTGTTATATTGCTGTATTCCAAGATTTTTATCTGCGTATCAAGATGGTATGTCTGCCACAGAGAAGATGGGACGAAGAATGGCTCCTAGGGAGCTAAAGGTCACCCAAGAGTCCTTAGGTCCTTTACCTGCAACACCCCCACTTCTCTGTGGGTGCTGGAGCTTTCGAGCTTTCATCAGCCATGTTAGAAATGGCTTCTCTTCCAGGAATTCTCATTCACAGGGCAAGAACTTGAGTGAGAGGAATTGATAAACTGAGCATCTGTGATCCACAATGACCTGCCCATTCCTTTCCCTATGACTCAGAGGACCCCTCACATGTGGGGCTCAGGATGCCACGCTGGTTCACACAACCCGACAGATAGAGTGTGATCCAGCCTGGAAGCCCTCAGCCTGATGAGCATTCTTGGACCCAAGCGTGTAACAAAAATACTTTAAGAATAGAAGAAAAAACCCCAAACGTGCTGTGCCATTTGGTACCTTAGACACTGTAATACATTTTCTTCTTACTGTGGCTCAAAGGGAGACAAGGCTTCTTCATCAGTCAGGAAGCACATCTTTAGCTGTGCTGGCTGCTCTGTGGGCCCTGCACACTCAAGGCTTTCACCCTCCTGGACTCCACCAGACACAGGCAGCAATTATTTATACATCTAGGGACCTAATCACGTCTATACCAAGATGATCCTTAGAAATGGTTCAACAGGAAGTTCTGTTCTATGTATCTCGCCCCAGCTTTTGAAGTTAAAGATAGCACAGCACAAGACTCGCTGGACGGCTTGCTTTGGAGGCATGGTGGCTTCTGTGTAAGTGGATTGGACCTCGATAAAGCCGATTTTTCAATGAGACAGAAAGCATGCAGAGGTAGGGGAGTGAGATATTTAAGAAAAAGAAGTCAGATCTCCAGACCAGGAATTAATGACTAATAGAATAAGAGGAATTTACAGATGTTTCCACTTGAAAGGAAAGAAATGTTCAGAGTACAGAGGGTGCAGTGCAGAGCCAACAGCCTTGCTGGAAGCAGAGGCTGAAGGTCAGGCAAAGGATTCTGTTAGTTTGGGTTTTGCCCTTTACCTCTGGGCGTCCTTGAGGTTCAGCTGAGCCATATTATTCCACCCGTCACAGTTTAATTCATCTTTGAGTATTTTTAAAGTTTTTTTTTTAAATCGAGAATATTTGGAGAACTGCTCAATTTCTTGTCCTAATTCCTGCAACTCACCCAAGAAGGAAGATTAGAAGATGAAGGGAAAAGGGAAAATAGGGATGATCCGAAGGGAGATCGGATTAGCTTCATTTCTCCTTGCTCTGACAAAATACCCCGACAGAAACAACTTAAAGGGTTTGCTTCGGCTTGCAGATGGAGGGTACAGCCCATTGGGACAGGGAAGGTGTGGCAGGGAGGACATGAGGCATCTGCTTTTCCGGCATCCTCAATCAAGGGGCAGAGAGAGATGGGAGCCGGGAGTCAGGCATCTTCCCGCCTTGTTTGACTCCATTCGGGGACCCGGGACCCTTGGATGGCACCACCTACACTCAGGATAGCCATCCCTTGCTCTGCACAGCTAATTTCTGCAGAAACACTCTTCTAAACTTGTCCAGAGCTGTGTTTTCTGGGGATGCAAATCTAGTCAAGTTGACAAGGAAGAGTAATCATCACAGGCTGGATACAGGGAAGGGAAGGAGAAGGGAGGGAAGAAGAAGAGAGGGGAGGGGAGGAGAAAGGAGAGAATGTAAGAAGAGAAAGGATGGAAAGGAGGGGAAAGCAGGGGAGGGAAGAGAGGGGAGGGAAGAAAAGGGAAGAAGACAGACAAGGGATGGGAAGGAAAGGGAAGGGAAGGAACTGGACAGGAAGAAGGGAGGCAAGGAGGAATTCATCGGGATAAAATGCCCATGGTTTGGTGAGCAATGGGGCATCCTGAACAGCATCAATCACTTGTGAACCCAGAACCAAAGAACAAGGCAGGCTGTCTACACCCACAGCTTGGAGCTCCTATTCAAGCCTCACAAACAAATGGGAAAACTGATCCATGTTAACATGGCAGTGATTTGTGTGATATTAGTGCCCAGCAGGTCCCAAAGTTGATGTTGTCTCTGCTCTTCCTGCCAACACAGTTCAGAAACAGAGGGCATGCCTCTTTGCCACTGCGGTGCCACCTGAGCCTTGGCTTTGACCAGCCAGCAAGAACACATGGACCGTGTCCTGGAACGCTCAGCTGTGATGCTCGGAGAGGGTAAGTAGCAGGCTCCAGCACTGCCTTTGCCAACAGAGGGTTCAGCGAAGGCAACCAACCTGCACATTTTCCTGCCCTATCGCCAGCTGCTTTCCATGGTCTCAGGGTTTGGAATCCGACTTCTAGGCTCTGACCTCAAGTTACGTTTTGTGTCAATATGGCCCTGCCTCTTCAATGAACCCAAGCCCCCGTATCTCATCTCCCTCTGCCCCTGGAAGAATTTCCCTGGGCGTAGGCAAGATGACTTCAGCTTCTGCGTCACTCTCACAATGGAGGGGAAAATAACCGAGGATGTTTTCAGGCAGCTCTTGATGAGAAACATACCTTTCCCCCACTATCTCCCAGAAGACAGACTGTCTTGAGAGCTGGAGAGACTGGTTTGGTTTCCTTCATGTTTAGACACGATTCCAAGTGATAACGCGACAGGAGGGCAAGGTAGGCATGTGGGCTCCTTTCTCTTCCTGGGATCTCTACAAGAAAAATTAAAATCTAGAAGTAAAGCTAACACCTTAGATTTCCACACAGACACATTTCCAAGGACAAGCGTAACAAATGGCTGTGAACCTGGAGATCAGCTTTTGGGTTAGCAGGGGTTGCCTACTTGGGCTGGGTTCTGGGAGAAAACAAAATGTAGGGGAAAGAAGGTATCACTTCTCAAAATTAAATCAAGATCAGACAAACAACTTAAATAGACATATAACTCACAGTGAAATAGAATCAGTCATTAAATTCTCTCATCCAATACAAGCAAAAGGTTTTAGTGCAGATTTCTACTAAATTATCAAAGAAGAGTTAATGTCAATACTCCTCCAATTATTTCACAAAATAGAAACAGAAAGATCATTGTCACACTTATTTTATGAGGCCACAGTTATTCTGATACCCAAACAATGTACTCAACAAAGAAAGAGAACTACAGACAAGTTCCCCCATGAACATATATAAAACATACTCAATAAATTAACTTCAAATGGATCCAAGAGCACATCCAAAACTATCATTCACCCTGATCAAATAGACTTCATCCCAGAGATACAGGGACAATTCAATATATGAAAATCAGTAAATGTAACCCACCATATAAACAAACAAAGAAATAAAACACATGATCATCTTATTCGATGAATAAAAGTCCTTTGAGAAAATCCAAAAACCCTTCCATGATAAAAAGTCTTGGAGATATTAGGGATACAGGGGATATACCTAAACATCACAAGGCAACTTACAGCAAACACGTAGTCAACATCAAATTAAATGGAGAGAAATTCAAAGCAGTTCCAGTAAAATTAGGAACAAGACAAGGGTGTCCACTCTCTCCATACCTATTCAATACAGTACTTCAAGTTCTAGCCAGAGCAACAAGATACCTGAAGGAGATGAAGAGGATACAAATTGGAAAAATAGAAGCTGAAATGTTGTTATTTGCAGATGATATCATGGCATATGTAAGTGATGCTAAAAATATCACCATAAAACTCCTAAAGCTGACAAACTATTTTAGCAAAGTAGCTAGATATAAGACTAATTAAAAAAAAAAAACAGTAGTCTTCCCAAATACAAAAGACAAATGGACTGAGGAAGAAATCAGGGAAACAACACCCTTCACAATAGCGTCAAATAATATCAAATATTTGGGGGTAACTCTAACCAAGCAAGTGAAAGACTCGTATGTTAAAAAACTTCAAGTCTTTGCAGGAAGAAATTGGAGGAGATATCGGAAGATGGAATGATCTCCCATGCGCATGGATCAGTAGGATTAGCAGAGTAAAAATGGCTACCCTACCAAGAGTAATCTACAGATTCAATGCAATCCTAATCAAAATGCCAACCAAATTCTTTGCAGAATTGAAAAGTACAATTCTCAGTTTCATAGAGAAAAGTTAAAAAGCCCAGAATTAGCTAAAACAACCCTGAATAATAACCAAACTGCTGGAAGTCACACCATTCCCAATTTTAAGCTGTACTATAGAACTGCTGTAGTAGCAAAGGTATAGTATTGGAAAAACAACAACAAAAACAAACAGATACTGTGATGAATTAAATCAAATTGAATACCCACATATAATTTACATACATATGGTCACCTGATTTTTGAATAAAGAAGTCAGAAATATGCACTGGGTAAAAAGCAAAGCATCTTCAACAAAAGGTGCTGGTCAAGCTGGACGTCAGTATGTAGAAGAATGTAAATAGATCCATATTTATTACCCTGCAAAAATTTAAGTCCAAATGGGTCAAAGACCTCAACATAAAACCAGACACGCTGAAACTAGTAGAAGAGAAAGTGAAGAATAGCCTTGAACACATTGGCACTGGAGACAACTTTTTGAACAGGACACCAATAGCATCAGCACTAAAATTGATAATAGGACCTCATGAAACTGAAAAGCTTCTGCACAGCAAAGGATCATCATTTGGTTAAAACAGCAGCCTAGAATGGGAAAAGGGTTTCGCCAACTCCACTTCTGATAGAGAGCCAATATCCAAAATATATAAAAAACTCAAAAAATAGATATCAAGGAAACAAATAACCCAATTTAAAAATGGGGTACAGATCTAAACAGAGAGTTCTCAATACAGTAAACTCAAATGACTAAGAAACACTTAAAGGAATGTCCAACATCCTTAGTCATTAGAGAAATACAAATCAAAACTGCTTTGCAATTCCATCTTATAAAAATTAATTACACTAATAACACAAGTGACAGCTCAAGCTTTTAAGAATATGGAGCCAGGGGAGCACTCTTCCAATGATGGTAGGAGTGTAAATTTGTACAGCTTCTATGGAAATCAGTGTGACCGTTTCTCAGGAAGTTGGGAATTGATCTTCCTCAAGATCTCACCTTACTACTCTTGGTCATGTACCCAAAAGATGCTCCATCCTACCAAAAGGCCACTTGCTCAGCTGGATTTACTGTGGCTTTATTCACAACAGCCAGAAACTGGAAATAACTTAGATGTCCCTCAACAGAAAAATGGGTAAAGAAAATATGGTATATTTACACAATAAAGTATTGTTTGGCTGCTTTTTAAAAAGAGCAAGTTCCAGGACAGGCTCCATAGCTACAGAGAAAACTTGTCTCGAGAAACCAAAAAAAAAAATTATATCATAAGCTGGATGATGGTGGTGCATGCTTTTAATCCCAGCACTTGGGAGGCAGAAGCAGGAGGATCTCTGTGAGTTTAAGGCCAATCTTGTCTACAAGAGCTAGTTTTGGACAGACACCAAAGCTACACAGAGAAACCCTGTCTTGAAAAACAAACAAACAAACAAAAATGGCATCATGAAATTAGCAGGCAAATTGATGGAACTAGAAAACAAAACAAAACTAAACAAAACAAAAAAACTATCCTGAGTGAGGCAACCCAGACCCAGAAAGACAAATATGGTTTGTATTTACTTATAAGTGGGAATTAGCAATTAAGTAAATGATAACCAAGCTGTAATCCATAGACCCAGAGAGGTTAGGTAACATGGGAGGCGAGTCTAGTAGGGATGCTTGGATTTCCCTGGGAGTGAGGAATAGAATAGATTTTATGGGTAGATTGGGGGTCAGGGAGGGGGAACCGGGTAGGGTGGAAATGGATCAGGTAGGAGTGGAGATGGGGTGGAGGGAGATAGGGCAGGGAGAGACAGCTGGAATTGGGGGGGCATCTGGGGGAGGACTATGGAAACATGATGCAATGAACACTCTCTGGAATCTATGAAGGTGACCCTCATGAGGATTGCTAATAATAAGGGATACTGAGTCCCAACAGGGCCATCTCCCAAGGGTGAGTCTGGGTTGCATTTAAATGCATTCAGTCGAGTTTTTGGCCAATGGAGTCCAATGAAAAATCCCTAAACAATTCAGAATGATGGTAGAGACAAAGGGTTTCTCTCCACAAACTGAAGCGTGACCCCATGGCTGCAGACAACATCCACACAACTCGGTGCACATGGAGAAGTTGATCTGGTGCCTACATGGAGACTGCAGCCCTATATTCTCCTGTCTTTGCTACAGTTGGGTCACTGCATGCTGCCAAAGAAGAAGCATAAGCACCAACCCAGTCACAACCCTTTGACGTGTGGTCTGTCCTTCTTGCAAAATAGGCTAGGGCACTGGTGGCCCAGAACTTGTGGAAGTAGCCAGTCAATTTCTGGTTTGACTTAAGGCTCACCTCATAAGAAGGAACTCATACACAACACTGCTTGGGTAACAAAAAATCAAAGACTGGATAGCACAGGGACCTAGGGTTAAAAAAATACCACTGGTCTAAATTTTTAAATGTATCAATAAAATGATTTCTAATGATATTCTACTATCCTCATAGATCAGTGCTTTATTCAGTCACCATCACAGAAGCTTCCTCCTGCAGCAGAGAGGAACGGATGCAGAGACCCACAGCCAGACATTAGGAGGAGAGAGTTTAAATGGGAGGTCTCCGTCAAATCCTCTTGGAGCTTGGAAAGTTGTAAGAGCCAGAGGGGATGTAGGATACCAGGAGAACAAGGCCCTCTGAATCAAGCAGGCAAGATGCATATGAACTCGTAGAGACTGAAGCACCAAGCACAGGTCCTTACATGGGTCTGCACCAGGTCCTCTGCATACATATTATAGCTATTAGCTTAGCTTTTTTTATGAGACTCCTGGGTGTTACAATGAGTGGGTCTCTGATTCTTGTGCCTCATCCTGAGACTCTTTTCCTCTTGTTTGTTCTTTCCTAATGAGAGGTACATTGGATCCAGAGGGGAAGAAAGGCGGGGAGGAGCTGGGAGGAGAAGAGGTAGAGACAATTATGATCAGGGTATATTGCTTGAGAAAAGAATCTATTTTCGATAAAAGGGAAAACCTAACAAAGAAAAAGCCCACACCATTCCTAGTCAGCTGTCTTGTTCACTTTCTGTCGGTGTCAGTGCCTGTCTCCCCACCCGCCCTCTGCCTCATGCTGAGGATCATATGTAAGTTCTCAGATACTGCTCCAGCATCATGGCTGCTACCACACTTCATGCCATGATGGTTCTGAACTTTACTACTCTCTCTAACCATGAGCCCCATGTTAAATATTTTTATAAGTTTTCTGGTCATGGTGTTTTGTCACGGCAAGTATAAAAGTAACTAAGACAGAAAACGTGTGAAACACATAGTAAGCCTAGGATGAAATGTTTTAAGGTTAATAACAGGTATTTCTGGGTAATTGCTGATGATAATTTTCTCCCAAACTCATTTCTGTGTTTTCTACGTTTTCTTAATGCTTGTTACTATAATAAACACAAACACACAAAGATATGTTCATAAACACCCCAATGTTACTATAATATCTTGTGTAGACTATTCCCGTGGGCCATGGTAATTTAATAGTACATGCCTAACAAACACTCTTAAGACTCTAGAACCAAAAAGGAGATGGGTAGAAACCTGAGATCACCACCTCAAGCCTTGGCAGAGGAGGGAACAGGAGCTCATAAGAACCGTGGATCCATATGCAAGGGAGCATATGAACCAATTATTCAAAGCTGTTCTACCGAGATGAAAGCCATGAAGGCGGTAACTGGAGCATGACTCACTGTGTGTTGTTCTTCTGTCTGCACAGTGAGTGTGGGAGAGCTACTTTCACATCACTGCAGGTTACGAACCTCAGTCTTTCCCAGGTGTAGACCCAGGAATGTGATGGTGTTCATCACACTATTGGATCATAACTTCTTGATGTCTAACCACATTCCTTTGATTCTTCCTGCAGCAGGCTTTGGCAGAGAACACTTTTATGGCAGGTATCATGAACAACTGGCTCTTCCGGAACAGAGGATGTTATTAACTGTTTGTGGATATGGAATGGCTTATGTAAGTGTTGTCTAGCTGGGTTTGAAGTAAAGCTCGAGTTACCCCACATTCTTTTGCCTGCTGGTTACAACTGACCTATAGTGTTTGAACAGGATGGTAAAGCTACTCATTGACTTGAACACTTAGACCCAATGCTCAATTAAACTGGCATGGTAAGATCCAGAAAGTGTGCTTATGTGGGAGGTGAGCATTGGTTAATAAAACACAGTGATTACAATAGCACTGTTGTTGCTAACACTTCTTTATATATTCTAGATAATTAAATCCTTTTCAGGTACCTGATACTCAATTTTCTTCTATTCTCCAGTGTTCTTTACACTTTTCCAAAAATGTTATTTGATATACAAACGTTTGTAACAGAAGAATAATTAATTCATCTTAAGGAAATCAATATGCAAAACAAATAAATAAATCCTATTAATAGAATCAAGTGTGTCACAACTGCCTCAAATAAAGCTATCCAGGTTTAGCGCCACATGCTGAATACACAGAGCGTTTGAGGGTGGTCTGACTTTGGGCCTTCATGACCAACCCTGGCTGCTGAGTGAGACACCATTTTAAGAAAACAAAGGAAGTCAGTAAGAAGCCCCAAACCTCCAACTGCTTCATTTCTTCTTTCCAAATATCTAAAGATGCAGAGGATCATGGAGCACTACAGAGAATTCCAGCAACCCCCATCCCCCTCCCCAGCCTGCAGAGTCACCTTCCTCCCTGATCTTTTACTTGACAGTGCCCTTTATCGTGTGAAGGATTCAAAAATCAAGAGATGGAAGAAGGATTGAGCAAGAAACAGAAACTGAAAGCACTGAGAGATATCATCTAAGCAAGAGGTAAGACCTATGGAGAGCCAAGGCAGAGAGAGGTTGGGCATTCCCTTCAGAACCATTGTTTGTGCTTTGTTTATTTATACAACCGGTTCTCCAAGGACCAAGCTCTCTCTACTGTTTCTTATCCCTCAGTTAAACCTATATCCCCATCCTAAGGAAAAGCCCGAGCCTCACTCAGACATATTCACCATAGGTAGCAGAATGTTTAGATATTGCTTTGGTTTCAAGTCCTGAAAAAAAAAGTCATGGAAAGTTTATGTAATCGTCATATGAATTCTCAGGATAGAGAGAAGCCTTGGATCTGGGCCAAAGAAAGAAGTGTTGAGCTGCCCAGAAATGGCTTGGCTGGTCAGGAGGCTTGATAGCTGGGAACTGAGCTGTTCGCATGAAGTGTTGGTTGCTTGAGCTGGAAGTGTTGCCTTCCTGTTGGCAAAGCCTTCCTAAAGGAGGCAAATGCGAAGAGCTGGCTGCTTCTCCCACGTGTGATTGTTTTTCTTTGATTCATTTTTTATGTAAGAACAGGAGACCACTCCAGATGGGAGCAATGGACAGAGTCTAGACATCATTTATTGGCCAGCGATGTGGAAACTAATCTGTAGTGTCTACTATTTTTCTTCTTCTGGACTTTTCTCCTCATTTTACCATTTTTTGATATTGCATATTCTGAACGTTTAAATGCTCCTGACACTTTGAATTATTCAAAAGCTAAGAGAAGGATTCCCCACTGTGTTGGAAATGGCTGCTCCTCTTTCCCAGGACAGGAGTTCTGGCCCAGGACTCTGTCAGGAAGTGCTGCGAACACTATCGCTTCTGTGTCTGGCCTTCCTGGTTTTCCAACAAGACTAAATAAATGAAGTAGCAGTGGATCAAAACACACTCACGAGCAGTGATTTCTCCCACTTGCATGTCCCCAAAAGATGCCTATTGTCTTCAACTAGTTAAACTGTATCAATTAACAAAATATTACCAAGTGTTGACTGGGCACCATGTGCCATCATGGTAAACCCTAGAAATACACAGGTACTAGGTCCAAAGTTTCTTTGTTGATGCCCAGTTTGGTCGAAGAGATAACTCAGTAATTTCAGAACTCTTCTATATGATGTGGTGATTACTGCCCTGCCTTCATTTCATTTGTGCATCATATCCTGTGTTCAAACTTTACTGGAATCATTCAACTTCCCACTCAGCTATTTATTGGTCTCAGCTATTGACAGGCCTCAAAATGTAATTTTATCTTTTGGGTCTTGACTTAAGCACTCTTCATTAGAAAATTTTTCCAGACTTTAGAGACTGGGTTAATGTCACCCCATATTTACAGAGCCAAGAGCTAGTGACACCACAGTCTCAGGATCCAATCATTCTGTCCCTAGGATATGATGGTGTGCCTGATACAGAGCAGACAAGAAATTCTCCTCGAAGAACGACATGAGCACACTCATGCTCCAGAGGAAACACTTTACAATGTTCTTTTACCCCGCGTTCTTTCTTAAGTATTTTCACGGAACATTGCAGAGTTCCTTTAATGTAGACACAATGTTATTATAAAGGTTTGTGCGATGATTCTCAAAAGTTTAGTTGGAGATATGTCTACAAATGTTTGTGTCTCTGTGAAACTCTGAGTTAAACAAATGAAACTTATTTCTTTATTATAAAAGTGCTCAGAACATTCACAAATGAATGGCTACTGTGTGAAGCATTGTCGCTGCTTGCTTGGGTCAAAGAATCCTTTCATGACCTACACATCACTACATATTGGCCACCCATCCTAATCCAACCATGTTCAAGGCCATAAAGAAAAAGAGTGGAATGCTGTCCAGCTAGAAGACAAGGTAGAAGCCAGGGGAATGAAGACATGATTAAACAAATAATAAGGTAAGAAGTCTGTAGAAATCCCTAGGTTGCTACTACTCAGAAGATAAAATGCTGAACACAGGAAGGAGGAAAACGGTGTTGGCTCGAATGATTAGGGGAGGTATATTCTACAGATATGAAAGATGAGCTGGATTCATCACACAGATCCCCGAGGGAGCAGTGTCACAGGCAGACACAGCACATTCCCAGAACTGGGGCCGGTAAATGTGGCTCTGGGGCTAGTACTTGCCACCATGAGACTAGGTCACTGAACCAAGGTGGGTGGAGCCAGGCAGCAGCGTGTCAGATGCTAGGCAGAGTCTTGTGGTGGTAGCCTAGCAGTTTAAGATATGACTCGCACACTTAGAGGAGGCTGCAGACACACACACACACACACACACACACACACACACACACACACACAAGCCAGATTGTAGAAAACAGTCATTTAAAAATAAGTCCTCAAAGAAAGAATAAAGTAATATAAAAAGAATAAGTCACATAAGAATGGAAGACGGACAGGGTATCTGGATCCTATATGGTGTTTTGTTGACCTTGAAATTTTTAAAATGCTAATATACAAAAAACAGTAACTGCTGAGAGACATTGGATTATGTTTTTTCGCACACATTTTATCTGTGATACAAACTACCTGAATGAATTTTCAACAGCCCTACACAGGAAATACTCTTATTTCTTCCTTTACATACAAGGACACTGATGCTCAGAAGAGTTTCAGCCCTTGCTCAAGCCTGGTTCAGGGTTCGATCCCAGACTCAAACTGGTGCACACACAGTGTTAAATGTTTTGTGCGACAACAGGTTTCTGCCCACTTAGGCCTGCTGTCTGTCTGTGTCTTCTGCCCACAGATGCAATGCTTGCCTGCTGGGCCTGAGTACTGTCGCACACCGCAGCCGCATGCTTTGCAGCTTGAAGCACAGCAGAATCTACCCTGATTTCCTTTGCCTTCTTCACAACTTTTCACATAGATTTGGTCTCTCTCTACTACACATCTCCTTTTCTTTCCTTTGTACGCTGAGAACATTCCATTTTCACTTAAAGAAAACACTATCTATACACATTCATTTTGGTATATATGAGCTGCCAGCATTACTATTTTTGTACCCCCACCTCATTAGGAAACCAAATAAGGTTTAGTTGGGTGCAAGAACTTTGATAGTGACACAGACAGTCACTAATAAGAAGGGAGCACAAGCATCATGGATACCTTCCGCAAAGGTGAGCTCAGATTCTGAATGGGATGAAGCAAGGCAGTGCGAGGTTCCGTCATACTCCTGGGACTCATGTGCAAACTTAAGTATTTTTTTTCTAGACTTTTCTATTTAGGATTTTCATTTATCACAGTCAGTTGCAGGTACATGAAATGATGCAAAGTGAAGATGCCATGTAAGATCTTTCACTAGAGCCATTTTCTATCATAACTGGATATCATACACTTACTTAGCTTTGGAAGAGCACCATAGGAACTCTTTGATTGTATTTATGAATGCCAGTGTGAAATTAGTGAAATTGTAAGTATTAAACAGGTTTGCCTTTCAGAAAATAAATGATTGTAATATATCATTTTAAATATTTTTAAATCCCATTTGTCACCCTTTTCCTGCTTTTGCATTGTGTTGACACACATCCCCAGTCCCACAGATGTTCCATCCCAAAGAAACACAGAGGCCTACATTAATTATAAACTGATTGGCCTGCTAACTCAGGCTTCCTATTAACTAATTTTTACATCTTCAATTAGCCCATAATTCTTGTCTGTGTTAGCCACGTGGCTTGGTACCTTTTATCAGCGAGGCATTCTTATCTTGTACCTCAGTGTCTTGGTGATGACTGCAAACTGAGCTTTCCTCTTCCCAGAATTCTTCTGTTCTCATTGCCCCGCCTATGCTTCCTGCCTGGTCTTTCTGCCTATACTTCCTGCCTGGCTACTGGCCAATCAGCATTTTATCAAAATACAAGTGACAAATCTTTACAAAGTACAAGATCTTTGTCCCATAGCAGCATTGCTATCCTCAAATCACATGACCACTTTACTCAATATTTGTTGGCATTGTTGCGTTTTGCGGGGTTGGGGGGAATAGTCAGTGTGATAAGGACCTTCTGGTAGGGATAGCTTATTGTGGAAGGTACCCAGCTTCACCCAAGTATCTCCAGAGGAAGATGGCAAGTGTTACTCACTCCTATAAAATCAGGAGCACCCTCTGACCCGGCCTTAGTTGCTTTTCCTTGGAACTTCTGTTTCTTCCCCAATCTGTCCTCTAGTGTCTAGCACAGCTCCCTTTGGGGCCTGAGTGGACTAACCTCTGCTTAGGGTCACTGTTGGGACAAATGAAGCCTGGGTTTCCTTCTATTGCTAGATAACAAAACTCAATAAAAGCCATGCAAGGCAGCATGTGTCTATCACCCCAGTATTCTAAGGCCACACTAGGCTATATAGAGATTCTATCTAGAAGGAAAGAAAAGCAGGGGCAGGAAGAGAAGAGATGGAGAGAGGAGGGGAAGGAAATATAAGGAGGGGAGAAAGAGAAGGGAAGGGCAAAAGTCTATAGACATTTCATGGCCCCTGGGAGAGGGAAAATCATTTTCCAGAGTGATATAATCGTTAACAAAGAGTCCATGGTCCTGTAAACAATCTGTTTGCCAGAATCCTATAAGAAACCCTAATAAAACACTATTGATTGAAAAAAATTTTAAAAAGGAAAAAGTCAACTAAGTGGGAAGGGGAAAGGATCAGTGGGAGGGAGAAGAGAGCAAGCGAGGGTAACGTGGGGTGAGTATGTTTGGAAACACCATGATAAAGATTATTGATGCATATAGCTAATATATGCTAATGAGGAGACCAGTGAGATGGCTCAGGCAGGGACGTCTCCTGCTGCCAAGCTTGCCCACATGAGCTTGAGTCCTCGGACCTACAGGAGGGAACTGACTGCTACGAGCTGTCCTCTGCACACATGGTTAAACTGCGTGTGCCCAGAAAATAAATGAATAAATGCACAAATGGAAAAAAGGGGGTGTTGTAAACAGGGGAAAGTCAGCTGACTGCCTCTGTTTCCTGACCCTGCGGAGGTGATACTGCAGCTTTACTCTCCTGCTGCCACAGCCTCAGGCCTCTCTGGCTACCACAGATTCCTTGTGATGGAATTACGCCCTCAACCATGGGACAAAATAAATCCTCCCACCAGAAAGAAGAAACAGCACAGGACACTCAGATCCGTGTTGTCCTTCATCCCGTGGAGTGCACAGTAGCCTTGCATGTCTTGTCTGTCCTTTTAGCAAAGACCCTGGATTGTAGCTTGCTCCATTTCTCTAGTTCTAGCTGTGTCCTGATACCACAAAGGGGCGGGAGGAGAGAAGCTGATGCCAATTTCTCCCATCAGAGGTCCCAGGGAGACTTTAATGGATTATAGCCATCAGTGCTGCCACCAAGGCTGTGGATTGCAGTGCGAATAGACTGAGTAGGGATACCATGTCATCTGCTCCTCAGACTACATTCTGTTGGAGAAGATTCCTCTCTGAAGAGCTGGAGTCATAAATGGTCAAAGACCTGCTATGGTCTACTTAGTTCTCAATGCGAGTGATTTTGATTTCTTCCCAAACCTCTGTGTTATTACAGAGGGGGAAAGAGCTTAGTGGTATTTCCTTTCCTACAAAAAATGAAGAATTTTCCATCTACCATGTAGTCTTTTCCCTGTAGGAGTATGTTTGTTCTGTCCATGACACCTCAATAATTTTGTGAGCATGTCATATAGCCTCTTGGGCAATTTGATACCTCAAGAACTCTACTGAGTCTGGGTAACTCAGCAGAAAGATGTTTCTGAGTGGCATTGAGACACAGGCCTTCACTGCACTAAATCACCATGTAGCTTGATGGTCCTTAAAAATCTTTGGGTATTAATATAGAACAGCAATTCTCAAGCTGTGGGTTTCAACCATTGGAAAGCACACTTTTATGGTGGTCTTAGGAACTGAGACACCATTCAGCAGCAAAATTACAATTATGAAGAAGCAATGAAAATAAACTTATGGTTGGGGTTTCTAAGACCATCAGAAGTATGTGTTTCAAATGGTCATGACTCAAGAGTTGAAAACCACTGATCTAGAGAAATGTTCAGAGGTTAAGAGCACTCTTTCAGAGAAATGGGGTTGACTTCCTAGCACCCACATCAGGAGTCTCACAGACACCTGTAAGCCCAACTCCAAGGGATTTGTGTGCCTTCTTGTGGTCTCTGTTGGACACACACACACAGGCACACATACATACGCACAAGCACACACACATACATATACAGATATACAGATTAACAAACAAAATACAAAATTTAAAACAGTATTTGGATCTTAAGTAAATATTGCTGCATTGTGGGATCAGTCTTGGAGCCTATGTGGAGGGTGAGGCATAAATAAATGAAGTGCTCTTGCTTCTCCAGGATCTTCCAATTTCTCAGTCAGGTGAATTCAATCTTACCCCCAAATTTAATCTTGTCTTAGGGTTAATTCTTAATGCTCCATATCTCCTGGTTGACCTCACATAAGCATCTGAGTGCCTATGGATAGGAAAGATGCTTTTCCTGTCTTGCTGGAAAATAGGTGGTTTTTTGGGGTGACACTCTTCAGTTTCTGAATGGTCCCACAACAATCATGGAGATGTTCCTGAGTCCAAAGCCTCTCAGGCATTGTGGTAGCTCCTCCTCCTTCTCCTCGTCCTCCTTGTCCTCCTCGTCCTCCTTGTCCTCCTCGTCCTTGTCCTCCTCCTCGTCCTTCTCCTCCTCCTCTTCCTCCTCTTCCTCCTCCTCCTCCTCTTCCTCCTCCTTTTCTTCTTCTCTTTTGTTTTTGTTTTGATTTTTGTTTGTTTTTTGAGACAGGGTATCTCTGTGAAGCTTTGGGACCTATCCTGGAACTCGCTCTGTATACTAGGCTGGCCTTGAACTCACAGAATTCCATCCGTCTCTGCCTCTTGAGTGCTCGGATGTGGTAGCTCTTCTTATCAAAACTCCGAGTGTCTGTTCCTTTATTCTCTTTGAGGAACTCAAAGCATTTGTCTCAATTTTCTATCCTCATGCCTCCTTATGTACGTGTGCTTTTAATCTTCTTTACACTCATGCATACCACCAGTCTCAGAAACCTGTCTTAGCTCCATCCTTTTTCCTTAGTACTTCTTCAAGGGATGCACCACACTGAAGACCACTTTGAGCAGAGCTTCCTTATTATTTGTTTACACTGTGAAGATGTGTCTTTGCCAAGGTTTCTTCTTATTGGATTAATATAGAACTCAATGGCCAATGGCTAATCAGGAAGAGGTTAGGAAGAAGCAGGACTTCCAGGGACAGAGTGGAATCTTGGAAGAAGAAAGGCAGAGAAACCAGGATACTCGGAGCAAGCAGGATATGCAGGAGGAGAGGCAACAGCCAGGGGGCTTGTAGCAAAAAGTAGATTAATATAAATGGGTAAATTTAAGTTATAAGAGATAGTTAGGAGCAAGCCTAAGCTACAAGCCAAGACTTCATAATTAACAAGCAGTCTCTGTGTGATTATTTGGGAGTTGGCACAACACAGAGAGACTTGCTGCACTTCCCCTGGCACAGCAGCCTCCAATGTCCTTAAGATTTTTACAACATTATCTAAAGAGTCCCTTGCCCTTTCAACTCAAGGAGAGAAAGATGAGGGCCTACACTTCTGTTTGTAACCTTGTTTTCTTCTACCCATCAAGGGTCTGGTCAGAAAGAGAGGGGACTCTTTTTGTCCTTTTGTCAGGACAGGGCCTTCTCAATTCCATTATCTTTTTTTCCTTTGGATAGACTTTGTTCTTCAGGACTCTCATTCTTCAGTCTTCACCTGGCATGACCAGAAGACTTCTCATCAGCCAATGAGCCTGTGATGGTTAGTCCTGTTAACTTAGCACAGCCTACAGTCATCTTGGATGAGAATCTCAACAATGGCTTTTTAGATCACATTGGCCTGTGGTCATATCAGTAGAGGATCGTCTTGATTGTCTTAACTAATGTGGGAAGCTGTAGCCTGAAAGTGGGTAATTGCCTACTTTGGGGGGCTCTGGTCTGTTAAGTGTAGAGAAAGCTAGTCAAGCACTAATCATATGCATGCACTCATTTTCTCTCTGCTTTTGACTATGGATGCAATGTGACTGTTTTAACTTTCTGCCTCCTTGAGCTCTCTGAAATGATAATGAACTGTAAACTGGAGTTTAAATCTTTCTACCCTAGGCTGTCTTTGTGTCAGGGCAATAGAAACAAAATTAGGATGGAGACCAAGTCAGAGCACACACCAGAAGTATTCTAAATGGGTATAAGAGCACACCTGTTCTACACAGGTGTCTTACCATCCTGGTTACCTCATCATGAATATTTGAAGCACTCATCCCCCATGCATGGGAGTGTAGTTTATTCTTGGTGTGTGTGTGTGCGCACCTGTATGTGTGTGTGCACTGTATGGGTACATATATGCTAAAACAGAGTCTCAGTTTGTAGTTTAAACTGGTCCAGAGCCCACTGTGTGGCCCAGATTGGTCCTCAGTTCATAGAAAGTCTCTACTCTCGCATGTGCTGAAATGACAGGGCAGTAATATTACTGAGTTTATGTCACATCAGCTGAGTAGGTAAAGGTGAATATGTTTCTTTTTTCTATTCCAAGAGAACTTAGAATCCGTTGTAAGATAAAATTAGCAATGGCAGGTTTAGTAATAAGACACAGAGAATTGTCATTTTCCTGCCACAGGGATGTTGGAGGCATGTTCTAACAGTTAGCACTACTTAGCATCTAGTTTTTATAAAGCACTCTACTGTCATCTCTAATTAATTCTACCTTTCAACAAGAAACTTAGGATTGGCTGCTATTGTTATCCCATTCTTAAGTGTCAAGGAGCTGAAGCAGAGAGGTTAATTAAATGACTTATTCTCATACCTGTGGGCTATGTTGGCAAGTCTGTGTCTTAACAGGGTTGCTGGCACAAGTACCCCAAGGGATGGAAGTTTAAGCTACTCAATACCAGCAGGGGGCACCATCTCCATTATAAATTTGGACACTCCCTAGCTTTCTATTAATTCAAAACCTTACAAGATGGTATATGCAAGAAGAAAACAGACCCTTAAGGGTCCTGTGTATGGTGACCTTCCCCAATATCTCAGCTCAGAGTATCATCTTCAGCTGTTAAACAGAATCTAAGAAATCAACAGTTGCCTTCCTACTGTTGTTTTGAAGAGTTCAGAGCAGGAGCTCTTTGGCCCAAAAGTCAACTCATTCTGATATCTAGAATCTCAAAGATAAACATTTGTCCCCTTAGGGTCCTAAGAATTTTACATCCCCATGTTTTTAAAGACCACAAAACTCTCCAGGAAAGGCAGGTCCATCATGGCTACTGCTGTCAGGCCTGGAGAGTTCTTGGATGAGAGCAAGGCATAGGGGTAAGAACGTATGGTGTCAGGAACAATGTGTGTGTGTGTGTGGGGGGGGGGGTTACAAGCAGGTGAGGTCATGAAGGGAAGTGATTTTCTTCTTTCGATCCCTGTGAGGTGCTTTGTTCTTTAGGTTTATTAATTTCTAGACTCTTGTGCCCAATCACTTAGGTAACATGCTCTAAATAAAAAAAAAAAACTTAGTATTTAACTTTGGGCTCCATGGTGAGACTGTAGAACATTTCAGGCATCCTTGATTGTCCTTGCTCCTATTAAAAGAAAAGGATTCTCTAGTCAGACCTGATCACAAATGGATACATTATCTCACTCAGTTAAAACAAACACTTGACTGGTACTTCTCCTGTTTTCCTATGACTATGAATCACTTGAAGACTATATATATACTTTATTTTTCTCTGAGATTAGCAAGGTAGTTCCCATCTCTTATCTATTATAGAATTCCTGAGATTTGGAAGGCTGAGTCAAGAGGACTGTAGGGTCAAGGCCAGTCCAACCAACAAAACTAGTCTAAGATCTGCTTAGGTTACATATTGAGAGCCTGCCTCATTGAAATCAAAGAAGAAAAATGGATTCTGATGCCATTGATCTAGAGAAGGTCAGAGATTTGCATGAAATCAGCTCCCAGGTGTATGCAGTGTAGTTGGCCCCATGGGACATGGACTAAGTAGCAAGGTCCTGGAAAGTGGTGTCCATTCCTACAGCCTGCAGCAAGATTATGTTGAAGGAGTTCTAGAAATCACTTACGTGTTCTCTTTCTACATAAACCTGCCAATTCCAAAACAGGATTCCATCTCAGAAGAATTCTCTAAAGCATTCAACTCTGAGTGTAAGCTGTTACCCATTAAATGGGTTACTCCTGGCTCTTATAGGAAATTAGGGAAGCCCAAAAACACAAGATTCATAAAGATGTTTTCTTTCCAACCTTTCTATCATCTTCCTAATAAGAGAAAGAGAAAATCTTGAGACCTTTACTTCTTGACGGTGATTGTGTTAAACCTAGAAAAGTGGTATGGTTGGTGTCTAACCTTTATTTTGGCTTAAAATATACAATAGATATAGATCCCAATCATTTCCTTATACCAAAGGGATTCAAGATCACTACTGAAAAGTTTATTGGGCGAATACAAATAGAATGGATGTGTTAGTCTAGAGGCAGGGGTTGGGAGAAGAGGGAAGAGTATTCTCTGGAGGGAAAGAAAACATATTTGTTGAGCAATATCCCTTGTAAAGTCAGTAACTAAACCTAGTAGCATACTGAGTCTATAATGCTGACATTTGACATAGGGAAGCTGAATCTTAAGGAAGCTTCAGCTAGTCCAAGTTCACCCAACCATTGTGAATTGGGCCACAGGTGCTTTTGAGTTCTCATTGCTTTGCCATTCTTACCAGAGACCCACAGACACAAGTTTTGATATATCCCCATACAGAGGGATCAGATCACACAAAGGGTACTTGTTATTGCTCAGATTATATTTCATGAATTCTTCTAAAGGTGGCTATGTATTTCCACATACTTTACATAGATATTGTCATTTTGGGTATGACTAGATTATGTTTAAGAATACTTCCAGAGTTATTTTGATTTTCATTTCTTTGATGGCTAAGGATGTTGAACATTTCCTTAAGTGTCTTGAAGCAATTTGAGACTCCACTGTTGAGAGTTCTCTGTTTAGGTCTGTACCCCATTTTTAATTAATTAATTAATTTATTTATGTATACAATATTCCATCTATGTATATGTCTGCAGGCCAGAAAAGGGCACCAGAACTCATTACAGATGGTTGTGAGCCACCATGTGGTTGCCGGGAATTGAACTCAGGACCTTCGGAAGAGCAGGCAATGCTCTTAACTACTGAGCCATCTCTCCAGCCCCTGTACCCCATTTTTAAAATTGGATTACTTGTCCTTTTGATATCTAGTTTCTTGAGTTCTTTGTGAACTTTGGAGATCAGTCCTCTGTCAGATGTGCAGTTGCTGAAGATCCTTTTCCATTCTGTAGGCTGCTGTTTTTGTCTTGTTGACCATGTCCTTTGCTTTACAGAAGCTTCTCAGTTTCAGAGGTCTCACTTATTAATTGTTGCTCTCAGTGTCTGTGCTACTGGAGTTATATTTAGAAAGTGGTGTCCTGAGTCTATGTGTTCAAGGCTACTTACCACTTTCTCTTACACCTGTCAGAATGACCAAGACCAAAATCACTGATGACAACTTATGCTGGAGAGGGTGTGGAGTAAGGGAAACACTCTCCCATTGCTGGTAGGAGTGAAAACTTGTACAGACACTTTTGGAAATCAGTATGGCAATTTCTCAGAAAATTAGGAATCAATCTGCCTCCAAAACCCAGCAATACCACTCTTAGGCATATACCCAATGATACCACAAGACATTTGCTCAACCATGTTCATAGCAACATTATTCATAATAGCCGGAACCTGGAAACAGCCTAGATTTCCCTCAACTAAAGAATGGGTAAGGAAAATGTGGCACATTTACACAATGGAGTACTACTCAGTGGTAAAAACTAATGACATCTTGAAATTTGCAGGCAAATGGACAGAACTAGAAAAAAACATCCTGAGTAAGGTAACCCAGAGTCAGAAAGATAAATATAATATGTACTCACTCATAAGTGGTTTTTAGACATAAAGCAAAGAAAAAAAAAAACAACCTACAGTCCACAATCTCAAAGAACCTAGACAAAAAAAAAGAAATCTCCAAGAGAGAAATATATGTATCTACTTAGGAAGGAGAAAAAGGCAAAGTATGCTGAGCAAATTCAGAGCATGGGGGTGGGGGCAGGTGAAAGGGGAGATTGGAAGAAGGAAGGAGAATGGGAAAATATATGGCTCAATCAAAAACAATAAAATATAAAACAGAATTGAAAAGTGAGAAAGTAGGAGAATATTTCTAGACATACCTACTCAATAGTCAAATGTGTGAAGTATATTCAAGTGTGTGTGTTGCGATAGACCATAACTAGATATACGTAGCATAAGTTAGGTGAAGAATGCTAAGTCTGGTCATTACCCTCTATTCAGCACAAGCTGATTCCTAATAGCCTACAAGGGTGTCAAAGAGAAAGGTTTACTACCATCCCATCTCAAACATCTGTTTGGGATGTTTCTCTCTTCCGCTCAAGATCATACGTCAAGAAAAGACCAGAGGTTATGCACTCTTGAAGCACATGGCTCATTTACAACGTGAAACTCTAGTTCTCTGTTGCTTTCACAGAATACACGAAGCCAGCACTTTATATAGTAAAGAGGTCTGTTCGTTTCCCAATTATGGTGGCTTCCAGGATCTAAACAGTTTAGTGTTCGCATTCTGGTAAAAATTCCCCATTTAAATTACATCATGACCTAGAAACAAAAAGGAAAATGTATGTGTTGAGAAGTGTTGAGAAGGGGCCAAGCCCAAGGTGAGCTTTGACTTTGTCATGACCTGCTCTTAGCAGAACTTACTCTGAAATCAGCATCAAGACCCCATGAGCTAAACACCTTTCACAAGGCACTACTTCTGCAGTGTCATGCTGGAGACCAAGTATAAATTAGTCTCTGGGGAGCAGACCACATCTGGACCGCAGCAAACAGCTGAAACAGACTGGTAGACCCCATCCCCAGAGCTTAGGTTTGCAGGAGCCTAGCACAGGACCCAAGAATCTGACTTCTAAGCAGGTTCCCTGTGAGGCTCGTAACAGGGCCCCAGACCTTAGCACAACTGGCTCCATGATGGACGTACCATTCAGGTTGTAAAACTCAGCACGTAGACAGCACCACCTGCCAAAACTCAAACAAAAGCCTAATCCATCAAAGACCATAGTTCTGGGAAAGTCTCTAATATACTAACCATTCTTTATAGTTTCTGTAGGTCCATTTCTGGCTAACTGTTCTTGTGAACTGAAGTATGTCAACCCAGAACATGGGGGTTTTTGTGCTTAAAAACTCATTCTGAAAAAGACTCAAGGCCACCCTGGGATCCTAAGCATCCAGTGTAGTTGCCAGCCTGCTAATTCAGATTTTCTATTTGCTGAAACTCATATCTAAGTGGATTTCTCTGATGAATAGCCCACAACAAGGCTGACCCTGTGCACTGAGAATCAAGGATGTAAGCTGCCTAGTGTCCACAGATGAGAGTCAACTTTTCAAATCTTTACACAACAAAATTTCATGTGCTCACAGATGTTGACACCCAGTTTTCTAGAAAGAGAGCTTGTGATTTTAATTGGCTTCTCAAAAAGTTAGAATTCAATGCAATTAGCCAAATAATGGTGGATCAGGAAGATTTGATTATAGGTGCTACAGCATCCAAGGGCAATGCTGTTGTTACCATAGCTCAGTGCAAAACTTAGAAACGAAAATCAGAACATCCTATTGGCTTCAGTCTCTAGGTTTCCATCCCTGAGAAAGAAAGTCAAAATAATTGAAACAAGACAGGCACACACACAATCTTCACATGAAAAACACAAATTTTGGAGCAACTGATGTTTTTAGTTTTCCTCTTTCAGGTTTATCTTCAACCACTAACCAGGTTAAATTTACCTTTGGATGGTATAAAAATAACCTAGAGAAGTTTTATGTGGCACAATTTGGCCAAAAGAGATCTCAATATTTTTTGTTATTGGGGTATATTTTAGAGGGTGGAATCAATCTGTTGAACAATTCATCTCTACAACAAGACCACAACAGCATAGGTTTACACGTGTGTGTCTGTGCATGCATGTATGTATATGTTTGCATGTGAATGTGTACATGTGTATACATACACATGGGTGGCACGTACATGTGTGTAGCAGTAAATATGTGTGCATGTATGTCTATGCATGTGTGAGTGTCTGTGCACATGTATATGTATAACTGTATATGCATGTTTGTGCCTGCATGTATGTGTGTGTATGTATATGCCTGTATATGTGTCTGTACATGAGTGTGTGTCTATGGGTCTGTATGGATTTTCCAGTAGTAATGGCTGACCAATGCACTTGAATTAAGGTTTCTGTATCAGTCATATTTCTTTAAAATGACTGGAATAAAAACACAAACTATACCACTGTCTAATGCCATGATTGATGCTTTAAAACACTGCAAGTGGATCAGCCATATTGCACCTCAACACACGAGGCAGATGTCTGTGAGGAAAGACAATGGAAAAAAGCCACAGATGACATGAAGAGGAAAGGGGCATAGATGAATGTGTGGGAAGAAGTATCAGAAATTAGGGCAAAGGAGGGGTGGGGAAAGAAGAACTAACACTGATGGATGTTGAAGAAGCCATGTGGAAACCCTCTACTTCATAAGTTTACACACACACACACATTATTTTAATTGAACTCCCCCTACCTAAGTATAATATTCATCCCAGAAGCCATTGGTTACCAAGTAAAATTCCCAGTGCCAGGTGTGGGACACCTCCTCTAAAGTTGTTGGTCAAAGGCATCTTGGAGGCGCCAAACCATAACATTACAAAATAGTCATTGCTCTTGGTTGCCTGTCATAACTTAGTGGTAAAAACATGTTGCTGAAGGCATGGAACACTTTGACCACAAGACATAGAGAAATGAAGTTGAAGCTGACTGGGATATTTCCTTCCTTTTGACTAGCGCTAATAATTTTCAAAGGTGTTATGCAGGCTACTAGGGGAGAAAAATCATCAACAGTCTTATCCAGCTCTGAACACTGTGGAGTATAATAACAACAGTCCCAACAAGAAACGCCCATCGGGTGCAATAATGGCATGAATAGTATAGGGGTAACCAATCTCTTTCTGACTGAGCTTAAGGCCTGCTCCACAAAATGAAACACATCACTGATACTGTAAACCTGAACAAGAAACCATTGCTGGGGAGCTCATAGGCTCCAGGGGTGAGCTGACTACTGTTATTCTCCAAGATGAATACAACACCAGACTGCCTTCTAAATCGATATCCCGTCTTGGTTGTTTTCTGTTGCTGCTATCAAACACTCACCGATCAAAAGCAATTCAGAGAGAAAAAGGGTTTGTTTAACTTTACAGTGCATCATGAAGGAAAACCAAGGAAATAACTCAAAGCAGGAACCTAGAGGCAGAATTTGAAGCCGAGACCACAGAGGAATACTCTTTACTGGCTTGGTCTTACAGTTCTCTCAGTTTGCTTTCTTATAAAACTCAGGTATTATGACTGCCAAGGAATAACACCATCTGCTGTAGGCTGTGTCCTCTTGCATTCATCATTAATCAAGAAAATTCCCCACAAACTTGCTTACACACCAATCTGATGGAGGCGTTTTCTCAATTGAGTTTCCTTCTTCTCAGATGACCCTAACTATGTCAAGTTGATGGAAAACTAAGTAGCACTATTGATCCCTTGACAACCTGACACACAGACACATCACTATTAAACAAATAATCTTTCCTTCTGTCTTATCACTAAGATCTCATGTTAATATCACAATATAAAACATAGTCTAACTTTTAAAAGTCCCACAGTTTGTAAAATTCTCCAAACACTTTTAAAAGTCAGCTTCTTTAAAATATCCAATGCCTCTTTTAAAATCCAGTCTCTCACCTGCGGGATCCTATACATTCAAAAATAAGTTACATACTTGTCATTCTAAGAGGGGAGAACCAGGGCACAGTCACAACCAGATCAAAGTAAATCCAAAATCCAGCAATGTAAACAGCTCAGTGTCCAATGATGGGATTCACTCATGAGGTTCTGGGCTCCAACAGGTTTGGTATATCAATCTTTCTGGCATTGTACTACATCATCCAAAGTTTCAAACACTTCCAAGCTTCTCTTGTTGACTCAGGTTGGCTCCATTCTATATCTGCTGCTGTTCCTTGTGGTCAACTCACAGTCCTGGAACTTCCAATATGTTTGTGTCTTATACCGAAAATGGGTTACATGTTCACCACTAGCCCTTCCTTGCTTCTTTTCAGGGATTCCAACCCTGTCACATGGTGCCAAGCCTCAGCCTCTCTCTATGATCCCACCATGCCTTCACAAAAGTAAATACTACATGGGACACTTTTACACAGTACCAAGTTCATCTGCCAGATTGAGACACCTTTGGACCACAGCTTCTGCAGGCTGACTCCGAGTAAATGCTTTCCAGAAGATTTCAACTCAGTGATGTTGGCCTTTTTTAAAACAGGTGATTTCTCAACCCCAGATAACTAGCACCATTTTCCTGAGTAAACCAAAGATTTACTTCAGTGATGCTGGTCTTTATTAATCACAGGTGATTCTCCAATTCCAGCTGACCAGAAACTAGTTATTTATAATTCAAAATATCGTTCAAATAACATTGATAGAATCTTAGAGGGACTCGCTGGCATCCCTCTGAAACTTCACAATCCAGGCTTTCGTCATCTGCTTTTCAGGATTTTTATCTTCCAGGCTCTCACAGCAGTCCATTAAGTTCTGAATACCCAATGGCTTTTCCCATCCAGAGTGTCAAACACTTCCATAATCTAACACACATCTCCCTCCCCCACTGCCAACAGCATGTCAGGTCTGGAACAGCTGCCACTACCCCAAAATCCTGATCTCTATTTCTGTCTCAGTCAACTTCTATTGCTGCGGCAAAATGTTGACCAAAAGCAACTTGGAGAGGAAAAGATTTATTTCCCCTTTCACATTGTAATCAATCATGAAGGAAGGTCAAGGCAGATGTCAAGACAAGAACCTGGAGGCAGTAACTGAAGCGAAGTCCACAGAGGAACACTGCTTACTGTCATGGTTTGATCAGTTTGCTTTCTTATGAGGCCCAGGACCACCTGCATGGCAGTGGTCACCCCAGTGAGCTAAGCATCCTACATCAGTCAGATAAAAAAAGAAAGAAGAAAAAGAGAAAAAAGGAAGAAAGAAAGAAAGAGAAAGAAAAAAGAAGAAAAAAGAAGAAAGACAGGAAGGAAGGAAGGAAGGAAAGAAGGAAGGAAGGAAGGAAGGAAGGAAGGAAGGAAGGAAGGAAGGAAGGAAAAAAGAAAGGAAAATGGGGGAAAAACACACAGACATGCTCATAGGCCAGTCTGAAGGCAATATTTTCTCAGTTGAATTTTCTTCTTTTCATATGACCCAGTTTACATCAAGCTGACAAAAAAAAAAAAATAACCAGCAAGGACCTCTAAAGCCATAATTAGTGCAGCTCTCAGTCTTCATCGAAGAGTTTCTTTGTGCGGTTCAGATTGGTAACCTCAGATGCTTACAGCTGCTCAGGGCAAATAACAAATGTCTGAGGAGTGGTCAGGCAAAACTGGCACATCTGTATCACACCTCCTCTGCTCAAGGTTAACGGACAATCATGGAAGACGAGGCAGTAATATCGTAAAAGACAGAGGCTGGAGATGACCAAAGCCAAACGCGGTCTTCTTTGCACGAAGGGAACACTGTACTCATGAACTTGCAGAAGCTGTGGCTGCACACATAAAGAGGGGTACAAGGTTACACCAATGTGTATTGCAGCATGGGTGTGGCAGGGACTCACCAGCCCTCAGTCCTGGGGGAGCAGCAACTGACAGCTCATGAAGGCTACCAGAAGAGGGAGAGAATTTTCTTTAAGGGAGTGGTCCCTGGTAGACTGACCGTGCCCTTTCTATTAAGACAGGGTCAGCCCAAATTGGACTCAGTGGATCACACATGAAGAAGATAGAAACTGGGAGGGAGCAGGAAGAGGTTGGGTTGGTTCTAGGAAAAGTGAGAGGTGAATGATCAAAACGCATTGTGTTTGTGGTTGAAATTCTCCAATTAATATAAATATTACATTTTAAATGCTGCGGCATGAGTACCAGGGCTACAGAGCTAGCCTCTCTCTGACCACGTCTTTGGAACATGTGATGGCCTCTTCTGAGAAATAAACAATACACTTGTAGCTGGAACTGCTTAATAACAATAGCAACAATAGCCTTTTTTTTTTTTTTTTTTTTTTACTTATTGGTCTCTTGAGATTTTCCAAACTAGCCCTTGACCTGCTACTGTGGCAGTTCAGAAGATGGGGCTAGAGGTGGAGCACAGAACTGTATCTGACTGGATACCTGGGGGAAAGAAGAGACAAGAGGGAAACGGGCCATGAGGTTTTGGGAGAGGGCATCTGGGCACATTATCAGCAAATGTTTCTAGAAAGCCTGGAAACAGGCATTGCCACACAGATGAGAGCTGACGCCTTTCATTCTGTTCCCTCTTTAGCACTTAAATGACAGATTTCTGTAAGTGGAGACTGCTCATTCATTTCCCCGCAACCCAGACCTGAATGATAACACAGAAACTATACTAATTACAACACTGTTTGGCCAATAGCTTATGCATATTTCTAGATAATGCTTACATCTTAAATTAACCCATTTCTATTAATCTGTGGATCACCATGACACTGTGGCCTACTGGTAAGGTTCTGTCTGGCAGCTGGAGTCTTTTTCCTTTGGTAGCAACATGAAGTCTCTCTGACTCTACCTACTTTCTTGCTGTATCTCTTCCAGCCTGGCTATAGTCTGTCCTGCTATAACCAAAGCAGCTTCTTTATTAACCAATGGTAATATAACATGTTCATAGCACACAGAGGGGAATCCCACAACAGATTTCCATTCTGTTTGCATTAGTAAACTAATAGCATGGTAAAGAAGCCTTCATACTTCATGATATGGCTGTCAATTATGTCTCAAGAAATTTCTTAGATTCTAATAATTTTATCATAAGGAAGATAGGTGCTTTTCTTATTCAGAGATCTGTATAAAGGTTTGGCTTCTTTTCCTCTTCTGTCTCTATGAGCAGCCATTTAGAAATCTCTTTTAAAGACAAAGGCTGTAGAGATACCTCAGCCAGTGAAGAGAATTCGCTACGCTTCCAGGGGACCTGAGTTTGGTTCCCAGCACCCACATGACAGCTCACAACCTCCTTTAACTCCAGTTCCAAGGGACCTAAATTCCTTCTAACTTCCTGGGGCATTTGTGTAGTAGTGCACATGCAAGCAAAACACTCATCCACATAAAATAAGAATAAGCACATTTTTAAAAGATAAACAAAGGAAAACGAGACTGAAGAGCCCTTACCCCAGTTCTGTCTTGGGTGTTCAGAGAATTCTCTCCTCAGTTGTTAACCATGGGAGAATGCATGCAAAGACACATGGTTTGTTAATGGCTACCTGGTGATACTTGAGAAGTTTGCTCTGGGAAAGAAAAGCGACAGGCAGCTTGCCATGTAGCATCTAATCTATGGGGAAAAAGCACAAACAAAATGCATGTGTCCCTTACAGGTGGTATAGAGCCCAGAACGTCCTGTCCTCAGCCGTGCACATCCCCAGTTCCTGCGGAGTGCACGGCAGAGGATGGGATCCAGCCCTGGAAAGGCTACAAAGGGTTTTGGAAATAAAATTTTCACTCGGGCATTGACACTTCCCACACGTGTACTTTTAAAAGTTGCGTTACATGATGTTACGATTAAAAAGAAAACATCAAAACATGTTGTCTCACGCAAATATGAAACAATGGGCCGTGTCTATAGCATCTGCTTCAGGTTAACTACAGATGTGAAATGTTGGTAGAAATTATTATCAATGGTGGGTGTTTTATACCTTACATTATATCACAATTTACTTAATTGGTTCAGACATATTTTAATAAATTTGATCTTAATCCAATCAGGCAGAAATGTTCTGAAAGATTTATGCAACGCTTATTATGATACCCGAGAACTCTCATAGAAAAACACTTTCAACAGGGTCTTCTTGTATTTATAAGTCTGGGCTTTGCTTTTCAGAAAATCCATAGATATTACAATACTCTTTATAATTTAAGGAATATATTACTACTATAATGTTAAAATCTCAAAGAGTATTCTTGAAAAAGACAAAAGAGGAAGGAAGAAAGACGTCTTTCCATTCAAGCATGTGACTGTACAACCTCAAAACTACCTGTGTCTGAATCAACAGAGAAGGAGGCAGCAAAATGCCCAGTTTCCTGGACAGATCATGGACATGACCTGTATGCCAAATAACATTCCCCCGGAAGAGGCATCTTCAGGTCATGATGCTAGATGAAAGGCAGTTTCCTATGAAGCTCCATAGCCATTTATAGCTCCAGGATAAACACAGGAACAGAAATATATAAGCATCAATGATAACTTGAGGGCTTGGCTTGTAATAATCACTTAGTGAAATGGGGGTCATAGTGAAGAGGAGGGGAAAGAAAAGGGAGGGGAAGGGAGGGGAGGGGAGGGAAAAGGAGAGGAGGGGAGGGAAGAGAAGGGAAGGGAGGGGGCTGTGAAAACATGATTGACTTTCACTGAAAGGAGCAACACAGGAGCAGTGGGTATTATCGCTTCACCCCATAGACTGGGTTATCCATGCAGGAGACATACATGACCGTTAAGGTTTTCACTCAAACCTAGCGACATTAAAAACGCACTTTACGGTCATGTTCAACACTAGCCCTGACTCATGGCTGTGAGCACCATACCTGTAGGCACAGATCTAAGATTTTTTCCCAATATCCAAAAAGACCTAATTGGTAGCTCTGCTCTAAACAACTGCCTAGCAGACATGTGTGTGTGTGTGACCATAAAGCACTAGGGTGTAAAGCTCCTAATGGAAGGAGGGGGCACAGACATCCTAGTGTAAATTGCCGCCCAGGAAAGCAGACAAGTTTCCAGAGCCAAGATGAGGAGAGAAAACAGTGCGTTTCTGCAGGGAAACGTAAGATATATGAAGATTTATTTTGAGGACCAAGCTCTGAGGACAAAACACTGAATCACATCAATCCTTCAGCATGTGTGTAATGTGTGAATGTGTGCATGTGTGCATGCGTATGCGCATGCTGCAAAATACAAGCAAAGAAAATCATCTTTTAAAGTCTTGGGGCAATAAGCACCCTGTTGGATATTGTCGTGTTTAGTATTCATTGTAGACATAAAGTCAACATGTCTTAGTGTGGGATGGTCTGCTGCGAAGCTTCGTGACAAGCAGAAGTACATGGAGATAAAAATTTACGGTACAGGCCATTAACTCAGCCTCGGCTTTGACACTGAGACTCATCTCTTGCAGGTTCCTTGTGTGACTTATGGTGTCGACCCACCTTAGTGGTTCAATGCCCCATTAAATTTTATCTTCACGATATTCCTCACATGTAACTTCAACCTCCAATAAGCCCCAGCAATGTAAAGCAGTAAATTTTTCATGAGTAGGGATCACTAATATGTCTCTATAGAAAACATTTTTTTTAAACATATGAAAATGGTTAAACCAAAAAATTTAATGATTAAACCTAGGAAAGCTCCTTTAGGCCAGAGCAATGAGTGTAATCTGTAAGTATGATTTATGGCCACCAGAGCACTTCAGCACACAGCCCCCACCCACAGTAAAATGCTCTGTGATAACTCACCCCTTTTGAAGCTAGACAACCTTGTTCTGCTGTATCTGGTGATGTCTGATTTAGCCCCACAGGTGGTATTTGGTGATTCCCCACTTTGCCCTGTGGGTGGTATTTGGTAATACCCAGCTATGCCCTGTGAGTGGTATTTGGTAATGGCTGAGTTTGTACTATTGCTGGTGTTTGGTATCTTGGCAATTCTCTTAGAGCCAGAAAACTGCATTATGTCCCCCTGCTATCCAGATTACTGACCTGTGAGTAAAAAAGTTGCTCAGAAGTCATTCCCATTCTTAGGATTACAGCATTCTTCTCCATCCTGAAAATAACAATAAAGAGGGGAAGGGTAAACAGACAAAGACAGTGAATGAAAGAAGACAGCTACTTAAATTAAGTCATATACACAATTAGTCAGTGTATTTGAAACTGCAGCCCTTGCCATGATGCTGTCGGGTTTGTAAACCTGTAACATAAATTCCCCATTGGCAGGCCAGGGCTGAGTGTTTTCTTAAGGAACTTGGGACCTTTTACTCCACAGGAAATGCTGATACAAGGTAAGATCAAGGGATGGTGCCTTGGTTATTTATAGCTACCTGCCAAATAAGCAAAAGTTTGATTTAACTGTGCATTGTAATTACTTTAGGATTAATCAAGATTTATGTAGCTTCTTAGCTATTGGGTATGTATTTATACTTTTTACATAGTCAATTATTTTCATACACTCTAAATACACTGGGAATGAATGGACACATTGAAGAAAAAATATTGTTGGCGTATCAAATACGAGAAAAGCTAAGCTGCTATTTGAAGTAATCCATAGTAAGAGGCATCCAAATACCATCACGATGTGTTTTTTAACCTCTGAAATGTGTATTTTAGTATATGATGGTTTTGTTGTTTTTCTTATTCGCTGTGTTAGTTACTACCACTATGCAACAAATTAGTGCCCTGAAACATCACCTGTTCATCATCTTCTGGGACCTGGGGACAGCAAGGGGACCCTGAAGCTGTGCTTCTGTCTATCTTGGAAACCCTTCCTGTCCTTTTCTAATCTTCGTTCCATTAGACACCTTGGCTGCCAGAGTCAACAGAGCTCTCTGAATCGACCATGATAACATTAGTTATCAAGATATTATTAGTTATTAAGATACCTTAAACATCAAACCTATGCTGTTCCCAAGGCCCATTTTCTATAAGCAAGGTTTATGGTTTTGTCTCCATTTGTTATTTTTACTTTCAGGGCAAAAAAAAAGCATCGTGTAAGTCCATCCTTAATTAAAATATCTCAGACACCAGTTATTGCCTCCTTAGTCTAGGGAAAATAAAATGAAACAAACCATCTTGGAAGCCTGATGTGGCCTCTTTGATCTAATTTAAAAACACCCATTTTCCTAAGTAAAAGTTCAATCCAATTTACATATATGGCACGCTGTAACAAATTAAGATTGCCTATATAGAGGCTTTTAACCATTAACTTTCTGTTACAAGTTTTAAGTCAACTTTTTCCTGTTTAGGATTTTACAATTTTTTAAAGCATACTCTAATAGTCTTAACAATTCCGAGACTTAAAAAGTCTTAATTTCATCAAAAGTATCAAAGATCATAAACAAAACCAAGCAAAAGAGGGGGAGGATGGTATGATTTATGGCGCGAGTGACCTTGATGGATCCCAAGGTGTGTGGAGGACCATGATAAGTGACAGACAGGTACACCATGCAGAGAGAGCTTGAGCATGGAGACTTTATTTAGTGGGTATTTGGGAAGATATAAGGCTGGGAGGGTATGGGGGAGAGAGAGAAATAGAGGAATCAGGGAGAAGAGGAAAAAGGGGGAGAGAAACAGAAAGCTGCCTCTTCAGAAGGACAGCAGACACACAGAGAGAGCCATAAAGAATTTCTAGGATCGGAGCAGGGAGAAGGTAGGAGAGACATAGAAAAGGGAGTCATATAGGACTCACCAGGGAGCACTCCACTGGCATAAGAATGGAAACACACTGAGGGAAGTGGGTAAGTGTATGGTGAGAGTCTCAATCCAAGACAATCCCCAAGTAGACTGAGACTTGTCAGAGAGTTGCCCTGAAGCCCAATAGCAAGGCATCTCTTTACATGGGATGGGTGCCCAGTAGGGCTAGAGAAGCTGCCTGACACAGTGGCATGACTTTTGTTGAGTATGCTCCAGAATCCAAAAGCTACAAAGAGACAGCCGGTTTTTGCAAGTCATCAAGAAAGACAGAATAGAGTAGATGGCTCAAAGGAAGACTCACTGAGTAGGTGAGAAGGAATGAGTACCAATGCAGGTAGGGTGGAGAGATGGCTGGAGGGGCCAACTCTTGATTTTTGAGTTGAATACGAAGGGTAGAAGAAGGCAGCAGAAATGATCCACACCTGGGAGACTCAAAATCACCAGTTTGGTTCAGTTAGAAAGGCATGGCCCTTTGAAAGGGCCCCTTGCTCTCCTCCTGTACCAAGTGGACCAAGGACACAGTGAAACTTAATAACTGGACAACTCCATGAACAGAAAGAAAGGTTTAGTGGGATTCAAACTTCCAAAACTGTGTCTTGGACAGGGCAGGGCAGAGAGAGGAGCAAAATGGTGGAAAAGCAAGTAGATTTCATGAGACAGTCAATTGGGTGGGGTCTTTGAACTGATACAGGCTGTTTGGATTGACTCAGTACTAGACGGCTATTACCCAAGGTAATTGATGTTTGGGCCAGATAAAGGGAGGTGCCTGGTTGTATAAGGGAGGCTCCTGGCAAATAGAAACCAATCCTTAGGCTTCTGTTTACCCCATAACAATCCTTTCATTTATCTGGCCAAAGCCGTTCTGTTTAGGACCTTGTCACCAGTACTGTATTTGGGGACCCGCTGTGGATCTAATATAAAACAATATAAAACAGGTGCTTAATAAACTTTTGGTGAAGGCTTGAGATCAGATAAAAAAGGACAGTGATTAAGAGCTGATTCAGAATCAAGGAAGAATTTCTCCTGAGGAGACTGCTGAGAAAGTATTTATGTTGAGGAAAATAAGTGAATAAAGAATAAATTCAAACATTTAGCAATGAGAGAAAATAATTGGGGATCAAGTCCAGAGAGAGACCTGTGTTGGACAGCCAGTGAGTGGAGAGAGGTTTTGATGAGCAAGCAGTTTCTAAGAATAGGGAGAAGGGGAAGGTGTTTCACCCTTTTGTTAAATCTGTCTCAACAGAGCAAGTAAAGCTACTACAGAAAGGGAGGGGGTGGGAGGTGATGGGATACTCTGAGGAGTCTGGGTGCAGAGCATAACATTAGTGGCCACTATGTTTAAACCAGAAAGGCAAGAGGATTTAATGCTAAGTGTTGTGTAATAGAAACTCAAATACTTTGTCCAAATATGATGTTTTATCATTGATCTAACTTCCACCACCGTTTGATTCTCTGAACAATGAAATGCGCTCGGGTTTAATTGATTCATTTTGTGTCCCCTGGAAACAAGCTTCCTAAAGCCCCAGCCCACGTCTGTTGATGGGTGAACTCCCACAGTGTTTTGTCTTCGTCTCTGATGGAGTAAAGAGACTAGTAGCGGTGGGCGTGTGGAGTGAAAACATCCTAAAAATATTTTTTAAATAGTGAAAACCACTTAGAAGCCTTTTAGTAGAATACTAATTTCAAATAAATTTCTGACAATTCGTGTCCTCTGGGCTGAATCATGGTCTGAGCACAATGGTGGTTTAAGTGAGAATGGCCCCCTAGGTGCATATCCTGAAAGTTGGATCTCCAGTTAGTGGAGATATTCGGGAAGGATTAGGAGGCGTGGCCTTGTTGGAGGAGGAATGCCACAAGGGGTAGGCTTTGAAGGTTCAAACCCACACCATCCCGGGTTATCTCTCTGCCTTGTGTGTGTGCATTGAGACGTGAGCTCTTAGCTACTGCCCCAGCAGCATGGCTGCCTGTCTGCTGCCATGCTCCCCACTACAATGATCATAGACTAGCCTTCCTGAACTGTGAAATCAAATTAAGTGCTTCCTTTTGTAAGATGCCTTGGTCATAGAGTCTTATCACAGCAATAGAAAAGTAGCCAAGGAAAGAATGAAGCCACAGGCTACTTCTGCGCTATAGCTGGGATCCTCCAGGTCAGATATTCAAGCTTTCTAGCTTCCCTGCGGAGCTTTGCTGAGGAGAAAGGACGACTACTCCCTTATGCTTTCCACTGGCTGTGCATCCAGCGTACCAGTAAGCATCAGCTAGCAATGAGAAGAACACAGGAGCCTCTGCACAGTCCTCCCCAGCCACCTCCCTTCTGGTTCTCTAACATTTAGAACTTCTCCTGTAAGGAGAACCAGGTTTTGAAATCTCTCAAACTGGCCTGGGAGACAACTCAGTAAAGAACTTGCCAAGCAAGCATGAGGCCCAAGCTCAATCTTCAGAACCCACATAAAAAGCTGGGCAACTTAGCGTAGCCTTGTAACCCCAGCACTGGGGAGGCAAGGACAAGAGGGTCCCTGGGCTCAGCAGCCAGCAAGCCTAGCTGAATCAAAATCTACAGGACAATTAAGAGGCTCGTTCAAAATAATAATAATAATAATAATAATAATAATAATAATAATAATAATAAAACAATAATAATAATGACGTGCATGGCATCTAAAAAAATTACATACACACACATTACCCAGGCTGACTTCTGGCCTTACATGTATACCTACGCGTGAGTGTGCTCGCGTGCATGCATGCGTGGATGTGTGCATGCATGCCTGCCTGCCTGCCTTAAACTAACAAATGGGGAAACTTCTTGTGCTGACACTATTAAACAGGAGCAAAGTCGCTTATTTGACCACGAATTTTCACTGGCTGCTAACCCTGATCCTCCAATGTGGCATTCAGAATTCCCAACTTGGCTAAAGGAACGTGGTATAGAGCGCCTTACCACGGTTTGTGTACCAAGAGCTATAAAGACCCAAAGAAGAAAGAAATCCAAGATGTGCCAAGCTACTTTGAAGAAAATTATGATGGAAGTGTTTATTAAGATTTCTGATAAATAAAATACCACGTCTGGCATGGCGTATTTGTGAATCTGTGCTATTTCCGGCCAATTTCTCCATAACCCCACATATGCTTCCCAGCTGACCCATATCTCTAAATCATCTGCTAGACATCACTCAGATAGGGAGAGCATTCTCCAGCAAGAGAGACAAATCACTGGGTGAAATGCACCATAACCAGAGGGATGTCAGATGGACAGCATTAAATATCCATTGGCGAATTATATTTTTATAGTAATTGTGGGATGAAAAGGATTAGTGAGCATATTCTCAACTGCCATGGCAAACCCTGAAAACTTACCAGAAAATACATTACTAATACCATAAAATTAGTTTCTTCCAATTTAAATTGTACAGTCTTTGAGTTCCGAACATTATAGAAATTCGTCCATGTTTTATAAGAAAAGGAACAGCAGCTTTATGTCTAATTGGTGACAGATGAGTACGTGATGGAGACCTTTTAACTACCAGCAATATCTCTGTCAACAAGCCGTGATACAGTATTTGCTGCTAGTTTTGTGATCTGTATTAAATAATATGGTCTCCTTGCTTTATTGCGTGAATACTCACAGGCTGTGGGTTACAGAGAAGATTAGAAAAAATGAAAATGGAATAAATTCTGCAGACAATTTCATAACTGCTAAGGTTTTTCCTCTTGAACTATTCAGGTAAGAACCAGAACTTGTCTCACAGGAATACACCCTTGGTGTTTTATTTCATTTTGTTTGGCTGAATGCAGCCATTGCGTTACAGATGAGCTAGGCAGCGTTTCCCATGGTTCATGGAGAAACGATACAGGCTTTGATACCAGCAGCAATGGTCCTCAGACAATCACTAAAGCTGAGTGCTCTCAGAAAATTAATTGATATCTTGTAATGACCATGGGCTAGGTTCTCTTTTTCATTTCTGTTTTTCATTGAGCAGGTCAATCTCAGTACATCTTCCTCCCTGTTTCCTGTGTCGTAACAAAATGGAGAAGCAGATTAAAGAGTACCCATCCACTCCTTGACTATGAAGGACCTTGGGTGCTCTCTCTACTAAGGAAAGTGGGATTTGAAATTGTGCCTTGCAGAGATAGGGAAATTAATGAGAGGGATAGCCAAGGCACTGATCCACTCATCTGCGTCCACAGCTGCTCCTCTCTGGACCTCTGAGATCACAGCCCAGAATCAGGATGGTCTGTGAGCACATCGTGGCTTGCTTTCCCCGGGGTTACCACACGTGAGGCTACAGCTTCATTGTTAAAGCTCTAAATTGTTACTCCGTTATCTGTTTGTGAGAAGATCTAGAAAACTCTGGAACTACACTAAAAAAAAAGCCCAAACTGGATATAGAGACTTTGAGGCAGATTTTTTTTTTTTTTTTTTTTTTTTTTTTTTTTGCTAAAGGCTTCGTTTGATTTTTTTGCATCAAGTCTATCTTTTCCTGGGCACCCTTGATCAAGAATCATAGCTGTCCCAGCAGTTGGGAGGGCAGAGTGGGCACATTTCCCGAAGGATCCCCACATGCCAGTGTCGAGGATGTCACATTGCATCACATCCACTTGACTATATGAACCCAGCTCTGTGGGACATCCTTCATTTGGCTGGGTGACAGCTTCCACTGGCTTCCCGAATATGAAAGCTGTATTACGTGCATATCTCTTGAAGACACTGGCAAATGATTCCTGACATCGTGATTTTTTTTTCTTGATGTATCCAGGGAGGGTGTCAGCAAGCTGGGTGCAGTCGGCTGTCAAAAATACTCCACATGCAAAGGCAAACCAGAACACAACTGCCCCTTCATCTGCAACCAGGCATTCTTGATCAGCGTGTGCATGCCTAGGACAGTGAGACCACAGGCTTTCATAACTGCATAGCACATCTCTACTGGAAAACATAATGACCCTAGACTCCAGACACTCATGGTTTGGGGGACCTTCTTGAAACATTCTGACTGAAGTCACATTCTCAGTGGTTGCCCTGTTCTGACAGACAAGGTGCTTGAGTGATTTTAACGTCCTATGTCCTCCAGCCTGTCTGACATATCTGCCTTCTCCATATCCCATAGACATGGCTGTAAGCAGCTGATGAGATGACAATCGTCCTTCGTTGCTGCCATAATCTTCCATTTACAGCTGACATGTTTATTCTTGGACATTTAAACCGTGGGCCCAGAAAGCCACGGAGGAAAACTGGTTATAAATGTTAGATTTGATTGGGAGTGACATTCCAAAATAAACATGCCCAAAGCACAGCCTAGCATTCTTCTTGGTTTCCATTCTGCATGGCAGTCCTTCGCAGAGCCAGCAGACACACAAACACACACAGGATATTCCCTTTCACTATCACAGTAGGGCAGGCATAACGGCAACTCAGTAAGAGCAAAGAAAATGAAGTAAGCATCAATCAGGGCAGATGTCATCCGAGCCAGCGGCAAAGTGAGTAAGGAAGGTATTAAGCCCCATCTTTCAGCATCAGAAAAGAGTATCTTTAAACACACAGGGAAATGTTAGTCCTAGGAGATCAGCTGGGAGGTCTCTTTAAATTCTCTCAATTCTCTGATGAGAAAATAAATGAGGGAGAACAGTTACAATGGAAAGGGTAATTCTGAAAAGAGGATGGAGACGCAAAGGTAAATACAAGCCAGACTGGGACTACTGCCCCCAAAACCCCAGCGAACAAAGACAAAAAATAGAGCAAAACAGAGAAAGGAGGACGATTTTAGGAGCATATTTCACAAACTAAGAGGGAAAAGAAAGGGAAGCATGAAAGGCAAGTATACTAAGAAAGTGGGATAAAGGAACAGATCAGTTTTAAATAAGGAAAGAAATTGCCAAATGGCCAATTTCATCTACATTGCTGTGGGAATGGGATGAGCTACCAGTATCTGTCCTATGCCAGAAAACACAAATGAGGATTGCTATCTACTTCCTCTAGGGTAGGGGACACCCCAGCCACATCATTTGGTAGTACTGGAGAAGGTGGGCCAGAGGACTAGGACTTTCATCCATGCCTTATCGTGATGAGCCTGCCCCACTGCAGTGCCCGTGCACATGCCGTGGAGAAGACAGAGTTCCTCCTCAACACTGTGCCTGTCAGAGGCATCTCCATCTGCCTCAGTTACGTCAAGATGAAATAAACCCATTGCTTGTTTGTTTGTAAACTTGGTCCCTAGCGGGCGGTGCTGTTTGGTTTGGTTATGAAACCATGAGGAGGTGGAGACTCGCTGGAGGAGCTACCTCACTGGGGAGGACTTTGATCGTTTAGAGTCCAGCGCCACTTCCCATGCTCATTGTCCATTTCTAGATCACCAAAGCAGTGTGATGGTCCAGGCTCATGATCCTGCCATCATGCTTCCCTACTGTGGTAGTTTGAGCGAGAGTGGTCCCAGAGGCTCATATATGTGAATGCTTAGCTGCTAGACAGTCGTGCTATTTGAAAGGATTACGATGATTAACAGGTGTGGCTGTGTTGGAGGAAGCAAGTCACTGGGGGTAGGCTTTGAAGTTTCAAAAGCCTATGCCAAATCCAGGGACTCTCTCTCTCTCTCTCTCTCTCTCTCTCTCTCTCTCTCTCTCTGTCTCTCTCTTTCTCTCTCTCTGTCTCTGCTTATAGATTAGTATGCAGCTCTCAGCTGCTGTTCTGGTGCTTGCCTGCATTCCTCCATACTTGGACTAAAACCTCTGAAACTATAAGCAAGCCCACAATTAGATGTTATATTTCATAAAAGTTGCCTTTTCACAGCAATAGAAGATTGACTAGGACAGAAGTTAGTGCCAGGGAGTGGGGCACTGCTGTGACAGGCCTGACCATGCTGCTTGTTGTTGGAATGGGAACTTTGGAATTCTGGGTTAGGAAAGTAGTTGAATGCTTTAAATGAGGCTTCATGAGCCATTCTCGTAGGATCACAGAAGACAGTGGAGCTGAGAATAATATAGATTATGATAGGCAGCTTCAAGAGGTTTCAGAAGAGAAGAATATTAGTTGGTAGCCTAAAGATCATTATTGTGATTTATTGGCAAAAAAAAAAAGAAAAAAAGTGGTTGCATTCCACCCTTGCCCAGGAATTTCTTCCTAAGGCTAAACTGAAGAGTTTGAGATTATACTGGCTCTGTTGTATGGTTAATAGTGGCACTCTTATGCTGATCTATAATGACAAGGAGAAAGCCGAGCAAGGAAAAATACAAAATGTACAGTTTGAGGAGAAAAGGAGTACCAGGAAGTATAATGGAGTCAAGTTTGAGACAGCCATTATGGAACTATCATAGACGACAGCATGTAAGCCAGCCCAGTGAAACATATGTGTGTGTGTGTGTATATATATATATATATATATATATATATATATATATATATAAATGATATATAACGAATATGTATTCATGTCAATTCTGTTCCTTTAGAGAACCCTGACTAATACAAATGGAAAGCCAGCTAACTTAGAGCCAAGAAGTGGATCATAATGGAAGATGATTTGTTGGCATGGAGAGAACCTATATGTGATTCCCTTTTCTATAATCTGTAAGAGACTCTTAGTGCTGTGATGCCTTGCATGTGTCCTTAATGTTGCAAATTTGAGATGAAATAACAGAATTCAAAGAAAAATGGGATCTACATTGGTGGTATTGTGGTGAGTATAGATGCCATCCAAGAAAAGTGGGACATACCTAAAGGCGATGCAGTTTTGTTAATTTTACAGCGTGAAATTCCGTCCTCATCTGCCATGGTAGTAAACTTTATCATTTTACTCTGTCAGTTTTCCTTTATTAATCCATTAATTTTGATGACACTAGCAAAGAGAATAACACAGACGTCTTTTGTCTTATTTTGCTGGTGCTGTGTCAGCTTTACTTCAATACTGGTTTTACTATTCAGCCATGCTCTCTCATTCTTCAAGAGATTCCCAAAATAATAAAACTGAAGAAAGCATTTCTCACAGCTGATAGGAAGGGGCCTTTGATTATCACATGGATATACATTTACATATCCAATCATAATATAGCTTCCAAAACCCAAATATGACCTCATGCATGGGTTGATTCATGTATTCCCTACTTTCGGTGCCACTTAGAATTGTGTCATATAAGTGGACATACTACATTAAAGGTGTGTATCAGTGGAGGTATAATCTAAATGAAGAAGTAAAATCAAGTTATATTTCTCTATATGGTGGCTGAGGGTGACAATTCTGAAGATTTATATATGATACATAAATATATCTCAAATATATAGGATTACCTATAGCAAAATAAATACAATACAGTATGGAAAGAAACGCAGATATTGTAAAAGCAAAGAGCTGGACTAGCCCTATCTTTTTAATTAGAAATATATAGTGTAGATGGAAGTTTCTGTCCCACATGGTCCCAAAGCCATTCAGTCCTAAAGGAACAAAAAGAGGCTTATAATAATTATAAACTGTTGGGCCTATTGCCCAGGCTTATTATTAATTAGCTCTTACAACTTAGATTAACCCATAATTCTTATCTATGTTTAGTCACATTATTTGATACCTTTTCCCAGTAAGGCATTCTCATCTTGCTTCTGTGTCTGACTGAGGACTGCATCTCTGCTTTTCCTCTTCCCAGAATTCTTAGTCTGGTCGTACCACCTATACTTCCTGCCTGGCTACTGGCCAATTGGTGTTTTATTAAACCAATACGAGTGGCAAATCTTTACAGTGTACATAAGTATTATCCCACAGCAATATATAAATCTTTAAACCCAGATGTGTGCATGTACATGTGGGTGTGGACATGTGTGTGTGTGTGTGCGCGTGTGCGCGCGCGCACGTGTGTGTGTGTGTGTGTGTGTGTGTGGTGTGTATGTGTGCATGTGTGAAAGATGCAGTGTTGATGTAAATTCTCTGTGTTAAGTGAATTAGTTTGCTCATAACAACCCTCTGAATAAGCATATTTTCACCATGGGAACAAAAATTATAACAAGATTTGAAGTGGCTGAAATAATGACATACAACCAGAAACCACTTGTGCAGGTTTGAATCTATGTCTTCTGATTCTGCATTGCTTTCATAAGCTGTAGCCCTCTGCCAATTTTCTCATGTATCTTTTAATTTCTCAGCTCAAACGTGAGACATCCACAAAACACCTTTCAAATTCCTGGCATATAATAGCTGCACACATTCAATAATACTATCTGTGGTATTAGCAACATTCACATGGTTGTATTGTTGTGCCCAAGTTGAGATCCCCAGAAAGACCACCACTGGTATTCAGTCAAGTCCAGAATGCAAAAGCAAGGTTTATTCAGCGTGCTCTCTAGCCAGGCTGGGGGTTTGACCACTAATCGACGCAGCGCAGTAGGGAAGAGACCCCCTCATCATTTGGGGTTGACATTATATATACAAAAACTGCAAGCCAGGTTTATTCAGGGTCAAGGGGGTTAGTTTTGTTAGTTAGTACTCAACAGGGTATGGACTACTTCTGTATATCCTCCTCCTCCTTTAAGTAGCTACTTCCACTTCTGTGCATGCCCCCCCCCACCCCAGTTATTTTCTGCTTCTGTTTAGACCACAAAGCTGGGTTTGACAGGGGCCTAGCTGCTAGGGACAGTTGGTTTTTCCCTGCTGACTCCTATGATGTTGCAAAGGGCATGTGTCTTAATCAGCTCCTAATCAAGTAAAGCTTCTTAAGGTTTCCCAAGTCCTAACAGTATATGTTATATTGCTAATACTTTCTGCAATGAGTTGATGCCTGTGTTTATCAAGGGATGGCAGTTTACGCAAACCTTATCTTTTATAAGAGACAAGCCTACACATGGCACTTATAACCTGCCACAATTTATATTCATTATTTAATGCTGGTCGTGATCTATTTTACTTTTTATTTTATTCCAGTTTGTTTTGAAGCACTTCTATCACAATCCAGCTCAGTGGAGAGAGGCCTTTCTTTCCCACTAGACATTTAGATCTCTAAGGGCAGCAACTTTGTTTTATTCACCTTTCCCTCCCCAGAGCTGTGCACAGCACTTCCCAGAACTGCACACGATGAAGATATGTGGAAAAGATGGATTAACTGTTTTGTTTTTCAAACACCTAATGAAAGCATCACTGTTTGATACAGCCCAAGGCTCCCTAGCACATCTGAATTTTTTCTGACATGAAAAAAAAATTGAACAAGAAAAATCTATAGAGTTGAGTAGGACTGTACAGATCCAATGAAACCTTCAGAGCTTCCGGGAAGGAAAACACCATCCTGAGAAAGAAGACAGTGGTACCTAGTACTACCTGGCTGCTTTGCCATGTAGTGACTAAAAGATGCAGACTTCCAAGTCCTGTCACTTTGCACTGAAGTCGATGGGAAGTAAACCATCCACGCTATTAATCAGAGAATGTCAATCCTTGACTCCTCAGCCCAGTGTGTTCTGTAAAGTTTCCACAGTCAACAATTTGGGTCCCACATGAAAAGCATAGCAAAAATAACACATCCTAGAAAATTAGCAATGGTAACAAAAAATCCCGAAGATATTTTCAGAGTACAATCTGCTCTTGGAAATGGAAATGCAGCTACAGTCTCTATGTAAATCAGGTCACCTGCAGCCCTGGCCCATGGGCTTGGATTCATCTTCCATAGCATATGTATAACTTCTTCTGTCACCTGTTTGTTTCATGTGAGCTGCATTCATTAATGTATTTGTTAGGCTGCGTCTGCATTTTCAAGTCTCTTGAATTCTCTTGGGAAAATTATGAAGGAGAGAGAAATTTTATCCCAGGTATGGATGAGAGGGACAGGTGTTGTGTTCCTGCTCCCATAGAGTCAGAAGCTGGGGGTGAGGTGGACAGGAGGGAATGGTTCCTACTGAGTCTTCCCCTACTGGTTCAGCCATGGCCCCTGGAAGCCGGTGCCATTTCCCATATCCTTCACCAGCTTTGCAAGCAAGCTAATCCCAAATGCAGATCCAACCCTGAGCAGCGCCAGTCTGAGCAGTAGAGACCATCTTCATACGGTCACAATCTTCGGATCCAACACAACTGACCTCCACACGCTAACGTTCCACCGCATCTAGTAATGCCTCAGCTTATAATTACAGTTGGTGTGAAAAAGTAACAGTATATTTATTTCATCTGTTTAAGGTTATTTTTATTGAAAAATGATCAAAAAACAAAAAGCTATACATATATTTTGGAACAAAGAGTTGAGCAACCTGTAAGGCTTGTTGCTTATATATACATTTTCCTGAGTTTCCCAATTATTTCCAAAGTATTGCAGCCCACATTAGTTATATTCTACAGTTAGGTGTGCACACTATTGACAAGTCCAAGGCTACAGTTCACAGGTTAGAGACAAATATAAGAAACAAAACCCAAGTGCCATTCACACAAATATCTGATTGGTGTAAATAGAGCTTAGCTTTTAACTTCACAGTGGATTCTTAATTCAAGAGTCAGTGCTTTAAAGATATTTTTGTGATTATAGGTTCTAGTATGACATAATAAAGGGACTGAAATTCCTGGACCAGAAAAGCCTCTGTTAGCATTTCTTGGCATATGTTATAGAGAATGTTGTCAAGATCAGGGGTAGAGATTAAGAATTCCACACACACACAGGATCTAAGCACAAAGAATAAGGTGTGCCTTTAATTTCTATACTTTAACATATAAGAAATTATCCAAATAATCATGCAGCTAGAAACCAATGGTTTCTGGCTCCTGTGGGGCCAGCTCCAGGTGAAGTTGCCAGTAAAAGCCTGCATTCCCACGTGGCATCATAAGGCTATTTGTGTGCCAATGATTTCACACTTCTAACTATCATAATGACCCATTTTGTCACATCTATAGTGAACATACAACACACCCCTCAATACGGCCCTCAACATTTTCTCATAAACTTGTTCTCGTGTTTAGTTTATTAACTTTGATTTGTGATGCTGAGGATGAAGCCCAGGGTCCTGTGTGTGTTAGGCGTTTTGTACCAAGAGGTTTCTTTGGCACTGGGGTTTACACACTGGTGGAATATAGCATCCATGTTTTGACATATGTATGTATTGGCTGAAGATTAAACATTATATCACTTCCAATTTCCATTTATTATTTAGTATTCTATTTTATGAAGAGACACCATGACCAAGGCAACTTATAAAAGACGGCATTTAGTTGGGACTTGCATATAGTGTCAGAGGGTCAGTGTATGATCCTCACGGTGGGGAGAGGGGGTAAGGCAATCCTCAGGCTGGAACCATATATCCTGATCCAAAACTCTGAGGCAGGAAAAGAGGGAGGCTGAGTCTGGTGTGGACTTTTGAAACCCTAAAGCCTACTCCCTGTGATACATCTCTTCTAACAAGGCCATGCCTCCTAATTCTAAATAGTCCACCAAGTGAGAATCGAGCGTTCATATACCTGAGCCTACAGGATCATTCTCATTCAAACCACTACACTCCATAATATCTCTTTCTGGATAGTCTGAAATATTTAACATAATATTGCATTGTCCCCATCTATTCATAAATATCAGAAATTGTTCTTACATTATGGCAGAAAATAATTTCCAACAACGCATCTGAAAGGGGATCAATATTAAGAAGTGGATATATAAGAGACTCCACAGTAAAAACATTAATAATATGATTTTTAAATGGACAAAAGACTTGAATAGACACTTTTCTAGAGTATAATTAAATGCCCACCAAACATGAAAAAATGTTCAGTACTGGGATGTAGATAGCATAAGGGTACTGTGATGAAATATCTGAGAAAATTGGCTTAAAAAGAGAAAAAAGCCTGGGTACTGCATCATGGCTCAAACATGTAGTGGAGGAGACCACATACTTCATGACCAAAAAGAGGAGGAGGAGGAGAAGAAAATACTAAGGTCCAGTAGGGTTTCTAATGACTTCCCACCAGGCCCTACTTCCTAAAGGCCCACAGGGTCCTTCCCAGGAGCACTGCACTGTACCTTACTTAGCATAGGAGCCTTTGAGGGCTGCACAAGAGGCCAGTAAGAGCAGTCACAGACATTCAGGGACATAGACCATGGCTGTCAAGTGGGGTTTAAGGCACTGAAAACTGATGAATATTCACTGCACCTGTTAACTATTGCTGGGCTAATTAACAAGACAACTCGGTGAGCAACTGGACCTCGGTTGTGCACCCCATCACGGGAGAACGTCAGATGGCAATTCTGCCTTCTTTACGCTGAACCCCAGCTTGCATTCTCATCTAGCATCCCGAGCACTGCTTCCCATGTGAAATGCGTGGGAAGGACAAGCTGAGGATCCTAACTGTGGGAATCCACATTCCACTCCAAGATAACACAAGACAACACTCAGCTGAGAATACTTGAGATAAGGAAGATGAAGGAACTTGATGTTAATTTGAGCTCATGGGCTACACCTTGTATTTTATAAGTACCAAATAACGTTATTGCGGCAAACGATCAAACTGGCAGAGACACCGAAGATTATGTAACAATACTGCATCAACATTAATTTTCCCAATGTCAATATACCAGTGACTTCAAAATGATGAACATTTAGTATTTAGGGAGGAAGAAGAAAAGAAAGTGAGGTAACGGAGAGGTAGCAAGCACACCTCAGTTATCTTTTCCTTCATTCAAAGGTTATTTGGACAGAAACCAGTAACTATTTATACTGAAAGTCTCAGGGCAAGTTTTATGCCTTATCAGTAGTATTTACTACATGCTGAAGTTCTTTATTACCAAATGCAGGCTTTTAAGACCTATATAAACATAACCATATTTCAGAGAACAGGTCTAGGGATGAAACCTTATGAACCTCATCCCCCTCCAAGGTGGAATGCTGAGTGGATTGATCTGGTACAATAACAAGAGCCACAGTGAGTTAACAGCCACTGATGGCTGCTGAAGGAGGGGCAGTCATTTTTCTATGATGGTATGAGAGCTGGAAGATTGTCTGTGCTCTGGTCGATGGCCCCACACTTTGAGTATGTGGGGAACACTAACTGGACTGTGAGTTACTAAAAAAGAAGAAGAGGCAGACATAAGGTAGAGGAACACGTGTTGGGGGGATGGAGGAGCAAGTGAGGGTAAAGGTAGATGTCAAGATACATGGCATACAGGTATGAAATTGACTAAAATTTCATGCTAACATTGAATAACTTCCAATGAGTCTTCTTACAAGAGCACAGGTACAATCTCTACATATTGTGTAATTGCATCTGAATCATTTTTTTGAAAAAGTATTTATTTACTTAGTGTGAGGGCATGTGTGCATGCCACACCATAGGTATAGAGGTCAGGGGACAATTTTCAGGAGTCTGTTCTTTCCTTCTACCATGGGGGATCTGGGGCTCAAACTCAGGTCATCAAGGTTGGTGTCAAATACCTTTACCAACAAAAACACCTTACTGGGTCCAAATTTAATATGTTTTTAAAGGTACATTCAAAAGAAGATACTTGCCCCCATCACAAGGTGTGATGCTGAATTCCCTGTATTGGGTAATATGACTACCAAATGCCACTGGTCACCATGAAAACACATTGAGCAACCTTAATCACCAATGTCCTCTGTGCACCAGGGCCATTGGGAATATAAAGATGGGCTTGCATGACTGTTCCATGCAGTTTGCAGGTCAGTTAGCAAAGCATAAGATGAGGGACAGTAAGGAACGCTCTATCTTGGGAGACCCTGGCAATGAGCTTACTGAGACTCACAGTGACGGGGAGAAGGCTCTCAGCTCAGCATGGAATAAGAGATAATGAGAGTTACAAGTTGGACGTGGGGTAACAGACAGACAGCAGAGTATGCAGAGGGAAATAGCCATGAGGTTTCACTCGGGAGAGACCAATGTCGGGGATCTAAGTCGGGAAGAGAAATAAAAATAATACGGCTGATGGTATCCGTAGCAGAGCCTGAAGGATCGCTGGGAGGTGTTTCTGGAAAACAAGATTTGAAGGGGAAGCCTAGCCCAAAACCTTGTTTTGTAAGGCGTGTCCCCCTTGGTTTAAAGGCGTGTCCCCCTTGGTCTAAAGGCGTGTCCCTCTTAGGCGTGTCCCTCTTGGGCGTGTCCCCCTTAGGCTAATATTGACTTATAAAATCTTGCGGGCCTGCGGCCCGCTTTCTCTTTGTTTTCCTGCCCTCCTCGCTGGAACCTTGGATTTGTAAGTTCCCTTTCCTTTCCTTTATTAAAACTGAATTATATATATTAAAGCTTGTCTGGTGAATCATAACTGCCGATCAACCACGCACCTTCATTTGGCGTCCAACTCGGGCATTTGGGAGCCTTCAGCTCCAGTTCCCACACTGCGTGGCAAGGATTCGGCCTTGGGCTCTTGATTGCTTCAGAGCAGTTTCCCAGACTAGCCTGTCCCAGCCCCGCTTGTACGGAGCAAAGGACGTGTGTGTGACTCGGTTTGGCCGAGCGGTTATTGCCCTAGCGACCTACTGGCAGGGAACGGTCATTTCAGGTAAAATTTCTTTTGATTAAAAAAAAAAAAAAAATGTCTGACCATATCACCGTTGAAAGCTTCTGCAGTCTATTTAATTGTACTATGGTAGAAATATTACAGGATACATATGATATTCCCATAACTTGGATGTTTATAGGGCTTGCAATTTTTCTCGTATTTGGTTTCTCCCTTACATGGTTTGAAAATAGAAAAATGATAAAGTCCTTACAGAATGAAACCAGGATTCTTAGGTCAGAGGTTGAATGCTTAAGAAAGGGCACAACTGTTTTGAGTAACAACTTTAAGTCGGTCGAGGTATTTGCAAAAACAATTCAGACGGACACCAAGAAAGAGTTTGAAGGTCTCAAGGAAGGGAATAAGGCTTTGTCTGATATGACTCGGTCAAATGAGCAAAATTTAGAAAAACTACAGTCTGATATTAAGGAGAGACTCATTGCTGCGGAGGAGAGAACAGCTGATTTGGATCGTAAACTTCAGTCCCTGTCTGAAACATTATCAGAGAGAATTAAAACTGCTGAATGTGAAAATCGGACTTTGTCTAAAGGATATGACAGATTGGCTGACAGATTGTCAATACAAGAAGGCACAATTCAGGCCATGAAAATTCTATCCAAGGATGAGACACTAACTCTACTGGACAAACTTCATGTTTTGGAATCCTCCATGAAGGCCTTGGAGCATAATTCTGGACAGGAGATCCAGGCCTTACAAAAGGCAATAGTAAGCAGATTAGAAAAGATTGAGGAAATTATAGAACAGGAGCAAACGGTACAAAGGCGAAATTTAACTCCGTCAATGAGTAAAACTCTCCGGGATAATTTCCATAAAGTTCTACCTGCCTTTCCAATAGTAACGTCAGAAAAGGTGACTGGTTCCAAAAACCCTAAAGTCATCAAGGAATATACATGGGAACCCGTCCGTATGAATGATCTCAAAGAAATTAAACAAGCCATTATGAACTTTGGGCTACATTCGTCCTTTGTTAGAGAGATGCTCAAAACTTGGTCTATAAGCAATAAGGCAACGCCTCATGATTGGGTACAATTAGTATCAGCTGTTCTAGAGAGTGGGTCACAATTAAATTGGAAATGCATGTTCAGACAAGAGGCTAAACTTTTAGAACAGCAGGAAAGAGCAAAGGGAATTGAGATCTCCCTAGATCAAATTCTAGGTGAAGGACTTTTCTCCGATCCTCTGGAACAAGCGAATTATGATGAACACACCTTATCCATATGTACTACAGCAGCTTTAAAGGCTTGGGACAGGGTTCAAGACCCAGGACAGAGACTGGAATCATATATCAGAGTTAAACAGGGTCAGAGAGAACCCTTTAGTGATTTTTTACAAAGGCTAACTAAAGCTGTACAGATAGGGATATCTGACCCAGAAGCAAGACGTATAATAATTGAATCTTTGGCTTATGAGAATGCCAATGTGGAGTGTAAAAGGATCCTGGGGCCTTTAAAGATGAGATCAGCGCCCTTGGACGAATGGGTCTTACATACAATGAATGTTGAATCATTTGACTATGGCACTGAAGCATGGGTCGAAGAAGCAATTTCTAATGCAAAAAGGAGGCATCAAGTTACCAAATGTTTTAATTGTGGCAAGATGGGACATATTAAAAGGAATTGCAGACAACGGATTTTCAGAAATAATAATAATAATAATAACAACAACAACAACAATAATAATAATAATAATAATAATGCCTCTTCTAGAAATAACAGACGTAGGAGGACTCAGCCTTCAGGTATATGTAGGAGATGTGGAAAAGGCAGACACTGGACAAATGAGTGCAGGTCAACAAGAGATAGACAAGGCAACCTGTTGCCACTGGGAAACTCAATGGGGGGCCTCTCGCAGGCCCCCATGGCGAATGTGGTCCAGTCATTTCCGGTTACTGCCGAGAACATGCCTCATCAAGAAAATTAGAAAGCCCCATGCCTGCTGTTAAAAGCAAAAATGGCCTGAAAGATGAGTTACGTGTATTTTGGCAGACTTTTATAAATGAACAAAGACCAAAGTTAAGAGTATGTGTAAATGGCGTTTTTATTACTGGCCTACTGGACACAGGTGCGGATGTAAGTATCATTACTCCAGAATCTTGGCATCCGTATTGGCCTCTTCAGGATGTAAATGTTCAGTTCCTGGGAATTGGAACCCTATCTCAAGTAAAGCAGAGCACGAGATGGGTTGAATGCATAGGGCCAGAAGGACAAATAGGAAAATTAAGGCCATATGTAGCCAATATTGCAGTGAACTTATGGGGCCGTGACTTGTTGCAGCAATGGAATACCCAAATTAACATTCCTGCTGCTTCTAGAGCCTATATCACCGAGGGAAATATTAAAAGATATTACAGAAGGCAGAAACCGGCTGTTCGGGCTGTACAAGAATGCAAAGCAATTGATGGCCCTTCAGAGATACGAACAGCACTGCCTCTAAAATGGTTGACTGAGAAACCAATATGGACAAAGCAATGGCCTTTAGCTGAGGAAAAGTTGCAGGCTTTAGAACAGCTGGTACAAGAGCAATTAGATGCTCGACATATAGAAGAATCTACCAGCCCTTGGAATTCTCCTGTATTTGTTGTTAAGAAAAAAATCTGGTAAGTGGAGAATGGTGACAGATCTCAGGGCTATCAATAAGGTTATTCAACCTATGGGCTCTCTGCAATCTGGAATTCCTCTGCCATCTTTATTACCAAAAGGATGGCCTCTCATAGTAATTGATTTAAAGGATTGTTTCTTCACTATACCTTTACAAGAAAAGGACAGAGAAAAGTTTGCCTTCACAGTGCCTACTTATAATAACTCTCAACCTACAAGGAGATACCAGTGGACCGTCCTCCCACAGGGCATGTTGAACTCTCCCACCCTGTGCCAATATTTTGTAAATCAACCATTGCAAATAATACGCAAGCAATTTCCCAAGTCGATAATTTATCATTACATGGATGATATTCTGTTATCTGATTCAAACATGGCTACTTTAGAAAGACTGTTTGAAGAAGTAAAAATACTTTTACCTAAATGGGGATTGCAGATTGCTCCTGAAAAAATTCAGAGAGGAGATTCTGTTAATTATCTAGGTTATAAAATAGGTTTACAAAAAATTAAGACACAAAAAGCACAAATTAGGAGAGATCGGTTACAGACTCTCAATGACTTTCAAAGGTTGTTAGGAGACATTTCCAGCTTACGACCAGCTGTTGGCATAACACCTGATATGATAATTCATTTAAATAAAACCTTGGATGGTGAAAAAGACTTAAACAGTCCCAGAGAATTAACAGCTGAAGCAGAAAAGGAGCTGAGAATGATTGAAGAGAAATTACAAGAGACACATGTGGACAGGGTGAATCCAGAGCTCAGTTGTATTCTCGTCATATTGCCTTCCAAAATTTCTCCTACAGGAATTTTAATGCAGAGAGATGATATTATCTTAGAATGGATCTTTTTACCACATAAACCAAGTAAGAAAATAAAAACTTATGTGGAAAAAGTCTCTGAATTAATTATAAAAGGCAAATTGAGACTTCGTCAACTAGCAGGCATAGACCCAGCAGAAATTATAGTGCCTTTCACTGCTGATGAACTAAAAAAGTTGTGGGAAGATAACGAACCATGGCAAAGAGCTTGCGCTAATTTTTTGGGAGAAATCAATAACAACTATCCGAAAAGCAAGAGGCTTAACTTTATAAAGAGAACTTCTTGGATTCTCCCTCGAATCATCCGTGATGCTCCGATAACTGGAGCACGTACATTTTATACTGATGCTAATAAATCAGGGAAAGCAGGTTACAAATCAGAAGATTTGAGTAAGGTGGAACAAAGCCCTTATGATTCTGTCCAGAAGGCAGAATTATATGCCATTCTTATGGTGGTAAGGGATTTTAAAGAACCGCTTAATATAGTTACTGATTCACAATATGCAGAAAGAGTAATCTTACATATTGAAACTGCTGAATTTATACCTGATGATACAGAACTAACCTCATTGTTTATCCAGGTACAAGACATGATCAGGAACAGGCTTTGCCCTATGTATATAACACACATCAGATCCCATACGGGTCTGCCAGGTCCTCTAGCAAAAGGTAATGCAGAAATTGATCAATTGTTGATTGGTAGTGTGCTGCAGGCCTCTGAATTTCATAAAAAACATCATGTCAATAGCAAAGGCTTGAAGAAAGAGTTTTCTATTACATGGCAACAAGCTAAGGAAATTGTAAAGAAATGCCCTACTTGCTCTTTTTATAACCAAACACCACTGCCTGCAGGGGCTAATCCAAAGGGCACTCAAAGGAATGAAATCTGGCAGATGGATGTGTTTCACTTTGCAGAATTTGGCAAATTAAAATATGTACACCACACCATTGACACTTATTCAGGTTTTCAATGGGCAACTGCTTTAAGCTCAGAAAAAGCTGATTCAGTAATCACTCATTTATTAGAAGTTATGGCCATCATGGGTATACCTACACAAATAAAGACGGATAATGGTCCAGCTTATGTTTCTAGGAAAATGAAACAGTTTTTTGCTTATTACAATATTAAGCATGTTACAGGTATACCATACAATCCTACAGGTCAAGCAGTCATAGAAAGATCAAATAGAACTATAAAGGATATGTTAAACAAACAGAAAGGGGTGGAAAATACCCCTAGAAATAGGTTACATAGTGCTTTATTAACCTTGAATTTTCTCAACGCTAATGAGAAGGGGACAACGGCTGCAGAAAGACATTGGATAATGGAAAAGTCTGCTGAATTAAATCAACCAGTTTATTTCAAGGATGTGCTGACCTCGCAGTGGAAGCCAGGAGATGTGCTGCGTTGGGGAAGGGGTTTTGCTCTTGTCTCCACAGGAGAGGAAAAATTGTGGATACCATCAAAATTAATAAAGGTTCGGTTTGAAGAGAAGAAGCCCCTTGGAGAAGAAAAATAATTCATTCACAAGGATGATGATCATACTGATGGTAAGAAAAGCATATAGGTTGGGGGCAGGGTTCTTTTCTTATCTCCACAGGAAACCACTCATCTTCAAAGAACTTAAGGGACCCTGGATATTTAAATACTGATGCATGGACACTAGTTACAACCTAATATGGATCAACACAGAACCCGAATATGTTTAGTAAGTATAAAACATTTTTTTACATATATACTGTGCCTTTATTTATATGTATATAGAGCTGGTTTTGGAGTTGGACTATGGCTCAGTCCTTCTTCAATTCCAAGCCTGTTTATAAGAGATATCTCAGAGTTTCTGTCTCAGGTCAGGAGCCATGAAATGGGACAGAATAATAATAGTAATAATAATAATAATAATAATAATAATAATAATAATAATAATGATGATGATGATGATGATGATACTTGATAAACTTTCTTTGCCTTTCCTCATATCTGTCTGTCTTTATTATACCTTCCATCGAATATATATGTCTGTATATGTCTTTGTAGATAATGTTTACCTTTCCTGTAACAAACAACAAATTTTCCTTCAGTAATCTTTGAAGTTTCCAGGATGAAGATGGGGCCCCACAACATCAATTTCACCTGGTTACTATGACGTCATGTTTTTTAATAGCGCTAAAATTAGACCTTTTTTTGGTTTTTTTTTTTTGGTACCAACTACACCAGACAGTTTCAAATGGTGTACAATTTTGACAACACTCTGGCCGGACCTCCTCAAAACACTCAGAGGCTAGTTACAATTTCCTCGACAAAATGTTATTCTGGGAATTTTACCATCATTTGCTTTCATGGAACCCCCTGAGAAGAACGTCGCCCCCATGTCAGCTAGAAGCAATCTTAGAGGACGACGCCCCCTCTCCCAACAGAGTTTGCCCTCTGGTTTAGGGACATCATTTGGTAGATGGTATAGGGTTGAGGGGATGGGGGAGGTATTATATGGACTCAGGGGTGTTTAAAAAAAAGGGGGGGGAGGATTACCTGGTTTGATGGGATGATTGGTATTTGTGAATTATTGTTATTAGAAAATTGCATTGGTGTTGATTCTTGTATATTGAACATTGTATGCGAGTATGCTTCTACCTCTATTGTATGAGAGTATGCTTCTACCTCTGTTTAAAACAATTGTTATATTGAGATATTTATCATATTGCAATGTACATTTCTACCTCTGATATTATTTGTATAATGACATTGTTTACGTTTGGGGATATTGTCCTCATTTATTGCACAGTTGTTTTTCAGGTTTTTTAGATACATAGAAATTATATTTAGTATAGATAGTATAATCTTCGACCTCTTTGAAGAGCTGTAGAACATGGCCTTTAATCTAACCTAGAGTTTGGTACTTATGAGACACAATCACTCCTGGCAACACCACTCTACTCCCGAGAGAATGTTGAGCACCAAAGACACTCCACTGGGAGCTTGTCTTCTTCTTGGCAGAAGTGGCCTTTAGGCAAAGAAAAAGCCCATACCTCGACCACTGACAGAGTTTCAGAGTATCCGTAAATGGATAAAAACAGGATTGTCTTATCTTGCCAAGACAGGGTTGGACAGTTCTACAAAAAGTTCCTTGCCTTTGAAAAATGTTATGTCAGTTGTGTTAGGCCTTAGCCAAAGTTGGTTGCCTCAACATTGCAAAACGAAACTTTGGGTGACTGCCCAGGTAGTTAGTTGTCTCTGTCATTTGTTGCACATTTTGGAAGTTTCTTGTTTGTACTTCCTGGTTGCTTAAGTAATATTACTTCCCTTCTCAGATCTTTGATGGGGTTGAAGATTAGATAATTGTAGTTACCCTCTACATTATTTAGACTCCTTGAAATAGAATACTTAGTAAAACTTTTGTTATATGTTTCTTCTTAATATTGTTTGTAATTTTATATTTATTATTTGTTCCTATTGAATATAGTTGTATTTGGTTTGGTTCTGTCTTATTTAGACAAAAGGGGGAGATGAAGGGGAAGCCTAGCCCAAAACCTTGTTTTGTAAGGCGTGTCCCCCTTGGTTTAAAGGCGTGTCCCCCTTGGTCTAAAGGCGTGTCCCTCTTAGGCGTGTCCCTCTTGGGCGTGTCCCCCTTAGGCTAATATTGACTTATAAAATCTTGCGGGCCTGCGGCCCGCTTTCTCTTTGTTTTCCTGCCCTCCTCGCTGGAACCTTGGATTTGTAAGTTCCCTTTCCTTTCCTTTATTAAAACTGAATTATATATATTAAAGCTTGTCTGGTGAATCATAACTGCCGATCAACCACGCACCTTCAAAGATTTATCATTGTAGAGAGGCATTGAGGGCCAATGGCAGTGCTGATGGGAAGCTAGGGTCACCTAGCATACGGCATGGTGAGAGGGGTGAACAGGATTTCTGGACTATAGCCTGAGAGTGGGCAGCACAGTCAGAGGTGCTGGCAGACAGAATGTGCCTATCTACCGGACACAGCCTGCAGGAGAGCACTTCAGTCTCTCGCCCGGACCCTCGCCACCCACCCACCAGAACATTGCTTTGGCTAACTGTGGCCAGAGGCAGAGGCACATAGGCAAGGCAGTGTGAGGCTGACGCCCTGGTGGGAAAGGCAAGTGCTGGGAGCGAGGCTGCTGGGAATTTGGAACCCATTCCTAATGCTCTCACAGAATACCCACGATGGGAGGCTAAGAAGGAGCAGTCCCAGTCCTACAGTTCTGCAGGCTGGAGGCCCAGCATCACAGCAAGGTATCTGTTGAGGGCCTTAGTGATATCACACAGCACAACAGGAGACATCATAGGACAAGGAAGAGGCAGAAGTGTGTGCAAACCAAACTGTCTCTTTTGTAACAAAACCACCAGTGTTATCACTAAGTCTCACCTTCATGACATCATCCAATTATCTCCAAAGGCCTAATTTCCAAAAGTCATGATGATCTGGAGATTATTTCCAACATAGAATATTGAAAGATATGCATTCAAACCATGACAAGGGACAAACGGAGAGTGACCTGCACCTAGGTGACCCTGAAGGCAAGACTCAATTGGGAGACTACGGGTAATCCATAATCCATTGAGTGGCTATCATGGACATTAGCTTGAGGAGGGAGGTAAGAACCAGTCAGAGACTAGGCACTTCGCTGAAGATAGATGGTGTGAAAAGTTCTGTTCTCTGCTCCATATAAGTGTGAATGATAAAAAGCAAGAGAAAGAATGATGGTATCGCTCATGATGTGTAGGGCACAGTGACAGCCACTGGAAGAATTGTTTGTACCCACGGCTCTGTGACGGTGCTATCTGGGCTGGTGCCGTTGTAGGACAAATTGTGCAATTGAACATGGAGGCCTTGCCAAGTCATTAGCTGGATTTTGAGAGCATTTCAACTACAGGACAAAGATGAAGGCTGTTCTGCGTAGATTTGCTGATTAATATTCTTCACAAGTCCACTTAATGAAGAAAGAAGCCATCTAAAAACCTGGCGTGTCCTTGCCATCATTAACAATTCTAGAGGGCAGAGCACCAGAAGGCTCTGGTGACCTCAGTGTTCTGAATTCTACTGAAACAACACAGCAGTGATCAGCATGCCGTAGAATATTTTAGTAGTGTTCCTTTTGTACAGATAGCTGCCTAGTTTGTCCCCCCCCCCCCAACTTAAAAAATAAGGGGAAGTTGAGCACTCATCCTCCAAACCATGACTGCCTAGAAATAAGGGTTATTCTCTGCCTGAATATCCCCAAAAGAATTATTACTGATGATGGTTGATCTTGACTTGCAACTTGATGGGTCCTAGGCTCACCTAGGCGACCAGCCTCTGGGCAGGCCCAGGAGAGATTTCCAGATTATGTAAGTGGAAATATTAGCCTGTGGGCTGGTGTCCAGGTCTGAATAGAAAGAGAAAGGCAGGGGAACAGTCATTGCTGATGCAACATGACTTGCAGTTGCCTCAGGCCCCTACCGTCATGACTTTCCTGCCTCGATGGCATGCAACTTCAGACTGCGAGCAAAGCAAACCTTTACTCCTTTAAGTTGCTTTTGAAGAGGTATTGTATCACAGCAACAAAAAATAATAAACATCAGGTTTAAAACAAACAAACAAAAACCCTTCTTAACAGTTAAATAGAACAACAAACGTAAGAGTACAAAAAGTTGCCTCATCAAAGCCGTACAGATAAAAATGTACTGTTAACATAATACAATGGCCAAGCTTCACTGTCGGCCTGATGGGATCTGAAATCCTTGCATGCCTTTAGGGATGTCCAAGAGGAGAGTGCTTCCAGAAAAGTTTGACTGAGGAAGGAAGACCCATCCTAAACATGGTTGGAACCATGCCATGTGTCAGGGCTCCTGGAGAGGAGGGCAAAGGCGAATTAAGCACAAGTATGAAAGACCCTCGATTTCAAGGGTAGAAGGAGAGATCCCCAGACTCAATAATCCAGGCCAATAGATGCAATCAGCAAGAGGTTTCTTTATTGATGATTATACAGGTGCCTGCAGGTGCATCAGCAGCTTTCGCCAACTGAGCACCCCAGGCAGATTCAAACAGCCATATTTATAGGGAAAAAATGATTACATAATGGGGTAGTATAGCACAAGCATTTCATTGGCTCTTAAATTGGGGAGCTTAGCTCATCCTGGGGACGGCCCCATGTCTATTCTTGAATTTCTCCCCCCAAACACAAAGCTAGATAAAGAATCCTGCAGCAAGTTGACAGTTTCGATAGAATGTCTTAGGGGGTGGATTATTCCCTCTCCTCAGCCTAGTCAGCCAGTCTGCAACCCATAGATATCCTGTTTTAGCATCAGCTGAGCTGGGGGGACTTTCCTTCTATGGCTCAGCTAAATTTCAGCAGAGTTTAACATAGTACGTGGGCATAGGGGTCTTTTAGGCACAGAGGGGTCTTTCAGTGCTCACCTCTATCAGCTTCCTGACTTTGATATAGTACACACCTCGCTCTTGCTGTTCTTTCCTGCCATTGCAGACTGTTAACTAACATGTCTGTGAATATGTATATAAAATGAACTTATGTCTAGATACACACATCCCCCCTCTGTAGTTGTCTTAAGTAGAAACCCTAAGATTTCTATTGCTGTGAAGAGACACCATGACCACAACAACTCTTATAAAGGAAAACATTGAATTGTGACTGATTTATAGTTCAGAGGTTTAGTCCATTATCACCATTGTGGTGGCACGGGCAGACATGGTGCTGGAGAAGGAGCCAAGGGTTCTAAATCCAGGTTGGTAGGCAGCAGGAAGAGAAAGTGACACTAGACCTGGCTTGAGTATCTGAGACCTCAAAGCCCACCCGCAGTGGCACACTTCCTCCAACAAGGCCATACCTAGTCCAGCAAGGCCACCCTTCCTAATAGTGACACTCCCTATGGGCCTACAGGGCCGTTTTCATTCAAACCATCCCAGTCGTCTACCATGCTTCCTTCTTCACTGAAAATGTGGTATTCTGAATATCAACCATGAAGGAGCAAACTAGGGAAGGACAGGACATCTTTCTAGATGCATGAGAGTATCTAGAATAATCTGCAATGTTAGCTGAGTCTTCTTCAGGCCCAGTCCTCTGGCCAGCTTCAATCAGCCTCCTGGAGCTCTCACTGGTGACCCTTCCTATTGGTTCCAAGGGGGACAGAGTGATAACTTTGAGATATTTTAGCCTTCAAATTGACATCACTACAAACCTGCTTCATCTATTATAGTTCAAGCCCATTGTTTGTGAGAACCCTGGGAAGCTAAAGCCACATGACTTACCAACACCAACATTAAAAATAATAATAAAAGACTCTACCATATTCATGTGGCTGGGCGTCTGGACTCTTGCCACATAGCCACCTGGCGGGAAGAGCAGGAGGTGTCTTGGGAACAGAGCAGGACGGCATCCAGAACCCTGGGAAGGACCTGCAGTGAAGGCACAGCTGAGGGAACATGGGAATGCTCTGCTCTGACTACTGTGACTGAAAGTAAAGCCACCAAGCACCACAGACTCAGGAACAGGTTCCGGGTGGGTGGGTCATAAAGCAAGGCAAAGGAAGTCTCTGTCACAGTAAAGGAGCCATGGGCACTGGGTCCTCTGAGGTCCCTGTGTCAAGAGCAGGATTTTCCTATGGCCTTGAGGCTGGACAAGGGAGAGGGCCAGAGGAGGAGGAAGGGAACAGTCGGGGACTTTGGACTCTTTGAAACCACCTGAGAGCTGGAAGCCCACCCGACATTTCTCAACCCTCTTTCTAAACTGCTCCCAGCTTCACACAGAAATGCTCCCTGGGGGAATCAGTGTTAAGCTGGAGGTGTAGAAACAGAGGAGGCTAATTAAGCAGATCATAATCTGTTCCAGCCTGGGGTCACCAGGAGGCCACTTCCAACCTTTTTGCGAAATGAGGGCAGGGAGCTTGGGAGCGGGGAGGCAGGGCAGGAACCCAACACTTCAGATGACCCCTACTTAGAGCTCCTTCTCAATTAACAGGCTAATTAGGAGCTCTGCTCTGTCTTCAGTCAGCCTTCCTCGCCATAAAACTTCCTGAGAGACTGACACAGCCCAAGACAGAAGAGGCTTAGCAGGCGCATGCGTTCAATCGGGATGTCGAGTAGCTGAGATTTATATAAACGAGGGCGTCGCGTGTTGAGGAGGCGATGGGTATGTTTGATCTTGGCGTTATTGATTTACTGTTTGCACGTGACAACATCCACCAAGTGAGATAAGCAAAAGTTGCTGTGTTCCTTCCCACTGTCCGCGGGCCCAGAGGCACACATTTCATGGAGTTTCCATCCATTGCCCATTGGCTGAGAGCAGAACCACTTTCCTGCCACACTGTTACCTGAGATGACTTGAGTCTTAGAGGGACAAAACCTCCGAGCTTCTTTGACTTTTCTGAGGATTCAAATTGCAGTTCAAAGGGCTGAAAGCTACGGAGAGAGGAAGAGAGGAAGTGGCTTGCCGACAGGTGCCCAAGATGCTTCGTGCCTGACGTTACCATCTAATTAAAACCCACTCTGGCCCACACCAAGGTTTCTTTAAAAGAAACCTCACTGACTTCCATTCCGAGGCTTGCAGGACCTCAATCACTTGTGAAACCAGGGACCTTTTAAAGGAACCTCATGCTTAGCCTAACTCAATCATGGCCGAAGTGTTCGTGATTCAGCTGGCTGGATTTCCATACAGTAAATTTTGTTTGATCAACCCTCTGGAATACTTTAATTTGTAGAGGCCATATTCCTTGAAGTACATAAATTATGAGTCATTGCTGGCTGAAGTTAGGACAGGCATTTCTTGGCACAGCCCCAAGGTAGTGCCTATAAGTCATCCAGTGGCCCTGACAGGCAGGGTGATCAATCACAGTGAGCCTCTGATCACAGACTGTGGAAGGGCAGCGATGATGAGCTGAATTAACAGGACCTCCCTCTGGGACTCTGATAGACCCTCAACCACATGGCAGGCCCTATTGTTCACACTCTCCAGTTTAGGAATAAGAGACTGTTAAACAGGTGTAGTAATAACTACCCAAGTTAGTGTCTATTAGGGACTATTCTAAGGCTGGGGATAGTGTCTCACACCTACAATCTCAGAACTAGGGAACCTGAGGCCATTCGGGGCCACACAATGATGTTCACAATTAAATATGGATAAATATAAATAAATAAACCATCCCATCGCAGAGCCATATAGTTTGAGGATGACCCTTTGCTTTTACCACCATCATATGCTTTCTTCTTATAACACTCCCCCAAATTACTGGGAAACTTTTATTACCTAGCTTTGTGTCTCTGGTGCCCAATGTAATACAAGGATCACTGTATGATGAAGAAAACTGAAAATGGAACAAAAAGAAAGAGGGGGGAGAGGGAGGGAGGGAGGGAGGGAGGGAGGGAGGGAGAGAGAGAGAAAGGAAGGGAGACGGGAGAAAGGGAGGAAGGAAGAAAAAGAAAGGAAGGAAGGAAGGAAGGAAGGAAGGAAGGAAGGAAGGAAGGAGGGAGGGAGGGAAGGAAGGAAGGAGGGAAGGAAGTAAGGAGGGCAGGCAGGCAGAAAGACCTCCGATGGTGCGTGGTAGCAAAAGAAAGATCCCTTAAAGCAGAAAAGCTATCAGCACCCCATCTCCCCTCATGCTCAGATCTATGAAACAACACACGTTCATCTAAAAAAGCCCGGCATTGCCCACCTGTCCCATGGAGGAGGGTCAGAAGAGAGAGGGCTGTGTGGTTGATGCTGAGTGCAGGTGGAACTGAGCGGGCAAGGGGTTCCATTCTGTCCAGTCAACCTCTGCAAATGGTGACTTCCAATCCAGAGGTGTATGTGTGAACCTCTTCTGAGGCCTTGGACCCTGAGAAATGAGCCAAAGGGTATTCGGAGACCGGAAACACGATTGCAAGACCAAGACTGTTTAGTTAAGCTGTGAGACTTCTGAAAGATCCGCTTATTTCTTGACGCCTTATCCTCTGTCAGAGCCCAAGCACCTAATATCAAGGATACTTAAAATGTTGAGGGGTTCTGAGAGCTGCAAACATAAAGGAAGACACAGGCAACATTGTAAAAGGAGCTGAACCTTCCACTAAGCCATGAGTTCAGTGGTCTTGTGGAATAATAGAATAATAACAAAACTATTAGAATAAATAATGAAAACGATAACAAAAATGATCTGAAAGCCTTGCTGATTGACTGATTATTTGAGTGTACAGCTAAGAACTGTCAGGTAATTAAGCAGGTAATAGAAAGTGATGGATAAGTAAAGGATGGATGGATAGAGAGTGGAAGGAGAGATATCAGATGGATAGGAGGAGGCCAGGGGACGGGTGATCAGTAGAGACATAGACAGATAACAGGCAGACTTCAGGTCACCTGTGTACACCGTTCCATATCCAATTTCTCCCTCTCTACAACAACACATGAGCACTGCTTGTCACTCACAAGAGTCCTGAGTGGGCTTGCACCTATGCACACTCCCTAAGCTCTTATATCTTTCCCCCAAACGTGGCAAGCACTAGACTAGTGGCTTTATATTGGTAATTTAATATCAGACATGTGATGTGTTAAAACCATGGAAATTTGTAGGCACCCTGCTCAGAGCCAACCTGTCTTCTCATTTGTAGAGCCAGGCGTTTTGTTTGTTTGTTTCTTTCTTTCCCAATATCCCACTGGCCCCAGTCCTTTCCCATTTTACACAGTTAAGGACCCGAATCATGAGTATCTCCTTCAACAACTTCAGTGTTTTAAGAGATAGAAGAGAAGGGAAGGAAGGGAAAGAAGGGAAAGGAATGGCCCTCTGCATTCTTGAACTAATAATGTAATGGCTTGTCCACTTCAACAGAACTCTCCTGGGTCTCAGAACTTGTCCAAGTCATTGGATTGTGGGAATCACTCACACACACACACACACACACACACACCCCACATATTTATATACACATATATTGTGTATATGTATATATATTATATATTTATTATATATTATATATTATAGAGAGAGATAAATTGCCTCCAGCCTTGTGGACCCTTGGGCCTCTGATCCACTGAAACAGCCTTTTTTTTAACCTCTTTGTTTATTTAAACTCCAAACCCAAGACTGATTCTCCTTTTATTTTCACTTGTGTTTTGAGTCTGGGAAGGTAGAACAGAGGAGGTGGCTCAAAGGTTGTGGGCAGTCCTGGGAACTCGGGAGCCACCCTCACAAGTACCAGTGCTCATTCTGTTCGGGAGGAAGTGAGAGGTGTTTGACTCTAACTTCTACAGGAGATTAATAATCCAACAGTTTCAGAGGAGAGAGAGAGAGAGAGAGAGAGAGAGAGAGAGAGAGAGAGAGAGAGAGAGAGAGAAGAGGTTAACAATCACATTATAGCTTTGATACCTTAAATAGGTTGCCTCCCCTCTGTTGATCTTGCATTCCTTTAGTGAGGAAGCAGGATGTAGCATGAGATGCTTCAGATTTTTAGAGTCTCAAGGGTAAAAACAAGCTTCCTAAATTCAGGCTATGCTATAGAGTATGGGTAAGCAACCAGCATCAGTGGATTCCTATATGCTCACTAACATTGAACATAAACAAGAGTGTTCCAGTAACTGAGCAGCCTTACTTACACTGACAGGAAGGTAAAATGAATTAAACCTGATGTAGTATATGCTGTCCTAGTGCAGGAGATGTTGTCCAAGGGCAGGAGATGCCACCATAGAGCAGGAGATGCTGCCCCAGTGCAGGAAATGCCATCCTAGCACCCGAGATGCCGACCTAGGGCAGGAGATGCTGCACTAGTGCAGAAGATGCCATCCTCATGATGGGAGGCTATTGTGGTATCAAAGATGCAGAGTATGCAGTTAGGAATGAGTAGTTAGGAAACAGATTAAAATAAGTCATTGTACTGGGCATTTGGATAGACAATTTGTATTAAAACATTGTATGTATATTTCATACATATAATATTTTAGCTCTTAAATGTGTACCTTTTGTAGACCCATAAAACATGGACTATGAGGAGGAGGAATCATACTGCATGAGAAGCCTTTTCAGTTGGTGCCCCCTGCAGGGGACATCCTTCTTTCTTCTACTTGTCAATTGTCTTGTTCTCAAACGGAGGTTCCCTCCGCTAATGTGTCCTGTTCTTTGTGGGTAGAACCTTGATCTAAGAAGTTCATCTATTAACTCCCTCAACTCTTGAAGTAAACTTCGTGACTTACTCCTCCTTCTTGTTATCCCAGTTTGTAGATAAGGAAATGAAGGCTAAAAAAAACATTAAGGAATATAGCAAAATCAGGCCGTTGACTCCAGAATGTGCCATCTCGTGACCCAGTCTTGCTAACAACACACAGCATGCCTTTGCCTCTGGAGCTGCGTTGCCACCTTTGGGCAGCTGTTACAGAGCCACAGGGCACCTCTCTCCAAGCTTACAGATAGACCTGGGGTGTTAAAGAAAAAAAAATTGCTTTCTAAAGTCCAATTTCTCAAAAAACCCAAAGCAAGAGCAAACTGTCCCTAACCCTACACATGGGGCTGAAAAAGTCCCTGAGGGACTGGCAGGATGACACGAAAGAAATAAGTGAGATACTGAAAGCTTGCTGTCTATGTCTGAATGGTAAAGGAACCACTTATACCATTGGGCAATAGACAGAGAACAAATTCTAGGTTATGTGTTTAAGTCTACATGGTTCTAAATTAGCCTTCCTTCTCAGTTGGAGATAGAGAAAAAGAAGATTTTATATATATATATATATATATATATATATATATATATATATGTAATGCTAAATATATATTGTATATTATATATAGTTTATATACAACAACATATGCTAAATATATTTTATATTATATGTAGTATATATACAACATAACATATGCTAAATATACATTGTATGTTATATAGTGTATATGCAACATAACATATGCTAAATATATATATTGTATATTATATATAATCTAGAGAGGCTTATGCTTTTCTAGAGTGTGCTCATCAGCTAAATAAAAATGTAAGCATATTTGAGGTATTAACTCTTTATCAGTAATATTAGGTCATAAGAAAAGAAAAAAAATGCTTTCTAAAGTCTCATTTCTCAAAAAAGCAAGAGCAAACTGGCACTAACCTTACACATGGGGCTGAAAAAGCCCCTGAGGGACTGCCAGGATAACTCAAAAGAAATAAGCGAGATACTTAAAGCTTGCTCTCTATGCCTGAAAGGTAAAGGAACCACTTATACCATTTGGGCAATAGCCAGAGAACCAATTCTGTATCTATGTGGCCAGCAATACTCAGCTGGCACTCACTGGGGTGAATACATTAGGTAAACCATGACTTGAGGGTTAGTGGACCTCTGGTGAGCAAGGCTCAGTCTTTCTCGGGAACTTTAATAGCTGAGGGCAAGTCTTCAAAACAGTCCACCCGCGGATATAGACATTTTTAGATCCATAAATGCATTTATGCAGTTTGGACTATTTTCTTAAAAAGAAAAAGAAAACAGCACTTTGAATCCAAACATCTGTAAATGTTACTCTAGCAAACGCGGTCACATAGGAGATTCCAGCTAGAACGCAGCCAGTTGTCCTCAAGGCCCATGGCTTTGTGTGGATGATATATTGAACTTTGGGCAATGGTTGTGTGAGGGCTACGACAGCCGGGCTGATTTGTCAGCTCTGGACCTAACCATCCCAGAACCATAGCCATGAACTGCTGTGTAGTGTGACTGAGATCCAGCGACATACCCTTCCCTTCCTCAGTGGAGGGCGCTGGCTTCCCCTAGCCATAACTCAGCGAAGTCAGTGTCCAAGTTCCAGGTGCATACTTTTCTGAAAAAGCCCACAACTAAGTGATACATTTTCTCGGGATTCCTTGGCTTCACTCTGAACCCATTTACCCCAGCTTTTAGCTCTAGTTAGCAATAGAGTGCCCCCCACAACCCGGTCCTTGTCCACTGCGCATGTGCCCATCACATCGTTTATGCTTCCTGTTTTCCCCAGCCGGTTGACAGTTACGGCTCCGTGCTGTGAAGAAAGTTTTCCATTAGAATAATTGATTCTAAGATACCATCCCCCAACATCCAATTAAGAGGAGAGTTGACCTTTTAAGAGAGTCCTCCTGTTTGTAAAAATAAATCAATCGCAGTGATAGAAATTCTTGCAGGACAAACTGAAACTAAGAATTTTTGGACTTCCTGGAAGGGTCGTCTTGGGGCCTCTTAATGCACCTCACATAGAGGCCACCTGCTCCTGCGTTCTGCGTGGTTCTGTACTGCAGTCTCCTCAAATCTCAATTCCATCTATGCCACCATGTGCTCAGACACACATAGGCATAGGCATACACATATTCAAAGACGCACACACACATGCACACGCGCGTGCACACACGCACCCAGGCCTACAGGCATCAATCTGTGTTTTAAACCCCTCAACCAATGCCTGCACCCCAAACATATATCCACACATGCACACATATGGAGGTGTACACTTGTGGGCTTCCAGACACACCCAGGCAGTCTCTGTGCGTGGAAGGTCAGCCGTTTTCATTCATGATGCTGTCACCCTTGAATGCACTACAGTGGGTAACAACGTACACTGTTGTTTTTCTCGGGGATTTTACTGCTGAAGAATTTCATCTCTTCATCAAGTCTCTTCCTGACCTGCAAAGAAACCCCAAGAGCCCCTCTTGGATCAGCGTAGACAAAGGCCTCCTCCCGCGGGCAGAGAGCCCATTCACATATGCCTTCATCTTCCGCCCCATCTTTCTTTACACCCTCTTAACATCAAAGCCAAGAGAATCTTCCTTTAGCCGGGTGTTTGGGTTGTGTGGGCCACGTCTGCGCCTCTCATAACCAAGCCCCTGACTCCCACCCTGTGTTTGGAAATAAGGGAAGGTTTTGCAAGCCTGTGTTAACTAACCCTCAGGGCCCTGCCCAGCCCTGTTTGGGGACTAGAAGGAATTTCAGTGTTGAGTGAGCTCTGCCTTTTGCACAGGCTGGGTTGGTGTTACTCACAAGGCAAAATATCTTCTGTGCACTGCTTCAGTGAGCTCTTCCACCACCCCCACAGGGCCTCCCAAGGAGCCAACTGTAACCCAGCCAACAACATCAGGACCCCCAAGAGGGGGAAGGAAGCCCCAAGGGCCTCAGCATCTCAAGCTGGGAAGCTGCCACCCACTTCCTACTTTGTCAAAAATAAAGCAACTGTTGTTGATTTTGTGCTTTTTCTTTCTTTCCCTTTTCTTCTTTTTTTTTTTTCAAAGTTCAGGGCAAGAGGGGAAAGAGCTAAGTAACCTGATCTTTCCTAAACTCCACCCTGCTCCAAGTGTAATCAGGTAATATCCATTACACAAAGAATTGCAAGGGTTCCTTTGCTGACTCGCTCAGCCACAATACGGCCCATTGTTTATACTTTAATTAACTTCTGTTTTACTGATTTATTTTTAAAAAAAAAAGATGAATTAGCCTTCTGCGAGGGGTCGAGTTATTGCAAGCTGAAACTCCTCATACCTCTCTCGGGCACTTCAAAGGGCAGCCCAGTTTGTTTATGTGCAGGAAATGAAATTAGTAAGACCATTACAGTGGCTTCATGGCATTCATGGTCAGCTTGGTGAAAAACAGTCATTGGAAAGCACCCTTCTCTACCCCCAGCCTACATCCCAGGGTTTCCAAGCAATTTTCCAAGGCGAGATGACTGGCTGGCTAATGACTGAAGGTTTGCAGGGACCTGGTTGTGTTGCTGTCTCCCACGCCGCAATCCCATCTACTCCACAGGGAACGGTTCAAAACGGCAGAGGAAGACAGAGGTTAAATTTGGGAGGAATTTTTCCCTCAATGTTGTGAATGAAGACAACGAACTGGAAAATAAGAAACCCATTTGAATATGTGATGAAAAATAAATTGGAAATTTCAACCAAAACAAATGCTGGTTCTTTCGAAAATAAAATACCGCAGCCTGAGGAATATGCATTGGGGATCTAAAGACTCCTGACCACAGTGGAGACAACCCAGAAGGGGAATAATTATGTTCAGTGGCTATACACATAGAAAAGAAAAGAAAAAGTTATTTTGGACTGCTCCACAGCTCAGAGGGAGCATTTGTGTTGAAGACTTAGAAATGATCTGGCAAAAGTCACAGGCCCCAATTAATAGCCTTGCCCAAAAGTTTGTGTGCATGAGAATTTAGTAAAAGGATGTGTTCGTAGGAACCGTAATGTAGCCTGCTACGGAATCAGAGCTAATAAAATAAAACAAAATATGGATCTAATAAAATAATCACGGATTCAAAAGTCTTTAGCTCTTTATGACCAGAAAATAACTGCATTAAACCCACTGCTAACGGAGGTGCTTACCACAGTCAGCGCAATGTCTGTCCAGCTGGTGCCAAAGCAAACCTTCAAGACATCCTCAAAGCTCTCCAAAACATTCAGGTGGCGAGCTGCAGAACAGAAAATAAAGCTTCTAAGCACCGAAGCGTAAATGACCACACTCTAATCCCGAGTTGTTAAAATGAACCGCTCCCAGGCTCCTCCAAAGCAAACCTCGCGCTGTGACGCGGAAACACGCAATTCAGTATCTCAAGCATCTACAAAGCATGGCCAAAGTGTCAGCCCTGACAGTAGCTCTCGGCCGGTCGTCTTCTAGGATCTGATATGGTCCATAAGGGTTCACACTGTAGTAGGCTGGCCTCTGTACTGTTTAGAAGCCTTTTACCTACACCTAGACAGCAAGCTGTTCGTGAGGCATCCTGGGTAGTGGCCGAAGAGAAATGCAGCTTCCTTTTGGGATTGTAATAGGAGGATGTTGGAGCTGAAGGTTAGCCATGGCTCTGGCTTCTCAACACTTGGTTGTATGACCTCAAATAAGTTATGAAAACCCTTTTCATCTATAAAATGGGGATAAAAATATACCTTCTTCTCGGGACTGAAACGAAAGGAAACTGAACTAAGATCCTGTACCAGCCAAGATCCTGGGTTAGTGAAAAATCTGAATTTGTAAAAAAAAAAAAAAAAAAAAAAAATTCCAAGCACTGGAAACTGAAATTTAAAGATGATCATATGAAGAATAAAAGGAAGGCATTTTCTTAAAGACTTGTTTACTTATATGTACGTGTGTGCCTCAGTGAGAGAGAGAGAAAGAGAGAGAACAAGCGTGGGTGCATGCGTGTACATGCGTGTGCTCGCCTGGGTAGATACGAACTCCTATGCCCTTACAGAGGCCACAAAAGAGCCTAGTGTTCCTCGGGGTCGGAGTTACACGCATTTGAGCACCCCCTTGTTTCTGTGCGGAGATGAGAAGTCCAGTCCTCAGGATTACTCAGCTAGTACCACTGAGGCATCTTTCCAACCCCAGAAACATTTTTCTTTTCAATCACGAAATCATGTGAGTACCTATCTTTCAGTTATTTTACAAAACCAAATGTTTCAGTGTTGATATCTCAATAGCTATTATTATTTAGTATACTAAGAGTATGTGACAGGAAATGGTGCTAGTGTTAGAGTCATGCTTATTATTCTTTTATTGGTGTTTGAACTCAACAGAGTCACACTTTCTCAGATAATTTTAGAAGGAACAAATAAGTTTAGGAATTTGTGCTCGATATTTAGATGCCAGGAAGAGAATACATTCCGACTGGATCATTTCCAAAATGCAAGTTTGATTTGGAAAGCGTCTCTTATAACACTATAAAAGAAAGCAGTGGGAGCTAAAGAGAGGGCAGTGTGATGAAGAGCCTTTGCTGTTGGAGCAGAGAACCAGAATTCTGTTCCCAGCGCCAGCATCTGGCAGCTCACAACTACCTATTTGTCTATCCCCAGGGAATCTGATTCCCTCTTCAGGCTGTCAAGGGTACCTACACGTGCATGTACATACCCCACTCAGACAGACAGACAGACAGACACACACACACACACACACACACACACACACACGTAAATACCTAAATAATAGATCTATATAAAATTAAAACAGGAACTAGTGACTCCTTTCCGGCCAAAGGAGGAGTGGATTGGCTAAGTCCAGACAATCCAACTCCCCCTGACCTGGGATGGCAGAGCTCTAATTTATAAACCCTGGCCCCGCTGAGTCTCAAGCATCAACTAATCAGGACTTCCCTCGTTTGAATGGCAGGATTTTCACAAAGAGAATTGCATCGTCAGAACCCAGCCTAGTCCATAGTTTCAGGCAGGTAGTTCTTTTTTTCTGTTCTGATCTCTGAGCTTGGAAAGGGCACTGAAGTGAAGTTTTAGGTTTTGGTTTTGTCTTTCTATTTTGCTCTCACAAATGAACACCTCAGTGTTCTCCAATTTCCCACCACAGAGAAGAGAATAGGATTTTTTTAAATTGGCCATTTATTCCTAACTGACATCACTTGAACTCATTCTGAATTGCTAAAACAATAAATACACATTTTTTAAATAAAGCATTAGCCTGACTAACACACACTTAGTATCAAGCAGACAACTGCCTACAAAGTTATTTATATTAAAATAAAAAAATAAATAAATTTGCGTCTAGGTTGTGGCCAATCCCAAAGACAAGTTTAACTGCATGCTTTAGCAAACGATGGTCCAGAGTGTGGCCGGGCTGCTAAGTAGCACTGAAGTGTTTCTCAGCACAGCAGCACCACCCTAATGTGCAACAAGTGGCATCATGTCCTTTACCACATGGGAAAGGGAGGTCTGAGAAGCTTGAGAAATCTGCCCCACATCATAATCCTCAGTGGGTTCTCCAAGTTCAGGGTTTCCAAATAGTTTGATATTTTTCATGATTAAAATTTCTCAGACAGTTGTATATATTTTATAATAAATTGTAATGCATGCTGACTGCTCTCACCCACCTGTTGGCTATATTCATCCCACCACCGTTGTCACCTCCACCTCCTCGCTAGAGGCCTCTTTCCTTATCTGTGACTCTTGGTATTGTATTGTATTGTATTGTATTGTATTGTATTGTATTGTATTGTATTTTGTATTATTTTGTGACCCACTGAGTTTAACCAAGGCTGTTTATGTGACCATTGAATATGGAGCTATCCAGTGGAGTCCAGCGGGCTCACCGGTGGACACACATCTAGAGACATCCTCCTCCCTTCAATTTTGGTAGCCCATCATTTAGCAGAAAGGGATAGGTTTCCATGAGTCCCTCTTTGACTGGTGACTGGTTCTTGGCAGGTCCAGTCTTTTACAGGCCCACTGTAGGCATCTACAATGATTACCCAGGGGAAGGCCATTTGCTGCCCTTCTTCCTATCTTCTGGATCATACATCCTTTCCCATTCTTCTATTTAGTCTCTTTTATTTACTGGTTATGTATTTACTTACTTATTTATTTGCTTACTTATCTTTGCTGTATTTTCAGCTGTCAATTTTCAAGAGGAGGAAAGTGGAATTATTTGATTCTTTATTGAGGTAAGATCATATATTTCAACATTCCCCACATCAGTCCATAAGAGTTTTCCTATAATATTTCAGATCAAATGAAGTGACCACATATAAAACACCCAGAATAATTCACATCTGATTTCCATTATAGCCACTTAGATCAACATGGATCCCTTCCATAAAGGCAAGGTCATCTAGGATGGGTCTGTTGTTTGCTTGTTTTGTTTTGACATTTATTTCAACAGATATCTCCTCAGAGAATAGTCCCTAGACAAGACAAAAGTGACAGAAAGGGGTCCTAGCTGGGAGGCAGATAATATACATCAGTCTCTGTACATGGACAGATTCAGGCCCATGTGGGTACAGTGCAGAAACCTGTTGGAACTGTGAGTATGCTTCTAAGTGAGTGGAGGATTCAGGCCAAGAGCAAACAGGACTCAGAGCGGGCATTCTAGTAAACTAAGAACTCTTAGCCAGCTATGTGTTTCTCTAACATACACCTTACTTAGATAACCAACCTGTAGAGAGAAAGGGTTAACTTGGTCATGGTTTTGGAGTTTCAATCTGTGCTCACTGACTCCACTATTGTGGGACCCATGTGAAACATCTATTTTAGCAAAGCTTCTCTCCTCAAAGGGGCACAGGGAGAAGAAAGTGGAAGACACAGATTCCACAATTCCCTCCAATAGTATGACCTCAGTGACCTGAAGACTTTCATAGGCCCTGGCAAGGTTTCTACCACCTCCTAGTAGCCCAAGCAGGAGACCAAGAAGAATGCACATGGGCCTTTGGAGAACATTCCATATCCAGGAGACAGCAGGAGCTCTGAAAGACAGTTATTAAATAGAAGAAATACTCATAAACTGGGTATTTTTGGTGCATACAACCAAAAGAATGGAAGAATAACAATGACCTCGCAAGCCTCAGGTACCACTGGGGCTGTCAAAAAGTACTCAGTGTCCATCTGACAGGGATTCCTCTTCAATTTAGTCACTGCTGGAAACTGACTCTTGGGATCAGAAAGTAAATGAGAACAAAGAAATATAATTCACTTCCTGTCTCCTAGAAATCATGGGCAGTCAGCGCTCAAGCAGACAGAGTACAGCCTGAGATGACCCTCTGGGGCTGCCATCTGTATGTACATGATTGGCATCAGGCTTGCATGTATGAAGGCAAGAATCATTTCCACAAATAAACTTGATAAAGGCATGGAATTCTAAAAAGCTTGAAGAAACATAAATCATTTATTATGACTAGTATCAGCTTTGAAATGAAGCAATACCTCAGTATGCCAAAAACAATTGATTATACAGCAATCAGAACACCCAAGAAGCCTAGCCTTTTTTCAAACCAGAAGGTCTAATTCCTTAAGCAAACTTGGCTAAGGGAATTCATAACTTGCTTTGTGAGCCCAAATAAAATAACATTACTAGGTCTAAGTAAGTCCTCTAAAGATACCCACAAGTGTAACTATGCTAGGTTGCTTTTCCTTGATTAGATTTAATTTTCTAATCTGAATTAATCAACAACACCTTGTTAAACAATCCATCCAGCTATTGTTACAGAGACATACTTCAACCATTCAAATCAAGATGCCTCAAAATTAAATCAACAACCCCCGAGGCTATGAGAAGACTTGATACTTAGCTGTTTATATGCTCTGTGGACCTGTTTACATAGATGCATGGGTGAATGGGTGGGTAGATGACTGGGTGGATGGATAAGTGGGTAGGCTGATAGATGATTGGGTGAATAGATGGATGAGTAGGTAGGTGGATGGATGGATAAATGGATGAGTGTGTAGGTGGGTGGATGGGTACGTAGATGGGTGTATGGATGGATGTAGGCAGAGTCTGTTTGTTTGTTCCCAACTGCTCATACCCAAATTAATAACACAGAAACTGTATTAATTTAAACACTGCTTGGCCTTTTAGCTTATGCATATTTCTAGCTAGCTCTTACATCTTAAATTAACCCATCTCTATTAATATGTGGCCTGCTGGTAAGGTTTCAGTGGACTTTGGTAAGCATCTTTCTCCTTCAGTGACTATATGACATCTCATCAACTCCATTACACACACACTCTCTCTCTTTCTCTCTCTCTCTCTCCATATATATATATATATATATATATATATATATATATATATATATATGTAGTGATGAGGTGAGCAGGCCTGCTTTTCATCCTGCCCAGCTCCCGCATAGCTAGCTTAGCCCTGGAAATAACAACATACAAACTGTATTCATTTAAACACTGTTTGGCCCATTAGTTTCAGCCTCTTATTAGCTAATTCTCACATCTTGCTTTAACCCATATTTAGTAATGTGTGTAGCACCACAAGGTGGTGGCTTATTGGGAAAGATTCAGCATGTATGACCTGGTGGCTGGCTCCATGGCATCTGTCTCAGAGAGGAGAGACATGGTGTCTGACTAACTTCCCTTCTTCCCAGCATTCTGTTCTGTCTACTCCACCTATATAAATCCTGCCCTATCAAAAAGCCAAGGCAGTTTCTTTATTAACCAACGAGAGTCCCCCATCATTTCCCCTTTTTCTGTTTAAACAAAAAAGAAAAGCTTTAAATTTAACATAGTAAAATTTCATATAACAAAACAGTTATCAAGCAAGAATTATAGTTACAATATTTATATCTATTTTATCTTTTATCATATCTAAGGAAAACCATAACTATCTATCTATTCTTCAACTCCATCAAAGACTCCAGAAGGATATAATATTACCTAAGTAAATAAGAAATAAGCAACTTCCAAATTCTAGAAATAAAAGAGACATCTCGCTGTCTGGACAGTCACCCAGAGTTCTTTTGTATTGTTGGGGCATCCATCTTCAGCCTTCAGGCCCACAGTATCCAGCAGACTTTTCCATGAAACAGGAAATTTCAAAGACAGTTTAGTCACTTTCTGCTGTGTCCAGCAGAATGTCTCGCAGACTCTTTTACAAATCAGGAACCCCAAAAGACCATCTCACCTTTAGACAAGTTCAGCAGTCCTCTCTCTGAGGATTCTCTATGTCCAGTTTATGCAGTCCAGGCAAGAGCTGTTTCTTGCCCAAATGGCTATCAAACTCCATAAGGAGCCTCTTCGATGCCCATCTTCCTCTTGAAGTAGCTGGTGCTCCCAGGAGCAGACATGTCTCATTGTCATGAAAAGCCCTAAGTTATTAAAACATTTAAAATGCCATATTCTGTAGTCTTTGGAAGATATGAAGAATGCCTAACTAACTGAAATATATATCTATATATCTAGAAAATCTAACTAATATGACTATAAACTTGACAATTTTAGATGATTATCTCTTAACCTATATTTCCTAATTATACATTACATTCTTAAATGAACTACACAATCACAATACCTTAATCAATATCAGAAATACATATACATATAACAAAATTGACCTTAAATTGAAATCACTAAAGCAAAATCCATATCAATGCAAATTATTTAAGATATGAGTTAACCAGAAATGCACTTTAAGGTATTGGTCAAATAGTATTGCAAATAATATGATTTCTGTGTGATTCTCTTGGGGCTGAGCAGCTGGGAACAAATAAGTGGCCTCTTACAACAATTACAGTTACAATATTCAGTAAATTAAGGAAAATATTATATCATTGAGCCTAGATTTGTGACTCTAAAGTTTTATACCTAATCTATCTTTTATACTTATAACTATCTCCATCAAAGACTCCATAAGGATATATTACCTAAGTTAACAGGAAGTGCATTGTAAGCAACTTCCAAAACTCTAGAATTGACAGAGACATCTTGCTACCTGAAGAGTCATGTAAAGTTCTTCTGTAATATTGTCGCAACTATCTTCAGCCAATAGGCCAATAGTATCTGGCAGACTTTTGCTTGAAGCAGGAAATTTCAAAGACAATTGTACCTATATTGGCAGTTGGTCAGTAACTTTCTTCTGTATCCTGCAGAATGTCTGACAGTTTCTTTCATGAAGCAGGAAAACTGAAGAACCATCTCACCTTCTTTAGGCAACTTCAGCAGTCATTTTTCTGTGGGTCCTGCATGTCCAGTTCACACAGCATAAAGCTGTCCAGGAAAGAGCAGATTCTTGCCCAAGTGGATGGAGAGAAAAGGACAGGTATGTAAGTAAAAAAAGCATATTAGAGGAAAAAAAGAGAAGAGGAAATCTGGGCAGGGCAGACAAGAGCAAACTCTGTTCTTAAAGCCTTACCTGATTCTTAGCTTTTCTTTAGCTTATATGTATATGATCAATGTATATATAATTGTTTCACTCTCAACCTAAAACTTCCAGGTAACAGGGCCAGATTCTTGTAAATTTTAATTATAAATGTGCCAGTACAAAACTTCATGTAGATAATGGACACACACACACACACACACACACACACAAATGGAGGAAGGCATGGCAGGAGTTGATGCAGAAACATAGAGTGTACTCATTGTACGTGGGGAATTTTATAGTCATGACTACATGTACAAACTAGTACATTCTAAATCTTATAGTATTGTCACTGTAAGGCTGCCTACTATCTTACTCCTCATGGCTTGGTCATACTACCTTCTTATAGAACCTAGTGGTGACCCCACCCACAATGAACGGGGTCCTCCCCCACCAATCACTAATTAAGAAAGTGCACTACAGGTTTGCCTGGAGTCTGAACTTATGAAGGCATTTTCTCAGTTGAGGTTCCCTTCTCTCCGATGGTTCTAGCTTGTGTCAAGTTGACATAAAACTAGCCAGCACAGATATCCTAAAATTTGTGCTCAGACTTAAGCAGGTGGGATATTAAGATACATACATCTCCTACCCATTATTACTTTACCCATGTGCACTCCCCACCCCAACTGACCATGTCCTCCACCTCCATCATTTAATAGGAAAGTTGTTTGAAACAAATGGCCCTTTGAATCCAGCCTTTATAAACATCTTTGCTCTCCAGACTACGGGAAGGCTCTTGTCCAAGGCCCTGTGCTGCTTGCCAGGTTTTCAGTCCTGCTCATTATTTCTTAGTTCAGAGAATTAGCTTGTTTTGTGAGGTGAGAAAATCCCTGGCACTCTCCATCACTGCTAAGAATGAGTTCTTTTTAGTCCTTGATCCCAAAGCCCCAGCAACCAGTCCCCACTGCCTTCACTAAAACATGTGCATACTAAGATAAGAACCAGCCCTCAGGGACCGTTGATGGGAAGGATGTTACATTAGACGCCTCTTTCCTCATAGGTGCTCCCTGTAATTTTGTTTCGTGTTGGGAGGGGCTCTACAGAAACCCTGTCCTGAAAGGACCACAGTCGTTCAAAGACTTTGGAGAAGGATGTGCGATAGGGCCCACACCCTCCCATGCCCATGGACAGTGCATCAACTGCCACCTCTGAGACACATAGATGGCTTTTTCTGTATGAGTCACAGGGACAAAGGGGATGACAAACACCACAAACAGTTTTCACAATGGGATTATTCCAGGCATTTCAATGGATGCATTTACAATTTGCATACAAATATATGTAATTATCAAATGCATAGCTAGAGAATTGGTTGATTGCACCTATTTGTGTATCTTCTAGTTGTTTTCATAGTAAAGTGAAACCTGTTGTTTGGATGGCAAAACCTAGAGACTCATCTTCAGTCTATAAGCTTTTAAAAGTTAAATGAGATTTTTTCTTTCCTATGTACAATAAAGTGAGTTTTATGACCATTTTATGCAAATGATTTGTATAAAAAGTGCCAACATTTAAACACTCTATCTATGCATCTGTCTCTGGACTGATATAAAAAAATATGGGGCTTTAAGATGTTTACCTTTCTAGCATACTTTGATATAGGAAAGATTGAGATGGAAACTGTGAGAGGCATTTTCCAGAAGGTACTGCACATAAATGTGTGTGTGTGTGTATACTCATTATAAGTGGGAGATTTTACAATTATGACTACATGTACAAATTAGTGCTTTTTTAAAATCATATGGTATTATCAACATAAGGCAGTCAGAATGGAGATGACTCTTGAGATTAATTAAAAAGAATCAGTTATTTCAGGAAGTATAAGAAATATGTCTAACTTGGAAACAGTCCCATTTGGAAGCAGACAAGAATTAGTTAGGAGAGAAGAGGGTACTGGCTTTCTTTAGCAGTCCTTAGAGGAGGAGAACACTGAAGGGAAAGGCTGTAGCTTGAAGAAGCAAGGGTGTTAGAACTTTGGGAGCACCCCATTAAAGAGAACTGGTTATCTCTCTCCTAGGAGCTATTGGGTATAAATTGCTTCTGCTAGGGTGGTACTTTGCATTCACTTCTCTTTCTCCATGCTAGGATTCTGCCTGGCTTGACCTTGTGCAGATCTCGTGCAAGATATCAAAGTTTCGAAGTTCATTTGTGCATCATTCTTGCTGTATCTGGAAAATGCTGTTTCCTTGAAGTCATCGGCCATCTCTGGCTCTTACAATCTTTCTGCATAAACTGACAACATGGCTACCCCATAGAATGGCTTAGGGGAAGGTTTTTTATTGTAGATATGAGATAGAAACATCCAGGGGCATCTAGAATCATCTAGAGCAGAAAGAGAAAGTGACAGACTGAACATGGCTAGTAAGCCAGACCTGGCATGAGAGAGGCAGGAGCAGAGAGAGAGAAGGGGAGAATGAGAGATGAAGGCAAAGAGAGCATAGGCAAAAGAGAGAGCAGAAAGAGAGGGAGCATAGCTGGAACAGTGGCATTATAAGGAGAATTGTGTAGCTGTAGGCAGGGGAAGCCCATGAGCTGGAGAAACATAGAGTAAGGAAGACACTAAGAAGAGATGAGGACATCATCATGAACATTGAAGTGTATAAGAGGCACTTGTGAGATGGAGGGAGCCTGGAGGCCAGTGTGCATTCTTGGTATATACATACCACACACACCACAGATAGCCATTTCCTTTCCTGCCAGCCATGAAAAAAAATGTCTGCTTTGGTAGACGGAAACTGGCTTCATAAGTTCCTGTGGAATCCTGGCTCTGTCTAACCACTAGAATTTAGGGAAATGGAGTTTACTTTCACCTGACACTTTTCAACTCCTCTACCACACAGATCCCTGAAGCTTCAAGGGAAGGGTATAATAAAGATATCCCATTGTCACTGATTATATCAACCACACTAGGGTAGGTCACATGCCTAGGAGTAGTTGGACAGCATATATCGAACTCCATATTGTTTTTGTTCTTAATTTGATTGGTTTTATTTGACTTCAGGTTTGATTATCTTTTTTTAAGAGAAAAAGAACACAAAGTTGAATGGTGTCTCAGTTACCCTCCTATTGTGGTAAAGAAGACATCATGACTAAGACAACTTTTAAAAGAAAGTGTTTATTTGGGCTCATAGTTCCAGGAGCCTTGTGGCAGCCAGGCACAGTGCTGGAGCAGTATCTGAGAACTACATTCTGATTCACAAGTCAAGTATAAGGCAAAGAAAGGGAGAGAGAGATAGATGATAGATAGATAGATGATAGATAGATAGATAGATAGATAGAGAGATAGATAGATAGATAGATGATAGATAGATAGATGATAGATAGATAGATGATAGATAGATAGATAGATAGATAGATAGATAGATAGATAGATAGATAGATAGATAGAAAGAAATAGAAATAGTGTGGGCTTTTGAAGTCTAGAAGTCTACTCCCAGTGATATACCTCCTCCAATGAGACCAAACCACCTAATCCTTCCTAACAGTTCTACTTATTGCAGACCCAGTGTTAAAATGTATGAACCTATGGGTGGGAGCCATTCTTATTCAACCCAACACATGTGGGTAGGGAGGTAGGTAAACTGGAAGCTTGGAAGGGACTGGAAGAGGGGAAAGAGTATGATATGACTCAGCCAGGAAAGTGTTTGCCATGCAAGCTTGAGGATATGGCTTTGGTTCCTAGACCACCCATTAAAAAGTTGGCATGGTAGCATGCACTTGTAATCTCAGTGTTGGAGAATTGAGACTGGAAGATCCCTGGGACTAGTAAGCTACAGGTCTGATGTCAAAGAACAAGATGAATGAGATTGTCTTGTGACCTCTATACATATGCACCCTTAAAAAAATAATGCATCAATCTTGGTTTATATATTGCTTTCATTGGTTAATCAATAAAGAAACTGCTTGGCCTGATAGGGCAGAACTTAGGTTTGTGGAGAAGACAAAACTGAACTCTGGGAGGAAGAAAGCAGAGTCAGACAGAGAATCACCATGGAGCTGCCAAAATCAGACATGCTAAATATTTTCCGGTAAGCCACGACCTTGTGGTGCTACACAGATTAACAAAAATGGATTAAATCAAGATGTGAGAGTTAGCCAATAAAAGGCTAGAGACAATGGGTCAGGCAGTGATATAAATAAATACAGTTTCTTTGTGATTATTTTGGGTGTAAACTAGCCGGGTGGCCAGGAGGGAACAAAGGGTCCCCCTCCTCGTACAACACAACATGAGCTATAAAAGCAAAATCACAGACCTCCAAACTATGTGCACCTCAGAAGGGCTGGACTTACATTGTCAAGCTTCTGTCTTCTAGGTATAGGAGATGCTTGTATGCTGCCTTCACTCCTGCTCCAGTGTGCTATAAAATGGACCAAGAAATACCTCCCCTGGACACCTCTGTGTCACTCAGAGCTTCAGTTATATCTATTTGGGAATTTGGAACTGAGTCTGGCAGGCTGCACCATTGAGGGAGTACATTCACCAGATGCTGATGAGAGGATGCTTTCCACAAACCCAAGAGCAGCTCTGTCCTCTCATCATCAGCTAACTGATGCCAACATTTAGGGATACATGGTTATCTTCTTTTTTTTTAATTCACTAGATTTAAAAAAAACTACCAATCCAAGTTTCCACTCTTTCCCCTCCTCCCATTTCCCCACACACCTTCCCATCCCACCCCCATCCAATCCTCAGACAGGGTAAGACATAATGCTTTGTGGAAGGTCCAAGGATCTCCCTACTATACCTAGACTGAACAAGGTATACATCCAAAGAAAATAGGTTCCCAAAAAGCCAATACATGCAGTAGGGATGAATCCTGGTGCCACTGCCAGTGGCCCCTCAGTCTGCCCTAACCATGCAAGTGTCAATCACATTCAGAGGGACTAGTTTGGTCCTATGCCTGTTCCTTCCCAGTCCAGCTGGAGTTGATGAGCTCCCATTTGCTCAGGTAGACTCTTTCAGTGGTTGAATCCATCATGATCTTAACCTCTTTGCTCATATTCTCATTTCCTCCCACTCTTCAACTGGAATTTGGGAGTTCAGTCCAGTGCTCTGATGTGGGTGTGCCTGTTTCCATCAGTTGCTGGATGAAGGTACTATGGTGATATTTAAGATATTCATCAGTATGACTACAAGGCAAGGCAAGTCAAGATTGGGCCCCCTCTTCTCTATTGCTTAGGGTCTTAGCTAAGGTCATCATTGTAGATTCCTGGGAATTTCTCTAGAGCCAAGTTTCTGTTAACCCTATACTGGCTCCCTCAATCAAGATATCTCGTTCCTTGCTCTCATCTCTGTCCTTCCTCCATCTTGACTATCCTATTCCCTCAAGTTCTTCTCACACTTTCCCTTCTCCCCTCCTCTTTCTCTTCTACCCTCACTTCTTCCCCCACCCCTATGCTCCAAATTTTGTCAGGTATTGTCTGTTTCCAATTTCCAGGTGGATCTATATGTTTTTCTTATTACTTAGCTTATTACTTATTACCTAATTACTTAGTCTCTCTAGGATAATGAACTATAGGCTCAATGTACTTTGTTTATAGCTAGTATCCACTTATAAGTGAGTACATACCATATTCATCTTTTGGGGTCTGGGTTACCTCACTCAGGATAGTGTTTTCTAATTCCATCCATTTGCATGCAAAATTCAAGATGTCATTTTCTTTGCCACTGAGTACTACTCTAATGTGTAAATGTGCTACATTTTCTTTATCCATTCTTTGGTTGAGGGGCATCTAGATTGTTTCCAGGTTCTGGCTATTACAAATAATACTGCTATGAACATAATTGAACAAATGCTTTTGTAGTGTGATTGAACATCTTTTGGTTATATGTCCAAAGTGGTATTGCTGGATCCTGAGGTAGGTCGATTCCTAGTTTTCTGAGAAACCACCATACTGATTAGTAAAGTGATTGTACAAGTTTGCATTCCCACCAGCAATGGATGAGTGTTCCCCTTACTCCACATCCTCTCCATCATAAGCTTTCATTGGTGCTTCTGATCTTATCCCTTATGACAGGTATAAGATGGTTTGTCAAAATTGTTTTGATTTGCATTTCCTTGATGGCTAAGTATGTTAAACATTTTCTTAATTATCTTTTGGCCATTTGAGTTTCTTCTTTTGAGAATTCTCTGTTTAGTTCTGTACCCCATTTTTAATTAGTTATTTAGAATCTTAACATGTAATTTCTTGATTTCTTTATATATTTTGGAGATAAATCTTTTGTCTGATGTGTGGGGTAAAGATCTTTTCCCATTCAGTAGGCTACCTTTTTCTCTTATTGACTGTGTCCTTTGTTTTACAGAAGCTTCTCAGTTTGAAGAGATCCCATTTATTTATTGTTGCTTTCAGTGTCTGTGCTACTGGGGTTATATTTAGGACGTGGACTTATGTGCCCATGCATTAAAGACTATTTCCCACTTTTTCTTCTACCAGGTTTAGTGTGGTTGGATTTATATTGAGTTCTTTAATCCATTTGGACTTGAGTTTTGTGCATGGTGTTAAGTATAAATCTATTTTCATTCTTCTACAGGTTAACATCCAGTTATGACAGCACCATTTGTTGAAGATAATTTCTTTTTTCCATTGTATGATTATAGTTTTTTGTCAAAAATCAGGTGTTCATAGGTGTGTGGATTAATATCCAGGTCTTTGATTAGCTGTTTTCATTACTGTATCTCTATAATAGAGCTTGATATCAGGGATGGTAATGCCTTCGAAAGTTCCTTTATTGTTTAGGATTGTTTTGTCTATCCTGGTTTTTTTTTTTTTGTTTTCCATATGAAGTTGATTATTGTTCTTTCAAGGTCTGTGAATAATTGTGTTGGGATTTTGATGGGGATTGCATTGAATTTATAGATTGCTTTTGGTAGGACTGCCATTTTACTATGTTGATCCTACTCATCCAAGAGCATGGGAGATCTTTCCATTTTCTGGTATCTTCTTCAAAGTTTCTTTCTTCAAGGACTTAAAGTTCTTGTCAAATAGGTCTTTCATGTCTTTGGTTAGTGTTATCCAAAGATATTTTATGTTATTTGTGGCTATTGTAAAAGGTGATATTTCTCTTATTTCCCTCTCAGATTTTTTATCATTTGTGTATAGGAGGGCTACTGATTATTTTGAGTTGATCTTGTATCCTCCCACATCACTGAACATATTTATCAACTGTAGGAATTCTCTGGTAGAGTTTTGGAGATCACTTATGTATAATATCATATCTTCTGCAAATAACAAAAGTTTGACTTCTTCCTTTCCAATTTGAATCCCCTTGATCTTTTGTTGTTGTTGTTGTTGTTGTTGTTGTCATCTTATTGCTATTGCCAAAACTTCAAGAATTTTGTTGAAGAGATATGGAGAGACTGGACAGCTTTGTCTTATTCCTGATTTTAGTGGAATTTCTTTGAGTTTCTCTCCATTTAATTTGATGTTGGCTGTCAACTTGCTAAATATTGCTTTTATTATATTTAGATATGTTCCTTATATCCATGATCTCTCCAGGACCTTTATCATGAATGGGTGTTGGATTTTGTCAAATGATTTTTCAGCATCTAATGAAATGGTCATATGGTTTTTTTCTTTCAGTTTATTTATATGATGAATCACATTGATAGATTTTTGTATGTTGAACCAGCCCTGCATCTCTGGGATGAAGCCTAATTGATCATAATGGATAATTGTTTAAATGTGTTCTTGGATTCAGTTTGTAAATATTTTATTGAGAATTTTTATGTCGATGTTCATGAGTAAGATTGGTCTGTAGTTCCCTTTCTTGGTTGAGTCTTTGTGTGGATTTGGTATTAGGGTAACTATATAGCCTCATAAAAAGAGTTTGACAATGTTCCTTCTATTTCTATTATGTGGAACACTTTGAGGAGTATAGGTATTAGCTCTTCTTGGATGTTCTGGTAGAATTCTGCACTAAACCCATCAGGCCTTGGGCTTTTGGGGGGGGAGGTTTTTGATGACAGCTTCTATTTCCTTGCAGTTTATAGGTCTATTTAAATTGCTCACCTGGTCTTGATTTAATTTTGGTATACAGTATCTATCTAAAAAATTGTCCATTTTTTTATACTTTCCAATTTTGTGGAGTACTGGTTTTTGTAGTATGACCTAATGATTCTCTGAATTTCCTCAGCATCTGTTGTTACATCCCCCTTTTCATTTCTGATTTTGTTTATTGTTTTCTTGGTTTCTATTTAGTTGATTTCAGCCCTCAATTTGATGATTTTCTGTCTTCTACTCCTCCTTGTGAGTCTGCTTCTTTTTGTTCTAGAGGTTTCAGGTGTGCTGTTAAGTCACTAATGTGAGCTTTCTCTGTTTTCTTTATGTTAGCACTTAGTGCTATGAACTTTCTTTTTAGTGCTGCTTTCATAGTGTTCCATAGGTTTGGATATGTTGTGCCTTCTTTTCATTGAATTCAAGGAAGTCTCTAATTTCTTTCTTTATTTCTTCCTTGACTCAGGGGTGGTTCAGTAGTTCATTGTTCAATTTCCATGAGTTTGTAGGCTTTCTGAGAGTAGTATTGTTGTTAAATTCTAACTTTAATCCATGGTAATCTGATAAGACACAGGGCGTTACTTCATTTTTTTGTATCTGTGGAGATTTGCTTTGTTACCAAGTATGTGATCAATTTTAGAGAAAGCTCCATGAGGTGCTGAGAAGAAGGTATATTCTATTGTGTTTGGGTGGAATTTTCTATAGATATCTGTTAAGTCCATTTGATTCCTGGCATTTGTTAGTTCTCTTATTTCTCTGTTAATTTCCTGTCTGGTTGACCCATTCATTGGAGAGAGTAGACTGTTGAAGTCTCCTACTATTAGTGTGTAAGGTTCGATGTGCAATTTAAGTTTTAATAATCTTTCTTTTACATATGTGGGTGCTCTTGTATTTGGAGCATAGATGTTCTGGACTGAGACTATATCTTGATGTATTGTTCCTTTTGTGAGTATAAAATGTCCTTTCCATCTCTTCTGATTGATTTTAGTTTGAAATCAATTTTGTTAGATATTAGGATAGCTACACCCACTTGTTTCTTAGGTTCGTTTGATTGAAAAAACTTTTCTCGACTCTTTACTCTGAGGTAGTGTCTGTCTTTGAGGTTGAGGTGTGTTTCTTGTATATAGCAGAAATTTGGATCCTGTGTGTATCCATTCTCATAGCCTGTGTCTTTTTATAGGTGAATTGATTCCATTAATATTAAGTAATATTAATGACCAGTGGTTGTTAATTCTGGTTGTTTTTGGTAGTAGTTTTTGTGTATTTCCCTTCTTTGGGTTTTGCTAGTGGGGGATTATCAGTTGCCTGTGTTTTGTGCGTGCAGTTAGCTTCCTTAGGTTGGGATTTTCCTTCTAGTACTTTCTGTAGGGCTGGGTTTGTGGATACATATTGTTTAAATCTGTTTTTGTCACTGAATATCTTATTTTCTCTATCGATGACTTGGTAAGGTAGCTGTTTCCAGCTCTATGATTTTAGGGACAAATCATTTGCACCAGGAACATGGGACTCAGCATCATGGGGGAGCCTGTGCACATGGTTCTGAGGAAGCTTCAGTAGCTGTTCTGGAAGATTTACATAAGAAAGCTCAGTGGACCATAAGCTCAGGACAGCGTATGAGGCAGGTGCATACTATTCCTAGTCTTACTTTAGATATGGAAGAACTGAAGCATGGATGATGTTTTTGTTTTTAACACTTTCCTCAAGGCCATGCAGCTGGTACACGGGAATATAAATAGGCCATTTCATATTGCTATAACAAAATACTTGAGGCTGAGTACTTTATAAGGAACATAGGTCCATGCACAGACTTGTAGTTTTAAGAGCATAGTTCTAGAATGAGCTTGGTTCTGGTGAAGGCATTATGATGGGTGATAGTATATGATGAGAGCCCATGATGAAGAGAGGTCACATGACAAAAGTAGAGGTCAGAGATTGGGACAGGACCAGATCCACTCTCTTATAACACTTTCCCTTCAGGGAATTAATCCATTCAAAGATCAGCTTCAGTCCACTTGTGGTGGTGGTGGCCCTGCCTTTAATCCAACTTTATTGAGAAGTTCAAATTCTTACGGTTCCACCACTTCTCAACAGCACTGCACCAAGCTCCTAGAGCATAAGACTTTAGGGAAGATACCCATATCACAATCAAATGATAAAAACAGAATGACTGGGTAGAGAACCAAGCAATGTGCTACTATCTGCCTGGTACTGAGCCTCCTGACCCCAGAAGAGGATCACACACCCCTTTATTCTGTATAATAAGGGGTTACATCATTATATCACATCCTGGTAAGAAAGAAAAGCATGGAAAATGGGAGGAGATGAGAGTGAAGAAAAGAAGGAAAGAGGAGAAAAAAGAGAGACGAAAAGGGAAGAGGAGAAGGAGGGCAGGGAACTATAAGGAAAGAGAAGGGAGATACAAGGGTTAGGAATCTTATTCCTTATCATTTGTTGCCTCTGGCAGTTTGTCCCAAGTAATTTGCTGCAGAACCTTAGTTGTCTTATCACCAGTATGAAAACAGGCTCCATGATGGGAAGTGGTCATTAAAAATGAACAAGAATTACTACCTCCTGAAAGAAGCAGCTTTTCTTATGAGGGTTGAGTAAGGAATTGATCTAGAGTATAGCAACATGTCATTAGGAGCTATTTTATTGATACGTTCACTTAGCAGAATAATAACAGGAGATTTTTGCTAGGGCCAATGACCTATCTGCACTCAGGTTTTTGGCCTCTTTGGCAATGTCAGGTATAGGTTTTATTTCATTGAGTAAGCCCTAAATAAAATTTTAAAATTGGTTGGTTTCTCCCCAGACATTCATGCCATTATTGCTCCATTATTTCTTGCAGGCAGGTTTCTGTTATAGATCTCAGTGTTTGTAAATGGATTATACTGATGATTACCTTTTCCTATGGTAGCATATTTAGTACACATTAACACAAAAATGCTGATAAGTGGGGGTAAAACTTCAAGTTGGGCACCAGCTCAGTTTCTCCATGTCCAATAGGATAAGTAACATCTTCAGCAATAGGACCTTACCACCAGGTTGTGGTGGGTAACAAATAGCCTTGGCCATATCTCTTAATGTTTTAGGAGTCTTTGGAACCCTTTTTGCCAATGACTCAATATGATGTAACCCATTCCTGGCACTAGAGGTTTTACTTGGTGGTTTAAGATGTCTAGTTGAGGTATTGTCTTCCCTATTATATGGTGACTCCATTGAAATTCCTTTCATATATCCATGTATTTTAGGAAGTTCTCACAATAGTAGGTTTCCATACAGTTTTTCAAATATTTTTAATGTTAGCTGTCATTCCTCATATTCTCTCTTTTTTTGCTCTACCTTTCCATCCCTTTTCCTATATAATCCTACTATATTAGTTTGACAATGATATCTTTATAATGCTATATTCTCTTTCCCTTTTCTTGGAAGACCTTTCCCTCCCCTTGTCCCTTACTAGCTACCTAACCTCTATGGCTATTTGGATCAAAAGACATATACCTAAAGCTTTAAAGATAACATTTACATAGAAGAGGAAATATATAATGTTTATCTTTCTGGATTTGGGTCACCTAATTCAGGATGATTGTTTCTAGCTCTATTCATTTATTTCATAATTTTATTTACTAACAGCTAAATAATATTCTATTATGTAAATGCACCACAGTTTCATTATCCATGTTGCTGAACATCTAAGTTGTTTCAGATTTATGGATATTATGAATAGAGTAACAATGAACATGGATAAGCAAGTATCTTTGGGTATATGCCCAAGAGTGGTGTACAGCAGGATCTTGAGGTGAATTAATTTCTATCTTCCTGAGGAACAACTATACCTATTTCCATAGTGACTGTACACATTTATACTCCTATCAGCAATGGATGAGTGTTCTTCTTCCCCTGCATCACTGATAGAATGAATTGTCATTTGTTTTAATTATCTTAGCTGTTCTGACTCAGGCAAGATGAAATCTCACAGTAGTTCTAATTTGTATTTCCCTGATGTTGGAGGATGTTAAAAATTTCTTTTAAATGTTTCTTAACTATTTGTGTTTCATCTTTTGAAAATTATCTGCTTAGTTTTATACCACATTAAGTGCATTATTTGTTTTTAGACTAGTTTTTTTTGCTTTTGTTTCTGTTTTATTTCTTTGATGTTTTAAGTTCTTTGTATATTCTGGATACTAATCTGCCAGATGTATAACTTATGAAGACTTTTTCTTCATTTTGAAGGCTGTTCTTTGGCTTGAGCAATGATAACCTTTGTTGTATAGAAGCTTCATGAGGTCTTATTTATTGATATTTGGTCTTAATGTCTCTGTTTAATGCAGAGACCCACAACTGGAAAATGTGCAGAGAGAAAGATTCTTGGGAGCACCCAGCACTACATGGCACTGCTTTCTCAAACCTCTCCTCACAAGACTCAGGGATCTAAGCAGAAGGGGAGGAAGAAAGATTGCAAGAGATCAAGGTAGTGGATAATTCTATAAAACAGCATCTTTTAGATGCAACAGGGCTAATACATCCATGAACTCAGAGAGACTTTAATAGCATGGACAAGAGCTATCTAAGCTCAAGTCATACAAATGCCAGAACAAAGAAGAAAAAGTAGATTTAAAGCTGTACCCTAAACCAAGATGATTTGAGAATACCTGCCGGCAAAGGGAAAATCAGTTTACCCCAATGAAGAGTCACTGGGCATATCAACCACATCATAAGGTAGTCCGTATGCCCAAGAGTAGGTGACTAACACAAAACAGACTCAGTGTTTTTGTGTGTGTGTGTGTGTGTGTGTGTGTGTGTTTTGTTTGTTTGTTTGGTTGGTTTGGTACTCTTTGTCTTATTGATTTGTTTGGTTGGTTGGTTTGATTTGTTTTGATTTGGGGATCTTTTTCTTCTGACAGAGAGCTATATTAAAAAGCTATGTTCACTTTTAAAATGAATTTGGGTGGGTAGGAAGCTAATAGGGTCTGAGAGGAGCTGGGGGGAGAATATGATAAAATATTCTTTTGAAAAAGATTTAAAAAATAATTGAAAAGCTTCTGCACCCTAATAAGCCTCTCTGCTGACACAATAATCTGAATCAGGCCAAATCAAACTAAATTAGAAAAGGCCCAGGTTTAATGGATACAAATTCTCCCAGGTGGCTTTCCAGCTCCCCAGAGAGGAAACGGAAAAGGAAGACAGAAAAACCATGTGTTATTTCTCTGGGGACAGTTTAAATACCTTTTGGTAGTGGTCTTGTGTATCTCTGGGGAGGGGTCATCATTTGATGAGCTATCTCAGGGGCAGAGTCTGGACCAAGGTCATCTGAACATTCCAGACTCTTTAGATATATGGATGCCATGGGATGGGGTGTGAGGTTTTAACCCAAACAATAATCATCATAATAAATGAAGATTAGAAAATGAGCAGGAAGCACATGCTCCGGGTATGGTGCTCATCCTAGTGTTGCTGGAAGGAGATGGTGCCACGGCTTCAATGCTGGGACATGGCAGTAACTACTCAACAAACACCAACCTCTGCTCTTCTACCGTTGCTCTTTTACATGATTTGCTTATCCAACAGCCAAATGTTTCCCCAGTTATGGTTCCAGTCGTAGTTATGGTTTCTATTGCTGGGAAGAGACAGCGTGACTATGGCAACTCTTAAAGGAAAACATTTAATTAGGTTGACTCACTCACAGTTTCAGAGGTTCAGCCCATTGTCATTGTGGTGGGGAGCATGGAGGCAGATGTGGCGCTGGAGCTGAGAGTCCTATATCTTCAGGAAACAGGAGGTTGATTGAGACACTGGGTTGTATCCTGAGCATAAGAAACCCCAGAGCCCACCCCCATGATCCCAACCCCATGGTGACACAATTCCTCCAACAAGACCATACCGTCTCCAACAATACCCTCTGAGGTTGTGGGGCCCAATTGCGGTCAAAGTACCACAGTTGCCATGGCTTGTTTGCCTCGGTGGATAACTAGGCATCTAAATGTCAGGACCTAAGCACAGGTTTTGCTTTGTTTCCATTAAATTTCGCTTCACTGGACTCATCATTCCAGCCTCACACACTCTTCCCAGGTCTGCATTGAGTCATCCCCAGCCAAGCTAAACCATAAGCTTCATTGTGCTCATAGTTCTAATTACTTAAAGAACATCTTAAAACACAGTGGTCCCTGCTGCAAGATTCATGGCATGCTTTCTCCCTAGTGCACCAGAAGCTTACCGGAAGCTGTCTACAGTGAGTGTGGCTGTGCTTTTATGGCTAAGTATCTAGAGCCCTGGTTCGATGAGAAGCTCTTTGCCTACTCCTTTCTTCCATCTATGTACTTGTGAGCACACTGCTTTGCCACTTAGTGTTGGCTGAAGTTTTCTGTCCCACCTGGTCCTGCAGCTGTTAAGTCCCAAAGAATCATCACACAGAGGTCTACATTCGTTATAAACTGATTGGCCCATTAGCTAAGGCTTCTTGTTTACTAATTCTTATAACTTACATTAGCCCATAATTCTTGTCTGAGTTAGCCATGTGGCTTGGCGTTTTTGGTGAGGCAGTCACATCTTGCTTCCTCTGAGGCTGGGTCACGACTGCAGAATGAAACTTCCCTCTTCTCATAATTCTTGTTGTTATACCTCTACTTCCCTCTTCCCATAATTCTTGTTGTTATACCTCTACTTCCCTCTTCCCATAATTCTTGTTGTTATACCTCTACTTCCCTCTTCCCATAATTCTTGTTGTTATACCTCTACTTCCCTCTTCCCATAATTCTTGTTGTTATACCTCTACTTCCCTCTTCCCATAATTCTTGTTGTTATACCTCTACTTCCTGCCTGGTTGCCCCACCTATACTTCCTGCCTGGCTACTACTGGCCAATCAGTGTTTTATTAAAAATAATACAAGTGACAGGGTACAGACCATTGTCCCACAGCAACTGAGGACTCTTCAATCTGCTGATGAGATACCTCTGGGTTTTGCTCCAGTGGCTTCCCCTTCCATGCCTGCCCTGGAAGAACAAAGTTTACACTTCAGCCCTGGTCACCTGATGTCTCAAACCAAGGAACAGTGCTCGGTTCCACACCCTGTAACTAAATTCTGCCTACCGGTAGAGTCATCTTAGATGTCCACTAATTAAGAGCAATCCCTTAGCCTTGTCTTACAGGGAACAATCCTAGACAGAGCAAGGAAAATTAGGCTCATTTTCACGATGTGGTCACCAAACACACATCTTATAGCACCCACTTCCCAGCATTGCTTCAAAACCCAGTTCTTCCTACCACGACACCACACAAGCAAGCGAATGCTGTTCTCTGATGATAGGTCTCGCTTTTGCCACACATGCAAGGTGACAGAATAATTCACGTGCACTAGGGTTTGGACTGGAAGTATCCCCTGATGCTCACATGCTTGAGTGTTTGATCTCCGTTTAGCGGCATTGTTTGGGGGATGTTGTGGAATCTTCTACAGGGAGGGCCTTGCTAGAGGAAGTGTGTCACTAGCCCTGGAGGGGGGGACTTGAGGGTTTAAAATTCTGCCCTGCTTCCCAGTCCTCCATCCCACTGAGGTGTGAGGAGGCAATGAGTCCCATAGACATAAGCCACCTGCCACCATTGCTTCCTGAATGATAATTTATCTCTTCAAACCATGAGCCAAGGGGCTGGAGAGATGGCTCAGAGGTTAAGAGCATTGCCTGCTCTTCCAAAGGTCCTGAGTTCAATTCCCAGCAACCACATGGTGGCTCACAACCATCTATAACGGGGTTTGGTGCCCTCTTCTGGCCTGCAGGCATATACACAGACAGAATATTGTATACATAATAAATAAATAAATGTTTAAAAAAAAAACCATGAGCCAAGATATAGACCTCTTAAGGTGTTTTGTTGGTCCTTTGGTTTCGGTGATTTGAAATGTAACAGATACAGAGTAAGTCTGCAGATAAATCACACAGTTTATCAAGGATATGACAGTTTTTATTTTAAGGATCTGAGGAGATAGATTTGGGAATAAATGGATTGACATAAAGCACACTTTGGTCCCAAGATACTTAGGAGTAGGAAGGTCATCTTAGTCCTCACCCCCACCCAACTTGCAGTAGAATTAATGTGTTCTGCCCTTCATCAGAAGTTCCTTTGTATTTTTCTGCTCTGGGAAGGCTCAGCTTTATGACCAGGTAGGTATTTTCAATAAGTTGAAAATATAGGTGTAGGCACGTGTGTGTGTGTGTGTGTGTGTGTGTGTGTATGTGTGTGTGTTGGTCTGTTTTGCTATGTGTGTGTGTGCACATGGTCAGTGCCATAGCTCAGCCAACCCTGAGTGTCTGTCCCTAGCTTTCTTTACCTTGCGTATTAGAACAGTGTTTTAGGATATATGATCACACTGTGAACTCCGAATTTGTGTATATAGTCTTACTGTACTAGAGTTAAAACCTTACCTTTTTATTTAGACAAAACAAATATTGTGGGATTTATGATCACACTGTAAACTCCAAGTCTGCATTTGCATTAATTAAAGAAAATCAACCTTTGGCCAGGAGGCAGAGTCACCAAGTAGTTGACAGAAAGTAATCATAGAGAGCCACAGGGTGTCCAGGAAATGGATAGAGAATTGCACAGGAAGTAGTGGTGGTGGGGGGACTTAGAATGTGGTGGTCCTTTTTGGTTTGCAGCAATGGAAGAGATGCTCTTTTTTCTGAGATGCAGGGAAAGGAAGGCCAGCTAATTGTTCCTCAACTTGTCTGAACTAGCAGGTTTTCACCCCAGTATCTGACTCCTGGGTCATTATTGGTGAAATAGAAAGATAGCGACTTAGTTAAAAACTACATTTGGCTGCAGAGGCAGAGGCAGTTCCAGAGGGACACTGAAGTCTGCCAGGCCTCAGCCTGAGCAGTGGAGCAATGGTCGTAGAGCCAAGCTGTAGTCAGTAGCTGATAGAGCAGATACAGCTAGACTGGCTTGCCAGTAAGCCACCAGGATGCAGTATCCACTCCCATTCCTCAGTCCTGGGGTTAAAGGTGAGCTATGCAAAACCTAGCTTTTCACAGGGGTGCTAAGGATCCAAATTCAAGCTTGCGAAAGCCTTTGCTGATGAGCTATGTCTCCAGTCCCTGAAAGCACAGCTTTAAAAAGTAGAATCCTTGCTGTGGTTTCAACTCCTACTCAGCGGTGCTCCAGTTCTTAGTGTCAAACTTCTTGGCTTACATTCAAAAAGCACATTTCCAACCCCCCCTCCACACACACAAGCTGCCTTCCAACCGATGCCCGCGTGGACAGCAAGCTTACAGACCGAGCACCATCATCTTGACGCCCATCTTCCAATGCATCTTTTTATTTGAAGTCCATCAGCCCACTTAGTAGGCCCTCGACCAGATCTCCTTTTAATTAATAGACTTGTGACTAACCACAACTGCCTTGTGGGACATGCCAAACGCTAAACAGATGACAAAGTCACAGTGAGAAATCTGCTCGACACAGGGCGCCTTAATTTAAGCCATACGTAGTGGGGGGGGGGAACCCCAGCATGGCAAGGACTCAGCTCAATGTATAGAGCACTTGGTCTGTTTCAATTTATGTGCATCCCTGGCGTGCCGAATGGAACAGTCAGACTGAAGGCAATGGTTCTGATTTATAGACACCTGTTAGCATAAGTGTGAGTGACCTGCACTAGTGTTGCAAGCGCCGTAATCCAAAAGGGGACTATGTCTCTCGGTTGTATGGGGAAAAAACCCTCGCTGGTCAAGAGACTGTTAAACCTCGGCTGGGCAGGAGCCTCTGAGAAGATGTCCTACTATGTGCCGGGGAGCAGGCTCGTGCTGACGCATGCCTGCTGGCATACAGGCCTGAATGCTCCACCACTGTCAGCTGGCCCAGTTTATGGATGAAACCCATCTCCTGGGGCTGCAGGGAGGGGCTGGAGTGGTGGGTCCTTCATTAGAACCTGGCCAGAGGGCAGCTCACATCATAAAGGACAGCTGTCTAATTGGATGTGCTTGTGTGTGCCGTCTTAGCTTTTACAATGGGAATAGGCTACCCGGCCTTTCTAATTAGATTGTTAAACATAATAGCTGACTGGCACAGCAGTAAAGAATTTGCCCTGCTCTTTGTAAGCACAAAATAGGGCTCAGGAAAGATGCCGGGTTTTTCCAGCCCATTTCCCCCATCATTGTATCTGATGGTAATGAGATGGGGTTTATTTCTTTGTAAAAGCGCTCAAAGGAGGACAGGTCAGGTTGAAGTTCGAGCTAAATGTGAAAACACACACAGGCAATACAGTAGCCCAACTTCAGCTTCCCTCCAGCCTCTCGTCGCCCCTAATTGGTGTCTTGTTGGTTGTCTCCAGTGAAAGAGCAAGAATTAAATGAGATTGGAAATTGAATTACCCTGTCACCCCTCAAGGTGGTCTCCAGACCACAGTCTCAAAAAACTCAGTGGAGCAGGGTGGGAAACGCTCCCATGCAGAGACTCTTTCCTGTCTCCGGAGTCCCCTGAGAAGCAGTAGGAAGTAGGAAGAAAACAGAGAGTAGAGGAGGGGAGAGAAGGTTGGGGGTGTAAGCGGAGGGCGCAGCTAGCTGACACCGTTGTCCAGCAGCTTGCAGAGCCTCGGATATGACATCTTCACTCTCGGCTCCACTGTTTTCCGAAATTCCTCGAGCCTCTCATTTTTAAACTCATCATCACCACATCTCACCATGTGTCACCTTGGAAACACCTGTCAGATATTCCGAATGATTCGGGTTTCACATTTAGGCGTGCTCGTGAGTTGTATTTCTTGGTATCATAAGAGTTCTTCGCTGTACTGTTGCTTTGCACGGGAAACCACGACACTATAGCGCAGCTGTGGCCACATAAATGTGGTGACCATCATGGTAGTCTTCCACTCGGGAGTTAGAATGCCCCCGTGACCTTGGTCACTCAGCTGGCTGCGTTCTCTATACAAACCGCTGTGTAAGAAGGCATTCTTTCTTCTGAGATCGCCATATCAACACCATGATCCATCCCAGAGGAATATCCGCGCAGTACCAACAGGAAGAGGAAACAAAACTAAGCAAAAACCTTCTTAAATGCACTCAGAGCTTCCAGCATGGCCTGCCAGATCACCACCACAAAACTACATTTTGCCATTTTATTTCAACATCATCCCGGAGGGATGGCCACTCGATTTTCAGAAATATCCATGATAAAGGGATGAATGAGTATTTGGATTAGTAAGGACTGTCTATGTTTCTGAGAGTATTTCAACCGTTGGTTTTCGTTCTCCCTTCTTTTGCCCCTGTTGAATGTTCTCCCTCTCTGACTTCAGTCTTAAAATAGCTTTTTCAAAGTTCAGACATGACTGCCGAAGTAAATTCTATTTATGATCTTTTGCTCATTTACTACCTGAGTTCAGACATTCCGTCTTCTCTTTGACACTCAGATTTTGCTGGGCACTCCCTGTCCACAGGGACACTTTCAAGTGCATGGGCCAGGGGCTCTCTCTGTCCAACTTGCTTGTTCTTTCTTTATTAATTGGAGCCTGATACTTGGAGCTAGGACGCATGTCTGACTCACCGCAGCCTCTCCATGTCCTCTGCGTGAGATCTGACTGCTTGTCACCGTCATTTCCTATCCTGCTCCTTAAAGCTGCGCCCTTTAGTGCTGCTATTCTTTGGGTCAACCTTTAGGTATTGTGCCTTGGTCTGCCCATATCCCACAGCAAATGTATGTAACGTAGTGCCTAACACTGTCTTCCTACGGCGGTTCCTCGGGAACCCCGGTGCTGTGAGTCCCTGCACTGGTTCGTGGGGAACCCCGGTGGTATGAGTCCCTTCACTGGTTCCTGGGGAACCCCGGTGCTGTGAGTACCTGCAGCTGCTTCACGGCTCTCCTGAGACTAGTTTCTTGTAGCGGAGTGCTAATCAGAGGTGGAGCATGTGCTTTGCGTACATGAAACCTTGGACTCAGCCTCCCCTACCAAGAAACCCAAACAAAGGGAAGATGTCATCCCCAAATGTCATAGATTTTCCTACCTCCCAACCTCATGCAGAGGAGAACGGAGAAGAGAAAGAAAGAAATTCACCGGACTCGAGACAGGTGCAGCTGGGTCATAGCATTTCTTCGGCCTGTCTCCCTAGATTTTGTGTTTCTTTTGTAGGTTTATGAGATCCTGGACTGGTGAAGGAATTGGGCCTGCTGACACAGTTGTAAATGAGGCCTATGTAGACAAGTGATTACTAAGTCTATGTTCCTCGGGGATGAGAATAAGCAACTACGATGTTTTATCAAAGAGCCACGATGGCCCCTTTTATGTAGCTTACAAACTTTTGACAATTGAACCATAAAATCAGCAGAGACATTGACCCTTGCTCCAAACCTGTGAATCAAAGAACTTTGAAGACACTTGTGGACAAGTGGGATTCTGCAGCCAGGGAAAACCCAAATATTGGCTTTGTTTTGAAATGGGAGCTCCTTCTGCATTCTGAGACCATGCGATGTTTCACATTCCAGACTCCGTTATGCACACATGGGCGACTTTCTGCCAGCATTCGTGGAAAACGGCTTAAAAGGCCCTGAAACTGAGAAGTGGATTATGTCAGGGGCTAAAATTACTTGAGAAATTTTTGATCATACAGGTTTTGGAAGACAATCAATTTGACACACGTGTCTATAACGATGCGAAGATGTGAGTGTCCCCGTCCCCGTGATAACATATGATGCGGGGGGGGGGAGGGGAGGGCAGAATGGAGTTACTGCTCTGGCCGCTTGTGTTATATTGAGTTTGGGACAGGTGTTGCGCATAACGTCACAAACACCAGTCATGACACTTGGTTGCGCTCACATTCCTGGGGTCCTTTGCTTCTCAAAGTTTATTGACAGATGATGCTGCTCCTCAAATTTCTAAGAAAAGAACTTTTCATCGACATGCGAACACACTGTGCTTATTTGGCAAACACGAGTATCAGGTGACATAGTTCTGCATGTGTGTGACAAGCAGAAGCTGTAATAGAGACTTGCCAAGGAGGAGGAGAGAACACCACACTAGATGGTCCCTTGCTTATTCCATTTTTGTCCCATTTTTTAGAACAAGTTTCAGGAAAAAAAAATACTCCCGAAATTCTAACATCATAAGACAATGTTAGTCTCCAATGGTTCAAAGTTGAACCTTCTCTGGATCTTGTTTCATTTCAAAAGGGAGAAAAAAAAGAAGGATAAAGTCCCAAGGATTGCTCTTGAGCCTTAGGCAGCTGTGGTACCCAGTCACTTGGTTAGACTAACAGGTACAATCAGGGGGTCTGTTTGATTCAGTCGCTGACGGCCAGAGAAATACTATTCTAAGAAAATGAAAATGAGACCAAAGGCTCAGCACAAAGCCTGTGAAGGACCTGAATTTATGTCCACAAATGCTCAACTGTCCATGGAGGGGGAGGCTGAGAGACCCCCTCTGGAACCTTCCCAACAGTCCTGCTGGGCCTCTCAGCATTGCGGGAACACTTAGGCTTGACTGTGCTTCATCCTGCTGTAAACCTGGCCTTCAGGGTGGCAATGTTAAAAGGCAGCAGGGCTTTTCAGAAGGGGAGCCTGTGGGAGTCGGTTAGGCACTGGGATTGTGCCAGCTCTTAAACACAAAGTACGATCCTGAGATCAGATGGGGAACGGATCCCTAGATCTCTATTCTTGGGCTTGAACTCACCATGAGATACCAGTTATTCATGTGCACATCTGAGTTGTGATGCCATCTGTCACGAGGTCCTCCATGAAAGCAAGCAGATGCCTTCGAACCTCTGGAACTATGGACCAAAATGTGTCTTTTCTTCATAAACCAATAAGCCGTAGGCATTTTGTAACAGCAGTGAGCAACAAATAATACAGTGCCATAGGATGGTTTTTCCAATGCAGAACCAATTCCTCCCAGCAGCTAACCCAGCAGGTCCAGCAGGCGTGTCAGAATCTCATGCAGAGAGGGTGCCTGTGCAAGTATGTCTTCTGCAGACCGAACACTGAGACTTCACAGTGACAGCTCCTAACCCGTCAACGGCAACACAGATTCAAACAGAAACGGCCAAATGCAGAGTACTAAAGCCAAGGGCATCAAGGAAACCCATCAGCGGAAAGTTCATAGGTCATCCTGCAAATGGACTTCCTCTGGGAAGGCTGCACTGTGTCCAGGTCCCCATCTCGGGCACTGTGTCAGTCCTCGTGGTCCAGTAGCTTTGCCTTCTCCATGCCTTTCATGGCTTGAGGTCACTGCAGCCTGGATTTCACACTTTGAAATGATGGCAGGAAGGAGTCGAGGGACCATTTCACAGCATTGAAGATTCCAAGAAATACAGACTTCAGATTTACTGGATAAAGCTATGCCCGGTTGTGACATCTCTGTCTCACCTTTTGCTATGACGGCAGAGTAGAACTGTGACAGAACCCAACAAAGCCATGCAGCCTGGGATATTTGTTACCTCAGAGAAAACACTGCAGCCCTTGAGGTGTTTGTACATGGCTTGTGAGGGTCCCAGCATGAGCAAAGTGGAGTTACCTGGCTTGCTCCGAGTTCTCAGCAACATGAGATGATGCCACTCACTTGAGCTGCACAGGTGTTGGCAGAACACAGAGACTACCTGCCGCTCAGCTCCTATTTCTCCCAGGACATAGTAAGAGTTCAGTCTGGATGAGACACTCTAGTGAGGAAAGTATAAATTCTGGCGATGGGTGCCTGAGGGGAAACTAAGCAATCCTGGTCCAGACGGATAAATAATGAACGGGAAAAAGTCTCCAACAGTGTCGTTGGTTCTAGGACCTTGGGTTATACTGTTCAGATCCGGGGCTAGAATTTTTAAGTGGGCAGATCTTTTTAGTGCGATTAAGAAACAATGTGAGATGGCTCAGTCAATAAAGTGTACCCATGTTTGAAAAAAATTCAAAAGTGAGGCAGGGCAGGACACACCTGCAATTTCAGCCCTGGGGACACAGAGACCAGGGGCTCCTGGCCAGCCAATCCAGTTGAAATTTTGGGCTCCAAATTCAGTGAGAGGCTCTATCTCAAAAACAAAACAAACAAACAAACAAACAAAAACCAAAATGGAGAGAGATGGCAGGAGACACCTGATGCCAATCTCTGGCCTCTATCCAGGTATGCAATAGTATGTAAACAAGGCACACACACACACACACACACACACACACACACACACACCACACATGTATTCACACAAGTACACACATGCATTTACTATATGCACACATACACACACATACATACACATGCACACACACAAGAGATGTGTTTTTCTTCTGAGTTTTTCAGCAGTAGGCCTCTGAGTGCACACATGGTATTTGCTAAGGCCGCAAAGATAAATGCACTCTGTCGCTCACTGGTAAAACTATTTATCCATCCATCCATCCATCCATCCATCCATCCACCCATCCATCCATCCATCCATCCACTCACTCATTCATCCATCCATTCATTCACTCACTCACTCACTCACTGATCCAGCACAAGTGATGAATGAAGTACCACGGGTCCTACCCACAGGCAGCTTGGACTCGAGGGAAGGGAACAGACACACAAACACAACTAAGTTAAAAAGAAAATGTAAATATTCCCAAACAGAAAAGAAGAGCACGCACATAAAACATCATCGCCCACGCCCTGTTTTTGCCTAATAGCTCCTACGGTTCTCCTTCCCTCTGGCAGAGGAGGCTGTCCATCAGCATCAGCCAGTTGCAGCTCTCAAGAGCAGGGGAAGCTGGCAAAGCTTCCCCATCCCTAGCCTCATCACCAAGGCCCTCTGGCACCCAGTTCTGGAAAGCAACATGTTTCTCTTCCCGCTGTGACTGCGGAGAACATGCAGCCCAAACTCCAGCCTCGGGAGAAGAACCACGCCGGGTCTTTTATGCCTGGTATGCCATCAAACATGTGTCTGTGTTGTCAATGATTAAATGATTAGGAGAACATCATCAAGATCAAAAGGCAGCACATGTCACAGGCAATCAGGGGGCAGCCCCAGCTGTGACAGAAGGGATCCCTGCTGGGGCAGGTACCCAGCAAACCATGTGGGCTCAAGATGAAGCTGGGGAGGGCCATCTGAGAGCTGCTCATTTCAGTCCCATTAAGAGGGTAGCTATCCCAGAAATACAAACGTCACAGCTGAAGTGGGATTTGAGATCAACTGAAGGAAAGGAGTGGGGTGGGGGGTAGGGAGGAATCCAGTCAGTAGCTTACAGATTAGCAGTTCTTTCTCTAAGAAGTCTTCAGAGGAATGCTCTACTGACTGGTATATTTGTCAAGCACGTTTTAAATCACATGTATACGTTCTCGTGCAGAAGTGGTTCACCTGGGACTCAAGGGAGCCTCGGCAGATCCCCAAACTGTCAAAGCAGTTTTGATGTAGCCATCTTTATACTGATCCTGTCGCTAATTTTCCATGTGGAAGCATGGGCCGGGGGAAACAGCCCCTGAGACTCACACTCAGATGGATATTCACAGTGAAGCTCATCTACAGCAGCTCGGGAAGAAGAGACATGGAAAATGGAGCTCTACAAAGTCACAGCGGCTCTCAGATTCAGAAGGCCTAAAGTCGGACTTAGATGTCCCTGCATGATCCAAGCTGGTCACCAAATGCCTCCCGGGCTTCAAGTGATCTTATTCTCCCAGAGTTCCCAGGGACCCAACTCAGGCTCCACTGCTGGAATCCGGCAGGGCTCTGAGCACAGTCCCATCCAGGCACGAGGCTTGGGGAGGACGTGGGTCAGCTCAGGAGGTCACAGAACTGAGGGGACAGTTTCATCCTCCATGTGTCTCATGCAAAGCTCCCTGGTTGACTCCTCCTTGGTTGAAGAAAGTGCCTGTAATCGCCAAACCCGACTCTTTCTGTGACTATCCAGTCCACAGCTGCAGCCGCCACAGCTCTCGACTGTCCTGGAGAGAACCCCTCCTTTCCCAGCCTGAGGGGGCCTCGGTCTTCCATCTGGAAGTCACAGGGGTCTCTTCCCTGTACCTCAGGGTCAGTACTTCCTGCGGTGTTTCAGCTGTGACAAAGACAGACCAGCCATGCCAAGAGGAAAGGCTGTCTTTGCCAGGGTCTTCTGTCTCATACCTTAGGGCTGGGAGACCCCATCCATCTCTCCTTCACACAGACGCGTTGCATGGCCCCAGCCTGTCAGTTCTGACTCCCACACCTGATGGCTTTAGAAAATTACTTCCTCACAGGAACTTGAGAGGCCACAGAGTTTGATACAAACATTAAAAATACTAGTGCCATGTCAGGTGGAGAAGCCTCCCATACCCAGTTCTTATGGGGAGGGGAGAAGTGTGTTCTGCTCTGAGGTATCTTACTTACACCTTTTGCAGGGCACCACACTGGCTTCTGGGAAGCCAAAAACTTCCATTCTGAAGTGTGGGCTGACAGCAATCCCTTCTGTTAATAAAAGGAAGGCCTTGGGCGTATGCAGAGCAAGAGTGCAGGATCAAGACTCCCCTCTAGGGAAGGAGGGGTCTCCAAACAAAAAGAAGCTGCCTTGGGCATCAGCCACACCCCAAAGGTCCCCATCCATGGTATTCCTCCTATCTTCTTTATGCTTCTGCTCTCTCTCTCTTTCTAATTCTAGAGGTGCTCAACAAAGACCTCTGCTGGGTAAGAGGCAATGCCCCTTTCCACGGGGAGCCTTTGACAGGGCTGGGACAACATTCAGAGAACGTGGGTTTAGGTCAGATGGGAGCTTCACTGGAAACCATTTGTCAGCTCTTCATGATCGAAGATTCAACAGGCAGAGTGGCCATCCAAAGCCAGGCCAGGCCAGCATGCCCAGCGTCCTTCTAATGCTCTGCATTTCTCTTCCCCACAGAAAAACTAGAGCGCCAAAGAAGAAATAAGTGGGGTAGGGCAGCTCAGCTCACATCTGTCATCCCAGCACTCGGGAGGCAAGGGGAGCTTGAGGTTAAGGCCAGTCTGATCTACACAGTGAGCTCTGCCCCAATCAGAAAGGAAAGAAGGGAGGAAAAAAGAAAGGAAGGAGGGAGGGAAGGAAGAGAGGGAGAGAGAGAAAAAGAGAGAGAGAGTAAACAGACTCCTAGGATGCTTGTTAGAGACAAACACTGTCCGTGCAGCCTTTTTCTAGCCCACGTCTTCCATTGATGGTAAATTTTATTAATGGAATTTTCTGGAACCTTCCAGAAGCTTTTTGATTCCCTGTACTAACCTGTTCTTCTTGGGGTCTAACAGCAGACAGGTCACTCTATGGGAGGAAAAAAGTGAGGAGAGGTTGTGGGTTAAGTGTAGTATCCGTGTCCTGGACTTTGCCACCCAAGTGTGGAATGGAGCCACAGGTACAACAGACTGTTTTCCTCACCAGCTGGTGGACCCTTGACACCCCTTCAGTGGGTGACATTAACTTAATACAAAGGCTATTTAGCTAAGACCCAAATCTTAACTAAACATGGGCTAGTACATATCATGTCACTTGATGAGCCAGGCCGGACATGGAGGACCCTTCCAGATGCCTTAGAGAAGCTCTTTGATGCTCTCCAAAGGCCACTGTGTTGACAGCCTTGCTGGTCTTCCCATTGTTTGTGTCAAGGAAGAAGCTGATGGGGGAAGGCTCTGCTCACTGGAGACAGCCCTGTACCTTGCGCTCTGCCCCTAGACTTTCTAATGTTAGGCTATAGCCCCAGAGAGCACCTTCACCATGGCCATGGAGCTTACTACAAAAACAGACACCTAGGAACTCTGGATTTCTCAGCCGAACTTACCCTCTGTATCCTCACATGCAAAGGAAATAGGGCAAGAATTCTGTGAGGACAGTAGAGTGTCTCCAGCTTCCTGGAGGATGCTAGACTTCTACAGGCTGGAGACATGGCCACTAGCTTCCCAGTCCCTGTGGAATTTTCTGGGAGCTTGCTCGGGCACCGGCTTTCAACCATGCTTCCAAAGATAGGCTGAACAATGACAACAGTTCCTTGTCATGATTAAAATCTCCCCCCCTCTAAAGTTAGTCCCAGGAAATTAGAATACCGGTAATTGTAGGAAGCCACACAATGCTGGTTTAAAGTGGAGTCATTTACGGAAATCAGCAAGGCAGACTCCTCAGGAGAGATATCCTCAGTGTGTTTTGTCCTATAACTTAAGGCCACTAAAGGGTCATCAAATCTCAATGGCTCCCAATTATTAAGACCACTCCAGGAAAGATAACAGGGAATTGTTTGTTGAGAAATGTTGTGACATGCTTGCCTTTCCTCATACAAAAGGAAGGGTGTAGTGGTGTGTGTGTGTGCGTGCGTGAGAGAGAGAGAGAGGGAGAGAGAGAGAGAGAGAGAGAGAGAGAGAGAGAGAGAGAGAGAGAGAGAGAGAGAGAGATTAGGGACAGGATTTGAAGACTTTGACCTTTAAGTTTCCTTTATCATTATATTTTTAAAAAATAGAAAAACCAGGTCCTCTCCCCACTGTCCATGCTTAGTATAGAGAAATATATGATTCCAGGAATAGAACCACAATTCCTATTCACAAACGAGCCAATGTGCTCACAAGCACAATAAAGCAAAGCGGTTCTGCATTTTGCTTGTGTTGACTGTTCTAGAATGTGCTGTGCTTTTATTCTATCTTTTCTGCCAAGAGGGGCAATAAATGCAGCAGCAGGCGGCAGCGGAGAAATTGCGGCTGTCTATACAAGCACGTGTGGCTGAATCCAGGGGAACCTGCACACTGTTTGGCCAACTCACCGCCATGCACCAAAGCTGGGAAAGGAGATACAGCGCCTGTTCTTAACGTCTGTGTCGAGTATGCTGTGCCCGGCTCTAAGTAACTCAGGATTGTGAGGAACGGTAGCTTCAGGCCATGCCCTGCCCTGAATGACTCCATTTTACAAGCAGGAGTTGGTTCTATTTTCAGTGCAGATATAGAGGCAGGATGACTCTTGTGCATGAAACATTGGCACACATGCCTCCAGCACTACCCACAGGCACCACGGTAACGAATGACTTCATCCTATAAAATGTACCCATCAGAAGCTTATCAAAGAAGAGTGGAAGTATGTGGCCGCATGGGTGTATGGAAATCACGTACGAAAACTAGGCCTGGGAACTTAGGGAAGATAGCAGTTTAAGAAAATGCATAACACCCTCACCCAGACCACATCAAAAGAAGGACACCTTAACATTGTAATGGCAACTTGTACTGGCTGATTTTGAGCGTCAACTTGACATCAACTCGAGTCCTCGGAGAGGAAGGAGCCTCAGCTGAGGAAATGCCTCCATGAGATCCAGCTGTAAGGCATTTTCTCAATTAGTGATCAACAGGAGAGGGTCCAGCCCATGGTGGGTGGTACCATCTCTGGGCTGGTGGTCCTGGGTCCTAGAAGAAAGCAGGCTGAGCAAGCCATGGGAAACAAGCCAGTAAGCAGCACTCCTCCGTGGCCTCTGCATCAGCTCCTGCCTCCAGGTCCCTGCCCTGTGCGAATTCTTGTCCTGATTTCCTTCGGCAATGAGCAGCAATATGGGAGCGTAAGCCAAATAAACTCTTTCCTCCCCATCTTGCCTTTTGGTCATGGTGTTTTGCTGTAATGATAGAAACCCAAACTAAGACAGGGACAGAATCCTTCATCTATCACTAGTATGTGCCCCATCCATCTGGGAACCAGCAGACAGAGAACGTCTAACTCCCCTGGGCTCGGCGGGCCGTGTTATCCACTGCTTGGCATGTGCGTGCATTCAATTTTGTTTGCCTTCAGGCATTCCACCTTCCCCATCTGTCTGGATCTCCTGCTCTGCCACCATGGAGGCTCCTTCTAGCCTGCTGCTTAGTGCACTGTAGGCACCTGTTCAATGGAGTTTGTTACTATCTGTCCAACTGGGTCTGAGTCAGTTCTCTTTCTCTGTTCTCCGAAGCCCCAGCCCAGGGTGCTGCAACTTCTTTAACCCTTCTGCAGTTAGCCTGTAACCTAAAATTACACACCGATAGGGATATGATTACTATGCAATATGTAACTGGGATCTGAGAATTGATATTGGAAATGAAAGGCGTAATAAAAGAGGCTGTGGCCACCACCAGGATTACTCAGAAAGTTCCGGCCCGTGAGAACAATGCCCTTTGGGGCTTTATTGTTACTCAATAATTGCTGACGTCGCAGACAGAGAGACGCAAGTCTGCGGCCTGTCACACGGCACAGTCCCGCTGGTCTCTGCCACGGTGACACATTCCCGTGCCCGTTTCTTCTTTCAGGACCGTCACTCCTGTCTGGCCCACTCTTTCATTTCGCTGTCACCAGCTGTCTTAACTCCTTCCTCTCAACACGTGTTTCCACGGCCCCAGCTGCAGAAGGAAGGCCCTGTACAGAATGACCCACCCAGTTCAGGTCACCTCCCCGGAGCTCCACTCAGCCCAGCCTATGCCCACCACACACGCCAGCCACTCTGACGTTCCCTGTGCCTTGGTGCATGTGATCACGTTCTCGGCAAACAAATGCATTGGTAAGAGGCAATAATGAATCTAGGAGGACACAACTCTTGCCCTCCCAGAGCCAGACACCTAGCAAAGAGACACACACTGCTGTCACGCAACACAGCAAACATTAAACACACATTGTCCTTAGCTACAAAGTGTGACACAGTTGTGCACAATTGAATCCTTGGAACTGGTTTGCATGGCCCATGGAGTTTCCTGGGAACATGAGAAAGAAGTAAAGCATTGAGGACGTGACAACAACTAGGAAAGGGTGGGCGAGTTGTGAGCATCCCAGGCAGAAGATGCAGCTTGGATCTTGCTGGAGCATCCTACACACTCGTGAGCCTTGGTGACCCCCTCCTACTTCAAGGGCTGCACTTGAGCCTAGGGACGCCTGCTTCCTCCCTCAGAGCCCGGAACACGCACTGCATATTACATACTATGAGCACCGTAGAGGATGATGGGGAATAAAGAGAAGCCCTCGTGTGCTCATTGCTCTTACACTGCTGTCTGTCTGACAGAATCAGTGTAAGAAAGGATGGTTTCGTTTGGACTCAGGGTCTCAGGAGCCCTCATTCCATCCAAGCAGAGAAGCCTGGGAGAGTGGCCCAATCCATAGTGGTAGAAGTAGGTAGCTGAGGTGGCTTGTATTGTGGTACACAGGCAAGGAAATAAAGGTTGTGCCTGAACCGGAGTCTGGGTATGAGGCTTCAAACCGTTCCCAAGTGATTTACTGCCTATAAGACCCTTCTAAAGATTCCATGCTTTGCTAAAACACCATCACCCATGGAGAAACAGTCATTCAAAACAGGAGCCCGAGGCTACCCCTTCACATTCTAACCATAGCGCCCTGCTTAGTTTAAAAACTCACTTTTTTGTTTGTTTGTTTGTTTTTGTTTTGTGGCCAGGCATGGTTGCACATTGCATGTGCCTGGAGTCTCAGAATTTGGAAGAATGAGGCAGGATTATGAGTTCAAATCCAAAGTGGGCTATACATGGAGATCCTGTCTCAAAAACAATTGTAGGTTTTTGTTATTCAAGTGTGATGAAGCCAGCAGGGGATGACTCAGGGGATGACTGCCATTTAAAAGCTAGCTTGTTATAGTTCCCAAGATATGGGCAGATTGCTGTCCCCACCGGTCTGATACCTGGCCATGAGATAGTCAGATGGGGAACAGTGTCCCGCACTGTGCTTGTCCTATAAAGGGAGACTGGGTTTGGGTTCTGGGCAGCCTGCGTGTTTATGAAGTTAGCTCCACAGAGCAGAATCCTTGTGACTTTGGGCAGTGGCCTACTGGAGAGGGACAGTCCTTTCCTGGGGCTCACAGGTTCCAGATGAGAATGTCTGACTAAGCTGAACACACAGCCCTTGAGGGCTTGCTGCTTGGCTGGGGGGGGGGGTGTGCACAAGAAGCAGAAGACACAACATAGCTAAGCACAAAGCCAAGACCCCTGACCAGGTTTTACAGAGCTGGGCCTTCTCAGCTGAGGAAAGGTCTGGGATGAGCTTTGAAGGATGGACGGGAGTCAGAGAAAGAGGGACTTGCTGGCCCATGAGGGGCAGAGCACAGAGGGAGGGAAACTCTTAAGCAGATGATGAAAATGGCCCTGCATGGCCGGACGAGCCCCTAAGTGACTGGATGAACCAGTGAGAATGAGAGGCTACGAGACCCAGACTGTGAGAGGTGGGTTCAGCAGCCCGCGAATTTAGGCAGAAGCAGGAGGAGGGGTGGGCTCTGGAAGGTGAACAACATGAATATGCCTGAGGAGACTGTCTGGAAGTGAGTCAGAGGGTAGCAAAGGAACGTGCAGGACAGAGAGTGTAGAGATGAGCAGGTTCAAGAGAATTTTTCCCAAAGCAAGAGGGTAGGATTTGTGAAACACTCCCATTAGGCAGGCCTTTCTGGGAAGGGCAGCACCCACGGGCTCTATGTGGGATGGAGAAGGAGAACCTCAGCCCTCATAGGTCACATTCTCTTAGAGTCTTTGTATCAGGATCCTGAACTCTGAGGGGTGTTTCCCTGAGACCATCACTGAAGGACTGAGCAAGACAGCTATTAGAAAGCGCTTTGCAAAGCGCCCAGTGCTTTCAACCGCTGCCCATGTTTTCCCTTTGCCACCGCTGCTCTTGGACAGTCTTGGCCACCATCTGCCCACCGCCCCCCCACCAGAGCCAAGGGGCACAGTCACCCTATCCTAACATCTCAGGTTCAGTCACTCTGTGCAACACACAGGCAGCCAGCACTCTTGACATCCTGAACCTTCCCCCTTTCTTCCCCAGCAACTGTCTTAGGCTTTTTATTTCTCCGATGAAACATGACCCAAGCAACCCAGGAAGGAAAGGTTATTTGTTTTGTTTGTTTGTTCTGCTTTGCTTTTTTTTTTCTTGTTTTTCTTTCATTTTGCACTTTCATTTAACAAGCCATCACTGAGGGAAGTCAGGGCAGAAACCTGGAGGCAGGAGAGGATGCAGGGATCATGGACTGGTGCTGCTTAGGACTTGATTTTCATAGCCTGCTCAGACTGCTTGCTTACAGAATCCAGGACCACCAGCGAGGAATGGCACTACTCACAGTTGCCTGGACTCTCCCTCATCAATCACTAACTTAAAAAAAATTGTCCTACAGGTTTGCCTACAGCCAAATCTTATAGAGGCATTTTCTCCACTGTGGTTCTCTCCTCTCCCAAACTATGACTATAACTTTTGCCAAGTTGACATGAAACTAGCTATCCCAACAACAGAACCCTGAATTTATTCTGGACTTTATTCCACTGGAGAATTACACTATCTCAGCTCTGGGAGATCTAACTGTAAATTCTTCCAGTAAGATATACGCACAGGACGGCAGAACCTGCAGAAAGCATTCTCGAAATTCCATTCTCTCTCCCTGTCCGGACTCGGCTGAGACAGCCGGAGTCCAAGCCACTGCTTTGAACTGTAAAGAAGCCTGGAGAGGCTTTGTGATATTGTAAAACAGAGGCTTGAGAAAACTGGGATCCCTACCATCCGTGGAGGCCCAGCCTAGCCTTAGACACCCTATTCTAGATGGATTTCTTTGAGAAACGCAAATTTTCATACGCTGCTTAATGCATTGCCTTGCTGGACAGTTGTGATTGACAGCAAGCTTAGGGAAACACGGCAACGTCCCAGGATTCTAGCATCAGGTTTGTCTCTGAGGACATGAGACTGTCAAAGAGCAAAGCTAGCTATGCCTTAAAATTGATTGTTAGCGTGTACAGGAGGAGAGAGACAGAAGAGACAGAATCCAATATTAGAACGGCACTTTTCCGCTCGCTTGGCTAGGTGCTTCTAAAACTAAGTAAATGTTTTGAAAATTTTCTAAGAAAAAAAATACAGTGTTGAATTTAATCTCACTTTTACATCGAAAGAGTCTATGTTGCTGCTTCCTCTTAAAATTGTGCTTTTAAAAACAAGGCTGGGATAACTGACTTTTTAATGTGGCTTCCTTTAAAGGTCCCTTCTACAGAGTAGCACAAAGCCAAAAAATTCTTTTAAAAAATAAATAAAACCAGGAAAAAAACCAGCATCATTTCTTTAGATCTGGTTGAAAAAGAACTGTACAATTTTCATGACCCTTTTGTTCTCCAACATTATTTCAGGAATAAAACAAAATATGAAAAATCTTATGAAATACATGATGTTTCAATAGACGAGAATAAAATCTGCTTGAAAAAAAAACTGTGAGCTACCCTTTCAGATTGCAGGGTGGAAAGCTATAATAGAATGATATTCAAAGAATGGGTTCAAAAAATAAGAAAATGTCCTCTTGGTCTGTTGATAAAGGACCACACTGCATATCCCCAAATCCATATGCTGAAGCCCCACCCTCCAAGCCTGGAACCATGGGTGATAATTAATTTTATGCCTTAAATAGGCTTCGATTGCTTGATAAGCACGCCAGAACCAAAAGCAACTTGGGAAGAAAAGGGTTATTTCCGTTTACAAACCTCAGGTCACACCCCATCTCTGAAGAAGTCGGGGTAAAAAGTCAAGGCAGTGGGCAAAAGTTGGGAACATGGAGGTATGGCGGGGGGAAGGGGAGAAGGGGAGAGAGAAGGGGAAGGGAAGGATTGGGGAGAGCTTAGGGGAGTGGGAGGATTGAGATGGAGGAAGGGCAGATATAGGAGCAAGGAAGAAGATAATTATGGAAGCAATTTTAGGGTTGGCAAGAGACTTGGCTCTACAGGGATCCCAGGTGTCTACAGGGATGTCCCCAGCTAGGTTCTTGGCAGCAGAGGAGAGGGTGCCTGAACTGGCCTTGTCCCATAGTCACACTGATTAATATCTCAAATATCACCATAGAACCTTCATCCAGCAATGGATGGAGTTAGAGACAGAGACCCAAATCAGAGCACTGGACTGAGCTCCCAAGGTCCAGTTGGAGAGCAGAAGGAGGAAGAAGATAAACAAGGAAGTCAGGACCGCGGTGGGTTGGTCCACCCACGGAGACAGTATGCCTGATCTAATGGGAGCCACCAAATCCAGCTGGACTGGGACTGAAGGAGCATGTGATCAAAACGGACTCTCTGAATGTGGCTGACAATGGGGGCTGACTGAGAAGCCATTGATAATGGCACTGGGACTTGTTTCTACTGCATGTACTGGCATTTTGGGATCCTAGTCTGTTTGGATGCTCACCTTCCTAGGCCTGGATGGATGGCGGAGGGCCTTGGACTTCCCACAGGGCAGGGTACCCTGCCCTCTCTTAAGACTGGAGAGGGGAGGAAGTGGAAATTTTTTAATGGAAAAAGAAAGAAAGAAAGAAAGAAAGAAGGGAGGGAGGGAGGGAGGGAGGGAGGGAGGAAGAAAGAAAGAAAGAAAGAAAGAAAGAAAGAAAGAAAGAAAGAAAGAAAGAAAGAAAGAAAGAAAGAAAAAAGTCAAGGCAGGACTTGAAGGCAGGAACCGCAGCAGAGGCCATGGAGGAGGCTGCTTGCTGGCGTGCTCTTCGTGGCTTACTCAGTTTGTTTTCTTTTATCATCTCGGACCTCCTGCCCAGGAATGGCACCAATCACAACGAGCTGGCTTCTTCCACATCAATCACCGATGAAGATAATACCCCACAGTCTTGGCTACAGGCCAATCTGATGGAGGCCTTTTCCCAATTAAGAACCCCGCTTCCCAGACAGGTCAAAGTTTCTGTCAAGCTGACAAAAAGCAACCAGCACATCCCAGCACCTCCAGCTGACTCTGAGAGCCCCTCTGCGGGCTCACACCCTGTCTACAGGTACCTTTTACCCCCGTGTAGGCATGATTCCCACACACAGATAGAAATAAGTACTGTGGTGGAATAGTGATCGTCAACTTGACACAATACACAATCATCTCGCAGACGCACAGCTAAGCATGGGTGTGCGGGAAGTTTCTAGATTGGGTGGAGGTAGGAAACTGAGACCAGCATTAGCCAGATAGTGTCTCTGTCTGCGGGCTTTCTACCTGTGATAGCAGTGGAAGTCACTGAAGGACTCAGACCAGGGAGGCACATGCAGATGTGTGCTCATGCCCTCACGGAACACTGGGTATCTGGGGTGAGGCAACTGAGCTAAGCCTTGGGACTGGTTCATGTTGCTCACTCTACATGTTGCCAGCACCATCCTGTGGGCTGGGATCCTTGGGAAGGAGAAGGAAGTGGGATTAGCACGAGCATCCATTGCATTCTGCTTTACCACATTTTCCTCACCGGGATGGACTATGACCCCTGGGAACTCTAAGCCAAGGTAAGTCGTCCCCCCCGCCCCACCATTTTACCACATTTCTCATTGACCTCAGCAATGAAACCAGTTTCCAATGCAGTGGCTGCCATCCTCAGCAGGTTTCCCTGGATAGCTTTTATCCGGTCAATAGCTCATCACCTACTGTCTACAAGGATCATCCCTCTTGCCTAGTAGTGTCACCTGAATCTACTAGCCAGAGAAAGTTGGAGCCAGCAGCTTCTGGGAACTCTCTCCCATCACCACTGGGGTGTGCCAACATGTCAGCATTCTATCCAAAATCTTTTTCGCCTCCACTCAGGGAACCATTTATCTTCCTGTGCCTGGGTGTCCCCACCTCAAGAAACTCACTAAAACGTTTGTCTGTGGGCTCCTGTGTCTGTCTGTGGGCTCCTGTGTCTGTGACAGTCACCTGCAGGTTACCAACAGTTCCTCTGCTTGCTGTGGCTCTGCCTCTCTCAACACCCAAGCCACGGCTGTCAATTTTTCTCCTTAAACTTTGTTGGATACTTCACACCAGTGCACAGCTCCCAGGTTGTTGTGGGTTGTTTTTTTTTTTTTTAATCCTAGGCTGCCTCAGTTTCCCCACCACGGGCTGTCCTCCCAGCTTCTTAATGGCTGTCCTCAGAAAGATAATTGAGCCGGGCATGGTGGCACATGGCTGTAATTTCCACGTCTGGGAGGCAGACACAGGAAGATCCTGGGCTCAAGGATCTTGTGCCTAACAAGACACAAGGCTCGTAACACTTCACCGTGTCTCATTTTCCTCCTCCGATCTCTAGAGCCCTCGCTCTTTTCTCACCACATTCATAGTGAAGTAAAGACACTCAGCTGTGTCCCCCCAAGATGCTCTGTCAGCCAGCCCAGCTTCTCCCTCCATTTAGAGCTAGCCCATGGGTGCTGGCTATTTGATCCCAAGGTGTGGCAGTTACATTTCAGTTACATTTCATCATCACAAGTCTACATACATAGAGCTTATTTTTATTTAAACTTCGGAGTTCCTCATGTGGCAACCATGTTAATGCCCCGTCATGTATATTGTAAACACGGGCCAAATTCTGGATTGCAGAACCAAAGAGCGGCCAAACTTTCCGCACCCTCAGAGAATGTCCCAGGCTATCCCAGGGGAGCGGTGTTAAGGAGGTGATCCTAGGGCTGTGTCAACCTCAGCACCTTGCCTGCTGCACTCAGCCAGCCTCACTGGGAGGAAGGCTGAGGCTTCAGGCCTGGTTGTCTTGGGTTGAACTTCAAAGTCTGTCAGAAAAGTTTTAGATTCCAGGGTTGGCGTCCTCAGCCCCTTTGGGAGCATGGGAGGGTGGCAACAGGGGAATCTTTCTGGTGGATGCACTGAGATTCCAGGGTAGGAGCCCTCCAGGGTTCCTTAGCGGAAGGATGGCAGCAGTGGTTCCAAGCAGACTCTTCTAGCTCGGCTCATGACTCCTTCAGATATGATGTTAACTCTAAAGGCCTCAGAGCAGCCTAATGGCCAGGGTTCTCAGTACTGGGCCTGGCATGGCCGACCATTGTTCCATTTCATTCCTTGGGTCCCTATCAGTCCTCTTTCCATGCTCCAGCAAGCAAAGGGACCAGAACGGAAGGGACATGCACAGAAAATGAGCCAGACAGTGAGCCTCATCCCTCAACTGTAACAATTGCTCAGGTCCATGTGGTGGGCAGGCAGGATAGGTCTGTTTAGCTCCCCTTACCATGTGTGTCAGTGACGGTCACTAGTGCTGTGATAAAACACCATGACCACAGCAGCTTGGACAGGGAACAGGTTTTTTTTAGCTTATATTTTCATATCATAGTTCATCATTAAAGGAAGTCAGGGCAAGAACTCAGGAAGGGCAGGAACCTGGAGGCAGGAGCTGATGCAGAGGCCATGGATGGGTGCTGCTAACTGCCTTGCTCCCGATGGCTTTCTCAGCCTGCTTTTTATACAACCCAGGACCACCTGCCCAGGAGGAGCCCCACCCACAGTGGGATGGGCCCTATGCCATCAATCACTAATTAAGAAAATGCCCTACAACTGGGTATTATGGAGGCATTTTCTCAGTTGAGGGTCCCTTCTTCCCAGTGACTCTAGTTGGTGTCAAGTTGACAGAAAAGTTTCTGGCACAGTATGTAACTTTTACCATCTCCCATGATGTTTAAAAAAACGGAGACCAGCGTTGGTCAGATAGTGTCTCTCTGTCTGTGGGCTTTCTACCTGTGATAGCAGTGGAAGTCACTGAAGGGCTCAGGCCAGAGAGGCACATGCAGATGTGTGCTCATGCCCTCACAGAACACAGGGTGTCTTGGGGTGACGCAGTCGGGCTAAACCTTGGGACTGGTTCATGTCGCTATGCTTGTTCTGCTTAGCACTTATTCTGCTGTCCATCATTCAAGACGACCTCCAGGGAAAACAGCCAGCTGAACCTCACAATGAGAAACAAAGGAAGGTTGCTGAAGCCAGAGGTCCAGTGACTCTAACTCTTCCAGAACCAGCAGAAGAAAGGGCCATGGCCCCGCAGAGAATATGGCACCGTGTCTGTGGCATGAGTCGGATGCTGATGAAGAAGCATCCCTAAGTTTGCCAGCCGAGTAGCGGGTCAAGTCGGACACCGGGACTGTGCACACTGACCTTAACCGTGCTTTTATATTTCATTTTTCAGGGCCTTCAGTTAGTCCCCAAGAAGTGATTAAGTCTTGCTTTGCCTAAGCCTGTTTGGAGAGCAACTTCTCCCTTCCCTACCAAACATGAAGTAAATCTCACTGTTTCCAGAAGTTCAAGGTACAATTCCAAATAGGTAATTTAACAATACTACCATTTTTTACAAAAGCGAAATTTCCTTCAAGATTCTTATAAATGTCAATGGCATTTATTACTTTTTTTCTTCAGAATTTATCAGACAGAAACCGTGTGCCAAGCACTGCCCTGGACACCTGGCATATACTGAGTGTTGTGCTGGTAAATATTTAGCAATCACTTGGCACTCTGGGGTCTGGGACAAAAAGGATGACGTGATTCAGAGCAGTTTGCCCACTACTAGGTTGTAACGCCTCCCCCAGTCCACGGTGAACTCTGGTGATGTTCAGATCTGCTCTGGTCCCACACATCACAGGACAAGTCACTGAAGATACCATCCGCTATCCCACCCCTGTCCTCAGGGCTTCTTTGCTGACACCGCTCCTGCAGGTAAGAGTGACACATTATCTCTCCCTCACCAAGTATTTCGGGAACAGGACATGAAAATCTCAGCAGCTATACCCGCCCTCCCCATCATCCTTGTATGCAGGCTGGAACCCACGCCTATCATCCTTGCCTTTCTTGTTTTTCTTCCTGAAGCATCATACAAAACGTTGGCTTGTTTACTAATGGAAGACGAAGGCAGCTCATTTGACAACAAAAATCCAGAGCTGGATGTGTGGTGCACTGGTAGGGCTCTTGTCTAATATGGGAAAGGCCCTGAATTTGGTCCCCAGCATTGTTGGAAGAAAACAAGGACATACCCAGTGTCCCTCCACACTTGTCCAAAGGTATGGATGATGTAACTTCTCTATTCTGCTCTTGCGCAGAGAAAGGGCTGCGCTTACTGAATAAAGGAGAGCGTGCTGTGGTTTCGTCTGGGAGCTGCTTGACTGTAGTTAGAGCGGACTGGCTCCACACAGCGCAGGCAGAGGCTGAGGGAGCATGGGAGCTGTGTAGACATCTCTCCTTTCCTGGCACCTTCCCAAGAACAGGCTTCCTGGGGTCAGAGGACAAGTGGATGAGAGAGGAATCAGAAGGGCCCAGGGCACAGCTGTCCGACGGTGCTAAATATTTCCTGAACTTTTTTTTTAATAGGATGCAATAAAATGCGGAGAAAACGAATTACGCAGGAGTTTTGCCAGTTGGGGAATTTGCAGCGCACTGTATTTGCCATGTCCCACATTACAAAGCTAGGTCTCAGCCCTGCTGGATAAAGGGGCATTCCAGCACCCCACAAACAGGAACAGAACGGACATGTCACCTCCTAAAGGCTTGTTGAGTGCAGTCCTAGGTTTGCTTCAAAGCAAACACATGGGACCAATATTTGTCCCCAGTCCTCTTACTGTGTGGTGTGTGTGTGCGTGTGCGTGTGCGTGTTTGTGTGTGTGTGTATGTGTGTACATATATGGGTGTGTATGTTAATTCATCACACATTAACAGATTAGGAGGGCTTGGTCCCATTCACAAGATTAGTTTTGAGTGCCCACGATTTTCCATTGTCTCTAGGTTGTGTGCAGTTCATTGTGTGCATTGTCTAGACATAGGGGCCAGAGGTTGATGTTGAGTTCCTTCCTGTCACTCTTCACCTTTTGTTTTGAGACAGGGTCACTCACTGAACCTGGAGCTCACCGATTCTGTGAGGCTAGCAGGCGGGTGAACTCTAAGGATCTTCCTAAATCTGTCCCCTCTCCCTGCGCTGACTTCCTGCAGGTGCCGGGGCTCTAAACTCGGATCCTTATGCTTGCATAGAATGCACGTCACTTAACGGGAGACCACCAAGTCCAGTTGGAATGGGACTGATGGATCAGGGGACCAAACCGGACACTCTGAATGTGGCTGACGGTGGAGGAGGACTGAGAAACCAAGGACAACGGCAATGAACATGAACTCTACAACATGGACGGGCTCACTGTGAGCCTTGTCAGTTTGGTTGCTCACCTTCCTGGACTTAGGGGGAGCTGGGAGGACCTTGGACTTAACATAGTGAAGGGAACCCTGATGGCTCTTTGTCTTGGAGAGGGGTGGAGTGGGGGTATGGGTGGAAGGGAGGGGAGGGAAGGGGAAGGAGGAGGGAAGGAGATGGAAATCTTTAATAAAAAAATGAGGGGAAAAAAAAAAGAATGCACGTCACTGGCGGAAGCATCTCCCCAGCTCGGCCACACTCGCAGCTATGCATCACACTGACTTCCAATGAGGTTAGTCTGTTATTATCATGGCTTGGGGTATCAGCCCACGCCTGGCAAATCATAGTGAAATCAGATGTGGTGTGCGTGGGTACAGATTCAGTGGGTGAACAAAGGGGACCCAGGGGACATGCACAATGACGCCGCCTTTCCTGCCAATGGCCCAGTGAGACTCTGTACAGCATTGACTTCCCTTCTTTCCCCACAACTTGCTGTGTTCACTCCAGACCCGTGAGCAATACCGGCAGCAGTCTAGCCTCTGTCCCTGGTTAATGGACACATGCTGGCCCTAGCCAGTCTCAGGCAGTTCTGCAGGCTGGAGATGTTGGACTTGAGCTAGCTCAGTCTAAATCTTGGCTGCTATTTATTTGCATTCTCACTTTGGGTCACCTATTACAAAGTTCATATCAATGACTATGGTAAGACTAGAACCCAGAACAATGCACGGGCGATAACATGTTCTGTGTACTGTGTACATATGAGCTAATGTGGAGAGGAGTTAGGGGAGATTTTGAAATGTGCCCAGGATAACCTGCCACTCAGTACTGCTGTTATAGGAATCACTTGAATATACAGCCTGTCCACAGAGGGTTGGTCGTCCTTGACTGAGTTGCTTCCCAAGTAGGAACACATAGAAGTTTAACTGGAGGGAATGGATGGTTACACAAATTCTTCTTTTTTTAAAAAAACTAAAGGTGGAATGTAATGTTACACAAATTCTTGACCACAGAGATATAGTCCTCGTCTCACAGAAGACAACTGACTATCATCCTGCAGATGCAGCCTTCTCTTAACCAATTTGTGTACACTTGTTGATTCGCTTCCACACCCCTTAACATGATAACATGTGAATTCATGATCCTCTGGTCTCTTATTTTCTTATGAACCAGCTACAATCCTACCTTATGAGTGTCTTTATTAGCGTGCTAGATAAAACAATTGACTCATTCCAATTTCTTATTTGTATGTAAGTCATGATATTATTCCTATTTAAACTATATCTTTTAATGGTTACATCATTACCATTGTGTGTTCTGTGGTGTGTGTGTGTGTGTGTGTGTGTGTCTGTGTCTATGAGAGAAATATATATCTATATCTATATCTATCTATCTATCTATGTCAAGAAAGAGTAGTTATTTGCACATGTTCATGTGTGTGGTGCACATATGTAGTTGCTGGTTAAACATATGTGATACAAGCATTCATGTGGAGGTCAGGGGTGGACACTGGGTATCCTCCATCCCTCTCCACCTTATTTTGGGGACAGGATCTTTCATTGACTTTAGAGTTCATCTATCCGCCTAGACTAGCCAACTGGTCAGTGAGCTGTAGAGGTGCTGCAGGCAGGCCTGCTTTTCATCCTGCCCGGCTCCCACATAGTTAGCTTAGCCCCAGAAACAACAACACACAAACTGTATTCATTTAAACACTGCCTGGCTCATTAGTTTCAGCCTCTTATTAGCTAATTCTCACATCTTGATCAATCCATTTCTAATAATCTGTGTAGCACCACAAGGTGGTGGCTTACCGGGAAAGATTCAACATGTCTGACCTGGTGGCTGGCTCCATGGCCTCTGACCCAGAGAGGAGAGGCATGGCGATTGCCCATGGCGACTGCCTGAAGCATCTGCCTGACTCTGCTTTCTTTCTCCCACAATTCTGTTCTGTCTACTCCGCCTACCTATGTTCTGACCTATCAGGCCAAGCAGTTTTCTTTATTAATTAACCAATGAAATCAACAGATATGCAGATGACCCTCCTCTATCAGTGAGCTCCACACCCAATCCTCCTGTCTTTGCCTCCCTAGATTTAGGATTATAGGTGCATACTGCCATGCCTGGCTTTATCCTTGGGTGCTGGAGATAAGAACTCATATCTTCATGCTTTTGGGATAAGCACTTTAAAGACTCATCCATTTCCCGGCCCATCACCATCATTTTTGATGTATTGATTCACTTACTCATTCAACAGCATTCATCATCAATTCATTCATCAATTGCAGACTGACCCACGGTGCCAGGCCCTGTTAGCTACCTCTGTGCATTTGTGATTGAAACACACAGATATTGGAGTTTGGGATGCAAAAGCCCCTATTGGTCTCATGGCATTTAAAGCGTAAATATTTCTGTGTCCATCTGGTCCCAAGCACAATGTTCTGATACAGTTGTGGCCTTTGAGATTTTCCTAGCAACCAGGAAGGTCTTCCCTTTTTGTTCCCAAAACTGCAGAGAAGAGAAACCTTCTTTGTGTTTCTTCCTTTTACTTTCCCTGCCCCAGACAACTCATTTGAAACCACTTGGCAATATTACAAGAGACATAAACCTGTAGGGAGACTCCTCTTAACCACAGGCAGGTCTGAAAGTATTGAGGACGTTCGGTAACTTTTCCGTGAGAGTGGCACCAAAGGGGTTACTGAGCCATTTGCTTGCCTCCGATTTCAGATCTGTAAGTCACAAGAAAGCGCACGTCAAAGCACACAGGGCTAGCGGACTCAGCGAGACCTTGATTTGTTTGTAAACTCAGATTTCACAGGTTGACGCGAGATGAGCCCAAACTGTCCGTACCACTCAGGTTCTTTAAAATGAGCAAACCAAGGGGCCTGGTAAGGCACGGATGAGTTTGAGAGCTGGTCTTCCACCCCTCACCCTGGAGCGCCTCTGCAAGAGCACCTGTGAAGCAGGTGACGTAAAAGCCATAGCACCAAGGGGACAAATAGAGCCCCTGCAGTCCTGCTATCCGAGAAAGGGGAGGTGGCGCGTGGCTTCCGGACATCATCTCAAACACCTGACCTTCTGGGACTGTAAATGCGCGTCCTGGTGGGGTTATGTTAAATCAAAGGCCGGCAGGCCCACAGCTGCAGAAGGAAGAAATGCCGAAGAAAATAAATACTAGTTAGAGGATGATTTAATGCAGTTAGCCGCGGTGGGTGGAGGCTGGAGGCAGTAGCTTTTAACAAGTTTTATTTGAAAGACTGGCTTGGTGTGGTTGTCACGACAGTTGTGTTTGTAGCTGGGGCTGTATTGCTAACAGATGGAGCCCTGGCAAGCTCCTCTCATCTAGGCAGACACTCTGCAGGAATGACCTGGCTGAGTGATTCCAACACTAGCCTTATTAGCCCAGCATCCTCCTCCATGTTCATAAGCAGAACGAGCAGCTTTCGCACTGCTCTGGTCAAAACATCAGTAGAAGGATTCAGCCGGCCTTGGCTTTTCATCTTTGTCTGGCCTCAGAGCACTCACTAAAAACTATGACAAATCTGGAGAGAATTACCTCTGGAGGCCAGTGGAGTGCTTGGCAAATGTCCCCCTCCACCCCTCCCCGGTCACCAAGCCACCTCCCATAGAATGACCTCCAGGAAAGGCTCACAAACCAACAGGAATGTCACAGTGGCGCTTCAGTAACGAGGAAAGCCATTATCAGAGACTTTGCCACCCTGAGCGTGAGGACTAGTTTATGGTCAAGGAACAAAGAGCCAAGACCTCTGTAAGAGTAAACGCTCACTATCTCCTGTGGAGGCCAGAGTTGAGCATTTTGCTTTGCTTTAGGGGCACAAGATCTCACTCTGTACCGCAGACGGGCCTCAGACTCACAGCAATCTCCTTGCCTCCGCCTCCAAAGTGCCAAGACTACAGGTGTGAGTGCCAGACTTCAGGGTTTTGAGGGTTTTGTTTTGTTTTGTTTTAAAGAAGCAAAACCTCTTGGACTTTGCTGTATTTGGAAACAGAACATTATGACATAGAAACATACACCCAAACAGCTTCAGCCAGCGGTGGATGCAGAAGCAGGGGAACCCCTAGCCCCGAGTTCTGGGAACTCCTGGTCCTCCTGTATACAAATCATCCAGCAGTCTGCCTTCAGAGTTCCCAGAGGAGAGGATTTCTTTCCACTACTGAAGCAGCCTCACCTTCAGGTCATGGTATTCTCTCTCTCTGTCTCTCTCTCTGTCTCTCTCTCTCTCTCTCTCTCTCTCTCTCTCTCTCTCTCTCTCTCTCTCTCTCTCTCTCTCTCTCTCTCTCTCTCTCTCTCTGCAGGAAGATGTGAGGCTTGGGTATCTATCCATCTTCTGTTACTGAGAAAAGGAAATTCCTCTGGGAACATCAGATGTTCTCAGCACATCTTTGTAGGTAGATAACAACTGGTTCTTCCCTTCTGAAGTAGTTTGGGGCGATTTGTAGAATGTCAATACAAATCAGTAAGAAGAAATGCCTTCACATGTAGTTCCCAAGAAATTCCACCTCACATTCAAACACCTGCACCCAGAGAAATGTGTTAATGTGTTCTCATTATCTATCTATCTATCTATCTATCTATCTATCTATCTATCTATCTATCTATCTATCTATCTATTGTTTTGTGAGACAGGATTTCTCTGTGCAGCTTTGAAATCTGTCCTGGAACTTGCCTGTAGAACAGGCTGGCCTTGAACTCACAGAGATCCGCCTGCCTCTGCATCCGGAGTGCTGGGATTAGAAGTGTGCACCACCACCGCCCAGTGTGCTCTCATCCGTTTGACCTGTTTTTAAACTTCTTCAAACTCTAACCATCCCTTAAAGCTTTCAAGGGCTCACTCATTAAGCACAGAGCAGTGTAACATGGGGCAGGGGTGGGGGTGGGGGGCTGAATGATGAGACTTCCTAGAGAAGCCATCAGGGAATGCTGGTTTTTTAAAGTCAATCATGAAAGAAGAATTCTCCCAGTAAAGAAAAACTGTCTAATTCATCATTTGAGTTTAGTCTTTGGAAATATTTGCCAACGCAAATGAGGTTGGTTGACAAGAAGTGGGTCTCCTTACCGGTGGCATCAGCGGCGACTGGCCTACTTGACAACGCCACAGTGAGCAAGAGTTCAGGTCTCAGAGCCTTGCTTAGCCAGTTTAGCTGCTGGCCTGGCCTGGTGGTGACTCAGGAACAGGACAATTGGGACCACACTTGGACATATGACATCTCTGAAGAGCTCAGATGGTCAGAAAACAGTGGAGTCAGGAAATGTGTGCTTCAGCCTCGCAGGCCATGAGGGACATTGCTTGCTGGCTGAATCCCCAGACAGTCACCCATCTCCAGGTACTGCGCTTGTGGGTAATTCTGCTCCCCATCCTTGATTGCAGAGTTGATAAACACACTCTGCATTTCCTGGGAGCATGCAAGCCCTTGCTGTGCAGGTTTCCCTACCCCATGCCCTCACTTTGTAAATACTTTTTAATGAAATGAATGTCAAGTTGTCCTAACCCGAGCTGCCCCTGTTCCCTGCAAAGCCTCTGACTTAGGCTCAGCATAGATCCTTAAGCTACGCTCCATGGACCCCTTCTGCCCCAGGGTCCATTAGTAGCAACAGGTGTTCCCAGAAGTGCTTTTCTTTATAATTCTAATTTATTTGTGTATTAAAAACAGTTTTGGGGCCTGGAGAGGTGGACTCAGCAGTTCAGAGCAGTGGTTACTCTTGCGAGGACCTGGGTTTGATTCCCAGCATCCACATGGTGTCTCCCAAGCATCTCACTCTGTTCCAGGGGGCCCAACTCTCCCCTCTGACCTCTGCAGGCACCATACAATTATATGGTACATACACATACACACAGGCAAAATACTCAGACACATAAAGTAAAATAAATAGATCTAAAAAATTTTTTTAAATGTAAAGTGTTTTTCTGGGAAAAGCATTTTATCAGATTGGTGAAAAACTTTTTCAAAGGTAAAGAGAGCCACACCCTCTTTTATTTTTTCTCTTATTTTATTTTCTTATTTGCTTCTGCTCCTGCAAGGAGCCTGTAGCCTTGGCAGGTACCATCCCTGGAAAGTTCCAGCTACCTCCTCCTTTTCTACAGTTCTCTTCACTCTACAGCTAAGGAGGTATCATCAGCCTGCAAAAAATACCAAGTCTTTCCCCAACCAAGGAGAGTTTTAATACACTTCTACAGCATTTTTCTTTTTAGTTTCTTGTTTGGTTTGGGTTTTGTTTTGTGGGCCAAACTGCTTTGCTCATTTTTCTCTCTGTCTTTGCTTACGGACATATATATTCTAATTTTTTTCTTGCATTACACTGGAAAGCGGAGAATGTGGCCTAGCCTGCCGGAAGACATCAGGTAGGTGTTCAGAACGTAGAGCGAACTCTGCATGGAACTCTACCGGGTACTGAGAACTTGTAACTCAGGTGCGATGCGAGAGCCAGGCTTAGGAGAAACTCAGCCTTTCCCACTGTTCTCTGCTCAATCACCCAGGCTGAGGAAGTGACTGAGGAGGAGGCGGCGTGTTTGATATTTCAAGATTCATCCAGAAAGCATGTTCACGTTTTTCATTTATAAAAGGCAATTCAGGGAGATTGCTCTCTGTGCACAAAGTCCATGGTCACTGACAAATCAAGGAATACTAACTAAGATGAGCTAAAACCAGGGCATATAAAGTAGATACAATTACAATAATTAGATGAAAGTTTTCTCGGATAACATGGAAACAAGTTACACAAATTGCAGAACAAGGTTATCAGCAGAATGGCGAAGCCTTTTGATTGGCAGCAAATTGGCAATGCCCATGACGATGAACTACAGACTAAAGTCACCCTACCACCGAGAACTAAATGCTAAGGGCTGGCCACACTGGTGCCTGGAATCTCAGTACTCCTGAGGTTGAGGGAAGGGGGTTGCAAGTTCCACGCCAGCATGGGCTAGACAGTGTGACTAACGTGCCAAACAGAAAGGTAAAAAGACAGTCAAGCACACAGAAACCTCTACAATACCAAACATGTGCATTATAAAGAAAAAAGAATCAAAAAGAAGGGCTCAGGTGAGCTGAATAAAGCTGCAGTTGTTTCCAAGGCAACAGCAAGGTTCAACCGACGGAACACATGATAACACTAGGAAGTTTGATGATTAAAGTTCAAGTAGAGGGAAGAATAGACTTCTTACTGTTTCAAAACAGAAAACTGCACTACAGAGACCAAACAAACCAGGCCAGCCTGTGTGTGCCCGGATACATGTAAACAAAGCAGGCAATGCTAAAATGGACTATCATTTTGTGATCTAAATACTGCCATTCCTTCTTTTCTTTATCACGACCCTAAAGTGTTTGTGACAGTGCTTTGCGAGGACTAAAGTCCTGCCATATTAAGGGCTCCCCTAGAAAATGTACTTTAGAAACGGAACACAACTGATTCAGGAAGGGATACAATTGTTACTCAATGAACCGACTCTTAATAACAAAGTTGCTGGTTGATATACCACACACTCACTTAGACTGGCTTCAGAGAATGCTCAGGAAAAGGGAGAATGCTGTTAGTGATCAGGAGGACCCGTGGGGAAGTGTGTGTCCCTCAGCTGTAACAAATACCGGAGATAAACAACCAACAACAGAATAGGGTTCTCCAGAAATCTAGAGGAGACAGCTGATTTTTATTTAAAGAAATAATGCAAAATTTATTATCCATTGCATGCTTTTGGCAAAAGCACAATTTTCAAAACATAATAAATGCCCAGAAATTTTATCACCTAATATTCCTCAGTATATCTATTCAAGAAACACACAGACACACACACACACACACACACACACACACACAGCATATACCACACACACCACACATACCACCTAGAGAGATGTTAAAGGGAAAAGGAAGATCTAAATATGTGAGAAAATGGCTCATAATAACAATATTTCCTGCTTTGAGAAGCATTGATTTTTTGATCGTTTCTGAGGAACTTGTGTGAAATCTTTCTTGGAATCATATGTACATGTTTTTATTATAGTGGACATATACAAGCTCATAATTTTTTGTATATCTGGCTGCTATTAACTCTATTCATTTGCATTTATATTGCTTTCATTTTAAATTCCATGTTGTTGTTATATACCAAACAACACTAGATTTTTTTCTAGCAGTATTTCCCCCTTTCCAAAATTGTTACATTAACTTTGCTGCATTGTTTCTTATGGCAACAGCTATAACTGAATTTAGGTTTTTGTTTGTTTAGTTTGGTTTTCTAAATTTGTTTCAGCACTCAGACAGTCCTTATCTTCTATGTGTTTCTTTTCTATATGCTTTTAGAATTATCTATGTGTGTGTGTGTCCAGCTGTGAGCATGGGAGTGCAGTTGCTCACAGGGGCCAGAAGAGGGAGCCAGGTTCTCTGGAGCTGGACTTCCAGGCAGTTGTGATCTGCCTGATGTGGATGCTAGGAACTGATCCCAGGTCCTCTGAAAGAGTAGTAAGCACTCCTAACCACTGAGGCATCTGGACCAAGTGGCATCTTATTTTGCCTTTCCTTTTCCTATCCTTTCCTTCACATATTTCCTTTATGCTACCCTCTGCCTTCCATTAGCCCTTTATTTCCTCACTGTAAAGTATATATCATCCAAAGAATACCTTAAGTATGCTTGTTGTTAACATTTAAAAAATTGAATTAAAAATTTCTGAGAGTAGAGAAGAGGGTTATTTGCTCCTCAGCTTTGTAAGTTTCAGGACATACTGCTCTTGGGCCTGTGCTGAGGCGGCACATGGTAGGGACAGAGATGTTCCCCTCACTGTTGTGATGTGAGAACCAGAACAAGGAGGGGGTGTGATCCTTTTGTCCTTCTAGGCCACACCCCTAATGACTAGAACTCCTCGCACTAAGTTTGGTCCCTTACAGTTTCTAGTGTCAGCCACTGGTGTGAAGCTGGGACACATGTTTGGTGCGCAGACTCCCCGGACACTCCAGGCTGTCACAGGGAAGATGCTGTTCCTCTCCTCCTCGACTGCCTCAGCTGTGTGCTGGGGAGATGGTGTCCTGCCATGGAGTTCCTACTACCTCAGTATCCTCATCATCTACTCATTCTCCAAAGGCCAAACTGGATTTGCAGACCTGTTCTCACACCCTCAGATCGCTTAATTTCTCTCAGCCCTACTGAATTCAGGTCCTTCTGACAGCTGCCCACGGTATTAATTTGGAGATCGGCTGCTTCATGGTCAACTCTCCCAAAGTTTTGGTTCCTGAAGTAAAAGCCCATCAACTGTCTGTAGTACCCTGGTCAAACAGTCAGCTCAGAAGTCCATGCGTGTTTCTCCTGTCCAGGCTAGAGCCCTGGCTGAGTAGCACACTCGTCATCTGAGAGCTTTGAAGAGAATCTCCTGAGCACATCTTACCTCAGACAAGGGGAGGCAAGTTGTCCACTGCTGAAATCACTTCTGAGTGGTCCCAGGGCACACACATACACACATATGCACACACACACACACACACATACACAAATGCACACACACACACACACACACATGCACACCCCACAAAACAACTGCAGAAGAATTGAGTTAGTAAACAGTACAGACAATTGGAAATCTGGTCAATTTCTAGTATCAATGGCTCACTGAGTTCCACTCAAATTTTTGCATATTTTGGAGATGTCATAAGCCCTTGACAAACTGAGTTGTTTCTAAATTTGAGCTTTTTCTTTTGTTTGTATTTACTTGAATTATCCTTCAAGTGATCAATTCTTTGTGGGATCTTAGTTTATACAACTAATTTTGAATGTTATTTTATTTTTAAAAATTTATTTTATTTTTTGAGATTATAATTGTATATATTATATATATTATAATTGCATCATTTTCCTCTTCTCTTCCCCCCATATCCTCCCATATACCCCTTTTTGCTTTCTTTAAAACTAATGGCCTTTTTTCCAGTGTTATGCACCATATGTAAGTACATTTAAGTGGTAGTTTAATGTAATTGGACCCCATAATCTCACAGGGAGTGGCACTGTTAGTAGATGTGACTTTTTGGAGTAGGTGTGGTCTTGTTGGAGGAGGTGTGTCACTGTGGGAGCAGGCTTTGAAGTCGCTTTTGCTTATGTCTTGTTCAATGTCACAATGAACCTCCTGCTGTCTGCAAAATGTAAAACTCTCAGCTCCTTCTCCAGCACTATGTCTGCCTTCATGTGGCCATGTTTCCCGCCATGATGCTAATAGGATGAACCTCTGAAACTGTAAGTGAGTTACCCAATTAAATGGTTTTTCTTTATAAGAGATGCCACCCTGGGCATGTGTCTCTTCACAGCAATAGAGACCGTAACTAAGACAGAAGTTGGTGCCGGGGACTGGGATATTGTTATGATAGGCCTAACCATGCTTTTGTTTGAGGGAATGTGGACTTTGGGACTGTGGATTAGAAAAGCAGTTGAATGAATGATTTAACTGCTGCTTAATGGGCCATCCTAGTAGGAGCATGGAAGACAGTGGTGTTAAGATTTATTTGAACTGTGAGGGGCTAACTCAAGAGGTATCAGAGGAGAAAAGTTTTAGTAAGTTGCCTAGAGATTGTTCTTGTGATATTTTGGTGAAGAATGTGATTGCTTTTTGCCCTTGTCCAAAGAGTCTGCCTGGGCCTAAAGTGTAGAGTTCTGGATTAATTCCATTGGCAGAGGAAATCTCAAAGCAGCCTCATGTAGACCCTGTCCTATGGTTACTAGCATTTGTGCTTATAAAGAGTTCTAATGAAAAGGAGCAAGCTGAGCAGAGTAAATGACAAAACATAAGTAGTTTTGTAGAAGAAAAAAGCACCAAGAAGTGGAATGGAGCTAAATCCTGGAGAAATCAAGGAGCTACATGGATTAGAAAAATACAAATACAAGACCTGCAAGTTATAAAGGTATGAGGACAAATTTCTCTCTCATGCTGCCTTCCATAGTTTTAAAAAATACTTTTCATTGTGCAAAAATATCTGTCACAGTCATCTGACATAAATATGCTACTGTTTATACAATGTATATGTCTAAAACTTATGCTTTTACAAACCCAAAGAATCCTTGTGAGTTCCAGGGAGCCAAATTTAAGGATCCACCTTAAACAGGTCAGATACATCCCCCTCAATTCCCTGGTCCTAATTTTTTTCTTAATTTAACTTTGTCCTCTGTTATGCCAATGCCTTAAACAGGTGTAAGATACACCAGACATTTTCATACCACAAACACTGGACAGAAGCAAAGAGACCAGCTGTGCCAGGATGTGGCCAGCACCCAGGTTTTTTCAGGTTCCCCTGAAAGATGATGCCCACAAATAAGCAAGAAAAAGTCTTGAGAATCCACCACCCCAATTCCTTTAATCTGTGGTGCCTAACCTCCCGCCTTTTTATTATAAAAAAAAAAAGAGATGGGAATGTAATGATTGTTCTGTCTCTTTAAGAGACAAGCCACGCCCACTCCCTCCCCCATCTGCTAAGACAGACTGATCTTCAGCTTCCAACCTGAGTTCTCTCTCTTTTCCATCTCCCTCTGGAGAGGTAGCTTTTGTCTCTCCCTTCTCTCCTCTCTCTCTCCCCACCCTGCTCTTCTCCTTCCCCTTCCCTTCCATAACCCACTTAATAAATATCCAACCTCACTATGCATGGAATGCCTATCCATGTCTCTGTCTCTTGCCTGCCTCCATGTGTCTCCCTGCCACAGACAGATTAGAACTCAGGAGTTGCTTAATCTCTTAGCTCCATTCTGATGCCAATGTATTTGGAAAGAGAATGCAACAGAAGGAAGACACCCTAAGCCAGGCTCCAGAGTGAACTACTGACATCCCCCTGCTCCTACTTAGTCCTCCAAAGGTCAGTCATTAGAGAGCTGGCTGCAAAAGCAGCCTGAGGAAATATGAGCACATGGGAACAAAGCTGGAAGTCAGATACTCAGTCACGCCCAAGCCTCTCTTCCAAATAGTTTATAAACGCCAGCGTTCTGTACCTCTGCCCCTCCTTTTCAACTCCTTTAACTTTTGGTGGACTTTTTCAAATGCACAATAAAAGCTCCATTTTTATACAGCCTTGAAGGTTTTTTGTGACTCTGTACCTGCAAAAAGTAAAGCGAGCAAGCCCTTTCTCTTTCTCTAGCAGGCTTGCATCCCCCCGCCAACCCCATGCACACACCTTGGATTTGCTTTACTGTGTGAGCATCTCAGCCCCCACTGCCCTGTTTTCTGTTTTCCGACTCAGGGTCCGTGTTCTTGCGTGCCACCACCTCTGGCTACTTTTCTTGTCTCTGGCACCTTCTCCAACAGCTGGGAAGACAGCCAAGTTCTTTGCCACTTTAGTGGTTCAAGGAGTCTACCAGATAGTGTTCAGACTGTGGGGATGACCTCACAAGAAATTTATTTTTCCTTCTGGGTCTCAGTTTTGTGAGTCAGACACAGACGGATGGATTTTCTGTCAGGCTATGGAGTTAGTGAACACACATGGAAGGTCCCAGACAGAAATCCTGAGGTGGTGGGGGTAGGGGGAGATGTTTAAAGTTGGATCGATCTCTGTCTGAAAATGAGACATGGCATCTACCCTGGATACCTCTGTGTAATGTGCCCACGCTACAGGTTGACACCTTCAACACACCAAAGTCAATAAATCCCAAGTTATGGTTTTCCCAGTAGAGGTAGCTCCCGAATGGGGAGTGTTTTCCATTCCTGCAGTAGGTGTCAAGTTTAACTGTGTGATATAAATGCAGGGTAGCCAAGTTGCTACCGACTTCCCAGACACCTTGACTTCAGGCCAGTTGGGCCCAGCATTATATCCACATGTAAATAACACTCGTTAACTTACTCACCACTTAAAAGAAACCCTCCAGCCATGGGACCTTACAAGCTAACTCCTGGAGAATCCGGGGGCTTGGTGACTCAGGGTAAATTTTCTTTCTCGATAAACATATGGAAAAGCTGAAGTATGAACGATGGGCATGCTGGGAAATTTAAGGTCATTATTTTGACTTTTTATAGATTTCTGAAGTTTTATGGACTTTCCAGGGATGGTCTCAGGCACTGAATTGAGTTTCACCAGAAACATCAATTATTGAGAATCAAGAATTCCTAGTCTGTAGCCTGATCATTTAACTGCCCAGTAACTACAGGAGTCTTTTATCAGCAACAACTTAGTAGCCGATATAACGTTTTCAGGGACTCTTGAGTTTCTTCATAAAAATCCCACAACCTTAAACCAATGTATTGACTTCTCTCTACCCCAAAGAAGAATTGGAGGAGATGATTTCCAGTGAGAAGTCTGCACCACCCTCCCAGAGGGAGAAGGTAGTTTTGCGATTCTTACCCATCACACCTAAACTCCAGCTGCTGGCCTGTTCTCTGGAGACCATAAAAGGTAAGATCATATGTATGGTCCAGTCAGCGACCTCTTGAAATGAACAGAAGGGACCCTCCAGGGTTGTGGGGTTTAGAAAAAAAATGTCTCCCAACCCCAGACATTCCAAACCCTTCATCTCTCAGAGGACCACTTCTTGCCAAGGAACGAGACCTGATGACCCTGGCCAATGCATGGGCTGACCTTGGCCTCTTAGATCTGAAACACTGGGGGCCTCTGTGCAGGTTCCTCTGGATGACCAAGGACAGTGATTTTGATGGTAGAGAGCCAGCGCCAGTCAAAGGAAGTGTTGCTCTAGGGTAACCCAAATGTCCCACTCATTCTATAAATGACTGTCTCCTGGAGAACATGCCTCATATCCCTGAGCCTCGGTCCCTTCATATGTAAAACTGGCATGCCATCTCACCGTCACCAGTGGGTATAACCATGTTCTTATCACTGATTAGCACACAGGGTCTGATAGCCCATCACCTGGTGGAACGAGCCTTCTCTAGAAGTCCAGGAGCCTGGCTGTCATTTTTTTTTCTCATCGCTGTGTCAAAAGAACCTGATCATTGGAACAGAAGGCAGGGAGGATTTATTGAATCAGGGCGAAGGGATACAGTCCATCGTGGCAGGGTTCGTGAGGTTATGATGGCATGAGTTTGGGGTGCTTTCATATAGACAGAAGCAGGAAGAAATAAATTCTGGGGCTTAGCTGGATTCCTCCGTCCATCCCCCCCATTTTCACGCAATCTGGACCCCCCCCCCAGTCTATGGGATGATGTCACCCATATTCAGTGTAGGTCTTTCCCTCCTCAGTTAAACTCTTCTGCAAACACCCTCACAGAGATGCCTGGGGGGGTGTGACTCCCTGGCTATTCTAAATCCAGGCGAGGTGACAGCAACGATAACCCACGACAAAGTCTTTATATGTGGAGCAATCAGTTGTGTCATTAGGCTTTTTTCATATCCCATTGGAATGTTGGAATACTCAACAGAAAAAAACACTTGGGAAACACTTCCATTCGACTGTGCTTTGTTTGAAACTGATTCTGCTTTTCTGAAGTTTAAGAGGAAAGAATCCATCAGTATAAGGCATAGCTAAAATATAGACTTGCCCAAAGAGGGCAGGAGAGGACCAGGGTGAAAAGATAATGTCAGATGCCGAGGAAGAAAAGCTTCGCATTCCTGCAAAGGCAGTGGTTTCTCACAACAAAAATAGCCCTGTTTAAACAACCCCCTGCAATTAGCAGGCTAGAGCTTAGCTTCCTTCTACTGCTTCGGAAAGAAAATTCTCATTAAAACGCTGAGGAACATTGACATTTGACCGGAATGGATAACACTTTTGTTTAGATACTCTTTGTGGGTTGGTGGTGGGGGGAATAGGTTGTTTTGGTTTATTAAAGTACATTTGCATATGTAAATAGCATTGATATGTATATTTTAATCTGTTTAACTGACGTATCATTTATTGATATTTATGGGCATAATATGCTAAATCCATGCATATATCAATACACACTACATGGATCAAATCAGAGCAATCAGTAATTCTACCTCCTCAAAGTATTTGCTGTTTCTCTGTGTTGGGAATCTTTGGACTCTTGTAGTAATTTAAAAAAATATATCATCAATTTATATAGATGGTGGCTACCCTCACTGAGTAGTATAAGTAGGTAAGATATCTTACCTGATTCACTTATGGCCATAACTCATTTCCAGGAATAATGGAGGCATAGTAAGGGCTATCCATGGCTAGGACCCTCAGTTGGGATACGTCTTTCATGACAGGTATCTTCATTTGAGGGAAGGAAGGACCTTCAAAATGTCTGAGTTGAAAGAAGGCCCAAACTGCCGAGGCTATGCTCTCATTATCATTTTATAGAAAATTGTTAAAGATTCCTTGGGCTCATTATGGTTCCCTGAGTTGACCGGTTTCCCACACCTGAGGCGTGACTGTGTTTCCTCAGCATCTCTGATCTCCCACACCACACAAAGCACTTCCCCCTTACTTTCCCCTCCATCCCGACACAGGAGAGCGTGGGCTGGAAATATTAGAGGGTGGTTGACCTCAGAGCTAACTCAAGGTGACTGAAGCAATCGAAGGCTCTTGTGCCACGTCAGCACGTTCGCAGAGTGCCACACACATCAAATGCCTATCTCCTCTGGCCGAGTCTCGGTCTCCCATTTCCCCTTCCTCTCTCAGAGAGGTCAGAGGTCAGAAACCGGCAACCGCATTGCTGATAAAGTCTCCCAGCTTATTAATTTAAAATGTCACTAAGCATAGATGGAGATTCCTTTCTCCCTCTATGTCACCCTCTGCACCAGGTTTATGTTACTGAAACATTTGGCACTCTGCCCACTGGCTTGAACCATGTTCTGTGTCCGGAAGTTGTTTTTTTTTTTTGCCCTTTTGCTTTTGATATGTCTCTAAGAATACAAGCATGGGCCAAGCAGGATCCTAAGCACTGGAGATGGAAAGAATAGTGAAGAAACCTGAATCAAATGGTTTTATAGAACCCTGGGGGCTCTATAGCTAAGAAACAAACAGGAAAAGCAACAACAACCTTGAAAAGTGGCTTTCCTCTCAGATGTGCAGTGTGCTGTAGAACTAAAACGCCATCAAAACAATATATTCCAGTACGTTCCATCTTAAAGGCAGATGTAGAGTTCCGTGAGTACGCCCAAAGGCAGTGTTCAAACAGGACGTTAGTGGGAGGTGACATGTGGTGGCATTCACTTTCAGGAACAGAGAAAAGAATTAGACATCATGACCAGCTTGGACGTGTGCCGGGTATGCAAGACCAGTCTGACATTTCAGGACCAAATAATGCAATCGAGCATATTAACAGTGTAAATAAGGAAATCTATGTGTGTATGCCAACAGATGCAGAAGATAGACTTGACAAAACCTAGCAGACACCAATAACAAAATATTGTGTCAAGCTAGAAGCAGAGGAGAGTACCTTCAGTTTAGGGAAAAGTAGCCACAACACTCTATAGGAACATTACACTTGATGTCGAGACTCCGTATCTCTGTCTATAAGAAGAGGAACAAGTCAGAAATCCCTGTCTTGTCATTCTTGCTCGGCATTGTATCAGAAGTTCTAGCTAGCTCAAAAGAAAGGCAATAAAACATGTTCAGATTGGAGAAGGAGAAGAGTCTTTGTTTCTTCACTGACACCTGACAGTCTGTAAAGAAAATTCTGAAGACACAACTACAATACACATAACTTGGAGAGAATAGCAAAGGTTAGCATGCAAGGCTAATGTAGAGAGCTGACAGTTCCCCAGATTATGAATTGACAGTTGCAATTTGATATTCAAATCACAGTAATAGCATTTGTATTTTTAAAATTGTTGAACATCTAAATAAATAGAGACTTGGTCCACATTATGGCTAGAAAGCTCATTATTGTTGTCAGCTCTTCAGAACATTATCTGCCCATTCAGGGCAATGTCAACCAAGATCACAGCAAGCTGCTCTGTGGAAGTGGTCAGTCTGACTCTGAAGTTTACACAGAGAGACAAATGATCTAGAAGAGCCCTCAGTCATGGCTGCAGTCTCCAGTTCGGGTTCCCTTCTTGACTTTACACTGTCTTAAACCCGGACTCCCTGTTCTGTTCATAGTACACTGTCCAGAGCTACAGGCAAGGATGCTACTTACTTCTCTGCTGAAAACCCTGCAGTGTCCCCATTCCACTGAAAGAAAGTCTAGGCTCCCCATGTTTCTCCAGAACCTTCTGCATCTGTCTCCTGGCCTCCTCCAGCCCACCAGTCATGTGACCCCTTGCTCCTTCACTATGCCAAGCAGGGCTCTGCAGTAGGAGTTAGGTGTTCTCTTACATATTCACATGGTTGAGTAGTCCTCTGCTTCAGAAGTCTTCGTTCAAAAAATCTCTTGGACCAGGGAAATGGTTAGGCTGATAAAGTGCTTGCCACACAAGCCTGAGGACCTGAGTTCAAATCCAGCCCCCTTTAAAAGCTGAGTTCTATGGCTCATGCCTGCAGAGTACCTCTTGGTGCTTGTGAGGTAGAGACAGGAGGATACGTGGGAAGCTGTTGACAAGCCAGTCTGAGCAATTAGGGAGCTCCGATTTCAGTGAAAGATGCTGACTTTAAAAATGAAAGGGCTTGGAAGATGGCTCAGTGCATGAAGCTCTTGAGACTCAAGCCTGAGTTCTGTAAACTGGAGGTAACTCATATAGAGTGCAGGACAGCTGTAATCCCAGCACTCAGAAGGTAGAGACGGAGCCCTGAGCAAGCTGACTAGCACGGCTAAGCCAATCACCAAGCTCCGGGTTCAATTTAGAGATTCAACCTCAATAAACAAGGTGTAGAGTAACCAAGAAGGACACCCAGTGTCAATGTAGACCTCCACATGACTGTACCCACTCACACACACAGTTACATATGCATACACTCACATTACTACTTACTTACAATAACATATGGATAAGAAAGATCAAAGTAGAGATCCCATGTTTTCTCTGTCCTGTACACCACACACACACATACACACACACACACACTGTCAAAAGTTCAAATGAATGCTAGTTATGCTCACAGCCCTCCACAGCACCAGCCTTCTGTGTTTTGCTTTATATTTTTTCTGCACTGCTTCTCACCTGTATGATTTTATTACTCAGATTCTCACCATTTTTTTCATCACAAAAAAAGCACAAACACAGGAATCCTGACTGTATGGTTTATGAATAAGACTCAAACAAGTGATTAATTTATTGAAGGAACTAACAAAATTTGGATGTTCTGAAAATATCTGAATGTTTGAAAGAATGGGTCACGGGGTCAAAATGTTGGGTTACACCTTCATATACCAAAGTATTTCATTTCTGTGCCTCGGTTTCCTAATTGGGAAAAGGGGTGATTACTCTAGCTGATTTGTGGAATTGTCACAAGAACTACAGGACTTAGTGCATTTAAAGCTCTTAAATGTGGGTTGTGACACAGAAAGCACTCAGTAAGTGTTAGCCATTTCTTCTTCAGTTCCTCTCAAGAGCTATTTAAAATTCACATTTCTCTTCAAAGCTATCTACTCCAACAAGTAACCCTGCCCGCCCTTCTCAATAGAAAGGCACACAGGAAGCAAACTCCTTCCTGCTGGTAAAACACAGTCACGCTCACTCCCATACTTTCTTATCTTCCTTTGTCTCCAGGAAGGATGTGAACCTCTCCCCAGAGCACCTGCCAGTCAGTGTGTGCATTCTGCAGCCTTTCTGCTCCCACCCCAAAGGATGGGCATTACCCATTCTCTTTGTCTGTCTTTCTGCTATATTTAATGAAAGCATGTGCGCGCGCACACACACACACACACACACACACACACACACACAAGGAGAGAGAGAGAGAGAGAGAGAGAGAGAGAGAGAGAGAGAGAGAGAGAGAGAGATTTTTAAAGTCTACAGTTCCGTTCCCAGATTTCATTCTTTCCCTTCCTCCCCTCCCTTTCTACTGCAAAGTTTCCTAAATCAGTAGCCTGTGTTGATCTTCGTCTTTCTCATCTCCTGCGTTCTCTCCACTGTATTGCTCCCTATCGCTACTCCCTTAACCCCGAAGAAACTGCAGCCACCAGTGTTGTCAGTGGCCTCCCTGCTTCCCAGGCTGGTGCTCCCTTTCTCCTCTCACTCGTTCAGTTTGTGTCTTGTGAACACGGGAACCCCACCCACCTACCCCTTCACCTTCTGTAGCATCAACAGATCATTTCTGATTCTCCCAGACTCTGAGATTTGTCTGGCCAGGCTGAGCACTGTTTTTCTGTCCCATTCATGTCGGTTCTTCTGACCTTGCCTTAGGTTCTCACTCAGCATTTATGTACACAGTTCACCATTCACTATCTCCTGAATGTTGGTTGACAACATCTAAAGAAAAAACATTACTTCCTTATGTCCTTAAACAAACCTTTAAAGAATGCACTGGGCACACTAGCAGGATACCTTTCTTTTGGGCTCCTACATCTCCGAGTGATGCTGCCCTGTATCCATGCATTCCATCTAGAAAACATTTGGCAGGCATCCCAGATTTCGGTTCTCCTTCAGCCCCCACATCATGTTACCAAGCCCTGCAGATTCTACCTTCTTAATATCCACTCAGAGCCAAGCTATTCTCTCGATCCCCAAAGCCATTACCTTAATCCAGGCCCTCACGGCTTCTTGCCTGGATTACTACAACTGCCTCGTAACTGGGCTCTCTGTCTCCAGCCTGGCAGGACTCCAATCCCTACTCCACACACTTGCCAATCTGTTATTTCTAGAATGCAAATCTGATCATGTTATTCTCCTGCTTAAATTCTGTCACCGGACCCCCGATGCTTCCGGGATAAAGTCGAAGCGCGTTAGCTTAACGTGGGATGGCCATCACGACACCTGTGCGTGTCCCGCCTCGCGTCCACAGCCAACCTCACCAGTTCTTCAGCCTCACTCTGGTGAGCATCCCCAGCGGCTCCAGGATACCTCCTGCAAGCGACGTGGCAGAATGCCTTGCCCCCATCCCACCTGACTGCTGTTCCTCGGTATTGTCAGACTGACTCCCCCGGCACCACTCAGTCATTCCCCTTCCATACATCCCCTTCAGAGCCACTAAGACTGTTTAGTCATACTTGAGCACCGCGGATTGACTGTGTAGCTTTTGCAAAGAGCATCTTCAATTCGTTCAGTGATGAATCCGGACACTTACATTGCCTCCTTTTGTGAAGAAAAGCTAAGGCTTTGAGAAGGCCTTGCCTGAGAAATATATTTCAGTTCTTAAAAGTTCAAGATGACCCACCCTGGCCTCTCTAAGCCCATCCCCTAAAATGATGATAAAACAGATTTATCTTCCAGGGTGTGTCTGGTCAGATCTGCCATGTAGCTTGGTCTTGACAGGCGAAGGCACCAATGAGGTGAGTCTGGAGATATTTTTGAGTCACCTTCATGTGCCAGTTTGACCTTCTGTGTACAAGGCTTGACTCTCTGAGCGGACAACTGCAGAGGAAGGAAATGGTACCCTACTAGAGGACTGGGCTTTGGGTACTAGAGACCTCACCCTGAGCATGGGACCAAAGGAAAAGCAACAAGATCAAAGGACTGACTGGAAAAAAATGCTCCTAGGGAATTCGACGGAGGTAGAACCTAGCAGACAGATACAGAGTGGGGACACACGGACGAGGCCAGCTAATAATGCCTCTATTGTTAATTGACTGGAGCAATCTGCAGGAAGGATGAAGAGGAGGCTGGCATCCAACAGCGTTTTTGGCCTTGACTGCCTGCCCCAGGTTACCTCCCCAAGTCTGCTGCCCTAGGCAGGTGGCTGGACCCCACCCTGGTCTTCCCTTCTGGGAAGGTGAGCCTGTGGAGGTGCCTTGGGAGACTGCTGGTATTGTAGCTTCTTATCTACGGTCTGCTGGGGTGCAGCGCTAATACATGAAGCCACTTTCATTGGAACACTGAAAATCTAAAACACAGGGTTTAGAATACACACACGAGACCAAGTTAGATCATTGTTCAAATTTCCTACTTGGGGTTTTTTACATTCCTTCTCGGAAGACAAAAGGCACATTTGCCTGACATCTGAGTCATTTTACCTCAGGAAGAGTCGCAACAGAGGGCTCTTGCCACATTCTGAAAAATACATCGACTCCCCCTGTTGTTGAAGTTTCTGCACGAGCTGTGGACCCCAACGCGTTTAGGCCTCGCACACACACTATGATAGGAAGCTGGACTCTTGTGGCACCCTATTTCCTCTTCTCACACCCCTTCTTGATGTCCAGAGGATCTCTCTCCTGAAGGGTTGGAAAGTATTGTAACCAGGAGAGATGATCTTGGGTGAGAGGGGCTACTACTTGGAAGATCTTCCAGGGCTTGGGGACGCAACTCAGTTTAGGGTGCATGGGCCACATGCTTATACACGATCACACCCTCACATACAGTTCCTGCTTTAATCACGTCATAGGAGACCAACAGTAATCTTTCTGGCTTTATAAACGAAAAGAGACCCAGTGCATGAGTTTTAAAAAACAGAGACCGACAACACCTTTTCCATCCACTCAGACTTTGGGCCAGAACTCATCAGCCACCTTCCTTGCTCAGCCTTCAGGACTGACCTGACAGGGGAGGCAGGGAGAGGAAGAAAAAGACACAAAGATGGACAGAAATGCTGGTTAGGTGTGCTGAGCTCTCTCATGGAGAAACCTCAGCACCTCAGAAGCTCTGTGTTTATTAAATACGGTTGAATAGAGGGGCAGAGTTATTGCATAGAACTGGTCAAGGAGACAGAGTTACTAGACACAGATAAAAAGGAGGCAGGGTTACTAAAGACAGATAAGCAAGGAGACGGGGTTTGTGGTATCCATGGGGATCAAGGAAGCAGGTTTAGCTACTTTCAGTGAAGCTGTCTCTGTGTGGAAGTTTTCAATCTGTAAACATCCAAGGGGAAGAAATCCATGCTGGGAATCTCTGCACGCACTATCAACATCCACACAGGGACCAGAAGGGATGACTTGGCCATTTCCCTCTGGGTCTGTGCCCATGGCAACAACACACATTCACCCGGGGCCCTCATACACTTAGGGCTTTCTCCACTCCCTACGTCCTCAAGGAGGTGGGACTCAGTGAAATGGAGTCACTTCTTACTGATAAAAAGATAGAAGGCATGTGAGTGGGTGTAAATGTTGTGTGCATGCCTGTACACGTGTGTGTGTGTACGTGTGTGTGTGTGTGTGTGTGTGTGTGTGTGTGTGTGTGTAGTTTCTCTTCTTTTTGAATCTAAGCCTCAACAAATGGGACTCTTGACAGTCCCAGAGATAAGACCATCATTGTTACAGGGGCAGGGAGCAAGAATCCCTGCCCAAGCAGCTACTGAGGGAATGAGGAGGCCACCCTAAAAATTGGAATATGGCCAATGATCTCTATGTCAGCCGTCAACAGACTGAAAACTGCCCTTGAGGGAGGACGAGTATTTCTCGGGTAAAGTGACACAAGCTTAGAAGAGCCTTCCAGGCAATGGAGAAGAAGAGAAATCAAGGGTCCCAAGGATAAGGTAGAGCACAGAAACAGTCTCCCCGGCTCGGGGGCTCAAACCAAGCACTGTTCTGTCTGCTTAGTTGGCTGGGTCATAGAGTTTGGGGTAGGGATTGGGGTTGTGGGTCACTTCGGCTGAGTAGTGAACGAATCTAGCCACATGCAAAGGCACTTCCGCTCTTTCCTCCTTCCTCTCTGTCTCCCCATCAGCCTTTCCAGTCCGATGCTCACTCTCCACAGACATGGGGGACTCTAATTGCACTTTCAATTCCTGTTAATGGAGAGCTACGGTGCTCTGTCCGCAGAGCTGTTGGGAGAACTGTCCAGACATTGCCACAGGAAGAATAGTCCTTGACACAGAAAACATCGAACTCTAAAGGGCTTCAAGTCTTTCCAATCCCCAACCCTTCCCATCTTCTCTCCAAAATACCCACAGACCACATGCAAGGCACCAGTTCCTGAAAGTCTGAAAGGAACTCCAGTATCCATATGAGTGAGTGTTCTTCAAGTGTACCAGGCTGACATTCACCATAAATGTTTCTAATCAGGAAATGCTGTACTTGGGTACAGCCAGGAGCTGCAGAGGCGAGTGTCCCCATCTTCACAGAAGTATGCTCCTGAAGGAAAACGGAGAACAAGTCAGGGAGGGATAACGGGAAGGGAAGTGTGTGGACTGTAGGCTCCTCACAGGGGAAGTAAAGAGTTTTTCCCTCGAAGACAGAGACATCCTTATTGACAACTCCGAGGTCATGTAGGAGAGACAAGCTGTCTTCCTTAGGATGGCTACTGCTCTGATAAACACCACGACCATAAACAACCCCAGAAGGACAGGGTTTATTTCAGCTTACAGCTCTCAGGCCCCACTCTGGTTGCTGACAGAAGTCAGGGCAGGAGCTCAAACAGGTCACACAGAGAAGCACTACCTGCCTTGCCCTTGGCTTGTTCAGCCCAAGAGCTCAGGGATGATATTCCCCCCACATCAGTCGAGAAAATCCACTGCAAGCTTGCCCACAGACTAATTGGGTGGATGCATTTTCTCAGTTGAGGTTCCCTCTTTTAAAAGGACTCTAACTAGTGTCTAGTTGACATAAAACCAACCAGCACAGAGGGAGAGACTGGGGCCTAGCAAGTGGAGAGTAAGAAGGGTATGTAGTGTGCTGGGTCGCCCATGTCCCTAGGCTTTGGATTTGAGCGGTTTTGATTAGCAATATTTGCATACCCGCAGTGAGGTTTCTCTTCGGTAAGGACTCTACTTGTCTTGTTTATGTTACTCTAACAAAGGGTCCGTGCTGGCTGTTTTATACTTAGGCCCATCTCGCTCCCAGTATGGGAGGGTGGAAGTGGAAGACTGAGTGGCCCCTTCTGTTAGCAGTCTGGGAAGGCCTTCGTGGTGGCTTGAAGACATGGCAGATGGCATCGTGGTGAGAGCTGGAAAGCCAGACAGTTCGGGGGTCAGAGCTGCTTTTTCCTAACAGCTCACTCTCAAAGGAAAGAACGAGAGTCCCTCAAAAAGTATGCTAATCTCTTCTGCAGCCTATGCCCACACATTTTACAAGGCTCCCTCTTAACATTTACACCACCTCAATTTTCTCATGCCAATAGCCATGCCAGGTGAACCTTTGGGGTAACACGCACTCTACCCAAGTCACAGCAGACTCTAAATCCAAACATGAGATGAATTTGTCTCACATAGTCTTTATTTATACATGTAACCATAAGGTGATTTTATCTAATATCTTTAATAATTTGGAGCATGATATAAAGTTTTAAGATGTGACATTTTCCAATGATAGTGTCACATTGATTCTGTGGCATAGCAGACTCTGAATTCAGAGATTAAGGAGGGTTCATCTATACTGGATGGAAACGCAGGCAGCTGTCTGGCTCGGAGGTCCCTGCGAGCTATGTTCACATTTGCCTATTGGGATGTCTGTAAGTTGGCTAGCAGGAGAGACTGTGGCAGACCAAACCAACTCTTTGTGTAAAGTAGAAGTTTTATATCCAAGAACGAAGAATCTTGAAGTTAAGCGGTCCCTTAGAGAACCACTTAATCCGCTTAATCCAAACGCCCATGGATTAATTGGTGCAGAAATTCTTCCCTTAAGCATACCCTGCGGTGTTTTAGAATGCATCATTTGTTCTAGCAATAGCTCAAATTGCTAGAAATTTCTTTCAAGGCAAATTTTCTTCCTTGAAACTTGCTCCCTTAGTCAATGCCCTCTGGAGCTGTACCCAATCATCCTAATCCCTTTCCCTTCTGACAGCTTTCCAAGGGTTTAAAGACAGCTATCTTGTCCCCATTAAGTCTTCTCTTCCCCAGGCTAACATCCTGAATCCTCTCACCTGCTCTTTGTATTGCAAGATGCTGAAGCAGCTCACTGTCCTGCAAAGGCTTCTCAGGACAGGCCCCAGTCTGCCAAGACAAAATAAGTCATACATTTCAATGCAAGAAACAGAGTTATTAACTCCTTTTGCTTCTACTTAAGCAAAAAGCCTAAGAAAGGCATTAATAGGCAAAGCCACCAGAGAATATGCTTTCCCAAAGATAGATGGACAGTCCAGGACACACCTAGGCTGTACTGGGCACCTGATGTTCTCATACAAACCTTTATAGCATGTGACTGTGCAAAATGGGAGGTGTTTCCTGCATCCGTTATATCTCACACAACAGGCTACTCTGGTCTACAGGGTGAGTTCCAGGGCAGCCAAAGAAACACAGAGAAGCCCTGTCTCAAAAAATCAAAAGTTAAAAGATAGAATAAAAGAAACAGAGTAATAAAAAAAAAAGTCATGTAAAGATGGAAAGTATACAGAGAATCTGGATACTGTACGTTATTGTGTTGTCTTTAAATTGTTTGACTCCTGAGGAAAGAATAGCAGTTGCTAAAAGACATTTGATTATAAATGCTGCTGGATTAATCCAACCTATATATTTTGAAAATGCCTTGACTTCAAAATTTAAGTCAAAAGATAGGTTACTTTGGAGAAGAGGTTTTGTTTCCACAGAAATGAGAGGCTGTGGGTTCATTCTTGGAGAAGAAAAAACAGGTTTGATCGAGGAAGACCCCCTGAAAAATCTCCAGTGTGAATGGGTGGCCCAGAGGATCAAACGTTTCAGAGCACTTCTGTGGCAGTTTCCTCTGAAGTCTACATCCAGATCAGCCTCAAGACTGCTGACTGAGATGATCCAGCCTCACGGAATACTCCAGTCAGGACTTAACCATAATCCTAAATTTTTTGGGGTCCCCATAAGATTATCAGCATCCCCAACCAGCAGGAAGTAGCCTAGAAAACTACACCCACATTTCCCAAAAAAAAAATGAATTATGGATGTTTGTCTTTGTTTAGAATGTTGGTTACAAGTTGTTATGGATAATGGAGGAGGCCTTCGGGTCAGTTTCAAGCTCTGAGGCCTCTAGGCCCTGGGTCTGAATTACCTGGTGTCTTCAGCAATGGGAGCTTATCTTCTACCTCTAAGGAGGCAGGAACGATAGTCCGTAAGTTATGAGTGTCTTTTGGATAGTCCTTACCAACAATTCAAAAGACGGCTTTTTATGCTTGGTATTGGGGTTTTGTCAGGAGGTCTTTGGCTCTTGGTGGGATCATTGTCAGTCCAGAAAAGCTCATTTAAATTATATATGTATAAGTATACACAGAATTACATGTATTACAGAGTTTATTTATAGGTAAATAACAGTATGATTCCTTTAAACTGTTTCAGATCTGCTTACTAGTATTTTGCCTTCCTCCCTCCTCTTTCAGGATATATATCTCCCTCCCTCTTTTGAGCTAAAGCCCCCCCTTTTCTCATTTTCCTGATCAGATTATTGGTACTCTGATGTTCCCATCTCTATTGCTTCCTTAACCCCCTCCTCTGGCAACAGTCCCCTTTTACTGTCTTGGTTTCTGTAGTTACTCCAGGCTATGTACTCACATCTGAAGATTTGGAGCTAGGAACCTCCAATGAGAGAAAATATGCAATGTTTGCTTTTTTGAGGGGGATCTAGGTTATCTCACCCATTCTACTAATTTACCTGTTGAGTTTTCTTTCACATGAATAGATTTCCATATTGTGTATATACCACATTTCATTATCCATTTGTTGGTTGAAGAATATTTAGTTTATTTTCATTTCCTTGTTATTTTGAAGAGAGCAGCAATTAACATGGCAAAGCAAGTGTCTATGATGGCTGGATTATGAAATTTTACAGAACTATCTGTTTATGTATGATAAAAATTCTGTTATCTCTAATATTCCAAAATTGATTATTCATATGCCAAAAACTATAATTTAACATTAGATTTTTGTTTTTCTTATGCTTATTACTGTCATTATTTTCAAGTTGACTTACTGTATTTTGAGGTTGTATTAATGGGGTTTTAAGATCTAAAATTATATGTGTGTGTGTGTGTATGGAGAAAAGAACTCATTTAAAACATTATCACATATTTATAGACATAATATACAAAATATTTGTGTTTCTTATATTCAAATGTATAGTATGCCTTATAAGTAAAATATAACTGAATTAAAAGGTTTGTTGTTTTTAATTTAATAAATGTGAAATAGGGTCTTTGTTCAGTTTAGGTTCTCATATAAAATGAGAATTTATTTAAATTTTCCCTATATTCTCATTTTCATGAGACTCTTCAAATTCAATTTCTCTACATCAGGAATTAATCTCCCCAGGTCCTGTTAGTAAAAAGAGCTTCAAAAAAAGTTAGCTTACCTCATGAAGAATTAGTAAACATCACATAGTTTAAGGGTGTGTATGTGTGTGTTTAAGTATTTTTTTTACTAAAACTGTAGTGAAAATGCTAAACATTACAAACAAATCCCCCTCCTTTCTTGAAGTTTTATTAAACAGTGGAAGCTCCAGAACCTGAGTGGGCCTGACAGGATGCTCTACTTCTAAGGTCCCCCTCACACTGAGAGGTTTGCTAACTTGGCTGCTCATAGGGAGAGGGGACAGACAAGCTTCAGACTAATTAAGTCAATATTACAACTTACGGAACTCCATGACTTCTAGTTTGGGCTATTTTAAGAAATGTTTTATAATGGCTATTGTCTACTTTGTAAATGTGCCAAAACCATTTAGTCATGATTATGAAGTTTTTTTCCATATTGATAATTCTTTTAAGTTTGTCTTTTGGTAGCAGGAAACGTTTTTAAGTAGTGGAGTTTCCATCCCAAATATAACTAATTAGGATGGAATACAGTGTCTCCATTCCTGAGAGTTCTCAGTCACCCCGCTTCTCCACTGTCCCGTGGAAGCCCCAGAGCGTCTCCACACTGCCCAGCATAAGATCCTGATATATTTTCCAGATTCCCACTTGTTACTCTCTGATCCATAGCAACAAAACAGGGAAATTATTGTATGAGTCATTTCTGCCCAGGTTGAGAGTCTAAACATGGTTTTGGATTCTTCTTTATCCACAGAACAGAATGAATGTAGAACTTATATCACAAAAGATGGTGAAGTCGTCAGAATTTCCTCCACTACACAGCACACATCCAAATAAAAACCCCATGGAGCTGGCAAAGCGTCTGTACTGACTGAACCTAATGCTCAAACTCTGGGGCCTAAGGTAATGTTCAAACACTGAGGAGAACACTTGATGAAGAAGGATGCTAATAAACTAAATTGCATATGGATATTTTGCTTTGCTATCATCCCCTTCTTCTACATACTGTGGAAGAGCCACAGGGATGACAGCTATAATGTGGCTAACTGGAGACAGACTGGGGACCAGGGACCCTCAGAATGAAAGTTTTGCATTTCATTCACTGTTTCTGGTACCTTAGGGATCAGGAGAAGACAGGAGAGTCCATCAACGCACTGCTGAAGTGGCTCCTACTTCTATTTAAGTCAGAAGAGGTTATGAAAGCCATTCCTTCCTTTCCTTTCTTCACTGGAGCCAGGCATGCAAGGCAGTCTCTGTCAAGCCATTGTTTGACTACAGAGATAACACGAGAACTCTCCAGAGGACATGCAGGGCAAGGAGTATAGACTCTCCAAAAGAAGCTTGGGAAAGTCACTAAACAAAGAGATAATTATAGCCTTCATCAAGAAACAAGAGAATCACCAAGGAAGGGAGACTCTTCTTAGAATTACCTCATGCTGGAATACTCAGTTCTCATCAGCAACAAATATTACAGAGCATACAAAGGCAGGAAACGATGGGCCATTCACAAGAAAAAGAAATGCTCAGAAACCTAGACAAATACCTTGCCTGCCGACTCAAGAAAATGAGAGGATCCAGGAACAAAAGACTAGAGAAAGTCAGGAAAGCATGATAAATAGTCAAAAGTGTCTTAAAGATCCATGTGAAAATTCTGGAACTGAAAGTAAAAAGACTAACATTTGAAAATTAAAATTTAAAATAGTGCATTCATGTATTCAGAAATACACAGAAGGGAGAATCAATGGACTTTTAAAAGTTTGTTAAAGTTACCCAGACTGAAGAGCAGAAGGAAAAGTATGGAAAACAAACAAAAAACAGGAAGAAAACACAGGCTCAGGATCCCCGTGGCACACTGGCATAACAATAGGAAGAGAACACAGGCTCAGGATCCCCTGGCACACTGGCATATTTTCCAGCACACACACATCGTGGAAGTCCTAGAAGACTGAGAGGAAGGGAAGCAGAAAGTGACCCTTGGAGAAACAATGCGAGGAAAACTGCAAAACTTGGGGGGGGGGGAAGATGAAAGATATGAATCTACACATAGAAGAAATTGCAAATGGGAGCAGCTTAAAAGCAAAAGGTCTCTCAAAGACGTGCTACAATCAAGAGTCAGAAGTCACAGGACAGAATACACAATCAGAGAAGTTTGCTACACAAAGGTGCTTCCATAAGATGTTTACCCGACATACCAGTAAGATGCATCTAAAAAGGGAAATTTTAGAAACTGACTGCCAAGACTTTTATATATGTAAAATGGTTCTTCAAAACGAGTACTAAATTATGACCTCCCGAGCTGCACAGAAGCTGAAGAATTATCAGGGTTAGTCCCTTAGTCTAAACCTTCATGACATTAGATTGTAACTCAAAGCCCTGTAATGGAGACATAGCACTGGGGATTACAACTTCATAAGTATACTGGCTACTTCTCTCATTACTATGAATTCCCAGTACCTAAAATGAATCACCTCACAGGAGGAAGGGTTTATTTAGGCTTACAGTTCAAGGGGATGCAGTCTGTCATGGTGAGAAAGCGTGTCATAAGGACCAGGAGGTGGCTGTTTACCCTGCATCCGCAGTCAGCCTGGAGAGAGCGATGCATGAAGACGCCCATCCTACCTCTTTATTTACGTTCAGTCTGAGACCCTCACTCGTGGAGTGGGCACCACCACATTTAGGCTGACTCTACCCTACCCAATTAATCTAATCTAAAAACACCCCCTTCTGACATGCCCAAAGGATTGTTTCCATAGTGATTGCTAATCCCATCAAATTGACAATGGAGATCAACCATCACATCTGGTGTTTATCAAAGCAATGTTTTTAGACGTTTTGCTTGTAATGTACTTGGTCTTCTATATGACTAAGGCAAATACATAAAAATAATAGTTAGATATCTATGTTCTTGGACACACCATATATACAGAGATGCAATTAATAATAGCAACATAAGGGAAGTAGGATTGGCAAGAATATAGCTGGTGTATATTAGTGATATGATTTTGTATCAAGTCCAATTGGTAATACACTTTAAATATTAACTATTACCCTCCAATAAAATAGCTTTGAACAAAAACATGCAACAGCTGACATGATAGGGGAAATCAAAACAGCATGGAAGAAAACAACCAGTGAATACAAGAGAAAGAAAACTAGAGGAATAGAAAAAGATGTCAAGAAGGGAAGAGGACACAAAGAACAGGGACAGCACAACCGCAGAAAACGGCCTTACACGGTCTCAACACGCCAGTTCTCAGAGAAAACTCAGCAGAACGGATAACAAACATGATGGGACTGTGTACTGCTTCCAAGAGATGCATTTTAATCCCTACATAATACAGCATATGTGCTGAAGAGAGGAAATTATATTCTGTATAAACAGTACAGAAGATGGGAGGGGCAGTGCTGATACCAGGTCAACAAAAGAGAACTTGTTACAAGAGCAAATGATGGCACATTCCACCAATGATGTAACCGACCACCAGTACATTGTAGAAAGGACAACTCATGCACTGTGCGTGGAGCAAGCATTGACGGAACCGAAGGGAGAAACCAACAGTCCTTCAACGACAGTCAAAGACTACAGCACATCACTTTTCCCAATGTACAGAACATATAGAGAGAAGATTAATAAGGAAATAACTTGAGCAATATTATAAAAATAAACTGAGCATTTACACTAAACACTGCCCTGGAAACAATATATACTGTTCTCAAGGTCACATGAAGTAGCGTCCAAGGTACGCAAGTGTCTGGCCATCAAACAATACCCAGTAAATCTTAAAATATCAAAGTCAAGAAAATGCATCTTTCCAACCAGAGATGAATGCAACTAGAAGACAGTAACTGAAGGAAAAATAATATGTGTGTGTATGTATATATACATGTATATTTATATGGTGTATGCCACTTAAACACTTGACAGGTCAAAAAGAAAAATCCCCAGAACTTAGGAAAGAGCTCTGTAAAATTAAAAGGAAAACTTAACATATAAAAGCTTTAGAATGAATACACACACATATATACATGAATGTCTACATCATGAAAGAAAAATATCTTGACAATTTTATCCTTCAAGGAAGTAGAGAAAATTCAAAGGAAAACCAGAGTCTGCAGAGAGGGAGATGCAGAACAGAGACGGAAGAAATAAAGACTAGTAAAAGCAATGGAATCAACAAAACTATCCATCTGCTCATTAAAGGGCTCACAACATTAAAAAGGCAGCATCTAGAGCATTGTGTGAGTTTTTGTCAACTTGAGACAAGCCTAGACATCCACACTGACTAAGAAAGGAAATAGAAAGTCTGAAACACCCGCCACAATAAAGAAATCAAATCAGTAATTAAAAACTCCCAACAAGAGAGCCCAGGACAGGAAGCTTTTGCTGTGAGCTCATAAACTTTACAAATCTTTGAAAGTGTTTTCCAAAACCAATACTACACTGGATCCAAAGCCAACAAAAGTACTGTGAGAAAACCCAGTGCCATGACCCAGTGTGTACAGAGACAAAAAACACACAAACACCAGCAAGATAATAACGGTGCTGTCTACACCAGGATCAAATGGCCCTTATTCTGGGAAGACCAGGGTTCCTGGACGTAAGTAATTTGGCACAAAATACCCTCATTAACAGAGAGAATGGAGGAAAACCATAATCACCCAAGCAAAGTGCAAACATCATTTGATAATAATTCAAGACTCTTATAACAACATCTCAAAATCAAAATGGAAAAGAAACTTCCTCAAAAAAAAAAAAAAAGAAAGAAAAAAGAAGTAGCTGGGTTGGAGCCATAACAAGGGTTTGAGGAAAGGGAAGGGGGCAAGATGTGATTATATTTTAATTTTTTAAAAAAGTAAAAAGTTTAAAAAATTGTTTGGAGAACACCAAAACTCACACCATTCTGAGTGGGAAAGCTGCCGACTCCCCCTTAAACAACAAAGCATTGACACTGGATGCGCCTCCACTGTTGGAGTGTGAAGGTATAGAAGGTCTAGAGCAAGAACATTCACAAATGCAAATCAAAGTCACAGTCAGAGACCACCTCAGCCCTACCCAGCTAACTTTCGTCCAAGATGCAAAGAGTAACAGATCTGCCACGCGTATTCAGAAATAAGAACACCCAGGTGTTGCTAGCTGAAGTCTAAAACTGCACACAGATGGGATGGAGTGCCCTGACTCCTCACAGAACTAACATACAGGCCAGGAACTCTACCCTGAGCATTTCTCCTACTGGAAGAGAAAATAAACGCTCATGCAACCATATAGGCAAGCATTTCTAGACAGCGTTTGCAATATCTAAAGGTCTGAAGCAACACATATGTTTATCAAAATATATTTATCAATAAATTATTAGAAAATTGTGATTTATATGCAGTGGACTATTATTTTACTGTGAAAAGGAATGAAGTATTGGAATGTAATATATACCTGTCTTTGGATACATCTGAAAAGCATGAGTAAAGAAGAGCCAAAGGTCTCATTGTATGACACGTTCATTAGGGTTCTCCAAAGAAACTGAATCAATAGGAGGAATGATGATGGCGATAGATAGATAGATAGATAGATAGATAGATAGATAGATAGATAGATGATAAAGTGATTCATAAATCTGTAGAATTATTGCAAGAGATTGACTCCCACATATGAGGGAATGAGGTGATGAGAAAGTTCTGAAATTAGCCAGCGCTTGTGAGAGAACAACACTGTGAGCATGCTGAGCTCCAGTGGGCTGGGCACCAACACTATTAAACTCTTTGAAAGGACGGATTTCTTGTTTCGTGGATTCCATTCCCAAAATATTTTAAGTGATAGGCTCATGAATTTAACAGAAACAACTTAGCAACAGTTCTGAAGTGTGCCCAGAGAATGAAATATACATTTGTGAGTATAGGTGAGTGTGTTAAGGCCGGTGTGTAAGCATGCGGCCATGATTATACTGTGAAGAGTTAGAGATAGCTAACACAGACATTTCTCTCTCCCAAGGTCACACTAACCTTCTGGGAGAAAAAAATGAAGCATAAACTCCCTCTCCCTCATTCTCAGAGTGTAGCAGACAAAGCAGAAGACAGAGTAACCCCAAGGGGAGATAACTCAGTTGCACACTGTGCACAGTGACTTTCTCTCCATGCAGAAGAATGACTGGAGCGGTTGTGTGTGCATGTTGGTGTGCGTGCGTGCGTGTGTGTGTGTGTGTGTGTGTGTGTGTGTGCAGTACCTATGTGTGTTGGAAACAGAGGTATGTAGTGTGGAAGTGGTAGAGCACATGAGCCCGTGAGAGTGGCCTCTTCCAGACTGAGGTCATTCCTGAGGGTGAGACAAGTGTTTTGTCTAGGACAGCTTTTGTGACTCAGAGGAGAGCTTCATGTCGTTCTGTGGAAAATGAGACCACAGGCTAAAAAACGGGTGAAGCAGGGCTCTGCCCTCAACCCTCATTGTGTTTGCCTTGGATTTCTCCCAGGTGTATACTATATATAAAACCCTCCACTCCCTTGCTTGCTCAGCCTCTCTCTTGCTCACATCCTCTCTCTTGTTCTCATTCTCTCTCTCTCTCTCTCGCTCTCAGCCTCTCTCTTTTTCTCTCCTCCTCCTCTTCCTCTTGCTCTTGCGTACAGTTCATTGTCACTCACACTAACATAATTTCACCTGCTCCTAAGATGGTTAGAATTCCACATGGGTTGTTGAAAAATCAATTAATCAATAGAGACATTTAGGTGGTGACTTGGTATTTGCAGCCTTGGCCTCATTCTCATAAACAGCGCTTTGTAAAACCAGGGACTAAGCGCTTGTGGGGATACAAGCTGGGATCTGAGTCCTAGCCCAAAGCATCACAGGTCACTCCAATCTAGCAAAAGGTTTTTTTTGTTTGTTTGTTTTTTTTTTTTTTTTTTTTTTTTTTTTTTTTTTTTTTTTTTTTTTTTTTTTTTTTTGCAAAGGGTGAAGAGTAACCATGGCCTTCTGCCTGGAGTTAATCCAAATGAGTCTTTCAATCACTTGGACTGGAAAAAAAAAACACCTAGGAAATTTTGTGTTTTAGAAACCTTAGGAATATTCCAAGCCTACTTAGAAATGTAGGTTAGCTCAAAGGTCCCTCCCTTGGTGGGTGTTTTCCTCTACAGTGGTCTCTTTAGCCTCTGCACTTCTCTGGATTCTTTTAACAGGGATCCTAAGGGCCAGAGGATGAGGAGAGACCAGAGCAAGATCCCGTGATGACAAGACATCTGTTTTCCCTTTCCCGGGCAGCAGTGAAGACTGAGACTACGGGTCTAGGTGCCTCACTTCTTTGCCACGCAATCCCCATCAACTGTGTGCTGGGATCCAGAGTATGAAGGGAAGAAGTATGCGTGCCAGGGTTTGTGCGATCAAATGGACATCAAAGGAGACATCCTTTCAGAGACCAGCTTGCTACAATTTGGGTTTCTGCTTCTTTAAGAGTCCTTGCATATTTTCTGCATTTTCTAATTTAACTAGAGAAGTAACATTGTGCGTGGTTTTCATCCCTGGGTGGCACATGTTTTTTCATTTTCTCTGTTTTGTTTTCTTTCAGAGCACGACATTAGGAAGCATCATTTCCACAAGGTAAGGAGGCCTGGGGTGGTATTGATTTGGAGTTTCTCAGCACATTCTCTATTTTACATTTAAAATTTTATTTTATATACAGGTCTGCCATGTGTGTGCATTGCCAAGGGGGCCAAAAGAGGGTTAGGTCTCCTATAATTGTTAATAGTTGCCAGCCACCAAATAGGCAAGACCAGCAAGGTCTCCTCAAACAGTCCCTCAAAGTCATTCTTTTGCATGCGAACATCTTCATTTTAGCTAAGGAAATGTGTCTCCGAGTAAAGACCTCAAACTTAGTGCAAATCATTGCTTCTTTGGACTGTGATGTCGATGGACACAGTCATCTACTTACATCGTTGTTACTACAGTTTCAAACCAGAGAGACCAGTCCTTTGGTCCTTTAGTGTTACTAAACACCCCACAGCTATCTGCTTTAGTGGAGTATGCCTGCTTCCTCCAGGCCTGACTTGACCACCATCAAGGAACAGAGTTCACTGTGGTGTTTGGACCCCAGTTAAGACAAGAAAATGAGCAGAACAATACACGTCTGTGTGTTTTGTATAATAGGGCTACTAGCACTAGTCAGAAGAAAGGGGGGGGGTCATAGGTTCATCCCATGGGGTTCCAGCCACTACTCCCTCCTGCCTCTATCTGCATGTGATCTTGGGAGATTCTACAGTATACAGAAGGAAGAAGAATAACTGGAGATTAAATGTGGGCCTCCATGATGCAGCCTCTATGATGTCATCCATGATGGAGTGGGCCTACTAGTGAGAGAGCTGTTTTAGTTACATATGTTCCTCGAAGCCCTTCCCCATACTTCTGAAATAAATCCAGCAAACTCATTGGCTCGCTAAATCGGAATTTCATGGAAACCTTACTTTAGTCTGCGGTTGGTGCCTTATCTGGGGTGAATAAACATTTCTTCATATCTCCCCAGGAAAAATAATACAATTGCTTTAATTTTCTATTTGAACAACATCCCTCTTCCCCACCAATGTTTGCAGATATTAACACCCGCACAAAGGAAGCTCCTGGCCAGTGGGTCACAGGTGGCCCCGAGAACCTGCATTATGGAGTCCCCAGAATCTATACTATCTTCAAACGCCTTCCTTCAGGGTGAACCTGACCAGTAACTGCTACACTGAGTGCCATTGTCACCCGAATAGATTGACTCCAATTGTGAATTGTAAAGACCCAAAGGTTAGCATCGGCCAATGGATACTCCCAGTGTATTGTGAGCTACAGAACTGAGAGATAGGTTCACCAGAAGAATGCCCTCCTCCTCTTACAAATCAGCACCCTGCGAGTATTCCTTGACAAAAGAAATAAGTTATCGCACATTGCTTCCTCTTTATAATTTCTTTTTAAAATTTGATTACATTTAATGAATGTTCTGTCAAAGAATGTCCTTTTTTGGCCCTTCTTATTTCCTGCATCAGGTCAAGCATGATTCTTCCCTCCCCACTGATAGCCCTGTCATTCAAGAAAAATCTAGGTATAAATTCACATTTCAGACATTTTGTTGTTGAATTTTTTGTTTCAATAATTTGACTTTAATTCTTATTATTTCTCTCTTCCTAGTTGCTTTCTTTAAATTTTGCTTATTCATGTTCTAATTCCTTGGAGTTTTTAAAATTTTTTTATTTATTTATCCTAATTATTTTATGATAACACAGCAATTAGAGCTGCAAAACAGGATTAGGATGCAGGCTCAGTTAATAGACTAGTTGTCTTACCTGAGTGTGATTCCCCGAAACACACATCCACAACAAAATATTTCAATAGCTGTTACGGACTTGTAGATAAGAGGAGACAGAGGCAAGCAGATCTCCAGAAGTTACTGACCAGCCAACCTGGCCTCATCAGTGAACTCCATGTCCCAGGGAGACCCCTTTTCAGAAACCACAGTGTATGTTGACACCTCAGGAATAACAACCAAGCTAGTGCTCAGGCTACACACACACACACACACACTATAAAATATAGTTGAGTTCACACACACACACACACACACTATAAAATATAGTTGAGTTCACACACACACACACACACTATAAAATATAGTTGAGTTCACACACACACACACACACACACTATAAAATATAGTTGAGTTCACACACACACACACACACACACTATAAAATATAGTTGAGTTCACACACACACACACACTATAAAATATAGTTGAGTTCACACACACACACTATAAAATATAGTTGAGTTCACACACACACACACACACACACACTATAAAATCTAGTTGAGTTCAGAGTGCCATGACCTAAAATCACACTCAGTACGACATTTTCTCCCCCAGCCTTCTAGAGAGGTCCTGTTTTCCACTTTTGTTCTCTCTTACATCCCATATTTTACTGCAGAGTATTTCTTAGAAAAAAGGTAGTAAATGCTACTAGTGACCTCCTAAAAGACGGGATGCAGCATTAAAATCTCCATGAAGCATTTAGTTGCTACTCAAGAATGAACAAGTTTTTGTGTGCAAGTTGTGCCAAAAATCTATAGTCTCCACTTGTGAAACATAGGTTCTACTCTCAATGATTATTTGGCTCATTTTTTTACTATAGTTTACACATTAAGAGCTGACCACAAGCCTCTGAAACTAGTGGACAGGTAAACTTTTTATGAGGCAGGTTCTAGTAGGAGGAAATTAAGTCATTGAGAGTGTGCGCTGGAAGAAAATGACGCGACTGTGGACCCTTCCCCTCTCTGTTTGCCTTTTGGCTCCCATGACGTGAGCGGCTCTGCTCTCCCACATTTGATCCTGGGTGGTTCACTTTGCCACAGTGCAAAAGCAGTGAGACCTACTCAGCGGGAACTGAAACCTCTGAGTCCAGGAGCCAAGGCAGCCCATTCTTCCTTGTGTTGATTTTCTTAGTTGTATCAAGTGACAGAAAGCCAAAGGGATCTCTGCACATTCGTGTTTATTATTGTGTTATCCCTAGCTGCTAAGAACTAGAACCAGCTGAGCATGTATCAACTGACAAACTGGCAAAGCAAGTGTGGTGTGTGCACACAATGGAACTTTGTGAAGCTACAAAAAAATTGAAATCTGGCACTTGCCATAAAAAAACCCCAATGGATAGAAGTAGATATCATCATGTTGAGAGAAATAAGTCGGTGCAGAAAGACAAATATTGCATGTTTCTCTCAGATTCAGACTCTGGGTTTTAGTTTGTATAGATTTTTATGTGCCAGCACATGTACATATATTTTTGTGCACAAGCACTATATGTATATGTTTATCTACAATCACATGTGCGTACATGTGTGTATATGTTTGTGCAAAGCAGGTGCATGTATATGTTTATGCTCAAGCACATGCGTGTATGTTTATGCACAAGCACATGCGTATGGGATTATGAAGTAGAAAGGGGACCATGAGAGGGCAAAGAGCTCAAGAGCAGTGGAATGGCTGTGATGTGTAAGCAGAAGGGGGAGCTGTAGCAGGAGGAAGATGACAGAGGGTGGGTCAGGGGCACCAGGAAGGGCCACCAAGAGGACCACCAAGAGAAATGGAAATGTGTATATGAAACAGCGTTATGAAACCCCTTATTTGTGCATAATTTTAAAGCCCGACTTTGAAGATGTCTTGGTGGAAACGGTAGTTAGAAATGTTTTCAGATTTGAAGTAATTATGAGGAAAAGACTCTGAAATTTCAACTTAGGCTCATGCCACAAATAAACAAGGAGATTAAAAATGATGGGGATAGCATGTGTTCATGAAGGAAGTACCAAAGGTCTGATTTCCACGCTGTTACACATGGAGGAGCTTCGCAGGTACCTCGGGCTGCACGGACATACACAGGGGCTGCTTCTCTGGAGATGGGTCTGCAGCCATTGCTGATTTCCTTTCCGTCCTGTTTTTACTTCTCCACAGTCGCTGGACTTCCATTTTGCTTCATTTCACCTATCATTTCATGAGAGGCAGGGGCCCAGAGACGTTAAGTTTAGTGAGTATGGAATTTCTGCAGAAATACACCACTACAGTGATACTCACGGCCATCACGATGGGCCTGAAAAGAGGCCGGCTGGCTTCCCTAGTTTAATGGACTCCTGTGTGTTGACCAGGTCTTGTGAGAACAAGGCAAAAATTCCCCTGAAAAGCAGAAGTGAGTGTGCAACAGAACGGCTGCAAATACAGTACATCCAACTCTCGGAGAGTGACAAGAATGTACTTTCTCAATCCTTCTGAAAAAAAAAAAAGAAAGAAAAGCCACCTTTAATCCACCCTATTTCTGCTGTCACACTCTAGACAAAAGCACTGCAATCACAGGCTGGGCTCTTGGCTGCTTTTGGTCCTGACACGTTCATCCTTCTGAACAGGCTGGCTTCCCCCTCCTCCCCCACTGCCCTACCTCGTGTGCCCTGGAGCTGCTGAAATCTCCTGTCTTACCTGCTGAGAAAGTAACCATTCTCTGTTTAAAAGGAGATGTTTTTATTGCTATGTTTTTAGAATTTCATAAACATGTTTTCATCAATTCACTCCTCCAATTCCCACCATGTTCTCATCTCAAGCTTATGTTCTTTTCTATAATAAATAAATACTAAGGCCAGTTAGTGTTACCTTCCTATATAAGAATAGGGTGGGCAGCATGCCAGGGAACTCATCATTGTCTAAGAGAACTCACTGTTCCTCAGCAGCTATGGACTGCCTGTAGCTCTTCAACTATGGACAGGGTCTTCTAAACCCTCCCCACTATCCATGGGTGTCGACTGCTGGGGTCTTGTGCAGGCAACCCTACTGTCGAGATTCATGGAAGCAACATCCTTGCTATGTCCTGAAGACAGTGTTTTACAGTGGTCCTCCCTCCCCTGGCTCTCACAGACTTGCTCTCTCTTTCTCCGTGTGTCCTGAGCCTCTGGGGTAGCGGTTGTACTATGGATGTTCTATTTGGTCACAGACAGTTTGCAGTCACACAGTCTCTGCTTTGTCATCGTCATGGTTTCTCTGTACTACCTTGGTCCACTGTAGCAAGAGGCTGCTTCAATGAGAGCTAAGAGATGCACTGAGCTAGTGGATAAGGTTGAGAGTCTAGAGGACCATTGCGTACCGTATCAAAATTGTAGTCATGGGTTCTCTTTGGGGACTGTGATGGCTATTCTTGGTTGTCAGCTTGACTACATCTGGAATGATCTACAGTCCAGAAACAGAGGGCACATCTGTGAAGTTTAGCTTGGTTTGAAATGGGTGAGTCTACTTCTCATTTGGACCTTTGACAAAGGAAAAAGACATACGTCTTTGATCTGGGATCTTGAGTCAGGAAGACACACCTTTAATCTGGGCCACACTGCTGGAAGCCTATTTAAAGACATGGAAGAAGGAAGTTTTTTTTCTCTTTGTCTGCTTGTTCTTGAGTCAATAGTAGGTCTATTTCTTCATTGGCACTAGAAACCACTTCTTCAGGATTCCAGAGTCTACTGAAGACCAGTTAAGAGATCCAGCCTCATGGACCGAGCAACTTCTGGATTCTTGGACTTTCCTTTTGTAGCCAGCCATTATTGGATTAGCACAGTCTTAAGTCACTCCAATAATTTTCATGTGTGTGTGTGTGTGTGTGTGTGTGTGTGTGTGTATGAGAGAGAGAAATTCATTATGTAAGTTGTTTCTTTAGAGAATCCTAATACAGAGATCTAATTAAATTATTCTTTGGGTCAATTTTACATACAAAAAGTGAGAAATTTTCCTTGCTCTCTACATTGTTATATGAAATATTATAGCAAAACATGTATCTAAATTACTTTCTTTTTCTGGGCACTTATTTATGCTGTAACATTGCCGCAGCTAATTGTAGGTTTCTTTACACGAAACAGGGATCAGAAGTCATAATCATCGCAGAGGGTTGGCTGAGATACCGCTTGGTCTATCATGCTCCCATGACAACTGAAGTATTGATTGTAATTTGAGACATGAATTATGTTTGCACAGAGAGTTCCAGCCATCCAGAATGAATCAGGATAAATGAATAAATGTGACTAACAGGCAGCCAGCAGCCTGTCTGAACAAATTTCATACCAGCTTCATGCCACTTCCCCTTCTTACACACACACACACACACACACACACACACGTGCACGCACACATGAATTTTAACAGAGAAACACATTTCAACATATGAGAAAGGAAAGCATTGAATAAAAATATTCTTGTCTCAGAAAGGCTCTGGGATGGAAGTAAATTCTATATTATGTTCCACTGGATAAAACTGTGTAGCATAAGGGATGGTGGCAACCGAGCTGGATTTCTCCACCCCATTGCTGCCACTCAGCAAATATTTACTGTTGAAAGCTCAAATTCTTCTTACATCATTAGCCCTGTAGAGCTCATAGTACTCACGAATCACCCTAGGGAAATGATGTAAGGGCTAGCATACCATGTCAAGGACTGCAATGTCTCAGACACATGGGAATGACAAGACTTTCCCCTGATCAGTAGAGATGCTTGCTGTATGCAGAAAGTGCCAGCTTCCTCCTCTCTGGGGACTGCAGCCTGGGACTGCTGCCCTACAAAGACCCTGTAGCAAGATTCACCAGCATGCCTCCTCAGTCAGCTGTATATGATAAACACACTCAAACCAGGCTGCTGGTTTGTCTCCACCAGAGCACATAGCTCACCCAATCCCAGCATTTCCTGTGGTGTCTGTCTTTTCCTCATTCCCAGTTGCCCAAGTCAGGTCCACGTTAAAGTGTGCAGTCCTGACAGGTTGGAAGGCTGGATATCCAAGGAAATGTTCTGCATGAATCAGCAAACAAACAAGATGTGAACAATTTGACTGGAGTAAGGAGGTGGCCATCAGGAAGGATGTGCAGCAACCATGCCACCAAACGCTTTTTCTTCCTCCTTCCTCCCCTCCCCTCCTCTTCATTCTTCCCCTCTTCCTTGTCACTATGGACCACATTGGAATTTTTTATTTAATTTTTGAAAAACAGACTTTCAAAAGAACATCAATAAGAGGAATAATGCCAAGTGGCCACTTCTTTTATTAAAGATCTTTGAACAAGTATCCTCTGCAGGAATAAGGATCAATAGTCTAAAGAAGGGATTCAGGACATGTAACATGGCCAAATATGAGGGAGATACTAAAAGTTAAATAAGAATTCTGATATGGGATTCCCTTCTGTATGCTGTGAATACGTTTTATTACCATTGGTTAATAAGAAAAAAAACTTCTTTAGCCTATGGCAGAGCACAATACAGCTAGGCAGGAAAACTAAACTGAATATACAGAGAAAGAAAGCAGAGTCAGGCAGATGCCATGTAGCTGCCAAAGAAGCAAGATGTGAGGTAACAAAATGTGTCTCGTGGTAAAAAAAAAAATATAAACTAATAGAAATAGGTTAATTTAAGATGTAAGAGCTAGTTGGAATATGCCTGAATCATTGGCAAACAGTGCTGTAATTAATACAGTTTTTGTGTGATTATTTGGGACTGGGTGGCAGGGAAATGAAAACACAATCTCCATTTACACAATTCCATGGCCTTCACTGATAAAGCCACTTGAAGATGCTCTGGTCACTCCAGAAGAGCGAGTTTAAGATGACCTAAATTTCCTGGGTCAGTTTTTGACTTGTTGAAGCCAATGGTGATTACAGTCACCTTGGTTTTGTGTACAATAGGTCACAGCCCCACGACATGTATGTGTACCATTTATTTTGGTGTTTGCCTTACTTCCCTTCACTGTAGCTTTAAAGGATGGAAGTAAGTGGCAGGGTTACTGAAATGGATTTTGATCAATGAAGAAAGCACTTTTCTGGTAGCTGAAAATGTGCCTCTCATGTAAGTAACCGCAGGCTTCCTATTGTGGGTAAGGATGGAGGTAAAGTGATGGCTGGGAACTAGGGATGAGCATATGAAGAGCTGCGAACCCAAGGACATCGGGACCCATTCCTAACTCCAAGCATCTGTTATTCTCCTATTCCTATGCTTTATTCTAAGTGGTCGCATACCTCAGGAGCACAGTCATTTTCCACTGGGGTTAGAATCTTACTACAAAATACAACTTCCCGACCGCTATAAAAAGAAAATTTAGAGATAAAATCTGAGCGTCCTGAGTTACATCAAACACCGTTTTCTGATTAATTCATGATCTCCTATAGTGATCCAGTGTTTGCCAAGAACTCTGCCTTTCAATAAAACCAGGTTTGCCAATCTGAATTGGAGCAACTTTTAAAATATACTTCAATCTCATCAGCAATTTAAGTAATAGGAAACTTTGAGATTCTGCCCTGGACCCCAGCATGTTATTTATCACTGTATTATCCAGGTTCTCTAGAGGAACATATCTGACAGGAGGAATATATATATATATACATATATATTCATTCATATATGTGGTGAGTGCGTGTGCATGTGCGTGTGTGTGTGTGTGTGTGTGTGTGTGTGTGTGTGTGTGTGTGTATGATTTATTAGAGTGACCGACAGACTGTGGTCCAGCTAGTTCCACAATGGCTGGCTCCAGATGGAAAGTCTAGGATTTTGTCAGCTTTTCCTCACTGTGGCAGAAGCACTCAATCTCAGTGACTTAGAGGGGCAATGTTTGTTCCAACTCTTGGTTTCGTGGGATTCAGCCAATAGTCCCCTGTTCCTGAGCCTACAGGGAGGTAGGGTGTAATGGGAGATATAGAGCTCCACCTGGGACACTGCTGTATTGGAGATCCCAACACCACCTGTGAGACGCAATGCAAAGTCTTCACTATGAGCCCCTGCAAAATTCAAAAGGCACTGTACAGACCAGCTTTATGTCAACTTGACACAAGCTAGTCACTAGAGAATAAGAAGCCACAACTGAGAAAATGCCTCAGTAAGATCAGGCTATTGGCCAACCTGTAGGATATTCTCTTAGTTAGTGATTGATGGGGAAGGGCCTAGTCTGTTTTATGTGTATGTTGGGGGGGGTACCTCTGGGCTGGTGGTCCTGGGTTCTTTAAAAAAAAAAGCAAGTTGAGCAAGCCATGGGGAACAAGACAGTAAGCAGCATTCCTCCATGGCCTCTGCATGAGCTCCCGCCTCCAGGTTCTTGCTTTGCTTGAGTTTCTGTTTTGACGTCCTTTGATGAAAAACAGTGAAGTGGAACCATAAGTTACACCCTCCCCTCCCCGAGCTGCTGCGGTCATGGTGCTTCATCACAGCAGCAGTGACCCTCACTAAGACGGCCCCGCTATATACTTTCAATTTATAATGATGCACGATACACGTTCCAAAAGAGAGGGATGAGGGGATATGAAGAAAGGATCAGTCCACACAAGACCACAGCAAAATGAAGGTGCACACTGTGTGATTGTGAGTTCCTGGAAAGCAGCTGTGTCCAGGAAGGCTATTGTCTGACGCTTTGGTGGCTGCACAGTTTCTACTGTTGCAGGTGCAGAAACTAATGGCAATTTATCCTGGGCTGAATCTAGCCCTCTGAATGGCCATTTCTTCCCTAACATCCTGTGAGTAACAAATAAAAACCTTAACAGGACCCTAGTTTTCAGCAACCAAGAGGCCAAGCGTCATCAGGCAGCATTTGAGACGTATGGAAGAGATGTCTCCACTTTTCTGTAACCTTCCTCTTCAATGTTTCCACCAATGAATTTGAAAAGTGTCTTGAATTACAATTTTCCTGTTTGGTTACTATAAAAGAATTGTCATGAAGCTGATTCCATATTGAAACATAGAATTTGAGGAAATCTGTGTTCCCAGGCTATGGTCACTCAAATTTGGCTTCAGAATACAGTCTCTTATCTCCTTTGAGGTAAAAATTGTATTTTTGTATCATTGACAATTATATTCTGTAAATCCAAGTCTGGCATCTGGGGTAAGAGGTAGTTTTATCTTGTGACCTTGAGAGCTTCAACCTATATGGCCATTCTTGTAGGCTGGCTCCATTCACTGCCTGTGGTTTTAGCCAGCAAACATTCAATTATTCTTGTATCTGGAGCACCCTAGGCTCTAACTCTTGGGGCCACTGGGTCACCAGGTCACCTACTCACCAATCTATCTTCAGCTTCACCTTCACAGAAACTTCCTGTAGATACCCCAACTCTGCCCCACATTGCCTGATCTCCAAGGCCTTCCTTTGAAATCTGGTGGAAACCTCCATGCCTCCATCTTTCAAGCATTCTGCATGCCCAAAAAGCCAACATCGTATGGATGAAGCCGTGTTTTGCTCCCAGCTGGGGCTGACTTGAGTCACAGTTGTGTGCCTGGATAGCCAAGTACAAGGAAACAAAGCCTGGGAAACAATTTCCCAAGAAGCCCTGAGTAAGCTCGACATGCTCCTGCTTTGAAGAGATTAGGAAAGCTTGTGGTTTGACAGACTCCAAGGGTAACACCAGGCATCACTCCTAGTGTGCCAGATTTCAGATCCAAACCACGAGATCTTGGTTGCCCCAGGATATTATTTGTGCAAATCTCCTACAATCTGAAAAATCTCTAAAATCCTAAATATATCTGATCCATTTGGTTTCAGTAAGGATTGCTCATCCCATGCTTCATCTGGCTTACCCTCTCTCATCTAATGGGACACATTCAGAGTATATGTAAGACTTAATTGTCAAATAAGGACACACAACCCAATAACGCTGTTCACCATGTATGTCAATGACTTGTAGAAAATTACAAAAGGCAAGCAACCGTTATCAATCAATTTCAAATGGACACAACTCAAACCAGAGTCTCCTAGCTTTTGAATATCCTTTTCCATCATTAGTGTTTTTTGAGACTATATCTAATATTATGAATATTATTAGATTTTTCCAAAGAAATGTAGGTAGGAAATTCATCCGTGGGTTATGATACACTTGTTAAAAGATTTCAGTTAAGAAAAAAAACCTGGTTTTTAAATGAAGGTGAGGGTAGAGGTGAAAGCGGGATTTAAGTATGAAAAGGAAAAAATATAAATTCCCAATGCCATGCTTAAAGTAGAAATTAGCCCTGCCAAAGAGGATCAATGAGCAGCCCAAAATAGTCTCAAGCCAGTGAGAAAAGATTCTTAAATAAAGTCCACCTAGAAAACTGGGGCAATCAGGCTTGATCCTAATTGCAAAAGATTTGCTCCAGGAAAAATTGGAGAACACTCTGAATTTTGTTTCATTTGATGGAATGTGTGGATGAAATCTCCATATCTAAGAAGAGGGAATATGGTGTCAAAAAGCAAGAGAGATAGAATTCAGACCTCTGAGTGCCATCTGTGCCGGATCACCATGACAACAAGGACGTCATGCAATCCTGATGGGCATCACTATCTGCATATATGGGGATAGTTATACCCATGACAGTTTATAATATTTTAAATAGGACAGGGAATGCCTGGAACCTGGTAAGTACAATATCTCTCATCTATAGTCTTCATTATGACTCCACTAATATTGTACATGATGCAGGATGTTCTAGAACATCTTAATTTTTTTTCAGTTTGAATCTGGAGATATTGACTCAGCACTGGTTCTCTGAACATGGCAGGTGAGGGTCACATGGGAACTAGATGGTCATCCGGTTTAGACTTAACTCAATGGTGAAGACCTAGAGAAGCATTTCGATTCTGGTGAGATTTGTTGGGGAGAATGAGTGAGGACAAGACTACGAGAGCATTACCGGGGGGTGAAGCCAGATTACAAGGACATAGGAGAGACACGAACCTGTTTTGTGTCTTCACAATTGTCCCACCTCATGGAGAACATTGAGTGAAATGGAAAGATAAAATCCTGAAGCCGAGATCAGAATCTAGATATGACAGCTCAAATTAGAAATAAAGAATGTACTCAAGAATCTGTTAAGCCAGCATCCCTATCAGGTGACAACTGCATAGTGTTTATACACATTCTATATGGTGCTTTAATATTAATTTAGTATACTTAGAATGTTTGCCTAGCATTCAGAAGGTTCTGGGTTCCATCCTCTGTACCCCCCTAAAATCCACAATGTCTGCTGTTATACCACTGAGAAACCAAATCTATTTCCCATTCCCTTAGAGTAGGTTGACTATGACTACCAAAGAAGGTTGGCATTGCTCCAAGAGTGGGCCTCAGGTTTAAGAATATCTGGTGACTTCTGCAGAATTCAGAACTTAGAAACTTGGAAAGCCTCCTGGTACCCTTGTTGAGAGGCTCTGGAAGAAACCTCAGGGATGGAGAAACCAAGAGAGACTCCAGCGGACCTTCATGATACCCCTACGTAGGGAGGACTAGGGCCAAATGAAGTCAAGAGTTGAGACTGCTCATTGGGCAAAGATGATTGCATCCAAGACTGACTTCAACCCTGGAACCCACATGATACAAACAGAAAATCAAGCCCTCCCACAGGTTGTCCCCCAACTTCTGCACGTGTGCCATGGTACATGCACTCACATGCTCTCACAGTTAACTAATTTTTTTAAGGAAAAGAAAGATATCCCATAGAAATCAAGTGTACTATTGTAGGGACTTACCAGCCCAGCAGAGATGAAAACTAAACTGGAAGAAGGTGCAGAGGGATAATATGAGTAAAATGCAAAATTAAATTTAAAAAAGTTTTTTAACAGGACCATCCTTCAGTGAAAGTCACAATCAGCAATTCTGGGAACATGTGTGGGGAAGACATTAAAAGATAGTAGAGTTACTTGTTTCCACATATCCAAAATGGTCATGAATAAAGTCAGGAAGCACCAGAAATTTTCCGCCCAGGAAAGCACAGGAAGGGCCCATGTACTAGTCAACTTTCTATTGTGTGACAAGTGCCAGGACGAAAGCAATGACAGAAGAAAGAGTTTACCTAGGTTTACAGAGTTCACCATGGTGGAGGAGAGAAGCAGGCACAACAGCTGGAGCAGCTGAGAGAGAGTGGGGAGGGAGAGGGAGAGAGAAGGAGGGAGAGAGGGAAAGGGAAAGAAAGAGACCTATAAATGGCCTGAGTCTTTAATTTCTCCAAGCCTGCCCCCAGCGACACACTTTCTCCAACAAGACCATATTCCATAAGCTTCCCTAAACACTGCCATTGACTGTAGACCAAGCGTTCAAATGCTTGGGCTTATGGGGGTGTTTCCCATACAAATCACAGTCTGAAATGGTAAACCTTGTTCATTGACTTGACAGGGTTTAGAATCATGTTGGCCACAAATCTCTGGGCATGTCTATGAGAATGGGAGAGTGTTTCTAGAAAGGTCGGTGAGGAAGGAAGACCCACCCTTGGTGTGGGAAGTCCTTCTGTGTATGTGCTGCTTTTATTGGTTTAAATAATAAAGAAACTGCCTTGGTCTGTGATAGGGTAGAATAGAGCTATGCGGGGCTTGGGGGGCACTAAACTGAATGCTGGAAGGAAGAAGGTAGAGTCAGGGAGATGCCATGTAGCCACCACTGGGGACAGATGCACTGGAAGGAACCTTGCCAGTTAGCTACAGCCACATGGAGATACACAGATTAATAAAAATGGGTTAATAGTAAGCTAGAAATACACTTAAACTATTGACCAAACAGTATTGCAAATAATATAGTTTCTGTGTGGTTACTTTCTGGTCTGGGCATCTGGGAATGAACAAGAGGCTTCCCACAACACATCCTAACAGTGGGCAGCACTAGCTCATGGGCTGTTTTTCCAGGACTGAATGAAAGGGAGAAAGAGAACTATTCACCAGCGTTGTCTCTCTCTGCTTCCAGCAACCTCACCCTCCCATTACCAGGCATGCTGTCTTTGCTGCTGCTGACTGTATGCTCAAACCAGCAGCCCAATGAAACCCTTCCTCTTTAAGCCGTTTTCCAGGTATTTTACATACAACAACAATTAATACCAGGTCCTTCTGTCACTGTCGCAAAGGGCGGGGCGGGGGGAGTCTGGAAGAGACCCTGTTTGTACTGGCCTGACCTTAGAGGCTAGTGTATGCTTGTGGGTGGGGGCTTTTGCACAGTGTGTGATGTGAAATCCTTAGCTCCCACTCACAGTGTGCACCACACCTCCTCCATCAAGGGCGTGCCTGTGACAGGGTCTTTTCCAGGAGAAACAGGACATGGGTGCCCTTTGAAGAGTAATCCCATCCTCCAGAGCTGAGTGCCAAGAAATCTAGGGACAGACTTTACACTGCTCTTAGACTGACTAAGGCTGGGGACATAGCAGTGTTAAAGAGGACTTAGCATGTAAAGGGCTGTGGATTCCGTGCCCATCACCAATAAACAAGCCACAAAATCCTTCTGCTCCCTCCAATAATCCTGTCTCTCTCAGGTCTTATCCACAAACTCAGGGCTTCAAGTCCTGAGATGGTCAGACCTCCTTCTACCCCCATCCAGGGCTCCTGGTGCCCCACCCCCATCTTCCCCTCACCTGGGAATCTCACACATCCTTGAGATGTTTGTGGCCACTTCAGCTCTGAGGCCACTTCTCAGGCAGCCCTCTGGAAGCCCGCTTGGTTCCTGACAGGTTTCTGCAACACCATCTCACGGCGCTTCATCCTTGATCTTTGTGAGGGGCGGGCACTATTCTATCAGTGCCCACTGCATGGATGGCAAGCTCCACACAAGAAGAAACAGTCTCACTGTGCTCGGCACACTTTTAGGGCCAAGTTTCGGACCAGCTGTTAGCTGAGTAAGTTTGCTGACTGTAACCCTGGAAGTGTTCAACTAGCTATCCACAGCTTACGTAGGATCTGAGATACTTATTATCCAGTGTGACACTTAACACTCAACATCTAGAAAGCTGCCCATCACAAATATAGATGCCACGGGATCCTTAGGTTTGCAAACTGTGCCAAGAAGCACTGCCATTACGCATGTGAGGCTAATTCAAGCCAGCCATACAAAACATCCAGGACCCAGAAGGATACTGTATAGGGAGGGCACTGAAAATCAAACCAAGTGGCACATGGGCATTTGTGAAAAGGAAGCTAATGAGCTCAGAAATAATATCAGCACAAAACCGGGGTTCAGGAGAGCAAGGAGTCTAAGTACCCAACTCATATACAATAACTGCTACGCATCTAGGTTGCTTCCAGGTTCCGGCTATTACAAATAACGCTGCTATGTGCATTGTTGAGTGAGTGTCCTTGTGGTATGATTAAGCGTCCTTTGTGTATATGCCCAACAGTGGTATTTCTGAGTCTTAAGGTAGATTGATTTCCAATTTTCTGAGAAACCACCATACTAATTTCCAAAGTGGCTGTACAAGTTTGCACTCCCACCAGCAATGGAGGAGTGTTCCTCTGACTCTATACCCTCTCCAACATAAGCTGTCCTCAGTAGTTTTGATCTTAGCCATTCTGACAGGTGTAAGATTGTATCTCAGAGTCATTTTGATTTGCTTTTCTCCCATGACTAAGGATGTTGAGCAGTTCCTTAAATGTCTTTCAGTCATTTGAGATTGTTCTGCTGAGAGTTCTGTTTAGCTCTGTACCCCGTTTTTAATTATATTATTTTGGTTTTTGGTGTCTAGTTTCTTTAGTTTTTTTTTATATATATTTTGGAGATCAGCCCTCTGTCAGATGTGGGGTTGGTGAAGATCTTTTCCCAATTTTCGGCTGCCATTTTGTCTTATTTGCCACATCCTTTGACTTACAGAAGCTTTTCAGTTTTAGGAGGTCCCACTTATTGACTGTTGATCTCAGTATCTGTGTTAGTTATATTATATTTAGGAAGTGGTATCCTTTGCAATGCTTTAAAAGATACTTCCTACTTTCTCTTTAATCAGGTTAATGTAGCTGGATTTATGTTGAGGTTTTTGATCCACTTGGACTTGAGTTTTGTGCATGGGGATAGATATGGAACTACCTGCATTCTTCTATGTGTTGACATCCAGTGATGTCAGCACCATTTGTTAAATATGCTTTCCTTTTTCCATTTGGATTTCTTTGTCAAAAATCAGGTGTTTATAGTGTGTGGAGTAATGGCAGGGTCTTCAATTCGATTCCATTGGTCCACTTGTCTATTTTTATGCCTATTTTTATGCCAATACCAGGCTGTTTTTATTACTATAGCTCTATAGCAGAGTTGGAAATAGGGGATGGTGATGCCTTCAGAAGTTCCTTTCCGGTACAGGAGTGCTTTAGCTATTCTGGTTTTTTTGTTTGTTTTGTTTTGTTTTGTTTTTCCTATGAAGCTGGGTATTGTTCTTTCATGGTCTGTGAAGAATTATGTTGGGATTTTGATTGCATCAAATAAGTAGATTGCTTTTGGTAAAATTACCATTTTTATTACATTGATCCTATCTGTGATGGGAACCTCCTTCAGCCAATGACCTTAAAGAGGCTACACCAGGTTAGGGCATGACTTTTTGGGTTCCCAGAGAAAACTGCCAGCTGGCCCAGCTTTCACTCTCTTGTTCCCATGTTACATACCGTGAGGTTGAACTTTTTGTTTTGGTTTTGTGAGTTTTACCCTTACAATAAAGAATAATAGCTAAAACTTTTTAAAGTTAGCTTGGGATTATTTGACTTGCATCCTTACCCTTTTTTATGCATTTAGTTACATCTGGTGCCCTCGTGGGGACTAGTTCACCCTTTTTTGGCATCCCCACAGTGCTCCAAGTTTACTGACTCGGCATTCTGGAACCAACCTTCTCATCTGTCCCTTTTAATCAGTCCCATCTCGACCATACCGCTGCCTCTCCAGTCTTAGGCTTTAAGTTATACAGGTATTAAGTATTATAGGTCAATAGTCATTCATGTTTGTTATACTTATAGTCAGATTAATTAGGTTCTTTAGATACAGAGAGATTGTATTTTACATATATAGGTAATCTTAAACTACTTCGAAGATCTGTAGAACATGGCATTTAAATAACTTAGGGTTCTGTTGACGTGAGACACGATTGCTCCTGGCAGCACCAACCTATTCCCAAGAGAATGTTGAGCACTGAAGACACTCCACTTGGAGTTTGTTTTCTTCTTGGTACAACTGGCCTTTGTGCAAGAAACTGCCCATGCCTCAACCACTGACAAAGTACATGGTGTCCTGACTGGATAAGCAAAATGAATAAAAAAGACTACCAAACCTTGCCGAGACAGGATAAGATGGTACTGAAAGTTTTCCTGCCTTTAAAAATGATCTGTCAGTTATCCTAGGCCTTAGCCAAAGTTGGTTGCTTTAACATTACAAATGAGACTTTGGGTGATTGCTCAGGTGGCCAGTTGTCTCTGTCATATACTGCACATTTTGGAAGCAGCTTGGTTGTACTTCCTGCCTATTCAAGTAATATCTCCCTTCTCAGGCCTTCAATGGGATTAAATAGCAGATAGTTGTAGTTACCTTCCTCTTATGATCTAGCCAAGCCATTTCCAATGCAAGACTTAGACTCCTTAGGATAAAATGCTTATTAAAACATTTAGCATATGTTCCTTGATTAATATTTTTTTATTCTGGTTGTAATCCTAATTTTATCCTGAATATGTGTTCCTAGTATATATAGTTTTGTACTGGGTTTGGAATGCTCTTATTTAGACAAAAGGTGGAGGTGATGGGGAACCTCCTTCAGTCAACAATCTTAAAGAGGCTGGACCAGGTTGGGGTGTGACCTTTTGGGTACCCAGAGAAAACCTCTGGCCTGCCCAGCTTTTGCTCTCTTGTTCCCACATTACATACCTTGAGGTTGGACTTCTCATTCCTGTTCCATGAGTTTTTCCCTTACAATAAAGAATGATAACTAAAATCTTTTAAAGTTAGCTTGGGCTTATTTGACTCACATCCTCACACCCTTTTACGTGTTCAGTTATATATCCAAGAGCATGGGAGATCTTTCTGTTTACCCATATCTTATTCAATTTCTTTCTTTAGAGACTTAAAGTTCTTGTCATACCTGGAAACAACTTAGATGTCCCTCAACTGAAGAATGGATCAAGAAAATGTGGTGCATTTACACAAGGGAGTATTAACTGTGAGAAACAAGGACAGCATGAAATTTGCAGGCAAATGGGTGGAACTACAAAAAAACCATCCTGAGTGAGGTAATTCAGACTCAGAAAGACAAACATGAAATGTACTCACTCATAAATAGATATTAGATGAAAAGCAAAAGACAACCAGGCTACAACCCATAGTTTCAGAGAAGCTTGGTAACAAGGAGGACCCTAAGATAGACACATGGATCGCTCTGGGAAGGGGAATTAGATGAGATCTCCTAGGTAAACTGGGGTCGAGGGAGGCAGTAAAAAGGAGGGGATGGGGAATGAGAATTTGAGGGAACTGTATGATCAAGCAGGGAGAGGGCGGGAGTGGGAGAGCAATGAAAGAGAGATCTTGATAGAGAGAGCCACTATGGGGTTAGGGATAAACCCAATGCTAGGGAAATTCCCAAAAATCCACAAGGATGACCAACAGATAAGACTCCTAACAATAGTGGAGAGGTTGCCTGTACCGGCCTTTCCCTGTAATCTGATTGGTGAATACCCTAACTATCATCATAGAGCCTTCATCCAGCAAGTGGTGGAACCAGATGCAGAGATCCACAACCAAACTCAAGGCCAAGCTCAGGGAATCTAGTCAAAAGGAGAGAGGAGAGAACATATGAGCAGGTAGGTCAAGATTATGATGGGGAAATCTAGAGACAGCTGAACCAAGCTAGTGGAAACTCAAGAACTCTAGACCGACAGCTGGGAGCCCCCCCCATGAAACTGAAGTAGACGCCCCATATGTGGGAGCCAGTGGTGAAGCTTGGACTATCTGAGGGGCCCCTGGCAGTAGGACCAGGATCTGTCCCTGGTGTATGATCTAGCTTGTTGGAGTCTATTCCCTATGGTGTGATACCATGCTTAGCCTCAATGCACAGGGGAGGGACTTGGTCCAGCCCCAAAATAATGTGCCAGACTTTGTTGATGCCCCATGGGAGCCCTTACCCTTTGGGAGGAGTGAATGGGAGGTAGGGCGCTGGGGTGGCAGAAAAGAGAGGTGGGAGGGAGAAATTTGTTTGGAATGTAAAATGAGATTTTAAAGAATAAATAATTTTTTTCAAACAAATGCTGGGTTGTGCGATTGCAGAACTGTCAAAGCTTCTAAAACCTGTCCTTTGCAAGGTTATGGAGCTGCTGCACTGGGCGGGGGGGGGGGAGGAAGAGGAGGAGGAGGAGAATTAGACCTTTGGTAAGCAATTTCTTTCTTCACCATTCAGTCCAGGAAAAAGGAATTTCATGTGAGTTTAACTTTTGTTTTTTAAATTGAGACACAGAGAAAATTAGAACAGAGAGAGTGAGAAACAGGGTAGGGGAGAGAGAAAGAGAGAGAGAGAGAGAGAGAGAGAGAGAGAGAGAGAGAGAGAGAGAATATACTCTTTTCAGTATCCCTTCCTTATTTAGTTGGGAGCCTTTGATGTCTTTATCATTTCAGAGGAAAATGTGTGATAATTAATTTAAGGTTCAGCACTTTCTCCTGGGTGTCAAGCAGCACCACCATCACTGAACTGAGACAAAAGCCAACTCCAAGAACACAGAGCTCAGAAGGTGCGAGCCACTGAGACAAGGTTATCATGACAGACACAAGAGGGTAGTGGCCCCCACCTCCTTCTCTGACACACAGAAAAGACACCCTCGGCAGATGAAAGAGAAAGGGCAAGAACTTTTAAACAGGAGAGGGGAAGGAATTCAGGAAGCAAGCATTCGCCTTCTCCTGTGTGGTCCCTGCAGCCGGGGGAGATTACTTTCAAAGCAAGGTCAGGAGGGTTACTACTTTTTTGGGGTTGATACTTTTTGCATCTCCCAGCCCAATCCCACATTATGGGAATCAGAAACCGTTATAGACATTTTTTCCTCTCACACAAAACTCACAGAGGTGTGCCAAATCTGATTTTCTTTATAAGAGATGTAAAGCGTTTTATTCTGGCAGTGCCCTTTGCAGCTTTCAAGAAGTGGGTCCAAGATTTGGTGCCAGGGCAGCCACCAAGGAGGGAGGAACTGGGTCCTGACCCTCAGCAGCTGTAGGGCATGTCCTAGGCAGAGTCACGGAGGGCAAGGGTGGAGCTAAGCACAAGAAAGGGCAGTAATGTAATTATGCACCCTCAGCCAATGAAGTGACTTGGGGGTTTCCCTGGCAAAGGGGGAGCACGCCCTTGTTTCAGTGCCAGCACACTCTCACTGCGTGTGCTTCCCTGTTAAATGGCCTGCCTTGCAGCGGTCACACCACCTTAGAAGTGAATACCAACTGAGGACTTTGTGGGAGAATCCTGAGAGACAACCCAAGGATGGAGGGATGAGAAACCTGGACTTCAGCAAGTGTTCGGCACCTCTCTCCACAGACCAGGCTGGCCTTGAAGTTGCTGTCTTTATTCCTCAACCTCTGGGTGCTGAGGTCCTACGTGCACGCCACTGTATCCGGTGCCTAGGTCTGATTTCTAGAGTTATGTTTCTAGATAACACGTCATGTTAGCTTTCTGTGTCTCTTCCTCTCATTGAGCTTGATGAAGACTTAAAAGCACTAATCATACATATATAATTCTACCTATGCCATTTGGGGGTGATAACTTAGTAAGGGCTTTAAAATAAATGAATAAATGAGCCATATGAGTCCATGCCGGCAAAACCATAAGGTCCCATATAGTTTAGGTGGGGAAAATTAACTCCGAGATCTTCAGTGTACCCTCCCATGTTAATCTGTTACCCCTCACTGAAGCAGCCAATGTGATCATTTGCTTGCTTTTGACTCTTCTTCCCCAGGTTTAATGTGGTTAGAATGAGCGAACACACCAGAGTAGAGATCTGGTGGTATGAGTTGGAGTCCCCATCTTGATACTGACTTCAATGCTTTCATTGAAAAAGTCAGTAAAAATGGGTCAGTCCTCAGCCTGCTGTTACTCCTCAAGACTGGGTAGCTCACGCCTGTAAGAGCACAGGGTAATAACACGGATGCAAGCTCACTATTAGGTTTATGGCAATATGAAACACATTTGGGAATTGCATTTGCATTAGAAGCTATAGGAGTGACCTCTTTGCACCTTGGCTTTTACACAGCGGGACCTCTAGGAGTGCCCTTCTCTCCTGCCTCTGAGTGCTCCTTTCAGGGACATTTGGAAGACTGCATCTTCCCAAAATGCTCCAGCGGTGGTTTTGGTTCTGTCCTTCCCTATGCAAGCACGTCAGTCCTCAACAGGAGGGCCAGCCATTTCCTGCTTCCTTGAACCTAAGCAGGATTTGCAACCCTTTACAAAAGATTCCCTAAAGGCGGTGTTGTTCTTCATTGTTTCCAAAGCTAGGACAGAACAGCAACATATTTCTCCCTGCCCCCAAGCTCTCTTCTCTCTTCCAGCACTCTTGCCCTCGGAGCCCAGCAGCCATGTTTCGAGGACCCTCTCCACCAATCACTGTGCCTGAGTGCTCTGGCCAGCACCAGGCAGCTGGCATCCATTTCTAAGTACGGGAATGAGGGTGCCTTCATGGGGCATCAGCCCAGACTCAGAGCCACCCAAGGTGACGCCATGCAGAAGAGAAAGAGCTGCTTTGCTGATGCCTGCTCAAAGCAAGCGAAGGAGCCAAGCGAATGCTGCTTTTAGCCACTGAGCTGGGGATATTTGCATAAACACTATAAAGGAGTGGGGCTTCTGGAGTTCTCGCCCCCCTAACATCTAGAAAAGGTGTGTTCACTGCTCTCCACCTGACCTCCACCACTGCAGAAATACTGTCCTGACCTTAACATCAAACCATGAACTCCCAAAAGCTTCAAGAAGATGTGAGAGAAAAATACCTCATGGGCAGATACAGGCGAACGCCGGATTCCACCTGTTTATTGTTTTCCTTCTAAATCCACCCCAACCTGCAATTCTACTTCACCATGAGCCTTTGTCAGGTTAGCGACCTCTGACCCAGTAGTCCCCTGCCCGTAATGGGCTGCTACAGTTAAAACCCCTTCTGCAGGCAGGGTATGTTACTACTTCTCTTTCCTTTTAAGTAAAGAAATAATCTGGAATATTTTATAAAACACACATTCCGGAGCTGAGGAAACCGAATGATTTCTGTAGGAGATCAACTCTGGGAAGCAGGCTTAATTCATGTGTTTAGTCTGTCACCTGTGATGAAAATTAAGCTTCCTTTCATGGCCAGCACATTTTGTGGGGGAAAGGAGATTGGGAGCAAGCTCCAATTCCATTATTTAATCTCCAAATCTTCAGAACCCGTAACGATGATATAAAAGAGCGCACAATCAGGCCAGCTGTGAACTCACAATTGAAGAGACACGCTCGCTGGAATTCAATTAGCCTGATTTATTTTAGCTTGCTTTCCCTTACTTTTTACTGAATCCAGTCAAATGATTTGTGTATGTCATCACCATCTGCGAATGTGTCTTCATAGACTGAAATGAGCCGTCCAGGGGGAGAAGACGGGGCCAGATGTTCGCCAGCATGACACAGCAGCTCAGTGAATCAAGTATGTGTGGAAAAGCACAAACTCCTCCAGGACAGCAATCCGTAAACAAACTAATCCTTCCCCTTTCCAAGACTTCGTCACATACTCCTCGAGAGGCCTCAGCGATAAGACTGAAGAATCCCAGTGTCAGGCTCTGGGCTTTGCAGGCACCAGCTCTGAAGCTGTGAGATTTCGTTAAAGAACGAAATGAAGTTTGGATCTGCTTGTCATCATTTCGAGGGCTCTGAATGCCCTACTGTGTTGAGAGCATCGTTCTATCAACATAGAAATCCTAACGTCGTCGGTTCGTACAGAAAACAGTTACTTGGGCTCAACTTTGGAGGTTCTAGCTGGCAGGCAGCTGGATGTGTGGCTGGACTGCACATCATGGCAGGAAGATGCGGTAATGGGGAAGAGCTCACTCCTTGGTCACAGCCAGGGATGGACAGAGAAAAGACTTGAGTTAAGCAAAGGAGGACGCATACGGGGCCATCATTTCATTAACAACAGTCCCAATAGCCCAAGGGCCCCCTGCTCCATCTTACAACATTCTTACCACTGCATTGCCAGCTAAGCCTCGATTACAGAGATTTTTAGGGAACAGTTATCCAAACAACAGAGTACCACTCCCACTTTACCTCACCCCTGCCACCGTATAGTGGCCTAGGTATCTAGAAATATGCAGAATGGAGGATGTAAAATAATCTCCAAATACTAAATTTATAATAGCCATAAAAAGTCAGAAGATTTTTCATGGGAACAATTACTGTCCTGCTGGCATGGAACAAAGGGAAGTGACTATAGGTACATGCTGTCTGTGCTATACACACCTGATGTACACGTGTGCAGTGGGATATGTGCAAGCAGGAGTACAGGGTAGGTTCTATATGTGTGTGTGGTATGGTATGTATATGAGATAAATGTCTCATTGTGAGTGTATGCGTGCATGTGTCTGTGTGGTATGTAAATGTCAGTGTATGTCCATGACACATGTGCTATTCCTGTGTCTGTATACTAGGGACAGGCATGTATATTGTGTATGTTCTATGTGTGTGCTATGAATGTACATTATATATATATATATATATATATATATGTTATAGGAATATTTTGTGTACGTGTGATGTCTCAAAGTGCTTAGCAGACTTAGAGAGACAGCAGGAAGAAAGACAGGCAGACAGAGAATGTGTTCTACTAGGCTAATTATACCACAGACGTTGATTTAGAATCTTTAGATTGAAATTCCTCTTCTCATTCCTACAGAGACACTATCACATAAGATATGGGCATGTTAAAAGTATATCTAAGACAAAAACATTATGAAATATGAATAATAACAATATATCATAGTTATACACACATATTAAGACATGCTATAAACTATCTGTACATAGAAGCATGGAAAGCGCCAGGCGGTGGTGGCGCACGCCTTTAATCCCATCACTCAGGGGGCAGAGACAGGCGGATCTCTGTGAGTTCGAGACCAGCCTGGCCTATAGAACAAGTTCCAGGACAGGCTCCAAAACTGCAGAGAAACCTTGTCTCAAAAAACAAAACAAACAAAAAGGAAGCACGGATAGCTGCTCTACAGAGACTGAATAGAAGTATTAGATTTGACAGAGGCCAACACGCCAAGAGAAGAGGAAACGCTTCATGAAGCTGGTGCATCTCAGATCATCTGAGTTATGTGAATCCTCTCAGGAAGCTTCCCCTGCCTTCATAGTCTCATGAACTCCATTGTCCTTATTCTCAAATGCTGAGCTTGATTTTTCCTTCATCATTATATGATTTCAAAATTTGAACTATATTTTTAAAATTATCTTATTATTTAAAGCAGTTTTTAAATTTAAATATATTTGATCATATTTCCATTCCTTCAAGTCTTTCCAGACCCTCTCCCCTTCCTACCCACCCAACTCGAAGTTCTTTTTAGAAAATAAACAAAACTCCCCAAACCAAGAAAACAAAATAAACCACCCAAAAAACAAAACAAAAACCCCACCAAACTGTAGGACCAGTCCCCCAACAAAAAAAATAAAACAAAGAAAAACAAACAACAACTGGCGAGTTCATTATATGTTGGTCAACTCCTTCTGAACATGAGGCCTGTCTGGGAGGGGTCGCTATGCCCAGGTCCTCTATTACAGAGAATGGATTTTCCCTTTCCCAGCAGAAATAAGTGACAGTTCAGTTGGTAACTTTATCCTAGTGGCTAGGGCTTCCTTCATATAGTATAGTATAATATAATATAATATAATATAATATAATACAAAAACTATCACTTTGGAGTCAGACAAGACAAATCAAGAGAAGAAAAAGAGCCCAAGAGAAGGCACAAGAATCAGAGACCCACTCTGAAAGCCAGAATATATATACATGGAAGACCTGGTGCAGACCTGGGCAGGCCCTGTGTGTGCTGCTTCAGTCTCTGTGAGTTCATGTGAGCTCTGCTCATGTTGATCCAGAAGACCTTGTTTGCTTGTTCTCCTTCCCCCTGACTCTTACATTCTTTCTGCCTTCTCCTCCACAGGGCTCCCTGAACCCCTGAGGAGAGGGATTTTATCCCATTCAGGGCTGAGTGTTCCAAGGTCTCCCACTCTCTTTGTAATGTCTTTCTCTGTAATTGTTCCATCTGCTGCAGGAAGAGGCTTCTCTGATGATGACTAAAAAGGGCACTGATCACATTTGTTTGTCTTTCTGAGTCTATGTTACCTCACTTAGGATGAATTTTTGTCTAGTTCCATCCATTTACCCGCAAATTTCATGATGTCATTTTTTTAACAGCCTAGCAATATTCCACTGTGTAAATGTACCATATTTTCTTTATCCATTCTTCCGTTGAGGGACATCTAGGTTGTTTCCCATTTCTGATTGCTATGGTCAAGCAAGTGTCTCTGAGGTAGGATGAAGCATCCTTTGATTTTATGTCCAGCTGTGGTAGAGCTGGAACTTAGGGTAGATTGCCATCTTCCCGAGGAACCACCACACAGATTTCCATACGCACTCCCACCAGCAAAGTGTGAGAGTTCCTCTTACTTCACATCCTCACCAGCATGAGCAGCCATCTTAACTGATCTTAACAGTGCTGAAAGATGTAAGATAAAATCTTAAAGTAGTTTTGAGTCACATTTCCCTGATGGCTAGGGATACTGGATGCTTCTTTAAGAGTTTCTTAGTATTTGAGGGTCCATTGCTGAGAATTCTCTGTTTAGATCTGAACCCCGTTTTTAACTGGGTTCTTTGCTTTTTTGAAATCCAGTTTCTTGAGTTCTTTACCCACAGTCACTTATCTTCCCAGATGAGGCAAGGTAACAGCCAGTTCTAGTGTCCGCAATGACTGCAGTGTGTAGTAAGTACTTAGCTAGCATCTGTAGAATAAATGACTTATTAGTTGAATAGATGATTACTGATCAATAGTGTCGAAGGCACTCTTGAAAAACACTCTGGGCTGGGCATTTATCAAAACCAACTTGGCATCAGTGAAGAGGACCGGATTCATTGCCTTTGCCCAGTCTGACAAATGAAATCCACTCGTCGTAAACAGCCACAGGACATGTATGAGGCATGAAGTACTTCTCTGTCAGGGAGAAACCCAGTCAACTGAGACCATAGAGCCTGACTGGGCAAAGAGGTGTGCTAGCCTGAAGAGATAACCATACCTTGGGGAACACTCCAGGGTAGCTATTCTTTTGGAAACCATTATGCTTGTGATATCATACAGATAGATGACTAAAAATTGAAGATAAAAATCATTTTTCATTTCCCCCACTTTAGTAAGCTCTATAAAAAGGTTTATTTTTATTCTTATTTATGTGTGTGTAGGTGTGAGTGTATGCTCTGTGTATTAGAGTAAACCTCGGGCTGGAGTTACAGGTGACTATACATCAACTGCTGTCTGTGGGTTCTGGGAACCCAACTTGGGTCCTCTGGAAGAGCAGCAAGCACTCTTAAATGCTGACCCAATTATCCAGCTTTTCAGACACTTTTGTGGCCTATTTCCCCCTCGACCTGCCTCTAGGATCAGTAGTGGGATCCACACAAAGCTGCCCATTCTCTGTGTTTGGTTCACTGCCTGGGGTCCTTTGGCTCCATCCAGAAAAAAAAATCTAGAGAAGGGAGAGGAAACGCTCCACGTGCTGACTGTCATTTGTCAGCTTCCGAATCCCTTAACATTTGACAGCAGCAGAAGCAGACAGCACCATCGGGGGGCTCCAGTTCTTGTGGGAGGTTAAGAAGTCAGGGAAACCACATGCCTTGGAAGCCTTGCTATTCGCTGGCCTTGCAGCTCCCCAGTGGGTCTCAAGAATTCAGTTCCTCAACTCCTAACAACACCCAGGGTCATAGCTCCCACATCACAATGTCTAAGCTCCTCAGCTCAAAGGACTGGGACATTCTCTGTAACTCTTTCAAAACCCGAGACCTTCATTTTCTCTTCTCGGCCATTTCTATCCTTCCTCCCTGTCCTGTTTTGCTTTCTCCCACCCCTGAAGCCCCTCTGAACTTCCCAGCTGCTGCTCCCCGTCAAGGCTGCTGCCCAGTTGTTCCCGTCAGGAGGCAGTTACCAACATCCTCTGGCTGCTGTGGCTCCTTCGACGACCAGTATTTCTGTTCCGTCTCCGATGCAGCTGTCAGCGCAGCTGTTCAGTTCACGGCCCTTGGAGCTCGGCCCTCCAGCCACTCATCTCTGCCTCTGCCACTTGTCGGGATCGCCACAGGTCCCTACGGATCCACCACGGCTGTGGCTACATCAGGTCGGCTTGTTTCTCCGAGGCTGGCCTCTGCCACTCACCAGGGTCCTGTGGCTCCAGCAGCTCCTCCTCCTCCTTTGTAGCCATCAAAGCAACAGAGCACACTGCCACATTTTTGTTTTGGTGTGCCAGTCAGCCACTGTCCCTGCAGCTGTTGTTTCTGTTGCTGCCGCTGCTGTTTCTTTATTTAACCAACTCAGCAGTTCAAACAAAAAACCAAGACCTTGAGAGAAGCTGGGTATTGGGTCTAAGGAATCTGAGAATGGCATTTGTATCAGAAGCAACAGAAGCGGCCTTGTACCTTGGCTTCTGTAGCAATGGGTGGGTGCGCTGCCCACCTGCCTTCTGAGTTCTCCTCTCAGGGACAATTGGAGGACTGCATCTTCCCAAAATGTTCCAGCGGTGTTTCTGGTTCCCTCTGTCTCTATGCAAACCATGCCAGTCCCCAATAAGAGGGACAGTCGTTTTCTGCTCCCTTTGAACCTAGTGTGTTTAAGATAATCTAAAGTCCACTGAGGCATGGTAGAGCGGAAAGAACAGCGAAACCGTTCAAACAGTCCTGGCAGAGGCTGGGCCTTCATGGGCCACAACTGTTATGTAGTTTCCTAGGGGCATCCAGGGAGTGTTCCCAATGGCCAGCGCTGGCCTAAGGGTGGGTAGCCTCCCCTTCCTGGTGAACTGATTGACAGTCCCTTTGCTCGAGGCAGCCAGGGCACAAAAGAGATTCCAACAGCTGCCAATTAGCAAGTCGCATCATCTTGTCCCTCAGCATCTTTGCTTTAAGATACTTAAAGCACTTACCTGCATCATTATAGTTCTCTTCGAAGATTTTCATGGTGCTTCAGCAGGGCAGTGCTCAGGGAGCAGTCAGCCTTCCAGCTCTAGCTCTGTTGGCTCCTGGTGGCTCCTATTTTTCCATGTCTTTGCTTCCTGTATTTAAATACCTAGTGTCTTTTTGACATAAAGTACTTAGTCCAGTGGTTCTCAACCTTCCTAATGCTGCAACCCTTTAATACAGTTCCTCATGTTGTGCTGACCCCCAACCATAAAATTATTTTTGTTGCAACTTCATAACTGTAAGTTTTTTCTACCTTTGTGAATCATAATGAAATATTTGTGTTTTTCGATGGTCTGAGGTGACCCCTGTAAAAGGGTCACTCAACCCCTAAAGGGGTCATGACCCACAAATTGAGAACCACTGTCTTAACCAATGCAATGGCTCTAACCTATTCTCTCAAAATTCATGCACTGAATCTCAAGATGTCAAGCATTAGGAGGTAGAACTGTGGAGAAGTAATTAAACTATGGAGGAGAAGCTCACCTGAATGGGATCCATCTCAATCAAGAGTACACAAAGTTTAAAAAAAAAACCACGCCGGGCGGTGGTGGCGCACGCCTTTAATCCCAGCACTCGGGAGGCAGAGGCAGGCGGATCTCTGTGAGTTCGAGACCAGCCTGGTCTACAAGAGCTAGTTCCAGGACAGGCTCCAAAGCCACAGAGAAACCCTGTCTCGAAAAACAAAAACAACAACAACAAAAAAAAAACCACTACATGCAATACAGGAAAGCAACCTTCATCAGACCCTTCATCTACCTACCAACAGCACCTCGGATTCTTCAACTCCAACACTAAGAAATGAATGCCTGTCCAAATTTCTACCGTTTAACCAGCTCAAGACATCAACAGGTAAGGGATCCTGGGGCCCTGGGCACTCTTGCCAAAATTTCTGCCCTCTACCCAGCTCCTAATACCAGGAAGTAAGGAAGGTACAGACCCTAGTGATCAGGTTGAAACTTCTACAACCCGCTTGGCCCTAGTGCTGAGAGTCAAGGTAGCTCCCACCTCAAATTTCTGCCACTGACTGGTTCCCGGTGACATGTAAGGGGTACCTGCATCCTAAACTGCAAGCTCACGCTTCTATCATTCCCCCAGGTCTCAGTGATGACAGGTTAGCAGTCCTTAGATTATCAGCTCCGGGCTCACACTCATTTCCAACCAACTAACTCCAGATGTGCAAGTCCCAGCACAGAAACAAAAATAAAAGTAAAATCCAAGACAGAATGTCTTCTCCAAAAATTACTAATCCCATAAAAGTGGGCCTCAGTAAGAATGACCTGGAAGAACTTATAAGGATTGAAAAGAATGATTATAACTATTCAAATCCAAAGTAGACATGAATATACTCCAAGAGAGCAAAAAGAGCCAAATGAAGTAAGGAATGCAATTCAAGATATAAACACAGAATTCAATAAAGACCTAGAACTATTGAAGAATCATCAAACTAAAATGATGTTGTAAACGAAGAATCAGGAATGAAGTAAAAACTTCAGAGAAAGGACTCATCAACAATTCATGTGGATAACAGAGTATCAGAGCTGGAAGGCAAGGCAGAAGTTGGATTACTTAATAAAGGTCAATAATAAATCTATTAAAAAACCCATTAGCAGAACATGGCAGAACTCTGGGATACCATGGAAAGATGTAACTTTAGATTATGGGCACAGAAGGAGAAGGATACAATACCAAAGGCATAGAAAATATTGTTAAGAAAACCATAAAGGAAATTGTCCAAACCTAGAGAAAGAGATGTGTGTACAGATACAAAAGGTTTACAGAACACCAAATACACAGAGGCACAAAACACACTCCCTATGACATAATATACATGTGGTGACTTGAATAACTATGGCCCCATGGACTTATAAATTTGAAGGCTTGGTTTATAGGGAGCGGCACTATTACAAGGTGTGGCTTTGCTGAAGAAAGTTTGTCATTGTGCAGGTGTGCTTTGAGGTCTCATATATGCTCAGGCTACCCCAGTGTGGGACAGTTCTCTTTCTGTTGCCTGCAGACTAAGATATAGAACTCTCAGAACCTTCTCCAGCACCATGTCTGCCTGCATGCCAACATACTCTCTACCATGATGATAATGGAATAAACTTCTGAAACTGTAAGGCAGTTCCAATTAAATGTTTTCCTTTATAAGAGTTTTCATGGTCGTGGTGTATCTTCATAGCAATAAAAACACTGCCCAAGGCATCTATTTAAAATGTTAAAAGAAAAAAATCCACAGACTAGATAAAAGCTCTTGAAAGCAGTGAGATTAACCTGATTATTCCATGGGATCTTTTAAAGTCAGAAGAGCCTGTGTTCCAAGTTTTCAAAGATCACAGCTATCAACCCAGACAAGCATGACCAGCAAAACTATCAATTAAAATTGAAGGAGGAATTAAAAACTGCCTGTGATAAAAAAAATTCATAGTTTATGATCACTAAACCAGACCTACAGAGGATTCTGGAAGGCAGTAATAGTTAAGTCTCAAGAGAAGAATAAACACTCCAATAGGTCACAGGGAATACATCTCCAGGAAAAAGCTATAAAATCAGCAAACTGAGAGCAATTAATAGACATCATTTTATAATAACCCCCAATATCAATGGTTTTATTTACCCAATAAAAAGACACAGACTAGTTCATTGGATTAGAAATAAGATTTATCTTTTTATTGCTTTCAGAAAATACACCTTACCATCAATGATAGCCACTACCTTAGTGTCAAGGATATTCCAAGCAAATGGTTCTGGAAACAGGCAGGCACAGCTAGTCTAATATCTGACAATTAGACTGCAAACCACAGCTTTTCAGAAGAGACAAAGAAGGTCTTTTCATATCCATCAGAAGGACAATACACCAAAAGAATATTATAATTCTATACAAAAACCCAGCAAAGCAGATGCTTCCAAATTTGTTTTTCAAAAAAAGTATTACTAGATATAAAACTTTAGAAAAACCCAAACAGTGATAGTGGGCAACTTCAATAGTTGACTCTAACCCATAGACAGGTCATTTGGACAAAATGAAACAGAGAAATGCCAGATCTAAAGAACATCATAAGTCAAAGGAACCCAACAGACATCTACAGACCATTCCAGGCAAACAGTAAAACATGCATTCTTCTCAACAGCCCATGGAACTTTCTTTAGAACTGATCACATATTAGAATGAAAAGTAAGTCTCAAAAAACACAGAAAAAGGAAAACACCATTCTGTAATCTATCTAAATCACAGTGGGAGGAAGATAGGTATCAGCAGTGCTAAAGTCTACAGAAAATACATAAGCTCATGGAGACTGACCCACACACAACTGGGTGATACTTTTGTCACTGAAGATTAAGAAAAAAATCCCTAGGACTGAATGAAAATGAGAGCACAACATGCAAAGATTACAGTAAGGCAGTCCTATGATGAAAGTTTATGGTGCCTACCTAGTGCCTACATAAAAAAAAATAATCTGAGCAATCTCAAGTTAATAGATTGATGGTGTGCCTGAAGGTCTTGGAAAATCAAGCAAGAACAAACTAAACCCTGAATCAGCAGATAGGAAGAGATCTTCAAAACGAGAGCAAAGCAAATTTCATGAGTTAGAAATAAAAATTAAAAAGGCCAGTGAAACTAAGAACCAATGCTTTGAAAAGATAAACATGACTAGCCAGATCTGAGCCAAGTTTACTAAAAGAAAGAGCAGGAAGACCCAAATTTATACAATTAGAAATAAAAGAGAGGCCGGGCGGTGGTGGCGCACGCCTTTAATCCCAGCACTCGGGAGGCAGAGGCAGGCGGATCTCTGTGAGTTCGAGACCAGCCTGGTCTACAAGAGCTAGTTCCAGGACAGGCTCCAAAGCCACAGAGAAACCCTGTCTCGAAAAACCAAAAAAAAAAAAAGAGAGAGAGAGAGAGGATTTTACGGATGCCAACGGAATTCAGGAACCCATTAGAACATACCTTTAAAATTGATATGTGCTGGATAGTTTTATATCAACTTGATACAGTTAAAGCCATTTGAGAGGAGGGAATCTCAACTAAGAAATGTCTCCATAAAATTGAGTTGTAGACAAGACTGTAGAGCATTTCCTTAATTAGTGATTGTTGGAATACAGCCTAGGCCTTTGTGGGTGGGGCCATCCCTGACTGGTGGTCCTAGGTTCTAAAATAATCAGACTGAACAAGCCATGGGGGGCAAGCCAGTAAGCAACAGCCTTCTATGACCTCTGCATCCACTCCTGCCTCCAGGTTCCTGCCCTGTTTGAGTTCCCGTCTTGACCTCCTTCAGTGATGAACAGCGCTATGAAAGGGTAAGCCAAATAAACTCTTTTCTCTTCATGTTTTGTAGCAGCAATAGAAACCCTAACTAAGATGTTTTAACCCACCAAATTTTAAAATCTAAACCTTCAGCCTAGCCAAGATACATCAAAATGAAGTAAATAATTTACACAGTTCCATAACCGGCAACAAGACTGACAGCAATTAAAATTCTCCCAGTTTAAAAAGGCCCAGGACCAGATGGATTTACAGAAGAATTCACCAGAACTTCAAAGAACTAGCATCAACACCATCTAAACTGTTCCATGAAAATAGACAAAGAAGGAAGGTTACCAAAATCTTTGTACCAAGGCAATGCTACCCTGATTTAAAAAATAAAGATAAAACAACAAAAAAGAGAGAATTGACAGCCCAATCTCCCTGATGAGCACAGATATGAACGTTCTTAATACCTTCTAGGATGACTGAATGAAACGTTGCTTTCCAGACTTGACAGGGCAGTTGCACACACGAAATCACAGTGGTTGTGGCAGCACACACAAAAGCTGGTCCAGATCAAGTCAGAGGATCCCCAGCATGGAGGGCAGAGCTGCTTGTAAAATGTTAGCTAGAAAGCCACTGATGACTTCTTGGGGGGTGGCGGATGAGTCCGTTTTCTGCAGGAATGCAGGACATTGCAGGCTACCCATGCTCCAGGAGATGGTCCTAACCCCATGCATATACAGACAGCATTAAAGAGACTTAGGTAACACTAAGTGGATTTTAAAATAAACAAACAGAGCACATGAAGTTAGGAGGGGAAAACAGTGGTGGGTGTAGGAGAAGAATTAAAGGAAGGGACTAAGGAGTTGATTAGGTCTGAACACATTTGAGTGAAAGTCTCAAACACAACAAAGAAGAGAAAAAAAATCAAACAGGAATCAAAGTATAACTTAAAATGTGCCCAGTAGCACAATAGTGCTAGAAAAGTTATGGGGATAACCAATTGCTTTGGGGCTGGATTTGTGGCTTGTTCTACAGGAAGGGATTCCTGCCCAGAACTGTAAACCTGGGGAAAAGCTCATGGCTTTGGAGGTCACAGCCCACTAGGGAGGAGCTGACTGCTATTATTTTACTAAACAATGTGTTGTCAATCTACCTTCTGAATATCTGTTTATTCCCATAGATGAGTGCTGCCATCAAGACTGGAAACAGAAGCTTCTCTGGGCAGTGATCAACAGTTAGTGCAGAGACTCAAAACTGGTCAAAACGCTGTGTCTACTGGGTGTCTTAAATGGTACATCTGTATCATTTCCTACCAAGGCTCAGAAAACACTGAGGAAGAACAGAAGGAATGTAAGAGCCAATGAATGAGGAAGGGAATTATAAAATGCTGAATTCAGGACATGACATGGCCACAGCTCCCATGAAATCACTCCAGCTGTGATTACCCATAGCAGATCCAGTCAACAGGATGGCCAGTCACCCGTCAACATCTAAGCAGTCAGCACTCACTGGACTCGGTGGGTTAGTTAAACACACACACGCATACACATTGCTTACGTGTATAACACTGTTAAAGAATAAATAAATTAAATTCTATTTTAAAAATTCTTAATAAAATATTGGTACACAGAATTAAGCTCATATCAAAAAGATCATGCAACACAACAAAGAGGGTTTCATTCCAGAAAAGCAAAAATGATTTAACATATGTAAATCAATAAATGTTATCCATCATATAAGCAGACTCAAAGACAGAAATAATATGCTCATCTCCCATGAGAAAAGGTCTCTGATGAAAATCCAACACCTCTTCATGATAAGTGTTATGGAGAGGCTACAAATGAAAGGAGCATAATTCAAAAAAATAAAGGTTATCTATGAGAGACTAATAGCCAAAACCATAAAAGGAGAAAAACTTGGAGTTCCCACTAAAATCAGAAACAAGGCAAGGATGTCCGCTCTCCCCACTACTATTCAAGATATTGATTGAAATCTTAGCTAGAGAGGTAAGACAAGAGAAGGAAATGAAAATGATACCAATAGGAGAAAAGTCAGGTATCCCTACTCACAGATGATGTAGAGAGGAATGGAGAAAAATGTAGAGTGCAATGAAAACAATAAAAAAGAAGAAGAAAAGAAATTATAAGGATTCCACCAAAACCTCTTGGAGCTGATAATCTCAGCAAACTTGTAGGACAGGTAGGAAATGGCATTAACTTAGACGTCATCTACGCTGTAGGACAGCTAGGAAATGGCATTAACTTAGACATTATCTACAGTGTAGGACAGCTAGGAAATGGTGTTAACTTAGACAACATCTACTGATGAATGGAAAAGAAAAAACGTGGCTCCATACACACATGGAAAGGAGAGAAATCAGGAACTGTGCAGGTAAAATAGTAGAACTAGAAAAATGAGACTGTGTGAGCTATCGCAGACCTAGATAGTAAGCACCATGAGGTTTTCCCCATATGCAGATCTTAGCTTCAAATATTTGTTTTTATCTTGGGACACAAGGGGAAGCCAGGAAAGCAGATAAGAGCTATATGGGTCATGTTAAGGGAAGGAGAATAATAAATTATAGGCAAATCAAAAGTGATGAGATAGAACGCTGGAGGCAGAAATGCTTGAACAAGGTGAGGAGTGTAGAGGACATAGGAGGGAGAAAGGGAAGGCTAACTGTATGGAGGCTTACTATCCCCCAACCCAACTAGAAACTAGGTGGAGGAACAGTAGAACATTTGTAAACTAAAAGAAGGGCGTTAGTGAAGGGTGAAGGCTAGGGAAGTGTTTGGGGACGTGGTGTGGTAGAGAGAGGGTTAACCAAAACTAGGGATCTGATAGTCTCAGGGATGTTCACTAGTTAACAAGCTAATTTCAAAATACAACCTGAAAAACTTAAAGAGTTCAAACAGATTACACTACATTGACGATGTCCTACCTAGAGAACATGGGTTATTAAGTGCCAATTGCAACACAAGGCAAGAGACACCCCCTATGAGTTGCTGGCTTTGGTTTCAGGAGACAGAAATTAATCTCAAACTGACATGCAGGCTGCTAGGGGAGAAAAGAAACCACTGGTCTTAGCCAGTGCTGGGCCGCATGCTGCAGTACTGAGCTGCCGGGTAAGGTGTGTCACTGGGCAGTAGCAACACAGCAGGGTGGTAGTTAGAATGATATGTGCTGCATAAGTTTGGGGCGTTTATGCTAGGTCCCAGGTGGTGGCGGTTTAGGGAGGGTTGGAGGTATAGCCTTGCTGGAAAAAATGTGTCCCTGAGGGAGGACTTTGAGATTCCATAAGACTTGTGCCGTTCCCAGTATGTTCTCTGTCTCTTGCTTCTGTATTTGGGTGGGAGCTTTCAGCTGTTCCAGCCACCGTGATAGTGATGTATTCCTAACCCTCGGGAGAGCTGTAAGCTCCAGATAAATCATCCCTTCTGTAAGCTGCCTTGGTAATGGTGTTTCATGGCAGCAGAAGAAAATAAACTAATTCAGACTACGTAAGTAGCACAACTAACTGCTTTTGGTTGGATTGGAGGTCTCTCCACAGGAGGAAAAATCATGTCTGAATGCGTGTACTCGGTCCATAGAGCCTGGATGAATGGGTCCTAGGTCCAAGAAAGAACTGCTATTCACACACACACACACACACACACACACACACACACACACACACACACACACACGGGCTTCTCTCAACGTTGGCCAGAGAAGTCTCTTTATGAAGTGGGCATTGGTCAATGAAGAGATGCATTATTGGTCAAAGCGACAAGAATAAGAGAGCAAATGCCCAGCCCTAAACAGCACATCCCTATAAGCCCACCATTTGCCAATATTCAGGGACATTATGGAAGTGCCGAGCAAAAGCATGCAAGCATTGAAGGTGTGGGGGGTGCCCTGGGATGCTGTCCTCTCGACATAACACCGCTATGGTAACCCTGAATTTACAGGAGTTAGTAGTTAGCCACACAAGACCTGCACATGGTCAAGCCAGCCAAAATTACAGAATAAACACCTCATTGGGGAGCTATTGGTTGTTGGAGGAAAATGTTGGAGGAAAGAGAATCTTTGTTTGTTTTTTGCTTGTTTGGATGTGGCCACTAGAAGGATGTATGAAATTCACAAAAATAAAAGCAAGCTTTTAATATTTGTGAAGTATTTGTGATTTGATTTGAATTTCCCTAAAAGCTGTGGATATAAAGAATTATTTGATTAATTAAACTCTGAATATATGCAATTAATTTTAGAATTAATCTTTTCTCATGGCTGTATGCCATAATCTATAGCAATAGCTGCTTTGTAAAATATATAATCAATAATGTATACATTTTAGAGATTATGTGTCCTTTTATTTTTGAATCATAGGTATCTTTTGTATATTTTGAAAATGAACTCATATTTTATGTGATTTACAGAATTTTCTCCAAAGTTTCAGATTGTCTTTTCAAATTTATTTTTATAATCTGCTCCGGTCACATATGTTTTAATAATAAAGAACAAAACATCTATTTTTTTTTTCTTCATTAAAAGAAAAGAAAAAGAAAGAAACACCTGCTGCTTAGCCACCCAGTCTGGAGTAGTTTGTTAGAAGCCCTGGCGCTAAGAAACCATCAGTGCCCTGCCAGACCACAGGAGCTAGCCAAACGAGCCCATTTAAGAAGCCAGACAGGCATTCCGAAACATGCTGTTGTTTGTACGATGTGCTGAGTCTCAGTACTATGAGACTGCCCGATACAAGATGATATCATTCTTGTCTGACCCAGACAAACCTGGCGCGGGACATAATGAAAGAGGGGGAAGGGGTATCCTGCCTGCTGAGGTAAGTACAGCTTCACCGACTTTCTAAAGACACACAAGAGATTCCTTTCCATTCGATATGTAGCCCATGAACATATACACAGATTCCTGTAGCAAAGTTTATCTTCAACGTTTTTGAAGACTGCAGCAACCCAGACAACAGACAACCAGCTCCACATAGAACACCCACCCAGCAACTGCATCTCCACCAATGAGCAGACACCACGCCCCACACCTCCACCAATAGCTGACACGCGATCTTCTTCCATCGGTGAATCCGCACAGATCCTGCCCCCATCCTTCACGATCAGTAAGCTCTGTGGCCAAGCCACCTATGTCTCCTTTCTTGACCTAAAGCCCTCACTTCTGCCTCTTTCAAAACCCCCTGCTTTTCTATGGCAGGTCTTCCGGAGTTCTGCTGTTGCCAGGTCGGAATCATTCCTCTTTAGAGAGTCTACCGCCTCCCTGTCTCTTGTTCACAGTGGTGATGGGTGTTATTCTTTACACATGGAGAACCACTAGAATAATCGCCCCCTGAGCCTGTACTGGCTAGATTTACGTCAGCTCGATACAAGGCAGAGCGATTTTAGACGAGGACCTTAAGAAAATGTCCCCACCGGATTGGCACGTGGGCAAGCCCATGGCACATTCTCTTGATTGATGTAGGAGTGCCCAGGTCACTACGTGTGGTGCTAGCCCTGCACTGGTGGTCCTGAATCGTATAGAAAGACAGACCGAAAAAGCATAAGGAGCAAGGCAGTAAGCAGCGCTCCTCCATGGTCTCTACCTCGATTCCTCCCTCCAGGTTCCTGACCTGCTGGGCTCCTGCCCTAACCTTCCGTTGTCCTGAGAGCTGTATGCTGAAATAAACCTTTTCCTTCCCAAGTTGTTTATGGTCGTAGTGTTTGATCACAGCTTGGAAACCTGGGCTAAGACAATCCCCATGCAGTAAATCCCATTGTTGTTGGTGCCCTTCAACAGTTTGGTTTTTAGCAGACATTTTCACATTCGTTGTATTATAGCAAATGCCTTTGGCTTCCCAGTGCTGCTTCAAGCATAAAAGAGATACCAGTTTTCAGAGCAAATTTATGAAGGGCATGATCAGCTCCACCCTAAAGTCCCGAGTTGTCCATCTTTCCAAAGACCCCCAGAGGTGGCTGTGCTGTGGCTGCTGAATCTCAGGACCCAGGTGAGATACTTCATGGAAACCTTCTATTTGCAACTTCCAGAATTCCTCAAGGTTCAAAATCATTACATTGCATTTTATATCTTCTTAGTTATTAAATATGCTGAGTGCCGTGCCTTCTAAAATGAAATAAAGTACAACATCTCACCTACTGAAAGGCTCAAACACTGTGCGTGTGCACACACACGTGTCCAACTGTGTATGTATGTGTGTGCACGTGCATGTGAAGGCCAGATACCAAACTTGGTTATTCCTTTAGAGCTATCAAGTATATATATATATATATATATATATATATATATATATATATATAGAGAGAGAGAGAGAGAGAGAGAGAGAGAGAGAGAGAGAGAGAGGGGGGGGGGGGAGGGAGGGAGGGAGGGAGGGAGGGAGGGAGGGAGGGAGAAACAAGGCCTGCAATTCACCAAGTAAGCTACACTGACAAGTGAGGAAACCTGAGGAATCCACCTGTTTCTACCTCCCCAACACCTGGATTACAAGTGGGCACCACACACAGCTTTTTAAAACATGGATATTGAAGCTTTAGCACCTAGCCATAATCTGTAGCCTAGCATGTTATCTAAGAGAAGCATAAACTTCCCCTCTACTCTCCATTCTCCTCTGACGCTGACACCAAGGAGCAAACACCTTCAGCAGAGATGGCTGCTAAGACCATGAAAACAGCCATGGATAAATTTAGAAGCTCCCTGTCTCCTGCAGCCCTAAGCCACCTGAAAAACAGCAGGTGGTAGAGTCACCCAGCACCAGTAAACACAGCAGGCTATATTCCAGGCCCAAACTGCCGGAAGATAGCTGGGACACGGGTTAGCCTCTTCCATGGGAGGGGATATTTGTGGGATAAAGTTGATGTCCTTTCAAAGCACCAGAAGGCTTATGATTGGCCAGAGCTGGGCTGGCCAGCTCTGCTTCCAGTGGGTGCACAGCTGTCTAAATGGAGCGGGGGAAATTATAGGGAAGAGGCAACAGCTGGCTAGAACAGAAATAGGAGCACTCGGTTCTCTCTGTGCACAGTGCTGACACCCTCGGAGTCCCAGGTAGGGAGAGCGTGTATCCAGTCTGCCATTTGCAAGAGGGAAGGACACCCGCCATTAGCCCCACTAGCGAATAGCTGCTGGTGGCTGAGGGAGCTGGACATTCACAAGGAGGGAGGTGGCCTTACAGCTTACAGTTTTAATTCCCCGTTAGAACCTGGCTCACGGAATTTAACATTCACCGCCAGAGCTTTGAGATACTCAAGTTCTCATTTCACTGCCCCACCTGGTTTTACATTCCCCTCATAATTTCCAACACTGGATTTCAGGTCTACCCAAAGGGGTGTCCCATTCTGCCATCCTGTTTCCTAGGGTGGTAATGTCATGGAAACTGTAGGACATTTTAAAAAGAGGGGGAAAAAAATCAACATTTGGTCTTATAAATTACCTGTGAAAATTAATTCTCTTGTGTGACAATATTCCTTGGATGGCATTACCCAGAATGTCTGTTGAGATCACCCGGTACTTTCATGGCCAATACTTACTGTCCTGCTCGGACACACTGGGAACTCCCAGGGGACAGCAAGTACTGTGTGCTGGGAGAGAGCTGTGTATTGGTCTTGCTTTCTGTCCTCTGGGGTCAGTGCTTCAAACTGACTCTGTCTGGATCGCAGAGTGAACTTCATATTGTGTGTCAGTGCTCACCGCTCCTTACCCATGAGCTCAGAGCAGCTGAACCGCGAGGGTCAGGGAGTCCAGCCAGCTCTCTGAAGGCAAGGGGCTGGAGGCTGGTCGGAAGGTGGCCAGAGTTATAATACTAGTGTTTGAGATGTTTGTGTGGGTGACTCATTCTTTTCCTTTCAGATACGCCAAAAAGAACTTCACCACTGGGAAAGCATGGCCATTCCATATAAAGTCTGAGATGATTACCAGTGTCCCCAAGTGAGGGAGAACAAAGGAAGAAGCTAAGCAAGGTCACACCAACGGACATAGAGATTGGCAGAGAAACACTTAGTACATTAAGAGCCATGCCGGCCTCCGAGAGGGGCTCTGAACTGGACTTCTGGTCTGTTCAATGTGTACCTGAGATGTGAGTCAAATAGCAGACTTTTCATGGCCATTGAAGCTTCATGCATCTCACAGGGTCACAGGATGCTTACAGACAGACAGCAAAGGACAGAGTCTCCCCCCAGACATGTGCCCACTGTCTGGGCTAACAGCCACGATGGAATGGTGACATTTGTCCATGCTGGGAATGTTGTTAAGCGGCCAATAAGAACAACAAAAGAAAAGCACATTTTGATGGCTACAAAAATTAAATGTAAGACATTTCCACACCTTAGCGGACTGTGGGAAATCAGAGCTTAGTCAGCTGTTACCATCTGCATAAGGCCTTAGCCATGTCAGAGGTTCATCTCCAGGGACAGACACCCTAGAAAAGCCACCCTTTCCGTGGGACGAAAGGTAGGATGACGTTAGGGCTGGGAAGCTTCCCGTCGGTGAGGTCCTTATCCATTTGTGGGTTCTTTGTTGGCAAAGAAGTTCAGACACTTTGAAAAATATACCCCATAAGGTTTATCTCTCTTAACCTCAATGTTTGGAGGGGAAATAGCAGCAGCAGCAGTGGCAGCAAGAAAATCAAAACAGAGCCCATGAAGGGCCTGCAGCAATGCAAGCAAAGGGTGTCCTTGGGATTTGTAAGGACTATAACCAAGGGAAGTCTAACTCGAGGGCACACACTGTGCAAATCCCAGCAGTACCACCCACGCCACCGATGAGGAGGACAAAGAGTGGCGGATGGTCCAGGGCCAGCGTCAAAAGAAAAGGACTGGATGTAGAAGCCAAGGATGTGTGAAATTACAAGTGCCACTCCAGAACATTCTAGGCTTGGGAAGCAGGTGGAGGTGCTAACCTGAAAAATGATTAGCAGTATTCATGACTTCACTATGGCCAGCATTAGTAAATACCACTCATGACTTCAGGGAAAACTTTGTCCCCTATGTGGTTTTCAGACGATGACATCAAAATGGGGACGAGATAACAGTGCACGTCTAGGTTGGAATGGGCTGCCTTGCGTGCACTTCCACTGCCGCCTCTAACGAACTGCCTTTCGGACCGGAGGCTTCTCAGTTCCCATCAGTTCGCGCTTCCCAGGTCTACTTACTAAACAAGAGTAAACAAGATGGTACGTGATTGTACTAGCAGGCGTCCCAGGCATCAAGGGCTTAGTGCTTAGAGGGTGCTGGGAAAGAGGGGCTTGCATTAGTGCTAGGATTAGTATTACTATCATCTGTATTTTATGTTCTTTAACTTTTTATTTATTATGTGAGTGTTTGACTGCAGCTTATCTGTGCAAGAGTATGTGCTCGGTGCCCCGTGGAGGGCAGAAGTAGGCACTGATGCTCCTGGAACTGGAGTTATAAGTGGCTGTTTGCTGCCTCGTGATGTTGGGACTTGAATCCAGATCCTCTGGAAGAACAAGTATTCTTAACCACGAAACCATTTCTCCAGCCCCCTACATTTTATGTTGGAACCAAGTCTTTCTTCATTTATTGATTAGAAGGAAGCAAGCCGCGGGTAGCCTCAGTACCAAATGTGGTAATGTTTTCTCTAGACACGTGACACAAAGCCACGTGAGTTGAGTGATAGTTTTGGGTTCTCGGAGGACCTTACTAATTTACTCACAAAACTCAGTTCAGACCCAGTTTTCCATCCAGGGCCTTTCCAGATATTGTCTGAAAATAACTCTTATCTGTAAGGGGTGAGGAGCAGACAACTAAAACTTATTTTCCTTTTACAAGAAAAAGTAAATCTATTTAAAAGATTTAAGAGTCATTACCCTGAGGCTTCTGCTCACAATGTCATAGGCCCATGAGAGCCACTGCACACTCCTATTATGGAGAGCGTTGATGGACCTGCAGGAAACATTTGCAATACAGGAACTTGGAATGCAGCAAGGAATGAAGAAAGGAGAAGGAAGGAAGGACCAATAAAGCCACCTGCTTATGGAGTGTTGGGCTTGATGCTGTCAATTATGGTGAAATCAGGTCACCAAGACTTCCAAATGTGCTCACCTTGGCTAGCTGTCTTTCTTTTTCTTAAGAGTTCAGCTTCTGGTGGCAATACCTACATCTTCAAACACACTTTAACTCAGTCACAGAGAAGCCAATAGCTAGCCACACAGAAGATCCATAGGCTACCAAGCACAACATTTTCAAAGCCTTCATTCCTGACAATCTAATGGCTACAGATCTTTATTTCCGGGACCACACAGCCTGGAGGAGCTATGGAACAGGAGCAGTTGGTTCTGCCCTGTAATTATGATGTGCCCTATAGCCTGGAAGGCCCCTTGCAAATGCTGCTTTGTAATCATGCTACACCATTCCTGCAGTGCTCATGAAGCAAAACAAAGAAGCAAACATGTAAGCCTTTCTCCAGCCTGTGCTCCCAACGCCCTCCTCCACCATCACACTGGACCTGAGAGTATGGGAAATGGCCACTCAGCTCTGCCGCTCCAAACCATGCTGTTTCAAGCTACCTGGCTTTGCTTCCCCAGCAGAGACTCCTCTTCCTACAAGCACATGGACATCTTCTCAGGGACTGCTTGTCTCTGCAGCCACGTTGGCTCTTTTGCAGTCCTTCATGTACCCCATTCCTGCCATTTTGGAGCCCTTCAAGCCCAGTGGGTATCTGAATCTGTTCCCCATTAGGCCAGATTCCCTCTCAGATCCTCGTCCATTTGGCCAGACTCCACAGAGGCCAACTGTCTCCTGTCCCAAACAAATGCCCGCCCATCTGAGGCTCTAAGAGAGAAGACTCGCTTCACATGGGTGACACTAGGGCTCAGCCTTGGATCCGCTGGCCTGAGCCATTTTCATAACTACATCCCTAAAATGAGAAGAAAGAAAAGAAGAAAAGGTTTTGTTTTTTTTATTCCCTTGATATAGTAATCTTGTAGCAGGTTTGGGTTAACAGCCCAACCAAGAAGCTCCCCCTCCTACAAGACAAAAGGGCCAGGTATTACAAACACAAAGATTCCAAATTCAAGCCACCTAAAACAAAATGTCAGGCACAAAAGAAGCACAGAGTTTGGCATTGTAAAGTCTGCATTGTTACACTTGTATGGTGACTTTTCATATTTACCAAACACCAAGAACCATAACTTCATTTCTCTTCATGAAACTTATACAAAGCTTCCTCTGAAAATCCTAACTTCGGGTGTCATAGGAAGGGCAGTTCTAACCCCACTGGAATAAGGCTACTTGCAGACAGATTTATCTTTGTGCCGCCAGCTCACAAAAAAAAAAAAAAAACTATACAGAGACTTATTATTTTGAAAGCTCGGCTTATGGCTTAGGCTTGGCCCACTAGCTCTTATAACTTAAATTAACCCATTTATATTAATCTATGTTTTGTCGTATGGCTTTTACCTCTCTTCCATGTTGCACCTCATGTTTTTTTCCCACATCTACTGGTGTCTATGCCTTTCTTCTTCCCTGAGACCTCTTTGTCCCTGGAAGTTCCACCTAACTTCTTCCTGCCTAGCTCCATTCAGCCTTTTATAAACCAATCACAAGTACACTTCTCCACAATATACAAAAAGATGATTCCAGAACAGGTACTTCTTCCACATGTGCTCCTGTAGCCAAGCAACAGACCTTTGCATCTTGAGAACCTAATTCATAAGGAATCCTGAAGAATTTCATATACATTATGTCTTGACTCTAGTCAAACTCACAAGGCTTTCTTTCTTACTACAAAAGCACGGAACTCCATATTTTTTATTTTGGTCATAGATAAAAAACCAGTAGAGTGAGGGATGAGGCTAGATCAAGAAAAAGGTCACCCAACCACCACCTTTGATAGTTACTATACTAACCAAATCAGTACCATCGTGTGTACTGTTGCAGCAGAAGACACAGAACTGTATAGAACTGGTCCACTAACCTGTCGTGATCTTTAGACGCTGTCTGTCTAAACCTAGAGCCTAGTGAGTTTCCTGCGTGGGATATATTAGCTTTCCCACTTCATAAAACTGGGGATCAGAAAGTCTAAATAGCTACTCTGTTAACACAAAAGTTAACAGCTGTGACACCAAAGTCTTTGTCCTTTACCACTTTCCAAACAAGTAGAGTAAATGCTTTCACACGACAAACCTCATGGAAGCAGTTCTAAAGCTGTGGGTTCCAACCCCCACAAGGGGCACTAAGGCCTTTGGAAAACACAGGCATTTACATTACAAGTCATAGCAGTAGCAAAGTTATAGTTATGAATTAACAATGAAATAATTTTATGGTTGGGGGTCACTACAACATGAGGAACTGTATTAAAGGGTCATGGCGTTAGGACTAAGAACCACTGCTCTCAGGAGATGTTTAGCCAACAAAAACTTGCATCCCTTCCCCAGATGTAATAAACAATAGGAAATAACAATACCTTACACATTTCTCAAGTGGAGTATTTTTTCCACTAACAGATCTACTACATGGGAATGGAGCAAAAACATCACAGGCCAGAGATATCCGAGTCCTGATGGACACAAAAGAGTAAAGGGTAGATTTAAGCTAGTTCATAACCCCAAATTAGCCCAGTATATCGGTTCCTCCATCTGAGGAAGAGAGATGACCCCAGGCATCTGAAGTGACACTCTCCTGCCCAGGGAGGATAGAGTGAAGCTGGGGTTACCTGACCTAAGCTTTCCTCTTATCCAGCGCTATGTGACTTCCTCTTGTGAAAACCAGGGGCTCTACCTCCAGGACTAACATATCAGACCTGCTGCCCTTCTAAAGCCCTTGCATTTTGATGTTGCTGTGGTTTTGGATAATGACAGGGCAGGGGGCGGGCAGCGGAGGATGTCATCAAACAATCACAGGCCAAGAGAGGTGGCCTATTAGACTAACAGGAAGTGAAACAGGACTGGTGTCAGAGGGGGCCACACTTTAGTGGAGGGAGCTGGGGCCAGAGAAGCCTGGAGGGGTGAGCTCTCAGTTTCCCCCACTTTGTCTCTGGCTTCGTCACTTTGCATCTGATCCCCCTGCCTACCCCTCATGCATGGTGAGGGATAGGAAACCTCACAGTAACCCCCGAACCTAAGGACACCCCAGTGACAGATACGTGGAGGCTGTTGCTCCAAAGACAAATAGTCACTTGAAATGACCAAGGAGATGGTGATATGCATGACAGTTTTGGTGACCTCAGAATAGGAGAAGGTGTCAGTTCTTACAGGTAGGGTTGAATTACTTCCACCTCAAAAGAGACAGGGCAACCCTCTTCCATAATGGCGTGCCAGGGAACAGTGCTCGGAGAAGCAGCTCATCTCTTGTTCTTCTCCTTCACATTACCAAGGGGAACAAACAGAAACTCGGATGCTAGGAGCATCTTCACTTGCTTCTCTTCCAGTTCCTGTGCCATTTCCCCAAAGATTTTTGCTTCTTTTTCTAGAGCAATCTGTCCTTGATAAACCTCATCCATTCAGTCCATTCTCAAACAAGAAAACGTGTCATTGCCTTCCACGGTTAATGTTCATCACCTCCTTTCCTACAGACACTGGCCCAGCTACCCACAAACAAGAAGATAGCAGCCTCCTCTGTTACCCAGGCTCTGCACAGCATGTGAACTGCCAGGAAGAAGAATCATGATTGCCTCCTAAGGTCATGAACCAGTTATGAAGGGAACCCAAATGTAAGGGAACACTCTGAGACAGAGTGCTTGCTGCCTCTCCAAACTCCTCAGCCTTACACTCAGAGAAAACACTGAGACATGGATCTCCCAGAGAGCCATAGAAACCATGCTCTTATAGCAGAACCTGAAAGAACCATGAGGAATTAAAAGGTGAAGACATGTACTGAACCAACTCTTTTAATGCCCAGAAGAAAATTCAAAGCCAAAAAGAAAAAAAAAAAAGAGTTGCTTTTAAAAGAGAAGAGGAAAATCCAAAAAAATGTACTTCTTAGTGATGTTGGTGTGGTCAGCAGCCTCTGAAGACAACTGCTCAAGAGGAAGAGAAAAGACTCAGAAAAGAGGCGCAAGGACCAACAGCCTGTGTGGGTGGCATAAATGGATCGATCACTTTGCGGACGTTGCTGCTGAGTGTAGAGAGGACGTTCTAGTATAGAAGTTACAGTATGCTCAGTTCTTTGCTGACCCCCACAGGAATTCTTTCTGATGATGGCCACCCTCCCACACACCCTCCAGGAAGGTAGACCCAGAGTGTGAAAACTGCCGTTCTTCTGTGGTTAGTCCTTGCTCACACACTTGCGCATCCTCCAGAGATGGCAGTGCAGAGACCCTTGCCAAGTCCTTCCCTCCCTACTTCCCCAGGGCTTCCCAAGGCCTTCAGAGCAGCTGGCCAAGACAAGAAAGTTGGATGGATGGGCTCAGGCAGCCGGGAGGATCAGAGTTCCAGTTCTGCCCCAGCCAGGTAGCATCCTCCATGGTCCTGAGCCCACAGGATCTGTGCCTGGTGCATGAGACTGTTGTAGAGTTGATCGACGACAAAAATATTATCTGTCCATACTGGCTGCAGAGCGAGGGGGTAAAAATCTTACTATACTCTAAGACAGGGATTAATGTTCTTAACAACACACACTCTCTCTTTTTCTTCCAAATAAATGATTCCTAAAGAAAAAGAGACTTAAGATTTCATTATGTTTGGTTTTCTCTTCATTTGTTTTGTTGATGAATGAGGAAAGGGATAACTAAGCTGGGTTGATTAAGCTAAGTCCCTGTGGAGCTACCAGAAACTTTCTTCCCCTAGACTGAGTAGGCTATGTTGTACATGGCCCAGAGAAGCCGAGCATGGTGGTGTGGAACTCTGTTATCCCTCTGGGAGACTGAGGCAGGAGACTACGTTCAAAGTCCTTCTGGGCTACTACAGTGAGCCCCTGTTACAAAATGCAAACACACGAAAAGGGGCTGGATATAGCTCCATGTTAGGGCACTAACCTAGAATTTAGGAGGTCCTGAGTTCAGTACCTAGTCCTGGGGGGTTGGGCAGACTCGAAGGAAAAGGTTTGAAAAGACGGTTGTCTGGGTCACTAAATGTGAACCCCCACAACACCTAGGAAAATGTCTTGGTTCAATTTTAAGTAATTATGCTGCACTTCCCTCCTGTGCCTACCATCTCATTAACCCTGCGTGAAATGCGTAATTGGCACACTGTGCAGGTGAGCTGGCTTCACGGGTTTGAGCATGAAAGTCCCGCATTAATTGCCTCTCGAGGGCCCCAGGGCAGGAACAGGGTCTCCACACTCATCTGTCCACCCCGCTCCTAATGCAGTGTGTAGAACAGGATGCACATTCCAAAGAGGATCTCCTGATCTGTCACAGGGACACGTCCTCATTAGGTCAACCTCAGTTCTTCTTGAAAGGAGAGAGGAGAGGACACCAGACACCATTGTCTCCGGCCCATATCCCTTAGACCCCAGCATCTCTCCTGACTTACCTGACTAGGGCCAGTCTTAAACACTGATGTCATTCCCTGACTCTACATTACTAATATAGCCTGAGCAATAGTTCTATTACACTAAAGCTGACGCCAGCATTTACAACTCAAAACAAGATCCCGATTTATCTGCAGGACACAGTCTTGCCTTCGCATCAGAAACATGTTTACATGATAACGTTCCAGGTGACCAGGTGAGAAAACCTCTTAACCAAATTCCAGGTCAGGCGGGGGAGGGGCTGTAGAAAGATCACCTCCCCCTACAAGCATAGCATGACAGCAGAAGTACTGAGAACTTCTTATGGGTGTCCAGAAGAGTGCAGGGAACCAACTCAGGGCACTTGTCGCAAAGGTAAAAGGAAGGGAGGGAGAAAACGCACGTGCATCCCAGGCCAACATTCAATACAAGGCTGTGGTCTAAACCCCAAGCTGAGGGATACAGACCTCAGACTTCGCTGCCTTCTTAATTTTTCCCTCTCCAAACGACTTCTCAGGTGGCCTCAGTGAAGTGTAGGGACACTGGCTATGTTCTGTGCTATGTAAGCCGTGACATCTACCAGGTGATCAGGTGAACAACAAGATCTTTGGGTCTACTCCTCCTACGATGACCACATGAATGCAGTCACTATTTGGGCAGACTTTCACAGTACATCCATGTGTCACATGGCCTACATGGACCTGTTGTGAGAAAGGCATGAAATGGTTTTTACCGCTATGCCAACATCAGAGCTTATTAGTCATTTTGCTCCTTGCTGTGCCCCCAAACAAACACACACACAAACAAAAACACCAACAAAAGCAACTTAAAGAACGGAGGGTTTATTCAGTCCGTGGTTTGAGGGTTTAGAGTCCATCATGGTGGCCAGACGCAGAGGCAGCTGGTCCCACTGCACTGCACTGAGGTGCACGGAGATGGTTGCCGGCGCCGAGCTAGCCTTCTTCCGTATCTTTTATCAGTCTAGGTTCACATCCCACAGAATGATGCCACCCACATCCAGCATGGGTTTTCCCTCCTCAGCTAAACCTGGACCTCTCAGAGACACTCCCCCAAGATGTCTTCTGGGGGACTTTAAAAGCATGCCACGTCAACAGCCAAGAGTAACCATCAAGCTGTCCAAGCTGCCTGCTAAAACCCTATTTTCTTGCGGCAGTGCAAAGACCCCCGCTGAATCAATAGCTGAGCAGAGCCCTCGCCGGGAACCATAGCTGACAGCTTGGTAGATCTTTGGTTTAAATACTTGAAAAGTTATCTTCTGCCACTGTAACTCAGAGAGAGAGGCTTTGTTAAATAAGTGGGGCATTTGGAGTCTCTGTGAATGGGCAGGGTAGGAACATTGCTTCCAAAGCAGGGCAGAAGCAGACTCACAAATCAGTGGGACCCAGGGTGGTCAGGTATTGCAGGCAAGCGAGGGGTAACTGTAACAAAATACACATTTCATAGGACCACAGAAACCCAGCAGCGTCTCCAAATGCCGGGTAAGAAAGAGCACTCCTATGGCTAAGTCCTTTGCTGTTCCCCACATGGGAAATCGCTGGAAGTTTATGCCTCATGCTCCCCAACACACCATCCTGTGAAGCCCCCTGTACAGTAGAAACGGTATGTTGAGGTCACTCAGAATGTGTCTTCAGAATGCCCTCCCAAACGCACAAGTGTCTATGGGTGAAACAACTTAAAATTAGCAAAGTCAATATTTAACTTGGACCTAGTCTGGGAGTGTGGAATTTTCCACGGAGAATCAGAGCTGTCACCAGAAGCTGGTGAATTGGAACAACAGCCCTGGCTCCTGCATTCTGAGAAGACAGAACTGCTGGGAGTGGTTCAGAGCAGGAATGGAGCTGCTCTGCCAGCTGAGGCTTCGAGCCAAGACCCTGGCTAGACGATCATCCTGTCCCAGTAAGGTCACTTTGGTACTGCTGTTTTCCTCCCGATTTTACTCAACTTGGATCTGACCTTGCATGCCTGCCTCTGCCCCAGGCTGCTCTTTTCCATTGCCTGCCCTACCCTGCTTGCCTGCCTGCCTGACTGACTGACTGCCTGCCTGCCCCGTCTGCACTGTCTGTCTGCCTACCTTGCCTATGTACCTGTCTGCCTGCCTATCTGCCCTACCTGCCTGTCTGTCTTCATGCATCATGTCTGCCCTTCCTGCCCTACCTAGCTGTATGCATTCATGTCCTGTCCTGCCGGCCCTGCCTGCCCTGACTACCTGCCCAACATGCTATGATTTCTCTGTTATTCATGCACTACCCAGAACACTGCACAGCAGAACACCCCTGCAGTTCCAGCATTTGGAAGACTGAGACAGAAGGCTCCCAAGTTCAAAATCAGGCCCTATCTCAAAAACCTAATGAGGGTGGAATGTGGAGATTGATTTGGCCACACAAGCTTCCTGGAGCAGGCTCTACAGCTCTCCAACACTGTCAGCCCTGACGGCATGGCGGAGATTCCTGTGCCATGATGAGGGAGAAACTAGACCCCTAAACAGAAGTCCAAGTTGATGTGGGAGAGTCTTCTGTTTGAGTTGATTTCATTGGCTAATAAAGAAACTGCCTGGCCCATTTGATAGACCGCCCCTTAGGTGGGTGGAGTAGACAGAACAGGAAGAGGAAGTGAGGTAGAAGGATCAGTAAGATGCCACACCTCTCCTAAGTTAGGCAGACTGCCGTGCCTCTCCTCAGAGAGAAGCCAGACGTGATGAAGCTCCAGCCCAAGATGGACGTACGCTAGAATCTACCTGGTAAGGCACCACTTTGTGGTGCTATACAGATTATTAGATATGGGTTAGTCAAGATGCTAGTAAGAGGCTGGAAGTAATGGGCCAGGCAGTATTTAAAAGAATACACTTTGTGTGTCGCTATTTTGGGGCATAAGCTAGCCGGTGGCCGAGAACAGGGCGGCGGGAAGCGACCCGCAGCCCCTCGCTACAGAATGGCGCCCACGTGGATAACTGAATCTGCAGAAAGCTTGAGAAAGCTTGGGAAAGAATAGAGTAAAGCTCTATTTTTTGGGTCTGGCAAGCAAGCACTCTCATCTAAGAGAGGCTTCCTGACTCAGCTTTAGCTGCAAAACCCTGCAGCTCTTTTAAGAAGTCCTGCCACGAAACACTTAAAAGGTGTTGATGAAAAGCTGAATGCATGTTTTTTGGTTTTCAGCTGTAGCAAGAAAAAAGTTGTGCTGTTTTAAAATGCCGGCTTTCTGGGCCGTCCTGCCAGGGCAAACTCTGACTCTTTCAAGCAGGCAGTCCTGACTATGGAGCTTTTGATTGTTGTTTAACACTGTTGCAGCTTGCTTGCTGGCAGGGACCTTGAACGGCCACAGAGTTGTGGTGATAAACATGGCTACAGCCCGTACCTCAGCCACAAGGTTGGAATCGTAGAAAGCTAAGGAATGGGCTGGATCTAGCTGTCAAAGCCACGGCTTTAATCCTACTTATATTGCTTGGTAAATTAAAGACTCGTGTGGTCAGAAAAAGAGAAATATACAGTAAGAAAGATTCAAAGACAAAGAAAACCTCTAAATGGTTTACAGTGTGTTAAAATTATATGCAGGCTAAAGGTTAAAGTTCTTAAAAAACAAAGAAAAAAGAAAGAGAGTAGTTTGTGGTAGTACACACCTTTAATCCCAACACTTGGGAGGCAGAGGTAGATTGACCTCTGTGACTTCAAGGTGTGGTAGCACACACCTTTAATCCGAATGCCTGGGAGGCAGAGACAGACAGATCTCTGTGAGTTCAAGGTGTTGTAGAGCACACCTTTAATCCCAGCACTTGGGAAGCAGAGGCAAATGGATCTCTGAGAGTTCAAGGACAGCCTGGTCTACAGAGTTATCCCAGGACAAAGATATAAAAAGAACCTGTCTCAAAAAGTAAAAATAAAAGAACCAGAAGTTAAAGTAAAACCACATAAAGATGGAAAATACACAGAAAATCTTGATACTGTATGCTATTATTCTCTCTTTGAATTGTTTGAATGCTGGGGAAGAAGCAACAGCTGCTAAAAGATATTTGTTTATAAATACTGCTGAACTAATTCAACATAGATATTTTGAAAATACCTTGACTTCAGGATTTGGATCTAAGGACATGATGCTTTGGAAAGAAGTTTCTTTTGTTTTTACAGAAAATGAAACCCTGTGGATTGCTTCTATCCCAATATGGTATGACAGACCACGGCCTCCTGAAAGGTTGCTGTGAACACCTTCAGAAAATTACTTCACCCAACTGATGACTGAGATGAACCTGGCACACAGGTTACACCATGAAAGATCTGATTAACAGCGTCCCCATTCAGCAGGAAGCAGTTTGGAGAGAAATAACTGCGCCCATGTTCCCAAATATTGTTTATAAATGTTTTTTTTTTTTTACATTTAAAGGGGGATATGATATGGAGATGAATAATTTGCATTGATATGGATTTTGCTTTAGTGATTTAAATTTAAGGTAAATTTTGTTATATGTATGTGTATTTCTGATACTGATTAATGTATTGTGATTGTGTAGTTCATTTAAAAATGTAATGTATATAGGTTGTTAATGGATAGTTATCAATAATATTAAAACCTGTAGTTATGTTAGTTAGATTTTCTAGCTATATAGAGATATTTTAAGTTACATAGGCATTCTTCATATCTTTCAAAGACTACAGAATATCGCATTTTAGATGTTTTAATAACTTGGGACTGTTCATGACAATGAGACATGTCTGCTCCTGGCAGCACCAATCTACTTCAAGAAGATGATGGGCATCGAAGAGGATCTTTATTGAGTTTGATAGCCATTTGGGCAAGAAACTGCTCTTGCCTGGACTATTGTATAAACTGGACATAGAGAACCCTCAGACAGAGGACTGCTGAACTTGCCTAAAAGTGAGATGATCTTTCGGGATTCCTGATTCATGAAAGAGTCTGCAAGACATTCTGCAGGACACAGCAGAAAGTGACTGAACTGTCTTTGAAATTTCTTGCTTTATGGAAATGTCTGCTGGAAACTATGGGCCTGAAGGCCGAAGATGGATGCCCCAACGGTACAGAGGAACTTTGGGTGACTGTCCAGGCAGCGAGATGTCTCTGTCATTTCTAGAGTTTTGTAAGTTGCTTACTTCTTATTTACTTAGGTAATATTATATCTTTCTGGAGTCTTTGATGGAGTTGAAGAATGGATAGATAGTTAAAGTTTTCCTTTGTTATGATAAAGATAAAATGGATATAAGTATTGTAACTAATTCTTACTTGATAACTATTTTGTTATATGTAATTTTACTATGTTAAAGCCTTTCTTTTATTGTTTAAACAGAAAAAGGGGAAATGATGTGGGAGAGTCTTCTGTTTGAGTTGATTTCATTGGCTAATAAAGAAACTGCCTGGCCCATTTGATAGACCGCCCCTTAGGTGGGTGGAGTAGACAGAACAGGAAGAGGAAGTGAGGTAGAAGGATCAGTAAGATGCCACACCTCTCCTAAGTTAGGCAGACTGCCGTGCCTCTCCTCAGAGAGAAGCCAGACGTGATGAAGCTCCAGCCCAAGATGGACGTACGCTAGAATCTACCTGGTAAGGCACCACTTTGTGGTGCTATACAGATTATTAGATATGGGTTAGTCAAGATGCTAGTAAGAGGCTGGAAGTAATGGGCCAGGCAGTATTTAAAAGAATACACTTTGTGTGTCGCTATTTTGGGGCATAAGCTAGCCGGTGGCCGAGAACAGGGCGGCGGGAAGCGACCCGCAGCCCCTCGCTACACCAAGTGCCCGGCACCTTCCTTTGCTAGTCCAGCTAAAGGCAGAAGAACTCCTCGCACTACCGCCAGGTGTCACTGAGCGGTTTCCTGCACTCTGCTTTCTTTCCCACCCTTCTAATCATTACATCCTTCCTGCGGAGATTAAGTTTGTCGTTCTTTCTGTAGTCCTTTGGGGCATACAACTAGGTTGTCACATAAAGGAATTTCCCTAAAGGTATTTCGTTTTTAGAGACTCATTTGTATTTTGCATGTATGAATGTTTTGCCTGCGTGTATGTCTGTGTTCTGTGTGCGTGCCTGGAGTTTAAAGAGGCCAGAAAGGGTGCCAGGTTCTCTGAATAGGCTGAGAACTGAGCCCCAGGACCCTGCAAGAATCGTAAGTGCTTTTAACCAAGGAGCATCTTCCCAGCGCCGGTGTCTTGTTTTAAAGGGATGTTTTCACAGCTCTTCACTCTCCTTTGGGCCCTGTGTTTGCTGCAGTCCATGCGTTTTGGTATTGCTGTGTTAACTCCTTTCTCTCAGTCATGGCAGTAATTACGATAGATGGAGGGGCTCACAGAACACTTGAGGCAATACGCTTGTGTTGTATTGCCATCAGACTTTGATCTTTCCCAATGTAGGATAGATGAACCTTCCTGGAAACTGAGCTATTTTGGCCTGAAAGAGAAGACATTTTTGCTGAGTGGATTTGACTGAAAATAGATACAAGTGGTACTTCTGCCTGAGACCCGTGTGAAGCAGAGTAGACTCCAGTTCACAGCTGTGGGTACCATTTCCTGTGCTGGAGAACATGCTCTATTGTGGCACAGGTGTGAAATGGCCCCCATAAGCGCCTGTGTTTGGACACTTAGTCCCCAGCTAGTGGCTGTTTCAGAAGATTCTGGAACCTAGGAGGTGAGGCCTTGTTTGAGGAAGTGGGTCACTGAAGGCTGACCTTGAGCACAACCTCACTTCCTGTCTGCATTCGGCTTCCTGATCCTCCTAGAGCAGTGGTTCTCAACCTTCCTAGCTCTGAGACCCGTTAACACAGTTCCTCATGTTGTGGTGACTCCCAACCATAAAATCATTTCATTGCTACTTCGTAACTGTAATTTTGTTACTGTTATGAATCATAACGTAAATATCTGTGTTCTCCAATGGTCTTAGGTGACCCCTGTGAAAAGGTCATTTAACCCTAAAGGGTTCGTGACCCATAGGTTGAGAACCCCTGTCCTAGTGTGAGCAAGCATCCAGATGTTCCTCCTGCAGCTAGTGGGAGCCCTTCCCACACCCAGCCCTTCCCTGTCACAATGACGTACACCCCGTACCACGGGCTAAAAGAAATTCTTTTTCCCATAAGTTGTTTCTTTTGTGATATTTGGTCAATGACAAGAAAATGGCAATAATTGGGCCCATTTCCCCTGGAGCCATTTCTCATTCTCACTTCTGATCAAAGGTCAAAGTACCACAACCTCCCTCAAGACTACCTTTCCTGGTTACTCAGCCTGCTCTACCGGCTGCTCTGTGGAAAACCGGCCTTCCCCCAGAGGACGGCTCACCACCCAGTCCTCTGGGATTTGGATAACTTAGCAGGAGACCATGAACTGACCCGCTGCAATTACAACAGCACCTCACAACCCTGCACAGCTGCCAGAAACACCCCAGGTGATCTGAGTTGGGTGTGAGTGTGCCCCACTCTTCCAGGCCTGGCTTGTTTTGGAATGTTGCTCTGCATCAGTAAACAGCTGTTATGTCTCCTTCCAGAGGAGGCCCATTTCAGTGGCAGGTGAAATGATTCCTGTTTATGGGTACAGATGCAGAGTCTCGGAACTGCCCGGCACGAAAGGCATGTCGTGATCCTTCATCCTTATTTCTAGCAGTAGTTACAGACAGGGGAGGACTGTCTCTCACATGCATACACTTCGAACAGACAACAGCTTCTGCTGGGCTCTCTGCCCCTATTCAGCTGATTGGTGTGCAGCTGAGAATGCCTCTTTAATGGAGAAATAAATCTTAAGTTATTTATTGGAATATGTGTTTTGATCAGAAAGAGGCGCCCTCCCCCAGTGTGAACCTGAACAACATCTACACACTTAGCTCCCTAGAACAATGAGTACTGGCACACCAGAGAAGAATCTGTATTTTATTCAGGCACGTAGCTATTGTGGTCATTATGAGCTGGTAAACCCAATTGATTGTGAAAATCAGGTTCTTGCCTGGAGAATGCTGGCCAAGAAAATATTGCTTCAACTTGGCACCTTAGCACATACCAAAAGCTATGGCCTGCCTAATTGAGCCTCCTTTGTTGATAGCTCCCTTCTGCTAGAGGTATAAAATCACTTCCTGGGTGTCATTAAAATTGTCTTACAAATGAGGGAATCGAAGTCAAGAGAAAGCAAGTCATCTGCTCTGCCTCCTGCTGAGGTTTAGGTGAACAGAAGCGAGATGAGTTTGCCTTCCTTCCCAGCTCCTTGTCGCTTAAACACATCTGCTCCAGGAAAGTGGTTCACTTGAGGGAACTCTATAGCTTAGGTCTATTCCCATTTTCATTAGAACATAACAAGGAAGAAAAGAAAGAGAAACATAACATTTATATTCACAAACTGTAGTCAGATTAAGCCTCGGATGAAACGGGATGTCAGTAGTTTTCCTACAATTGCCTTTTTAAAGTTTTGGTGATTTTCATCTTGTGTTTGAAATACCATGTAGCCCAAGCTGGCTTTCAACTCACAGCCGCCCTCCTGCCTCAGCCTCCTACTGGCTGGGATTGTGGGCCTGCAGGCCAAGGCGTAAACTGCCTCTTTTGATGAGAGAGTAAGCCCTTTGAACTCCCAGCTGCACCTAACTGCAAATATCCTGACTTCTGATTTTGCAAACTTCTAATCAGCATTATTTTCTGTGAAGCACAAAGGCACATAGTTTTCCAAATGAAGTTAAAAAAATCCTGCTTCTGAAGTCCTGCCAAAGCGAGACTAGACATCTAGGTTTCAAAGTTGATCACATTATTGGAGGCTTATGTATTCCTGTCCTTCACAAACGCAAGGGAAGGCATTAAGAAGGACACACTGTGATGAACAAATCAATCACTGCACATCTGGCTTTGCTCGTCAACTCTCTCTCTCCTCCCCTCACCCACATTTCTCAGAGCTGCAACTGAGAGAGTCCTCGGGCAGCACCTTGGGTTGCTGCCAACATACAAGCTGTGTATTTGCTCAGCAAACACTCAAGGGTGAATAAAGAGTTGTCACCCACTGATGTTACAAGAACTTTGACGAGAAAGTAACAACGTTAGTCACAGTTCAGAATGGCAGCATAGAGGTTGTGGGTTCCTATCCATTTGGGGGCAGGATAGATGCCACACACACGCTCTTTGTCACATTCTTGTGGATAAGGGAGGCAGCTAAGGCCAGGGACGGAGGCAGGGATCAGCCTACAGAGAGCCAGGTTAGAACACAAGCCCCACTAGTTCAAAGCAGCTGTGTGACCCTGGACTTGGCTGTCTCCTTTGTGTCTTCAGGATGTTGGAGGAATAACAGAAGTCTTTGAAGGTCTGCTAAGACTCCCAACTCCAAGGCAGCAGTCAAAGCTTCATTGTTCCCCAGGGGCAAAGGTTGGCTGCCTCCCTTGGGACTACATCCTCTCTGCAACCCGCTTACTATCTCTTGCCAGGTGTCTCCAGGCTAGCGTCTTCAGTCTCCTTGAATTATTTCACCCACATTGACAAGCTCCATTGTCTGCACAGCATGCATCCAGCTATTACGGTTATTGATAGCATCCCTGACCACGGTGCATGGACTGAGGGGCTTCCTTGTGCTCTGGGATCAGAGCCTTGGATGCTCCATGCTACTGGCCCAAGTCCTTTTCCTGGATGATCAGGCATTTGACCCCAGCCAAAATCAAGTGCTGGCAATCACAATGACAATCACTAAGTCTTCCTCAGGCTTTAAGTCACAGCCAAAGAAGCTAAGGCAGAGGTTCCCAGAAAGAATAAGCAACGAAGTTCTAGGTGGAAGGCCGGCTCATGTCTTCTATTGCAGCCCAGGACCACAGCATCAGCACCATTTGATACTTCTTCCAATTCAGGGTCACCCAGTCTTGCAGCATCCTGTGCCCAGAGCTGACCCAAGCCCTCCAAGGGACAAGAGCCCACTCAAACCAGAGATTACACTATATTTTTATGAATACAGACATGAATGAGGCTTAGGCATGCATTTAATTATGGAAATGAGGAGTTGAGGTGCCTGGAGATAGTGTAAAGTCACCCAAAAGAATGTAACAGGCACTATGTTAAGTAAAAGGGTTCCATATGTGATTTCCCTAGAAAGATTAACAGTACTCACAGGTGAACAAACAATCCTTGTCATCTAAATGGGGAGAAAAGAAGGTAAAGGGAAGAACAGAGTATCAGGGGCTGGGAATCCTTAATGGGTGGGCTTTATGGAGAACCGAGAGATATCATCCGGTTTTAGGAGACATGAACTAAAACTTGTCACTCACAGGCTTTACACCGAAGGACTTGAGTTCATTATTCCAAGAGAACGCATTTCCACCTGTCTTGCTCGCTGCTGTCAGTGCCCGTGCAGCATCTCCATTGTGACAAGTGTGTCTGTCTGACCGGACGAAGGCCATACAACACCAGGCGCCGCTTTTCCTTTTTTCAAGCAGGATGGATTCTTTCCCCCCAGAGTCAGCTGCACTCCTCCCATTTCTCCTTCTCTTGGATTCTCACTCGCACTAATGACATCATTTGAACATTCTCACTAGTCAAGTCATGAGGCATCAGCAGTCTGGGTTTGTCGACAAATCCATTCTTCCTGTGTTCCTCCACGGGCCACCTCTGTCATGACGGGGGCTTACAGGCAAAAACAAGCGCCAGCGTGATGTGCCCACTCCGTTGCTACATAAAAAGAGCTTTTGAAAGACACGACGTGAGTGGAAGGATTCACTCCATCGAGTTAAGCTAAGCTGAATCAGCTCCTTGGAGAAGAATCAATACATGGGAGAAAAAGGTTGTGGTGATAATTGCTTGGGTAGATTACACAAAAGAGCATACAACGGCAAGAACTTTGTTTGCAAAGCTGTGTGATGGGTGCATAAAGAGTCCATATTCCCTTTAGACTGGTAATGTGTCCCTTTTGCTGGAACATCTCCATGAGAAGGGGAAGATACGGTTATTAAGCAAAATGGTAACAACATTTGTGTCAGAAAGCAAATGGCACAGATACGGTCTAAGTCCCTCACACTCTGTGTAGAATATTCCAATCTTGGTATCAGGTCTGGCTCTGAACTAGCCCCAAGGGCTGTCTCTGGGGATTTCCTACCAAGGCTGGGCTGTGTATGCTTGTAGCGCCTGTTGTAAACAAATGCAGAAGTCCATGGTGGCTGCTCTCCAAGCCACACAGCCAGGAGACAGATGGCAGGCCGGAGAGAGGTGGCAGAGCCCTGTAGTGGCATCAAGCAAGACAGAACCTCGGAGCTGTCTTCAGCCTGCCAGCCTGAGTTTTGTGTCCCTGAATCCATGTTTGGTGTCAGAAAGCGGCCGTGTGCTACAGACTCCAGATGTGGGTCAACCCTGCTCACACACACAACCGAGGCAGAGCAGGTGCACCTCACCCTTAGATAAGCCTTTCTCCAATGGAGCTGACCATTTTGTTAAAACGTTTACAGCGCACCAAAACATCCTTGTCAGTGTGATTTGCCACAATCCCGCTACAGCCAGAAACTGAGAACTAACAAAACCTAGAGAAATAGCGCCAATTTGGACTTCTTGTGGCCCACGATCAATTTGTATCTGGGAGCCGATGGTCAGAGGATGTACCACAAATATTAAGGTTGATTTCCTTTTTCTTTTTAGTCCGTTCTTTTCACCCAAGCCTGGACAAAGCTCTCAGTCTATATCACTTTGGAGAAAATATACATGTTGTCGAGTTGACGCAGCAAACCCACCTGTGGTGTGGTTCAGCACCCTATGCTCTTGGGGATAAAAATGCCCTCATTGCAGCTGCTCCAGCAGTAAAGCAGTGGCTGAAACAAAATTGACCCCATATAGGTGGCGCGTCAAAAGACAGAAGGCACAGAGATAGCCAGACCGGGTGAGAAAAGGGGAAATGTTCCTTGTCTCACAGCACCCCTTCCAGCTACTCTCACACTGAGCCCCTCTTCCGGGAAGCTCACATCCCCAGCTGAGGGGCCTCCAGGGACCTAGCCTAGCATGCTGACTTGTATTTCAGCCAACTGGCTGCAAACTAACACCATATAGATCGACAATATAGAGATATTGTTCCTATCTCTCTAGATCGCTGTCTTCAAAGTGCCTGGTCCACGTAGCAAGAGAATCCACAGACACCAGCACACAAAGGTCAAGGTAAAAAAAAATTGCAGGAGAAAGAGCTGACAAAAATCAATTTACAAGGAAATCAGGGCCTGTTGTCCTCGAGGGAAAATCCCAATCTATAGAAGCCTTTTGTCTGTGTTATCAGCTCACGGAGCCATTTTATCCAGTGCAATGTGTGTGTGGGGGGAGGTGGTCCATGAAAGTCAAGTTGGCATGACTTCAAAGGCTGAAGGTGTGCACACACGGGGTCGTATAAAGAAGCATGGTACTATCTGAGGTCAAGAGCCCGTTAGTATTGGATCTGCTGTTTTAGAGGCCAACTCCAAAAGGAAAGTGCTAACAAATGGAGCCTAATTCAGGTCTGCAGCCGAGTATGAAGACAGAGTCCAGGAGAAAGGTGCATCTGAGCTCGTAGAAGTGATGTTGTACGGGACACTGTCTGACAGGAGGGCAGAGGACATTACTGAAGGCAAAGCCAAGCCAAACACACATCCCCAGCCGAGGGGCCTCCAGGGACCTAGCTTAGCTTGCTGACTTGTATTATGCCAGCTGTATTAAAGCCAAACACTACCGTCTCTTGGAGGCACGTGCGTGATCTCCCAGAGGTCAGCCATCTCTTACCTCACACGAATGCTTACCTGGAGTTTCTCTGAGTGTAAAGGGCTTGCAAAGCCTTCTCGCCTCTTTTTCTCTGGCCAAGTATGTAATTGAGATGGGACTCGAGAAGGGCCAAGCAGAGCAACCAGCATTTATGGGTTGCTCATCATACCTCATATAGTCTGCAAAGGTCTGCTCAGGTAACTGCATGACCCTTTCATCCGTACTCAGAGGCTCCCTCTCTGTGATGTAATCAACTGTGATCCAAAGGTATTAAGGGGAAATGGATCTGTATTGAGGAGACTTTCAATCTGTACAAAATGGTTAATGTTAGGATTCTCTAAAAAATACAGTAAACAACTCTTGGGCTAGGGAGATAGCTCAGTCAGAAAAGACAAGCAGAAAGACCCAAGTTAGAGCCACAGAATCCACATAACAATGCCAGGTGTGGAGACACATGCTTCTAATACCAGTGTGAGGCAGGCAGATCCCTGGAGTTCAGTTGCGACTTGGTGAGTTCTAGGCAAGGCCAGTGAGAGACCCTGCCTGAAATAAAATAAAAAGGAACAATACTCCAGGGTGTCCTCTGTCCTCTACACACACACACACACACACACACACACACACATACACACACACAACCAACAACCATCTACAAGTCGTTTACATTTTGTAGGCTGTTTATAGATTATATTCTTATACTCTGTCTTTTGTATAAGTATCTTGAGCATCTGTGGATTTTCTTATCCATGGATTTTCTCTTTTTGATATCACTGGAGATACTGGAGCCGGTCTTCCAAGGATACTGGGAATAACTGTGTCAGTAGAGAGAGAAAACAGTCTCAAGGGTTCAAATCATGCAACGTGGCCCATCGGGAGGCTAAAAGCATCAAGTGGTCCCTCACAGGCAACATCTTCTCGAAGGTGAACCCAGTGAAATAGGATACACGTGTGAGTGCATGTGGGGCTATGAAATTACAGACAACTCTTGACCGTTAATCAAGGTCAGACGGGTATAAAGCTGCCCTTTGGTGTTTCTTTCACAAAGCAGGAGTGGATTTGCCCGTATGTCCATGTTTAGGAGTAGACTCCTTTATTTAGTGAAGAGTGAAAACATAGGAGCCGTGTTTAAAATTTGAATATGGAGGAGAGAAAGCCTCTTACGAAACCAAATACACAACCTCTGTGCCTGGCCCCCTCTTTGCCTGGGAAGAGTAACAGTGGAAAACAAAGACACAGCAGAAGTACAATGAGCTGATGAGGAAACCCAGGGTCTGCAGTCTGTGTATGGTGCCATCCCTAAAATCATGGGCGCGCTTCCTCATCCCATGCAACAGGGAGTAGAGTAATTATCATTGTTTCAGCTCCTAACCTAAACCTGTACTTAGAAGATGGCTCAGTCAGTAACGTGCCTGCTCTGCAAGCCTGAGGGCCTGACCTCAGATCCCCATCACCTGTAAAACCCAGGCTTAGCAGTGGGCCCCCATGACCCAAGTGTCCTGTGGGGCGGGGATACATTTGGAAGAAAGAGAGAAGGATCTGAGAGTTGGTCAGCCAGACTAGCGGAAACAACGATCTTACAGGTCTACCTCTGGCCTCCCCACATGTGCACACACATGTGACTATGCCGTTATACACACATTCACAATTATACGTTGTTCTTTATTTTCTACATTTTTATGTACACTGGGAAAGATCATTGCTTTTGTGTATCATTTACAACTATATTCTAAATGTGCCCGTCAGCTGAATTCAGGTTGTTTTCCTTCTAGCAGGTAGAAGTTATTGTTTCCTATCCAGCTGGTCCATGTTTAGTAGTCAGCATTAATCTTGAGTACATAGGATCATCATAAAGATAAAGGCTAACAAAGGCTTGAGCCGGGCATGGGCTGGAGAGACCGCAGAAGAACACAGGAGACTGCTATGACCAAGAAGAAGCATGATGTCTTTGTGCCCCTCTCTCTAACACCCTCCTGATGTCACTTTCTTGGTCATGGAGTCCGACTGCTCTGGTTCATGGCTAATGCTGTTTTATACTCTAATATGGAAGAAGATTCTGGAGTTTTCAACTAAAGATTTGATGTAAGGAGTTAGTTAGAGATATCTGCTCAGAGGAATAGTCACACTAATTAAAGATACACTGAGAAAAACGAGTTGAATGGACACATTGAGAAACTTTATAGAGATGGGCTTAAACTTGAATGAGTTTTGTTTCCTCTTGAAACACTTCTGGGTCAGAGACTTAACTGGGTCACTGAGGAGCCAGCTTCCTCTACATACCCCTGGTGGGTTCTGATATCAAGCAGGAATCCCCTGGAAACTGAAAGCCAGAAGTTCTGTACCCCCAGCCCTCCTGAAGGGAAAGAGAAATGATCTCTATTCATTTAAAATTGTCTTCACAGTAGTTAGATGGTAACTTATACAATATGGGTCATTAGAATGGATCTTGGGCTTACTGACAGTAAAGCAGGAGACTTGAGTATAATTCAATATCAACTGTCAGTCTCAACAATAAGTTCAGTCTTGTAATCAAAAGCAGATCAGTCCAGTCCCCAAGTAGATCAATAATATATGAAGAAGTATGGAAATAGAAAACATTGTAGGAAAGACTTGCCAATTCTGGTGTGGGCCATCAGCATGATAAGTTACCAAGAGAACAAGACAAAGAACAAAAAGGTCCTCAGTCATTGGGAGGAAGGTGGTGTGAGATGGCAAGGTCCTCAGTCATTGGGAGGAAGGTGGTGTGAGGTGGCAAGGTCCTCAGTCATTGGAAGGAAGGTGGTGTGAGGTGTCTCTGGTGATAGACAGTATGGATCAGCCACTGTACTGATTTCAATTTAAACTCTAGTACTGCATACCCAAGTTCTGCTCTTTTGTTCTTCCTCTGTATGTTTGATTTTGACTTTTGCCCTCAAGCTACTGTTTTGCTTTCTGTTAAATGACTGCTTTGGATGTCTCTTAATTAGTGTCACTACTGCTGGGGTGAAACACCAGAACCAAAAGCAACCTGGGGAGGAAAAGGTGTATTTGGCTAACACTCCCACAGCACTGTTCATCACTGAAGGAAGTCCAGACAGGAGCTCAAACAGAGCAGGAACCTGGAGGCAGGAGCTGAAACAGAAGCCATGGGGAGTACCACTCACTGCCTTGATCCTCATGGCTTACTCAGTATGCTTTTTCTACAGCCCAGGCCCACCAGTGCAGGCATGACCTCACCCACAATGGACGGCCTCCCACCCCCAATCAAACACTAAGAAAATTCTCTACAGACTTATCCTTACCCCGATCTTATTGAGGAGTTATCTCAGTTGAGGTTCCCTCCTCTCAGATGACTATAGCTCATGTCAAGTTGATATAAATTAGCAACCATACAGTATTTTTAAGCAAATAATAACACATGTGCCGTGTAGTAACCAAGATTCATTCTGGAAATAAGGCCCTAGGCAATTTTGTCGTTACGCAAGCATAGAGTTCATGCATAAAAACCAAGATGACCACAACACATAGGCAACCAGGAGTTCTCTTGGGAGCCTGCCATCACATAGGCATTGCATTGGTGCCTTGGTCCTGGCATGTAGAATGCAGTTTTTAAAGATTTTACTTTTATCTTATACATATATAAATATGAGTGTCTGCATATATGCATGCATACCATGTTTGGGTCTGGTGCCCAAAGAGCCCAAAAAAAGAACTTCAGATCCCATGAAACTAGAGATTGTAAGCTGCCATGTAGGTGCTAGAACCAAAGCCGAGTCCTCTGCAAGAGTAGCAAGCATTCTTAATCAGGGCTCTTGCAGAGGATCCAGGTTTAATTCCCAGCCCTCATGTTGTACAGCTCGCTACTGATAGTTTCCTGTCAAAAGAATTACACATCCCAGCTTCCCTATGGGCTAAGGAGTCATTTCAGCCCCTTTAGGGCCCATAACCCATCTTCCTCTACAGGGCATTTTGGCCATTTGCACATGTGGGTGACAAAATGCTCCCTTGTAGTAAATAGATAGAGTCCTGCATAAGGACAGACCAAGCCTCTCTTTTTTTCAACCTTCTGTCTCTCTACCTTTAAGTAATCTAACATATGGTGCCGAAGACTGGGGCTGGGAAACCTGAGCCTACTAGTGGCTCAAGCCCACCCACGGACATACCTCCCTGGCGCTCATGAGCACCTGGCTCCAGTTTAGAGGGTCAGGCAGCCTTTTCTCTTCACTTTCTCTCCGTCTCCACCCTTTATCTCTCATCTTAACTGCCGTGACACAGTCTGACCTAGGTGGAAAGCCATGCTGCCTTTGACCAAAACATGTGTGCAACATAGCACGGGGACAAGGACGTCTCTTAGACCTAACTCAGAGGTGCCCTAGCTGGTCTGGGAGCTCACTGAAGCCTCCTTATGTAAGACCCGCTTGGTCAAAAGTACCTGAGACTTTTCATTGGCCATAAGTACCACCCAATAGGCCAAAAGTTCTGGAAATGTTGCACTGGTCCTGTGGTATCTTAACCCTGGAATTGCATTGGTTGGGGTCACCCCCTTACTTTCCAGGTGTGCTTGGTCATTTCGAGACTTTGAGGGTGCCCTAAGCAACTGATGCTGGCCTCTGTTCTTGCCTTTGCTCTCATCTGTTCCCGATTTCCTATAGACACACTCGGTCAAAGCTTCTAAGAGTTTTCCACTGGCTAAGATTGGCCACTAACTAAGAGCCACTAACTAAGATTGGTCAGGATTTTCTGGAACTCTCCACTGGGCCCAAGGCAAAATCTCTGAGAACCTTTCCTTTGGCCCTGTGATCTTAGGTCTGAAGTTCATTTGAACTCCATAATTGAAATGGCCACCTATGGCCCAAGTGTGGAACTTTCAATTTTTAATATCTAAACTGATTTCCATAAATAAAATGTCAGGATAGTCTGAGGCCTTCTCCCCCATAAAACTCAACATTCACTTTAATATTTCTCAAGGCCCTGACTTACAACCATGCCCACAGCCAGAATGCCTGCTGTTTCAACTGGGCCTCCAAACTTACATCTTTACAATTTACGTTTATTCCTAACTGGGATAGCATAGACCACGTTTGCCTTAGGCTTCTTTTGGCTTATGCTTTTGGCCTATTTGTTTTTCTGCCTCTCGAAGACTAGAAAATCCTGCTTTTATCTTTAGCAGCTAAGAGGTAGAAGCATTTCAGCTTGTCTGCTCCCATCTGCAGATACACACCAACTGGTTACAGATATGTACATCACTGGGTTCAGTCTTACAGAAATTCAAATATCATTTGGGTACAGATAATACTGAAGACCTGTTTCATGCTGCCCTAGTCTCCTAAGAAGGCTGGCTCTGGGCTTAGAATTTAGCCTGTTTGTTCCAGATCCAAGCATGTAAGTTTATAAGCTTCCTCCAATTCTATTCTGGGTCAGGCTGGTCACCTGACTCTGTGACAGGGAGAAGGAGAGAATAAGACAGTGGCCCAGGGACTGACACTTGGTGCTTGAGAGCTATGAAGACATGAACTATTTTTCATGGAGGTTACAAATGGCAAGGTGTTTAATTCTGAATTCTCCTCCCTTTCCTTTGATTTTGTTTATTATCTTTAAAACATTTGTTGAAACTTTACTTTCTACATTTTAGGATTTGTAAGCTCATTGAATGCGATTTTTTTTTTTTTTTTTTTTTTTTTTTTTGGTTTTTCGAGACAGGGTTTCCCGAGTGCTGGGATTAAAGGCGTGTGCCACCACCGCCCGGCTTGAATGCGATTTTAAAAGGCTATATAGGCAATTTTAATTTGCTATGAGATACCATGTATGTAACTTGGGTTCATCTCTTCTTTAGAAAAAGAATATGTAACGGATGGGCTCACCTTGGAGTACCTTGTGGCTTGCTGCCATCTTGGCTGATGAGCCACTAGGCTCTCCTGGAGTAAATAACAACCAACTTGCTTGCCACCATCCTGGCTCCCATGTGACTCAGTTACAATCCCTGTTATGGTTAAAGATGGCAACTTCACTGCCATCTTGGGTAAGGTAACTATGTAGTCTAAATCAACGATGGCAGCACCCATGAGACAGCTAGACCCAAGGAGCCCTCTGCTTACCATTGACTAAGGCAGCAACACCAGTCTTCCAAGATGGTTTGTTTTAAAACCGAGTCATATATAAAAGACAAACGAACAAACAAGCAAACAAAAAGCATTTTGTAAAGGTATCCTTTAAAAGGATCATGAAAAAAATGATGTTCCCAATCCTGTAAACTATGTTTATGGTTTAAAGTTAATTTTAAACTCAAATGATCTTTAATTAAGAATTATAATTTTTAGGTTCAAACATAGCAGGGATAAAATTGTGAAGTCCAAATCTAATAAAAGGTATCAGCTTACTATCAACTGTTAAAGATAATTAAGATACACGGGCTAACAGTCAGTCATGCTAACACAAATGCAATTTATTTACAGAAACAAGCTTGGATAAAGAGACCAATATTTATCTCCCATTATATAACCTCCTGTTCTCTCCCATCATACAGTATTCTGAAAATACTATCAAAATTAAGCCTAAAGAAAGTAAAGAAAAGCAGGTTTAAAGTACATTTAAAGTTTATTAGTATAAAATTATATTTTAAAAATTGGCTACAAAAGATTGAACACATGAGTAAAATGGGTTAAATTTGTAAGAAACTTTCATGGAAGGAAACCCTCAGGTTCAAGTACTTTCTTGGGGGGAGTACGAACCAGAGTCAGTTGTCTGATAGCCTCATTACAGGACAAGGCTGCACGGAAAATAAGATTTGCCATACTTCATAGGCCTGACTAGTTAAGACAAACAAACAAACAAAAAAAAAAACCTATGACAAAATGCATCACTTCTCATGTCTCACATGACAGGGAGATTGAGTCTCTCGCCCAATGGTGGATCTCAGAGTCTACATCTACATCCTAGATGTCTCCAACAACAGGGAGTAAAATAGCAATTAGTCTGTCCTAGTATCTCCTGAACTGACAGATGAGGATGCTGTGACCAGGGGAACCACCCAACAGGTTAGGACCTGCATGCTTGCTTAGTTGGCCATGCCTTTACCTTCCATTCAGTCAGGAAAAACTAACTTCAGGTCTGTACCCTAGGCAACCGTGCTCCCTGATTAAAAGAGGATTCCAGATAGTCTGTCAGCAAACTCACAGCTTTGGAAAGGTTTTTAGAATACCCAGGTGGTGTCTTTTTGTTGTCTGTGTAGCCAACAATCTATCTGACTGATATCCCAAGCCTTTAGATTCTTCAGGAGAAGATGACTTAGATCAAGGAGAATCTCTAAACTGGCCTCACCTGTGGCGCTCTGAGATCATAATCTAGTATCCACCCAGAGGGAGGGCTCCAGGGCCATGCCTGGGCTCTCACCTTGAAGCCTCAAGGAGTACACGAGCCTCAGCAGTGATGCTTGTGGGTGTTTTCTAAGAAACCCCCAAAGCCAATGTTTGATAAAGCTCATTTAATTTGGTTATCTTGATTTACAAATTATTTCTCTAGAAACCAATCTATATTTAAATAAAATGATGTTAAGAAATATGCTTACTGCTGTCAGTGTGTGGTGACCCAGACATTTGTCCACCAGCAGAAGGAGCAAAGAGTTGGCTTTACCTTGTTTGTTAATTCAGCCTATGGTGTAAATTATTTATTACAGATTTGGCATGGCTGATTGCTTTCATCTTTCATCTGTTGACTGAGTATACGGAATGAGAAGGTAGAGATTTTTTAAAGGTTCTGTTAGTAGGGTTAATTTTAGAAAACATCGTAAAATAAATCAGCTACTTGACATGGCAATTACTGTCTCGGGTAGTAATTTAGGGTGTTCTAGAGTGTTCTAGAGGTGCATATTGAGAAGAAGGCAAGGCAGTCACTGTCTCTGGGAATAATTTTAAGTTGGAAATTGAAAACAATTTCTTTTTATAGAATACAACTTAAAATTAAGTTGCCTTTTCTTATAGCCTGATATTTACTATATAATCTTGAAATATAAGTATAACACTCTGATTCTAAAAATATGTATTTTCATGTTTTAAAATATCAAATATGCTCAGTTAAGGTAATGGTCCCAATATTTGAAATTTCACCCTATCGAATTGTTTCTAACCAAAAATTTTATTTAACTGATTTTGTTCATGAAATAGCAGCAAGTATTATTAATATTTGAAACAAATATGGAAAGTTTATCCTATGTGGAAGCAGGACTATCACTCAGACACAGTTCTGTTTAGGTTCATTCCTTAGACACTGACTTTGACTTCTTTTACAAGGCTCCCAGGTCCTGTCCCTTATGCAGGAGGCTGATGCAGCAAACAGCTAGTTAGCTACCTTATCCTGCTACAGCACTCTGGTTCATGGTCCAGCCAGTTGTACAATTGCATTGAACTCATGTTTATCTTGATGTAAAGTTTTCGTTCTCTTAATGTTCCCCACAAAGTTGTAATTTCCTCCTGACATGTTCTGAACCTTTGCCAATGGTTAAGTTTTATCATGGCCCCTTGGATGGACCTCTTCTCAGGCACTCTAACTGCTGCTCCTCTGATCAGCTTTGAAGCAGTTGCTGAGAGATCAACACCTACAAACACCTAAAAAGCAGTCTGGGTGACCTCTACAATGGGTCACGGGCCAGCCAACTCATCCCTCTTCTTGCCACTCTGGGCATTGTTTGGGGGACTCAGAACTAGAACTAAAGCAGCAGGACCAAAGCCTCCTTTGCATCAGTTTGCCTTTCTGTCTCTGCAGCTCAGATAAGTTTACCTCCTTCAGGACCTGTACGACTCCTGGACTGCAGCAGCACTCCACAATTAAAAAGAACCGTCTAGCCGCTGCTAAGGATGGGATTTGTGTCTTCCTTGGATAATGCTTCTTCCAGGCCAACACATCCCAACTGGTTTGAAATGGGGCTCTGGTTTTTTCTTTGTTTGGTTTGGTTTGGTTTTTTGAGACAGGGTTTCTCTTTGTAACAGCCCTGGTTGTCCTGAAACTGCTTTTGTTTGTAGACCAGGCTGGTCTTGAACTCACATACACCAGCCTGCTTCTGCCTCCTGAGAGCTGGGATTAAAGGAGAGCGACACCACACTCAGCTTTACCCTGTCCCTTAAATGTTTTATTTACTGAACTTCACCCTATGCTCTCCCAGTGTCTCTCACGCTCCAACAGCTCCGTTTGCTCCGTCTGTTCCTGACACAGCTGCTGGAAGACCTTTGCGAAGCTACGGAGGCTGACTGGGGCCTTCATCCCTTTCACTCCAGGCTGGGTAGAATCCTTTACACTGGTCCTGTCTTCTATTGTTACCTTCCTTGAAGCTCCGTAGCCCCTGCTACTTTTGCGAACTGCCTTTGGCGCCACAGCCTTGGCGGTGAGAAGTCGCTGTCACCGTGAATCAGCTCTATACCCACTTCCTCTCAACGGCCCCTCCCTACTGCTCACGCTTCTCAGAAAATCCCTCGGTTCTCCTCCATAACCAATCACCTGCTTCTGCTCTTTACTAATTATCCTCCAAGTCTCTTCAGGAATACAGGACAGCAATCACCTGACTCTCCGCAGCCAATCAAGTTAAGACACCCCCCCCCCACACACACACACCTCAGGAGCAGAGGACCCCTCTTCAGTGGACTCAGATCAACCCCTTCTGACAAAGACATCATCAGAAAACAGCAATAATACCCCTGCTCTGCGTTTTGTTTTTTGTTTTCCTATCTTCTCAGAGTTAGGGATGATGTTTTCCTGTCGAAAGACTACACTTCCCAGCTTCCCTTATGGACTACAAAAGTCATTCCCACCTCTATAAGAGGCCACATCCCATTCTCCTCTGTAGGGCATTTTTGCCATCCCACAAGTGGATGATAAAATGTCCCCTCATCATGAATAAACACAGTCCCACCTAAGGTCAGAGCAACCCTCTCCTTTCAGCCGCCCATCTCTCTACAGATGCCTTTAAACTAACAATCTCTATTGCATTTAACTCCAGTTCCAGAAAATCTGACTCCCTCTTCTGCCCTCTAAGAGTACCTGCCAATACACGTACATACCCGTACGTGGACACACACATGAAATCTCCTCAAACACGTGATTTAAATTTTCCTGTGAGCAAATACTGCCTCATCTGAACCTCCTGAAAAGTGAATTTGAGTGAACTCCAAGAGAATAAACATGCGTGATTTATGCTTCAGGATCTTGTGTGAAATTCGCCTCCACCATTGTGGCCACTAACCACAGAGCATGACTTTACCCAAGCTATGTAGTTATCTTGTTAAATGATTGGGGTGAATTTATCAAGAGATAAATCTGAATCACATAGAAAGCTTCAAAACTAGCCCAAGAGAAAGGCAAGTGTGAAAACGCTGAGGGGGCCCTGAAACCAATGTGGGGCGAGCCGGATGTTGGATGGGGCTAGTACGAGCATCAGTGCCGAACGTTAGGAGGATATAGGAAGCCTCAGGCTTCGTCTGTGTCCACATGCTAGACATGGCCACTGAAAGTGACCTCCTCACGCTGCCTCTGGCTCACAGAGTTCCCTAAAATGCCTGCAGTGTGTCTCTCATCCTCGTTGTTACTAGCAGGGTTCCCAGAGGCAGTACCGGTGGTATAGAAATGCCAGAAGGGTAAAATAGTTAGGAAGAGGAGAGAGAGAGAGAGAGAGAGAGAGAGAGAGAGAGAGAGAGAGAGAGAGACAGAGAGAGACCCAATGCTTAACAGTATATTGTAAACCACATTAATCAGAACTCTGCAGAGTACAGAATGGACGGCCCTTCTGTATCCCAAATAAGCAATTCAGGCGCATTGTAGCCTTTTGTATTACTTTTCCCTTCTAACGTTGCCTTTGATGTTCATTTTTAATGCATTTTATTTGATGGCAGTGCTGTGCAAGGGGGAGGTGGTGCGATTTGTCCCGGTCCTTTCGTCCTCCTCTCTAGCCTGGATCTTGAACTCCCAGGGATGAGCAATGGCTCAATCGAGCAAACATTTTGGACCACTTCTTAGAGCCTGGTACTAGGGAAGGAAGGGAGATTCGAGGGGGAACCTGACACGGTCCCCACCACCGTCTGAGACTGCGGTGGAAAGCACATGTGTGTTATTAGGAAATCCGTAGTCAGGCAGGTCCAGAAAGAAGTTTCAAAGCTTCAAAGGCCAAACAACACAGCGTCACTGGGATGTAGGGTGCTTTTGTGGAGAGGTGGTTAGCAATAAGTTCTCTAAGAAAGCAGATTGATCTAGACAGTAATCACATCCTCCCTAAAGACATGTGTCCTTTATCCAGGGTTTTCTCATGAGCAACACCTTCCCTTCATGCACCAAAGGCCCATGGCATGTCTCATGATGCTCTGGTCCATGCCCAGCCATGCTACCTTCTCCCTACCACTATCTCTGGATAACTGTGCTCTGCCCATCTCCTAGCAATTCAGTCTCCAAGGAGGAGTAGCCAGGACCATTTTCCCAACAGCTTAGGTCTCTCTCAACATCATTTTTCCAAAGTACCTCCCCAACACAGGACCTCGCTGTACCCATTTGGATTGCCTCCCCCCCCATTAGGATTTCTACAATGACCAGGTTGAATTAAGGGTGTCTTTTATTTAAGCCAGCACTGGGAAGTTCCTGGACATCTCTCTTCTTCCTTGTTCATGACCACAGAAGAATCTGTCACAGCAGAAGAATCCCAAACCTCAGCCTTCAGCGTGATCATTCCCAGAGAGTGGAGATGCAGGTGGTTTATATTGCTGATAATTTTCCAGAACTGCAGAGGAATTGACCGACGTCACCAGAGCAGAGTCTTGAAGCTATGGAGGATGAAGATTCAAAGTCGCAGACACCCGAGAGTAGGTGCCAACGGAACCATGGTAGAGGCTTCTGACCGTGACTCATCTGAGAGAATCAGGACCGAATGTGCAATTGTGTTCAACTTCCAAGGAGAAGGCAGCAGATACAACACAGCTGTGGGTTTTGCAGCCACACGAGGTCTCCTGGGATGCGGTGTGCAAAGAGACTTAGAGGGTCCCTCCTTCGTGGGGACATGAGGCAGTGTCACTGGGCTGCCTCACCTACCTGGTGTTTAGGTCTTGTGTCCTGGCAGGGCCATCAAGGCACATCAACCGACTGTGGGTATGCTTTAGCGTTGTCAAACATCCCATAAATGTCATAATTTATTGGAGCTCAGAGACTTTGCTTTTAAATTAATTAAATTAATTTGCGTGACGTTTGAGTGTGAGTCTGTGTGTTCAGGTGCATGTGTACCACAGAGTGTGAGAGGATGTCAGAGAGCAGATTGCAGGAGTCAGTTCTGGCCCTCTACCACGTCGGTCTTCGGAACTGAACTCAGATCAGCAGCCTTAGCAACAATCCCTTTACTCTCTAAACTATCTCGCCAACCTTGGAGGGCCGACTTTTAAAACTGTAAGTCCTCAGCAATGAGGACCGTAAGAGAGACACACATGGATCTAATCTACACGGGAAGTAGAAAAAGACAAGATCACCTGAGTAAACTGGGAGCATGGGGACCATGGAACAGGGTTGAAGGGTTGAACGGGAGGGGAGAGGGAGGGAGGGAAGCAGAGAAAAATGTAGAGCTCAATAAAAATAAAAAAAAAAAAACAAACCCTGTGGATCCTGACCCTGTGGGGGAGTTACATAATGTAGGGAATCACTTACGTGCACGCACACACACACACACACACACACAATGCATACATACATGTGCACACACATGCACATGCATGCACACATGTGCACACACAAGCACGCACACACATACAAACATGCACATGCATGCACACATGTGCACACACAAGCATGCACGCACATGCACGCATGCACATGCATACACACATGTGCATACACACACACACGCACACACACATACACACACACACACACAAATAGGTGACAGTAAAAGGCTTCTTATTGGAAAATGACCAGTAAATAATTCAAAATCAAACATACGAGGTACCCAAGGTGTTCCTGGCAGCACCCTCCAGTGTTGCATGGCACTGCCTCAACACAGCCTTGGTTCTGAACACAAAGCAATATATACTTTGCACCGTTCAAGCCATCCCCCATTCAGCATGAATGAAGATTGCTTAGACTCCAGATGCCTGCGTGTTGTGAACTGCAGTTTGTTTGGTTTCTTTTGTTTGTTTGCTTGGTTTGGTTTGGTTTGGTTTGGTTTGGTTTGGTTTGGTTTACTCAACATGCAAGGTGTTCTTGTAAAAATGCAGTGGTTCAGCTATGAAGAATGATATTTTTTTCACATTTTCCCATTAGATTCCTTAGCATGCAAGTAGAGCTATTGATTTTCACTCTATTAAAAATATTAAATAATATTTAGCTTTGATTAAGATGAAATTTTCAACAGTTTTGTAATGGTTCTAAAATATTTCTGCCATTTGAAGTCTAGCTCCACAATGACAACTATAAAATAAAGAAATAGGATAACCACAAAATAAAGACATGGGATAACCACAAGAAAACTTTGATGGTGCCTGGCCTGCGGTATCAAACATTCAGCTGAGATTTAATTCTTATGTAAAATTATATTTTAAAATTGTGTGTGTGTGTGTGTGCAAGAGAGAGGTGGGGGGAGAAGTGGACCACCATCAGAAGTTAATTATCTCATCCCAACATGCATACCAAAGAATTTTTTAAAACAAATGTCCTTATGATCTATCATTAGTAAATGTTGGGTTTGCATACCCATTTTATAGATCTGCATACCTGGTGTCATGTAAAAATTTCTCACGAGAGGAACTGGAGAAATGTCTCAGTAGGCAAAGTTGGCATGCCAGCGTAAGGACCTGAGTTCACTCCACAGCATCCACATAGGAAGTCTGGGTGTGTCGGCATATACCCATAGTCCTTGTGCTTGGAAACAGGAGCATCCCGGGGTAGCTAGCTGATCAGTCTCACTTAATTACTGAGCTCCAGTTTCGGTGAGAAACCCTGCTTAAAATCTAAGCTGGAAGAGCCGCTGTGAAGGACCCCGACACTGGCCTCTGGCCTCCAAAGGTGCATAGGTGGTCCCATGGAACTTCATCTTCACACACTGATTCTTGAGGGTAGACGGGTCAAAAACAGGAAGCTTAAGAAGCCTTGTTTATCGCCATTGTCCTTGGCTTCTCAGTCAGCCTCCACCGTCAGCCACATTCAGAGTCCAGTTTGATCACATGTTCCATCAGTCCCATTCCAACTGGTCTTGGTGATCTCCTGTTAGTTCTGTCCCACCATCTCAGTGGGTGAACGCACCCCCACAGTCCTGACTTCTGCTCAGTTCTCCCCTCCTCTGCTCCTCATCAGGAACCCTGGGAGCTCAGTCCGGTGCTCCAATGCGGGGCTCTGTCTCTATCTCCATCATCGCCAGATGAAGGTTCTATGGTGATATGCAAGATATTCATCAGTATGGCTGTAGGATCTTGGCCTTTTCCGGCTCCCTCTCCTCAGCTGCCCAAGGAAGTAGCTGGGGCATCTCCCTGGATACCTGGGAATGCAATGGCTTTGATTCATACGGCATGGACGGGCTCTGTGTGAGCCTTGTCAGTTTGGATGCTCACCTTCCTGGACCTGGGGGGAGCTGGAGGACCTTGGACTTAACATAGAGTACTTTGGCCTGGAGAGGGAAAGAGTGGGGGTATGGGTGGAGGGGAGGGGAGGGAAGGGGAGGAGGAGAGGAGATGGAAATTTTAATAATATTTAAAAATTAAAATAATATATTAATAATAAAGAAGCCCTTGTTTATAGTTCACTCTAAACACCTCGCCTGATGAGTAGTGGCAACACCTAGTCTTCACAGCGTCTGAACAGTCAATACCTATGCATGGTCCACCCACCTAGCGCGGTGCTGGAAAGGGGAATTTGAAGTGGTCCAAGAGACACAGCATTGCCAGCCACCTTGCGAGGCTTCTGCTGTGGCTCCCACTCCATGTCCTCAAACCAGGAAAGAACACTGAGCCACACACAACTCGTGAAGAGGTGGAGTTAGTTCAGAGTTCAGCTCCAGGCAGCTTGATGGAGGCGGGGTCTTCTATCCAATATGTGATTTCATTGGTTAATTAATAAAGGAAAACCGCTTGGCCTAATAGGTTAGAAAATGAAGGTTGGGCGGAGTAGACAGAACAGGAAGAAGGAAGTGAGGTAGATGGCTCAGACAATTGCCCTGCCTCTACAACGAGATGCGATGAAGCCAGCCACCAGGTCAGATGTGCTGAATCTTTCCCGGTAAGACACCATTTGTGGTGTTACAAAGATTATTAGATATGGGTTAGTCAAGATGTGAGTAAGAGGCTGAAAATAATGGGCCAGGCAGTGTTTAAAAGAATACAATTTGTGTGTTGTTATTTCGTGTGTAAAGCTAGCCGAGTGGGATCCGGGCGGGATGAAAAGCAGGCCTGCCCACAGCCCCTCACTACAGCAGCTTGACTAAATTTCTACATCATAAAAACCAGCCTTGGGAAAGATTTAAAAAAACGAAAAAGTCAGAACCGTTAGTCTATTGTGAGGGTGGGGGTTAGAGAATTAGAGTCTGTTTTTATTAAGCGGCTGTGTACGCGGAGAGGACCTCTTGATCAGCAAGCCTACTGCTTCCTGTGATAACACAAAGCAATGAGCAATGGTGCAGATACTGTTGGTGACCAGGATGCTGAGGTCTCCTTCAGCTCTGCTTGCCAAATCCACACTCTATGCTCCGGGGGACTAGGACAGAGGTGTTTGAACTAGGTAGGAATGAGTTGCGATTCCCCTGAAGAAAAACCCGGAGCCCTTTTCCTCCAAGCCTCATTAATTCTACAAGTTTCTCCCAGCTGACAATAGTTGCGCCCTGAGGACGTCTCTAGGGGTACGACTTTTCTAAGTCTTTCCTGAAAGCAGCACCTGGACGGAGTGATGACCTAACGCTTTGCCAAAAGGGAGGGCTGCAGAACCGTTCACATTTTTGAATTGCAACTGTTTTCTGTCATCGTAAAGAAAAAGCTAATCATTTCTTTCCAGCAATCCACCACCCCCCTCTGTCTCCCGCACAGGACTATTATGAAATTGCCAAAGACCACACACTTGGCTTCTCTGTTTTCACAGTTTTAAAACCATCATCAAAAGGCGAAGGGGGCAGGAGTCGAGGGTTCCTTTTCCAGCACGGCATCTGAAGTGGAATTCCTTCAGGAGAATGCTATTCTCTTCTGGCTGCTTTCCATAAGTCCCATCTTCTCATTAAGTGTTTATCATCTCGCTTAAAGAAAATGGAGACAAAAAAAAAAACCCCACCTCAAACTTTGTCCAATTGGGAAAATGCCATAGAACCCTTAGTCTCATGCTATCAAATATTCTGGAAGGGAATTTTAAAGAGTAAAAATTTAGCTCTTAATAGAAAAGGTTCAAATTTATGATAACATTTATCTCCATGTTAATAAGGAATTCACAAACAAAGATGATTATCCATGCCTTTGCAGATACTCAGCCATGAATCAATCCAGCTACAATATTACTGATACAAGGCAGTTGGTTTAGAGAGTTGGCCCACTGCAAGGTGTCTCTTTTTTTTAAATGTGAAATTGTGTTGAGAGAGTTTTGAAACGCACACCGTCTGAGTCACAGACCCTGGCTCAGAGGCAGGAATTCAACACAAACATTTTTTTGCGGCACATCAGTGATGTAAAGTTTGTTTTCAAGGGAAAATAAAACACTCGTCTCACATCCAAAACCAACTCGGAGCAGGAAAGAAAATGCCACTGGGCACAAAGTCAAAAGTCAGCAGAGCTGCTCATCAGTGCACCGCAGAGTCCTGCCCTGTTCCAGGCCCCAGGCCCTCTCATATGTGGTCTCTACCGCGTTATACACTACCTCAACCACACAGCCCAGTCAGCACCACCAATTCCTTCAGGTTTCGGGGGCTCAAGGTGTGATCACAGCACCTCTCCCCCCACCCATCGCTATTTGTGACGTTGTTCACTACCTCCTCAGACTCAGTTTCCCAACATGTCAGTCTCCAACATAATAGCATGAAAGTCTCACACACACACACACACACGCACACACTTTATATTAATTTATATGGGATACCTTTAGAATTTCTGGCTCTCTCTTCACTTTTGTTTCTAACAGCTCAAGAGATGCTTGCCCATGATGGAGAACGACACCCTGGGAGTCATGGGCTAGCCTCGGACAGAGTGGGACTCAGCTGTTCCCATTCCTGCTACACATTTTCATCTTCCATCACACTTTTGAGACCTGACTGATGCTTCCCAACCGAACTGTCTCTCCTCTGAGCTGCGCCTGCCTCCCCTGATCCCCACCATTGTTGCCTCTCTCTAGGCTTCTCGCCCACCTGTATCTGACTCGGGATTTATTGCCAACTGGTTTTCCCCTCACTCTTGAGTTATTTCATGTGTGATTGGGTCTCCTTCACAGACCTCTCAGGCTTCCCATAGTCTCCATAAGAACTAGCCACGAAGAGCCACTAATGAGTAGTAAGGGATAGATGGGAAAGGCGGCCACAAACCCTGCTGGAGGTCAGAGCTGATGGAGCAATCTCACGACATGAGTCACACCCTAAGCACTGCCCCGGCTGATAATGGATTTTGCTTTTATTTTTTATTTGGACATATGATTGTCCTTATTTTTAATTAACCAATTAATTTCATTTTATGCACATGAGGGTTTTGCCTGTATATATGTCAATATATCAGATGGGTACCTGGTGCCTGTGGATGTCAGGAAAGGGTGCTGAGTCCCCTAGAGCTGAGATTTTTGATGGCTGTAAATGCCATGTGGTTGTAGAAATCAAGCCCAGGTCCTCTGCAAGAGCAACGAGTACCCCTAACCACTGAGCCATCTCTCCAGCCCTAACTGCTTTCATTTTGTGTTTGGGCAGCAAACAGGATGAGCAGGTAAAGAAACAAGACTAGGAAAGTCTGAGGCCACTGTTCTCAGTGTGTACACAAAGTTGTCTCATTGTAATTTATTGGAGCAACCTGGGAAGTTATTTAAAAAAATCAGGACTGGTGAAATGACTCAGGGTAGATGTGCTTGCCACCAAATCTTATGACTTGTTGGGAGGAAATCCCAGAAATTATCCTTTGACCCACAGGCGCAAGCACACACACAGACACACACAGATACACATAGACACACCACACACACACACACACACACACATGCACACAAATAAATGAATGTAATAATAAATGTAGCTCAGTGGTAGAGTGCTGACCTAGTATCTTTAAAGGCCTAAGTTCAATTCCAAGCACCAAAACACAAAATTAAATTAAATTAAAAAAATACTTAGAGCGTGGAGCTATCTCCAAAATACTTAAAAGCTATTTTTGCAGTGGGATCAGAAATCTATGCCTATACCAGCTCCCAAAAACCTCGGAGCAGTTAGTTTTTTGCAGAGCTATGGGAAGACGTCAGGAATAAACTCTGGATTCCGATCATGATTCTGACCTATCCAGACTGTGGAACTTAGGGTAAGTTACTCCAGCCCTCATCCCTGTTTACTCACTGTGAAGCTAGACACATGAAGTCCTCTAGATATGGGGGACAGCCCTTTCCTGACTTCAGGTGATAGTGTGGCTTCGTTCTGTGGTCTGGGGACCCAGAACTGTCTCTGGTGTAAAGAGGGACAATCATCTCGATGCCAATCCTTCATGGAAGAGGAGGGGTTAATAAGAGAGGTAGGATCTTCACAGGTGGCTTTAGACTGAACAACAGCCTCGGTGGGGCATCACCTGTGTTCCAGAGCAATCCTGGAGAAATGGGATGGGAGGTTTCACCTGCAGCAAAGGGGACTCACACTCTACATGAGATCATCACAGAGTCCTGTGAGATGACCTAATTACCGAAGGACTCGAGAAGAATCGTAGGGCCAGGTTATGTATTATCCGGCAGACAAATTATTGCTTCTATGATCCTCTTCCTATTGATACAGCCAGAGCTATACACTTGTAAATGGTCAATCCAATATGAACTGCTCTTAGAAATCAAGGGGAAATTCATGTCCTGGTCAAGACTGCTCCAATGGGGACCATTGCTACTGTTAGTGAACCCTGAAGGCACAGCAAGTCGGGAGAGAAAAGTAGGGAATTATAATTTATGTGACCCAAGATACTTCTCTGAGAAAGTAGACTGGCGATCTAAATTTGTTGAAAATAACTAATGGCCAGGCTTCACAGCCATGATCTGGCTGCTACCGAGGAAGGTGTCTGTAACTCAGATTCTCCACCCCCAGATAGAATGGCTTAAAGCAGCCAAGGTCTGGGGAGATAGATCTGAATTGAGATCTGCATTCATGGGAAAGCCAGGCATGGCAGCAACCTGCCACCCCAGTGCTGGAGGTGGGTGGCAGAAACAGGCGGATCCTGGGGGCTTGTGAGCCAGCTAGCCTAGCCAAAACAGCAAACTCCGGGTTCTACGAGTGACCCCCAAAACAGCAAGCTCCACGTTCCATGAGTGACCCCAAAACAGCAGGCTCCAGGTTCCATGAGTGATCCCCAAAACAGCAAGTTCCAGGTTCCATGAGTGACCCCCAAAACAGCAAGCTCCAGCTTCAGCGGTGACCCTGCCTCAAAACATAAGGTGAAAACTGATAGAGGAAGGCACTTGGTGTCAACCCACACATGCACACACACACACACACACACACACACACACACACACACGCACGCACGCACGCACGCACGCACACCGCGGGAAAACCCAGAGGTCAGCAGAAGAAAGATAATAGCACTAGGAGGGTTAGCAAAAGCAAAGCCTGGGTCCTGGGTGCCGCTACCACCTCAACAGGAGCTTTCTGTTTCCTTCTATTGGCTTAGTTCAAAAATATTTTTACTTTGTTTTATTCTATGTGTATGGGTGCTTGGCCTGCATGGATGGATGTGTACCGTGTGTGTGTCAGATGTCGTCAGAGGCCACAGAGAGTATCAAATGCCAGGAACTGGAGTTGTGAGCTGCCCTGTGGATGCTGGAAATCAAACCTGGGTCCTCTAGAAGAGCAGTGTGTGCTCTTAACCATTAAGAGCCCCAGCCCCTTCGTAGGAGGCTTTAATGCACAATCTCTTTTAACTGATTATCGCAAAAGCTGACAGAGGAACCCAGCCTACTCCAACCTGCCTCACTGCATGTTCTCAGCATGTCAGGGTTACTATAGTCCTGTCTAAAGACAGGTTCTGTTTGCTACCATTCCAGCCAATGGAAGAGACAGCAAGGGGAATCCATGTTCCTTGCATTTCCTACATGTGTTCACGGCTTTCAGACTTCCACGGGCCAGAATCGGGACACTGGGGTCTCGACTGCAGACAAAGCTAGGAAATGTAATTTTTAATTGGTAAACGATATGTCCCATTAGTTCGAATACAGGAGTCAAAACGGAGATCGGATGATTAGGATTCATTTAGTCTTTGTGTTCCACACCCCTCCCACACAAACTGATGAATAAACCACCCCATTCTCCTCTGACGAGCCCTTGCACTGCCTCTACTATAAAACCACATACACTGAGCCATTCAGTACAGAGCAATGTGAACTCGAGTGAGCAAGTGCCAAGCAAACCCTAAAGAACCTGCGTGTCACTGACCCTTCTCAAATGTATGCGTCATAACCTGGTTGGGCATGTTTACATTCCAAGTGTTTTGGTGTTCTTCAGAAGGAACACTACAAACGGGAGGGAGTGGTGGGAAAGAGAAGCGTGAGCAGGGCTACTTCTCTGCCCAAGACATTGATGTTAGTGGGCAGTGACGTTTAGTGTCAGCAAGAGCCAAAGTCACAGCAGGAAAGGAACAGTGTGACCTGCCTGGGGGAGTTTACTCACCTGGAGGAAAGAAGGTAGTTAGCAAGAGAAGAGAGGGCCCTTTCCTGGAATGGGCAATAAGAGAACAAGGAGGGATGGATGTGAGATTTGACACCTGTCACAGGGATTTGGTGAAGAAGTGGATAGAGGGTGGTGGGGAGAAGGAGAGATGGAGGCGGAGCCAAGGAAAGCCTTACGTGCTCCACTCTGGATCTGAAAAGCTTCCTCTAGGCTGCCACCATGATGGCGTCACTGTGCAACGCTGTGAAGCAGGTTATCATCCGAAGCCCTGCCAGGCAAAGCGGAGACCATTCTGAGGAAAACAAAAATTCTTTGGACACACTGCCGAAGGTAGAACCCAGAGGGCTCTACTGGCTGCGTAGTCTCCATTGGAGGAGCTCACGGTAGGTGATCTATCCCAAGCAAATTCCAGGTAAGAGGACTGGACCTGCCTTTGGTGGCAGCCAAGATAGAGGTCAGGAAAGTCACCACATCTAGGTTCATGACCAAGTTCCACAGACCACTGAGCTCAGAAGTTTCTAGAAATCTTTAAGAATTACCCTCATTCCATTCCCATGAAACCACATACTGCAGAAAGCAAGGAGAGCTTGTCTGACTAAAGTTGCTGGAGCTAATGTAAGAAGTCAGAAAGTCATTACCCTAGCTGAACTGTGACCAGAAAGCGGAATTAACTCCTCCAAGTCTTGGGCGGGATCCAGAGTATTCCTGAGTGGCCCAGTGGCTCGGGGAGCCTGGAGCTAATCATCAGAGGAGATGAACACGCCAGCATCCTCTAGGGTCCAGCTCCATGGAACATGGAAATTCCTGTCACTACATGTGAATGAATGTCTGTCTGAATTATGCTGGCATCTGAAGCCCCGCCAGGTAAAGTGGAGCCCATTGTGAGGAAAACACAAGCATTTTGTACATCCCAGTGATGAGACCTAATAGATGCACTAAATATCAACAAGAAAAAGAGTTATTAAAACTTCTACGCCAAAGAAAAAAATCACAGGTAAATAAATTTCTTCAGCCCACCAGGGCAGACATGAACTAAGTTTTATAAGATATGGCATATATGGGGAAAGTTTTATTGTATACAGTCTTTGTGAATTTCATTCATCTATACACATTGATCATATCCACCCCACACTCCGCTCCACTCCTCCAGTTCCTCCCTGATGCCCCCACCACTTCTCCCTCCTAACGTCATTTCCTTTTTTGACCCATTGAGATCAGTTAGCGCTACTCATACATGCTTGGGTACAGGGCCACCCACTGAGCATGAGCAGACTGTTAGGGATCTCATCCCTGAGGAAAACTGACTCTTCCTGAAGCAGCCATCAAGTCAATGGCTCCTCAGTCAAGGGGAGGTTTCAGGAGCCCATCTGCAATCCATGCTAGCCTATTGACTGGCTTGATACCACATGATAGGAAAATTAATTAACATTCAATATACAGACCAGAACTAGACATGAATACATACCCAGGATTTTAAGAAATGGTTCATCTTTCTGTCCACCAATACTTCCGAGTTTTTAAGGCCGAATGTAGTTGGTATTTATACAAAGCTGGGTAAGAAAAGAAATAAGGATGACATGCTGGGATAAATAGTCCCCAACTTTCCAGCGCCTTTTACAGTGGCATACAGATCACCCCGAGACCTTCAGCAGCTCCCGATAGGCAGAATGCAGCTCTCTGGGCCACAGTCATGTGACTTTATTGAACTAAGAGAAGCCGTGACGCTGTGCAGAACAACTTTCCTGTTTCTTCCTCCTGCCTTCTTCCACAAGGACGGCTTGTATAAAGTAGACGTTGTTCCTTCAGCCTGGATGGAGGAGAAGCCGCTTCGTACAGAAGACAAACGCTAAATCAAGCCACAGAGGCAGCTGTCACCAGCTGAAGAAACTACTGTGAACCTCTGCCACAGGCGCACGTGTTTGAGCACATGTCTAGTAGGCACTGTTCAGGAAGGCTGTGAGACCTCACTGGATAAAGTAGGTCCTTGAAATGGGCTTTAAGGTTTCCTAGGTTTCATGCCCAGCCCCTACGTCCTGTCTGCTTGCTGCTTCTGGATTGTGAGCATAACTTGACTAGCCCCTTCATGCTCTTGCTACCATGACGTCTCGGGTATGAAGAATTTTACCTTTAAAGCAAGAACCACGGTAAACCCTTCCCTCCTTTGTAGAAGTGAGCGGCGGGCTGTGTCCCGCCACCCGGCTAGCTTTGCCCAAAATAATTACACGGAAACTGTATTCTTTTAAACACTGCCTGGCCCATTATCTGTAGCCTCTTATTGGTTAATTCTCACATCTTCCTTTAACCCATATTTAGTAATCTGTGTAGCACCACGAGGTGTGGCTTACCAGGAGAGATCTTAACCTGCGTCCATCTCGGAGAGGAGAAGCATGGTGACTGCATATGGCAACTGCCTGAAGCGTCTCCCCAACTCTGCTTCCTTTTTCCCACAATTCTGTTCTGTCTACTCTGCCAACCTAATTTTCTGTCTCTTAAAGGGCCAAGGCAGTTTTCTTTATTAATTAACCAATGAAAGTAACATAGACAGATAACTCTCCTCCATCACTCCTTCCTTCCTTAAGTTGCTTCTGTCTGATATTTTGTCAAAGAACCGAGAAGGGTGACTAATACAGTAACCGGCACAAGATGCCAGCGAGGAACGCCAGTTGGAAACCATGGAAACAAGAAGTGTTTGTTACCACACAGAGTTGTGTAATACACCTGCCTCCATGTTCAGCTTATAGAGTAACCCTGCCCCCTTGTTTGGCTGTATGTAATAATCAACTGCTTTGTTCAGGTGTATGCAGTAACCCTGCCTGCCTGCCCCAGTGTAGATAATAAACACGCTGAGCTTCTGGGTGCTGCAGCTTCTCCATCAGGAGCCAGACCCTCTGATCCCAGCCTGATCCATGTCATGTGTTGTCATCAATTAATTTCCTTGTGTCCCCAGTTACATCAATCTCTAGGCTGTGCAAGGGCTTGGCAAGCAAGTATAGAACTTCAAGACTAAAGAGTCCCTAAAATGTCATGGAAATACAAGGAGGTTAAGGCGGAGTTAAGAGGGAGGTATTTTCTTTGGGACTCTCGGAAACCCCTCCTCTAGATCCAAGATTACAAAAGCTTTTATCTATCAACTTGAAACATAATAAGCCTTCTCTGAAGATTCAAATGCTATGGCCATTCCACAGAGAATATGAAAGTAAGCCCCAAAGTCAAAGGATAGGCCAGAGGGAACATTTCCTCCAGGCCTTGAAGAAGTTAGTGGGGAGAACGGGGACAGGAGGACACTGTTTCCTTTCTCTGTGCATGCAGACATTTGCAGCAGTATTCAGAGCACACGGCTGCTTCCCTGTAAGTGGGTCAAAGTGCAAATAAGCAACACCGTGAAGCCCACCAGGGCACCAAAGTGCAAAGGTGAAAATTGGAATGGATGGGGTGAGGAGGTGTTGAAATACCCACACAGCCTTTCCAAAGGTTCAGCGAGGATTATTGCAGGTTATGTCCCAGATCTGGAAAAATGTTTAAATTGGGAGGGTTTTCATTTTTGTCTGAAGTAATTCTCCAGCTCCATACTTACACCTTCGTAGCTATGACATTTTTATAAAACAAAGGCCCTCATTGTAGACCCTTTCATCTGTGAATTCTCATTTCTTTTCCATTACACACTGGGGCCCTTTTATTCTTTCTTTGGTTCCCAGCACAAAACTCTATGGCATCTTCATAACTGACAATCAAATGTCTCTAAGCCTCTTCCAGGACAGATAGTTTTTTTTAAAAAAAAAAGCCATTGATAGATTTAATTACATGCAACTTAAAAAAATAATAATCGCATCGGTAAAGCAAAATATATTGGGTTTGATGTGTTTGGCTGCAAAAACTTTCATTTGGCCGAGACTGCAGAGTCTGAAGTCTCCAAGTGTAAATTAGAATGTTATTTGAGATGAAGTAGAGAGTCATTTGTGGTGCTCGGGCCTGACACATGATGTAATCGTACCCTCTATCTGCAGGTGTGACATTGGATTCTGCTTGGACAGGCACCTGGTGTCAATGCTCCGTCTGGCATTGTTTCAACACAGTCAGCCATGGCTGAAGATGACTAAAGGCAAAGCCTCCGCAGACTTTTTCTCTTCCGGGAAGAATGATGAGTGACAGTTACCCATGAGCTTCACGGTGTCTGATTACGCTTTCTCTGAACATGCCCAACCCTTGATATCCACGGTCATGCTCTCAGCGCCGTGGAAGAGCAGGAGGGAGATCCCATCCCGCCAATAACAAGTACTGTACGAGCATATGGATTTCCTGTATGGAAATGATACAGATATTCACGGCGGCTAGGTCCTGAGCCATGCCTTTTTTTTTCTCTGTATCATTCATCACCCTAATTATTACATGAGGAATGCAGGTCTCTACTTCCAGACTTTCAAGGGAAGAGACAGATGAGCCTGGATGGGAAGCAGGAAAGAGTTCAATGTGTGTGTGTGTGTGTGTGTGTGTGTGTGTGCTGGCTGGCTGGCTGAATGGCTGGATGACTTATCCTTCTACCTCGAGGCCTCATTGTTTCAGAGACATAAACATAGAAATGAGGCAGCTACAAAACTGGGGTACAAAGTATAGATCCTAACCAAAGCGTAGAGGAAAACAACTTTCTTAGCCACCTAATGGAACAGTTCTCAACCTGTGGGTTGTGACCTTCTTAAGGTCACATATCAGATATTTACATTACAATTTATAACAGCAGCAAAATACAGCTATAAAGTAGCAATGAAATAATTTTATGGTTGGGGGTCACCACAACATGAGGAGCTGTATTAAAGGGCTGCAGCAGTAGGAAGGTTAAGAGCCGCTGTCCCAGCGTCACTGTGATATCTATACTGAGGCTTGAGCATCCCTGATATGCCTTGCTGTGACCAGGGAAACTCGGGGATGAAAGGTGACCTTTCAGGTATTTTGGAGGGAAGTATGACTTGTCAAACCAATTGCTAATAACCTATGTGTTTTGAAAATTTTAGATATTTGGGAAATTCTCAAAATGATATTTTAAATTGTCTTGAAAATGCAGTGTAGAGGATTGGATTGGCATTACTCCAGGCGTAGGCTCGAACCACATTTCTGCTCATGGGTGGTGATTTAAGAAGGTGATTGGGTTTTAGTTGCTCACCTTCCTGGACCTGGAGGGAGTTGGGAGGACCTTGGACTCAACATAGTGTAGAGAACCCTGATGGCTCTTTGGCCTGGAGAGGGAGGGAGTGGGGGTATGGGTGGAGGGGAGGGAAGAGGGAGGAGGAGGGGAGGAGATGGCAATTTTTGATAAAAAATAAATAAACTGGAAAAAAAGAAGGTGATTGGGGTAAGAAAACTGAGAAAATTAGGAGAATCTTAAGCTCGTATTTGAGTCATTCAAGGAAAATTAAAAACATTTCAATTTTTCAAAGGGAAGAATGAAGTTTCTTTCACGTAGTTCTCAGTCTGTTTGTCATAGCCGCTCGCCTTTCAAAACATCCCAAGAGCAAGGTGAGTTTCTGAGTCACCTGAGTACCAGGAAGCAGGTCCAGCCTGTGCGGGCCAGTGGTTGACCTCTGAGTCTAGGGTTTCTTCCTGCACAGAAGGGCTTGCCTCTCCTGAATGCTCAGAGCTGCCCGGTTTCCCACACAGTCTTATTTCACCAGCAGGAGACCTCTAGGAATACAAGTCATCGCCCAACTGAGGAAATGGCTCTTGTAGGCAAAGATCTTGCTGCATCATGATAACATCGTGAGCTTGGGTATCCAGAACTTACATAAAGACAGAAACAGTAAAGACTGATGCCCATAACCCCAGACTGCTCTCCTAAGAGAAAGGAGGTCACTAGGAGAATCAATCAGCTGAAGCTCGTGTGTCAGCTAACCTTGCTTGGCCCATGGGAAAACAAGGAGTGCCTCAAATAAAGGTAGAAAGGAGGGCCAAAATTCACTCTGTCCTCTGACTCCCACTCAAGAGGCATGCATGTGTACACATGTGTGGACACACCCAAAGGGGTAAAGTGATTCCCAAATTTGCCATTTGAACCCCTGAACCTCGCTCTCCCTGTCTCTCTTGTGCTGTTTTGGGAATGACACAATCCAAGCCCGTGAAGCCTGTAGCTCAAAAGTAGCCCCATTTCTCAACAGTCCCTCACATCAGAAGCCCCATCCTGGTATCTCATCCAATCTAGTTATGTGCTAGTGGCATTGAGGAGAAATCTCTAGGTCTTCCTTCTGCAGAGCCTTACTTGGGCACACACCGCAACACCCTCGTGACAAGTTTCTATCAGACTATCAACAGTCACACCATCGACAAAAGCCACGGAAGGGAACTGGAACTCCACAGACTTCACGGGCGTGCTGATAAATAACCATTTAACATCTCCACTTGCTTATTTTGTGTGTGCTTTTTTTCTTAGCATCATAGCTTGCTTTCCAACTGCTCTGACAAGAGCAGCTTGAGGGAAGAAAGGATTTATTTTATCCCACAGTTTCGGGTTACAGTCTGTCATTGAGGGGTGAGTCAGGATGGGCCAGATCCTGAGCCAGTCAGTCACAGGCAGTCAGGAACACAGAGAGAATGCGTGTTTGGCACACATTCTTGCTCATCTTCGGCTCACCTCTCCTTTTCATCTCGTCCCCAGCCCCACCTACGCAAATGGTGTGCCCACATTGGGTAGGTAGGGTCTTCCACTTCAGTTAGTATAATCAAGATAGTCTCCTACAAGACATGCCCAACAGTATCGAGACAAGTCTTCATTGAGACTCTTCCCAGATGGGTATAGATTGGGTCAGGTTGACGACAGAAAAAAGCCATCACAACTAGGAAGTGGTTTTTCTGACCCATGTTTGAATTCACCACGTTGCTTATCACATCCAATTTAAAAAAGCTTCCAGCAACTTCTGAGAAATCTCGTAGTCATTTCACATGTTTCTGGAGAGATACTTTCCTCTTTGTAACTTTCCTGGAGGAATGAAAAATATTTATCCCACTAAAAGAACGTATTCATTCCTTCACTGTTGTAGGAATTTCATAGTTTCTAAATTGCATCGTGAAAAACAAGTATTAAAAGAGTGAAGGCCGACAGACATGACAAAATAAAAGGATGCCAATGTCTGTCTAGCGCAGTCTTTACAGGCAAGCATAGGGACGTTGGAAGAGCAGCAGTGAACTCCACTGTTGGGCTGTTGATGTTTGGGGTGACTCGGTAGTGCTGCTCCACTGAAAGCCAATGGGAAAGGGGAGTGTTGGGGAGAGAGGTACAGAAATAGCAAGAGGCCATTTCATTACGTTTGGTTAACTCTCGAGACTGGGCCAGGTATTTGCCAAAAGATTAAAGGGACATAGTCAAAATCAAGGGCAGATAAAAATCACAAATGGAATCCATATTAGTTCAGATCTAAGTGAGGGGACACATACCTGTAATCTCAGTATTTGTGAGACTGAGGCAGGAGTTTGGATCAGCCTGGGCTATACAGTAAGACTCTCAGGACTTTTTTTAAAAAAAAATAATTCATAAATGTGCAAACTCACACAACAACAAATTTAAAATGAGCAGATGACATTAGCAAAACTATAAAATAGTTAAGTATGTTCTCAGTCTTCTTGATCATTTAAAGATTTAAAAAAAAGACTAGAATGACTCATCAATATTGAGGTGAAGTTTTTTAAAGCCTCAAAAGTCTCTACCAATCATAGTTGACCCCAAAAAAAAGGCTTCTATAAATAGTTATCATTATAAAAGTTACAAAACTCAGGGAAACATTGGGAACATATTGTTGTCAGGTTTCTACAAGAGCTCTGACCGTTTTGTGTCACATTTCTGGAGGCAGGAGGATAGACTGGCTTGATCGTGGAAAGGGTCAGAGTGGTATCCCTGCTCAAACAAGGACCCTCAATCCTCAGACTTGAGTGGCCACAGTGCAATGTGGGGCAGTGAAGGAACTTTGACTTAGGCTCTGACTCCTGACTCCAGGGCCCTTTCACCTGTGACCGCACCCTCTCTAGGTCTTCAGCCTCCTCCAAGGGGAACACGGAGAAGCAGAAAGGCAACAACTTGGACTCCTGGCCCAGGAATCTGGTTTATTGCATAGTGGAAGCTCTCTTAATCTAAGGACTGATGTCCATGGCTTCAACTAAGTGCCAAATGAAAACTCCAGAAAGAAAAAGTCCATATGAACAGAGTTTTTTCCTGCCACCGTTGTTTGAATAATCCCCTTACCCGCTATGTATGTGATGCCTACACTTCCTGGGTATTATCCATCGTCTAGAGATAATTTAAGGTATACAGAATTGAGTTGTTTCTATGGAAATACTGTATTCTGTTACACAGAAGACAGGAATGGGAATGGGCTTTGGGGGCTAAGAGCAGTTCTGGATATTGAGGGGTGAGTATGCTGAAGAACCTGGGCTTTGCTAGAGCTGTACAACACCGTGGGGAGCCTCCTGTTGGTTCCTCTGGACATTGGTCTCCCATGCCTGCTAATTTCCACCCCTGCCACAGCATCAGAGACTCTGAGCACCGTGGAGACAGTCTACGATTATGCATCCATCTCTAACTCGGAAGGAAAACCTCCTTGGCAACGTACTGACCAGCAATCTCCTTCTGCTAGAACACATTCAGACCAGGCACCATCTGAGCAGAAGAGAGGCCCAGTTCTCTTAGAATGATCTAGGCATTGTGTATCCTCTGACTATTGTCAGCTATTGTGCTCTAAGTTTGCTAGCTTTCATTTCAGGAGCTCTCTAAATCTAGTTTTTGTTTTGTTTGAACTCTACTTTGCTCCTCAGGATGAGACTTTGCTCTTTATTTAACCAGATTCTTTTTCTGAAGGTGAGAGCTCTGATGGTGAAGGCATGTGGGTGTGAATGACAGACGAGTAAGTATAGTTATCTGTCTATATTGGGCATGGAATGACGCTAGACCAGAGGTTCTCAACCTGTGGGTCGCAACCCCTTGGGGGGGTTACAACAACCCTTTCACAGGGTCACATATCAGATGTCCTACACATCAGATATTTACATTATGATTCATAACAGTAGTAAAATAATGGTCATGAAGTAGCAATGAAAACAGCTTTATAGTTGGGGGGGTCATCATGACATGAGGAATTTTAAAGGGTGGCAGCATCAGGAAGGTTGAGAACGGTCTGGGCCATCTTTAAGACAGCAGACTCCACAGATGCTCCAGCCATAAATAAAGTGTATAGGAGTCCATGGATTCTGCAGAAGCCACCATACAGTCAGCCATCTGAGGTGACCCAGGATGCTTCACCAACAGAAATGCTATGGGAGTAGCTGTCACCATATCCACGAAATACTGGCCCAAAAATCTCTGTACATGTTCAACATAAACATGGCTTTTTCCCCCAGTTACTTTGAATTCGTAATTAGTCGAACCTGTTCGTGGATCTGAACAACAACTATGGAGACAGCTTCCGTTTATTACATGCCTTGTGCCTAACAGGGACGAGGTAAATGATTTGTGTGCATGCTCTCCAGTCTTCGTCACCTTTACAGCATGTATTAGCACCATGTATAATGGAATAAACCGGGAATTAGCACAGCTTAATGGCTCGCATCAGGCAGACAGATAAATGGTAAACCAGGCCGGGAAGCCAAGTGGGCCAGCCTCCAGCAAGAGCACCTTCTCTCCCGCAGAGTTAGTTGCTTTACTTGTCAAGCAAATGTATTTTCCTTGTTTAATGGTTTGTTAATCATGTTTGCTTGTTGTTGTTTTCCAATTTGTACCATCCACAGAATTCCAGAAACTCAATGACATCTAAAGAATCAGATATATTACAAGCATGTGATTTGCTCTGGGATTTAGAAGGCTGAGGCAAGAAGACCAAAGTGAGTTTAAAGTCAGCCCAGGTGACTGTCTTAGGTTTGCTATTGCTGTGAGGAATAAAACACCGTGAACGGAAGCTACTTGGGAAGGAAAGGATTTATTTCAGCTCACAGTTTGACATCATAGTCCATCGCTGAAGGAAGTGGTAGTCAGAGCTCCAGCAGGACAGGAACCCCCAGGCTGGATGCTGATGCAGCGGCCACTGAGGATGCTGCTTACTGGCTTTTCAGCTTGTCTTCTTACAGCTCCCAGTGCCACCATCTAGGTGTGGCACCCTCACGGTGTACAATACCCTTTCAAATCAGTCATCAATAGAGAAATACACCAAATGTTTGCCCACGGGAAATCTGGTGGAAGCATTTTCCTCAACTGAATGTCCCTCTTCCAAAATGATTCTAGCTTGTATCAAGTTAACATAAAAACTAGCCATCACGGTGACAGAAGTATAGTCTAGGGTAGCCTGGACTATGTCATATATCGCAAGGAAACTAATTGGTTCACTAAAAGCCAAATATTAAGCAAAGGTAATTTTCATGAATGCGCTATCAAACACCATCCTCAAGGGTGACAGACACCCTGGTTCCAAGAGAAGCAAATAAATGCATGTCTGTGAGGCCAGCATTTTGCAGGTAAAGGTGAAGTACATCATGAGTCCCAGGCAGTCAAGGGTACAGGAGACTTTATCTCTTATGAAAAACCACTAATTTGTAAGCTAATAAAAAACATGGACTAGTTAAATGAAAATCTCAGTGCTAAGCACATTACCTCCCTATAAGTTATAGGTCAGAGAAGCCCCAGAGTCCCCCAGAGCAAGACAGGCTAATGCCATTGCTCTCGGTTAACAAACCATAAGTAGATGATAAGTCCAAAGTCACGTACTTTGGTTGCAAGACATGTAGAAATTGTTAATCTTACCAGGAAACTCTGTTCATGACAACAAGCTCCTGTGATGCAGGAATGTGGTATGTAGGCTACTGAGGGAGAAAAGACATCGGTGGTCTTTACCCAGTGCTAGACTGTGCACATGCATGCTACAATACTCACATGCCAGTCAGATACGTCCACAATAGCAGCAGAACTGTTAAAGGGGCAACTAACTACTTTTTGATTAGACTCGAGTCCTGCTCCAAAAGAAAGAATTAGTGCCTCGTGCTGTAAATATGATTTAAAAATCTATTGCTAGAGAAGTCACAGACCCTTGCGGGGAACCTACTGCTCCTGATTTGCTACATGGCCAAGTGGTCAAAATGCCTCCTAAATATTTGTTTCCCCACAGATTTGTGTGGCTCTCAACTGTGGTCAGAGAAACTTCGCTTTGCCCCTGACAATAGGCAATGCCTCACACAGCTCAAAGTGCTGAGAACAAGTTACTGCAATGTTTAGCCACAGGTGGGACATCTAGTTCACACACCGCCACCCCAATCCCTTCCCCAAGAGGAGGAGGCAGGAAGAATACAGAGGGTACAAGGAAGTGTTCTGAGATTCTGTCCTCTGGACATAACTTAGATGTTAGAAGCATGAACTCACAGCAGTGGCGGTTACCTAAGGAAGACCTGACCAAGATCAAGTCAGTTAAAAACTCCCAATGTGGATGGAGAGGGAGCTGATGAGACCACACTCCTATCTGAAGAGCCATGAGAGTTTCTCGTTGCTGAAGGAGAGAGTCTATCTGCTTTGGGGGTGTGGCACTGGTGCATTGCCTGTCCCCTAGTGAATGGTCCTCCATTTGCATATGGCCAGCACTAATTGGATTCAGAGGGTTTTTAAAAGTGAAGACAAGATGTTGGGAGGAGATGTGTTAGACAGTCTGGGGGAATCGGAGGAGAAGAGTGGGAGCTGGATGTGATCAAGATATGCTATGCATGTATGAAATGTTCAAAGAATAAAAAAAAATATCATTTTACAGTAACTTGTGGTCATAAAATATTGTAAAACATTGCATTGCTCTTCTCTTCCTGAAGGATCACAAGGTTCAGCGCATTCTCTGCTGCTGGAGAAAGGCTCTGGCAAGGAGGACTATAGCAATAAGAAAAACAAGAAAGAAAAATATGAAAGCGTAAACATCAGGGAAAACCACAGGTTTCTAAGACTATAGATATTCACTTTTGCAAATCTCACCCATACATGTGGTTTCGAGAAGTTTCCAGATCCCGAGGGACAATCTCACCTATGATATCCCTAGAAGCGATCTCACCTATGAGATCCCTATGAGCAATCTCACCTATGAATACTCCCGCTAGGGTTAGTATGTTTCGCTGAAACTGGAAGGCAAGTCCCGTGGAACAAAAGCTGACAACATGTACAACAGTCGAACCGAATGAGTGATGATGCTCACGTGTTGAAAGAAACTTCTTTTTTCCAGATTGTGAAGCAGTACCACCCACACAGGAAATTCAGCAGACATTAATTATACCTAGCATGTAATCCCAAGGATCCAGAGAATGTGCTTTATTTATTTTCACTTAGGGAATGGGAGAAGGATAAAAGAGGATGGTTTCTGCCAACGCTGTTGAGATCTGGGTGTCCTGTTTTCATCTGAAAAAGCTTAGGTCCCACTGTTTCTTCCCAAAATTGTTATCTTCCTCTACAAATAAACTCAAACTTTCATTTCAAACAACTATTCCAATGCAAATAATTACCAAACCCAGCTTTGATATGGATCTGATTGCTCATTGTGAGAAAGACTTCCCAAATGACCCCTGAGGTCTGGGGCTTTGCGTTCTGTTTTTGTGTTCCCATCAAATTCACTCCTACACGCTGCTGGCTGCTGTTGTTTATCGCTTTTCCACCTCCTGAAAGGAGATGTGCTGTGCGTCACATCTGGAGTCTTTCCAGCCCCTGACTAGAAGAGCTTGCGCAATCTCACCATAGCACCTGGTTTACTAAAAGAACCGCCGAGGGGCCAAGCTGTAACTGCACTTCAGACTGCCTTCAAACTTCTGTCGGTGGGAGCCTTCAGTCAAAACCGGAGGCTGATGTTTTTTCTCGGCACACTTTCTTCTCAAGGCCTGACTGTAAATTAGGCCAAAGCGAGCTGTGGGGTCGAATGCAAACCCTTTGAGGTAAGAAACTAGCCTGGGATAGCCCTGTTTTTGCTTTGGTAAGGCCCATGATTGACAGCTGGTGGCAACCGTTCAGTTGCAGGCTCAGCACAATCCCACAAGGAACTCAGCTGCACAAAATGTCTAGAAGGCTCGCGTTGGCACCTGGTTGATGTTACCTGGCTCCGCTCCCTCTTCCACACCTCACTTTCTTGGCACACGTTTTCCATCTGCCCGGAATATTCATCTGGCCTCACCTCCGCTTCCGAGTTCACCTGTAACTGTAGCTTTAGAAATCACCTAAAACAATTTTGTCATCCTTTGCCAACAGTCCTCTGACACCCTAGACAATGGAAGGTTCTTTGGGCCCAATCTATGTGCCTTCGTGGCTCTCACTCTGCCTGCTTCAATACACCTGTGCCCTTGTCATGACGGCTTCTCCATCCTAAACTTCACGGAGGCGGAGATCACACCTGTCCCCTCCTTGCTGGGGCTGCAGACCTCGGCAAACAGGGTGACAGAGCTGTTGTCGGGGTGGACCGATGGCTGACTACCCAGCCTGCTTCAGACTCCCCTGTATTAGACCAGAGTTGGAGCAATGCCACAATCGTGCCTGCTTTTCCAAAACTTAGCACAAATTGCAGCATAACCTGCCTCCTGAATACGTGAAGATAAGTGAGTGGGTGAACGACGTCTGTACTTCCTGTACATGATGTGCGTGGTTCGAATGAGAATGGCCCCCACAGGCTCTTGTCCTTGAATGGTTGGTGCCTACTTGAATTGGCAGAAGTGGTTTGGAGAGGATTAGGAGGTGTGGCCTTGCTGGAGGAGGCTTGTCGCTGTGTCACTTAGGGTAGGTTTTGAGATTTAAGGTCTGTACCATTTAGTTACTTTACCGCATAAGGACGTGAGCTCTCAGTGACTGCTCCGGCACCATCCCGGCCGTGCTCCCTACCATGATGATCATGGACTCACCCTCTGAAACCAGAAGCAAACGCCCTGTGTAAAGCTTTCTTTCCCAAGTTGCCTTGGTCAATGTGGTCTAAACACAGATCATCAAGGAGCTAGCTGGGTTCTTCCCTGTTAAAAAAAAAAAAAATAGGATTTTTAAATGCAAAGCCCACAATAACAGATGATTTGATACGAGTAAACTTGTGTTGTGCTTTATCCTTTTCTTATTTAGACCGTCTACCCCAACTACCCCAAACAAAATAAAACAGTCAGTTATGACCTGAAAGCATTGCATCTAACAGGTATGTGCTCTTAAATAGATTGTAAAATGTAGTGAAGAGCTGCGGGCAGGCCTGTATTAATTAACCAATGAAATCATCAGATAGATAGAAGACACACCTACATCAGTAAAACGTAGTTTAATTAAATCTTTGAGAATTTCACACAATGCATTTTAATCATATTCACCCTCAGCTCCCTTTAGCCCCTTTCCAATCCGGCCTCTCCATGCCTCCTCCTTGCTCCCTGAGCTCTTTTATTTTTTTTTTAACTTATGTCATAGCCCATGGACGCCAGAAGTATAAGGATAACACAAAATAATTCATTTTAAAACATTGTTTGGGTGTGGCTGTTGTTTTGCACTTTAGGGTTTCTATGTGTAACAGCCTTGGCTGTCCTGGAACTAGCTCTATAGATCGTGATGGCCTCAAACCAAGAGATCCCCCTGCCTCTGCCTCCTGAGTGCTGGGATTAAAGGTGTGTACCACCTGGCTAAAAAGATTTTTAAGCCAATCAAAACTTGAGAAAAGAAATGTGATTTAAATAGGACATCTCTATCAAGGTACAGAAAACACTAGAGAAAAAGGGACAGAAAGACTGTAAGAGCCGTGAGGAGTGCTGGACAGGGCAAGGCTTTCCTCTGGACATGGCATGGTTAATGCACCCACTAATTTATAGCAATGATTATCTGCCCAAGCCCTGCACAAGGCTGGGCCCATCAACATCCCATCATGGCTGGGAGAAGTAGCTGCTGGTTCCTGGCGGAGGGGGAGTCATAATCTTTACTGGTACAGTCCCTTGCTAAAATGAAAAACATCCCCTACACACCTCCAAGTGTAGGCTCATGCAAGCTATCCTAATAAAATGAAGTGGGCCACAAAAATGGAGTTCCATGAAAGGGAAAGATGGGTTTAGAGAGATATGATGAAAGTGCATTATATATGTTTGAAATGGTGGAAGGATAAATTATTTTTAAGGTAATGTTATCTGTGAACATTTTGATCCCTCAAGTGAGATTGATTTCAGGACTGTGTTCTGATGACAGATCCAGAGACTAGTAATAGATAGATAGATAGATAGATAGATAGATAGATAGATAGATAGATCTGTATATAAAGATTAAAAATAGTAGAAGTGGTACAGTATCCTCCAAAATATAAAGCCAGGCATGATTAGAAGCCTTGGGCTCCTAATTCTAGAGGAGGAACCACCAGGCATGAGGATGGGCAGCTGAGCATGAAGAAAGAAAAGGTCCCCAGGAAATATTTGTGTTTTAAACAAGCGGAATGTTGACAACTTGGTCATAACCAGGTGACTTTCCCATTATTACCACAATGAGGAAAACTTACTTGGTCAACACTTATGAATAGTTTTAAAATGTTGAGGTTGTTTGTTAAAACATATAACCTATATTGAATCACTAGGATACCAATGGCCAGAAAGTTCAAGAACATTCTAGAAAGAATTAAGGACATTTTCCCAAGGTGTTTGCATTTGAATCTTCTTTCCCTTTTTCATTTCTTCCTTCTTCCTTTCTTCCTTCCTTCCTTCCCTCCCTCCTTTCTTTCTTTTTCTTTCTTTCTTGCACCTTGTAAATCAGCTTATTGTGTGCAGCTGTAGCTCACCTTGGATAAACACACTGTAGTCCATTGTCCATTGACAGGGAAGCCAAGCAAGCCAACTGTTGCTGCCTGCATGTAGAGATGGTGTAGCACCTGAGGAGAACCATGACAAGGCTCGGCTTTCCAATGTGTCAGGGCAGTTTCCACAGTTTCCCTGGGCTCCGTGAAAGCTCTGTAGCTGTAATGCCCGCCATATCCGCTGCTCAGCCTGTCTGGAGTCCATCAGCTATGAGGGGAAATGGCTTTTCAGACATGATTTCATTACCTACCATCATTGCCGCCTCACTGAGCAATAGAAACGCTGGTGTTAATGGGAGTAGCTGCACATCCTGATATTCAGAAAACTAGCTAGGTCTAAGGAGGACCCCACCTAAGAGATGGAACCTTACAAGCAAAGGTCTCCCATTTGAACAAACTTCTTTAAGAAAAAAACGGGAAAAGGAAAAACATCATTGCACAGTAGGGTACAGGAAGTCATAGACCAAGAGGCCTTGCATCTTTGATTTGGTCTCTACCCTACCACATGACTCCACTCCTCTACCTATGGAATCCTGGAAGCCAGTTCTCTGCAATTTGTTATTGCTTGGATACTCATAACACTGAGGGTCTGAGACTCCGGATTATTACCAGGAGACAGAACCCAGTACCAGGGTCCTAGACTGACTTCCCATTCAATGAGACCCTCCAGTGCACCCAGAGATGCTTTATGCCTCAGTCCTAGTGTTTTCTGATCCTGCCACATTCTGGAACATTCTTGAGCTTCACGGTTACAGCTTACATTTCAATTAGAGCAAAAGATGTGGAGAATGTGCAACAAAAAGAAAAAAGTCTTCTTGATAGTTTGAGCATCTGTCCTGTGTCAGTTGTATTGGTTTTATTATCAGAGAATATTGGCCAATGTAGTGCTCAGGGGGTGCTAGTCAACAGAATCACTCCAATAGTTAGACACACACAGAGAGAGCGGGGGGAATGCAAACAAATAATTCTCTTCATTGTCTTGACCTATTTCCATGAATTTCAGAAGGATAACAGGTCTCCACAATCAGTTCAAAAGAACACTTGGTCCACTATGATCTGGTAAGTCTTGATATCTTTGTTAAAATTGTGATGGAACTTCATAACAAATTATGAACCATTATTTATTCATCCAACAAATACTACTGAAATACCTTCAAGTACCCTGTGCCTTTTACAGTTGTTGAAAGGTAAGGAGGTACATTCTATAAGATCTGTGCTTTTCTACAACTAAATTGAAGACAGAAGTGTATTCTGTGGACTTATTCAAATTCTGATTTTTAGTTTTGCTAGTCAAATGGTTATAAAAATGTCACATCACAGGGTTGCTGTTAAACTGAGGTGAGTTGAATACACCCAATTCACGGTGTAGTGACTAATGCCCTAAAAGTCCAATAAATGACATCAAAAATGCTACCCATACCAGGCATGGTGGCACATGCCTTTAATCCCAGTCCTCTGTAGGCAGAGGTAGGTAGATGCTTGTGAATTCGAGGCCAGCCTCATCTACAGAGTGAGTTCTAGAGCAACCAGAGATACAGAGATCCTGTTTCCAAACAAACGCCAGACAAGGAAGAACAACTCCCAAGCACCGTGCTTCTCAGAACTGCAACTTTCCAATGAAAGGACAATAGAAGGCACTTGGGTCTGACTCTGAACTGTTCCTTGTTTCCCTAAGGAACCAACCGCTGGCTCCTGGATCAAGCAAACTCAGGACTTTCCAAGGAAAACGGTGTTATGCAAAATGCATGGAAATCCTTTACTTTGGGAGTCTGAGAAGCAAATACACAACCCCTCCTCTTAACCGCTGCCCCTGGAACGATCTTGCCACCCACTTTGTTGTCAGGTGGGATCACGTAGATGAGGTCAGCAGCCACTCAACAGCAGCCTTCAAAGAGCTGATGGTGTTTAAGAGGGGAACTGTGCTAATTACACTGAGTTCACCAATACTAGCTTGCGTGGGCTTCCTTGAGTACTGACTACCAGGGATACTCTGGGAAGGAGACTGCTGCATGCTACATGAGCCAGTGGAGTGCCCGACAGAATGTTGTATGTATCCCAGAGTCCTTTAAATCCAGTGTCCCTGGAGTCACCCAACATGGAAAGAAGTAGAATTTCCAAGCTTGTAGCAATGCAGTGAGCTTAAAGAGAAGGAAGGACAGAATCCTTGGATGATTCCATGTAGGCTAGAAAGAAAACTCAGCAGTTAAGAATTTGTGCTGCCTTTGCAGAGGACCATAGTTCAGACCCTAGAATCCACAGCAAGGGACTCTAGCTGTGGGACCCAGACTCTAGCTGCAAGGGATCTGCTGCCCTCTTCTGGACTCAGAGTGCACCTGCACTCACATATGCGCAAACACAGAGGCGTACACACATGTACATGTACACGCATATGTGTGTATGTATATGTGCATGTGTTTATTAAGAGAGAGATCTTTAAATGACTACCCAAAACTGGGTAATATAACTGTTTCAACTATATAATCACTGTTAGGAATATTTTCTAACAGAGCCTCTCCGCTGGTGCAAAGAATTACAATCAGACCAGATTAAACCAAATTAAATGCCTGAGTTTAATAGATGGCAGACTCCCATGTTGCCAGGAGCATGGCGGGAGGAAGACAGAAGGAACACACATGCAACCCCAAAACCATGTGTTCCTTCTCTGGATGGCCTCCTAAATGCCCTGTGGGAAGGGTCAGCGTTTGGCAGGCTGGGAGTTGGAGTCCAAGCATTTGAGAGGCTGGGAGTTGGAGTCCGGACCAACAATCACCTGTTCAAAAGATCCAATTTCCATGAACAAACACCAACCCTAAGCATGGGAGACACAACCTCCTGCTATAGCATAAAGGACATGGGGAGCCATGTTGTCCTTAGCTTGCTGCTCCTTTCCTGGGCCAAAGAGGGTCTGAGGAAAATGTGGCTGTCACTCAGACCTATTCAGAAATGTTTTTTTAATCAGCATTCTCCTGCATCTTGGTTTCAGTGACTTCTATGAAGCCTGAACAAGACCTATACCTCATCATTCTCTCCACTGACTGACTGCCTGCTTTAAACAGCCTATGCCCAGCCATAAGTAATTTTCTCCTGAAGATTACTTACTGTATTAAAATCTCATGCTAATGTACCTGCACACCCTCTGGTTACTTCTTGCAGCAACCTACAGCTCCCTGGCCCCACGGGTGGCTCCTGATCACAAGGCCTGGGTTTGGTGAATCCCACTGATAGCAATGCTCCTTGATACAGCTTACAGGACCCACGGTGTCCTTCCTGACAGTCCGGACCTCTTCAATCCCACCCCTTTAGGACTGTCCTCTGAAGTAACACAAGACACAGTGCCCTGCCCACACAGTGCCCTGCCCTTACTGTCCCCTAGTACCAGCGTGAAGTTGAATTCCACTTAGCGTCATGCTTAATAAAGGTAGATCAGTTTTAAATGTTTAGATCCAGTCTCATGGTTTCTTTTCTTTGCTGGGTGCTGTTGGGTGGTAGCACTGCCAACTGTAGTTCGTAGGTTTCCTTCAAAGCTCGGGGAAACATTTCATTCATAAACTCACAACAGGAACCTGGTAAATGCTTCTGTGGGGTGCGCAGAGCATACCTGCCGATTTGGGAAACCGAAAGATAGCTTGCTTTTACCCACATAGACGCGTCTCCTCTGATTTCCAGGGCAGAGCAACTTATCAAGAAACCGTCTTTCAACGAGGACTAGAAATCCTCTCTGATACTCTTTTTGCCGTGAGGTCTAAAATCCAGCCAAGGCTCATATGACTCTTGAAGAATTTTGTTTTTCTCTGATTTTTCACTGGAAGTAAAGCAAGCGGTGCCCATGAAAGCAAGGATGCCTGCGATCCTTCACAGAGCCACACACAGGCTTACAGGAATGCGAGAGGCGTGGTGGAAGATCACCCAAATCCCAGCTCCGAGACACTTCTTCTGCTCCGAGGCAAAACTGTTTGTAAAAACTTTTCTTTTGATTTTTGTTATCCAAATAATTCCAGCTTAAATTGGAACTCAAATATTAATCTGATAATGACACCGTTGAGACACATTCTCTGCCGCCTGATCTCAAATGACTTACAAGGCTTTACTTTCCCCATTTTCTGCATTCCTTTCCAGCTGGGGCTTTTGCTTGTGTTTAACAAGGACCGCCCCTCCCCCATCCCACCACCTCCACCATCAGGGAGGTAAAAAGGACCCTGCAATGGGTGTCTTAAGATGATTACTATGTACTTGGGAATATCCTTTAATTTAAATTTTGTTTTATTTTATTTTTAGCTTCAAAGCTTTCACAGGAAAGAACACCTGTCTTTCCTGGCAGGATAAGAAATTGCCAGGTACCTGGCACACTTTGTTTTGTCAAGTCCTCAGACAGTGACACTGTGCGTAGAATTCGCATTTTAATTAATGATCAAAGCAAAGGACACCTGTAACGCCGGGCTAGACTTTTCAAGTCTTTGATTTTAGGTTTACAAACGGAAAAAAAAAAAAAAAAGAAAGAAAAAGAAACGCTTTCGGTCTTCATGTGCTTTCCCTTCCTTGAAGACTGAGTTTATTCTATTTTTCAAAGGCGATACATTTAGCCCATCTGAGCACTGCAGTTACTGTGTCCATTTCCCTTGCAAAGGTCGTTCCCTATCCCAGGGGACACCAGGGCACAACTGCAAAGGCGCTGTTGCAGGGGGATTGGTTATGGCCTAGGGTACTAGAGCATGAGAGCATCGGGTGAGTCTCAAAAACCTTGAGGTTCCACAGCTCCTATTACTATGTTATTATGAAGAAAAGAACGACTTGGGATTCACTGAGTAACTCCAAATTGATTTCAAATATAATTCACTATATTAGAGAAACTAAAACATCTAAGCGTTGAAATATTGATATGTGTTGATGGTACACACTACACATGTAGATATATTATGCTACATAAAACAATATTAGTATTTAATTATTAATATAACACAAGTTCATGACTATGGACACATTAACATAGGTAAAACTGAACAGATGAATGGATAAAGACACATTGATATATAAATATATTTATGAGTGTGTACATATATGTTTATTTATTTATATATACGTACATACAGGAGAGTCCTGTTCAGAGGTCAAGAATGACTTCATGCCATGTGCAAGAAAATGGGTGGGACTAGAGCTCACCGTGGCAACTGAAATACGATCAGAAAACACTTTTTCTCAAAGGTTAAATCCTAAAAATGCTGACAAAAGAGCCTGCCGTCCAGGGATGCTGTGTCACAGGGGAGGAAGAGGTGTGAATAGGGAGGGGTGTAAAGGGCGGTCAAGTTAAGCTATAGGTGTGCACAAAAATGCCCAATTGAAACTCATTTTTTAACCAACTAATATATACTAATAAAAATTAGAATGCTTGGAGAGTATATTTGTATCACATAGCATTTGAGTTACATATGATCATAATATAGACCCTGAGATGTTAAGCTTTTGATATGAACACACATATCCATAATTTTCATGGAGAGAACAGAGCTACTGAGATTTGTTGGGTTTGCACCAATGTATGTCAGTAGCTTGGAGTCTCTGGTAAGAAGCTGAAATAGTACTTTACATGCATTGTAGGTGAAAAAACAAGAAGCAAGAGGCATAAGGAATAAAACCCAGAAATAACCCTTCATATTTTGTCACATACAAGGCCATATCTTAGTATTGTTCATACAATTAGCCTGACATTTTTCTTTATCGTTACCATTGGTGGTGAGAACCATCTAATGAACATCCTAGATTTGTGATAATTCTCTACTATTTGATCATTTCTAATTTTCTGCTAGGCATAACATACTGACACGAATGGTTTAATGCCTCGAGCTGTCTGGAAGGTTCACTGTGCATGGTTAGCATGACCTCTCTGAAGGTCACCCCAGGGTACAGGGCCCTTAGCGATATAGCTAGCACCCACTATGACACCCTTGACAGTAATGGGCACAGTCCTTTCCATTCTTCACCATCAGCTGATGTTTGAGACATTTTCACACTTTGGATCACTAAACTGAATATTTTTCAATTTCCTCTTCTATTTTTCAGGTATTCTTACTGACAGGAATCCAATCATGGGCATACCAATTCTTTACATTTAAAAGGCATAGCTCCTCAACATTGGGTCTGTTGTGGATACTTCTCTATATTTGAATTTGTTTTAATTTTATCAGTGAAGTTTGTTTGTTCTGTTGTTGTTATTGGTAATGATGATGTTTCAAGACAGGATTTCTCTGTGTAGCCCTGGCTGTTCTGGAACTTACTCTGTAGACCAGGCTGGCCCAGAACTCAAAAGATTCACCAGCCTCTGAGTGCTGGAATGAGGGGTACGTGCCACCACCGCCCAGGCTCAATGAAGTTTTTAAAACATAAAGGCAAATAAGTGTTTTTGGTCTTGTGAAAGAAAGCCCACTTATCTTTCCCCTGTGAGTCCTACCATGGTGTCTTATTGTGGAAAATCTTTCCTCACTAGGGAATAAATATGTCCTACCTTTTATTACTGCTTATTCACTTTAGCTCTAACTAAATCCATAACTGTTTCAATTGAATAATTTTTGTACCAAACCCTGAGCTTTTGTTCATCTGCCAGTGTCCACATTAATTTTCAGGAACTGCTAAGGCAGATTCATACCCGAGGTGAGAAACCCTGAAGCCCCACAAAGCTACTCTGGCTGGGCTTCTGGGGCTCCTGATCCCCCACGGTAACGGGAAGTCACAGTCTGGGGTACCAGAAACTGTAACTTTTCCTGGAATAATAATCTAAGTAAAATGACGTCTCTGTGTCTCCGGAGGGTGATCTTCCAACTCAGTGCTATAACTTGAATAGAGGAAAATAGAGCCACGTGTGTCCCTTTAAGAGAAAATCTGATGAAAAGTCTCAGCTGGGTGTCTGTTATGAGGTCATTGAATTAGAAGCAGCTCTTGACATGGTTTGAGGAAAGTGCCCTTAAACGTTTAATTGATCAAAGTGGCATAATGTACAGAAATCAGAATCCCTTGCCCTTGCTGACCTGTCCATTATAGTGGGGTAAGATGCAAGTGTTTAAGGATGGAGGTCAGGATGGTGCCCAGAAGAGATGCAAGGGATGAAGGTCAGGATGGTGCCCAGAAGAGATGCAAGGGATGAAGGTCAGGATGGTACTCAGAAGAGATGCAAGGGATGGAGGTCAGGATGGTGCCCAGAAGAGATGGAGATCAGGGTGGTACTCAGAAGAGATGCAAGGGATGGAGATCAGGATGGTACTCAGAAGAGATGCAAAGGATGGAGGTCAGGATGGTACCCAGAAGAGATGCAAAGAGTGGAGGTCAGGATGGTACTCAGAAGAGATGCAAGGGATGGAGGTCAGGATGGTGCCCAGAAGAGATGGAGATCAGGGTGGTACTCAGAAGAGATGCAAGGGATGGAGGTCAGGATGCTGCCCAGAAGAGATGCAAGGGATGGAGGTCAGGGTGGTACTCAGACGATATGCCAGGGATGGAGGTCAGGATGGTGCCCAGAAGAGATGTGAGAGATGGAAGTCAGGATGGTGCCTGGAAGAGATGCAAGGGGTGGAGATTAGGATGGTACTCAGAAGAGAATTATCAGTCTTGCGCCTGACCATCATGAAAAGAAAGCTGCTAAGAGAAACTTCAAGTTCAAAACAAGAACCCTAAGAACTAACCAATCCTAAATCAAATGAAAAATCAAAGATATTAGAAGCAGCCTGCATTCTGCTCAACACCAGTCATGCCTTGGCTGATGCCCCTTCTGGTTCAGAACCTCCTGAATATCCATGGGAAAGCTATTCACTCCAAACTCTTTATTTATCTTGAAGCCAAAGGTTGGAATCTGATTTGATTTTCTAAAAAGTGGGAAGGAGAAAACCTACTGAAAGACGATCTGTCCACAATAACAATAGAAAGAGTTGGAAATCCAAAATGAGGCTGGGGGTGGATCTTGGCAATAGAATGCTTTCCTAGCATGCTTGAGACCCCCAGTTCAAGCCCCAGCACCACAAAATTACTGAATGAATGAGTGGTAAATGTCAAAGTGGGGTTGTAGTGAAATGAGAAAGGGAATTAATGGGTTTCACTTTAAAATGCCTGGCATGCGGAAGGAAGAGAGGAAAGAGATGGATGGAGGGGTGTTTCTCAAGGGACTTACCATTCAGTACAAACTCAAGCTAATTTTCTATAAGCATAGAAATAAAAAGACTTTGCTGGCTTATGGTCATTCTGCTGCTTCAATGTATACCCAGGTTACCATGGTACAAACTACAGTGCTGGACCCTTTGTGATGGAACGGCATGTATTATCCGGGTTATTCCTACATGGAATCATAACATCTGGGTGTAGCGCTGTACATCTGGGTGTCCTGCAGTCCGGTCTATGCATCCTATGTTAAGTCAGAGCACCTTATCATCTGGGAAACAAATGTCCTTCATTATTACATTCTATGATCCCCATTGCTAAAATCCTATTGGGTAAGGAAGTCAATGAAGGATCGGGACTTCATTCTCTGGGGTAAACGGAGGCATGGTAAAATAGCAGAGCCTTCTATTCCTGGATCACACTAAACTGACCCTCTCTACCCAAGGCCTTCCACTCCAATCCTGAGTCCCTGAGGAGCAGAGCCAGTTGGGAGCTTGGTACTTGTCTCGTAAAGAAGGCTGAGTGAACACCCCGCTGTGAGTGTGCTCACATATTAGGCTCCCGAGCCAAACGCCTAGCAAAAGTATTGAACCTGCACAAAAGGAGACGGTGGATGCAGAGGAACCAGCACAGACAAACCCACCCAAGTCAAGTCTCTTGTCACCTGGCAGCAGTCCTCAGGGGGGCTCCCTCCCCCCAACCCACCCCTCCCTATCCTTCCCAAGTCTTCAAAGACAGGGGATCCAAACCGGCACTGTCCAAAGGTGCCTGCTTAGTTTTCTCTTGATCTTCCTCCTCGAAATCTCCCTTTGAACGGGATTTACACATGCAGAATGAATAGAGATTAAGGGCAATTATGGTTTTTGTTTTGCTCTTAATGGCCCATGCAACCCTGAAATTTGCTCGTGAAATCTATGGCTAATACTGCATTATTGCCTGTCTCCTCTGTGGAGTGCCGTATTTCATTGCTTCCCAAAGCCAGTTCTGGTATTTTCTTTCAACTTCACTCTAAAACTTTCCTTTTCATGTGCTTTAAGTGCCGGGCACCAAGGCTAAGAATTAAAATATCCCAAAGCTTGGAGGGGATGAGGGAATGAGAAGTTAAGATTGCCCAACGAAATCCCTTGCCCCACCCCACCCCGTGATTCCACTCATTTGAAAAAACAAAGGCCAACAGCAGAGATAGAAAGAACTGGAAACACATTCCGGGGCTTTAGCAGTGACACCTGTGCCACAAATGGAGTCCTGGTGCTGTTATCTTTGTCTGCCTTGACAGACTGTGGAGGGAAAGCCCACCCCCACCCAAGAACCCATTCCATTGATAGAGAACTGAGGGTTGGGAAGATTTCACTTTGAATAAATATTTGGTGCTCAGGCTGTCTCAGTAATCTCCCCACATAGCAAAAGCCTCACCAGAATAAAAAAGGGCATGACAAAAAAAAAAAATTAGCTAGGTGCCAAAGTGTCCTGTAGTGGGAAGGTGTGAGACATTTCCTGGTCCAGACCTTTGGCCCCAAACACCCCACCTCCTCAGCGGGGACATGGTTGGGTCAATCGCCCACGTTGTTTGTCAAAAACAAATGAGAATTGTTCCCTCTGCTCGTGGTCACACATGAGCCGTCTTTCACGGGCAGATTTCATGACACGGAAACAAATAAGTAGCTGCAGAATAAGTAATAAATAAACCTCTGTCGGAGTGCATTGGTGTGACCCAAGGCATGTTCTCGCCAAGCCTGCAGGACCGGGGCCTGTGGGAATGGGCTCAGTCCGGGAATCCAGAGCCTGGCCTTTCTCTCCTCATTTACATAGACATCTTGTACCATCAGCACCATAAAAAATAGCGACATTAGTCCGCAAATTACTCACTGTTTGTGGTTAGATGACTGAAAAAATGGCTGGAGAAGTTTGAGGCTTACACAACAATGTCTCAAACACATTCGTGTGGATTTCCTTGATTCTAGTGTATTTATTATGTGTTCCCATATTACACATATAGACGCTTCTATATAAATACATTCGTGTATGTCCATGAATACGAATTATCTTCTAACTTTAGCAGTGTTTAGTAGGAGTCTACAGCGTGTGTGAAGACTGACGAAGCTAACACTATGTTAAACAGCTGTCCCTTGGTCTCAAGAAACATGCTACCCACAAGACTTACTTACCCAGCACATCCAAGTAGACGCACGAACAATTCTGTAATGACTGCCAGTGAGAGGGCCCCTCTGCCAGAATCCTGCTACTTTTTACAAACCATTTATGTCTACTTCGCATCCTAACCCTGCGAAGACAAGATTTCTTCACTCACCTGTGGAACGGAAGGAATAAAATAGAAATTAGTGCACCCGTGCCTCCCCAAGACAGCCAGCTGATGGACGCTGACAGCAGGCCCCTTTCTGGGAACTCCTACTTTTGCTCGATCTGGAAGAAAATGAAAGGGTTTGCAAGACAGGGGATACGAGGGCATTCTGAGCCCCCACGTGTGTGCTGCGGAGACCATGATTTCCTATTCGGAGTATGAACAGGTGGGGCTGGGCAGTGAATAATGAGTAATCTCTGCCGCAGGCTGCAGTGCCACAGGCCACTGGGATGACTCAGAAGTTGCCCTTGAGTTGGACTTGAGCCTTGTCATCGACACTCTGCCCACCGTTAGGGACTCCAGAGGTAAGGTGGGACTCCAAGAAGTAAGCTTGAATCTGATTCTGAACCAAAGGATCAGAGGGTCAGTGGAACACATCCTAAAAATGGATCCCAGCTTAGCAAAACGGTTCATTGACAGCCAGGGTTTCTTTACTGTATGGTTGTGCCTCCTCATCAAGGCTGGGGATTGAATGGACGTGAGAAGAACATGCACAGACATGACAGGTTCTCCACAGACAAGCCTGCACGCAAGCCCTCTACCCCGACACTGCCTGTCCACCCTCCACCCCTAGACTTCCTGTCCAAGGGCACTCAGCACATGTTTTCTTCACACACACAAATGTGAAAATGTCTGTGAACAAAAGCACTGGCAAGGAAGGCTTCCAAGAGAACAGAGATAAGGCAGCTGGTCAGAAATTCCAGGATTGCCACCAGTCACGTGGCCTTGAAGTTAACCTCCTTAAATCTTAGTCTCCTGGAATATAAAATCTGAGCTCTAATAACACATGCCTCAAGGACCTCTATAGTGAGCCCTGCGACTCAAAACCCTGGCACTTGGTCCACACAGGGCAAGGCCACTCCATGTCTGCCCCCAAATGCATGCCATGCTGCAAACAGGCACCACGAGGACCAAGCCGATAGTCACAGATTATGGACATCTTGATAAAGTACGTCTATTGTAAGTTTATGGTAGAGCCTGGAACAAGCTTCATGGGCCTCAGAGATCTATTTACAAAATAGGTGTTTTTCGATTGATTCTTCAAGGTAAAACGCATATACACAGAACATGTACACTCATGTGGGATCAGCACTATAGACTGCGGTCGACACTTGAGGGTAAGGCAGCCTCGCTGTGGTCTTGGCTACCTATGGCCACCTGCAGATGGCTAAAAAACCCAAGAGGTTGAAGGAGCCACAGTTTGCCATCTTGTATACCGCTCTGCCTTTCAAATGAGGAAGGTCTTATTTCAAAGCACCATTTGGTCCCATTGTGGCCCGTGCTTCACAAACCATTGAGGTAATGTTTATTCACCCCTCACTTTAGCAACTATTTATGAGCAGTGTTTATAAGTTCCCGTGAGCACCCGGCGGTTATTAGTGCTACGCAAACCAACAGCCGTCAACATTGGTTAATCTAGACAGAACACAGGGGTAGCTCCAACGCAGCATGTGATAGTCTGTCTCTGGGTTTATTCAAGTGTAATGCACCTTTAATGTCAACTTAGATTTTTCAGCTCCCTTCACAAGGCTCGCAGTAATTATAGTCAACAGGGAAACTGAACTCAGCCCAAGAAGAAGCCCGACAGGAAACCGTGGGGGGAAATTTCAAAACAAGACACAAACTCCTGTCAATTTCCAAAAACAAAAACAAAAATGGATTAGAAAAAAAGAAGTGAAACTCGCCCAGTGTGATAGAATACAAGGAATGCGAAGCCGTGTGCTGGGCGACACTGCCAGGGCTTTTTTGGAGAAAGGATGGGTGCCATCCCGGGCTGGGACTAGCCTGGCACGAGCCCGGTCCACACTTTCTCCTCCAAGACGAGTGTGCGAGCCAATCATCAGCTTATTTTTGGCCTCGCAGTTAATGATCTGTTGGTGCCCACTTTTCTCTTTGTCACAACAACTGGGGCTGCAGCTGAGGCACAGCTGGCCTCTCTCTCGCCCAGCCTATAATTTACTTTAACAGCTTTAGGGACAAGAGGAAATGGCAGAGTGCCCCGGAGCCCCACACTTGCTTCAAAAATTAGTTCCGTACCCTGCTGTATATACTCACAAGTATTTTAGGCAAACAGTGTAGGCAGGTCTGACCCATGTGAGCGTGGACACTGCTGGCTTGGGGCTGCTGGAAGGCTGGGTTGCTGTGGAGAACACGGGGGAAGTGGGATGAGCCACTGAGTCAATACACTCTGTGTGCGTGCGTGCGTGTGTGTGTGTGTGTGTGTGTGTGTGTGTGCATGTGTGTGAGAGTGTGTATATGTGTGTGAAAGTGTGTGTGCGCGTGTGTGTTCCTATATGAGTATGTTGTGTGTGTGCATGTGACTATGTTAGCACATCTGTGTGAGTGCATGTATATGTGTGTGAATATGTGGGTGCATGTTTGTGTGAGACTGTATGTGTGTGAGTGGTATGTGTATGTGAGTGTATGTGTGTGTGGGGGGGGTGTGTGGGTGTGTGTGTAGAGAGAGAGAGAGAGCTAGCAGCATGCTTCCTGAGTGAGTGGATATGAATAAAGTTTTCCCTGATAGCTTAGAAACTAGTAGGATTTAATATTCTTTTGTTTTTCATTTGCATATTTCTAGGTTATAGCTGAATATTATAAATATATATAATGGGCAAAAGAGAGTGATCATCATTTCCATTCCCTTAAACTAATATCATTTCTCTGGGTTGAGAAACTTTGAATTGAATTCTTGTAAGATGTTTGTTTGTTTGTTTGCATGTGTGTATGTGGTGCATGTGTGTGCATATCTATGGGAATCTGTGGGGACACACGTGTGGGTGTGGGTGAGCATGCAGATACATGAGTGTGAATCTGCTTCTTGGGGTCTGAAGTTGATATGAGACGCCTTGTTAGTCCGCCTCCACTCTACCAAGGCCTCTTGCTTAACTTGGACCTCACCAGCTTTGGCTGTCATGGGTGGCCAGTTTGCCACAGATATCCCATCACCACCTCCTGGGGGTTGGGATTGGCTAGTTTGCCTCAGATACCCCATCACCACCCCTGGGGGTCGGGATTGGCCAGTTTGCCTCAGATACCCCATCACCACCCCTGGGGGTCAGGATTGGCCAGTTTGCCTCAGATATCACATCACCACCCCTGGTGGTCAGGATCGCAGATGGACCACCATGCCTGCCTGTTCTTTCTTGGGGATCTGGACTCCTGAAATCTATGATAAGTTGTTGGAAACCGTGGTGCTCCCTCTGTGCTGCAGGAGAAAAGCACTGACTATACGTGACTATCCGGGCTATAGGTGGCATTCATTGTCACAAATCCCTCCATCGCCAGCGTGCTTCCCTCTCCCCAGACTGACTGCCACTCTTCTGCTCTTTCCAGGAAGCCGCCTTTTTCACACAATGATTCTCTCCCTATGTCTGACTTTATTCAACACAGTGTCCTCTCTATTGTTACACATGGCAGACCTTCATCCCTGTGGCTAAACAGTATCTCTTAAGTAAGCATTTTCCTTATCTGCTCCTTCTACAAACGTGTGTCAGTTCTGATCACAGGCCTGAAGTGCAAGAGCAGCAACTCCCACCCCTCACCCCATGTAAGCCACGCCTTAGAAACACAACTGTGGCCTCGAGCTGGCTCAGCTTCTCAACCTCTCCCTGGGACTTTGAGACTGTCCCTGGAGGTGGCAGAGCGGAAGGAGGTTCTGTGGGATGCAAACCTGTTTGTTTCCTATGTCCAGCTCACAGTGTCCCCACTTGTGATACCAAGTCAGCCAATCTCCTGTCCATGTATCCAGCATGGAGAAGCTCTGGACTTCAGGGTTCCTCACAGGCTATTTAAGTTTGGGAACAAAGGCGATGAAGGCAGGAGCGGTGTCCCTGTTGGAGCGAAGGAATGAGGCAGAGCCCAGGTAGCTAGAAAGGCTGTAGCAGTGGGCCGGAGCTCCCTGTCGTGGTGACTCTTGGTTGTCAACCTGACTGGGCAGGTATGTGAGGGTAACTAGCGGAAGGAGGAGCTGAAGGAGTGAGACCCTCCTCCAGAGTGGGCAGCTCCTTCCCTCAGCAGCCCAGACAGAAAGGGGTCCCAGGGGAAAGCAGTGCTGCCATTGGGTGCACACCTACACTCCTGGCTTGTGTGTGTATCTGCTCCACTGCTGCAGCAGCCCCCGCCTTTGTTAGCATCTGAACCCTGCTCCTCCAGTCTCCCAATAGGGACTGAAGGCCAGCGGCTCTCCAGGAATCCTCCAGGCCTTCAATACCAGAATGCGAAAGCTGAAGCCATCAGCTTCATGAACTGAGCAGTTACTGGGGCCTCTTCAGCATGCAGATAGCCGCCCATCGAACTACCTACCCAGTATCATATGAGCCGACCTCATAAATCCCCTTTGTAATACAGATTTGTCTATCAGTTGTGACCCGCAGAGAACCCTGGCTAGCACACTGACCCAGGAGACTTTCAAGAACGGGGGGAGGGGCTGTCACTGTCGCAAGCAGTGGAGTGCAGCTTTCCTTATGCTTCCTTTTCCATAGGCAGCGGCTGCTGGCTTTGGACTTGGACCTTCAGGGGAAGCTGTTGTGAGGAGGCCCCTCATAGTGGGAGAACGAGTAGCAGGTCACCTGACAAGCGCTCCTGGGGACAGAAGGTGTGGAGGGTAAGGGCAGGCAGGAACCTCGCTGCAGCTCTGGGAAGCTCATGGTTCCGTCGTGTGTTCTCGGCACTGGGAGACTGAGTGGCAGCACGGCACAGGGCAGCAGACAACAGAGCCTGAAGCAGCCCATCCGGTCACTGGCCACTCCTCAGTCACAACTGTCGAGGCAAATTCTGCCTCCTTTAGAACATTTCTGTGTTAACTCCTTCATTTCCTATAGCCTACATAGAAGCTATATTTTCCTTTTTAAAATGCTCGCCTCTGACTTAAAACATTCACATGGCCATCACAGTGTTCTCATGGCCCTGTGCTCCCACAGCCATCATAGTGCTCCCACGGCCATCACAGTGCTCCCATGGCCATCATAGTGCTCCCACAGCAGTCACAGTGCTCCTACAGCTATTATAGTGCTCCCAAGGCTATCACAGTGCTCCCACAGTGCTCCCACAGTCATCACAATACTCCCAAGGCTATCACAGTGCTCCCATAGCCATCACAGTGCTTCCCAAGGCTATCAGAGTGCTCCCATGGCCACCACAGTGCTCCCACAGTTATCACACAGTACTCCCAAGGCTATCACAGTGCTCCAAGGCTATCACAGTGCTCCCACAGCCATCATAGTGCTCCAATAAGCCATCACAGTGCTCCTACAGTCATCACAGTGCTTCCAAGGCTATCACAGTGCTCCTGTGGCCAAGCCACGTGCTCCCACAATCATCACAATGCTTCCAAGGCTATCACAGTGCTCCACGGCCATCACAGTGCTCCTGTGGCCACCACAGTGCTCCCCACAGTCATCACAATACTCCCAAGGCTATCACAGTGCTCCCGTAGCCATCACAGTGCTCCTACAGTCATCACAGTACTCCCACAGCCATCACAGTGTTCCTGTAGCCATCACAGTGCTCCCACAGCCATCACAGTGCTTCCAAGGCTATCACAGTGCTCCTGTGGCCACCATAGTGCTCCCACAATCATCACAATGCTCCCAAGGCTATCACAGTGCTCCCACGGCCATCACAGTGCTCCCATAGCCATCACAATGCTCCTACAGTCATCACAGTACTCCCACGGCCATCACAGTGCTCCCAAGGCTATCACAGTGCTCCCATAGCCATCACAATGCTCCTACAGTCATCACAGTACTCCCACGGCCATCACAGTGCTCCCAAGGCTATCATAGTGCTCCCGTAGCCATCACAATGCTCCTACAGTCATCACAGTGCTCCCACGGCCATCACAGTGTTCCCATAGCCATCACAGTGCTCCCACGGCCATCACCCCATGCCTCATTGATCCCACCCTTCTTATTTCTCTTTCTTAACTCACTTGAAACTCCTCTTTGGAGCTCACCAAGGATACCCACATCACTTGACTTATCAGGCCATCCTTGATTCTCAGTTTACACACCTGCAACCTTTAGGTGAGATGATGTCATAATTAAATACCGAGAATCCTGGGACCAGATGATCGGGTTTCAAATACAGGCTCAGATGCTTGTGAGCTATGAAACTGGGCAAGATTATTTACTTCTGGGCTTTGCTTCTCATCTGCAGGGAAGAAAAACCTCCCAGGAAGCTGATAGGGATGCAATGAATCAGGTGTTGAGTCTCAGAACAGCGACTAGCCTGCCAGAAACCCTGGCTGTTCCAATAGTACTAATTAAAAATTCAGCCCGCCTTTAATTCCTTTGACTTCCAGGAATACCTGATTCACATGATTTCCTGACTGCTACCTCCTTGGGCTCCTTTGCTGGCCATCATTTCCTCAGTCCTAATTACTGAGTTGCCTCATAATCCCATGCCTTCATGCGCCATCAGTATGTCATGCCGGAGGTTCCAACCCAAACTAGAAGCTGTGTAGAAATTGCTTCTTGATATCTAGATCCCCAGATATCTGAGAATGCTCAGATTCAGCCTTTCTTCCATGTCCCGATAGCCACTGGGGTCCTCTCACCTTAACCGGGGTTTCTGCCCAAACACTTTCTCCAGAGACACCCATGGGCTCTTCTTCCTCCTTGATCAAGTCCTTGCTTAGGTGCCATCCTCTCAGGAAGGTTTCTATGATTGTCTAATCTAAATTTAGAGTTCCCTCAACTCCACCATGCCCTGCTGACCTCTTCTGCCTTGTCCTCCTCTCTGTGTGGCACTTGCTAATTCTAAATGTACCAGATATTATCTTACATGGTTGCTAGTCTGCTGTCCCGATCAGACTATCAGCTCCAAGTGGAGGAAGACTTTGTTCCATGCTGCTTACTGCGGTCTCCAGCCCCTCTCCTGATCATATTAAATGCTGGGGACATATTTCTCAAATGAATACATGAAGCATGAGCAAATGATTAACATGGTAGCACAAAGCCTTGGGGAAAGCTAGGTTCTAACAAGGGATCCACTGGGAGTCTTCCCTGTGGGAGCCCACAAGACTATACAGTAATAGACATCTGACAGATCCATAAGGCACACCCACAACTTATGGAGCACCACGTTTTGCAGAGCTGTAGGAAGACTTGTCCTTTTGGGAAAGTCACTGTTATAGCTGTAGAAATCTTGTGAAGCCATGATTCTTCCCTTCGAAATGGGATTCATTCCCAGAACGCCTCAGCAGTGTGACTTCTATGCGGGTGGCAGAATGACTGCTTCATTCCCCCACTCTATGAGGCCTTGGAGGGATAACATTCACTCTTTTCTAACAGTCAAATTTATATAGAGCCAGTTCCACAAAATTACCTGATAACAGACCATATAGAAATTTCTAGAGAAGACAGGCACTGAGCAGGAAGGCAGCATATTCCGTCTTTGGCTAAACAAACAAATCTAGGTGCCCCCCAAAGCTGGTTATCACCACACACACACACACACACACACACACACACACACACACACAAAAAAAAAAAAAAAAAAAAAAAAAGATTAGATGAGGGGAATGGGTGACCCAGGATTCAGGGATGTTTATTAACTTTATCTAATGGTTTGGGACGTCAGGTACTTCCCCTTGAATGCTGGTTCTTTCCTGGGTGGTATCACCTGTTCTGGAGTACTGCTTTGTCAGGTTCTACCTGCTCTTTTTGTGATTTCGATATGCATATTATCATTGCCCTTGCCTATGGAATTTATCAACTATGTCTGTAAAAACTAGAAACCTTGTGGAGCTCACCCCTTCTTTCTCTTCTTCTCGCTACTTCTTCTGCTTCTTCCCCTTACTCTTCTTCTTTCTTCTCCTTATTCTTCCCCCTCTTTCTTCTTCTCTGTGCCCTTCCATTTCACTTTCTCCCCTCACATGAAAAATAAAGAACATAAAGCGGTAACACACTTGAGTTCATTTTTTTACCCTCGGATCCTCACCTGCCATAGACATCCTGTTCTGAGCCCTAAGTGGGTACTGAGGTTGGTACCCCAAGGGCCCCGATACTTTCCCCCATCCATGGGCTTTCCAACTAGTACCCTCAAATCAGGACAATTAAACAAAGAAAGCATGAAACCTTGTCCTCTAGAGTAGGAGGATGAGAGAATCATTGTAAAGGCCTGTGCCCACCTATGGCCCTGCAGATACTTACTTCTACTATCAGTGCACACAGCGTGTGATCGAGAGTGACCCATGAGGGACCTGTTGGCCTGTGTCAGGATTTCTCTTGAGTGCAAAGGGGGCCCAGTGGCCTTGAATGTGATAGAACCAGGTGTTGGAAGGGCTGCTGCTGGGAAGGGAGAATGCTCGCTGCTGAGCCCCTGGCGGCAGCCGCTGAAGAAAACTGAGCTTGGCTCCCGGCAGAGGAAAGGTAAATTCTGAAGGTTTGATGAGGCATAACAGAACATTTCCACATTGGCTTCTGAATTAGCAGGTGAGTGATTAGGTGAAGTCGCCACTAGGAGAGGAGGGAGAAGAAGACATGGAAAGAAAAGTTTACTTTGAACCTAAAGCCTACCATGAGTTTGTTTCCCATTGTGAAGTCTTTGAGCCACTACATGCTCCCCCTGCCCCCATCTCCCCACACATACATAGAATTCTCCAGAAATTTACTAACAACACACTTTAATTATTCTTCTGCTCATCCCTGTTGCCCACTGTCCTTAAAAAATCTAGCTTTTAATTCATTGCACAGATTTTGGCTACCTGCACTGTATACTAATAAAGCAACCACAGTTTCTCTGAGGAAGGATGGATTCTAGGCCTGACACAGGGCATGTCAAAGGAGCCTGAAGTGTGCCAGAGTTCCAGGAAGCACTCAGAACCACACTCAACAAGGGACAGACACATACATCATAGAAGGCTCCCAATGGCTGAAGCTCAGACCCTGTGAACAAGTAAATAATCAACGCAGTATGGCCTATAACCCGTAATATAAGATAATAACCCGTCAGAGTTGGAAGGAATCTTTAGTAATTGCTAGCATTCATCACCAATCCACTAAGAGCTGTTCTAAACCTTGTCCACTCAGCCACTTAATTCTTTCCGCAGCCAGACTGGTAGTGAGGGGAGGGGAAGATTATTGGCTTCCCAAGTTCACACAATTAGCCAATGGCAAGGCCAAGACCAGAATTCAGCTCATCTGGCTACAGACCTCACATTGTTAGGTAAAGAATTACCTAACATTGATAGCTTTGGTAACAGTCTTTTCCACTGAGGCATTCAGCCTGGTCGTCATGGGTAGGGTGTTCCTGGTGTCATAGCACAGCCTGGTCATCACGGGTAGGGTGTTCTCAGCATCATAACATAGCCTGGTCATCACAGGTAGGGTGTTCCCCGTGTCATAGCACAGCCTGGTCATCACAGGTAGGGTGTTCCCAGTGTCATAACACAGCCTGGACATCACAGGTAGGGTGTTCCCCGTGTCATAACACAGCCTGGACATCACAGGTAGGGTGTTCCCTGTGTCATAGCATAGCCTAGTCATCACAGGTAGGGTATTCCTGGTGTCATAGCACAGCCTGGTCATCATGGGTAGGGTTCTCCAGGTGTGATACCACAGCCTGATCATCACAGGTAGGGCTCTCCAGGTGACATAGCACCATTCATTGTTGGCTGGCATGGGTCAGAAAAATGTCTCTGGTCAGGTAGTTTAGTGCTTCTGTTCTCTACTTAATATTTTAATTGCTGTTTGACAGTTTCATACATTTACATAATGCATTTTGGACTTTTAAAAGGGGGCAGACACTCATGTATGTTTATATGCAGAGGTCAGAAAATAATTGTGCAGACTGTATTCTCCGTCATCTGTGCAGGTTCTGGGAATCAAACTTAGGCTGACAGGCTTGGCAATCGAGCACCTTTATCCACCGTGCCACCTGCCTACTCTTTAAAATCAACTTAATCCTCTTTCTTGAGCAGCCCACTGATTGGCTGGGGAGCCTAAGGTGGAGTCAGACTGTCTCTATGTTGGGAAAGAACCACCGTTTCCTGCGATGGTCCTTAAACTGCCCAGGGACACAACTTTCTCATCATTGGTCTTTCCAACAGCAAAGCTTTGTCCCCTCCTCACGTGGCCTTGTCTATCCTATTCGTGTGCACTTTAAGAAAGTAAAACTCGGTATATTGGTACAAGCCATGCAGGCAGAAAAGCTGGTATGAATTTTAGGTTATCCTGGTGAGATTGAGTCCCAAACACATATATAGACATGGTCCTAATTAACAATGGGCACTTAAGGAATGTTACTGGAACTGCAGTAGGCGCATTACTGAGAAATGTGAGATTCCCGGAATAATGACAACCTATCATAGCTATTGTAAGAACAGAGTTCTCCTGGTTCTGAGGTCTGGGGCAAATGCTTCTCCTGGAGTCAGACGTAGTTATGTGAAAGGCTGGTCAAACAACTGAGAGAGCCAGTGTAAACATCCGGAAGTGACCGTGTCCAGTGAGGAGAGGACTCACGCGCAGAGCCTGAAGGACCTGTTTCCAGACAGCAGCTAGAGTCAGAGTTCAGGAGGGGTTGCTGAGATCCACAGGCTCACAAGGCATGGTTCTGATGCTCCTTTTGGTGACTGACATGTTTCTGCTCCAACGGTACAAACTCTACAAACCACCACCACCAGCACAACACAACAAAGCATCTAAATGAAAACTTGCTTGATTGAGAATCACACAATTTAATTTTTAAAAGAAGGTAATAGGTATAAAGATTTGTCTCTTCCTGCTATGGCTCAGATATGATCTGGCTATGTCCCTGGAAGTCTTGTCACCAGGATGGCAGTGCTAATAGATCACAGAACCCTTCAAGGGTGGAGCCGAGTGGAAAGGTGGTTAGGACATAGGGCCTCCACCTTCAGAAGAGATTAATGGTGATCTGAGAATGAGTTCTCAGGAAAGTGGGAGTTCCTAAAAGCAAAAGTTGGACCCACAAATCTCTGTACCTTTTTGTCTCACCCTGTAATCTCTTGTGTGCACTCTACAATGTCATGGCATTTGTTTATGAGTTCAAAGCCCAACAGTTGTTGGTTCCATGTTCTTGAGTCTCCTAAAATTGTGAGTGAAATAAACTTCTTTATAAAGTAGCGCAGTCTGGAGTATTCTGTGATAGCAACAGAAAACTGGTAGGAAAAATCAAGGGTTGTAGTTGTTGGTTTTGGTATTTCCTCCTTTTATGAAGATGAGAATGTAGCTAGGTGATAAAGGCATACTCTCTGGAGTCAGACCACAAGGATGCTAACTCGGAGTCTTCCCCTCATGAGGTTCTTGCTCCAGGTAAGTTCTGGAAAGAAGCTCTATTGTCCCACACTCTTTGAGGCCAAGGTAGGAGACAACAGCAGCCTGTGTGTCATAGGATCAGAATTTGGGAGTTCAGGAGGGCAGGAAGTTAACCTGACACATCTGTGGGATCAGTGGCACAAACAAGGCTAAGTGTCCAAGGGGAGGCTGGAGTCTTTGCCATCCTGGGTGGGTTAAGAATTTAAAGCTCAGTTGGGCGGTGGGTGCAAAGTTCTTTAATCCCAGCACTCTCGGGAGGCAGAGGCAGGCAGATCTCTGTGAGTTTGAGGTCAGGCTGGTCTACAAAGCTAGTTCCAAGACAGGCTCCAAAGCTACAGAGAAACCCTGTCTCAGTACTGGATGGCTTTTTAAGTTAACTCTCCCTAAGGCAAAACAAAACAAACATGAGTGGGACTTATGGGTACATGTGAGATTTTTTTTTTTCACCAAAGAAAGGAAGATGCTGGGCAGATGTCTGCTTGGTGATAAGGGAATCTTATTGATCCAAACCCTAATGTTGCCTTTCCTTAGCTATTGGCTGAGTGAATGGAAGGTTTTGTGAGCTCAATTTAAAGGGGAACCTGGACCCCACCAAACAGACTTTAAGTGGCCTGGGCTTCCACCTGTGGAGAGTGTGTGTGCCTGAAGGATCCCTGCACGTCTTCCCCCAACACTCGGGGTACTCACCATCCACTTGAGTAAAAGGGAATTTTGGCTTTCTTAAGAGAGATCTCACCTCAGCGTAAACACTGGCTCTTGCGATCTGTCCGAGTCAGGGCAAATTCCTCATGTCTCGGCTCCTGGCCTGACAACTGACTTGGTAAGGGCAGCATTGTAGTGCAGATGTGGTGACTAAAGCCCTTCATCTGCCACTTCCTGACCCCAGACCATAATCAGCAAAGGGCAAGCCTCCTTCTACCTCAGGCTGTGAGCTGCGCTTCTGAGGCTGCTACTTCCGGCTCGGGGATGGGAACCCTGACACTCGCAAAGTCTTACAGATCATCTAAGCTCAGATACATGATGGAGAGCTGAGCTCTTCCAGGTTCAGCCGACTTCATAGGGAGCAGAAAAAGTCAAGGGTACTTCCAGGGGCTAGAGTTGATGGTGGCCCTCAGCAAGCACACACAGAGTGTGAGGACTGCTTCCGTGAGTCAGTTTGACTAGGCTATCGTGCCCATTTGTGTAGTTAAACACTAATCTTAGGGAAAGGACTTTTTAGCTTCATTTAATGTTTACAGTCAGGGACTCTGAGTGAAGTAGACTGCCCTTCATAACATGGGTAGGCCTTATTCAATCAATTAAAGTATTAGTGCACAAAGGCCAAAGTTTCCTGAAGAAGGAGGGATTTGATCTCAAGAGAGAAACATGGAAGCCCTACCCAAGTTCATAGCTTGCCTGACATAGCCTGCAGTTTTACATCCAAGACTTCAATCTCAATTCTTACTTGAATGTCCATCTGGTCCAACCCTGTGGATTGCCAGTCCCCTCTATCACACAACCAGTCTACTCAAATAAACCTCTCTCCTGTGTTTTCTCTCTCTGACAGAAGTCAGACTAAAAGAGAAGCAGATGAATGATAGATGGTAATAGGATAAACAAACCCTGGAGAGATGGGGGATTGATAGATTAAGAGATATGTCAAATGCTAATGGATAATAGAAGTTTTACTAGGAACAAATCTAAGGGTAGATATACAGGGCAGAGAAATGATGGATAATGGTGCATTGACAGATAATATAAAATTACAGGTACATAAATTATAAATACAGATTATAAGTAAAAAATTATAGAGACATGGTGATAGATACATAAATACATAGATAGATGGATATATAGAGATAGATAGGTAGATAGATGGATAGATAGATAGATAGATAGATAGATAGATAGATAGATGATTGGATGGACACACAGACAGACAGACAGACAGACAGACAGATAGATGATAGATGATAGATAGATAGATAGATAGATAGATAGATAGATAGATAGATGATAGATAGATAGATAGATAGATAGATAGATAGATAGATAGATAGATAGATAGATAGATAGATGATTGGATGGACAGACAGACAGACAGATAGATAGATAGATAGATAGATAGATAGATAGATAGATAGATAGATAGATAGATAGATAGATAGATAGATAGATAGATAAGTAAGTGGGTGGGTGAGCATTTCGTGAGAATGAATGGAAGCAGCCACAGCCAGTCTGGAATACCTTCAGCACATACTGAGGTGGCACTGGGATTTTACTAATTGGTGAAGAACAAATATAAACCCAGACTTGAGATTCATCTTCATGGGCATGGCATTTAAAGCCAAGCAGATTGCCATGCCTCACAGAAGAGCATTTAGGGACAGATGTGAAATGGTCTCAGGAATGGGAGAAGGGCAGAGAGACAGAGCTGCTCAGAGAAGAAATGGTGGGAGGAGACAGAGGAGGGCCAAGGAGGCCTTGTAGACAGAAGGCTGATGGGGGCAAAGTGCAGGAAAGGCAGGACAGCTCTCTCATCTCCTGTTTTAGTGTGATGCTATAAGACACACGTGACACAACTCACACTTCCTTTGTCCCCCTGTTCATCTCTTTTTGTGTGTCTGGACATGTGTGCATGAACACATGCATGAGGGAAGGAGAGGCCAATGTCGGCTAACTTCCTCAGTCCTTCTCCACTGTGTGCTTTGAGGCAGAGTCTCTCTGGCTGAGCCCAGAGCTTTCTTACTGGCTAGATACAGTGGTCAGTAAGTTCTGGGACTCCTTCCGTCTCCCCACATAGGACTAGGTTACAGACATGTGCCACCATGCCTGGACTGCATTCGTGAACTCACACAATTACTCATGCCTGCATTGAGTCTCCACAAGAAATCAACAGTCAGGCATGGATGGAGGAGGACCCAACCCCTCACTGCTGAGTTATCTGCTATTGATATATTTAGAGGGAGAGGGAGAGAGATAAAGAGAGAGAGAGAGAGAGAGAGAGAGAGAGAGAGAGAGAGAGAGAGAGAGAGAGAACGCATGAGTTACTGCTTTCAGTGGTGTACCCACTGATGAACCTCTCATGGACAGTCTCAACCCAACAGCCACAAAGATGGCCTCAGTTAAATTAAACGGATCATAAAATGAAGACCTAAAGCCATTGAATCTGGGAAAGGAACTGGTAGAGATGGGGACGTACTAAGGAGACAGGATAGAAGGCTGGGAGTGTTGGAATATATCAAACATGCATGCAAACTTGCCAAAGAACAAGATTAAACTATAAAAAACAAGTAACCATCCCAGGATGGGTTCAGGCATCACTGTAAAAAGTGTAGATACAGTCCGGAGGTAGATTCCTACCAGGGGCCACTGTATAAAGCCACAGCTGCCAGCGGTTGTCAGGTCCAGAACAGCTCACCTGTTCTTCTGTGTGGTCTGAGAAGAGGAACCCGGGAATCTACCTGGAACAAAATGGTGCCAAAGGAGAGGAAATACTTTTCTTTTGACAAGGTGTAATCCCAAGCTGCCTACAAACAACAGTGTAGCCAGAGCCACATGAGCTGAAAACCAGACATTTTGAAATGTAGATGACAAACCTCAGTTTGCAATGTTTGTTTCTGCAAGAATATGCTGCTGACTGGTCTCAAAAGAGTTCCCACAGTAAATTTCCATGTAATCTGAGTTCACACACATTCATCTCTCTCTCTCTCTCTCTCTCTCTCTCTCTCTCTCTCTCACACACACACACACACACACACACACAAGCAATCCATGTTCTGAAGCAGACAAGGGTAGAAGCATAGGAGATGTGTTAGCCTGGGATTGTCCTTGGTCTTAATTACAACACTCTTCCCTCCCACCATACTATTGTACTTGGCAGCCGGGCCCCTTCAACCTGCACCTCCCATGCACCAAATACTTCTCTCCCAAAACTGCACCTAGCAACCAACAGAACACCCTAGCCTCCCCCACCTCAGGCTGAACATTCCCCATCTCTGAACAATAAGTTTCCTCCCTCGTTGTAACAACTGAATTTAGAGAGTTTCTATTCAAATATACTCCCAATATATCCAGGCATGCAGAACAGAAGGGCCAATCTGGCCTGAACTGGTTTTTGAGTGCATGTACAAATTATATCTTCAAGTGAACTTTTAGAGAGAATACATATTTACCAGCTTGTGCCTATGCGTAATTGGGTATGCATATTATTAAAATCAGATGCATTTTATGGGAAGGGATATGGCAGTAGGAAAAAATAAATTTGCCCTAATCTATTAATCAAAATAGAGAACCACCCAAGCTATACTTCGACAGCTTGTAACACCCCAAAAGGAAGCCCCAGATAATTATGGGCCCTTCAGTACCCTCACTCAAGTGGCCCAAATCCTATTGATCCTGAATACTCTGTACTGTTGCTGCAGTCTGAATAGTGTTCTCTTATGAAACTGTGTGAGTCCCTGTTTTCAGGTGGGATTAGAAGTCAAAATCAGGAAACTCTCAAACTAGACCTGACCCTCTGGTAGCGTATTCACATATGCTACACATGACATCTGTCTTCTGAGTCTGGCGTAGGTTTCCCTTCGCATAATGATTCCCAGTCCCATCCGTTTTCCTTCAGATGCCATAATTTCGTTTTTCTTTGTGGCTGCATAAAAATATACATTGTGTGTATGTATCATGTCTTAATCTGTTCATCTGTTGATGGACAGCTAGGCTGGTTCCATGCCTGACTATTTTGTGAACAGTTCACCGATGATCATGTATGTACCAGTACCTCTGTGTGTTGACTTTAGGTACATGCACAAGGGTGCTATAGCTGTGTCATATGGCAGTTCTAATTTTAGAGTTTTGACAAACCTACACACTGATTTCCATAATGACTGCACAGGTTTATACTCCTTCCAGCAGTGATTAAAGGTTCCTTTTCCGCCAATTTTTGGCCAGCATTTGAAGCCATTTTTTTGATGAGAGCCACTCCGACTTGAGTGGGGTGAACTCCAAGAACAGTTTTAATTCACATTCCTCTGGTGACTAAGGGTGTTGGATACTTTTCGCTCTATTTATTTGTCTTGTATTTCTTCTTCTGAGGCCAATCAGTTCATTTTTGTCATTTTTTGAGTATTTTTTATGTTTAATTCTTGCAAATCTTTATAATTCTAGATATTAATTTCCTGAATGATATTACGTTTAGTTCTGGGTACTTTCGAAGCTCTTGTAAGTGTTATTTTCCCTTGATTTATTTCTTAGTAACTATATTACTCATATCAAGGAAAGTTGCTGATATCTTGCTGATTTTGTGCCCTGCTACTTTGCTGAAAGTATTCATCAGGACTTCAGTCTTCTGGAGGGGTCTTTACTGTCCTTTAAGTGAAGGCCTGTGTTGTCTGCAAGTAGGGATGGTTTGACATCATCTCCTGTTTGTACCCATATCCCTCTCCTGTCTTGCTGCACTCGCTAAGACTGAGCACAAGGCTAAGGCTAAGTAAGAGTGGAGACCGTGAACTCCCGTGTCTTGTTCCAGGCTTTCCAAGCGGGAAACTCAGTTTTGTCTCATTTACCAAAAAGTTGGCTCTAGGTTTGTCACATAAATCTTTATTATATTGATGTGTCCTCCTTCTGTTCCTAGTTTCCTCAGGGTTTGGGGTGTTGTGCTTTGTCAGAGGCCTTTTCTGTATCAGTTGATAAGATCATGTGACTTCTGCTCATGAGCATGTGTGTACATAGACCATGCTTGTATCCCTGGAAATAAGCAAATTTGGCCATGATATATTATCTTTTAAATGTGTTCTTGAATTTCACGTGCAATGTTTTTATAGCCAATATTTGCATCTGCTTTGATCCATTCTCTTGACTGTTTCCACCATGGTGTGAGCTTTTCTCTCTAGGATCTGCCTTAAGCTCATCTCCTGGATTGTATCTTCACTCAAGTCGTTGGTCATTTTTAGTCAAAAAACTTGCATCTTCTGGAATTCTGCCTGCTCCAGCGTCACTGAGACCAGTGGTTTGAGGGTCCTATTGTCTTACCTCTCAGGCTCTTGAATTTCTGTGCTTGCAATTTTAACAAGTTTAGTGTGAATAGTCGTGGTGTGTGTTTTTGTATGCATGTGTGTGAGCTGTGTGTTTGTGTGTGTGGTACATGTGTCTGTGTCTTTTTGCATATATCTACTTGTGTATGTGTGTGAACATGTTGTGTTTATCCTTGTGTGGAGGGTGTGTGGTGCGTGTGTGTGAAGAGAAGCTTCTCCCTGAACAGTTTATTTCTGAAGGTTCAGTCTCCACAACCACTCAACAATGACAAAATAAACTCCTCCTGGCAGCAATCTCTCTTTGCCCTGGACCCTAATCTTTTCTGCTTGTGCCTGTCAGGGATCCTTGCACTTCCTTTGTGGACTTCGGGGGCACCTCATCACTTTGGAAAAGGATCTACTTTTTCTTATTCTGAGTCTTTCCTTCACCAGTTCACAGAGAAGCAGCTGCCAGTCCTGCATCTTCTCTGCAAGTCTATTCAAGAAAGTATTTTCAATGATCCAAATGAAAGATATTCTGACTGAAAATAGAAGGTCCATAAGTGTATTGAATAAATGCTCATATCAGAGTGGAGGTGGAATTAGGGGGCTTCAGAGAAGAGCACTGTGATCTTAGGCTCTCTTATTTTCTGGTGACATCCTGTGGGCCTTGCTGGCTGGGAGGCAGCTGTTTCCACTGCTAGTTAGTCCTTAGATAATGAACAACTTACCTGCAAATACAACCCTTCAAATACAAACCAACCCAATGGCAACATACTCCTGACACCACTTCCTGTATCTTGTGCTCTCAAACCAAATCAATAATTTCCTGATCTAAATCTATCCAGGGGAAATGTTCCAGACAACCAAGAACAGACTCCGTGCCATAGATACCACTTAATTATTCAAATGAGCCAGACCTCAGCCATCTTTATGTCTCTGCCTTAACTCCTCCGTGGAAACTCTGGAGCTTTTGGGGGGTGTGCTTTCCTTCAGTGGCACCCTTCCCCTGGGCCTATCTCTGTTTGCCCACTTGATGTGGCCACATGTTCTGCAGGAGCTCTCATTTCCATGCCACTGTGAGTGAGAAGAGACGCTCTGTTCATGGCATCAGCCAGGCAGCCCTAGGAACTAACATCTTACAAGCTTATTTTGACACAAGCCCCAAGATAGAGGAAACTGCATAAAAAGCCTGAAGGAAAATATCCTTAATTTATAACAAGAAGAAAGACTGAAGACAAAATGAACAGACATAAGAGAAAATAGTTGTAAACATTCTAAAGCATTAAAAGAACGTTCAAAAGTTTCAAGGTTCAAACACACAGAGAAACTGCCAGTATCAGGGATGAATTAAGCTACTGAGATGCTGAGAGAATACGATTAGCACTAGAATTACACACAGCACGAACATTACATTACTAAGCAAACCCCTCAACGCTGGGTGAGATAAGTCTGTCGGAGTTGTTGGTGAAGGCAACCTCAAAGGCCCCCCAAACAACACGCTAGTGTGACTCTGATATTTTTTCCTCTCTTCTTCCCCTCTGTGTTGGGTTAGATGAAATGCCCCCTCCATAGCCTCAGGCATTTGAATACTTTGTCCCTAGTTGGAGCTATCTGGGAAGGCTTGGACATTTGGCTTGTTGGGAAGAAGTGTGTCACTAGGAGTAGGGTGCGTGTTTTTAAAACCCATCCCCATCCCTAGGGTGCTCTCCTGCTTGGTGCATGTGGTTCAAGCCTCAGCTTTCTGCTTCTGCCGCCACATCTGCCGCTTTGGGCCACGCTCGACCCTCTGGAACTGTAAGCACCGCTAAAACCCGGTGTGACGTCACAGCAACAGACACAGCTAAGCACCCTCCTTCCTCTTTGCACTGTCTTCTTGCTTGCCTTTGTCATCCACAAAGCCTGTAATCTCTGACTTCCACTGCTATACTTGAGGTGATATTCTACAAGTTTCCTTAGCTGTTTATGAAGACGTCAGAACTACTATTAATTAAGTAAGGTTAAAGAATAAACATCAAAGACAGTTTCTAACTAAGTAGAGGGAGATGGACACAGTATATGCTCAGTCTCAAAAAAGACAAAAGCAGAAGAACAGTGGAAGTCAATGACAAGGAAAATGTGATGTAAGATGGTAGTTAAAACCCCAATGGGTGAGTAATTTCTAAATACACTATGAGAAAAATAACCAGTTAAAAGATAAAGTTCTAGGTGGGTTTTTTTTTACTTCAACACTCTTGGGCTTTGCCATACTACAGATGGTCACCGATGATGTCAAATAATTCAGGGTCACCAGAAAGTTCCAATAACTTCAATCTTGCATGAATCCTAAAAAAATATTAAGCAAGTAATTGACAAAAATACAGAGGATCACATCTGCCAACATCAACAAATTTTCATACATTTCTCTCAGCAAAATAATAGATGAATCAATGAAAATACAAGAAAGAGGTAGAGTCAGGCAGCACGACTGACAAGCACGATCCAGCTGAGAGGAAACGTTTTACTCTGAAGTACTCGTGAACCATTTCCAACTTGGGACCACACCCTGGCAAGTCTCAACATGTATCAGAGAGCGGATATTATCCTGACCATTCTCTTCAACCACACAGAGATTAAGGTTAAATGCCAATCAGGAGTCTAGGCCTGGCCACACCCACCTGTAATCCCAGCACCAAGATGACTGAGGGAGAAAGATTGTGAGCTCAATGGACAGCTAAGCTATATGGTGAGACTCCATCTCAAACATCTAAAATGAAAGAAAGGAAGGGGCAGATGGGGGAAAAAGAAGGAAACTGGGACTAAGACAACGGCCCATATTGCTGCATTAGCAGATTACAGGATGTATTCACGAGATCCTGCGAGGTGGCAACCACACACAAGTCTGATGACCCGTGTGCAGTTATATAAAGGTGGGAGGAGAAAACAGAATGACTTCGCCAAGTTGTCGAGCGCACACACTTGCAGAAGCACAAGCACGTGTGTACGCACACATGCACATACCATGACAATAAAATTTTGAATATTTTAAAAAAGACTTTTTAAGAAGACTGCCTTCTTGAAAAATGGAAACAAAAGAGATGGCACATTAATATTCCAGAAGAAACAGTAAACAGCTGAACTGTCAAATGTGTACAAACTCTAATCCACCGCTACTTGGTATCGGGCTTCAAAAGTCAAGTTTGAGAAGTAAAGCATCGGGAGGATAATGTGGAAAATGGCCCCTGAGGATTAATGTGCTGTCGGATATTTGCTGAGTTTACCGCAGAATACAGCTGTTGACTAGCCAGGGTATTCCAAATGTGTGTCTTAGATGTTGAGGGGACCCACTGGAGGAAAGAGAGAGAATAATTAAAGTCCAGAGTAATGGTTAAAGTAAGCTGGGGGGGGAGGGGGGAAAGAACAATTCGAAAGTCAGGACAGATTGCTCAGTTTAAATGACAGAGAAGAAGCCCAGGTATTTGGGGAATTGTGGTTAAAAAAGAATATTGGGCAGTTATTAATAAAAAAATGGTCAGCTTTGTTTTACTTTTAAACGGCACTTTTGCAATAACTAGAAAAATGGAAATTGCTCTAGCCTTTGACCCAGCAATTACCCTTACATATGTGCCAAATGGGAGCGTGTCCAAGAATGTTAATTGCCGCATTGTTTGTACTAGCAAACCTATGGGGAAGGGCCATTCTTGAAATACCCATCACCAGAGGCCCTGATTAAGGACCTGGGTTTGTTCACACAGTGGAATGCCATTCTGCAATTAAAATGAATGAGCGAGGCGGAGCGGCATCTATCAACACACGCTAATTTCAAGAACACCAATTGGGAAAATCCAGTTGGAGAGGACCACAGAGGACACCACACCATTCGGGAATATTCTCAGCAACAACACACACCAGTTTACAGCTTGTTCAGAGAGACGAGGCACCCAAGAGCCCACGTGGAAATACAAATAAGTTTGATGACGGTTTTCTTAAGAAGATGAAGGTAAGCAAGAGACTAGGAAGTATACACAGAGCCGTCAATTTTCCAAAAACAACCCCTGCGTGCAACTATCTAGTAAACATTGTGTGGGGAAGAGCACACCCTGGTAAAGAGGCCCTGTTTGTGAAAGTTTACACTTATGGAGCTCACCACTTATTTAATGGCAGGACCATTTACTAGACTTTCCGGCATGCCTTAAAATTTTTATAATGAGAAGATAATCAACAAACTAATGCCATGCAAACTTAAGTTTACCAGAAGGTTGATACATATGACTGAAAGAAGGGGGCAAGAAGTATTGAAATCGCCAGGCGCCGTAATATAATTATGAGCCAGAATGGTTGCTGCCCTCAGGAGGGTGGCAAAGTGTGGAAAGCAATATGATACAATAGGTGTGGTAATGTGATATTAGAAATGGGCTCACTAGCACAGGGTGCGCTCTGACAAATTTGGCTGTCAAGATGTAAAGGTATCTGCTGCCGAGTCTGACATGAGTTGGGTAGCCTGAATGGTGGAAGAACAGAACCAGCGCCCCGAACTGTGCTCCGATCGCCACGGTTCTGCTTTGGCATTTGTCCCCCAACCTCGCGTGTGTGCAGCCACACTGAATTAATGTAATTTAATTGTAAAAACCTCTGAAATCGAGAACATTTAAATTATTGATGATCAAATGGAAAACGCCAAGTGGAAAGGAAACCGAGAATTAAATATCAACCAAACCTTCCACATTCCAGGTCTGGAGAATTCATCAAAAAAACCCTCCTTTAACACTGAGAAACCTCACTGTGAATAAGACTGTGAAGGACGACCAAAGGTTCGTAGCCACTGTTTTTTTTTTTTTTAATTTGGAATTTCGCAGGCGTGTAGATTGAGATATATGGTAAGAGGGGGAAAGGTAAAGAAAATCAAAGGCATTAATAATAAATGATTATGCTGTGGCTCGTCCACAGAGACCTAAATAGCCAATGAATCAAAGAAAAAGCTCCGCAGGAGAAAAGTGGGGCAGAGAAGAGAGGCAACACTCCCCATAAATTATAAAACAGTTCCCAACTACAGGCTTAGCATTTTAGCTCATCAAAACCCATCCTGTACAATCCTATTTCTGCCAAGTGACTAGCCAAGTGTCTGGGCCTGTGCGAGGAGGATGTGGGGCACCAGCTGCCATGCCTCCTGACTCCCTCTCGCTCACGGTGCTCACCGACATCCTCATGCAAGATGATGAAGCCTGGAGTTCGCGGTTTGTTGGAATCCATTGTACTCCGATTACATCAGACCTCAGACGTACGCTCACTCAACACCAGATCTAATGTATGTATTTCTGCCATTGAAAAACCCAGCAGCAATGTACATTCCAAATGGATCTGTCATTAGGAAATATGCTCCGCAGGCGACTTGATGACTGTTAATTATCTCACATTGTGTGTCTGGTTTATTTTTGTGTGGCTATAGCGAAATACCTGAGGCCGGGTACCCTCTCAAGAAAGGGATTTATTTAGCCCAGCATTCTAGGACGCAGGGGAAGTTCAAAATGAGTAGCTGCATGAGATGAAACCTGAGCTGCCTTATGGGGTGGTGACGGCTCGGTGGGCAGGATGGCGTCAGAGGGGACATGCAGGTCCATGTGCAAAAACCAGCAGGAAAAAGTAAAGAATCAGAAGACAGGCTGGCAAAGCTGACCTAATGCTTGTTTGCAACTTCTAATATTTTTCTTTTTCTTTTTCCTTCCTTCCTTCCTTCCTTGTTCCTCTCCTTCTTCCTTCCTTCCTTCCTTCCTTTCTTCTTTCTTTCTTTCTTCTTTCTTTTTCTTTCTTTCTTCCTTTCTTCTTTCTTTCTTCTTTTCTTTCGTTTTCCCCTTCAAGACAAGGTTTCTTCTGTAGATTTGGTGACTGTCCTGGAACTAGCTCTTGTAGGTCCAGGCTGGCCCTCGAACTCATAGAGATCCTCCTGCCTCATGCCTCCCAAGTGCTGGGATTAAAGGCATGTGCCACCACCGCCTGGCTTCAATTTCTAAATATTTGAATAGAATTTTTTACTTTAAAAACTTGCAAATAAATTAAAACATCGCTGACCTTGTTTAATAACTGTTGCCCTTCTTCAAGAACTAACGTGGCAAGGAGCACCATCCGGCACACACCTGCAATCCATGAGTCAGAACGTGGAGAAAGAGGAGAGATCACTGTGAGTTCAAGGCCCAGCGTGGGCTACAGCCTGAGTTCTAGGACAGCTGGGAGGTATGTTGCAAGACCCAGTCAGTCTCAAGGCCAAACACAAAGGACGTTCCATTATAGTAAATAGTAATCATTTTACATTGTCAGTGTAATCGCTCAGAGAGCAACGCTATCAGCCCGTTTCCAGAGAACCCCAAACCGTCACAGTGACCCAGACCTATCCTCCACTATTCTTGGTGCATTTGGGGTTCTCCAGCACACCCTCCACGGTGATTGCCACCACCCCAGTGCGTGCGTCCTTTCTCTTCTGCCTTGAGATTCTCAAGGACAGCACAGCGGTTGTGTCCTTTAAGGTTTTTCTTGTTGCTCAAGTAAAAGGTGTGCCTTGTGAGGGAGTTAGAAAAACGTTCTGTTAGGAGAACATCTGTAGTAACCTACATTGGAGGCATTCTTTACCCACAAATCCATTGACTTCGGTCCTCCATGTATTCCCAGGGAACCTCCGGACATGTTTATTTATGAAACCATGTTTGGAATTGCTTTTAAAAGTCCCATTAGGGGACTCATTTGCTAAGAGTGCTCACTGCTCTCACAGTGGACCTGAATTCAGTTTCCAGCACCCACATCCAGTGGCTCACAACAGCCTGTAGCTGTAGTGCAGTGTAGCCAATGCCCTCTGGCCTCATCAGACACCAGAGCTCACATGGTACGCATCAACTCACGGCACAAACATAAACACAAACTAAAATAAATAAATGAATGCCTCAGGGTTTAAAAGCAGACTGCAGAGGGATACGATGGTCTACCAATGTAAATGGCCCACCACAATGACAATCCATCGTTAGAGGTAAAACCGTCTCACTCCTCTGCCATGACTTGGCGTACCGGAGTAAGCTTTTGTCCAAATAATGAGTTCAGTGTTTCTTGCAGCCTTGTTGACTTGGTTTAGGGTCTGATAAGCTAAAACTACCAATTCAAAAAAATATGTATTGGCACCAAAGACTGATGGCATTCTAGAACCTAATCTTAGAGACTGTCTAGTTAAACATCTTCATTTCACAGTCAAAGGAACTGAGGCCCCTAGAGATCAGAGCTGTGTAGGGTTTTCGTTTGTTTGTCCCTCCCTCTTTTTTTATTGAAAATAGGTTCTTCTCTGTGCCATACATCCCAGCCACAGTTTCCCCTCCTCCACTCCTCCCAGCTCCCCTGGCACCACTCCTTTCCCCCGGAGAGAACAGAGCTGTGTTACCACCTTTTCTACAGCTAGCTGTGTGGCAGAGAGAAAGGGCAGGGCTCCCAGCCCAAGCTCCATCTGACGCCCTTGAACTTAGCTGGCAATTGCATCACAGATGTCTCTGTTGTCCTTTAACCCAGAGTTCTGGGGACAAATCTTAAAGGTGCGGGGTTTATTTAGTGACTTGACTCGACTCTTTTCATCTCCAGTTATGCATAAGGCTAAAAGCATTCCTGTATTAATCAGGAAAAACACTATATCCAATATTTAAGCCTGGAAAAACATTTTATTTAAAACAAGGGCCTCAAAGAGAGATAACGTGAGTAGGGGAAAATTCTGTCTATGTGGCTGAACGAAACAGAGGTCAGTAATTCAGATCAACTGGATGACAATACATGGGGGAATTTCAACAGCTTCAAAGTGCTATTTGTGTAGTATAAAAGTGAGAGGATGCATGCGCACATTCACACACACATGTACAAACACACGTGTACACACAAACATGCACACACACACACTCACAGACACACACCCATGAAGACACCTTTGCAACGAAATAGCATAGTTAAAAATAAGAGCAAAAAGCATGAAATGCATTTGACCAATCCTGTGCAAAAGGCTCAATATCCAAGGAAGTCACTCTCATCCAGGAAATGCAAAGTAAAACCACAGCAAGGCACCACCTCGAGACAATTAGGATGCTATCATTACAAACTGCAAAATAACACAGACGTGGAGAAGGTGAAGCCATTGCACACCATTTTCATTACACAGTGATTCCACAGTTATGGTGGGAGTCAGCTGTTGATCGCACAGAAACAGGTGCGTTAGTATAAGACCCCCGGCAGTTTTTGCTGCTAGATGCAGATTCAAAGTAGCTGAAAACCAGAGCTCAGGTACCTGCTGGACCACCTGCACAATGGCACTATTCACAATAGACAGAACATGGATATACCTGTCAACAGACTCACGGATCCATAAACACATCACACACACGCGATGGAACAGTATTGTATGGAGTTTAGGAAAGGCTCTGTAATATGCATTATGACACAATGAACCTCGTGTACATTATGCCTACAAAACAGGCCAGCACAAAATAAGAATAGTATATTATCTGAGTCCACTTGTTTGTAGTCCTTAGAGTAGCTGGACCCATAAAGACAGAAAGTAGAGTATGGTTGCCTTGAGCAGGCAAAGGGGAAAGGAAAGCGATTTAATGTGTCCAGCGTTTCCATCCGGAAGGATGCAAATATCCTGGAGATGGACAGAGATGGGTGTATGACAGTGGGAATGTACTTAAAGCCTCTCAACTAAAAAAATTCAAGCGGGCTGAAATGCTTAAAGGTCTCTGTACAAATGCAATGAAAGAGATAAGCAACCATTAGCACGGGTTCCCTTGAGTGTCTTCTCCTCACCCCCAGCTCCCCCCCCCCCCACCTATCTTTCTGCTTTGAGGTTCCATCTCTGTATGTGGAATCCATCCCTTCGCTATGGCCAAGCCTCCGCCACAAAAGGGACAGTCTTTAGGAAATAGCAGACACTCTGGAACATTCCAAAGCATCTCATCCATAGCTGATACATTCAATAAGTTATTTTCAAATGCACCATTCCCAATGAATGCTCGAAGCTCCCTCCAGTAGCTAGCTTTCTAGACGTAGTGGGAGCGTTTCCCAGTCTTTCGCCCTGGGTGTGGCTAGTTCTCCCGCCGGCATCACAGCTGAGTCTCCACTGTGAATTATGCATTGCACAGAGCTACGTCTGTTCTCATCACTGATTTCAGCATTCCTGAACATTTCTGGCTTTTCATGGAACATCCAAGAACAGAGGATACTTCCCCTCCCACCCAGGATGTGGAACAACTACTTAGGAATGCATACCAGAAAACGGCAAAACTGCAATTAACACTCAGACTAGAGGAAACTCACCGAGAATGAAGTGGGGCGGCAAACTGCCCATATAGAGCCCATAGGCCCCATTGATGAGAATACATAATCACAAAGGAATTTTACCATAATGAACTTAATCCCGCCCTAGAAGAGGCTAAAATTTGTCTCAGTACCTATATTTAAACTAGTCTCCTCCCTTGAGCCTTTGCATCGAGGATCCGGAAAAACAATAAGCCACACTTTATTTTATTTTTGCTAAAAAATTTCCACCTCCTCCCTGCCTCCCATTTCCCTCCCCCTCCCTCTACAGTCCAAAGAGCAGTCAGGGCTCCCTGACCTTTTGGGAGTCCAAGGTTCTCCCCCCTCCATCCAGGTCTAGGAAGAGTAACATCCAAACAGGCTAGGCCCCCCCAAAGCCAGTACATGCAGTAGAATCAAAACTTAGTGCCATTGTCCTTGGCTTCTCAGCAGCCCTCATTGTCTCCCTTGTTCAGGGAGTCTGGTTTTATCTTATGGTTTTTCAATCCCAGTCCAGCTAGCCTTGGTGAGCTCCCATTAGACCAGCCCCACCATCTCAGTAGGTGGGTGCACCACACATGGTCCTGACTTCCTTGCTCATGTTCTCCCTCCTTCTGCTCCTCATTAGGACCTTGGGAGCTCAGTCCGGTGCTCCAATGTGGGTCTCTGTCTCTATCTCCATCCATCGCCAGATGAAGGTTCTATGGTGATATGCAAGATATTCATCAGTATGGCTATTGGATTGGGCCATTTCAGGTTCCCTCTCCTCAGCTGTCCAAGAAACTAGCTGGGGACATCTCCCTGGACACCTGGGAATCCCTCTAGGGTCAAGTTTCTTGCCAACCCTAAAATGTAAGCCACACTTTAAAGTCCTCACGGTTGACACTGTAGGTCCTCCCAGTCTTTCTTATGGCATACTTCATGTACATGACACTCCTGTTACGTCACAACCCAGTTTGATGAGTCTCATAGTGAGCCAGGGCCAAGTCCTGTTGCCCAAAGCAAAAAGACCTAGCCTGAATCCCATGGCCTTGAGTTCATATCAATGTCTTTTACTTGTTGTGCAGGAGGGTTTTGAATAAGCCTACATGATAGCAAGAGAGACACATGTTCTGTATTCCTTCCCGAATCTTCTTTTCCTCTTATGTCTCCTTCAAGTTAGCTCCTCATCCCTAGGTGGACAAGCATCCAAGTGCACAGTGAAAAATGCAGACAGGCTGATTTGGTGGCAGAGATAAATCTCAAACCAGACGCAAGACTCTATTTTTTTCCTTTTTTTTTACGCACGAGTCACTGGATTTTACAATAGGCCACGGGGCCAGGAGTCAGCGTTTCCATTGGCTCCCATCCAGGGTGTGCCCGCCCTGGTACTTTTTCCAGTAGTTACTTAGAACTAGATCTGTCTCTTTTCCAAGAATCTTTTTCTTCTGCAAGAAGAAAGGACCTTAGCAGTGCAGGAATTAGCCAGCTCAGGCCTCCGGGTAACTCTTGCTGTTGCCTGCTTTCACGATTGCTCACACCTGCTCCAGCCAGCCAGGCAGCACATGGAAACTCAAACCTACAGCCTTGGGGAGTACACCTAAGTCATCGCCCATCTTTGAAACACGTTGGCAAAGTTTTTATTTCTCTCCGCATTTTTAATTTAGATTTTGAATTTTGTGTAGATGTGGGTGTATGCATGTGTATATATGCTGTATGCACATGTGTATACACATGTTTACACACATGGAAGCCAGAGGTCAGTGTCTGCTGTCTTCCTTGAATGCTCTCCTTCTTATTTTTTGAGGCAGTATCTCTTTCTTTCACCTAGTGTGCAACTTACAGGATGGCTAGACTGGCCAGCGAGCCCCTTGGGTCTGACAGCTCAGCACTGGAGTTAAAGATATTGGAGTAAGAAGCAGCAGGCTGCATTCCCACCTAGCTCCCAGCCGCCTGGCTAGCTTATGCCCCGAAATAACAACACACAAACTGTATTCATTTAAATACTGCCTGGCTCATTAGTTTCAGCCTCTTACTCACATCTTGACTAACCCATATCTAATAATCTGTGTAACACCACGAGTGGTGTCTTTCCAGGAAAGATTCAGCATGTCTGACCTGGTGGCTGGCTCCATCGCGTCTCTCTCCCTGAGGAGAGGCACGACATCTGTCTCAGAGAGGAGAGGCATGGCGATTGCTGGAGGCGTCTGCCTCACTCCCAGCATCCTGTTCTGTCTACTCCACCCACCTATGATCTAACCTATCAGGTCAAGCAGTTTCTTAATTAACCAATGAAATCATCAGATAGATGGAAGACACACCTACATCAAGATATGTTCCACTGAGCACATTTTTAAAATGTGACTATAGGGACCTGAACCCATGCTTGTAGAGCAAGTATTTAACCCACTGTGCCATCTTCCCAGACCCAACACATTTATGACTATGGCCCAGTTCTCCTAGAACAATCCAACAAGAAGTTAGAACTGCCATGGGATTCCCAGGGCAGTGCCTGCCTACCAAGTAATTCAGTTGGCAGAAAAATATAAAATACATCACATGAACAGGTAGTGTGATGTACACGAACACAAACATGGGGTAACGTGCCACCCCATTCCTGTTTACAGAAAAAGAAAACGAGGCAGATCCTTTTGATTTGCGTTATCAGATTCATATTTTTATCTTCTAGGATTCTTAGCACAACTTAATTTGGCACAACTGAGAATAAGTTGATTATCAACGTCTTCAATCTCAGTGGTGAGGAGGGTAAAACCTACTTGCAAGTTATCAGAAATACCTGTGCATTGTGAAGATATGGCATGCCAAGGCCATGGCACTTAAATGGCTGAGGTTCATTCAAGATTGTTTTAAAATAAGTGGCAATGACTGGGGGGCGGGGGCTCAGCCCATAACCCTGTGTGGCTTCTCAGAGCTGTGACAGATACCAGTAAAGGCCGCTTCAGGAAGGATTCATTGGCTCAGAGAAAGAAGGCACAGTCCATCACGGTGAAGATGGCACAGCAGCAAGAGTGTTGGCTCACTTCTGGGGAGATCAAAAAGCAGAGGAAGGGGATGTCTGAGCTCATCTGACTTTCCACTTCTTTATTCAGTCAGGAATCCCAGCCTGTGCAATTCTGTTCCCCACATTCAGGGTATACCTTTCCCTTCGATAATTCTGGAAGTAATGTCCTGGCTACACCCAAAGATGTGCCTCATTAATGCCCTGGGGACATCTTAATCCAACAAAGCTGGTGATCAGAATTAACCAACACAAGCCTGTCCTCCAGGACAGTCTTCAGGGAATGAAGCCAGGTGAGCAGGTTGACAGTGGAGATCGTTGTCTATGGCACTGACCAAGAAGAGAATTATAGCCCCTCAGGCATGCTGGTAGTTCTCATGGGCTGAAACATTCAACTCTCTCAGAGTCCATATTGTCCCAAGCTGTGCTGAAATGGCTCACCAAAGGACAATCTTTTAGGGGTTCAACTTCACTTACAGACAATGGACTGCACCTTGAGTGAGTTACAGATTTCCATGGCTTCTAGAAACTGTTCCTCCCTCCTTCCAACACCTGCCTTTACTTCTGACCTTGTTCCCCATCATCTAGCTCCTCCTCATCTCTTCACAACAGTCTTCCTGCCTGCCCTGCTTAAAGGACTTTCTTGCCTTATTCTGACTGTTCTTTGAGCACCTTCTTTGCTAGATCCCTGTTGTTGGAAGTTTCTGCCCACCCGGTCCCTCAGTAAACACACAGAAGCTATATTATTTGCAAATACTGTTTGGTCGATAGCTTAAGCATATTTCTAGCTTGCTCTTATACCCTAAACTAAGCCATCTCCATTAATCTGTGTATCACCACGTGGCTGTGGCTTACCTGGTAAAGTTCTGTCTGGCATCTGTCTCTGGTAGGGCTACATGACTTCTCCCTGACTCTGCCTTCTTTCTCCCAGCATTCAGTTTAGTCCCCCACCCTGCCCCCGTGCCTAGCTCTATTCTGCCCTATCATGGGCCAAAGCAGCTGCTTTATTCATTAACCAATAAAAGCAGCACATATACAAAAGGACCTCCCACAACAGACCTGCTTCTCTTTTACCTTGAACCTTGCATCTTCTCTATTCCAATCCCCGACAGTAGCCCCTGAGCTTGGCTGAGGTGCTGACCAGCTTCTTCAGATGAAATCTCTTGGGTAGCACTTAACAGAGCACATCGCATGATTACCCTCCTGGATGTCTGTCAAGAAGCCTTTCTAACTGGGCTCTAAGGAACCCAGGGCAGAGACTCTGTTTTATAAAGTGGCCCCACCACTCCACAGTCAGGTGTCTGCTGAGAAGGGCTGCTCAGAAATTTCCTTGCCGTGTGAGTATCCTAGAGCGAGTCACACCAGCTTTAGTGGACTAGGTCAACACAGTTAACACAGAGCAGATGAGACTGCTGCTGGGAGAGCATGGCCTGCAGTTTGCAGTAACCACTGATTTATAAGTAGAGGGACACCATAAAGTGACAATAAAATGCAGGCAACAGCAATGAGCTAAACCAGAACATACATGTGTACTTCCACCCAGTCTTACCTCCTGTACATGACTGTATCGTTTTACTGATCTACAACCGGTACTGTAGTAGGTGTGCTTGCAAGAGGAGGAGTGCTAGGCATTAAAACTACTGCGTCACTAGGCAACGGGCATTTTCTGGTTCCATGATAACCTGGTGGCACAGCACGTGCTCCATCATTGACTGATGCACTAGCGGACGGTGCATCAGTGCACAACTTGGAATTCACTGAACGTGGAAGGCTGCAGGCACAGGCTGAGACAATCCCCATCTTCCATGTGACCTCTTCTGTCTGCTGGGGCGCTGATCCACAGAGACACAGTCCCACAGGTAAGCCTTTATGCATGTGACTCCACAGAACTACTCACCTCTGGTGGCGATGCTGAGCATCTCTAGGGCAGCCTCAGAATCAGAAGTGAGATTTTCAGATGTCTTTCTATTTACCTAAACAGTTTAAGGAAGAAGGACTCAAGCAAACATATGCCAAGATCTGCCCAAAACCTCTTGACCCCAGAGGTAGATACTTGCACAGCCTCTGTGAGGGTTACACAGGAACCTTTGCCATTTCCAAAGAAGGCAAGCCACACTTCCCGGCTCCTATGGAGAGAATGCACAGATGTGGCCAGAATGGACAGATGTGCTGTGCCGAGGATGAGAGGAAGAGGCCTCAGCACAGAAAGGATTCCACAAATGTGCCTCAGACAGGTTGAAAATTCACATGGACAAAATCCATATTAAGTTTTGAATCACATACAGGCTCAATGCAGAATGGCTTGGTGGTCAGCAGGTGACCTAGTGTTTCAGGGGTGAGGCTTGTCTATGTGCACTAGATCCTGTGTTCAATCCCTAGCTAGCATAGCTAAACAAATAACAAAAACCCACAATGGTCATCATATATGGTTCACAAACTCTACCAAGGAATCAAGCATTAACTTTAGAGACTGGCATATTATTTTCATTAAAATGTACCCCATTTCAAAATCAGCTGCAAATCAAGGACCTTTAGGCACATGGTCAATGCTGCTGCTGCCTTCCATTTGGCCACCACCAGACTGTAAATCTGCACTTGGGTTTTACATCTTTTGGCTCTGTACCTGTTCTTGCTTCTTCTTAGCAGTAATTCCACTCTCTCTTTCTCTGATCAATAGATTCCAGAGTAAATTTGACCTTAGCCTGGTCCACCCTACAACTACTTTTCTTTAAAACTCTATAAGTATTCTTAAACATCTTAAATTGACACAAGATCATAAGATGTCCCCACAAATTTCTCAGTAGTCTTGTGTTTGACAGGAATGTGATGGAGAGTCATCGTAGAGTGAGAACCCACTGTTCTGTCCCAATAGGAACTTAAAATCTCTTGGTGACTTATTGGGACAGTAGGAAGAACTGAGGCAGGAAACACACATTTCTCCAGGTTGGCTTCCAGCACACCTTCCTGGCCCCAAGGAAAGTGGCATCCTCTCTTGTACTAAGCCTTCTTAGTAAATATGATCCAAGGAGGCTAATAAAATTATCTAGGAAATATCAAACTCATATTAAAAGTATCTTATTTGGACATAGTATGTCTTTACAAGGAATCACTCTTCTCTAATTTCAGTTGTGTGCTTTGTCCATGCATAGATAAACACCCTCTCTCTCCTTCTGGAGCAAAGTGAAGTGAAGTCAGAGGCCTGCTTAGAGGAAAGCTGTGGGGCGGGAGGTGCTGGTGTCGAACCTGAAGATCTCTCCAGCTTGGTCACCTGACTCTCTGCCTAATAAGTAATCGTTCAATTCAATTCCATCCACTTCTCTCAAATTCTCACATTAGGCCACAGTCACTGTTCCTGAAGGTGATCGGCTGCTTCTCACAGTGACTCCAACACTCCAGCTTCACAGAACCCAAACAATGTGGTGACCGATAAAGCAAGAACATGGGGGCCACCTGACCCTCTGTGAGGAGGGATTCCCAGAACAGTCCAGTGTGGAACCCAGAGGCTCAGCTCATCTGCTCTTATTGAAAGGATGGGCATTCTGCTCCTGCCCAGAGAAAGGAAGGCGTCAGTAGGACTTCATCAGACCATCTTTGAGTCCGTGCTGACTCGAATGGTGGGGGAATGCTCTGTACCCTGGAGAATGCTACTACAAATAAACCAACTCCCTCAGTTGGCTCCAGAAAGCATGTATAAGATTTCCTCATTCCATTTGAATTCATGAAGATGTACCGAGCAAGGTACCCGAGAGGTGAGGCATCGCAAACTCTGAATCACAGGTGCTCATGTCTAATGAGAAAAAATAGTTTGTTGTAGGGAAGGCCGCTTGTTTGTTCCCAGCTGCTCAGCCCTGAAATAATCATACAGAAACTATATTACTTGCAATAATATTTGGCCAATAACTTAAACGTATTTCTGGCTAACTCTTATATCCTAAACTAACCCATCTCCATTAATCTGTGTATCACCACGTGGCTGTGGCTTACCAGCAAGGTTCTGGCTCATCTGTTCCCAGTGGTGGCTACTTGGTTTCTTCTGACTCACCTTCTTTCTCCAAGTATTCAGTTTAGTTTTTCCTACCTACCTCTATTCTGCTCTGCACAGGCCCAAGACAGTTTCTTTATTAACCAGTGGTATTCCCAGCATACAGAGGGGGATCCCACATCAATGGTTGACAAGGACCCTCTCACTGCTAGAGTGACCTGTGTTCTAAAATGTGTGTGGGAGAACCTATGCCAGGCATTACCTCGGCACAAGAAGGGAGAAAAGAGAAAGAATATTTGAGTGACTCAATAAGCAAAAAAAAAAAATAGAATTCTAAGAGACTAAAAGGGGGAGAGGAGAGAGTTCTGGGCACAGGTAGTATGCATGCTGCCAGTTGGGCTGCTGTGCAGTAACTGGTTACTGAGCCCACCAATTTACAAAGACAACATGTATATCTTGGCTCTGTTTTAAATGTTCCTGTCTCAGATAATTACTTTTAGGTCTGCAGTGAGTCCATCTCATGGCCAGGAAGGAAAAAGAAAAGAGAACTAGGCCAGCGACCCAGAGATCCCTTTGAGGACCACTCTCCATCTCCACACACACACACACACACACACACACACACACACACACACAACTTAGAGCCTCCCATTCAACTCCATCTCATTTTTTAACCTTTTTTTCTCTACTACTTTTGAGACTGTGATATAATTACATCCTTTCTCCTCCATTTTCCTCCATCTAAACCCTCACATATATACCTTTTTATTCTCTTTCAAATTCATGGACTCTTTATTCATCAATTGTCATAACATGTATATTCACATATATTCTTAACCGTAACTTGCTCAGCCTGTATAATGCATTTGGATGCATGTCTTCAGTGCCGACCAAAGGGTACTGGATAATCAATAGGCGTGCTCTTCCCTGGGGAGGACTATTTTTCCCACTTTCAGCAATCCTCAGTCACCTGTAGTTCTTAGTGTAGGGTTAAGGCCTCTTGGTCTGTCTCCTGTCCACTATGGGTGTTGTCCTTGTTCAGCTCATGTTTTGGACCATCGTATTGGTGAGACTTCACGGGTGTAGCTTCTGATATTACTAGGAGACTCAGTCTCACAACAAGCTCCTCAATGCTCTGCCTCTTAGCCTCTTTCTTCTCCCAATAGTCCCTGAGCCTTAGGTGCAGACTTGTTTTGTAGATGTATCCATTAGGACTGAGCTCCACAATTCTTCATTTTGATTGGTTATGGTTCTCTGTAATGGCCTCCCTCTGATGCAAAGAGAAGTTTCCTTGATGAGAGGTGAAGACTAGACTTACCTGTAGATATAAAAACAAATGTTTATATTGTTGTTGGGATTATGAGGGTTTAATAAAGTATTATAGGTTCTCCTACAAGATGTATGTCTTCACTAACCCTGTGTAATTGCCTACGTTTTCAGCACCAGGCATGATTTTACTCCCTTTGGATGGGCCTTAGGCCCAATCAGAGAGCTGCTGGTTACCACCAAGGTATGTATGGCACTATTGCACTCTTAAGGTTATTGTGCCATGCTGGATATTGATGTGGTTCCTAGGCATCATATCTGGATACGTCTGCTGGTTGCTTCCCTTCTTTAGATGCTTGCATTGTGCCTTTATGGTGCCATGAAAGCAAGTCCCCAGCTCTCTGGGTCTTGCATCTAAAGTACATTGTCTTCAACCAGAAGGACTTACTTTTTCTTGAGGGCAACCAACAACAATAGCAATAGATTGTAAGTTTGGGAAGTCACTTGGACAATCCTGTACCAACAACTCAAAAGAGGGCTTCTCATGCCTGATGTTGGGGTTTTGTTAGACAGTCTTTGGCTCTTGGAGGGAGCATTGACAGCCCAGATGAAAAAAAATTTCATATTATATATACAATTTAATGTATTGTAGGGTTTTTTTCTTTTAGGTAGATAGCTAAGGGTTCGATTCCTTATCACCTTTTAAGCCAGTATTGCTGTTATTTTACACTGCTTCTGCATTTATCTCCCTCCCCTCTCTGTAATTATAGCCCTCACCTGTTTCCTATGTCTCCAGTAAGATCACATGTACCCTGCTATTCTGCTCACTATTGCTCCCCAACCTACTACCCTGAAATCCTCTAGAGCTTGTCCCCCATACTTCTTCCTGCCAGCTTCATGCTCTCCTCCTCCTCTTCTCCCTCCTCCTTTGTGCTGTTTTTGTTTGTTTATAACTCACTTAATCCAGTTAGTGACACCTGTATGCCCATGGGTGTGGATCTATCCACTGGAGCGTGGACAATTTATCAGCACTTAAATATCCTTACTAATAAACAAATATTAGAATCTGCTTTTGCTAATAGACATTTTAATAGAATGAGATAATTTGACAGAATATTTACAGAAAAATTTACAGGATGGTAGTGTTACCTCATTGGTGAGGGGTGCTTAGCATGCAAAACACCTGGCTGGGGTCAATCTGTAGCAAGAAGAATAAAGGGGAAATGGATAAAAGAGAATATAGCATAGGAATTCTGAATTTTTAAAGTTTTTCCTGTAAGATTATAGGCATTGGAAAATAATGGTATGACCATGCAGAAACTTTGAAGAGGCAGACATGGTAACATTGTGGACTCTTCTGAAGACCAGCATGCTGCAGTTCCCTGTTTGCTGGAGTCTCGTGGTTCTCAGCAGCACTCTGCAGTTTCCGGCAGGAGACGTCAGCCGTTTTCTCACTCCCATGCTTCAGAGTCTAAAGGCTTCATTGCTGTTGTAACAGACATTTAGCTCGTAGCTTCCAATTGCTCACGTCTGGCATATCAAAATACAATTCGTGCTTCTATTTTGAAGTTCATTCTGTAGCTTTACCAGTTTTAGAATGTCCTTTTTATTAACTCTGTTAATTCCTCGGTTTTGTGGCCTATAACCGTGTCATCTGGAAATAAGTATCCTTTGCTTCTTTTTCTGAACCGAGCTTTCTGTCTCTCTCACTGAGCGCTTGCTCATGCCTTGTCTTGTCTGTTGTTTTGCTTTGCTTTGTCCTTGTTGAAGTTCTGGGACAATGTCACAGGATGATAAAAAATCAATCCGTTTCTGCCTTGTTCCATGTCTTAGGAAGGAAGTGCTTCATGATTAGGCACAATGTTTGCTGTGAGATCTTCGCAGACATCCTTATGGAACCAGGGATGCTTTTTATTATCCTATGAAAAGCTTGAGTCTTTCCCATTAAACTCTTATCATGTGCTTTATAAATATCAATTAAGTTCATTATATGACTTCTCTTTTGCTCTTATAATATGAAAAATCACACTGATTGATTAATTTTAAATGTTACACCATCTGTCCTGAGAGGACTTGCCTTACTGTGTGATTTGTCATGGCTCATAACCCTTTAAAACGGTCCAGCCTTTGTCTTGCTCAGATTTCCGGGGAATATCCATATTCATCTATGTCTGTAACACTGTCTGCTTGGCAATTTTGTAACATGAGGAGCCAGCTTGTTGGGGTTTCTGTCCCACCCGGTTCCCCACAACTGGCAAGCCCCAAAGAAAATCACACAGAGATCTCCATAAGTTATAATACTGATTGGCCCATTAGCTCAGGCTACTTATTAGCTCTTGTAGCTTATATTAACCCATTATTCTGATCTATGTTAGCCATGTGGCTCAGTACCTTTCACAGAGGGGCAGATCACATGTTGCTTCTTCGGAGTCTGGGCAGGAGTGGGGGTAATGGGCTTCCTCCTTCCTAGCATTCTCCTGTTCTCATCATCCCGCCTCTACTTCCTGTCTGGTTGACCCACCTATACTTCCTGCCTGGCCAATCAACGTTTATTTCAAACATGTTTGACAAAATACAGACAATTCTCCCGCGCCACAATTTGATCATTTGGCATATGTAAGGGCTTCATCAGTGAAGTTCTGCTGACCTTAGCCTAGACAGTGTGCGCTCCTGTGTTTCCTCGGGCTGTGCAAGACAAGAATGACTTCCTAGTAGATCACTTCTAAGATGTTCATGTCAGCATCTTTGTAACCAGAAGACATCTCATGGTCTTAAGGGTTTTTCTTTAAATCATTTCTCAAACCCTGTTATTGATGGTTACTTAGTGATAGCTAAGTATGGTACCAAATTAAATTAAATGTCCTTCGGAGTCTCACTTCTCTCAGCCAGTCCCTGTCTAATAGTTTTTTTAAATGGTACATGGCTACAAAACTACTTATTCATATATGGAAGTATTTCATATATTGACCTTGACATATCTATGTCTCATCTTATAATTTATGTGCTTCAACCTCCAGGGACATTTTAAATATGTTTCCAATAGAAATAATTTATGCTTATAATTTTTAAACAGGAAACTAAAGCTACTATAACTATGCTAGTCAACATATTACTCTTGCTACTTTAAAATTTTTAATGAATTTTCTTATCATCTCCTTGGACAACTAGGATGTGTGGATGTGTATGCACACGTTTGTAAGACTTGTGGAGAGGGGTGGAGAGAAAGGGAGGTAAGGCAATTTGAATTCCAGGTCTGTCCTAAAAGATAAGGCTGTAGAATAAGAGAAAACACACACATGGAAAACCATATTATGTTCATGAGGATCCTTCTGGAGTTATGGGAGGCAGACTAGAAGAACAAAGAAGGAACCGAGTCCCTAGAGAAAACATAAATCGTGTGTCTGCACAGCTCTGAAAAGGATGTCCATAACAAAGTGTGGCTGGCAACTCAAGCCGTCTTTTTCCCAGTAGGCAGTCTCTGAAGGAAACAAGCAGATCCACCTTAGAAAGGAACAGATTGTCCGCTCTCCTGGATTATGTAGGACTTGACGGCATTAGACATGCCTACAGCATTAAAGACCCCTGGGCCTGTGGGTGCCGAGCCCTCCTCCTCCGATGGCTGTGTCTGCGCTGCAGGGACTCGAATGAGCTGTTCCAGAATCTGGGCTTGGTGAATCTCAACTTGAAGCCTTGGAATCTTGTGCCTCTGTCTATGTGCAGTTGCCTGCATCCCAGCTATGGTGATCCTGGGTGTCCGGGAGCTCAGATGCTGACTGCCAATCCACAATGATAAGAGGGCAGCAGCTGCTTTTGATGTTCGGCCGTGGTGCATGTTCACACCTGCCAGCTTTCAACACTGCATGCCAGGAACACAGAAGGCAGACCTTCAAACCAGTAGCAAACCGTCCCACGATTTTTGACCATGTAAGAGAATATCAGCACAGATGCCTGGCTAGCATGAAAGCACCTGTTTTGAGTCCTAAGAGACGTTGTCTTCACTTATTTTTCTAATCGGTGTGTACTCATCTCCTGTGAGTGTGTGGAAGGCTAAGCAGTTTGAAAGGACATGGAAGGCTGAATGCACCGTAGACAATAGGATCGAGTTTGGAACATCCAATCAGTATGATCTATTTGGGTTAAGGAGGGGACAGAAATGATATCATCTTTTTCAACACATCAGTAAACCCCACACTACAAAGACCCTTGGCATCATAAAAAAAAGCACACAAAAGAAAAAGTGGAGTCCTGGCAGCCACTCATTCAGCAACAATGAGGGACTGGAGATGAACGAGGCAACTCATGGATAGAGAATAGGGTTGGGACAATTTCATCTCCTTCAGGGTCCAACACTGATCCCAGTGCTTTGTTCTACAGAGAAAGGCAGTACACTGTATGATACGCCGCTGAGCCTAGGGGACAACTACTTGACACACACGATCTCTTAAAAATTGTTTGTCTGACTTAGGAAAGCCAATGCTTCCTCTCAGTTTCGAGGGGAAAGTCAGATTTTGAGAAGGAAACTCCTAACTCATAGGCAGATATAACTGATGTGTCTTCCCAGGATCTTTTCTCTGTCAGCCTCAGGAGAAGGGGGAGGGGCTTGCTGGGAAGTCTGAAAGAGCTAAAGAAGCCAGAGGATGGGCCTTACGCATCATGATGTCCCTTGGAGGACTTGTCTTGGATTGGGAAAACATGACCGCAAGAAGGAAGCAATGCAAATGCATCCCAGAGAGGTGTAAGAGTGGAGAGGCAGAAAGATAAAGAAAGAGTCCTTGGGGAGTCGCTTAGACCATTCATTCCACTTCCACTATGTTCTTTTTCTTCTAATCTTTTACTACAAGGCAAATCCATGGTTAACATAAGAACATTAATCAAAAAAATTCATTGAAGAGAATTGGATTTTTTCATAATATTTTTGGAAGTCCTGTTTACATGTGTGTGTAGGTGTGCTTGCGTGCGTGTGTGTGCGTGTGCGTGTGCGTGTGTGTGTGTGTGTGTGTGTGTGTATTATGCAACGTTGTACTGGGAAGCCAGAAGAGAGTTTAAGATGCCCTGGAGCTAGAGTTACAGCCACTCATGAACTGCCAAACATGGGCCCTGGGCACCCAACGTGGGTCTCATGCAAGAGCATCAGCAAGCATCCTTAGCTGCTGAGCCCCTTCTCCAGTGCACGATCTTTCCACAGTATTAACCTTCAGACAAATCTCTGTACTTGAAGCACAGATCGTGATCAGTTCATGAATGCTGTTACTTCAGTTCAGTGATTTTCCAGTTTGTCCCACAGCATCACGGGTTTATATATGATTAATAAGCTTTTCTGGGAAAAACAATAACAAAAAAAGTCTCCTTTCCTCACAACAAAAACCTGATCTGTGTATAGGCTGTCCACCTCAAAGAGCTAATATTACATGGCTTAAAGTAAGAGGAAGCCAAGTTCTTGACCTTTGAGGAGGATTGTGTTGTTTTTCTGTTTGTTCATTTCCAGCACTGATATCTGTTTGTGCTAGCACCACTGAAAGCCTTCTATGTGGCCACTACTCATTAGCGGTCACAGGGCATAGCTCTGTGACACCACCAAGCCACGTAGCAATCACAAGTAGACAGAGAAGCACTGAAGTCCTTTTCTGCCACTGTGGGATCTGTCGTGTGCCTCTGACCCCAACCAGACTGAAGCTATTTCATCGTCCAGGGCCCTGCGATCCACCTGGCCATTTCCAAACAGTTAAATGCATAAGAGAAACACACATTAGCACGGGTCCTCACTCAAAAACTGTATGCTTCTAACTTTTAAAGTATCATTGGCAGATATTTTAATTCTAATTTGCCTAATATATTAACATATAATGCAAGCTACTAGGATCAGAAAGGTAGGTCACGTGTGTGTATGTACATCATGTGTTCATGTGTGCATGCACCTGCATATGCGTACATGTGTGTGTGCGTGTGTGCATACAGGTGTGCATGTATGGGTGTGTACTGAGCATCTTTCCAGCACGACAAGCTTGGAATCCTTAGTAGAGAAACCAAGTCCTTCCAGAAACGGGCCAAACAGAAACAGTCTAGAAGCTATTCTCCCCTCAAAGTCCTTCAAACAAAGATTAAAAGAAAAATGCCATAAAGATGTTTTTGACATTTACCATTCTCAAACATAACCACCCTGATGTATTTTTAATACTATAAAACAGATAAAAGAGAGAGCAATATTTTAAAGGGTGGAGGACTTTGTGCTAATGTAAACAAAACCGAAGAGCTGTCCAGCAAGTCAGAAGTTATTATCCGCGAGAAGCATGTTTTCTTCATTACAGAGTACAAGCAAGTCCAAAGGGCCTCAGCCACAGTGTCCGAAGCCCTGGCCAGTGCTCCCTGCTGCTTTCTGCTACAAAGCCTGCCACCCTGGAGATGAGGCACGAAAGCGCTGGATGGGAGTGAGTACAGGAGGGGCCTCCGCCTCTCAGAAAATAGAAAAAGGAAGTTCTGCCAGGATTTCAGGTGAGAAAGAAGATGATTTTCAAGCCTTGCTTCCTGTCCTAGCTGAAAGCACACGTACACAGGCTCTCCTAGATGCACAGTGCACACACAGGTGTGGGTACAACAACATACATAGCTACAAGTCCTGCTCTCCTTAGGAATCAACCCTGTTTGTCAGATGTTCTGGGCTAGCGGGAGGTAGACGATACCAACTCTAATTAATGTTTCTAGTTCTTATTTGCTGTCGTTTTTGCACTTATTTACAGAACGTCTCTAAAATGTAGATCTGAAGGGAAATGGAGGGACAAAGAAGAATGAAGTGTGATATTACACACATGTGAAAATGCTGTTATGAGACCCAGTACTTTGTTTGCTAGATTAAAAAAAACTGATGAAATTAAATATTATTTAAAACTTTCAAAAAATAAAAGAAATTGCTTTTAAAAGATGAAACATTTTAGGATATTTCATTATCTACCCGAGTTTTCTTAGCAAAAGAAGACAGTTACTGCAAAGATGCTAATAAGCTAAGAGACACTGGCTAAGGCCACAAAGCCGCGTATCACTTAGACACACAGACGGTCAGCAGGAGACATCTGAGGTGCGAGAGCCACCGCAGCCAAGAGGAGAAGTTCCTGTTCTTAAGAGTTATTAAAACTGCCATTTGTTGATGCATGCACCACTTAGAGTAATTAAGCCTTTGATTATGCAGATCTATCTAAAATAGGGTTCATCAGAACACGGACAACCAGAGAGAGACTCTGTCTGCTGGAAAAGGGAGGAAGTCAGAGTTCGAGCGAGGGCTGCCTGTCACTCTGTGGGGCGGGATGAAACAGCACAACCTCTAACTGTGTCTCCAGACATCCGTTGTTTCACAGAGTTCAGACCCGATTGTACAGACCTGCTGGTGACACTCTCGTGGCATCACTCGGAAGGTTTCAAAGAGGTCCTGGCATACCGTATCATTTCAGAGAGACTGCAGCAACTAGCAAAAGCAAAGAATCAGGGCGCCCAGAGTTTAAGGGTCACGGTGGCAATAAAACGGATTTCTGTAGCTTTTTAGTCACATCTGACCTGGGAGCCCAAACGTGTCACTCCGCTTATCTTGGCACAGAACTCTACCTCAGTTTACCCATGGAGGAAGAGCAGCTGATTTGACCGGGTAGGTCCCATCATGCCCATGGTGTTCGACAGAACTTACCAAGGCTGCCGGCCACTCCTGTTACAGCACGTAAGCCCTGTCTTCAAGAAAAGCTGGGAGACTGCATGACCCAACCTAACTGCGACAGAAATAAACAAATTGAGTTAAAGATTTGACTGGGAACACCGGGACAGAGAAGGACAAGGCAGTTCCACTCTTGAATTCCACGAGTTGGTGAGATGGTTGAGGGGATAAAACACTTGCCAGTGGATTTGGAACCTGAGTGTTTCCTTAGGGACCCACATAGTAGAAGAAAAGGTTTCCTGCAAGTTGCATCTCACAGCCACATGCTTTGCCAGGGTACACACACACACGTGTGCACGCATGCGCACACACACACACACATAAACATACCATTATTCTGGGGAAGGGGGAGAATAGAAACCAGAACTATGGGGAACACACAGGTTACAAATGAGTCAGGAATTCTAGAGACAACCCTGGCTTCGAGCTTACTTTGGAACGAGGGATCAGAGAGGCTGGTGGGGACAAAGGAACCTTTGCACGAAGCACGGCTACCTGAATTTGCAGAGAAGCGGCGTGAGAAGAGCCTGGTAACAATGTGATGAGGGCAGTGGGAAGGACAGAGATGTCACCATGTGTCTTCCATTGCATAGGTGTACACGGCAGTTACTTGGAGCAGTGTTCGTTTGGGGTGGGTTGAGGCCCACCAGATGGAGACTATCGGGAAAAGGTACTGAAATCCTTAACCGCTCCCTCTGCCACGTTGATGGCAGGAATATACCAGGCAAAAGCAGTGTTTATGCTGTGTGTCAGAGTCGGGATAGAAAGCATAAAACACACTGAAGAAGGGGAGAGGCGGTCTCCTGGTTTATAGGTTTGTGAGTGAAAAGCTGGGCAGTAGATTAGTCCCAAGCTTGCTGTGTGTGGAGAAAGCCCTCTGCAGACGTGGCTTTTGCTTTCTACATACGTTAAAGAGTTGTCTACCTAACCTAGCATCTGCTCCCCAGCCTGAGTGGTTTGCTCAGAGGCTTGGGAAAACAGATGTGACAAGCTCTCCCCGGCCACAGATCTAAGCTCTTTTCCTGATGGCCAAAGGGCAAAGATAAAGTGGTTGCTGCCAATATGGTTCCTTGAGAGATCACTTACTGCTTGCTCTCCATCCCCGCACTAGCTCTGAAGAAGGAACCAGGGCCTACCACATGCTTGCCCTGTCCTTTGCCCCTGAGCTTTGTCCCCAGACCCCCGTTTACCATGTTTAAATCATCTATGATTGCTGTATTTTCATCGATACTTGTTGGTATTTGGCTTAGCAGGTAACACAGTCCAAGTTCCCTCTTTTCAAACGTTCTCTAGAAAAGAGACGCCGTTTAAATTTACTGTTGCAATGCAGGTTTTTTGTTTAAGTGAATGTTTTGCCGAGGAAACGCTTCCCCAGCTCCAACCCAAACAGACAGAGGATGGTGGCCAGCCAGGAGGAGCAGTTGGTGCCTGACACAGGATTAGATACAGGGACAAGAATGTGACCTCGTTGCCCTCTCTGCTCCCTGAATATAACCATTACACAAATTCTTTTCTTGTGCAAGCTTAAGAATGTGTGATTAATGGGCTAGGGGTGTGGCTTGGTTGAAGCAGTGCTTGCCTGGCGTGCTTAAAGCCCTGGGTTCGATTCCCCCACACTACGGAAACTAGGCTTGGGTGGTGCATGCCTGTAGTGCCAACACTCAGGAGGTGGCTGCAGGAGGATGAGAAGCTCAGTGTCATCTGTGTAGTGAATTGAAGGCCTGTCTGAGCAACGTGAGAATCTGGGCAACATTAGAATATGTTAGGTATACTTTTCAGGGACCCCCCCCCCCTCAAAAGGTGGTCCTCTCAGAAAGGATAGAATACTGTCATTCAATAATCTCAAGTGATTTGGATGTAACATGACATCACAGTGTCTTCTTGTAGTCTGCAGCTACCGGCCTAGTGGAGCTATGAGACTCGGGTCCTTCTCAGGGCCTCTGCTCGGAGTTTCATACTGACGAACAAAGGGAAGGCTGAACCTCTCATTAGAATCAAACTTATAATTCAGTGTTCATGCATTTCCTCCAGCATTGTTTGGTGCTAGCGATGCATCAGGGGATTCAATAAAACCGTCACTTTGGCAAAACAAAAGCAAACCCAACTTTGGCCTTAGAAAAGCTGGTGCGTTGTCTCTGTGATCCCCCGGCTGTGCTTACACTGGGGCAATACATTGTGCATAAATAATAATCACCCAAATTAAACGTGCGGGTGCTGGAGAGCTCTTTGTCACTGCCTCTCAGTAACAACAGTAATTTGGTTAAGAAAAAAAATCTATTGATATCAAATGTTCCCTGCAGGCAGCTTTCAATTAGACGGTCACAGTTCAACCTTTAAATGACACATCTTGCTTACTTTCTCCTCCCTCCCTGCACACCACGCGGAGTTAGTGACTCTTTGTCCACATTACTCATGTTCTTTTCTCCATTACACTCTTTTAAGAAAATTTTGACACTTGCATATAGGTATATGATGATTTTTGTCCTTTCTGCTCTGTCGTACCGTCTCACCCACCTTTCTCCTGATGAAGCCCTTCCTTCTCTCAGCAAGTCCTCTTCTTTCATGCATGCCCCCTCTCTCCATCCTTCCCTACCTCCCCTTCCTGTCCCCTCTGTGTCTGTGAGGAGCGAGAGAGACGGAAAGACAGTCAGACTACAGACACACAGCTCACTGAGTATAAAAAGTTGCCTGTATGACCATGTGTGGGAGTGTATCTATTGGAGCATGGGCAACTTCTTGGTGGCTATGCCACTGAGGAAGTGATATCCCCCTGCCTCAGCTACTATTTATTGTAAATGGTCCCTCAGGGAGGGGTGGAAGCTCAGGGAGGGGTGGGGTCTCAGGAGCTCTTCCATCTTTGATGAAATTTTGATGGATCCGATCTTGGGCTGGTTTTCTACAGGTAATGACAGCCGCTGTGAGCTGAGGGCAACAGCCCTGTTGTGTCCAGAAGACCCCGTTCACAGATGATGCAGCTGAGTACTCCGTCCTTATGCTCTGCATTTTGATGAGTTTTGAACCTCTGTATTAAACACCATCTACTACAAGAAGCTTCTCTGATGAAGGCTGGGAGATGCGCTAATCTATGGACATAAAAGAAGAGTCTAGATGGCAGTTCGATACTATGTCCATTTAGCAAAAGAATAGAGGGAGGTTCTGCCCCAAGGGCTTCTTAACTGCCTAGTCACAGATTCTTGACCAAATTCCCCTACTAAATGTGAGTTCTGTCCTATGGATCAGGCAGGCCTTAAAGACGACAGAAAGAGGCTGACTACTCTCATAACTTTCCTGCCAGTACTGCATCAGGGGGTTTATGGGGCCAGACTAGTTGCTCTTACAACTAGAGTTCACAGGTCTCCAGCAGGGAGAGACTATTGATGCCTTTCTTCCTGCAGTTGTCTGCATGGAGCCTTCTGCACTGTGAAGCTACCCGCAGTGAGAAAGCTGCCCCGTCAGTACGGTTTGCTTTCTCCGTGTCCTGTGTCCACAGTGTGCTGTGTCTTCAGCAACAGGGTCTTCCATCGAGGGCTGGTGGGCAACTGAGAGCAATGGCAACAACCTGCATTGTTTGGAGGGGTCTCTGGGATACCCCTGGCCAACAGATGGATGGGTGGTATCCCATACCCAGCATTGGGTTTTAAAAAATACAAATAAACTCCTGGCTTATAGGAAGGGCACCCATCACCTAAGGGCTCTCTATTTAAACTCTTCAATGTTCATATTTTGAACACTTATAAAATAATGGGTTTCTATGTAGCTCTTTCAAGCATCCTTAGTATTGGCTATCTCTCTCCTTATTCATTCTCCCCTCCTATTGCCCTCCCTACCTAAACCTCCCCCCAATTACTCCCCTTCACCCCTTCATATTGTGTTCTACCATAATTCCTCCCTTAAGAACCCCCAGATAGCTTTCTAGTTTCGTAGCTTCTACAGGGACTCCAAGTTAAGCAAACAACGCTAAGAACTCAATGCTAGGATCCACATAGCATCCTCCGGAGGACCAGCAGTCCGCCGCCATGTACTATGACAAGTAGCACCTACGCAGAGCCGACACTGCAGATGATGGGCTATGACACTGGGTGCTATGGCTATTCTAGCAGCAGTGTCTTCATTGAATACAGGTGTGCTGTCATGTCTAATGTCCCTGAGGCTTTGCATTGTGCCCAGGAGGGATTCAGAACTCCTATGCACAGAGATATCGTATCTAATCAACAAGCATAGATGAAGACTGGGTACAGATTGCAGGTCTATCTCAGTTCATTATGACTCTGGTCAGCCCCATAGGGGGATTTGTCTCAGAAACTGCTCCCAGCTGTAGCCTTTCTCTTGTACCCCCCAAATCATATAAACAGAGCCAGGAGAGACTCTGGTCATCCTAGCTGAGCCTAGGGGTCATTTGATTCCCAATTCATATGACAACATTCAGAGCATTCTTTATTCTATTGAAAAAAGGAACATTGGAACTGGAGGCCAGCAGATGTCAGCACTATGGTCACGGTCCCCAGGCAGGCAGCAGGCCAGCAGTGGAAGAAGACCCTGAAGAAAAGGCAGCAGCAGGTCAGCCCCTATGCTGGAGTGCAGGACACTGTCCCATCAACTGGACCTGGACACTGTCCCATCGGCTGGACCAGGACACTGTCCCATCAACTGGACCAGGACACTGTCCCATCGGCTGGACCAGGACACTGTCCCATCGGCTGGACCAGGACACTGTCCCATCGGCTGGACCCGGACACTGTCCCATCAACTGGACCAGGACACTGTCCCATCAAGTGGCCCATCAGCTGGACCAGGACACTGTCCCATGAAGTGGACCACACTTGTAGACACTGGTCCTAGACTACTCTTGCCAGATGGCACATGTATCTGAAGTGCAGCCAGGCTGGTTTATAAAGCCTCAGTGTTCAGAGGAATTGCTTGGTGATACAGGACCCTGGCCCCTAGTTCAGGACTGCCTCTCCCTATTCTTGCCTAGTGTGCATACTGGGCTTCTGGATTTAGCCAACTGAGTTCCAGCATGGAATTTTGAGTGAAAACCATTATGGGATACAAGTGACTTTTAATTTTATAGCAGCCATCTTTTAAAGAGTAAAGACAGAATAAGTTTTAGTACTTATACCAATTATCATTTGACGATATAAGCAATATCAAACACTACTGGAGCCACATCCTATATTCTCTAGTCGCCGATTCTTTGGAGCGTGTGCCTTGCCTTTTATACCACATGTCCACAGGAAAGCTGCATATTGCATGCATGTGTCCAGAAGCTGCTGAACTGGACGTGGCGGACTTCCCACTTGTCCTCACTCTCAGCCCAGGGACACCAGAAGCCTTACTGAATGAGACCGTGGAATGGGTACAACAGAAAACACAGTAACTGCTGGCCCAAGCAGGACCCACACCCACACTGCAGCTGCTATCCTTAACTCCTGGAGTTGGCCCACAGATTTTGCTAAGTTATATAGCAAAGAGGTAGGTACATTTGGGTTCATAATTCTGCTCTAAGGTCAGGAGGCCACATCAGGAAATGACCTTCTTGCTAGCTGAGTCGGGCCATCCTATGACAAGAGAATGGCAGTCGTATGTCCCCTCTGGTCTCTCACCCTCTTCTTAGAAAGTCACCAGGATTCAGTCACAGTAGACCTGGTGGCTTTATCAAATCTCATCACCACCCAAAGCTCCACCTCTGTACACTGCAGCCCGGCTAGGTTTCTGCCCTTCCTATGTGATTGCTAAGAGTCCAGCTCCAGTGTGGCTTTCTCGCTGGGATGGACCGCATTCGAACCTCAGCACCACCACCTCACCCTTCTTGCAAAGATTGAAAGAAATATCAGGTATGTCGGGACAGACCTGCTCCTAATGGCTTCCAAGGTCTTTTTGGGCCTCATGATGATAAAAAGGTGACAGATTCTGAAACCTTTCGCCAGACTGGTGTCATATGAAAAGAATTGTAATTACATGCCAGGTACAGAGGCACTTCCCCATACAAAGCAGTCTCCACTACAAGCTGTGCGGACTAAAGGTAGAAGGCCATTTCAAGCCACTGAACCTCAGAAACTCAACCGGGGTGAAGCAGCCAGCTCTTCAGCCGATGTGGTGCAGGGCTAGTGAAGCCAACAACTGGTGTGTTATGTTGTAACATCCTGTGTGTGACTGTACAGAAAACACTTCCTCCTCTCAAACCGTGCAGTCAGCCCATGCCATCAGTGTTGCTATTTAACCCTTAAATAAGTAAAACTAACACGGCCTCTCACAGCCAACACCATATCACCTGTTTCCAGAAAGGGTCAAAAATGCCTTCAGATGAGTTGCTGATGGTTCTTTCCAATAAAACCTCTGAATGTTTAGATGAACCAGAAGGGCCCCCCGCCCAATACCAGCCACCTGTCACAGCATGGTACCCATTGGGATCGCCCAACACAGTTCATGGAGAAGCAGACTCAAGCTGGGCTCTATGAGCTACACATATGAATGGGGAGAATTCAATTGTGGTGTCTGCCATTGGTGTGCCCATAAGCCAGCATCACATAAAATGGGAGGAGCTGGGAAAGGCTAGCGCCGCACACAGGAAAGAGGCCTGTCTGCATAGACAGCTATCTCATGAGAGGTTTGGTGTGTGGTGGGACACAGCAGACAGGCCAGGCTGCCCAGCAGTGACCTTGACACCCACTTAGCTCACCCACTTTTCCCTAAACACACCAGCAGGGGTTGAGGCCATATCAGATTGCTGTCATAGTTTGTGCTTTTGGCTTCAAGTTCATTAGCTCCTGACATCTCTGCAGCATCTTTGAGGCTCTGCCTGCATCACAGTGAAACAGTAGGAGAAAGTGCAGCCAGCCCTGCAGAGGCTGGGTCCTCAGCCAGATCCGTCCCTGTAGCTCACCAGGGTGGAGGACACCAGGATCCCAACAGCAGGATCTGTGAACGACTAAGTCTTTAAATCCACAAACATTCTATGACTCCATCCCAGTGGCCCCTGTGGGTGACAACACAGAATTAAAGCCAGCCCTTTGATTCTGGGTAACTGTTTCTTCTCACCGGTTCAGCACTTCCTGCATCTGCATTCTTTCCCTTTTTCCTCTACCAGTGTATCAGAGTCTAGAGCATGAACTTCAAAATCAGACAGGCAAGTACCACCCCAACTTCTCCCTGGCCCCTTACCTGTGCAATTTTTGAGGAATCATACACCACAAAGCAGTTTTTGATGAGGGTTTAAATGAGTTTGTACTTGTCCCAACAGTGACGCAATGGCCCACAGGACACTCCACATCTGACACCGGTCTCTGCTTCATCCCTACTGCCAACACCACCAGTGGCACTGTTTGGTATGCTGCATTCCAGGAAGAAGGGAGGTAAAACGAACACACCCAAGACTGGCTTTGTCGGAGGACCCCCACCTAGAGGTGTGTGAGCGCAGTGAGGACTCAGTGTGATGCCCTAGATGACAGACAAGCTGGTGCAGCGCTAAGAGGCAGTCCCAATTCCCTTGGGACTGGGGAGTGACTTACAAAGGAAGGGGGGCTTCTAGAGCAGGTCCAGGGGATCTGAGCATGGAGGTAGGAGACTGTCCTTCCTCAGACAGGCCCTGCTGTGCCCAGATGCTGAAGCCACCCAGGGTTCATGCAGGATTTCAGTCTGCAGGGGACCGATGGACACTCCTTCCTCGGTCTCTCTTCCCCCATCCTCTGGTCTCTACCCTCCATGAACCATTTCACTACAACGCAAGAGCTTGTAAATTTCCATGTGATGACCATGGCTGAACTGGGCAAGCATTTTTGGCCATTTTAGAGAACTTACTCCAGCAAGAAAATGGGTGGCTATTTCAAATAGAAAAGTCAAGTCAAAAACTCCTCAACCATAAAGGCACCATGTAGCCAATGGAACTCTGGGATGCAAATAAGGGGCTGCACTGTCTCTGAGGCCTAGCTTGAAGTCAGGTATCTTAGACCACACTGGGTGCAGAAGAAGCAGCCCATCCATGGTGGTTCAAGTTGTCTGTTTCCAGAGAGCAAATGTTGCTGCTAGACTGGAAGCCTGAGGTTCCCAAAGACACCCAAAGAGTGACCCCTCAGAGATGAGCATTGAACTCAGCCCCCAGCCCTTCCTGCTCTCAGGTGAGCTCAGGGCTCCGCTGTGGCTCCATCAGAGTCCTGGAAATAGCTGTTGGCCTCTGATCCACCAGCTGGCTGCTCTGGGGAAAATGAGACAATATACACTGTCCCTCCCTCAGTGACATGGCTGAGAATGGCAGCCTGCAGGGCATCACGCCACAGGCACAGGGCATGTGTGACAGGAAGCTGTGCACTCCATTGTAAAGGTCTCTTTCCTTTGTCCGTCTTGACCCCTCCCAAGCCATTTGTTTCGAGAAATGCTGGTTCTGCTCTCAGAGTGAAGATGAAGTCTACAATAGTTCCGGCTCTTCTGACACCAGCAGCACAGCGGTCCCACTGCTCTGACGTACAGAATCCCTTTTGTGTGGTGCCATCTGTGCCTTACTCTTTCAAAGTCCCTGACTTTGTAGGAACCTGGTAAAGCTATAAAGACAGGGTGAAAAACCAGCTCCACCCACCCCAGCCCCTCCACTGGAGGTCATTGCCCAGCCACCTCTGCAGAGCGCTATTTATGGCGGCTTTCATCATTAGCTCGCCGACTGCTTCTGGAAAGGGACAAGGTCAACAGGGAAAAATGCGAGGAAGGCAGTTCTGAAGCAGAGGAGGGTCAGCTCCAAAGACGGCCGATGAGTCAGAAGTGAGTGGGGAGAGAATATCCTGCTCTCCCCCTCTGCACAGGGAATATGTCACTCTTTCCTTCACTGAGCGCCCACGGTCCCTCGTGCAAACCTCTACTCTAGATTATAAATATTTAGAGTCCAGGAAGCTGGCTTAGTGGGTACAGTGCTTGCCATCCGTATGACTTCTAAGATCCTTTCATGTTTCTAGAGTCTCTTATAAAAGTAATGCATTCTTACTACAGTAAATATGGAGAATATGGTGGTAGTTTGAATAAAATTGGCCCCCAGAAGCTCATAGAGAGTGTCGCTATTAAGTGTGGCTTTACTGGACTAGGTATGGCCTTGTTGGAGGTAGGGTGTCACTGTGGGGGTAGGCTTTGAGGTTTCCCATGCTCAAGATACCACCCAGTGTTAGAATCCATTTCCTGTTGCCTTCTGATCAAGATGTAGGCAACACCATGTCTGCCCACATGCTGCCATGCTCCCTACCATGATGACAATGGACTGAACCTCTGAACTGTAAACTGTCACCTCAACTAAATGTTTTCTTTTTATAAGAGTTGCCATGGTCTGGACTGGAGAGATGGCTCAGAGATTGAGAGCACTGGCTGATGTTCCAGAGGTCCTGAGTTCAGTTCCCAGCAACCACATGGTGGCTCACAACCATCTATAATGAGATCTGGTGCCCTCTTCTGGCCTGCAGGCATATGTGTAGGCAGAACACTGTATCATAATAAATAAATAGATCTCTAAACAAAAGAGTTGCCCCTTGGGAGAGGGTTGATGGGGAGGGGAATGGCAGAGAGGGGAGCAGAGAAGAATGTAGAGCTCAATAAAAATCAATTTAAAAAAATAGTTGCCGCTCTCATGGTGTGTCTTCCCAGAAATAGAAACCCTGACTAAAACAGATACTAAGAACAAGAGCACATTGTTCATATTCTTACAAAGCAATATTGCTAGTATTCATTGACATTTATTTCCAAGACCTTAAAGCTTCATTTAAATTAATATTCTCTTCTACTATCATAAAACTCCTGAGTATGGTATAGTACAAATAAAATAGGTTGATTTAACTCACAATTCTAGGTATGCAGACTCATAGTGATGCCACCAGCTCATCTCTGGTAAGAGTGCCGTGTGTGTGATGGAGAGATCACGTGGAGTGCCAGGCAGTCAGAGAGTAGCTGGGGGGGGGGGTGGGCAGAGAGACCAGTCTTGCTGTCTTATAGCCATGTCTCTAAGAGAACTAATCAGAATCCCACAAGAACTGTATTAATCTCTTCTTAGAGTACTACCCACAATAACCTAAGGAGCCCCCCCTTAAGCTCCACCTCTTTTTTTTTTTTGGTTTTTCGAGACAGGGTTTCCCTGTACTTTCTAGAGTCTGTCCTGGAACTAGCTCTTGTAGACCAGGCTGGCCTCGAACTCAGAGATCCGCCTGCCTCTGCCTCCCGAGTGCTGGGATTAAAGGTGTGTGCCACCACCACCTGGCTAAGCTCCACCTCTTAAAGTCCTACCATCTCTTACCCACAGCACTCCCATAACTAAGTGAACCCCAGGGGAGGGAAGCAGGGAAGGACACAGCTGTGAAATGCATGATTATGTTATATCCCATGAGCAGGACCACACTGTGAGCCTGGGAAACAGATCCTGAATATCCACGTTGTCTAGTTCCACTTATACAGCCCACCCTGACAAGGGCTCCCAGCACCACTTCAGACCTGTTGCCCTGATGCCGCCCATCTCTTTCCTCCACTCTTCCCTCCCCCAAGCTAAAGCCCAAGGGCTCCCATCTTTCCATGAATCCAGATTTTTTTCCCCACCGATTGATAAGAAAGACCAATTCATAGAAAGCAGTGCCTGTCAGGTAAGACTGAGATAAACGACCCAACAGGGCCCTGTCATAAAACATCAAGCTGAGCTTTATCTAAAGAGTTGAAAATTAAGGAGTTGGTGTTCAGAAGTCTATGGCTTCTGAAGTATGGGGGTGGAGTTGGGGGAATCGCCCCGCTCTAGAAAGCACACAGTGAGGTAACATGCAACCAGTAGCCTCCAAACTGGGCATTTGCTGAGCAATAGGAATGAAGAAGATAGACTCCCCTATGTCAACACAAGCTGCTAGGCCCTTGCAGGAAAGGGCATCCCTGGTTTAGCCAAGGAGAAAAGAAAGCAGATTGCCACCAGCTCTCCTCCTAGCTGGGCTGAGCCGAGTCATCATCCATGAGACCACTGGAGCTGTTTATCTCCCACGGAGCTCCACAGGCGAGAGCCACCTGCTGCTGCAGTGGGCTTCACAGCCTCGTGGCTCTCAGCCTGATGTGTGGTTCGTCGTCAGCTTTCTCAAGATAAAACAGTTATAAAGCCTGGGAGAGAGATTCCATCTCCTTTCATTTTATTTGAACCTGCCAGGGGGAATTTATTAATTTATCTTCTACTCCTTTCCTCTTTCTGAAAAGTAAAATGTCAGTTCGACTCACAAATCAAATGTCATTCAGAACCCATCCAAAAGCCTCCGACAGTGTTCCAGACCTCTCCTGCCCTCTTTCCCCTTAATATATTTTTGTGTGAGAGATGTCACTCCTGTAAATCCAACTCTCTAGCAACAAGTTATTAAATGCAGTTAAAAAAATACAACAACTTGTGCTGTTTAGAAATAGACCCATCTAGAAATTACATCGTATAGACTTCTGGGTCATTGCCTATCCCAGAAACCAGTGTTCTCGTTCCTTATATTACATTCTGCGGGTGGGAGAACTATCATGTCAACCCGAGGTTCTGAAAATGACAGCAATACCAACTCTCTTCTAGAACACTCAGAGAACCATCACAGACAGCACCCAACAGGACATGTGCAGGAAGGGAGCCCAGGAAGACACAGCTGGACAGCCTGTGTCCGCAGTGCTGTCTATTTCTGTTCTCTTACCCATCACCCTGTGTTCTGACACTGACCTCCTCCCATTCCGTGTTTCTAAACATTTGTTTCCCTGGAGATCAACAACCATCATAACGTTTGCTCATAAGCCAAGGCTGGACTACCAGTTACACATAGAATGCACCCGTCTTACTAGGATGAGATCAACAGCCACGCTCCTGTCTGGTAGAGCTAGGTCAAAGTCTAACAAGGAACCAACCATTGAACAAATAAACAAAAATATCCCCAAGCTAAGACACAGATATAAAAATTAGATATGTATTAGAGACGGGCCCAGATATATCGGGATGGAACAAAGGGCAGCCTGTTCCTATTCTCTTACCCATCACCTGTGTTTAGCCATTGACCTCCTCCCATTCCGTGTCTCTAAGCAACACTAATTTAGTTGAGGCCTGGAGGCTAAGTAGAAAACAGCCAGGTGAACAATGGGACGAGAAGCTTTCGAGGCAGAGGGACGTGTGCAAAGGTGCTAGAAGGAAGAGGGGCCATGCCACCGATGAAGGAGAGAAGGAAGAGATAGAAGACTCTGGAGATGAGCTGTTTCCAAGAGAGCAGCAGGCTACACTAAGAATCTTTATATTATCCAGCGTGTACTGGGGAAGCATCGTAAGCATGTTCTGTTCTTAGAAGAGACAGAAGACTGTCTGATAAACACCCAAGAATGAGGACACTTTCCACAAACTGGTCCTTAGACAGTTTAGTCCCACAAGCAACCTAGAATGCGCTCACAAACCTCCAGGGTCCAGACTTGACTCCATCATTGCCACATTTTTAGTCACTGTAAACACCAGTGACTGATAGAGAAACAAGGTAGTATTTTATAGTAGAGTTCTTTTCCAAATAGGCGTACTCTGTGAAATAAAGAGAAAACATTCTACAATTGCCACGCACCGCGCCCCCGTGTCTGCTCTCTGTGCGCTGGCACCCAGTTCGCGAGCTTCGGGCAAGGGAGCTGGAGGCTAAAATACACAGACATTTTTTTTTAGAGAGAGACAGCGACATGGGTCATCCTTGAATTCCCCACGAATGCCCCCTTTACTGTGTTCAGGGACAGATTATATAGAGATAGCCACGCCCCAGCCAAACCCACCAGAAACCACTCTCCTGCAATCAGGAACTCCTGAAGGTCTCGTGCTCAGAACAGCTGTAGGCACTCAGATCAGGGGATTACATGAAATTCGGGATCTGGGGTCTCACTGCTCCCAACATACAATAGCCACACAGGATGCACACAGCATGCAGATGACGTACATAACTGCACTGCTATCTTTTCCTACAACTGGCGATGCAGTGGATTTGTTATCTCATGCACAATGTCACTAGGCAATAGGAAATTTTGATCTCCAATATCTTTATGGGATTATCTTCATATGTGAGCTATTGTTGACCAAAATGTTATTACACAGCACATAAACAGTCACATACATTCCTATGCTTTTAAGATGCAAATATATATATATATATATATATATATATATATATATATATATATATATATATATATATATATGCTCACTGTGGCTACCGCAGAGACTAAATTGGAAAGTATCTATACTCATTAAAAAACTTGTTTCTCAGGGCCAAACCTTCCCTCGCTCTGAACTCTACTCTATGATACTATGCCTGGGACCCTGCAAAGTATGTTTCTCATTCCCCAGGTGCTGATCCTTCAGGTGCAGAGTCCCAGGTGTTGGGTTCTGGCAGGTGGGGATGATAGGAGGAGGGAGCACGACAGGATGGGTCCATTTTTATTCACCACTTCTTGTCAGCACCACCCAGAAACAGATCTGCAACCAACCATGAGGCAGACGCTACTGTCTGGCTTTGGAGATTTGTTTATGTTGGTAAATTAATTGGCTTGGTTTGATTTGGTTAACTATTTATTCTGATTTGGTTGGGCTCTGTTAGATGGTTTGCTCTAGTTTGATTTGATTTGGTTTGGTGGTCTTGGTTGAGTTGGTTTGGTTAGTTAGTTTGGTTGGGTTGAATTGGGTCAAATTGATTGTTTAGTTTGGCTAGTTGAATTGATTTGGTTTGGTTAGTTTGATTTGATTTGATTAGTTGTTTTGGTCTTGATTAGTTAATTGGATTAGTTTAGTTTATTTTGGTTTAGCTTCACTGTGTTGGGTCAGTTTCATTTGGTTTGGTTGGTTGACTTGGTTTAGTTTGGCTAGTTGGTTTGGCTTAGTTAGTTTATTTGGTTGAGTTGGAGTAATTAGACTTGGTTGCTGGTTTGGTTATATTAGTTGAGCTGAATTGATTGGTTTGGTTTGGTTCGTTAGCTTGATTTAGTTAGTTTCTTGGGTTGGAATGGGTTGGTTGGGTTGGTTTTTATTGAGTTGAGTTGGTTTGGTTACTTGGTTTGATTGTGTTGGTTTGGCTTCATTTTGATGGGTTGGCTGGTTGGTTTGATTGTACTTGGTTGAGTTGGTTGGTTTGGCCTGGTCTGTTTCAACTGGGTTGGGATGAGGTGGTTTAGTTTGATTTGGTTGGATTTGGTTGTTATTGCTTTCAGATCAGCAGATTTTCCCTCAGAAACCCCTGTATCCTATCCGTGGGCTCAGGCCCTCCTCAGAGGGAGTAGTCTCAGGTCTAGGAGCACCCATCAGACCCAGGCCTCCTCTCCAGATTTGTCAGTTTCCAAACTGGTAGTTGCTTCCTGTGCTATTATTTTCAAGTTTTCTCTATATCTTTCTAATTTCCTGGCTTTTCAGTTTCTGGTGCCTTTTTTTTCCAACATGGCTATGGATCAGAGCTAGAGCTTCAGCTAGATAAATATTCAACCATTTATAGTCACATCCCAGCTCAGCTAAATCTTTACAGTGAAATTTGTTGCATGTGTGAAAATAACAGGCACATATATTAGCTTTCCATTGCTGCTTATTAGAGTGTCAGGCCTTCGTATCCTCAAAATCTAAATTCATTCTTTTAGTGTTCTGTGGGCCCAGAGTTCAACACACACGTCACTGAGCTAGAATGGTGGCAATGGCTGGACTGCATGTCCATACAAAAGCTCCAGATGGCTCCTCCCTCACCCCTTCCAGCACCTGTGTGCTAAGTGTTGCCAATACTTTGGCTCCTTTCTTCCAGTTTCAAAGTCAAGAGTGAGGGATCAAGCCCTCCGCACTGTTCATCAATCTCATTTCTCCATCCACCTCTTTTCCCTTGAATGGCCTTTGAGATGTCACCAAACCCAACCAGATAATCCCGGGCAACATGTGTACCTTAAAACTAAATGCTTAGCAACATGAATTCCCCCAGCAATCTTAATTTTCCCCTTCTGTGAAAACTAAGTCATGGATTCCTAGCTGCCAGTCTGTCCACCATAGTCCACCTCCTGGTACACCATGATGCATGCCACTCCCCGTGTAAAGAATATTCATCTCGTTTAAAATTCCATCTAAGTCTCAACAGGTCTATCATTGACTCAGAATCCAAAGTCTCATCTGCCAAAAACAATCAAGTCATGTGTCCCAGGAATGGAGGAGGCAGTGTGTGTAATCCATCTGAGATACAAATTCCTCCCCACTCAAGAGCCTTTCAACTTCAAAGAATTAGTTGTTTTTCTTCCAACACAAAAGGATCTAGAACCAGATAAGAGTTACAGATAATCTGGCTCATGAAGGGGGGAAATAGAAGGGCTCGTTGGTCTAAAAATCATTCGAAAATCCCTCCAAGAACATTCTTAGTACTTCCAAGGCCCAAGAACAATTCTCTATATCTCAAGGTGCTGCCCCTGAGATCCCTTTTATGGCTTACTTCGCAGACATTTATTCTTTGTACTTTGAGCAGTTCTGCATCTCTGTATTAACTGCTGTCCATTACACAGAAAAGCCTCTCTAGTGAGAACTGAGAGCTGGATTAGTCCATGGGTAGAGAGATATGCTTTCATAAGGCAAAGTGATACTATGTCCATTTAGCAAAAATAAAAGGAGTAGGCTCATTCTTATTTTTATGTCACTAAGTACTGCAACTTTGATCTTTTAGGTGCACTATCCAAGGTTTCCTGACACATGCTCAGCTCTTTATCCAGTGCATGATTTTCTGGTAGATCTCTTAATTACAGCAGGCTTCTATCAGATAGGTGGGAATTCCCCAAATTATCACATGCCTTGTTCCTCTTAATTTGACATTTCTTTCCTCAACTATTCCTTCTTTTCACACTTCTTGTAGGGCAAAATCAACCTAAACACATTTGATAAACTATAAGATCTGACCCCAAAGGATTAGGCTGGTGGCAAATGTGTCCCCAAATCTAACATTACTCAAGGGAGACAGAAACATCCCAGCACCTGAAAATGTTCAACTCTCAACAGCCAGCACAAAAACAGAATTACCAACAATCATGCCAGAAAGTTAGAAGCTATTACCTATAATCCAGAGGGAAAAAGCATTCACTGGAAGCCAACACAGAAATATTGGTGATGTAACTATTAGAGGGGATATCAAAACGGCGATCATAGCTATGCTTTTTGTGCAACCTGGGGAAGGACATGTGCACAGTGAAGAGAAAGACAGAGGATGCCAAAAGCTTGGCTGGAAGAATATTAGGTATTTTTAAAAGGAAAATATACTCAATGGCCTAAAAACATGGATGTTAAAGAAGAAAATACTAACGAAATTGAAAGCACAGTACAGAGACTCCCAGAGTCGCCCAAAGAGTAATAAAAGCTTTGAGATGGCAAAGAGACTCACAGACTGTGGGACAATCAAACAGTGGTAACAAGAGCAGAAGCAAAGAAGTGAGATCATACCAGCATACAAAGACGTCAGGCAGTAAGCAGCAGTCTGTGATGGGAGAAAGCACTGTAAGCCACACACAGAAGAAATGCATCCTACAATGTATCTCAGCAGACAAAGGATGTGCAAAACCATTTTTCCGAAAAAGTTACAAAGGATTGTGTAGAGATGGAGAGGAGGTGTTGAATCCCACAAATCAGCAGAGAGATAAAGATCACACTGCAAGGAGATGCCACTGTGCACCCATTAGCAGGACTATTACAGTGTGGGGGAGGAAAAACAGAAAGAGAATAGGAGAGAGAAGAAGGCAAGAATGCTCCAGAAAGGGAGGTTGCAGGCTGGTGTGGCCCTCATGGAAAACAGTTTGGCTCTTGCTATAAAACTAGAGCTAACGAGCTGCAGAGATAGCTCAGGAATTAAAAGGACTTGCTGCTCTTCCGAGGAGTCAGGGCTCAGGTGGCTTAGACGGCCAGTTCCAGGTGATCTGACACCCTCTGGCCCCACATATGTGTGACACCCACACATATGATACACATACACACACGCAAATACACATAAAAAGTGACTAATTAGGTAATTGAAAATACATTTACCTTGTGTCCTGCACATTTGCCATATGACCTGCAGAGCACATACCCAAAGAAAACGAAGTCCGAATCTGGTCTGAGTAGCTCTGCTTTCTGCAGTTTTGGGCAGTAGCAACAGAAACACATGTGCCCAGGGATGCAGCTCAGCGGTCGAGTGTTTGCCCTCTCATGCGTGAGGCCCTGGATCTGAAACCTTCCACGGAGAAAAACACACACATATGAAGCACACTGTCATTTTATTATCTCAGGCTCCAAAAATGCATTTGATTTTTTTTTTCTTTCCAAAGTGATACTAGTCACATTAGGGTCTCACACATGTTGGAGTCTTACTATTTATTAATGAATGAACTAAAGGTTTCAGACTAAAGCAGGTGTGCAGGTACATTGCTCAGGACTTCTGAGAGTGGGAACACATTCTCTGACCAGCACAGTTACAGGCCTCTGCTCTGCGGCTGTCCCTTCTCTGATGAGTGACCCTGAGCGCTGGGTACTGTTCTCACCTCACTGTGCTCTCAGCACTCAACACACCCCCGACATGACATGTACTTAATAAGATGCCTTTGAAGCAAAACAGAGGAAGGGGGAGTTTTTCATTTTCCACTGGACTTACCAGACTCAGTCCAGCCAAGACTAGCAAACATCCTCGTCTTATGCACAAATCGCTTATGCACTCGGTGGGGGGATGTGGGGCCTTAAAATCTACAAAGCGATGGGAACAGAGAGCATGATGGGTACTGCTGCTGACTTGCTCTTACTTGCATGTTCTGTTGGGCTCTGATGGCCCAAGGAATCCTACAGTGGGCCACTTCATTTAGGCAACTTACATTACACTAAAGCTGCCAGTCTTCTGTGGCAGGGACACCAGAGGTGCAAATTAGGACCTGCTGGGTCCCCTCCTAACACACCTATCTTTTTGCATGGGTTCCTCCCCTGCAATCCCATCATCTAATTGTAGGCTCCATCACCATATCTGGGTCAGTATCTAGCCTTTCCTGTTGATTGGGCAAAGAATCTCTTTATCTTTTTCTTTTTTCTTAAGCAACCTACTTTCCCCCATAATGTTTCTTCCCACAATGTTCCTTATAAGTGGCAGTCTATCTCAACACAGAACGCTCCACTGCTTGTGCTAAATTCACCATCTTTCCCCATCACGTCTAAGCTCTGTTCACTGTGTATGGTGAATTATATAGCATGTGCCCCTAGGGTCCATGTTTATGCTGTCTGTCCACACAGTCACATATCAAACACTATAGCCTCCTCACTAACAGTCCAATACAACTGTCCACTCAGCTATTGTCCACGTGGGTCAAAAACCCCCATTGACCCAAGTGAGCTGTCCACCTGGATTTCCAAGGGCATAATTTTCCTCTATTGCCTTTGACTCTTGAATTTCAGGAAGTCATCTGGTAAGATCTGGAGCAAAAAAAAAAAAAAAAAAAAAAAAAAGGAAAGTCTCTTTTTTGCCTCAAGGTCAAAATGTTTTTTAAAACTCTCTTATCTCTTTCTGTCCTTCTGGGACATCTGCAGTCTCAAACGTGTCAAAGCCACTGATGTTCACTGCCAAGCAGCATGACAGAGATTAGAGGAAATCTAAAGGTCATTCGGAATGGGCTGACTGCAGGCACCTTGATTAAAATATATATATCACACAAAAAGAAACTCTTGAGAGCCTCTGATGATCATAGATAAGACTCCCCAGTGGCTGCAGACATTATGACATGGTATCTACCAAGCAAAGCTACAGACCCACTTAGAAAAGCTAAAGTACTTATCCTTCCTCCAAAACACTTGCTTCTGGGTGACTCTCAAGACAGCCAGAAAGGCCTCAGAGTAGGGCAGCTATCAGAGCACAATGCCTGGAGGAAAATTATTCTCTTAATAACAAAAGTAGTTTGGGAAACTTTTTTCACATATGTACATGTGATGGGTTATCTTCGTTATCAGTTTGACTGGACTTGGAGTCACCTAGGAGACACACCATTGGGAATGCCGTGAGGGTATTTCCTGAGAGATTTTACTGAGATCATTCACGAGTGAGGAAGGTACCAAACAATGTGCTGGAATCCCAGACAGAACAAAACACAAGGAACTGAAGAAGCTGCAACAGCTTTCCCTGCTCTCTCTTCCCGTTTCTGCTGAGAACTGAACAAGCAGCTGCCCCTTGCTCCCCGAACCAGGACCCACTTGTCCCTGTGCCATGACTTCCTCATAATTGTAGTCTGAATGCCCTCAGACCAAGAGCCCAAATAAATGTCTCTGCTCTTAAGTTGCTTCCTGTCAGGTGTGATCACCACATGAGAAAACCAGCTAATGTAACTAGACACTGTGAAGCTGCTCCCATCTCAGAAGGGAACAGGGATGGCAGTAGCCACTGCATGATGTAAAAACTCCTACAGAAAGATCAGATGTCTCAAAAAATGAGCCCTTCTTCCTAGCATCGTCATAGACTCCCCCCCCCCCCCACTCTGTGTTTACATGTATGGTCCCTGTGGGTACAGATACATACACGCATAGAGTACCCAAGACTATATAAATTTCTATTCTCACTTCCACATAAAAGGTCAGAGCATCTCATTACTTAAAAGGTGACTCGTTCTAGTTTCATGAAACAGGTAACTAGCAATTATTGTCTACTTTGGATGTTAGTTTGGTTAAGTGCCCCCACCAAGGTCAAAGTGTTAAAGGCTTAAACCCAGCCCATGGGATGATGGGGAGGTGGCAGAATTTGATTGACTATTCCATCCTGGCTTTATGGGGGACAGTTTGTTCCATGACACACTCCTGCCATGGTGTGTTATCTCCTCACAGGCCACAGAGCACAGGGGCCAACCCAGTATGAGCAGAAACCAAATGTGAACTGATTATTTCAGTATTTCCTATGGGGACAGAACACTTACTAAAACTAGCTATAACTTACCATTTCTGTAAGATCCAGACATGGAGTCTAAAGAGTCAGCTCTGGCAGCTCTAGCAGCTGAGAGCCACGTTTATGGACATTTTCAGATTTTTTATTGTTTCCACTGAACATATATCAAAGTGTAACTGGTAAACACAATAAGAGAGTTAAGAAGGTTGAACAATGTTGAAGAACATGCAGATCTTAGGTATTTTCCCACTTCTCCCTGGCTAGGCAGATCTCTGTGAGTTCAAGGCCAGCCTGGGCTAAGAGCTGTTTGTTTGGAACAAATGTTGTTTGGAACAAATGTTCCAAACCTCAGACAAGTCCAGATTCTGAAACACTTCTGGTTCCAGACATTCCAGATAAGACATCCTTAACCATAAGCAGAATTAGAAATGGAAACCCAGGATGCTCCCTGCTCACCAGGCTGGGAGGAGAGAAGTGAAGCTCTCTTGACATTCTGGAAGGAAGACCAGCCCTTGCCCTGTGCCAGGCAGCCTGGTATGAGCACCATGGGGAAGGATGGCACTGAGTCCCACCTGGACCAAGATCAGGTGAAACAAATGGCACCCGCTCTCATCACGAGACGGGAAAGTGGTGATCATGTGTGCCGCTCCAGGCTAGGAAGAGCGAATGGTAACAATCACAAACTGAGTGTCCCTCACCCAACAGGCTTGGTACAAGAAATATTTCAAACTTGGGATTTTCCAGATTTTAAAAATTATTTTCACATGTATAATGAGGTCTTTTAGGAACAAGACTCGTGTCTAAGCATGAAATCCACTTATGTTTCATGTATATACTATACACATAGTCCACAGGAGATGGTAGAGAGTTTCATAAATTTAGAATAATTTTTCTTTGAGGGTTTCATGATGTATTTACATTATATTCTTTCTCCTCCAACAAGTCCTTCCAGATCCTTCCCCACCTCCCTACCCACTCAATTTAATGACCACCTCCCTCTCTCTATTAAACCTGAAGTCCAGTTTTCTGTTTGCAGACGACTCCTGGGCACGGGATCTGCCCTGAAGTGTTGTGGATATACCAAGTGTCACTTGATTGAGAAAGATCCATTTTTCCTCTTCTAGCAGCTATCAGCTGCAAATTGCTCCTTGGGTAGGCATGGGACGTTGTGCCCATTTCCATCCTCTATGCCAGCATCTTGTCTGGTCTGAGCTTGAGCAGGTCTTGGGCATGCTGTCACAATCTCTGTGAGTTCATCTACTCATCTGCCCTAATGTCTCCAGGAAACACTATTGGTATAAAGCTACCCCCACCTCTGGCTCTTAGACTCTCCCCTCCCACTCTTCAGACCCCCAAGCCTTGACGGGAGAAGTGTGATATAGACATCTCCTTTAGGCCTGAGAAGTCCAAAGTCCCATTTTCTCTAAACATTGACCAGTTATGGGTTTCTGGGATAACTCATCTGCTGCAAGAGGAAGCTTCTCTGATGACAGTTGAATGGCGCTCTAATCTATGAGAATAGTTATGTCACCCGGAGTCATTTTATTGCTGTGTTCATTGAGCAAAAGAACAGTACTGGGTTTTCCCTTGGAGCTCAGGACCTCTCCAACTTCAGCTTCTTGGTCAGGTGTGCATTCCATCTTATGAAACAGGCCTCTTACATTCGATAAAAAGGTGGCTGGTTATTCTGGAATCGTTACCAAATCTGAGGCTGGAGTGATGTATTTCTTTTAAACTAGTCAGAAAGAGTAGAGTAATGCCCAGCTGCATAAAGCAGTGGCTAACAAGCTCTCCACTACCCCAGTACCCACTCCCCATCTCAGAGATCCTGGTGGCCCTACGCCATCAGGGTACCAGGCGCGGACATAAGTCCTCATCTCTACTGTCTACACGTAATGACGAGCAGTTCTCCGTAAAGGCTGTTCATCTCTGGGTAGAAAATCAGCTGAACTCAGTTCATGAAAGGCCTTCACTATTTCTATATATAGACACCAGCATTCTTTGATACATAAAATAAAGACAAATATTTAGGGACACACTGGGGGATAGTCACAATACACCGTGCATGCTATACATTTATTCAAATCCTGCTTACGTTCACAAAGTACCTACTGGGATCAGACATCTTGCTATATCAAAGTGTCCTGCAAGGCTAAGCCCTTGGAGCAGAGAAAATCCCTGGTCTCTGGTCACAACTCAAGGGAACACAGGCGTTGGCAATGTTTGGAACTCTCATGGTGGGGTCATACTGCAAATATTTTGTTACAGTCAGTACTTGTAAGCTGTGGAGAAAGAACATTGAGCGTAATGACCCAGGATCTGTCACAAAAGGTCAGCAAAGCCACCGAGGGTATATGGCATGCCTAAGATGATAGGTATGGAGCTGGGACCCAGGAGACTGGCTCCCATGGTTGTGCTGAAGACCACACACCAGTCATTGAAGTGTGGGAGTTTAGGGCCAGTTTCGGTTGCTCACAGTGAACTTGAAGAAAATAGTTCCTGTGTGAAACACAACCCCCCCACCCACAGCAATGGAGAAGGCTGGAATTGAGCGGTTGCATGGGGAAGAGCAGCTCTGAGTGAGAGCTGTGGATGCTCTCATAAAGCCCGGGGTGGAAGATGTGGGGCTGAAGAAATGGGGCAGGGGCAAAGCGCTTACTGGGCAAGCATGGAAATCCAATTCAGACCCCTAGCACTCAGGTAAAAAGCCAGGCGTGGCCACACACACACCTGTAACCCTAGTGTCTGTAACCTAGTAACAGCATCCTGGGGCTTGCTGGCCAGGCAGTCCACAGATTGGAATCGTTTTATCTTCAGGCTCATTGAGAGACCCTGTATCAAAAGAGAGTAGGGGTGCAGGGTGATTAGGGGAGATGCCCAGTGTCAACCTCTGTCTCCTGTATATGTGTGTACATGTGTACTCACACCTGCACACACACCCCGTACACACATGAGCAGATGCACATCTACCAAGTGGGGAGGGGCAGAGAGAGGTCATCTCTGAAAACAAGAAGGTAATCATTTGTCACCAGCTATTGCTGGGATCATAGTAGGCGGGAGGCTAGCTGCTTGGGCATAAGGCTCACCATGATCACCTTCCTCACAGGATCTTTGTAAAAATTAAATGATGTTTCCTTTTGAATTGTTTTTAATCAATTCATTCATTTTTTTAAAAAAAACAATCTTTTCTCATTTTAAATACCAGTCCCAGTTCCCACTCCCTCACCTCCTCCCACTCCCTCCACTTTCCTCCCAGTCCAGCCCCCATCCACTCCTCAGAGAGGGTAAGACTTGACATGCGGAGTCACCAAAGTCTAGCACACTGCTCTGAGGCAGGATCAAGGCTCTCTCCACTATATCTAGAGGTTTATCATAACAGCAGAGAGAAAACTAGAACACTATCTCACATTTTGTGTGTGTGTGTGTGTGTGTGTGTGTGTGTGTGTGTGTGTGTAGACAGGGAGAGACAGCAAGAACAGTATATAAAACACACCTCAAATCTACTCTCTTGATGTTCAAGTTCATGACCAATTGTTGTAACACATTTTTCAAGCGATTTCTTGAAGAAACTCAGAGGAAGTACCAAGTTCAAACACAAACCCCAGGCCACCGCAAACTGGTTCAGAGCCTGTGCCAGCCTCAGTGGCAGCTGCAGCAGTCAGTTGGTAAAAGGCTCACAACGTAGTTTAGTAAAGAGCAGGCCTTATAGCCTTCCCTTTGGGGGCAATTAGAACTGACAATAACCTGGCATCCTGTAGGACCCAGGGCCCAGAAGCAAGGACCTTGGGGTGTGATGCGTGTCAAGAGAAGTCCTAAATAAACAGAAAGGAAGGAGGAGCTGAGATGGGGTGAGGGGAAATCGGGAGACACTTGAGAATCCTGGTCATAGTGGGACAACCACCAACCTAGAGAGCATGGAGAGCCATGTGCAGTGTGTGCTGTGGCTGAATGCTTAAAGACAGACTCATTATATAGCCAAAGCTAGCTGAGCACCCATAGCCATCCCCCTGCCCCAGCCTCCCACACAATACCACATCTGTCTCCAAAGGCATGTTTCTTGCTAAATATTGCTTATGTAAGCTGATTGTTCATAATACCGAATATATTTTTACACATTTTTGAACACGCATAAATAAAAGGGGGAAATCCTCTTGGGCTCCACAAGGGAGATAGAACAATCATATGGCTTTTCACGGTGTTCATGCTTGCCTGCATGCATTTAATCTAGCATGTAGTCTCGCTTTTGTCAGACTCTAAAATAAGGTGACCCCGTGGTAAAATAAGGAACGGGTAGCAAGCTGTTCATAAAACAAGACAACCTATTTAAGAGACTGGTGTTTACAGTTTAACAACTAAACTTGCTAAATATTTTGTATTGAAGTGGAATTCGCTCTACAAAAGGTATGGTGATTATCCATTAGAGACCAGGCTAATTTTTTTAAATCTGATTTTAGTGTGCCTTTTCAAATAAATATTCTTAGCGTTATTCTTTTAGACAAAATTGAAAATTGATAGACATATCAGTATCTCCCACGGGTGTGGAAATTTTTCTCCTGTGTGAAAGGCCAAGATCTGATAAAACTTCTAACCCTGTCTATATGGAAATTGAATCTCCCTTGGGATATTTCCAGAACATTGAGACAATAGAAAGAGAGCTCCCTCCCCGCCCTGCCCCCTCTGCTTATGGATGCTCATCCCTACTCAAGCCGGCAGTCTCTCAAAACCCCGTGGGCTGTCACTGGGCTGTCCAGGGAGAGACAGAGAGCTGCAGGAAGCGGGAACTCCTGCTATTTTATTCAGGTGCTGTCGGTGTCCGTAAGCCTCTGTGCGTACACAGTGATGCCCCCTTGTTAAGGGGTCTCTCCTACCTTACAGAAGGACAGCATGTGTCCCATGAAATAAGATCGATTACAGCAACAACTCCACCTACAGTTTTTAGAGAAAGCAAGACCAGAATTATCCAAGGCTTCTGAGAAGTAGGGGTCACCTAGTTCTCATCCTCAGGAAAGAAACAAGGAACCACAGAAGGCAAATGCCACGCCCATAGGCCAACATCCATCTTAATGAAAGCTTTCTCAACTCTAAGATCCAGTGATTTTTTTTGATTACCCGTTAGGATCATGGCTGCTGTCACCTACAAGGTCCTCATCTGGAGACATCAGTGATAGATGGGAAAGGAGCCAGAAGCTGTAAGGAGGCTGGGATGCCAGGGTTGAAGGAAAAGTGTCTCTCCTGGCCAGCCTCATGTCCAAATGACCCACTATGATACCTCATCCCTGAGGGTTCCAGCTCCCCACCTAAGCAGCCAGGTGACTCCAAGGGCTCCCTACTGTCTTCCTCTTGCATCCGAGTCTTCTTCTTTTTTAAAAAAAAAAAGATTTATTTATTTATTTATTATGTATACAGTGTTCTGTCTGCATGTATGCCACCAGACTAGAAGAGGGCACCAGATCTCATTACAGATGGTTGTGAGCCACCATGTGGTTGCTGGTAATTGAACTCAGGACCTCTGAAAGAGCAGGCAGTGCTCTTAACCTCTGAGCCATCTCTCCAGCCCCGCATCCGAGTCTTCTTACTGCCGAGTATCACTCTTCCACATCCATAACATGCACCAGATGCAGCTGCGTCCTTCCAGGCTCACACGCTGCACCACACCTCAGAGAAGCTTATTAGCAGTCGGCCAATGCCAGTTATGGGCACTAAAAACCCAGAATTTCCCATTTTGTCACTGTGCTAAAATGCCTGATGGGAGCATCTTAAGGACAGAAAGATGCATTTTGCTCATAGTCTCTGAACTTTCGGTCCCTTATTGGAAAAGAATGGAGAAAGATTGTTCTTCAGCTTGGGGCAGCCAAGACTGGACCAGGGACAAGATTGCCCCACAAGAAACTGCTCTCAGTGACCCACTTCTCCCAGCCAGGCCCCACGTGCTGGGGGAGGCACACATTCAACACAGGAAGGGACAGGCCAGACCCGAACTGCAACACCTAGCTCAGAAGAAAGCAACTGAGTACAATGGCACCATCCCAGGGTCTGAGCCAGAAGAATGGCATGCCAAGCAGAACGGGTGGCAGCAGCAGCACGAGACTGCAGTTAAATGAGAAGTTGATGATTAAGTCACAAATGGCAAGCACTGGGCTTCTGAAAACACCTGTTTATCCCTCAGTCAATTCCCAGAACTATGTGCGCCCAGTGGTCCGTGTTAAAAAAAAAAGATGCATAGGAGAGGCAAGCCCTGGTGAGCAAACACGGGCTGTTGTCGTCCTCCAGTCCCCAGCCGGAAGGAAGTAAAAGAGGAGCTGGGGAGACGGCCCCATAGCACTTGGGAGAAATGGAGCTTGGGTCACAGCACCAACATGACGAAGCCAGTGTCACTGCAAACCCCTGTAACCCCAGCTCCAAGAGGGGCAGAGACAGGAGGATTCCTGGTGCCTGTTGGTTCCCAGCCTAACTCCCAAACACCTACGGTTCACAGGAATAAACTGTCAAGACTCACCTAAAATTCAGTCCAAATGCCTGAGAGCCTTGTCGAACACCAACTAAATGGCCTTCACCTAACGTTCTCAGTGTTCCTGTAACAGAATGCCCAACGCTAAGTAATTTACAAAGAAAAGAGGTTTCTTTAGCTCATGGTTTTGCATGCTGGAAAGTCTGACAGCATAACACCAGACTCTACTTCTTCAGGGAAGCCTTCTTGTTGCCTCAACTCTGCAGAGACTGAGAGCACATGCGAGAAGGGATGGGGCATGAAGGGAGCCTCGGGTGGTGACAACCTTCTCCGAGGCACAGGCTCTGTCTTTTGAGAACGAGAGTTGACCCCACAATCAACTCTCATGACTTAGTCATGTCGCAAAGGCCACCCCCTTCCAACAGTGGCCACTCACCACTCATGTTTCAATGCATTTTAGAGGAAGCATCCCATGTTCACCCCAAAGCAATCTGTTTGAAGGTACTTCCTAACCCTGAAACTGTATCTGCTACCTAAGGGGTTCAGGACACACCACCCTAAATATGACTCCTTGATAGAAAAGGAAATGCCCAGGGCAAGGAAGTTTTTGATTGTCTTTCTCTTTTTCTCCACAGAAGCACAAAAATCCTCAGGTTCCCTCCCTATGGCCTGAAGAAGGAGCCACCTTCTATCTTTACCTCTGGAGACACAGGAAGTACTTGATCAAACAGACCTTGCTAATTCACTCGGTCTCAGAGTCTTGTGGAGAACCCCCCTTTCTCTACTCATCCTTCTGCCCAAATGCCCACACTTCACTAGATTCCATAGCCTGAGGTCTCTCTTACATTTTGAAGATTCCAAGTGGTGGCAAACGTACATTAGGTAGGAACACGTGCTCTCAGGCTTTCTCGGCTCAGCTCTAGCACCCCTGCCATGACACAATGGCAGAAAACATTTCACTGTTCCTCCCTCGCCCGTGCCCTGCCTCAAGGACAGGGACGAGTTCCTTTGTTTATAATGCAATGGATGATGCTTTTGCTATAGACGAGCTGGAGCAGAGTTAGAAAACCCTCTTCCAAGTTTCACATGAGCAGCAAGTAGCACCTACACTGGTGAGGGCTCAGCCTGGCCCAGCCTCTGCAGAATAAGTGGAAAGAAACACTAGGCATTGCCCTACCCCACCCCACCCCCTGCCACTTCTATCCACGGTCACATAGCTCACTGCCCGGCTCACCTATCCCAGCACCTGGCCTGGATTCCTGCCCACTGGTGCAATGGTTTAACTTTCTACCAAGATGATTCCTGGGCTTTCCCATCTAAGGGGACGGAAATCCTGGCACTTAGCATCGGTGTTTTATGGAGAACGGATGTAGCGATGTGTGCACGTGTCCACTAAGATCTGAGAGACGCCTTGCCAAGCCAAGCATCAGAACAGTTACCGTCACCTCTGCCTCCCTGACTTAAGTGAAGCCACTCAGCTAGATGCTGATGGGGTGTGTCCCAGCGTCAGCGCAAGCTCTGAAGAATTGCATCTTGTGTGTACGATGGGAACGCTGCAGAAAGACACACGTAAGTCACCTTGAAGAGCCACAGACTGTGAGTCCAAGAGCCTTGTGAGGCAGTGACACCACCCTGGTCGCTGGCATGCCCTCCTGACTAGTGAGTTCAGCTGGCTCCCTTCCCAACCGCTGGCTTACATTCCTCCGGTATCTACTTTCTCAGTTGGATCTCATTTAACTGTTGTCATTTCAAGCGTTCACCTTGAAGCCCCAGGGCACCTTAAGCACCTTAGATATATCAGGCATAAAGCATATGAAAATAAATTCCAATTCAATGTTTCCACATGGCAAAGCGCCGCCATTTCTAATCGAACCCTCATGTCTTTCTCTAGCTCTTGCGAAGTGCACCACCAGGGAACGAAACACAACAAACCAGAAATGGATCAGCCTCAACGGCTCAAGACTTAGAAAGGAAGGCAAGAGAAGATGGAGGAGGTGGGAGAGGAGGCAGAAAAGAAGAATCAGGTTACATGGTATTGTTTTTTCTTCCCGACCCACTAATTTCACTTTGAGGCTGTTTCATCATAAATACCAAGTCAGGTTCTCTGTATCTCATGAAGCAGTTGCCAAGGAAAAGGACACACATCTGAGGACATTTGGAAAGCCACAGTGGCTGGTGGTGAGATTCTCCAGGCAGTTGGTTTGATTTCGCTTCTGTACTTTCTAAAAATCTACCTTCAATGAAGGTCGGAGGACTGATGCCCAGAAGCCAGGTTTACGTAGACAGAAAGCTGTAGCCTAGATCCTACATCTAGCGAAATAGCTCAGGGTCAGCTTCTTCAAGTCACACTGGTAGCTGTTGCTCTGGCCTGGGCCTGTCGGCAGGAACGCTCCCACCCCCATGTCTGGTCTCGACAGAGTTGTAATAAAGGCCAGACATAGCTGATCTACCATTACAAGGCCTCAGTGTGTCTTTGTCCACACATACAGCTCTGCCACCCTTCTGGAATCCTGGGGGTGGGGGCGGGAATATCAGCACCACTGCCAGGCATAGAGACAGAAGTGGGGACACCAAAGCAAGGAGAAAAGCAAGCATCAGAGGCCAGTGGGTGTGAGAGAGGGAGCCCTTGGGTCTGTGTCTACACCATCCCCTGAAGAACAATGTGGGACCTCTTTGCCCTCCTTGCCACAGGCTCATTCTGAGGGACTGTGCAGAAATGGCGAGTGGCTCCTCATTGTCTACCTCTTCTAGTCTTTCACAAGGAGCCAAGTGCCAGGTCTCTGGGTGACATTACATAGTCACAGCTCTGCTCCAGCCAACACTGTGTAACCACGTGTGTTTATAGAGACTGAGCACAACCCATGATCCCATTGCTGACTTTTCCGACATCAAGGAGTCGTCCTTGATCCCCCATGTTGCTCTTGCCTTGTGATCTGCCTTGATCCTGTGAGCACTAACAGTTTAAGAATAGGTTTAGCTGGATCTACCTCCATATGCCACTTTATAAAGGGGGGGGGGGCTGTTTTAGATCAGGGATGAGGTGCAACAGGCTTTTTCTTTTGGACCACCAACCAGCTCTCAAATCATGACATGGAGACTTATTGCTGATTGTCAATGCTTGGCCTTAGCGTAGCTCATTTTTAGCAATCGCTTCTAACTTAACCTGTTCTCTTTATCTGTGTTTTGCCTCCAGCTTTTTGCCTTTTCCTACTTTCTTGCTGTCTCTATATTTGTCTGACTGGTTGCTGCCTAGCTTCTGGCACCAGCGTCTCCCTCATCCTCTCCTCCCTTCTTTCATTATCCCAAGCCTAGATTTCTCCTCTTATTTATTTTCTCTGCCCAGTGGCCCTGCCTATCCTTTCTCCTTCCTAGCCATTGGCTGTTCAGCTCTTTGTCAGACCAATCAGATGCCGTAGGCAGGCAAGGTGAAACAAAGACAACACATCTTTATATAATTAAACAATGCAGCATAAATGAAAGCAACACACCTTTACACAATATATTGTGTAAAGTAATATTGTGTAAAGTAATTATATTGTGTAAAGTAATATTCCACAACATAAACAAATGTAACATGTCTTTGCATAGCTAAAATAATATCTCACAACAATGAGGGGGTCCTCATATGTGTGTCACTCCTAGACAGTGGGCCAGTCCTTGCCTGGCCTGATCATTTGGTCTGCTTGGTGCCTGATACATTAGGTATCGTAGATACTCTAGTTAGAAATAAACTAGGTAAACTAGAAATGAACATCTTAAAATCTATGTACTTGTTGTTTCTACATAATCAACTGTTCCAAACTCTCCAGGCTTCACAAAGCAAATGTATTATCCTGCTGTTTCTGCAGATGACTTAGCTGGGTCCTTCACTGTGACTTTCATAAAATTGTATTTAAGGTGTTTACTGCACATATAGTCACCCGGGTGCTCAGCTGGGGATGTTGGCCTGACAACCCACACAGTAGCACTTGCTGACTGTTGGCCAGGGACTTGGGCTCCTCACATCCTCAGCTTTTCAAAGGAGCAGTTCGCATCTCCAAAGCCTGCTCTCCAGGAGGAGGGGTCCAGAGAACGTGAGAGCCGTAGAGACAGCCTGCAGCCAGGGGCATTTTATAACGCAGTCTCTGAAGTGACCACCCACAGCCTATTCGTGCTCTATTTGTTCCACATCACACATTTAGGAGGAGGTTTCAGACGGAGGGGTGGGGACTGCCTACTGGGAGCTCCTGGCTGTCCTCCCTAGTCTCCCAGGAAGAGCAGCAGCTCCGACAGTGATACTGCACAGCACTAGGAGGAATGCAATAATCCTTCTGTTCCTATCTGCTGCCCAATGTCACTGTTCACGACACCCTCTTCTGCTTTTGAAAGTGCCGCTCCACACTCACAGGGCAATTTGACAATCATGGAACAGCTTTCCCGAGACAGGCTCTGAGCTTGACCTCCAACAGAGGTTTGCGATTCTGGCTCTCGAGGTTAATCAGCAGCTTCTGTCCCGAGGCACACAGAGCTCTCTGGACGAGTGCCACCGTCCTGTCCACACCCACGTACTCTACTTGTTTACTAATGTCATCTGGTCAACGCCCTGGTTTTTCTGGGTCGTGCTATAAACTTCTGAGACCGATTGGAGTGGAGGGTCTAGCTCTGGAGGGGCTTTGTATGCAGCTATTTAGTTTGCTCTGAGGCAACGGCATAATTTATCTCTTATCATAAATGTTTATTATCCGGTACCATACAAAATTCCCTAAAAACCTTTGAACAGCCTGACAGTTTTGCACATAAAAATTCATGTGTCGTAACTGCGACTTTCTTGTTTTCTGCCTGAGTGGCCTCTCGAACACAATGTCCAGTTAACAAATAACCCTGAAAACGGGCCCAAAGGACAAAGGTGCTCCTGCTTCCCTGTTGTCTGAACCTCTTTTCTTAGCTCTGCATATCCTTCTTCCATTCTTTTTCATAAACATTTCCTAAGGACAAAAGCATTTCAGAACATATGGGCCGTGTCTCTGTTTTGGATGTAGAAACTTCTGGCATTTCACCGACTTCATTTCAGTCTGAATCACGCTCTCATTTGCTGTAAACATCAGGGTATTTTGATCAATTAGGAATAACTGAGATACTTGGAGCATAACACTGCATCACTCCAACGTTCCCAAACGGGTAAGTGATCGCCCAGTGTGTGTCTCCTTAATTATTTTTAAACTTATATGTTCTGTTTATTTAGTTCCCGAGACAGATGGTGCGCGTGGAGGTTTTGTTCAACTCCAGATCAGAGGCGGCCTCTCCCTGTGCTCTGAGCTGCGTCTGCGGGGCGGGGGAGCCTCCACTCTCTGCTGTGATGTGTGGTGTCGCTTGAGTGGCCTTGACACGTCTATCATCAGCACCTGAAGACACCAGAGTGGTGAGCTCATGAGACTTGTGTGGGCCGTCCCCACAGAAGGACCAGGAGCTCCAGGGACAGGCTAACCTCTCAAGACTTTGCGTACCTTGTCTAGATCAACTGAATCCTGGAACTGTGGGTCACAGACATGTGCTCTGTCACACACACATACATCTCACAGGCATACACACTGAAACATGAATGCATGCATACATGATACACATGTATATACACCCCAGACATACTTTGTGTGCATCATATATACAAGTCATGGGCAGATATCACATGCTACACAAAAATGCATACATCACACATGTACTAGGTAAACTGCCTGCATACCACACAAACACTGCACAGAGGCAAACCCACACACACCACCACCATCATAACCAACAACAACCACCACCACCACCATATATGCTGCTATATTCCACATACTTGTCTTCTGAACATATAAACACTGCACAAATAAGCCTTCATTCTGCCCATATATGTACCATACATTAAACACATATCACTTTCAGTTTTTTCATATAAAATTTAAACTTTGATTTAGGCGTGGTAATGAAACACAGGAAAAAACATTGACTATGACAAGCAAGATCTTTTCTTCAAAGGGACCAAGAATTCATTTCTTGTTTGTTTGTTTGTTTGTTTGACATGGGGATGTTTATAGATAGGTCCCTGGCCAGCCTGGCATTCATTATGTAGTCCAGAGCAGCCTTGAACTCCTGGTCAGCCTGCCTGCTTCTGCCCCTTTAAAGCACACGCCAGCCTCAAACTCCAATTCCTGTCAGAGCAGAGAGACACATAAGCTAATGGGTAACAATTTCAAATCTCAGAAAGAAACAAACTATAAATATGCAATCAGAAGGAACACATGGAAAGGGCAAAGGTTATTTTAGGATCAGGAAGGTTCTTCTGGGACGTTTCTCTGAGCAGAGAGCTGCACATGTCGGGGAAGCCAGTCAGTCATTTACTCAGAATGGAACAATGGGCCGCCTGGTCCAGCTATTCTGTAGACAGGACACAGAGAGAGAGGAGACCCAGCTGGGGCTTCCAAAATGGCGGGTAGCCAATTGGAATCGAAGCTAAGTCCGTTGTGTCCCCATTCCCCCAGGCTCTCAGCAGCCTGCAGTAAGTAGTCTTTTGAAACACGGCCAACTGGCCTCCAGTCTCTTCACCATAATGACCGTATCCAGCTCTTAGAACACTGCAGACACCTAGGGTGACCAGGTGACAGTGCCTTCATCTCCCAGACACCCAGACCACCAGATCAAGCCCCGCTAGTTCAGAGTCCTTGACTCTCCCCCCTAAGTCAGCCGTAGCTTTGAAGCCACAACATTTTAGACCAGAGAAAGTGTCGGGGAAGTGGCTCTCCTATGAGAACGTGTCTTGACATGCTGCTTTGCCTCCACCCTCAGATACTACTAAGCTTTACCCCTCTGTGGCAATCAAAAATGTCCCACACACATTGTGGAACCCTTGGGTCTCAGGCCACCATAAGACTCCCATCTCTAGATTCTCAGAGATTCCTGCAAGTTAGACCAAAGAATCTTTCTCTGATGACCCCAGATTTGGAATCATTACTCCTTTTTTTTTTCAGGAAGTAGTCTTTGATTCCTCATGTGGGAGATGAAAACATGGATTTCATAAATGAAGTTGTCAGTATGTTTCCATCTTGGAATCCAAATTGATTTCCTAGTTTTTTACGTTTTTTTTTTTTTTAACATACTACTGACCACCGGACACCGTGTGTTGGGCCATGGTCCCTGCGTCCAAAGAGCCCTTTGTGACATTAATTCTCATCTTCACTCTTTCCTACCCCTCTCCCAGCATCCTCATTTGCATGGTGGAGTATTTATCAGCCCCATTCTGAACAAGAGAAAATCAGGGTGTAGAGGGATAGAAAGTTGCCCACACTCCCCAGATAATCAGCTAGAGAGTGCTAGGAGCCCAGCACAAGCTCTTTCCCAGACTGCAGATGTCACACAGGTGACAGTGTTTGCTCACCTCTAACCTGACTCAAACCCATGAGCTTCAAAGTCTACACTGGAGTCTTTTAAAGTTACAACTTGCTGGAGAGGTCTTTGAGACATTATTTTCCCTTCTTTACTGCTAGATATGAAATATCCAGACACAATACTTTCAAATCCTTTCTCTCCCCCCTATATTTTCCATAATATTTCTGTTCTGACCTTTTCAAGTATAATCTAAGAAAACACGAGGAGCAGGCACGCCCAATCACACATGCCCCCACACTGATTTGTTCAAAGGACCGTGTGAGACGGGGCTGCAGGAGAAAGGTCTTGCCCGCTGGGTTTCCTCTGCTGGAGGAGACTGTTTGCTTGCAGTGGAGGTGAGCAGCATCTGGGACGGTGCTTGGCACGCTCTACAGATCTGTTCAGCTCCTGGGTCTCAACAGCTGGAGGCTGGCCCCATCGAAAGCATCTTAGCTGGCATGGAATTGGATTTGGGGAAGCTCGGGAGTGATCTAAAGTGGTACCCAAATCAACACGGCCCCTGAATTGGAACAGGAATAGGGCCACGGAGAGGTCTTCCGGGTGCATACGTGGGCCTGGCTAGTGTCTGTGGAAGCCGTGCACGTGCGCAGGCCTTCACCTAGCTTGTCCCTTTGTTTAAGAAGCGAGTCCTATTCCTAAATTAAACTATACAAAGAAACACAGAAGACAAAAGCATCAAGGCAGAGTGTCTCCAGGTGCCCCAGCCCTGTATTCTACTCAGGACCCTTCAGTGAAATCCTTGGGGCTCCATGAGACCACAGATAAAAAGCACCTCCTAAAAGCCCTGCCTTGACACCAGACCCAAGGAAAACAATAATGATAGCGTTAAGCACGAGTTAAAACATCTGAGGGAGACGGGTCCCTGCAAGGAGAACGCAAACAGGGAAAAAATGCGTGTGAACCAAAATGTGACCTGATTCAAATTGTCTTTCTCCGTCACCAGAGTCAACTTTGATCTTATATTTTAAAATTTGCTTTTAACGGATAATGTCTGTAGCACAAATTATAGGAAGGCCCAAACACGGAGGATTAGAGGGAGACAGTATGTTAAATGTGACTTTCAAAGGCCCCTTTGGTGAGGAATTACAGTGGATGGCTGTGAACAGAAAGTGGCTTTGAAGTCAGGAGTGCCGCCTGGCCCTCTGCTCTGGGGTGCCAGGGCAGGGCTGTGATTACGCTGTCAGCAAGAATGCTTCCGTGGCTCACTTCTGTACGTTTCTTTCCCCTATTCACAGAAAATTCTGCCTCCCCAATACTCTAATAAGTTGCTAAAAACTAACGAAGAGGGTTATTATGCACTTTGCTGAAAGTCATGCTGTTATGTAACCCAGGAGCCTTTTGCTATAAAAAATGAAATACATTCTGTAGCCTTTTCTTTCTGTCTTTTTTCCAATTTTTTTCCCCAAGAGGTTGGGATGAATGCTGCATTCTCTGAGACCGAAGAGAGCAATGCTATCCCAGCATCCCTCACTTGATTCGGTCCTCAGATCAGAGCTCTGGGAAGGCAACTGGGCTGTGGCTGGCAGCTGTAGGGGAAGAAGCAGGTGAGTGAGTTCAAAGCCCTTCCTGAGCCTCCCATGGGGCCTGCACGGAGTCCACCTAACCCTGCAAACACTCTGGCTTAGCCGGGCCTACCCCTTGTGCTGTATGCAGCACACTTCCATTAGCCTGGAGATGGGCAAAGGCGTCTGCCGCAAGGCCTAATTTATAATGAAGTGCTGGATTTCTGGTGCCATACCCCACACAAAGTGAAAATCAATCCCATTGTAAGCTGAGGCCCATGTGCATAGAAAATCTTCACCCTACTCCCTCCTCTGACCACTGAGCAAATGTTGCCTGAGTTTACACTGTGCACACAGCACCAAGCCTTTAGTATTGCATCCCACATCAGACATCCAACACTGTGCACACAGCACCGTGCACACGGCACAGAGCCTTTAGCACTGCATCCCACATTAGACATCCAACACTGTGCACACAGCACCGTGCACACAGCACCGTGCACACAGCACCGTTCACACAGCACCATGCAGACAGCACTGAGCACTTAGCACTGTGCATCCACATTAGACATTCAGCACCGTGCACACAGCACTGAGCGCTTAGCACTGAGCCTTTAGCACTGCGTGCCCACATTAGAATCCAACACTGCACACAGCACCGTGCATACAGCACCATAAACCCAGCAGTGCATTGCACTGCATGAACCCATGCACAGGAAGGACACAAATGCAGCAACACCCAAATTGTGGGTGTGCCATGGGGCACCCTAAGGGCCTGCTGACACTAGCTTTACTCTGGCCCATTCCTCCACTGCCACCAGAGGGGCTGCCTCCTGGAGAGAGCTCTTCCAGCTTTAGCCAGGCCCCTCCCTCTTGCACCCTGCCTCCACTGGGCAGGAACGCCTGAGGAACTCACCTAGCACTCTGGACTTCCATCCAGCTATTCCCTCTACCTCACCCGGCCTGTGTCTCATCACCCATCAGGCCTTGCTCACTCCCTGGGGCTCTACCGTCACCATGGCATCAAGGATTTGTTCGACTATGGGAGTAGTTCCACCTGTCAGGTCCAGGGCAAATGCTGTTTGCATATGATTCATGGCCCCTGGTATTGGCCCTCCACCCAATATCTTACCTCACCATCTAATAAGTATCTGGGGTTTGGTTTTATTATTAATTAAGCGTTTTGAAGACTTTCTGGCTTGCAGGGAAATTCAAAGGGAAAACACAGTTTTATACTCACTGTATCACCCCACCTCATAAGGAAGGAAGGAAGGGAAAGACAGCTTTCCAGGGGCCTTTGAGACGGGCGGAGGCTCATTCACTGGAACTTCAATCTCTCGGCCTAATCACCTTCATCAGCCTCCCCAGCCTTGAACTTGAGTTTCCCCATTTGTTGTAGAAAGCTACTTGTTCATTTCCCAGTCGCCTGGACTCCCGAAATAATCACACAGAAACTGTATTAATTAAATCACTGCTTGGCCAATCACTATAGCATATTTCTAGCAAGCTCTTACATATTAAATTAACTCGTTTCTATTATTTTATATTTTACCATGAGGCTCATGGCCTACTGGAAAGGTTCCAACTGGCAGCTTGCATCTTTCCCCTTTGGTGGCTACATGGCGTCTCCTGGCTCCGCCATCTTTCTCCCAGCATTCAGTTTAGTTTTCCCCACCTGGCTCTACTCTACCCTATCACTGGCTAAGACAGATTCTCTATTCATTATTATTTTATTAACCAGTAAAGCAACACATATACAGAAGGACTTCCCAACATCATCCATGTTCCACACTCTCTCATCCGTCAGGTTCTCCATGATAGGGACATTCCATTACGATAAGCAAGCAGTGGTGTATCGCAAGCAGTCAGGGCTCTCTGGGGGGACAGAGCCAATGGGATATGTATAGCCTATATAAGGGGAGCCATAGGGCTGGATTACTGGATGGGACTGTGTGTTCCAATGACGGGTGTATACTAGAAAAACTAAGAACCTGGTGCTGCTGAGTCCACAAAGCTGCAGATCCCAGCAGTCCCAGTCCCACACACAAATCCCAGAGAGTCACTGGTGTTGAGTCCACGCTATGAGGCTGGGTAGCTGGAGTCCCGTGTAAGTTGAGGATGGCAGTGGCAGCATCAGAAGCACTGACTCAGGACTAAGTACATTCTTCTTTTTGGGTTGGACCTCTTTAGAATCTGGGCCACCCACTTCGAAGGTGGATGTCCCACCCTCAGTAAATCCTCTCTGTCCCCCCAGCAGTGTGTCTCCTAGGTGACTGCAGACCCAGCCAAGCTGACAATCACTACTGACCATCACAGGACCCTAGGGTGTACGGTGTAGAGTCATGGGATATGATACGTAACTCTATGCTGTGTGTCATCAGGGCGTCCTTTTGGTGGGACATCCCTTCAGACTTTGCCCATTTCTGTTTGGTTTTGTTTACTTCCTGATGGCGTTTTCTATGCTTCGGATAACAACCTTTGGTCACATGGACTTTACAAATGCTTCTTCCCAAGCTGTGACTTTTCAGTGTGTCCCAAACCCCAGAATGGAAGCCCAAAGCTTGCTTCATCCATCTTGGTAACTCCAATTCCGATTTGTCACCTTCAACACAAGCCGGTGACATAAAGGAACCCTGTTCGCTGACTCCCATGAGAGCAGGTGCCCCCTCACTGAGGCTTTGGTCTCTCAAGAGAACAAGCTCTGATCTTACTGGCATTTTGACCCTTGGTTACTGTGGGTCTTTCTGGGACAGACAATGGGATTGAGAAGCGCAGGGTAAGAGTTTAGAGCTGCTGGAAGAAGTTTTAGCTTTGAAAAGTGGGGTAAACTGTCACTCCTTCTGGAGGCTCCTGTCACAGACAAGAAGTGACTTGCCTAAGGTGACCCTCCTACTAGTGTTTCCCCTGTGTTCATAACGATGAATCCGTGGCAAAGACCTGTTGGTGAGGACAGTGCACAGTGCGGGGCTACTGTAAGGTCAGCTAACGAAAGACAGACATGGAAACGAGCAAGGTCTTCACAAAACAGGTTTGATGGGAGAGTCGCTGGGAAGTGAGTCCCCTGTACCAGGGCAGTAGGGCGCTCATCGTCAGACCAGGCGTAGTTATCAGGGGAAGGGATGGGAGAAAGGGGCCAAAGCGTCCTGTTTGGGTCAGAGATTGACATTGTTAGGTGTGACCCAAGTTTGGGAAGCAGTGAGTTAAAGAATGTCAGCAGCAGATAAACACCTCTAGGGCCAGCCCTTACCAGGTGTCACAGGGAGTGGCAAGAGTCTAGAAAAACACTTACTTTAGTGCTGGGAATGCTGATCACTGTGGTTCAGGAAATTGTCACCACTTAACCAAAACAGAGAGGCTTTCCAAAATAGCATGATCACAGACAGCAGGTACTGGATATGAGTTTAGGTTGGTCTCTGATGCATTTGGGAGCTTGCTAGCCAATAAATAATCATTAATTATTCTTCAGGAGACCATTTTCCATGGGTCCAGGTCAGTGCTACCGATTCCTTCCTTGCCTTCCAACATCCCAATCTCTTAGGAAATGCTGACCAGCAGGAATATTCTAGAAAGATACAGAAGACATTTATCCATCTGTCCTAGGCCTTCTTTACCCCCAAATAATCGTGTGGGCACCCCCTTTGAGTGGCAGCCTCTGTAACATGGTTGCTGTGTCTTTTCTGTCCCACCTGAGGCAGCCCCATCTACCTCCCTGGACTCACTGCTCCCAGTCCCTGCAGGTCACCCGCCTCTAGGATTTCTATAATTCTGACATGCACACACATTCCCTTCTTGGGACCTCTGTGTGTGATGTTCTGTCCTCAGAGGGCATACCTTACTCAATGCTGCCACCGCACAGAGCCTGCCTTGATGACCCTACTGACAGCAGATACCACTAGTCTCCTCTCCGGTCACTCACTTCATCATCTTTACAAATGGGTTTGTCTCTCCAAGTGCCTGGACCACTCAACAGCAAGGATTCCCCTGCCTTTAAAAAGGTCTTAAAACTTAACAGTATTGTCTGCTTGCAGCATCTCAAAGGATGTTTAACCCACAAAGGCTTTCCCACGTGTGTTTTCTGATGACTTTAAAGCTAAAATCTTTACGGCTCAGGTGGTGGTGGCGCGTGCTTTTAATCCCAGCACTCGGAAGGCAGAGGCCTGCAGATCACCCTTAGCTCAAGGTCAGCCTGGTCTCCGAGAGCTAGTTCCAGAACAGGCTCCAAAGTTACACAGAAAAACACTGTCTTGAAAAGATAAAATCTTTGCACAGAGCTCCCCCCTACCACTGCCACATACTTAAACGTGCAAATTTTGTTTTGCCTAAAATACTCAGGGAAACATTCACTGTGGCCAAGAGATGGTTCCAAGAAAATCTACCAAGTAAGCAGATTGGTACTGGATCTGTTCTTTTACCTATATATGACCTCTAAATCAGCAAACAGAATAACCAACTAAATAAGCGTCTTCAGGTACAACAGAAGCTGAACTAGGGCACTTCGTGTCCCTAACCCTCCACCCTACCTCTGTCAACCAGCATGAGTAGATGCAAAGACCAGGCCTGATAGCTCGCACACCACAGCAGCTGGAGGCTGCTCCTCAGTGGAAAGTCTCGTGTACTGCTGTGATGTGTCCCCTCCCAGGGCCATCCCCCCCACAGGAGGGGATGTGAGGGGAAGGGCCTTACCTTAGATATTAACATATATTTACTTTAATAGTTTTGTGTAGTCACAAGGCCCTGGCATTTTTGAATTTTATATTATCCAATCACAATTTAGAATTGTTTATGATTAAGACTAAGGCACTCATCTATCAACTTATATCCATGATGATAACCCAAGACCAGAGAGGAAAGAAAGCGATGTGTTAGCAGAGAGTGTGGTCCCTTACGCATTAGTCACCCCGAAGTGTCCTTTGTTAACTGGACTGTTCCTGAACTAAACATTACAGTAGTATCACACGGCAATCCGGCCAGTTTTTCAAGGGAGTGTTTTCACTGGTCATCTATATAATCACTGTAAGTCCCTGCGCGGAACAACATAAATCAATCCTTTTGTTCCTCAAGTCCCCACTGAGAGACAGGATTGCTCAGTTTGCAGAGAATGAGGTTGGGGCTCAAAGCAATTAAGTAAAAATTTCAGAATTGCACAGCTAATAAACAGAGAAGAGAATTTGCATGTTTTCTCAGTTATGCACCTATCCCAAGAAAATACAGAATAAGAAGCCAAACATAACATAAAGGCACAGAGGCCTAGTACAAAAAATCTTTTTAAATTTTATTGAAAATACAGTTTTTCATACAATATGTTCTGATCACAATTTCCCCCCTCATCTCCCAGAACCTCCCTACCTCCCCGCCCTCACAACTCTGTACCCTTTTTGTCTCTTTTTTTAGAAAACAGTTACTAAAAAGAACAACAACAAAGAAAAGGTACACAAAATGCATGCACACAAACAAAATCCATAAAAATACAAAATCAGAAATCTTAACATGCAAGCAAAAGACTAGTGGGGTAAAAAGGCTCACACAAAGCAACATGCAACAAAACTAGACCCAAAAATATCACTGAGTTCGTTTTGCGGCATCAAAAATCTTAAAATATCATAAAGTTGATTGAGTTCATCCAGAGTCAGAGGGTCAAGAAATCAGACTCTGAAAGGTAGCTGCCCATGGAGAAACTTGCATAAACCAGAGAAACTTGAAGGGTGAACTATGCCCACATCCTTGGAGATATTCTTAGTGGATGAGGAATGGAGAGGGTGCTGGCACAAGCAAGAGGCATCTGAAAGGAGTGAAGGCTGATTGAGAAAATGCCTCTATCAGATCTGACTGCAGCTAACTCTGTAGGGCATTTTCTTGATTAGTGATTGACAGGGGGAGGGGTCTCAGTTCACTGTGTGCAGGGCTACCCCTAGATCCTGTGTTCTATAAGTAGACTGAGCAAGCCATGAAAAAGAAGCCAATAAACAGCATTCATCCATGGCCTCTGCATCAGCTCCTGCTTCCGGGTTCCTGCCCTGATTTCCAAGGGTGAAGAAATGTCACCTGTAAGTGTAAATACAACAGACCTTTTCCTCCCATACTTGCTTTTGGTCGTGGTGTTTTATCACGTTGATAGAAACCCTAGCCAAGACAGAGAGTCATAAGGAAATGTGGTAAGAGCAAATCGAACACCAGAAGGAGAAGAGGAGAAAGAAGACAAGAGACAAGCCAATGTACCACATGAATGGGACAAGCAGACACTTCAAATGAGCTGGAACTAGAGTAGCTGCCAGTTACTCACCTACCTTTAGGCACATCCATGCAGGTCAAATGGTCCTTTATCCGATATGCATGAGATCAGAAGCACAAATGCTTCTGCATTGCCTTATAAACAAGTCTAAGCATGAAATTCATTTATGCTCCATATATACCAGGCCTGAAGGTAATTTAATACGATACCTTAAGGCACTTGAATTTCATCACATGAGGTGAGGTCAAATGTGGATTTTTCCACTATGGTACCATGTCAGTGCTCAGAACGTTTTGAATTTTGAGCCATGTCATATTTTAGGTTATATGATTAAGGATGATCATTCTGTTTTCACACTCCCCAACAGGTAAGAATCGCATGGTGCAACTTCAAGTCTCCCACAGTGGCTGTCCCCACAAACCATCCTGGTTGGGGTAGTCTCCATAAATTTAAAGCTTCCAGATTTAAAATGAATCAACCACCTCAAAAATCTATTTTCAAAACTATTTCCAAGTGAATTCTGTGGCCACCCTTTACTGTTACCCCTGAACAACGGGGCTTGTTAAAGTATGGCTTACTGGTTCACAGCCTCCCAACATGAAGAGACCTCTGAGACTCAACAGAGCAGATGTTGAAAACTCAGACTCCCCAATTAAACAGAAAATGTCAGGCTAAAAGCTTCATAGACTTGATAAACCCTGTTTTTCCACTTGCCGACAAAAAAAAAAAAAAATCTGGCGCCGACACAGGTTTTCTGTGCTTTTCCAAAGTAATCACTCTCAATTGTCCTTCTCTTCTTTGCTCAATAGGTAATCAGACTTCATGCAGAACACAATTACCCTCGGTCTTCCAGAGCCGATGAAAAGGACTAGCAAAATTATACAAAACGCTGAGCTTCTACAACAAAGCACATTGATTCTTCACACTAGCCCAGGTTACAGTGCCCAGTACTGGTGGCACTGTGTCCTGTTATTTTGAAACACTGAAGCCTCTTTTTTTTTCTGTAACAGAGCTTCAAACACCTCAGAATTGAAGAAATTATAATAAAACCAGAACCATCTTCTTAAGTTATCCCTTCTGGGTTTCTCCAGGCTCCCTTCTGGGTTTCTCCAGGTGGCGACGTCTCAGTTCACCTTTTCCTCTTTACAGTCAGAGAAATTCACATTGCTACATTCGGACCCGCTGGAGAAGGGCATAGTTCCACTCACTCCCACGGGTCATTTTTGGAGATTTTTACTTCTGAAATGATTGTGGTTTGAACATGAACCACCCCCTGCTGGCCCACATATCTGGACATTTGATCTCTTGCTAGTGATGCTGCTTTCCAACACTGGTGACCTTTAGGAGGTGGGCCTTACTGGAGGAAGTGAGTCACTAGGGGCAGGCCTTGAGGCTAGCTAGTTCCACCTACTTCCTGTCCACTCTCTGCTTCCTGACAACAGAGTCCGTGTAGCCCCCTCCCCCGCCCCTCTCAACTGCATGCTCCTGAAGTTATACTTAACTTTTCTAGTCATGATGGGCTCTATCCTGTTTAAAGAGTGAGTCTAGATTCAGCCCTCCCTCCCCAAGCTGCTTCTCGTGAGGTATTCGTCCAGTCACAGCAAGGAGGGAAGTTACCCGAGTGGGAGCCTTTGAGCCAAACATGTGGAGGAGGACAAAGCCATCAAGCATCCATGCACTAAGTGGACACTCATTCTCCATAGTTAGTCATTGCTCGTTTATCCCTCTGAGGTTTCTAGCTCACCATGAACTGTCTGTTAGAACTGCGGAAGCTCACACATCCTGAGAGGCAGGTAGACAGAATCTAGACCGGTATTGAGTCTAGTTACAGGAACAAAGACTCAACAATTAATTCTCATGTGGCCTCTCTGAAACTCACGGTGAGCCCAGAGTACAGCTACCACACCCAGGACTTTTTTCTCTTATGGATAAAATCAGTCAGGAGGCAAAGACTCAAGCTTCTTGCTCTGCCTTCTCTCTCCTTACCTTCAACTCAGCTTCTCAGCATGCAATTTGGATCCAGTTTGGTCCATTATAATCAGTACAATTGATGAGCTCTCCAGAACAAAATTGAATGAAACACACAGAAAGTCCAAAAGGAGAAAAGAGCTTCTCACATATGCATTTCATTTGAATTTCACCTCAGTTCTCAGTTCTTGTATATTAGTTATGAGTATCAAATTGCAACAACCTTACACTGCAAGCCTGCTGATGCCTAAGATGCTTTGGAACTTTGCAACTCAGGGGCCACAGAATACTAAATATAAACAAGTTATCTCCTCTGGGGCTTACTGGCATTCAGTCAGACACTGAGAAATATCTCTCACTTAGAAATGAATCTAACACTACCTATAAGCTATACTACTATAATCTCCCTGATATAAAAACAAGTTTGGGGCTGGAGAGGAGACTCAATGGTTAAGAACACTAGCTGCTCTTCCAGAGGACCCAGGTTCAATCCCCACCACCCACATGGCAGCTCACAACTGTCTGTAATTCTAGTCTCAGGGGATCTAACACCCTCTGCTGGCCTCTATGGATGCCAGGCATGCACATGGTGCACAGACACGCATGCAGACCCAATAGCCATACACATAAAATAATTTTAAAATATAAGTTTATTTCTAGTTTTTATTCTTATTATTTTATAGCAGTCTTGAATTTCATATAAACTATCCCTTTATTTTTAGCCAGATCAAATGAAGATGAAACTTTCCAAATCTGAAAAACAAAACACAATATAAAATGTCTCTCCTTCCTATACACCTGGAAGAAAAGGTCTCATCAGTTCAGTGAAAAGCGTGGCCTCCCTTTATTCAGAAGTGAGAGAAGACACAGGTGAAACACAGTTGTTTCTGATGATGCTTCCCAGACCTCAGAAACTAAGCCAGAAGTCTCAATTCAGTTGGAAGGCATGGTGGTCCATTTTCATTGGCAACCTGAGACAATCTAGAAGGATCTAAAGAAGAGTGGCTCAATTAGAGACTGTCTAGATCAGGTTGGCCAATGGGTGTGCCTGTTGAGGTTGTCATTATTATGCTCATTGATGTGGGAAGGGCCAGTTCACTGTGGGGGGGGCAGCATTCCTTAGGCGGCAGACTCTGGACTGTGTAGGTGCAGGCAGGCAGGCTGAGTACATATGCCTTCCTTCTCTCTGTGTTCCTCCATGCAGTGCTATGAGTTTGTTTACATTCCTCCTGGAAGTCCTCACAACAGTGAACTCTGACCTAGAATTGTAAGCCAAATAAACACTTCCTCCCCTGCCTTGCCCCCCACCCCCCATGGGTGTTTACCACCGCAACAGAAACAAAAATAGAACAGGTATCCATCCCGTCCCCAGCCTGGCACCTGTGCCACTATAATGGAAACCATATATCCTGGCCCTGTCCACGAAAGACCAGCCCTGAAGGCCTGGCAAGTTTACCTTCGCTTGCCCTGAGCTGAAGATACTCTCTTCCTCTTCAAGAGCCAAATAAAGCTAGGAGCATCTAGTTTCCTTCTAAGACAGTCCTTCCTTCTCAGAATTGAAGCCATGATACTGAGACAGGTGAGGTGATGGGTCTGTGTGTAGACAGAAAACCAAAGACCAGGATTTCAATACCTATGTCTTCAGCTGCTCCAGTCAATAAGGGAGCTGTGAGGCCCGTGTGGACACAGAACACTTCACATGAGGCTCGTGCAGAACACAAGATCTTAGAGAGTGACGGACACTGGGTTTTGGAGACTCCTATGATGAAAGGAACTATTCCATTTTTTAAAATATGGATTGCTAGCTGAAAGAACATAGATCAAAATTTTTAAATACATTGTTAAACTTTCAGTCCTTGCTATTGATTGACCCTTTTCTCTTTTCAACCTGTGGCCACTAGAAAAGATTAGATGACTCAATGGCTCACACCATCATTTCTGTGAAGTTGAGCAATGCCGGAACAGAGGTAGGCAGACTTCTCCAGAGAAGAGTCAGGTGGTAGATGACATTTCTCATCTCCACTGAAGTGCTCTCCTGCCATGGGAAAATCATGACACGGGGCATGAACAAATCAACATGGCTATAGTGAAGCTACTGTGCGCAGGTGACAGTAGGCTGTATGTAGCCGTGTTCTACAGTGTGCTGATTCCCGCCCTAGATCATAAAGTGCATCTTTAAATTAACATGTCCATTTTCAACAACCTCCTTTTGCCCAGCAGCCTGAAGGAGCCAATGCTAATTACGCATGGGGGAGTTCTCACCACTTCCTTTGGGTTAGGAGGAAGCCTTGCAGGGCAGTGATGGAGGGGTTGTGGCCTCATCTGACAGGATGGCCTAGTTTGCCCTGATCTCCATTCCCACTTCACTCATTGCTTGCTATCTTCTGGCAGCAATTAGCCAAGCAAAGTTCTCCATGAAGGCAGAACCTCCTCGGGTATTGTCCCTGAAAGAATATCTCACACAAATATTTAAACACTTGAGTTCCTCTTTAGGTTCAGCATCACCGGCCTAATTCATAAGTGAATCTCCACTGTGGAATGATGCATGCTGCCTCTCTTGACACTCCACTAATTCCCCCATAGCTCGTATATGCAGCTCAAAGTCACACAGTCATGTGATCACACCACTTAGTTGGCAATATATGGCCCTGCTATTGGGGGACAAGCTGTTGTTCTTAGGCAAACAGCAAATGCTGTTTAACAGCCCAGCTCACCAAACCAGAGACGCCCTACTCACAAGATGATGGTGCGTGCAATCACATTACTATTATAGAAAGGAAGAAGAAGGTATCGAGACTAGCCATCCCATAGACACCTTCAGGAGAGCCACCCCTACCAAAACCACTGCTGCAGGAATGCCTCCTGCTGATTGGTTCTTCAAGTAGCCAACAAAAATCAAGCCAAATACCCCAGCTAATTGTCAAAGCCCCCGCCAGTCTGCAAAGCTGTTATTATTCTTAGTTTTTCCAAGCTGAAAATAAACTTTGCTAATATTAAATGTGTATTAGAGACTTCTCTAAGGATCGAACTCGCGGTTGATAGATAGGAACAATGTCGCCATTTTTCCGGCCATTCCATCGTTAGCTTGGGGCATCTGTCTCTGCTGTAGGCGTGTTTTCTTCTGCAGCATCACATATCTGGCCTCATCTACATTGTCTTGTTGAATTCAAGCTAATAACCGCACGTTAATTCCACACAAAATAAAACATTCCCCCCACCAGGAAGGAGAGAGAAGAAAACACAGAAGTCGGTACTGCCTGTGTGGTTTCTCTGCTTCAAACGGGGAAGATCAAGTGACTGCTTCAGAAAATAAGCAAAACAAGTCATTAATGATATTAATCGTTGTCAGTTTATTTTTCCTCCCCTTTTTGTATCCAGCGAGGTGCTGACATGTATAATCTTTAAGTAAATGGAGTGTCCTCATATTTTATTGCTCTTCGCAACCCCTCAAAGCCCTTCAATAGTCAGTTTATGTTAGAAACAGCACAAGCGATGTGAATGCTGGGTCTGCCAGTGATGGATGGAGAGCCCTTATCAAGATGCACAAGGACCTGAACTTCTGGGGGCTTCAGTGTATTGGAAAGACAGGCAGTGCAGGCAACTCCAGCAGCCATACACCCCTGTGCTACCAGCACAGAACCCCAGCCTACTCATTTACAATGCTTTCCCAAACCTGCTCCCGCTGTGTGCTGGCTGAAGACCATTCAAACAAGCATATTGGTCTGAGCAATGGCACTCTGTCCTTTCCATTGACCACAGCCCATAAAGCTACTCTCCGGTCGAAAGCCCATGTCATGAAATAGCAGAACACATGCTTGGACGAAGCTGCCCTGGGGTTCTATTGCTACCAGCCTTATCAGCTTGTTTATCTGATTCCTTGCCTGTTCATCCCAGGATACAAGAAGTGACTTTGGTCCCCTGGAAGAGGGTGAAAAGCCACTCCCTGGTGAGCTGTGGGGTCTCTCCATGGAAGACATCAGATGGACGAGAAACACCCTACAGGGGCTGCACATCTGTACAGCTGTACTCAAGGTGTCCACACAAACCATTAAGGGTACAGAATGGTGCTTAAAAAATAAGTTGTGGTCCACACAAGCTCTTTCTTCCTACACCTGTTCCATATTCAACTCCTTGAGGTTGGTTCCAACCTGTAAGGGGAATGGAGAAAGGGTGGACAGATAAAGGTGGTTCATCTTAGTTTGGGGAGACTTTCTCCTGCCCCCTTCAAAGAGCTTAACACACATGTGATATTGTCTAGATGTCTCAGGATTGCCTCAAAGGGACCTTGTATTTTCCAACAGCAATGAAAATGACTAATATCCCTGAGCAAGGACGGCAGGATTTCTGAGAACCTTGGCCATGGCTGCTATTGTCTGAGACACTGGGAATGGAAGGATGTCTGTGGGGTACTCAAGGTTAATATTGTTTTAAGTCAACACAGTCCAAAGAGAGAAGTTCTGTTCAAATGACAGTAAGTCACAATGATCTACCTTCTGACCCAGAAAGTAAATAGAAGATAGGGGCTCAGAGACACCAAACACAGGGAGAACTAGGAGGTGGGAAGGGCAATTACCCTCACTTGACCAGTATACTCTGAATACCTGAAAACGTGTGGTTGTTACTAATTAATAACAATATAAGCTTAAGGAAACAGAGATGATAAATACCTTGAATTTTTCATTACACAGTATTTATTTATGTATTTGAGTATCAGATCATTACACTGTGTCCATAAACTCATATAATTAAAATAGTAGACAATGCCTTAATGTTTTAAAATGATATAAATCAGATGCTGCGGAGTCCCTGCTTTGACTCACCCATAGAGCTTAAAATGATGCACCCAGGGGCTAGAGAGATGGTCCAGGAGTTAAGGGCGCTTGCTGCTCTGCCAGGGGACCTGAGTTTGCTTCCCAGCAACCATGTCAGGTGGTTCACAACTACTTATAACTCATAGCTCAAGGGAATATGGCACTCTCTTTGGCTTCCATGGGTACTCACATGCATGTGGCACACGCATGCATGTGCATGCACACATACACACACACATCAAATAAAAACAGTAAACATAATCTTTTTAAAGAAAAAGAAAAGATGCATTATGTAGAGAAGCCCTGATAAATAAGCAATGCCTCAGAGGACATGCCCTGGTAGCATTTACTGCAAAGGTAGGGTGTGTGGGAAGCCTACAGTCCACATGTCTGAGGCAGCCTACGAGCTGAAGGTGACCATAAGCCTTCTTCCTTCCCTATCTCTGCAGACATAAGTCCCTCCATTCTGGCCAATTAGTGTCTCCAGAACTGAAGCCAGGAAATCTTCCTTGCCAAAAAAGCCCATGTGCATATTCTTCCAATAGTCACAGGCTGTACCCTAAGGATTCTTTTCAAAATTCATGTGGCTGCACTGGGGGTAATGGGTTCTATACGATGCTGAGTTGAAATCGTCATTGTTCTGGGTCATTCTGAGTCCTGAGCCAACAGCTAAGTGACCACAAAGGGATTTCCCTGCTAATGACAACTGAGAAATGACAGTAGACCCCAGAGAGCCACTGGGAGAAAGGCGGATTTTAACTAGGAAGGTGGAATTACTGTGAAGCTATACACCAGCCAAGTTGAGCAAAGTCACACACAAATACTCCTAGAGACCCATCTATCAGTTGGGGACATTTGGAGACCAGCAAGTGGCACCTCTAAGCTCAAAGATGAAGCCTCAGGATGGATCCTGCCCAACGCTCTGGTGGTTTTACAGTGTTTAGCTATTGTGTTTCATGGGCTGTGGAACATGTCCTAAGCTAAGAGAGAAGGGTGAGGCCTGGGTTGGTAGCCATAGAACAAGAAGCCGGCGCCTCCCACAAACTCCAGGCCTTGAACCATGGTGACCATACACCTCCAGACTCAGGAGTAAAAATAACAGAGGCCATGACTTTATAAACCATCCCCAAGAGGCTAAAGGAGCACACCTCAAAAATGCTCTTCAGGAAACACATCACAGAGACCAAGCGTTTCTTTCCTACCCGTTTCCTCCTCCTGCTCTTCAAAGTGTTCTGCACACTTAGCTTAGAAGAGAAGCAGTCTACCTAACGCTGAATTGTGAGGAAGCCTCAGAGCCCAAGATATAAAAACGAAATTGCTGTCTTACAAGAAGCCAGCCGAGAAAATCAGCCACTCAGTTGTGTTTATTTCCAATTACACTTTGAAGATTTTTTTTTTTTTTTTGTTAAATGCGTGAGTCCTCAAACTTTTCAGAAATACATGAGGTCTCAATGGTGTCCCCTGACTTTCCAACTGGTCCTGAAATGACCTCATCTGTTCTGACAGCCATTTACGGGAGAACCTACTCTGCACCAGTGACTCCCCCCCTTGACATTCTTCTCTTCATTAACTGTCCCCCATTGAGTCCACGCGGGGGCGGGAAGAGGGGGCAGCAACCCAGCCAAGTTCCTGGATCTGATGTTTTCTCAATGAGGAACAAACTCATGCAACTTCTTTGAAATGAAGTCACACCCAGGGAACGGGGAGCAAATAACATGCTGGCTAAGTCCTGTGAAAGTGTTGTTCCCAAGCACACACATCAGAAGGACACACACAGCCCTGACAGCCCAAGCCCTTTCCATAAAAGTCCATTTCAACAGCGTCTATAAAGACATGATCTCACACAGCGCTTCAGGTCCTTATTGTATTATAGTCGCCACCTTCTGGGTTTGTCTCCGCTCCACATAGATAATGCAGTGCCCTGTGCCCATAGGGATATTATCAGGAGCAACACTTTCCTGAGCCTGCCCATGGCCTTGTTAAATAGTAAGTAATCCAATTCATTCACCACATTGCTCAGCCTTTACTCGAACTGAGCAGCTAAAGAAAGAGAAGTGTGCCCCAGCCCGGGCTGGACAGGAAGTTACTAGTAACATTAATTATATTACCTAACATTCATTTGTTGCACTTGCTCTTCTAGGAACTTCATAAGGTACAAATCCATGTAGTCACGTTAACCCTGCCAGCCGGTGTCAAAGGGAAAAAGGAACAGTGTAGGGTGAGTCCTCAGAACTGTCACCTGGGTTGGTGGTCTAATTTGATTTCTCCTTCTACTTACTACCAACAGCAATTTGATTTCTCCTTCTACTTAATATCTACTTACTATTTACTCAGAGAGTGAAGGTTTATTTGAGCTTACACTTCCAGGTCACAGACCAAGGAAGGAAGTCAAGGCAGGCATGTAAGAAGACACCATGAAGGGACCCTGTCCTCCGGCTCCTTTCCCTGGGTCAGGCTCAGCTATCTTGCTTACACAGCTCAGGACTGCCTGCCTAGTGATGATGCTCCTCACAATGTACCAGGTCCTCCATCATCAACCAAGACAATTCCTCAAAGCCATTACCACAAGCCAGTCTGATTCAGGCGACTTTACTCAGTTGACTTGACTCAGGTGACTCTAGGTTGTAGCAAATTGATTCTAAAAGCTACCCAGCACAGCTTGTCTGCGAAACTTCTCTGTGTCCTGAATTTCACAATCGGCTCTGCCACGAGGTTACAGATGCTTCTGAAAGTGTGAGCCCAAGCAAGGCCTCTTCCCCTTGAGTTATCCTCTTGGGTAGTTTTAAATCATAGTGACCCAGAGGCTGTGGATACAATGAGACGAAGTAAATCATCTCTGGTCACCTGGTGACAAAATGCAGCTTCAAATCCAGTAAGGTAACAGAGGTCATGTTCTAGGCTCAATGATTGTGTTTTCTTGGACAAAAGAGGGGATGCCCAGAAGGCCAGAGGATGTCTAAGACATCACCTCTCTAGTCTCTAAATTCTCAAGTCACAGTTAAGAGTGGCTCAAACACCCTTCTTGGGTTGTCAATTTGTCCCATAGCCAAGCTTGAAATAAAATAGCCTCTGTAACGTCCTAGTGCCATTTGGCTTCAATAAACAGTGTAATTACTTGTGGAGAGGAGAGAGGAGCCTGGTGACCAATTGTTCAAGCCCTTAGCCAGCCCCAGCCTCCACCAGACCTTCAAAAGAGGGTTTGTGGGAAGAGTTGAGCAGTGGATAATTTACACAGCACCCCTGTGGGCTCAGGTTCTGTCCTCATCACACAAACAAACAAAAAAATCTTTAAAGTTTACATGTCAAATTTTGGGTTAAACTAAAGAAACAACTTTAAAAAAATACAAAACCAATACTAGTTTCCTCAGACACTAAAACTGTTGAGAGTGAAGATTCCATCCCCATAGGTGAGGTCATTTATAAGGTCTTTTTGTCTAAAATATGGATGAAATAAAAAGCATGATACAGAATTAAGATGCGATGCTTAAAAATGACTTCTCGGTGAAACTTTCAGAAACATGAAATTATAGGTGACTCATGCTCCCAGCCCTATGACTAAGCGGAAGCACTGGTCAGTAGCAGGCAGATTCCTGTGGGCTCGGGGGCTTTGCTGGATCTGCCGGCATTCCTTCTCCTTGGAGTTAACATACGCTGGAAAGCTGGAGAACTCTGTAGCTGTCAGGCCTAAAATGCAGAATTAATCTGTATTCCAGGGGCTTGGAGGAATTTTCATGAAAATAAAACATAACCACGAAATCTCCTCATATCCTTGTGGCCACAAGACTTCGTTCGAAACCAAAGCGGGGGTTCCCATCCAGAGTTCCACACAAAATGTCATGGTGAATGATGAGTCTTAGCTCATCTCTAGCTAGTGCTGGGGACAGCAGGGAGGAAGCAAGCAGTTTTGGCAGTCCTGTGAGCCAGCAAGGCCCCACACCTCTTTCCTCTTGGGTCCTCCAGTCTGCAGAGAAGAGCATCTTCCAAGATCTTGTACGGCATTGCTCCTCAAGCCACTGACGTCTCCTCCCTGAGGAAGGCCAGAAGGAGATCTAAGAGCCTTAGGGAAATGACTCACATAGCATAAGGACCTGAGTTCAGTCCCTAAGACCTATATCAAAAAAGCTAAGCTCAGGAGCATGGCCTGTAGCCCCAGCATGGGGGCAGGGTGGGAGGACACACAGGAGTATTCACGGAACCCACTAGTAGGCCACTAGAGTCAAGTCGGTGAGCACCAGGCTCAGTGAGAGACCTGTCTTAAAAACTAAGGTGGGAAATGATTGAGAGAGACTTCTGATGTCCACACTCATGTGCACACCTGCACACACGTGGAAGAGAGGAAGACACACAAAGTTCATTTAGCTCAACATGTAAGAGTCTTTGTTCTGCAGCCACAAGTCCCTTCACACAGGAGCACTCTGCGCCTGTGGCCTGGTTTTCTCAACTGTGCATGGTCTCATGTCACACGCCAGTATCAAAGACTTCCTAGCTCACTTGATGCCGTGTGAACTGCGTGTGCATCAAAGTGATTCCAGATTCATCTGATGCCTTTAATCTTCCTTGTAAAATTTCCTTCTTTGCCACCAGAGAACCAGGCTAAGCCTTGGCGACTACATCCCCAGGGCTACTCCGTTCCTTCTTCCTTACTTTCCCGTTCTTCTTTGAAGAGGTCAGTATTTACCAGCATTTCCCTGATAGTCTGTATCCATGTGTAAGACAAGTGGAAGGATCTTGTGTTATAGTGTCTTGCTGTGGCAGAATACAAGATAGGAACCAATGAAGTTGGGGAAGATTTATTTGGGCTCTTGATTCAGAGAGGTCGGGCCATTGCAGTGGAGCCAAGTTCATCATGGCAGCAGAGAGGAGGGGAATGCTTGCCCCTGTAGGGCATCCTCCTTCATCCTCTCTTATTCCATCTGGACCCTCAGCCTATGCAAGGTGCCATCCACCTTCAGGGTAAATCTCCCCTTCCCCAGACATACCCAGAGATAGGCCTAACTGAGTCCTTTAGAGCTGTCACTGCTCTGTGACCCTGATCACAGAAGAAAGCCCAGGAGACCTTCTTCCCCTTGTGGGAAATATTCTACTCTCTCAGTTTCTTTTCTATTGCGATGACAAACTGCTCTGACGAAAGCAACTTGAGGGGGGGAAGGATTTATTTGAGCTCACAGGTTCAGGTGACAGCCCATCACTGTAGGGACGTCACAGTAGCAGGAGCTTAGGACAGCTGGTCGCATTGCTGTCCTAGTTGAGAATCAGAGAGGAGTTAATTTATGTTTGCATGCCAACCTTAAGCTCCGTCTCTCCTTTCACACAGTTCAGGAGATGCCTAGGAAATGATGCTACCCATGGTGGTTTTCAACCTCAGTTGACAGAATCAAGATAGTCTTACATAAACATACCCATAGATCAACATGGTTCAGATGGCCAGAGGTGCTCAACCTTCCTAATGCTATAACACTTTGATGTAGTTCCTCACGTGGTGGTGACCTCCAACCATAAATTCTTTCATTGCTACTTCATAATTGCAATATTGCTTCTGTTATGAATTGTAATGTAAATATCTGATATGCAGGGTATCTAATATGTTGCAACCCACAGGTTGAGAATTGCTGGTCTAGATCCATCATGGAGATTCTCTCTCCCAGGTGATTGTGTCAAGCTATCAGTCAAAACCAGCCATCAGAGGAACCCATGGAAGTGCCCATCACTTTGCCCTTCTGTCACAGCAGTGGATGTAATTAACTGCCACACAGCCTTCCTTCGTAGCTCTTACTGAAGTGCTTTTTTCCTGTACAAACTACATTTCCCAGACTGCCTTTCAGCTAAAGATCTTACGTTTTAAAGGTAAAAGTCATATAGACTTACCATCTTTCACTTTTTATTTAGCAGAGAGAGAAAGGGGGTATAAGAGATAGGAAGGGTGTAAGTTAGTAAATTTTTAGAAGGAAGCTCTAGAGAGATGGCTCAGTGGTTAAGAGCACTGGCTGCTCTTCCAGAGGACCTGGGTTTGATTCCCAGCACCCACATGAGAATCACAACCCACTCACAACCTGCTGTAACTCCAGTTTCAGGGGATCCAATTCCCTTTTCTGACCTCCACAGGCACCAAGCAGGCACATGGTACACAGACATGCATGCAGGCAAAAGGCAAAATGTCCATACATAAAATAACAATTAAAAATGAGACTGTAATGTTTGAGCTTCCAAAACTCAGACATGCAGAAGCCAAGTGTTGTCGACATTAGTCTTAACAGTTAGAAACAGAATACTACGCCACACCCTCAAAGTCAAGAGAAGAAAACAAAACAAAAGGTTAATACCACACTAGGCTAGTTGTTTTTCTCATTCCTGTGACAAAGTGGCCTGAAGCAACTTAAGGGAAGATAGGTTTATCTGAACTCATAATTTGAGGTGTTCTATTCTCAAAGGTCCCCCAATCTCTCAAAATAGCATCACCAGATGACACATGAAGCTTGTGTTTAAACATTGATGTACTAACTAGAGCTGGGTCACTACAAGGAGGAATAGCTGGTGTGTTGTGCATTGCTGTTGTGTAATGAATTTATTAAGGCAAAAACACTAAAAGCCTAAAGAAACAAGATACTGCAGAAGAAGCCCCCATTGTTTAGAGTCTGTGAGTTTACAGGGCAGAGATTTCATTTCTTTCTCTAGAGCCATAATTATGTAGGGGAGAGGTAAACGTTTGATAAGCGGGAGCCAATAAGAGAAGAATAACAAACATATTTCCACTCTCACGAAGTCCAAAGGAACATGGAAGTGTCTTGAGAAATACCCACACTTGAATGTAACAATTTAAACTAAAAACATACCGAAGTGAACTCATATCAGAAATGCAAAATCAAGCCAACACATGGGAGATTGTTGGCATATCTAGCAAAAGATGGACACTGTAGGGAATGAGCTAGCAAAAGACAAAAATAATCCCCACAGCATAGAGTGAATGGCTACCACATCAGAAATAACACCCTGAATTTGGTGTGATGCTTGAGAAACTGACGCAAGAATCTTAAATGTTCTAAAACTTGGAGCGCAAAGCTATAAACATAGATTCAAAAGAAAAATACTTCATGTGCAGAGTTGAATTTTACTTTTCATTTTTTTAAGCTGAAGATCAAATTCAGGGCCTTGAGCTTCGCAACCCCTGAGCTAAATCCCTAGCACCACAAAGTTGAAATTTTAGATGCTAACCCTAAAACCTGCTTTTCTGAATGAAATGTAATCACTTTGTAACTGTTAGTGGTCCAAAAGCTAAATAGTGCTTAAAATGGTACTACAGAACAAAACAAAAGAAATCAAATCAAATGCAACTTCTGAGACACCCCCAAAAGCTGGTCAGGAGTGTGGCATTTGATCCCCGCCCATCCCATCCCGTTCTTTGCCTCAGCTTCCAAGGCTTCCTGTTGGGATCCCAAGATTGTCCCCACCTTCCACGGGGGGGGGCTGCCTGTCAAGTGTCTCCCTCCTTTTCCCACTCCGCCTTCCTAGACTCTTGCCTCTCCTCAGAGAAGCACCCTCACTTCCGTGGCCTGGTTGGGTGGTGACGGAGTAGTCGTTGTCTCTAACCCAGAGTGAAGTCATCCTCCATCCTTGACAGCTGAGAAGGGTTCGGTGATTGCCCTGCTATTCATCGCTAAGTTCAGCCATATTCTGAAAACACAGTATGAAATAATAAAATATTACGAGAAGCCAAATTCACTTAACATTTATTGCAGTATGTAGTTGTGGTTCTTCTGGTTTCATTGTTGGTTATCATGGTTTATGTCTTTTTATTTTGTGAGTATGAGTGACTGGTATAAAGGTGTGTGTGTGTGTGTGTGTGTGTGTGTGTGTGTGTGTGCGTGTATGTGCATGTATGCTTGTGTATACACATATATGTGCGAGTAAGCTCACCTCACAGGCATGAGTAGGGACCAAAGCCTGACATCTGGATGTTTCTCCTTATTCACATCTCCACCTCATCCACTCGAGACCAATCTCTTACTGAACCAGGAGCCTACACCATTAAAGCTAGACTCACTGACCCATGAGCCCCTGGGGCCCTCCTGTCCCCTCCTCCAGCACTGGAGTTAAAGGCACATGCCATCATGGTCAGTTTTCCCATGATTTCTGAGGACCCTAACTCGGGTCCTTGTGCTGCACAGTATTTTGCTCACTACGCCATCTCCCCAGCCCTGTTTCTCTCGTGCCATGTCATAGGAATGTACATATGGAAGAAAACAGTGTATACGGGGTTCCAAGATACTAGCAGTTTCACAAACCCACAGGAGGTCTCAGGACGAGTGGGTGGAAGGTAGCACTCTGCCTCTCTTCCTAGGAGCCACTCCAGGGTATCTGTTCAATGAGGGAGCAAAGGAATGAACGAGGATGTTTATTGGGGGAAGGGCAGCAGATTTTTAGCATGGGACAGGGTCAGACCAGAGGGATGGGCAATACGGTGGTCCCAGGTGCGTCACTGCAGGCTCTGGACCCCTGGAAGGTAGCCCAGCGAGGCACCATGCCAATTTTACAGCTTTGACTGGAGCCCACCCTGGTTGTAACCCTAACCAAAGCTAAGAGGTGACTCCAACTCATAAATAAATCTAATTACATCCCCAAAGACAGAAGATGTGGGAAGGATCACAGCGAAATTGTTTTGGTGAGATGTTACACTCGGAGCACCTTAAGTGGGTCTAATCACAGAAATGGCCTCAAAACTCAGAATTCATGCCAAAGATTAAGTCAAGGTAGGGCTGATTTGGAGGCTATCAGACTTCTAGGGGCAGGTTACTATAATAGCTGACAGACTTGTGACCTAATACAGAAACGATTCCCTGCGCCTCCCTGTCCTCTCAGCGGAATGTGGATGGTTTTAATAGTCAATTGAAATGATTTCACATCTTAGGTAAAGGGCACACATTTCTTCATCTGGTGCCCTATTATCCAAGCTGTTTAAAAAGACCTAATGCTCTCATTCAAACAATGAACATATGAATGTTCACATGACCATCAGCTCAGAAGGACTTCCCTAAAGAGATTACCTTTGGGAGAATTTAAAACATGAACATGTGGCAGCCTCTAAAGGCAAAAACCTACAGACACACAAAAAGAGGGCCAAGTCAGAACAAAGCCCCGAGTATTTAAAGATCTACATGGAGGCTTAGGCAAAGTCTCGGACAAGAGCAAGCCCTTAGGATTATGAAATTATTTCTGGCGTGGCCCTTTCAAGATAGTAAATGAATCCGTGCTACTTTCTCCTTTTTAAAAATAAAATGGCAAGATCAAGCGGAGAGCATCTAATTTAGAACAAGCTGTCCAAGGCTGTCCCCGCCACTCATTTATTTTGCTCTAAAGCACTCTCTTCTAAAAACAACCAACCCAAAGGTCTTCGGCTCAAACTGTGCCAATATTTCATAAATAAAAATCCATCAAAATAGCCATGGATGGATATTGAGACATGTCAAAATGCTTCTCTCTTCACACACACAAGTTATTTTAACAGAATTGGGTGCTGGCTGTTGCTGTTTGTCCAAACAACAAAAGTAAGTCTCTACAAAATAGACACGGGAGTTTAGCAGATGTTCCTAAGCTGTTTGGTGACCACCTAGTGTAGCTTTCTATCAGGCATCAGGTGGCAGCACATCCTAAATACCCAAGGACAGAGCTATATATTAGTGGTCTTCTCACCCCACATGAGTGTGCGTAGGTCAGCATGAATAAAAAAAAAAGAAAACCAGAGACAGACATTGGGGTTTAAGCTGAAGATCAGAAAAGCAAAGCAGTCAACAAGAGACACCTTTTCCCTCTACCAAATCTTCAGACAGAAAGGGCAAGATCCTGTCTCCACAAATCCTCAGACTCCACCCCACACTGAGTCCTGTCTCCTCCCACCTTACCTTCCTCTCTTCGCCCAACCATATCACTCCTGTCTCCACCACCCCAGTGCTGGGATTAAAGGTGTGTGCCTCCCAAACACGGTGATTAAAAGTGTGAGCCACCACCACTTGGATCTGTTCCTGGATCAATCTTATATAGTCTAGGGTAGCCTTCAACTCACAGAGATTCATCTGTCTGTCTCCTGAGTCCTGAAATTAAAGGTGTGTTGCCACCACTGCCTGGCCTCTAGTGTCTTAGCTTTGCATTCTGATCTTCAGGCAAGTTTTATTTATTAAAATACAAATAAAATACTCTTGCATGTACTCTTCTGGTCATTATCAACCAAATTGAACATCAAGATACACAACCTAGATAAACCCCAGGCTTGAAAGACCAGCAAAGGCATCTTCCTGAGCAAGTTGATGGATTCCTACATTGGGCTACAGTAACATAATGCAAAAAAAATCCTAAGATTTCCCATCAAGCGCTAGACTAAAGCTGTCTGTAGGTGTGGTAGGTGGCTTGGCCGGATTGTTCCAGTAGTATGTGACATAGAAGTGTAGAGACAACCCACAGGGACCTTTTAAGCTACTGGTCACACATCTGAAACTACATTCCATTTAAGGCCATGCATTTTTTTCCCTCCTTCTGTAGTTTTCTAACGGGGACAGACATCAAAATGCAGTTACTTTTCACCTGGAATCCATTTCCTAAAACCCAAGGCTTCATTTCTGGATTTGACACTGATTTTGATAGACTGCGTCTTACCTTTCTTCCTTTCCAGTCCACTAACCCATCCGGTTCTGCTGTGACCCATGCCATCCCCTTGTCCAGCTCCGCTTTTGTTCCCCTCACGCACCCTGACTTGCATCTGAAAGTGACACCTCTCCATCTTTTTCCGAGACCAAGAATGGCAGCACTACCTCCCACCCTCTGTATCTCATATTCTCAAGCTGACTTGGCCTCTGCTCCTGCAGAGGGTTTGTCAGGACGCATTCTCTTCAGTATTGGAATTGAAAGACGCAGGTCTGCTTATGAAAATTCGAAGTTGTTATAGTTATGTATAAAGCCAGGTAATTGGCAACGAAAGAATGAATCCCGAAAAGTGACCTAGCAAAGCCGTGCCCAACAGTCAGGTTCCCACTGGGCTTTACTAAGAGATACCCATCACTAGGTAACTCCTGCCCTTGGAAAATTTTACCAGTATCTGTGGGGATTTTCTTGTCTTTAAAAAATTCTTGAGTAATTAATATACCTTAGGCCTAAGTTGAGGAAGTGATTGACAGTTGTAATTGTTATGACATCAAAGAAAGCGGTGTCTGGCATTGCCTGTTCCCAGTCAGAAACCACAGTTCAAGGGAAAGCTCAGGTGTCTTAGGGTTTCTACTCCTGTGATGAAACACCATGACCTAAAGTGACTTGGGGAGGAAAGGGTTTACTTCTGCTTACATGTGCAGGTGACCGTCCATCACTGAGAGAAGTCAGGGCAGGAACTCAAACTGGGCAGGAACCTGGTGGCAGGAACCTGGAGGCAGGAGCTGATAAAGAGGCCACGAAGGGATGCTGCTCACTGGCTTCCTCATCATGACTTGCTCATCCTACTTTCTTATAGAACCCTGGACCACAGCCCAAGGCTGGGCCCTTTTCCATTAATCACTAATTAAGAAAATTCTGTACAGACTTGCTTACTGCCAGATCTTATGGAGGGATTGTCTCAAATGAGGCTCCTGCCTCTCAGGGGACTCTAGCTGTGTCAAGCTGACATGTAGTTCATGTGCTATGCACCTGGCTAGATGTGGAGGAGGAGATGGAGGAAGTCCAATGCTGTGGCCGCTGGCCTCTTGGACAGCAGTCACACACTGAGTGCTGATCTGTGAGCAGGTTGTGAAATGCTTTGAAGTGCTCTGCTCACGGGCAGATCCAGGCATGGCCTTCCAGGGATGCCTGGCATGGGGCCCTGGAGCCTCCGAGAAGGGTAGCTCATCTCAGCCTTTGCTTTACTTAATACAAGGTTATTAAGCCTGATTTTGCTTCTCTCAGAGTATTCAGTAAAACAGAAAACACATGTTAAGTAGTCCCTAAATACTAAAAAGGACCCAAGTCCCAGATGCCTCTTCCAGCCCAGGCTACAGATTGCATTCAGCATAATCCCCTAAATGTGTCCATGATTCAATTTGATACTGTCCCCCAAATCATTTATAGACCACTCCTTCTATATATTCCTAAATTTGCTTTAAGAGAAAGAATACACCTGCCAGTGGGGCCGCATGCCTTAATCCCAGCACTCGGGAGGCAGAGGCAGGTTCGAAACCAGGCCTGGGCAATCAACATCCCTAAAGTTTAAGAGTTAAGTGACTTCAGGAGAACTGATTTTTTTTCCCATAAATGGAAAGCTCCCTGGGAACAGCGTCTCCTATTTAGACTTCCCATAAGCTAGAAGGTAGCTCTATGGCCTAGAGGCATCCCAGTGAGAAGTTCTTACCATGAATTCTCTTCCTGCTGCCCCATCTAGGGATGTAAGCCCAATTAACCACACCCTCCAACCCTCCAACAAACTTTCGGAAGCATGTCAGTTTGGAGCATTGTACTGGGGTGGCGCATATGTAAAAGCATAGCAGAAAGGTCCTGGCTCTCAAGGAGCATCCCCAGCACGTAGAAGTGAGATACGCAAATGAATGACAGCAAGGCAAGCAGGCACTGCTAGGCTCACAAGGCTGCTGCTGACGGAGGATGCTACTTTGCCTGCCGGTGGCACCAAGGGGGCCTTCGTAAACAAGGGTGCAAAGAGTATTTTAAAAGATAGCACAAGGGGTGTGTGCATATATGCAAGCCTGGCAGCTGGACGGGACCTGAAGCATTTGACTGTGAGAAGGGACAGGGGCTTAGTGTGGCCAGAATAACACAGAAGTGACTATCAGGGACCTTGCAAGAGCAGTGGGGAGATTAGACTGTCAACAAGCAGAAAAACAAACAAACAAAAAAAATCTACAGAGAATTCCACTAGCTAAAATGCACACGTTAATTTGTCAGTTAGTAAACCCGCCAGTATTTGCTGTCTTTGTGAGGTAACGCTGTATTAGGTGTTTTCCAGTGTTGTCGCAAACACATGCGAGCAATCGACTATAAGGGGTACTGCCTGGGGTTCCATATCCCCCTAAAGAGCACCCCGTGGCCTATCTCTTCCATCTGGATCCTGCGTGGCAAAGCCTCCACTACCTCCCACTAGTTGCATTGAGTAAAAAGCCTTAACACATGAGTTTTGGGGGACATTTAAAATCCAAACTGTAACAGCCAGCACTACACAGAAAAACCCTGTAACGAAAAGAAAAGAAACAAAAATCCAAACTGTAATGCCTGCTTCCCCTAAACACAGAGGAAATGAATGATGGGACTCCTGCAGACTTTGGGGGTTAACTGGAATAAAACCAGTTGAAGAAATCAACATAAGAGCAGGCACACGTCCCTGTATGGCCCAGAGTGCAGGTACAAAGCAGCTCAGAAGGGTCGGTTGCCAGTAAGGTAAAGTCACAGAGGAGAGGACCTTGAGTTTGACTTTGATTGAAAGCATGCCATTCTGAGGTCAGGATCCCCAGAACCCACCTAAAAAGTCAGGCGTGAAGGCATGCGCTATAATCCCATGGACGGCAAGATCAGAGGTGAAGACAGGTGCCTTCCTGGAAGCTCGCTGGCTAGCTAGTCTGTTGTGCTTGACAAAGTCCCTAGCCAATGAGAGATCCTGTCTCAAACAGGGGATGGAAGACATTCTGAAGAATGACGCCGGAGGTTGTCCTCTGACCTCCACACACATACACGTACACACGCACAACATACACGGTACATGTACACCTGGCGCATGCATGCACATACACCCACATACATATAACCATACATATACACCAGAGAACATTCCTGAAGTTTGGCGTTTATATAGCAAAAGCATATAAATGATGTCCTGTATAAAATATGGAAAGGGCCTGGGGAGGGGGAGGGAACAAAAGCTGCAAAACTGGTATGGGGGTGGGGGAGTCTATTTAGATTCTATTTGTTTTGTTGATAGCCAGGAGGAAGGAGCCTCTGCCCAGGTTGCACAGGCCATCGGCTGGATTAGCAAACAGGTTCTCTGCTCAGGTGGGCTGACTTGGAAGAGAACAGCCCACACACTGCAAAGGAATCCTCAAGGAGGTCAGAGTAAGAAATTTCACTGGCAGGCACCTGAATTCCCCAGGGCAGCCAGCCTCCGGCCATCTGGGGTCCATCGGGCCTTAAAGGAATAAACCTCGCCACATAAACCAACCAGGGGAGCAGCCTTGGGCCCGTGAGAGAGCCTTGACTTTTCAGAGGTGACCAAGGCACCAATACCGGGTGTGTTCTGGTCTGGACCGAATTTTCTTTTGAAGAATTCAGCTTGCTTTCCAGAGCAGGTGAGGAGGAGGAACATGATGGGAAATGATCGAATTTCATCCCAAACATCCAGCAGTAATGGAATCTGCCCTCACATTAATCCTCATCATGGGGCAAATTTTTCTTAAAGTCAGCAGGTGGCAAAAGAGGGGGCCAAAGGTGACAACTGATGAAATCTGCCTTTATTCTCCAGAGCCTGCCGCAAGAGCCCCTGTCCTTGCCCAAGCTACACAAGGAAAATGCCTTTGTTGTGTGAATAGTATAGCCTAGGATTTGGGTGTTTTATTATTATTATTTTAATCTTCTACCCTGTTGTCTTTGATTAACACGGAAAAAGCTTTCAGCTGCCCTCCAGCTGGGCAAGAGACTTCAGATGTGTCCGATCAAGGAGGTGATTCTGTCACCTACCAAACATAGCTTGGACAAGATCCTCCTAGCTGCGGAACTCTGTCTCTCTACTTGGAATTTAAGTCCTCATTTATCTGAAAGACAGGCTCTTTCTACCTTCATGAGTCACTGAAAGGCACAGGATGGAGGAAAGAAGGGTGCTTGAGACTCTTAGCATCTTTCATCTTTGAGGCTTCTTGCTTAAGGTCCCTCATGGTCTCAGTTTTCCATTCTAATTTGTACTAAACCTCTGCTGTATCAATCAACACAAAGAGTGCTATCAAGTTGATCAGCAACTCAAGGGCCTAAGCCGGGTGCCCTGGAGTGGAATCAGATGCCACCATTCTCTCACTCCAATATCCCAGTCCCTGAGAGACTTGGAGCCCCAGAGCCACCACTGCCACCACCACCACCATCATCACACACGCAAGCACGCACCAAGAGGGGCTGGAATTGGACAGCACAAAACATCGATCTTCAATAGAGAGCTGGCTTCCTAGGGATGAATAAAAAAGCTTTCCTGAAGACTGACTTCAGCGTCAGCCCGGGCTTCCAGCCCTGCCACTCGAGACCACTGATGGAAAACAGCTTGGAAAACAGGCTCCACAGATCTAAGTCTGCCCCTGTCACCCAGAGTCTTCATTCGGAAGAAACTGACCTTTCTCTCCGACCTTGTAACACATTTGACCAATGACAGTGATCATTTGGGAACATCTGTGACAAATACCATTTATTTTTAAACATTCCATGGGTATTTGAAGAGCTTTTAAAGGGAACCCAGAGAATTTTTACCGTATCGAATTTCTCTTCTTAAAGTTCTGTACTGTACAGAGACAAATATGGGCTCTGATAAGATCTGCGCAGGAACATCTGAGACCCTTTAATGTTAAGTCAATTCTCAAATCCTCCCAGCAAAGCTCCCCGCACCCAGCAACCCACAGTGACAGCCCCCAGGAACCCTGTGGAAGATGTCAACGTGGGGAGACGACTCCCCCCCACACCCGATGAGGTCACTGAAGTCAGACTTTTAGTTTTAAAATTCACACAATAGAGCTGTTTTCAATTCATAGGGTCTTTATATTTTGATACACGATGCAACTGTTTTAAATTATCCACCTGGGAGCCTCTTGTGTGTTCCCACGTTTGTGGCAGACAGAAGAGACACCAGGAAATATGCTGTATGTAGCTGGTGCCTGTGTGTATTTTACGTCATACCTTCCATCAAAGCCCAGCTGGGTGGCATCAGGAGCAAGCTACCAGAAGATTACGGCCCAGGCCCAAGTCTCTGATTACTAGGATACCTGATTCCCACTCCCACGGCGGAAGAGTTCTGAGGGCTTTGGGAGAAAATCTTTTTTCAGCAGTGCGGGAATGGGCAACAATGAAGGAAGGAAGAGCTCAACTGTAATATTTAGTCATCTGATGCCTTAACGTCTCTCTCTTGACCTTCAGTGGAAAGTTGGAACCTTCAAAGCTTCAAGGCTGGGGCAACAGACCAGTTGGTAAACTGCTTACATGACAAGGATGAGTACATAAGTAAGTTCAAGACCATAGAATTCACGTAAACAAACCTGGCATGGTATTGTGGGTTTGTAGCTCCCAGTAGTCAGGAGGTGGAGACAGGCAGATTCCCAGGGGCTCACTGGCTAGCCTGCCTGGCCTGCTTAGCAAGTTCTAGGCCAGTGAGAGATCCTGCCTCAAAAAAATCAACAGAAAGGGAAAACAAACAAACAAACAAAAAACCAAGGTGGTCCGCACCTCCTGAAGAATGACTGAGGTTGTCTTCTGGCCTGTACAAAGCCATGCACATGTGTGCACACGCAAATACATACACCACACACATATTGGAACCCCCAAATTCAGATTCACTGGAGCATATTCTTCAAGAAAGCCATGCGACATGCCAGCTGTTGCAGAGCCACAAGTATGGGTAACAATGAAATTAGAACATGTATCATTTTTATTTAGCTGGGCATGGCCGGTGAGTGATGAGGTGACTTACACACTGTACTCCGAGGGATCGCTGACAGCCATTTAAACTCGTTCCACGCATGCTTTCCGCCTGTACGTCAGATTCTTACATGTTATAAATACATTCTTTTGCACAGGATTGATTTCTCTAATCTGACCCTCACCAAAAAGGAAATTAGGAAAGAGCAGACAAACTGGTCCTCCTTCCTTGCAACCCTTCCCCGTCCCTCTGTTCATCCTTTCTTTCTTCTTTTTCCTCTCATCTCTCTCCTTCCCCCTTTTGCTTCCTCCTCTTCACACACCCTACTTCCTCCTGTTCATCACTCCCACAGATATTGACTAGCATTGACTAGCAGTTCACTGTGCACAGACCCTGTGGTGCTTTCTGTGGATAGCATCCAAGAGGCATGATGGCCATCCTGGCCAGGTACAGAGCCAAGGATGGGGACAGTGATGCTGACAGTCTGGTATGAGGACTTCAAGAACAACAACCTCCTGAGAGGGACTCCAACCCAGACAGTGAAGATTAGATCAGATTTCCTGAGGAAATACACCAACCTTCAGCTCTGGAGGGAGTCAACCTCCCCTTGTTTATGTTCCCAGCATCCTCCAGATTCAGTGGTCCTAAGAAGAGGGCCAGACCTCATCTGATGGGGCTCTCTCATAAACAGATCCACCACTCCACCTTGTCCCCACAGCCAGCTGGGCCTCCCGTGTAGGAAAAACTGTCTGAAATCCAATGGTCACATCTCTCAGTCTTCCTTTCTGCACTTCTTGTGACAACCCTCCCTTGGAATGCTGTCCTGGCATATCTCTGCCTTCACCTCCCCAACATGGAAGCAGTGAGATTTAATCCTGGTAAATACATGGGTTCCTCAAAAACAAAGACTATGTGTAAACAATTCTCTTCTGTGATAGAACACAACCGTATTTACACAGTTGGTTAATGAGCTTCTCACCAGAGCAAGAGGCAAGCGGAGCTGCTCCTCTGTGGTTAGACGTCTTGGGGAGACATAGAAAAAGAGATAGCATGCTGCCAGTGCGGTCAGTCTTTTACCAAGAACCCTGGCGCTTGCCATGGTCAGGATGGAGTTGAGCCTCAGAAGGCACAAGTACCCTTAACAAGGCAATCAGTGGTGGAAGAGGAGCCCTGCGTGGCCACGTTGCTGGCCTTAATGGGATCCAGCTGTTGGAGAATCTGAGGGCTACAGAGGAGGGCGTCAACCGTGGGCATCCCTGTGCGGCACTCCACGGTGGGGGCTGGGATTAGCGTGCAGTCACATTTAGAAAGCCATGCGTGAGGTCAAGCCCTGTCCTTTAGAGGGATCAGTCAGCTGCCAGCGTCGTAGGGAGCTGCCACAAGGAAATTTTTAAATAGGCTGGAATTTATATTCCTATGACACAACCCTCTCCCAATGTGTTTGCGCACTTATCTCTAGAGCCCTGCAAGCCATCCTGTTCCCCCTGTGAGTGGGCAGACCTCCTGCAGGTATCAAGGAACAGCCACCCCCAGGAACCCTGCCAGGAATCTCATCACTTTGGACCTCAGCATTAAGCTTTAATTGTTCTTTTTTTTCCCCCTGTCAATGCATGGCCCTCAAGTTCAGAAAAGTAACTGAACCAGCATCCAGTAGGCTTGCACCCCGAGCCTGCTGCATTCCCCTTGGAAAGCTGTGACTAACTTAGTCAACGCTGTTGTAAAGGGCGAGGGCAGGAGTGAGAAATCTCCAGACCAGAGTGAGTCCCCCAAACCACAGAAGAACATCTCGGCAGAGCCTGTTGAAAAGGTAGCGGAAGGCAAGATCAAAACTGCAAGGTGCTTGCTTGAAGATCAGCACACTGTTACCCAGGGGAGCGGCTGGTTATTCTTAGCCCCTCCTTGAGAAGGTGCTGCTGCAGTCACCAAACACTTGGGAAGATGGTGAGAGAGCCTGTAAATAATTAGCGCGGGTTTTACAGGCGTTACCTTGGAGGTGACAATGGAGAAAGCAAGTCAGAAGACAGAAGTGTAGATGGTTATATTTTTTGCAATAATGACAACTACTAATACCCATTAAATACCAGAGTACATGCCAAGCATTCTATGTGACTGTCTCCTCTTATTTCTAGAAATAATGGGCATTACAGGCAACTCCTTTGGTGACTATGAATCAGACCGAATGTCTGTGAGGCTGGAGCCATACTTCATTCCTCCGGGCCCAGGGATAGGTGCGGAGCAGGCTCTCAAGAGACATTTGTTCAACTGTTTTCCCGAAGCCTGACCTTGGATTCGATAGAGCTGGTTCAGAATAGTAAACTAGTTGCCTTTAGGCTGTGTTGTTGAATTTGCTTAATGCATTTTTCGTAAAGTGTGCAGCTACCCCGCACATAGGATTGCATAAGTTACCACTACAGTTTGGATCCGAAGTGGATGCCAGAGGTGCTTTCGTCTTGCTTCCAGGGTGGCGCCATTGGGAGGTGACACAGACTTAAGTCTCATGGGAGGTTTCAGGTCACTGAAGCCAGGGTCTTCCAGGGGATTATGGACCACTAACCTCTTCCTCTCCCTTCTATTTATTCCCCAGAGAAGGGTGAAACAGGTTTCCCAGCCGCACGCTCACACCTTGGTGTGCTGCCTCAGCACGTTCACACCTTGGTGTGCTAGCCCCCATGCTCACACCTTGGTGTGCCGCCTCAGCACGTTCACACCTTGGTGTGCTAGCCCCCACGCTCACACCTTGGTGTGCTAGCCCCCACGCTCACACCTTGGTGTGCTAGCCCCCACGCTCACACCTTGGTGTGCTGCCTCAGCACGTTCACACTTTGGTGTGCTGGCTCGGCCCAGGATCAAAGCAACAGACTAAAGTCACAGTCGAAAACTCCAACACCATGCAGTGAAATAAAGCTTCCCGCTCAGGAGCGGACACGCTCAGATATTCGTTAGGCTTATGGGAAGCTGACGGTTTTAGTTTAACTTCTGTTGCCATGCAACAACACCCTGACAAAAAGCAGTTTAGAGGAGAAGGGTTGATTCCATCTTACAACTCCAGATTACAAACCACTGCTGTGGAGAAGTCAAGGCGGAAACTTCATACGGTGCCATGGTCTTGTATGGCCCCAGGGACTTGGTCCTGAGTAGGGCCACTGAGGAGATGAAGACTGACGGACACACAGAAGTGCCGCTCTCAGGTGGCTGAGAACCCACAGCCATCCAGAAACTCCGTGCGTTTATTATGTAGAGTTGAACAGGGAGGTGGGTTATTGCATACAGCTAAACAAGGAGACGTGCTTAATATGTACAGATAAACAGGGAGACAGGGTTTATGGTATACAGCTGGACCTAGGACACAGGTTGAACTAATCTCAGTAGAAGCTGACTCTGTACCAGCATTGTCTTCAGGCCATAAATATCCAGGGGAAGAAAGAGATGGCAGCCGTTTTCTGCATTCACAGGCGTACCAAGAAGGAAGGCTCTCCCACATTCCCATAGACCTGAAGTTTTAGGGTCCTTGACCTAGTCATGCCCTTCTCCAGAGCTCACTTCACTCGCTCGGGTCTTCCTCTGCTCCCCACAAAACGGCTAGTCATTCACAGTCAAGAGCAAAGAAAAAGTAATGCATACATGTTGCCTTGGTTCCTTGTTCGTCTTCAGTTTGCTTTCTTTATGCTCATACCACAGTTCGGGAAACCCCAACCTACCCCACCCCCACACCTAGGGCACAGTGCCAGCCACAGTGGGCGGGGTCTTCCCTATCAATGAACTTCATTAAGACAGTCACCCACAGACCAACCCATTGTAGACAATCCTTCGCTGAGATGTTCTTCCAAGAAGTTTCTAGGTTAACAATCAAGTTGACAGCCAGAACTAACCATCATATTAACTGATGTATTAAAAGAAAAAAAAAAGCAAGAGAAGGCAATGTCTTATGGCAAATCCTGAGGAAACCATGATTCTCTCTTACCAATAGCTCCATGTTTTAGAGTGTTTCCATTTCAATGGGAGACAGCATCTCAACCACTAAATAACACAACTTTCCATCCTTTCTGTTTAATAGAGATTTACAGTGTCATAAAAAGAATTTCCCAAGCCTATTACTTATATATGCAAAGTCCTCTAAAATAATGTTCTCAATCTGACAATTAAGTACAGCAATTACAATGAATTATGGAAAGACTGGTCTAAATTAGGGAAAAGGGTGAGCTCCGTGGTGTGTCCGTACAAAGTATATACAATTTGAGTGTTGATGAGAAATCTACAAATATTGGCTGCCCTCAATTTAAACAAGCTGTGGTCCAAAAATGCATCTGTAAATTGTTGTTGGGAATTTAGAACATATTTTCCCACAGACGTAAAGTTGTAAGTCATGGTTAGTGCTGGTTGTGTGACAAGTTGACAAAGGTATGTGGCTAAAATCTCGGTCCTTAATTGGTGGCTTCCCTGATAGGGCAAGGCTCTCCCTGTTGGGGTAGAAGGTGGGGAGGGCAGATGTGTTCTGTTTGTGCTTGTAGTTGAGGTCCTGGGGTTGTTGGGTTAGGGTGAAGAGGTGTGGCCAGGAGGACCTCAATAACTGAAACTGGTCCACCCCTGTCCGTGTCTCAACAGTATGCTGTGTCCAGTGTAGGTAAGCTGCTGTTGAAATAATCTTGAACTGTCATGACGAAACACCAGAGACCAAATATAGCAGCAGACACCTATTATCTTGGTTCTCGACCCTGCATGATCCAGGCAGGTTACTTCTGAGGCCTCTCCCCTCTTCTTGGTGGGCCCTGAGATGCAATGCCTCTGTTCCCATCATCCCCTTCTGTACCCATCATCCTCTTCTGTACCTGTACTCATCATCCCCTTCTGTACCTGTATTCATCATCTCCTCTTCTGTACCCATCATCCCTTTCTGCACCCATCATCCCCTTCTGTACCCATCATCCCCCTTGTGTACCCTTCCACATCTAACTTCTGTTGAGTAGAAGGACACCTGTCATTTGGGATCAAAATCACCTAAGAAACCACATTTAACCTTCATTCAATTCTTAAAGGCCATGTTGGCAATAAGTCCACACTCAGAAGTACTGAGGTTAGAAATTGAACACTGAGGGTTAGGGAATTTTGGTAGCTGGATAGAGTCAGAGATCACAACAACTCAGGCCTTAGCAAAGCTTATTCCTCTTTTGTTCTAAATGTTTTTATTTTATTTTACATGTATGAGTGTTTTGCTTGCATGTAGATCTATGCAACATGTGTTTGCCTGGTGTCTGTGGAGGTCAGAAGAGGACATTGGAGCCTTTGAACCAAATGGTTGTGGGTGCTGGGAGCCACACAACCTTATCCTCTGTAAGAATAACTGCCCTTAAGGACGGGACCATCTCTCCAGACCCAAGAGCTTTCCTCTTTGAAACAGTGGAGCAAAGGAAAGAAACATCACAGTTCTTAAGTTGGAGAGAGGAGCTGAACAGTGCTGCCCAAACCTAGGACTTCTCAGAGCAGGGAGGGAGTTCCCCTGCTGGCAGTCAGCCCTGGCTGCCCACTCCTTCCAGCTGTCCCAAGGGAAACATATCTACAAAGGACTAAAAACCAAAAAAAAGCGCAAACCCTGCTACCTCACCAAGCCTCACACAAAGGGACGCCAGTGAGCCACAATGGCCATCTGAAAGTTTTAGTCTCAACATAGACACAGTGGTAAGGAGGAGGCAGAGTGGGGGCAGGTAGAGAATCCACAGTCGAACCAAGGTGCTAATTCAAACAGGCCTGATAGCTCTTTGAGAGTTATTTTTTTTCCAGTTTCACAGAAAACCTTTACTTTAAGAAATAACACTTTACTAAAATTTCTGGATCTCAGGAACCGGGTATCTGTAGTGATTCGAAGATATGGACTCACATGAGAAAGAACAGTACTCAACCACAGAATGTTTACTTGCCTTTGCAACCTGGTTGCAAACAACCCTACGTGATACCCCCCCACACACACACACACACAGAGCCTGTAGGTCTGCCAAGCTGTGAGCAGAGCAGGGTAGTTCCTATAGTGTGACCCTCAACAGTCCCTTTTGGGGCAGACTTCGCTCTTCTATCTGTTGGAGCGAACACTCCATAAATGTGCCTTGCACACCCCAAAGGAAGGCAGAATGCTAGGCCAGGGGCCACAGCAATGCAGATACTTAGTGTAAGATTTAATCTTCTGGCTGGGGACTAATTCTGTTTGCAAAATGCTTACCTTGTAAGTTTAAGGACCTTCGTTTGATTCCAAAACATACTTTTGAGAGGGGGGGAGAGAGAGAGGGAGAGGGGGAGAGAGAGAGAGAGAAAGAGAGAGAGAGAGAGAGGGAGGGGGGGGGCATGGTGTAACATGTTGGCAAACCCAGCACTTGGGAGGCAGAGACAAGCAGATTCCTAGGACTTGCTGGTCTGCCAGCCTAGCCTATCAGGCAAAGTCCAGGCCAATAAGAGACCTAGGCTCAATAAAACAGTGGACAGTACCTGAAAAGATTTAAGCTTGTTCTATAAGCCCCATGTGCACATTTGTACCCATATATATGTGAACACGCACACACAAAGAATTGACCCCAGCCCAAGCACCAAGCAGACTGACCCTCATCATTACCTTGCAAGATAAGAAGCTGAACACAAATAGGTAAAAACTTGCCCAAAAGACATTGTTATGAGTTGAACCCAGGTCATCTAGTCACACCCTTCCTTCAGCCCCACTCCACTGTGTGATCTAGGTCTTCTCTGGTGTCTGATCCTTTGTAAACCACTGCTGGTCCTTGAGGCACCCATGCACAGTTAGAATTGGGCGCCATCTTACAGGAATGTGGATGGGAGCTTTGCAGAGAACAGATTTGGACCAGCTCCCTCTACACTGATGCTTGCAATGATGCTCACAGCTAAGCCATCTCTTAGGACAGCTCCATTCCCACCTATCTGGAGCACAGTCATTTTTCCCCATTCTTTCCCAAGAGTGAGGGATGTTCCTATGAAATTCAACTTTTGTAGTGTGGAGTTGCGGGCAGGCCTGCTTTTCGTCCTGCCCAGCTCTCGGCTACCGGCTAGCTTATGCCCCGAAATCACATCACACAAACTGTATTCTTTTAAATAATGCCTGGCCCATTATTTTCAGCCTTTTACTCACATCTTGATTAACCCATATCTAATAATCTGTGTAGCACCACGAAGTGGTGTCTTACCGGGAAGTTTCTAGCTTACGTCCATCTTGGGCTGGAGCTTCATCGCGTCTGTCTCCTCTCTCTGAGGAGAGGCACGGCGGTCTGCCTAACTTAGGAGAGGTGTGGCATCTGACTGATCCTTCTACCTCACTTCCTCTTCCTGTTCTGTCTACTCCACCCACCTAAGGGGCGGTCTATCAAATGAGCCAGGCAGTTTCTTTATTAGCCAATGAAATCAACTCAAACAGAAGACTCTCCCACATCAAACTTTTCTCTACCTGCTATCTCCATTCTTCTCCAGAGACCCCTTTTTGCATATGAATGTTGCTCCACGGACTTTCTGGGGGCCTCATGATTTGAACCCGGAACTCAGCACAGGTGTCAAGAGTTCCCAAAGTTATATATACTCCACGAACTCTCAAGCACCCAGAAGAAAAAGGAGAAAAGGGCAGAGAGAGAGGGAGAGAGAGAAGAGAGAGCGAGCAGAGAGAGAGAGAGCGAGCGAGAGGAGGAAGGAGAGGAGAAGGAGAGGGAGAGAAGGAGAGGGGAAGGAGAAGGGAGAAGGAGAAGGAGAAGGAGAAGGAGAAGGAGAAGGGAGGAGAAGGAGAGGGGAGGAGAAGGAGAAGGAGGAGGAGAAGGAGGAGGAGGAGGAGGAGAAGGAGGAGGAGGGAGGAGGAGGAGGAGGAGAAGGAAAGGAAGAAGGACGAAAAGAAGAGAGAGAGCGGAGAGGAGGAGCTAAGGAGGTGATTTTCTTTTCTTCTTTCTTTCTTCTTATTTCTTCTCTTCTTCTTCCCCCCCCTCTCTCCCTTGCCCTCTCTCTTCTTCCCCTTCTTCATTCTCTACTTCATCCTGACTCCCTTCATATCCCCTCCCTTTCTTCCTTGTCTCCCTTCTCGGTCCCTCTTTCTCTCACTCCCTCTATCTTTTCTCTTTTTCTTCCTTTGCCCTCCTCACTCCTCTACACAGTAGTCACTGAGTACCACCTCATGGCACTCCATGCATTAAAGCCATGCTATGCCCTACACGGAAGTGACTATTTCCTATTCCCAACTTTTGCTTATTTGTTCACTCTTGAAGATTATTTTTTTAAAAAACTTTTTTGTTGATTCTTGGTGGGTTTTACATCATGCATCCCAATCCCATCAATCTCCCTGTCTCTTTGTATCCACCCTCTGCCTTTGCAATATTTCCGCCAAAATAAAATAAAATAAAATTTAAAAGAAAAATAAAAACAATAAACACACAAAAACAAAACAAAAATCTCAGAGTGGAAGCTGCAGTGTGTCCCAGTGAGTATACAGTATACCCTTTAGTCCATGAATCTTTATGATAGCAAAGATGCTGTCTTGGTGCCTAAGAGAGATGTAGTCCACAACAGAAGGAAGCCGTAAACATCCTCTGCCTCCCCTCTGTGGATCTTAAAACATGCCTGCTGCCAATGACAGCACTGTGGCATTTGAGACACAAGGAATAAGAGGTGACCAGAATGAACAAAGCGGAATCCAAGAAGGCCAGCATTGAAAGGACCCAGAGGCCATAGTCAGAAACTAGACCAGGAGGACCAGAGCCTCGTGGGAGCACTCACTGCCTAGCATGGAAAACAGTGAATGCTATGAACCTAACTAAAGGGCCTATCTACTCAGAGAAAGCCGGGGAAGGAGCATGGGGCTGAAGTCACACAGGACTGTGTTCCAACAGTTCTGTGACATGCAGTTGTGAGCATCCCAAGTCCCAGCCTTCAAAATCCAGAACTCTGAGCACTAACACAGTTCCACAGACAAAATTTCCACACTGTCAAAATTAGTCCCGTGAACAAAAATTATTAAAATGATTGTTTGGAAATCACCTTTGTGACTGGGTAAAATGAATATGAAGTACAAATGGATCCCGTGCTTACACTTGGGGTTCATGTCAACATGCCTCATAGTTATATGTGAACCAACTGAAAGACAAATCACAAATGTGAGAGACTACTAGTGCCAAGCATTCTGGGTAGCTATGTGGTTGTGACAAAGTACTGTGCCCCTCGGCTGTGAAGTGGGGACCAACAGGAGCACCAGAGGACAAACTCCTGATTCCATGCTGTGTCAACACCAGACGCTAGTACTGCAAGCTCTCCACCAGCTGTTCGTTCAAATGCTTTTCCACATTGCAATGTGAGGCAACAATTTCTGAAGTTATCACTGGGCTCACGAAGACAGCAGCCCAGAGTCCAAACATCATTAGACAGCTGAAGAAATCCTGGAAACTGTCATCTCTGCACTTCCCTTTGAGAGTCAGAAATAAGCCCCAGGTGGGTAAGATGCATCCAGTCGCAGGGACTCGTATGCAGTCTCGGACTTTCTGCTACCATTTCTAAGTCAGACAAGCAGAAGTCTTAAGACCCTGATTTACCACTGAGAGCACAATTTGCTGCTTACAGACTATAAGACCTCAGGGGGTCTACAGACTTGCTTGGACCCTCCTAAGCTACTGGAAGAATTGCCAGAGCAAGGGCAATCATTGCTCAGCAGATGGTCCATACCTACAACATCCCAAGTCTACACAAAATCCATTTGGGTTCAGATTCATCTCACCCACGCCCAAAGGTGACTTTCAGACAATGCTTCTAATAATTTTTGTGCACGGAACTAAATGTGATGGTGTGGAGTTGCAAACGATTTGCATGTACTTTCGAGTGTTTGTCTTGTGAACACCTCTGTCTTGCCTACAGAAGTGCTGTATGTAATGAGTTGCTTCATGGCTGTGTGTGTGAGCTACTTTTCTCGCTGCTATGACTAGAGAACCTAAAGGAAACAAAGCTGTTTTCTTAGCACATGATTGAAGGCACAGCCTATCGCAGTGGGGAAGGCGTGGCAGAGATCACAGTGGCAGGAGCATTGCTGGGACTCCTTACATCTTGACTCTCTGGGAAGCAGAGAGGCAGAAGAATGATGGCCTTCAGCTGGCTTCCTCCTTTTCGCTGTGTTCTGTTCAATATCTGTGGGACAGTGCCACGAATATTCTGGGTTATGTCTTTTCTCCTCAGTTAAACCTTTCTGGAAATGCCCTCAGAGGCACAGGTAGAGGTGTGTCTCCCAGGTGATTCCAAATCTGGATAAGTTGGCAATGAAGAATAATGGTGACATTGTACAAATGAATATCATTCATTCCAAGTCAAATTATACCAGTATTATACCAACCCCCAAAGCAAAGCTCTATGCAGTGGGAGGAACCTTTAGCGTATGCTCATTCTGAATATGTGCAAAATCTCATAAGCCAATGTGTCTATCACAAGGGACACCTGAAGACAAGGCTGACAGGCTTCCATGTAGATAGTGGGAGACAGGGTAGGGACTTGGGACATGGTGACTTATGAAGTCAGCCTTTGTTGCTACTTGTAGACCCTCTGACCTATTTTTGTAACCTCGGGACATCAGTGTTTGATGGCCTAGCCACTAAACTATAAACTCGTTGGCCTTTTATCTTTACTTTGTATTATCCCATAATATTTGCTGAACCCTTTCAAGTTGCCTTGGGTTACACAATCTTTATTTTCCTCCAATCCACAATAGCAGTATACTTTAAAGAACTCAAAATACTTTGAAATCATCTTTAAACAAATCCATAAGATTTCTCTAGAATGTTAACAAGCACTTAAGGTAAGGAATGCACTGCCGAGAACAATTAATACGTTTGGAGCTAAATAAACAACACAGCACTGGAATCAAGACCAGGGCTCAGGCATTTCCTTCAGAACAGCAAAAGCCCAATAGTCTTTCCCCCCCCCCCCCCCCCATGGAATGGGCCTCTCTGGCACAGAGAGAAAGAAATTTACTTTTCTTTTCTCCCCTTGAATCCCTACTCCCCAAGACTTTACCATCAAGATCAAGACGATGGAACTTTCTCACTTAAATATCCAGGATCCATTCTGAGAAAGCTATTATTGGTTGGTTTCATTGTGGAGAACATTCTAGAATGACCTTGTCCAGACTGCCACAATCCAGATATCCACCAAGATACATTATAAATATGAAATGTCTGGAGCTGCTGCCTGAAGAGCATGGCACAGTGATTCATTATTAGTATTTCTGTAACAAAAACAATAGAGAATATAGTCAATTCCCCATACACTGTTGACAAGGAATATAGTAAGTGCATACGTGGAAGCTCCATCTTTTATCGTATTATTAGATATGCACTGGACATAACCATGCTGCCCTACCATCATATGACTGCCAGCGCAGTGGGTTTGTTTATACCCATGACACCAGACCAAAGAGCAATGCTTGAGCAGTGATGTCACCAAGTCAGGAACTTTTCACCATGGTTCGACGCTTACAGACTCTTGTCATACTTTGCTGTCATTGACCTAAATGTCATCGTAAAGCACAGGGCTGTATTGGCGTCACTGGTCGAAGAACCGTAAACTCAGGCAATGGTTACCTTGGCAGCAGAACACTCACTCTTCACGTTCTGTGTGATGCTGTCTGCCAGGGCTGTCTTCCATCCCTCTTTCCTTCATAGCAAGGTCCGTCCACCTGGCCCTGTCTCACACAGGATACCTGGCACACATGGAAATTGTTTGACCATAGGTGGAAATTCACGCACAAATGACCATGCACTTTCTACACGCTAGCATGGTTCCTGAGCCCTCACAAAAATTATTTCAAATAATATAAAAAGTGTGCATAGATGAGGGCTATAGCCACTATTTTCAAAATAAATAAATGAAGACCTGTAGACTATAGACTCATGGGTCAAAATTCAGTCCCAAGCAACTTATCAGGTGGGTTACAGCAGGATCCTTGAAGAGAAGGTGATGGGCTCCCATCTCTTCCTACCAACATTTGAAGCCTTGACGTAGGCAGTTCTCAAGTTCTACAGAAATATTCCTACTTAACAACCTGTTGATATCCAGCGTGTCAAAGGGCACTTGAACACGACATTCACTGATGTGCGCCAGCACTGATGGGCTAAAACATTTAGAGTTTGACTATTAGACACCAGCTGATGCATTTGACATGAGTCCCGACTTGTCACAGGGCTTGTGAGATGACTCCCACATTTCTACTTCATTCCTAATGGGAGACAAAAGCCCTACCAGGTGTGTGTTGTCTTCTTTTGCTTCTGCCTCCTGTGTGCTTTCAGGTATCTGCTTGGAAATGGTTGCTGGAGCTCACCCAAGCCTGCTAGGGTGGCTCATAGTCATAAGATACAAAGTAAATAATTTTACTTAAAGTCCTAAAGGGAAGAGAAGCTCAACCATGAGCTTCCCTTGATGGATTTTCAAGCTCATCACCAGCAGCATTGTTCTTTAGAAAAAGTTGGGGGAGGGAGGGAACCTGCTGAAAATATGATATGTCAAAATAATCCAAGCATCTTTCTTTGCAACAAAGTAGAACTTAGCAAACAAATGCATTTGCGTTGAGACGTTCTTGTAAATTGGCATTTTAAAAGAACCACCGAGAACGTGCACATACACAGGACCTGGCCTCAAGGCTCGGGTCTTGCTTTTCACTCTACTTCCCGTTCATCCTAGAAACTGAGGTGACTGCTCGGATTGGATTTCAGGAGACGTGAAGTAAATCTTCTGTATTATGTACTTATCCTGTTTCTGTGCCCTCAGAAACTTGAGGAAGGAAGAGTTTGCTTTGATTTTCATAGTATGAGGGGATACAGACAGTCTGTCCTGCCAAGGAAGTTGGGGTGGCGTGAGCTGGATGGTCGCATTGTGCTCTGCTGGATGGCCGCATTGTGTCCACAGTCAAGAAGCAGAGATCCGGGCTGTCTCTTGGCTGCCTTCCTCCTTTTGCCCTATTTTTTTTTTAAAATTCAGTCAAGAAACCCAGTCCCTGGGACAGACTTCCTACATTCCTTGCCCAGTTAGTCCTCTCTGGAACACGGCACCACACAATGGGAGGAGTGCCCATTCCATGACTCTAACTTCTGTAATGTTAACAGGCAGGCTTCACTCTCTCTCCTTCCAGAAAAGGTTAGTTAGAATCTAAACGCCTTCCCATACCTTCATAGCCATCTCCAGCTCAACCCGAGGGAACAGCAGTCTATAGTCAAGCACATTCCTTCCATATCTACCTTTCTCTTTTGTGGACTCTGGTCCACAGTCTAGGTCCCACATAAACACAAGTGCCACTTTACGCCACTGTTCAATTATTAGGTTTATATTTCCTTATAATATTCCATCACTGTGCTAAGAAGAGCTCATCTCGTTATAAGAAAGGTAGTCTCAGATAAAATCTCCATGTCTCTTATTATCTGGCTGGGAAGACAGTATACAGTTGGTTATCTGTTTTCGTGGGTCCTACATCTGTAGAGGCAAGTGACCACAGATCAGAACTAGGGAGGAAATTGCTCTGTCCTGAACACATTCCGACTTAGTTTCCCTGTCGCCATCCATGCCCTGTACAACCCAGGCTACTGTTTCCACGGGTTACGCTGCATTATGTACTGCCGCTCATCTAGGGATGACGTCACATACCCAGGAGGCTGTGCGTGTGTTACCCACAAAGACACCATTAACTACGAGGGGCTGAAGCAACTGTGGATGTCCACAGGGATTCCTGAAAGCAACGGTCTGAGGAAACTGAGGGATGACGAGGCTGTGAAAACAAGCAGTAATCGCAAACGTTGAAGGCACGCCGAGAAGGCAACCAGCAGCCTAGGGAGAAGTGAGCAAAGAGGAATCCACAAAAGAGGGAGCAGGCACTAACCAAGCTTGATAGACAAGAAGAGCCATTAAGAGGGGAGGAAGAGGTCACCCGCGAGGCTGAAAGATACTGATGACTTGAGCAGAGAGCAGCTCAGCCCAGCTGAGCGGGAGGCACTGCAAGGAGGAGGAGGTGTGGCTCACAGCAGCACAGAGGGAGCTGGCTCTGGCAAGCATCTGCGAGGCTTGCTCTCTGGCGTGTACTTGCTACATTCATTACTTGCCCTGTTGCCATGATAAAACACCATGACAGAAGCAATTTTAGGAAGGAAGAGTTTGCTTTGGCCTACACTTCAAGGTACACTCCATCCTGGCGTGAAGAAGATCGTAGCAGGAGCAAGTGGCAAGGAGCCATGATACACACAGTCAGAAGAAAACACTGAGTTGGACTTACTTCCCCGGTTCATACAGCTGTGTCACCATCAAGGTGCATCTGCCCACTTGATTAATTTAATCTAGATGATCCATCACAGGCATGCCCAGAGGCTAACCTAACCTAGATAATCCCTCAAACACGTGCTGAGACAGGTCTCCTAGATGGTTCTAAATCCTGTCTAGCTGAAAATCAGTGTTATCCCTCACAGGTGTAATACTCACTCCCAGGATCCAGTTCTCACCTGGCTTCAGACACCAACTATGAGCCTGGCAATTCCAAGCCACCATCACTTACGGCCAACTAGAGGCAGGCAATTCAGAGGTCCCTTCTGCTCTTCAGGCTGGGTTACTTTGAGCATGGCTTAGCCACTGAGAAAACACTGTTCTTGTGATTATAGTAGTCAAAATACAGCTTAGAGTCAGCCAAACGAAGAAACACATGGGGAGAGTTCCCTTGATGTGCTCACACTCCTGTGTACCCACATGACTCACAGGGCAGAGTCCCTGGAACTCTGGCTGCCCTGGATTTTTATTCGTGTGATTGATGGAATGGTCAGTCATGTGGGCGAACTCAGTTCCTAGCTCCCCTTCTCCCCTTCTCCCCTTCTCTCCCTGGAGGTCGGGAGGTTACACTGACATCCCCCACTCAGACCTTAGCCCTTTGGCCACTTGGAGTCTTTACTGCATGCCACAGCCCAGTCTGAAATTGCCCAGAACCTCTGTGGGCCACCTCATTGACATAAACCTTGGCATTCCTAGGAGTCCTACCAAGGGTAACAGGCACATTTATTACCCAGGAAAGGACTTAGGAAGATCCCGCTGGGCAACATGGCTAGCTAAATTCTCTCCGACTTATCAATAGTTAATTGAAGTTATTCAGAGTGAGGAGAATAAGGACAGTGAGGGCACAGTAGAAACATTTAGATATAAACATATTTTTCCAGCCAAACATAAGAGGGAAACATGCAGTCCATAAAAATTACAATTAAAGGTGACATGGTACCAAGGACCGTAAGAGGAAAACAAAAAGATCTTAGATAATAGCCAATAAAAAAAAAATTATTATGGATTTATAAGATAATGGTATCTGAAAGTAAAAGACACAATAAATAAACAATAATGCTTATTGTCCTGCAAAGAACCCCCATGTGTGAGAACAAACACATGAGCTATTTTATCACTTTAAAAAGACAGGTCCATGTTTTGTCTCTAGCGAAGTGGATTCGTCAGCTTTAAGTTACTATAACAAAATACCTTGAAGCAATTAAGTCTACAAAGAAAAGAAACTTCATTTTGCTCATAGGTTGCAATTTCAAGCCAGCAACAAGCAACCGACTGGTGGTGGAAGGCAATAGTAGGAATTCTCCCGTGACAAACCAGGAAGATACACAGAGAGACCTTCTCATAGCTCCCTTGGAGCACACTCAACAACCTAAAGACCTCACATAGGTCCTTCCTCTTACAGGTGCCATCATCTCCCTGAAGTACCACCCTGGGACCACACTTGGCATGTGGATCCTTGGCAAATGTCATCTAAAACATGGTAGGAACCATAAAGCTGTGTGTACAGGTGCTTCAAACCAGAAACCTTAGGGGCGCAACACCTCTTCAAGCCTGTAACTGTCAGGCTTATTTTGAGATTGCTTGAAGAAAATTGCCTCAAGAGGTAGAGAATCTGCCAGATTATACTCTTATCATGTCTCTGTCTCTACAGTCCCCAGTCATTAAGGCATGGCTATGCATGGGGACTTAGCAAAGAGGAGGCAGGGCTGCAGTCATGATCAGTTATTAAGATGCCATCAGAAGAACACTGCACGGGGAACCCAGAAATGAGTTTGAGGTGCCTTTGGTTTCTGACTTAGCCAGGATGGAAAATGCTAGGAAGACAGGCAGATGTGAATGGAAAGTTACAGGTGGGTTTTAATTCATTCCCATGAAGACCCAGGGGGCAAGTAAAAAGACAGGGGTGAGAGACACAAAAAATGTGTGTCCACCACACACTTTAAACTACTTGAATGGAAACAATTTAGATGTAAGATTTTCCCTTTCGACAGGAATAAAGTTTACTATCCCATGATTAATTATTACATTTGTGTTGTGGGTGTGGTAGTCTTAATAGGAATGACTCCCATAGGCTCATAGTTTTGAATGCATGATCAGTATAGAGTGGTGTTATTTGTTATTTGGCAGAGATTAAGAGGCATGGCATTGTTGGAGTAGATGTGGCCCTGTTGGAGGAAGTGTATCACTGGGGGCAGGCTTTGAGTTTTCAAATGCTCAAACCAGGCCCAGTCTTCCTACCACCTGACAATTTGGGTGTAGAACTCTCAGCTACGTCTCCAGTACCATGTTCATTTGCATGCCGCCATACTTCCCATCATGACTACAATGGACTAAAACTCTGAATGTAAGCAAGCCTCAATTAAACGCTTTATTTTATGTGTTGCCATGGTAATGGTGTGTGTCTTTACAGCAATAGAACACTGACTAAGACAGAAGTTGGTGCCAGGGACTGGGGTATTGCTAAGATAGGCCTGGCCATGATGCTTTTGTTCAGCAAAATGTAAACTTTGGACCTTTGGACTAGGAAAGCAGCTGAATGCATTAAGTGAGGCTCAATGGGCCATACTAGTGGGAGCAGGTGGTGCTGAGAGCAATGGAGGTCATGATGACCCAGCTCAAAAGGTTTCAGATGAGAAGAATATTAGTAAATGGGCTAAGAGGTTGTTCTTACATTATTTGGCAAAGAATGTGGCTGTTTGTCTTATTTTCTTTTTTTTACACTTTTCAAAAAAAAGTCTGCCTGGGGTTAAATTGAAGAGTTTTAAATTAATGGTGTTAGCAGAGGAGATTTCAAAACAGCCTAGTATTAATTGTGTCACACATTAACCACAATACTAGTGGCCAGTCTTATGCAGATCTACAATGAAAGGAAGCAAGCTGAGTAAGGAAAACTACAAAATGTACTATTTGAGGAGAAAAGGAGCAGGAGGAAGTGTAATGGAGCTAAGTCCAGTGCTCAAGGAGATACGATTTTTTTTAAAGCCTGATGCTAAATGGAATAAAGAGAATAGTGACATCAAGCCAGGAGCTCACCTACCTTAGTTTCCAACTTGTATAAAGGAAGTAGAGAAGAGCTTAGGGTCAAGCGTGTTAATGCATGCCTTTAATCCCCAAACTCAGGAGGCAGATGCAGGCAGATCTCTGGGTTCAAGGCCCGTCTGATTGTCTTAGTTAGGGTTTTTATTGCTGTAAAGAGACACCATGATCATGACAACTCTTGCAAACAAAAACATTTAATTGGGGTGCCTCTCCTACAGTGCAGAGAGTCACTTAATTTATCACCATGGTTGGACATGGTTGGGCATGCAGGCAGATATGGTGCTGGAGAAAGAGTTGAGAGCCCTACATCTTTTAAACAACAGAAAGTGGTCTAAGACACTGGGTGGGATCTTGAGCATATATGAAAGCCTTCCTCCATAGCGACACACTTCAAACAAAAAGCCACACCTACTCCAATAAGGTCACAGCTCCCGTTAGTGTCACTCCTATAAGGGATCACTCTTTTCAAACCACCACCATGGTCTATAGAGCAAGTTTCAGGACAGTCAAGATTAGGCAGTAAAGGAAACCACTGAAAATAGAAAGCTGGTGAAAATATATTTGAACAAGTAGGTCATGTTCCAACTCTAGCAAGAAGCAGAACTTGGCAGCTTTGGCCACATGCTTCTGGCTTTAGGGACAATACAGAATTGGTTATGGAATCTCCATCCCACACTAAAGAAAGCTGCTGAGGCCAGGTATGTCCCTGCATGGAGGCCTAGACAGGGCATTGTGTGATGCTGACAATGAGGCCTGAATTGTGATGGAGACCCAAAGATACTGGAGATGCCGGAACTGTGGGATAGCTGTCCAGGAGAGTTGCAGACCAGGTATGGAACCAACCCGAGAGACAGAGGTGTGTTTCAGTCAACAAAGATAAAAGGAGTTGGAGATCTGAAGAGTGTTTCAACATCAGACATGAAGATGCAAAGCTTTGAGCTTGCCCTGCTGGTGTTTGGTCTCCGTTTGCTCCAGAATTTCCTCGCTACGTTCCTTTTCCACCCTTTTGGGATGGAGGTATATACTGTGCCACTGTATAATGAAAATATGTGATCTGCTTTTTTATTTTGATTTTTACAGGGGTTACAGTTAAGAGATTGCCATGAGTCTCCAAACAGACTTTAAACACTGGACTTTTAAACATTGTAGACTGTGATAGACTATGAAGACTTTTGAGGTTGGACTGAAGGCATTTTTGCATTGTGATATGGCTGTAAGCCTTTGGGGGCCAGAGAGTGGAATATGGTAGTTTGAATAAGAATGCCCCCCCCCAGGTTCATAGATTTGAGTACTTGATCATTAGGGATTGGTTTGACAAGGATTAGGAGGTGTGGCCTTGTTGGAGGAAGTGTGTCATTGGGGCAGGCTTTGGGTTTTCAAATGTTCAAGCCAGGCTGAGTGTTTCATTCATCCTGCTGCCTGGTAATCTGGATGTAGAACTTTCAACTACCTCTCCAGCCTGTGTCTGTCTGTGTACCACCATGCTTCCCACCATGACTACAATGTACTAAACCTCTAAATGTAAGCAAGCCCCAATTAAATGTTTTATTTTATCCAGGTGGTTGTAGTGCATGCCATTAATCCCTGTACTTGGGATGCAGAGGCCAGCCTGGTCTACAAGAGCTAGTTTCAGGAAAGGCTCGAAAGTTACAGAGAAACCCTGTCTCAAAAAATGTTTTATTTTTATAAGCATTGCCATGGTCTGTGTCTCTCCAGAGCAATAGAACACTAAGACAGTGATATGGCATTTACCCATATACCATGCTTAATCCTTGCAATGACCCAAAGAGACACATCCAGACTCAATTTTCATAAGCAAGGAGAGTCAAGGACTATAGAGTCCCACCCAAAGTTCTCCTAACAGTTGTGTGTCAAAGCCAGACTTAAAACCCAGCTCCTCCTTCATGGGTCCAAGAGTCTCCTTGGTGAGACCCAGACTGCATCAAAGAGCAGTGTTCAACATTATTAAATAATTTAAACTAGAATCTTAGCAGAAAGGAATTTGCCAAAACTTCTTAAACTCCCCTAATCTAATATATTCTGACTATTCTCAGTTTCAAACAAAAATAATCTATGCTTTTATCAGTAGTATCAAAGAAGAAGGCTTGAAAGATGGTAGGAATAGCCCAACAGGAGCTAACATTCCTGAGAGCAAAATGAATTGATCTATAAGAGAAATCTTGCAGGAAGGTGAGGTGAGAGTTAAGAATCAACATCTTGGGAAAGGAGATATGGCTCAGTAGTTAAGAACACTTTCTGATTTTGCAGAGGCCCTAAATTTAGTTCTAAGCACCCAGCTCTGATGCCTCATCACCACCTATGACTCCAGTACCAGGGGATCTGATGCCCTCTTCTGGCCACCACAGGCACGTGCACTCATAAGCACATACCCCCACAGATACACACATTCATATACATAATTAAAAATAAAAATTTTAAATCTTTTAAAGTACCTACATCTGCAGCAAAGAGGCTGGAAAATTGGAAGAGGCTGGAAAATCAGACATTGGGGAGCTTTCTGAAACTCACCTGAGCTTCTCTGGCTGCGTGAGAACAGAACTTACCCATACGTTCAAGAAAAATTCTAATGTTATGTTATAAAACCTAAGTGGTCCTTAAAAAAACTCAACGAACATTTTCCCCCAACCTCTGCATCCACATTATGGCCCCAGCTAAGCTACTGCCGGATGCTCCATTTTACTGTATCGATCTGGCATGAGACCATCTAGGCTGAAGGAAACGTAGAGAATGGATGGAAGCATGAACAGAAAACCCTTGCTCACGGATATAGAGGAGCATCTTTCAGTTTTCGTCACACTCTGATGGCTAGTTGTTCTTTAAGCTGCATAAACTTTTTTATCTGACTTATGCCAATTCACTGGAGTTCCCAACAATCATTTTTTTTCTTTTTTTGATTTAAATAACATTTTTTCATTTATTTTTCATACCAACCAGTTTCCCCTCCCTCCTCTAATCCTATCCCCTCCTGTAGTGGGAAGCGGCGGGGCTGCATCCCGCCACCCGCCGCTGGCTAGCTTTACACCCGAAATAATTACACGGAAACTGTATTCTTTTAAAACACTGCCTGGCCCATAGTTTCAGCCTCTTATTGGTTAACTCTCACATCTTCCTTTAACCCATATTTAGTAATTTGGGTAGCACCTCGAGGTGGATCGCTTACCAGGAGAGATCTTAACCTGCGTCCATCTCGGAGAGGAGCAGCATGGAGACTCACCATGGCGAATGCCTGAAGCGTCTCCCCCACTCTACTTCCTTGTTCCCACAAT